>NW_026988523.1:12876666-14315000 GCF_030222135.1 Aotus nancymaae | reverse complement strand
CTCCTGCCTCAGCCTCCAGAGTAGCTAGGGTTACAGGCACGTGCCACCACACCTGGCTGATTTTTGTATTCTTAGTAGAGATGGGGTTTCACCATGTTGCCCAGGCTGGTCTCAAATTCCTGACCTCAAGTGTTTCACCTATTTCGGCCTCCCAGTGCTGGGATTATAGGTGTAAGCCACCATGCCCAGCCAATATTGTTGTTTTTCTGTTGTATTTGTTTACTATTTTACTGCTTTTGACTGTAATCTTTATCATTTCTTTTTTCTACTAACTTTGAATTTATTTGATCTTCTTTTTCCTAGTTTCTTAAAATGGAAACTAAGGTCATTCTCTGAGAACTTTCTTCTTTTATAGTATAGGCTTTTAGTTCTGTAAGCTCCTGATGGCTGCAATTTGTGTTGGTTTTGTTCACTGATAAAACCCTAAAGCCGAAATTGGTCCATAGTAAGTAGTAAACAAATGTTTGTCAAATGAATGAATTGGTGCCTCCCTCTACCCAAAACTCCCTGAATGTTTCCATCTTACTCCAGATAAAGCCAATTCCTTACATAATCTTCATGGTTGTACACAATCAGGCCTTTGCTACTCTGTCCTCTTTTTCTGCTGCCTTTCCCTCAGCTACACTGGCTGTCTGTCAAACATGCCTGGCAGGATATGAACTCACGGCCTTTACTTTTACTGCTCTGCCAAGAATACACTTTCTCTTCCCTTCCCTGCATCCCCAACCAAGAGAGTGACATGGCTTACGCCTTCACCTCTTTCATGTACTTGTTGAAAGTCACATCAGAGTCTTTCTGGATGACCCTCTACCCGCTTCCCATCCTCTTGCCCTATTACCATGCACTTCCCACTTTATTTGTCTCCATAACACTTCATAGTTTTCATCACCTTCTAAAGCACTCTTTAGACTATTTTTTTTTTGTCCTGGCAAAAATGAGGTAGTATTTTTTTCCTTTTCTTTTCCCCTCTTATCTTTCATCTTTCTTCTCCTCCCCACTTCCTCCTCCTCCTCCTCTTCCTCCTCCTCCTTCTCTCTCTCTCTCCCTCTCTCTGTCTTCTCTCCCTTTTCCTGCTATATCACCATGCCTTGAGCATGTCAAGCTCATAGCAGGTGCTCAATATATATTTCTTTAACAAATTCATAACTTACAAAAAGATCACTGTGGTTGTTGTATGGAGAATGGATTGTAGGGGGGCAAAAAGGCACACATGAAGACCAATAACAAGGCAACTTCAGTATTCCAGGAAGTAGGTGATGATGGGGAAGTGGCAATGGTGGTGAATAGAAGTAAATTCCTTCAGTATACAGTTTGGAGATTAAATCAATAGGACATGCTGATCCAACAGACAAGGTGAAAAAATCAGGGGAAAAGGATAACTCCTGGGATTTGGGCTTAACCAACTCGATTGTTGATGGTGTCATTTATTGCAATGGTGACATCTTGGGGTAGATTTGGGGGATTCAGTTTTGAACGGTTATGTTTAGGATGTTAATGAGTAAAACCGGGCAGTTGAATTATAGAAATCTAGAATTCAGAGGCATATTTTTGGTGGTTTTTGGAATATAGGTGAGATTTCAAGCCATGAGCATGAATCAAATCACCAAGAGAGAACATATGGAGAAAACACAAGAGAAAGGAGGAGGGGAGAGAAGGGACGAGGAAGGAGAAGAGAGGGAAAAAAAGGGAGGTGAAGGGAAGGAGAAGAAAATAATAGAAGAGAAGAGAGAATAGGAAAAGAGAGAACAGAAGAGAAAGCAGAGGAGTGGAGAGGAATGGGGCATTAGGGCCAATTCTGAAAAATGCCCGCATTTAAAGACAGGAAGCAGTGGAAGGGAGGAGTGGAGAGAGTGCAGTATCTTACAAGGAAGCCAGGAAAGGAAAGTGGGGACGGAGGGAGGGGCCAACCGCGTTTACTGAGGCTGAGAGTTTGAGTAAGAGACAGAAAATGTGCATTTTGGCTTTTCCTAAGTGGAGGTCAGTGGCCTTGACTAGAGCAATTTCAATCAGATGGAGGGTAGAAGCCAGAGTATAACAGGCTTGAAGAGTAAACGGAAGGAGAGAGTGGAGCGAGCATGTGTGGATAAGGGTTTCTAGAAGCTGGCCTGTGTGGGGAAGAAGCAGCAAGAGAGAAAAGGCCTCTCTTACATAGGGCAGCACTGGCTCTGCAGCTGGGCTGAAGTGGGAATTGTAGGTGCTAGACCTGGGTACGGAGGTCATGACTCACGTGGAGATGTGCCACCCAGATCTTCCTCCAGGGAAGCATTTGCTGTGCAGCTGTGGGGAATGCAGTCAGCAGACACCCTCTAGCAGTCAGCTCCTTCAGAGTTTGCCTCAACTGCAGAGAGCTGCCTTGTCCAAGATCACAGCCTTTCCAGGCCTCCTGTATCTGGCGAACCGGATATTGAAAGAGCCGGCCTCATTGCTGGACACTCTGCCCAAGAAGACTTGCTCCAAAGCTTCCTGCCACATAGGCTGAGGCTTTGCTGGGCCTCGTCTTCCTCTACCCAATTCTGTTGACCGCCCCCACCAATACACATCTTGTTCCCCAAAATAAAAATTCCACCCACAAGAGAAAAGTCCAGATGTGACATCACCATTGCTTATGTAAAAAATGCTTTGGGATGTCCCTTAACACTGAGAGGGTTAGGTAGTCATGCCCACCAGCAAGTCCGAAGCTTTTGGGCTACCAAGAGAGAACCAGAAATAAGGAAGGGCCAAGTCTTCTTTGCTCCTTAATGGTGAGACCAGCTGCACCCAACACACCATGTTCAGTTTGGAAGCCATGTTTGAAGAGACCCATAAACATCATTAAGCACTGAGTCCTGAATACAGAAACTTGGACAAAAGTGGGACTACAGTTCTTTTCTCGTTTTTTATCTCAGCTACAAGTCTCTCCATGTTTTCTACTTTTTGAGAACAACGCAGCTGTTATGCATTGAGCTCTTGCACTGTGCAAGGTGGTGATGAAATGTGTGGTCTGCATAACGCATACGAAAGTTCTGTGAGAGAGGCGCTGTTAAGCCCCCTGCCCTGCTGCACAGACAGGCCTGAGAGAAGTCAGTGAACCTCCTCAAGGTCATACAACTAGCAAGTGGCAGAGCAGAGATTTGAACCCAAGCCTTTCTGATTCCAAAGTCGTACTCCAGATTCCTGCCTTTTCTCATCATACAAGTTGAGTACCCCCTTATCCAAAATACTTAGAACCAGCAATGTTATGGATTTCAGAGTTTGGAATATGTGCATATACATAATGAGCTATCTTGGGGATGGGACCCAGGTCTAAACATGAAATTCATTTATGATTCATATACGCCTTATATACATAGTCCAAGGTTAATTTTATACAATATTTTAAATAATTTTGTGCATGAGCTAAAGTTTGCATACATTGAGCCATTAGAAAGCACATGCGTTGGCCGGGTGCAGTGGCTCATGCCTGTAATCCCAGCACTTTGTGAAGCTGAGGCAGGCAGATCACCTGAGGTTGGGAGTTCTAGACCAGCCTGACCAACATGGAGAAACCCCATCTCTACTAAAAATACATAATTGGCTGGGCGTGGTGGATCCTGCCTGTAATCCCAGCTACTCGGGAGGCTGAGGCAAGAGAATCGCTTGAGTGTGGGAGGCAGAGGTTGCGGTGAGCTGAGATCACGCTATTGTACTCCATCCTGGGTAACAAGGGCGAAACTGTCAAACAAGCAAGAGAGAGAGACAGAGAGAGAGGGAAAAAGGAAGGAAGGAAGGAAAGGAAGGAAGGAAAGGAAGGAAGGAAGGAAGGAAGGAAAGAAGGGAGGGAGGGAGAGAGGGAGGGAAAAGAAAAGAAAGCTCAGGTGTCACTATCTCAGCCACCCATGTGGGCAATATGTGGTTGTTTGGTATTATCATTCCTGACTCTCAATGTAGATGCTACTGAGAAGCAATCATTTTCCTATATTTATTCACACATAAGTACTTACACAGTGAAAAGAATGATACAGTATTAATACAATGAAAAAATAATGTGTTCAGCATAAATAGGCAGCACAGTAGCATCACCAGAATACCCGTACCAGCTGTCAGACAACAGCAACAACAAACGACAGGCTTTCGGCCACAATGCTGTTTTGGTTAAAAGGTTACTGTATGCTGAAATTTATTTTTATTTATTTATTTATTTTTTTGAGACGGAGTTTCGCTCTTGATACCCAGGCTGGAGTGCAATGGCGCGATCTCGGCTCACCGCAACCTCCGCCTCCTGGGTTCAGGCAATTCTCCTGCCTCAGCCTCCTGAGTAGCTGGGATTACAGGCACGCGCCACCATGCCCAGCTAATTTTTTGTATTAGTAGAGACGGGGTTTCACCATGTTGACCAGGATGGTCTCGATCTCTTGACCTCGTGATCCACCCGCCTCAGCCTCCCAAAGTGCTGGGATTACAGGCTTGAGTCACCGCGCCCGGCCGAAATTTATTTTTTTTAGGTGAGGAGAACCATTCAAAGCAGTGGGGGACCAGGAGGTGGGCCCCCTAGGATGAGGAGGCATTCTGAATAAACTGTGTGTTGTGCACCTGCATTTTGGCTATGAGCTGTCACATGAGGTCAGGTGTAGAATTTTTCACTTGTGGCACCATGTTAACGTTCCGAAAGTTCTGGATTTTGGAGCATTTCAGACTTTGGATTTTGAGGTTAGGGGTGCTCAACCTGTACGAAGCAGACAGATGGCTACAGTAAGGCTGTTCCGAAGCCTGGCGATGTCTCCACCTTTTAAGAGGAAGAATCCTAATGGGTGAGGGGAACCCACCCAAGGAGCCGGTGTGTGGCCCGGAAACACAGAGCCGAAGAGGTTCAGGAAGCCCCCAAGTCCATCCACTGAAGGTACTGAGACAGTGTCACTGGAACTGGGATGAAACTGTAGCTGGCACTAACTAAGGAGCAACCTTTACAGTGGAAGATGTGACCACAGGAGAATGGCCTGCCAGGGTCCAGGAAAAGGGACTCCCCAAAGCAAGAACTCAGGTCTGTCCCAGCACTGCCCCTACAGGTCTGTGTGAGAGCAAACCTGCAGCCAGGGTCACAGGTAACTGAGCCCTGTGTAGATACACCCGGGAACCTCTGTTTTAAAAATGACCCATTTGTGTGTGTGTGTGTGTGTGTGTTTGTGTGTGTGTGTGTCTGTGTGTGTGTGTGTTTTGAGATGGATTTTTGCCCAGGCTGGAGTGCAATGGCGCGATCTTGGCTCACTGCAACCTCCGCCTCTTGGGTTAGTGATTCTCCTGCCTCAGCCTCTTGAGTAGCTGGGGTTACAGGCATGCACCACCACGCCTAGCTAATTTTGTATTTTTAGTAGAGACGGGGTTTCTCCACGTTGGTCAGGCTGGTCTTGAACTCCCAGCCTCAGGTGATTTGCCCATCTCGACCACTCAAAGTGCTGGGATTACAGGCGTGAGCCACGGTGCTCGGCCCCATTTCCTTTTTCTTCCTTCCCTCCCTAGACACCCCCTCATCAGTGCAAGCTTAGCTAATTATGCCCTTACCTGAGAAATCCCAGAGGCTAATCTTGAAACAATCCAGGCATAGTGCCCCACTCCTCCCACTTAGGGGGGTCATGAACAATTGGGTCAAAATCAAGATAATACCAACCAGACTCCTGATGAGCAATTAGCCAAGGTAGCCATCAGAACAAGACACACAGCCCAGTACCCTGTACCGCTCCCGCATGTCCCCCATACCAGGTTTCCCTTTAAAAACTCTACGGTACATTATAAAATGTGAGAGGGTACTTTGGAATGCTAGCTTTCCTCCTAGCAACCCTCGCCTCTGGCTTTGCAGCAGCAAGCGGCTGAACCTGGGTCCAGTTACACAGCCGTGTTCTTGGGGTGCAAAAGAGGCACCAGGCTCTTGAACCAGCCCCAGCTCCGATTCAGTGCTCCTGGTGCTATAGTTCAGCTTTTCTACACTGTCCTATGCACAGAGCCAGGCTGGTGAGGCTGCGGGAGTATCCCGGGATCCTCAGCAGTCTCGTTTCTCCTGGTAAAGAAGGACTGCCCATCTCTGTGCAAAGCACCTCTGCCATCGCTCGTCCTCCCTCCCCTTCTAAGCGAGAAAACCTGGCTGAAGAGCAGAAGCCTGCTTTCCAGAGTAGCCATGCCTAGAGCCCTCACACCTCTGCCCCTCCCTAACTAGCCTGGGCACCTGGGGTGGAGGTGGTGGGGGGATGGGGAGGTATCAAAATAGAGTTTTTGTTTTTGTCTCTGCAAAGCCAAGGACTGGGGTTGGCCCAGGCACTTTCATCTGATGAGGCCCAGCTATTAGCAGATTGTTGATACTTTTTATTCCAAATGTAAGATTTCAATTCTACATATGTACAAGAATGTCATTTGCTTCATTGATGTTTTCAAACATGATGACATAAAATTGCTCTAAGTATGCCTTTATATTTTTATACCTTACTTATAATTTTGTTTCTTTTTAACTCACCCGGCCCCCACTTCCCATTAGATTCACCAGAGGTTTTCACGGCCTTTTCAAAGAACAGACATGCTCACCATTCGATACAGGCAAAACCAGGCCGCAGCTCACCCTGCCAGGAGAATCCACACCTACAGAGGTGATGCCGCACTCCAGCAGCCCTAAAAGAAATTTCTTTCAAGAAACTTGGCTTCATACCCATGGCCAGAGCGCTATGAAGAGAGGTCCTCTCTCGTTCCATTCAGTGCAGCAGTTGAAAAAGGAAAAGGGAGGTGTGTTTTTATGGAAACCTCAAACGCCCCTCCACATCTCCTGTGAATTACCTCTGTGTTCAGGCAGCCGAGCTAGACAGCTGTGAGGAGAGGCGTGTGTTTTTGATGGGGGCCTTGGAAAGAAAAGGCCCCTTGTACCCTGGCCAACGCATGTAGGTGGTGTGACCTGGGAGGACAGCGGGAGCCAGGAGCTCCCCAGCTGCGGTGGAAGCCAGGCTCCCAGGGGCAATGTTCCAGTGAGCCAGAGGGGGAACCAGAGAGCCGGGAGGCCCCAGCCTGGTCGAGAGGGAAACAGGCAGCACCTGCCCAAGGCAGTAAGCAAGGGTCAGGGAATATGGGGCAATTCCCGACAGGGGCGAGGCCCGTGCCCTCCCTTTCCTTTTTTCCCTCTTCTCTTCTCCTCTCCCTCTTCCTCTCCCTCTACCTTCTCTCTCTCTTTCCGTCTTCCTTCCCTCCCTCCCTCATTCTCTCTCTCTTCCTTCCTTCCTTTCTCTTCCTTCCTTCCTCCCCTCCTTCCCTCCCTCCCTCGCTCCTTCCCTCCTTCTCTCTCCCTCCCTTTTTCTTTTTTCCTTCCTTCCTTCCTTCCTTCCTTCCTTCCTTCCTTCCTTCCTTCCTTCCTTTCCTTCCTTCCTTCCTTCCTGTGTTGTCTCTCTCTCTCTCTCTCTCTCTGCTTCCACTAATAACAGAGATGAATTTTTTCCTTTTTTTTGACACTGGGTCTCACTCTGTTGCCCAGCCTGGAGTGCAGTGGTTTGATCATGGCTCACTGCAGCCTCAACCTCCCAAGCTTAATTGATCCTCCTGTCTCAGCCTCCTGAGTAGCTGGGACCACAAATGTGTGCCACCACATCCAGCTAATTTTTAAAAATTCTTTGTGGAGGTGAGGTCTCCCTATGTTGCTCAGGCTGGTCTTGAACTCCTGGGCTCTAGTGATCTTCCTGCCTCAGCCTCCCAAAGTGCTGGGACTACAGGCTACAGGAGTGAGCCACTGCACCTGGCCCCAGGTTATTCTTATGTACAGCAGGGTTGATGCAATGTACAATGTTTTTCAACTGTGTTTGACCAAGAACAGAGCAAACCAGACTATGAGATACAGTCTTCATGTATATCTCCCCACCATGTATATAAATCTAAAACAAAAATCACATGAAACTACACTTCCGTGTGTGAGACACTTTGATATATTCTATCTCTTGTGTTCTATTCTGAAAAGAATATTGGTTGTGGCTCACTAAAGTGATTCCCTGTCATATTCACAGATCGTGTCCTGCAGTTTGAAAAACACTGACATAGTAAAGCTGAACAAATGTTGGGTGAGTAAATGAATGGTGGAACAAATACCTGAATATTTCTGTCTCAACGTCAGCAAAACAGAGGGGCTGCACTAGATAATTTCTTAGATCTCTTCATTATAAATACTGAGGTCGATGCCTTTGTTTTTAAATTTCCAACAGCTTCACCATGCCCCTGGGCTCTGGTAAGCCTCAGTTAAAGGGATTCCCACTGATACAAGCGATCAGAGGGTTCTTTTTCAATATGTTTATTAACTAATGATAAGCACTGCCTTCCCTTCTAACCTCCCCAGACCTTCCATCCCTGAGCCCAGAAGGCCCAGAAAAGTCAGAAGATAACCCTAAAGTACAGAAGATTCCCAGAGGACTCATTCATGGTATTCTTCCTTGATTTTCTACTTCCTTGAAGTTCTCAGGGCTGAGGTGGAATGTGGAGGAGTGAGGGCCCGAAGTCTCTGTGGCCCTGAAAGATATGCTAGTCAGTGTGGGCCGAGGCAATATGCTGCTATTCCAGTGAGAATATGAATCTTCAGCCTCTCGCACCCTGAGGGCTCCATGAACCCCATCCACTGCTTGCAGTGAAGCCCATCCACTGCTTGCAATGAATCCCATCCACTGTTTGCGGCTTATCCTCCCTTGGCCCAGGCCAGGGGCTTCTGGGGTCATCCGGCAGGGCCACTACAGTACAGTGTGGATCTTGAGAAGCCTGCAAAGGGCTGGTCTTCTGGTGAGCCCCGGAAGTGCCTCCAGTAGGACCTGGTTACAGCTCATCCACAGGGTACGGCCTTCAGAAAGCTTGAGGAAAAGGCTCTAGTGGAGACCAGAGGTGGATTCTCTGCTGTTCAGGAGGTAAAGGTGACTCCCCACCTCATATTATATTGTTAGCTAATACTGATTGGGCACTTGTCCATCCCTTGTACTATGCAAAGCACATCATCTCATTTAAACCCCACAATAACTCTATAAGCTAGATATTAAATATTATTATTAGCCATAATTTACAGGTAAAGAAACTGGGGCACTGAAAGGTTAAGCAACTTGCTCACAGTCATGCAGGGTGGCAGAAACAGGATTTACCCACATAGCTTGATGCCAGAGCCTTCATGCCACATCGCTACACTGTGCAGCCTTCACTGGGGCAGGTGGTGTTGAGTTAGTGAAGAGAAGGCATTCTACCTGGCACTGTTCTGCAGGAGGTGCCAGGAAGTACTGACATGTGATGTCATTGCCATATGTGATCCCATCCAGAGAGCACGAACCTTCCACCCTGTCATCGATTGCCACATGTGCCAAGTGTTGCATGCAATGAAGGCCCAGGTTTATGACGTCACTGCTCTAGGAACGTTATTGGCCTCAAAAAAGGCTGCTTGGTCAGTGTCTGTGGGAGTGTTTGGTGCTGGGGAACCAGAATCCGAGAATGTCACCCTTCTGGAAGCAGGGTAATTGAGGGCTAGCATTCTGGAAGAAGAGGGATGGAGTAAAGCTATCAGCAAGCTCACAATAGTTCTAGGATAAAAATAATAAGGGTTATAATTTATTGAAAAACCACTATACAGCTAACAGTAGACCAAATGCTTTCAAAATATGGTTCAGGTCATTTTACAACCCTGTCATGAAATTATTCTTATTCCCATTTTATGGATGGAGAGCATGAGGCTCAAAGAAGTTAAGTAAATGGATCAAGATCATTAAAACAAACAGAAGTGGGATTTAAAGGCAGGCTTTTCTGACTCAAGATTATGTCCTGAGTTCCTGTCCAATTCTGCTTTCTTCATGTGCATTCATACTCAACAAAGTTTGATGCCTGTGAGTAAAACAATATTTAAAGTCTCCACCATGTATTGGTCACTTAAATGGCTCTGTCAGTCTTCCTCAAGGAAGAAGGGCTGCGGCAGGAAGAAGATCAGATGGTACTTCGCCAACCATTCACGCTGTTTGGAAGCAGCTCAGGCAGAGTGCTGTGATGACAGCTGGCAGCAGAGCGTGGGGAAGAACACAGGCCAGTGTGCTCATGCTCCATCATGTCGCTCCACTCCACATGTCAGTCCATGTCGTTGACAGGCACCACTGAGCTCCTGCACCATGCCCACCAAATGCCCTTCTCCTTTGTGCTTCTCCCTCAGTCTCTCCTTTTTCCTCTTCCTAGACAGGCAGGCAGACCCTTGTTTTCACTACTGCCAGTCAGCAGCTCAGGGCAACTGCCAGATATTAGAGGCAGACTTGCAAATAATAACAAATACATAAAAAGAACACCTCTCTTGTTTCCATGCTAAGGAATTGGGCAGAATGATACAGATTTCAAATATTCTTTTTTTTTTTTTTTTTTTTTTTTTTTGAGACGGAGTTTCGCTCTTGATACTCAGGCTGGAGCGCAATGGCGCGATCTCGGCTCACCGCAATCTCCGCCTCCTGGGTTCAGGCAATTCTCCTGTCTCAGCCTCCTGAGTAGCTGGGATTACAGGCACGCGCCACCGTGCCCAGCTAATTTTTTGTATTAGTAGAGACGGGGTTTCACCATGTTGACCAAGATGGTCTCGATCTCTTGACCTCGTGATCCACCCGCCTCGGCCTCCCAAAGTGCTGGGATTACAGGCTTGAGCCACCGCGCCCGGCCTCAAATATTCTTAAAAGCAGGAAAGGGTGTGGCCTTAGGGAAAGGCCCTTCCACTCTCCATGCCCGGTGGGTCTTACAGTGAGTGTTGGTAAGATTAAATGAGTCGGTAAATGTGCTTGTGCTGTCAAAAGAGAAACACATCCAGGAAACGAAAGGGATTCCTGTCCCTTGGAGTCTGAGCAATAGGTTGACCAGTGGGAGGATAGGCAAGACCTAGGATTCAGATCTGAGGCCTGATCTGCACCTGCTATGTGCCATTCATTAGGATGGTGAAGTCTCACATAGATAAAAGGCACATGGCACTTCAAAACAGCATTCTTAAGATGGCTTGAGGGACATATCAAGGTAGGTGATTCAGGGAGCTTAGGGGCTTATGTACACCGTGTCTCTTGGTGTAGCCACCAGGCCACTCCTGATCCCGTTCACCACTAGGTGGCCTATCCCTTCAAGACACCATACCAGTAAGACGGTAACACCAGTGTGTCTTGAAAACCAAGGAATCATGTGGGCAATTTAACATGGAAGTCCCAAGATGTATGGTAATTACTGAATTGTTACAGTTTCTAGAGATAAAGCATGTTGGAAAACATGCTGTCCAGGCTAGATAAGGAAGAGGTGATAAGACTATGCAGGCATTTCATGGGAACCATCTCTCTGGGCAGCAAGGCTGAGATAGAAGAATGCCTTCTGGGAGAATGACAATCGTGATCACAGATACACAGGTCACATAGCCTTGGGGAGGAGGGACTAAGGGTTTCCAGAAGGAAATAAAGGTGGAGTCAAGCAAAGGCCAAGCATGCAGGCTGTGAGGGACAGTGTTTGGGAATCTAGTGTGGTAGTGGTTAAGAGTGCAGACTCTGATACCTTGGTTCAAATTGCAACTCCACTATGTAGGAACTGTGTGGCTGTGGCCCTTAAGATGCCTATGGCTCTGTATCCTCCATCTGTAAATGGGGATCACACTGGTAGCTGCTTCATCAGGATGTGATGAGGATTAATTGGGGCGTTGCATGCGTCATGCTAGCATAGTGTTGGTTGGCACTAGTAACTGCTCGAGAAATGTACCATTGCCATGAGGCTGGGAATGGGTAGGATACACACGCACACACACACGTGCATGCACACACACACACACACACATTCATCCCAGCTTCAACTTTCACCTCCACAGGCTCCTTCACCAGTCAGTGAGGAGTTAGGTTCTTTCTTGCCAAAGATATCTGAAGCTCAACGCCTGTTCTATATGGACACTTGGGGTATTTTGAGCAACCATGTTGGGATGCGGGGTGGTGGTGGCACTAACTCATAACTTGGCTATGGGAGCTATTTTAAGTGTTCACCCTCTCTCCCCATCCCATGCCCTCCCCCAATGCCAATGGTTCTCAACATTTTTTGGATATGGCCCCCTCAAGAAATGGATGGCTGCTAAGGATCTTCTTAAGAGCAGTACATGTCCAAGTTCTGCACTTTATTTCAGAGGCTCTATGGACATCAGGATTTGAACCCTATTCCAGATATACAAACTCAAAGACCTAGAGGTATGTCTTTGCTGCCTGCCTCTTTTCTCTGAAACTATGCCTTAAAAATACCAAGGGGATAGAGAAACCTGCTTCTCTGGATCACACTCTGAAAACTGCTGTTCAGAAGAGTTGCAGCTTGAACAGGGCCACAGGGATATAAAAGAAGCCCTGGAACCATGTCTTCTCTAAAAACAACAAAATCATCAATAATGAATTGGAAGAATAAGTATTGTGAAAACAGCCATACTGCCCAAAGCAATTTATAGATTCAATGCTATTCCCATTAAACTACCATTGACATTCTTCACAGAATTAGAAGAAACTATTTTAAAATTCATATAGAACCAAAAAAGAGCTTGTATATCCAAGAAAATCCTAAGCAAAAATAATAAAGCTGGAGCCATCACACTACCCAACTTCAAACTATACTACAAGGCTACAGTAACCAAAACAGCATGGTGCTGGTACAGAAATAGTCACATAGACCAATGGAACAGAATAGGGAACTTAGAAATAAAACCACACATCTACAACTGTCTGATCTTCCAAAAACCTGACAAAAATAAACAATGAAGAACGGATTCCCTATTTAATAAATGGTGCTAGGAGAACTAGCTAGCCATATGCAGAAAATTGAAACTGGACCCCTTTCTTACACCTTTCACAAAAGTTAATGCTAGATGGATTAAAGACTTAAATGTAAGACCCAAAACTATAAAAACCCTAGAAGAAAATCTAGGCAATACCACTCAGGACATAGGCATAGGCAAAGATTTTGTGATGAAATCGCCAAAAACAATTTCAACAAAAGCAAAAATTGACAAATGGGATCAAATTAAACTAAAGAGCTTCTGCACAGCAAAAGAAACTATCATCAGAGTAAACAGACAACCTATAGAATGGGAGACATTTTTTTCAATCTGTCCATCTGACCAAGGTCTAATATCCAGGATCTACAGAGAACTTAAGCAAATTTACAAAAAACCCCACAAACCCATTAAAAAGTGGGCAAAGAACATGAACAGACACTTCTCAGAACAGGACATACATGCAGCCAACAAACATATGAAAAAACATTACTGACCATTAGAGAAATGCAAATCAAAACCACAGTGAGATACCATCTCACACCAGTCAGAATGGCGACGATCAAAAAGTCAAGAAACAAGAGATGCTGGCAAGGTTGTGAAGAAATAGGAATGTTTTTACCCTGTTGGTGGGAATGTAAATCAGTTCAATCATTGTGGAAGTGATTCCTCAATGTTGTGATTCCTCAAAGATTTAGAAACAGAAATACCATTTGATCCAGCAATCCCATTACTGGGTATATACCCGAAGGAATATAAATCTTTCTGTTATAAAGATACAGGTATGCATATGTTCAATGCAGCACTATTCACAATAGCAGACTTGGAATCAACCCAAATGCCCATCAATGATAGACTGGATAAAGAAAATGTGGTACATATACACCATGGAATACCATGCAGCCATAAAAAGGAACAAGATTATATCCTTTGCAGGGACTGGGATGGAGCTGGAGGCCATTAGCCTCAGCAAACTGGCACAGGAACAGAAAATCAAACACTGTGTGTTCTCACTTATAGTGGGAGCTGAACAATGAGAACACATGGACGCAGAGAGGGGAACATCACATACTGGGGCCAGTCGGGGCAGTGTGGGGCGGAGACAGCATCAGGAAAAACAGCTAATGCATGCGGGCTTAATACCTAGGTGAAGGAAGGGTTGATAGGTGCAGCAAAGCACCATGTCCCACGTTTACCTGTGTGACAAACTTGCACATCCTGCACATGTAGCCCAGAACTTAAAATTTAAAAAACATCATCAACAGTAACAGTAGCTAACTTTTCTGCGTATTTGCTATGTTCCAAACACTAAGCTAAGTTCCTTACATGCATTATCTCATTTAATCCTTCCCAAACTTCCATGATGGCAATAATATCCTGGTCCCTGTTTTGCGGATGAGACACTAAGGCACATAGAGGTTAAATAACCTGCCCAAGATCACACAGCTAGTGAGTAGTAAGATTCAATCCCAGACCCAGATCCTGCTGTCAAGCAGTATAGTTTGTGACCACCTAGTGACATCACAGGAACCACACTTCCATCTCTTATTTTAATGTCATGAATGTTCTTCCTTATAAATGCACATTAGACTTGAGTGGGTAAAAATTCTGAACATACTGAGTCTTCTACCCTGAGCCAATCCTCTTCAAAATGAACCTGCATGGGAACCAATGCTGAAAGTGGAAAGAGACCACAGACAGGCCTGGCATCTGTATGCATAAGGCAGAAAACTGTCTCCCTGCACCCCTAGTCCCTTAAAAGGCTGTGGGCATCTTTGAGTCAATGACCAGCTGCTGCAAAGGATTCTGGGAATCCCAACCCCTCAGAGTTCTGCAAAAACTGAGCTTTGCTCAACTTACAGTCCTGCAAAAGGTGGATACTAGAATAGGGAGGTGGGCATACAGGCCAAATACTCTGTTCTGCCTTCCAGGAAGGAAAAACCATACTGTCCAGGAAGCTCACAAGTGACATGTGGCCCATGGGCATACCAGGGCTAAAGTGAAGAAGGATGGACTGCTCTGTGGAAGGAAGGAGTGAAAGTGAACAGGGAGGCATAGGGCCATCTGCAGGAAGACTTAGAGGAGGGAAGGAGGGAGACTGGCTTTGGCAGGGAGGGGAGGCGGGAGCAGAGGGAGGTGGAGAATTGGTTCAGGCAGTGAGAGAGGGCAGCCCCACTCTATTTCCCAAGCTGCTCTCTGGATGCAGGCAGGAAGGTTGAGTGTATTACACTGGCCCCACCTCCAGAGGCTCTCTCTGCAGTTGCTGGACTGGACACAAAGCGTGAGAGACAGAGACACCATCTCTGCTGATTTGTACTCAACTCTGGTTCCTGTTGCTGAGAGCCCACGTGTCACAGAAGCCAGGGCAGGGGAGCCCACACTGCTATCTGCATTTCCCAGGTAAGCAACTGTCTGTGTGTGAGCCAGGAGTGGAGAGCAAGGCCTGAGAGCCGTAAGCAGAGGAGAAAGTAGGAGGCAGCTGCTTGGGATGGACTGTAGTACAATGTGGAAGGAATGAAGGAAAGAAGAGGGGTATGGGCTGGGGTTGCAACAAGCCCTCAGGGTAGGCTTCTGCGGAGTGTTGATGGACGTATGAGGTCGGGGAGTTGGAGGCTGTATTTGGTCCATTCCTGCCTGGCAAGTGCAGAGAAATTTCCAGCAAAGGACTATGCTCTGACAGCCTCCAGGGGCCAGCACATCTGGAGAGCAGAGAGGCCAGCTATACCATGGCACCAGTGTTCCTCTTCCAGGCCAGGTATAGTTATGCAGACTTTGCCAGAAAATCCCTCCCTGTGCCTCTGCCTGCCTCCAGGTCTTCCTGGTGGCCCAGGGCACGCCTGAGGCAGCAACAGGAGAAGGCAAGCAGGACACATTCACTGGGGACATGGCTTCCGATGAAGGAGGGATTCCTCATCTGAAAAGAAAGTCTCCTGACAGGCTCTGGAGAAGGGATTGGTTAGCTAGTGGAGGGCTGTGTGCTGCCCTAAGGAGGCTCCCCTGTGGCCCAGAGGAAGACAATGAGACACAGGCTGTGGAAAATGGGGTATTTGTACTGGAGGTGGGGTGGGGAGTGGGTTAAGTCAGTGATCTGTGAACAGTGCCACAGAAACAGGCAGTATGTCGTCATAGAGAAAGAAGGAGACCTAAGACATGCGTTTCATACAAACCCAGCATCCCTTTGCTGTCCCTGATGGGGTACCCACATCCCCGGATCAAGCCTGCTGGTCTGCTAAGTTCTATGAAGTTGGCTAGTGGTATGGTCCCTCTGTGAACTACACATTCACTCCCTAAGATCCACTGTGCTGAGCACATGTCCGACCTGGGCACCTGTCAAAAGGCATGCCAGCTACCTTCTCCCATGTGATGGGTGAGGGAAGCAGTGGGGGAAAAGGAATGGTCCCCGGGCTTGGGGCACAAAGGGACATGAGATGCTGAACTCCAGTCACAACTGCAACGTGTCCTCCCTCCAACCATGGCTTCTGTATCCAGAGTAGAAAGTGAGGATTCCTCCCTACTGCTTTCCCTCCATACACACAGGGTAACTGGGCTCGTGATCAGGCAGACACTGAAGAAGAACAGTTGGATGAGATAGGGATAGGGTAACTGGACCAGCTAAGTACAAAAATCACTCCTTTTATCCCTTCTGAGATGGCAGTGAAAGGTGGGCAGAAGTAGAGAGAAGCTTTCAGAAGGTAAATACTCAGTGACTAATACTCTTGAGCACGCCAGGCAGTAACCTCTGCAACATGGGTCCTGGCTCTGATGGGTAGCCACTGGCCTCTCTTTGGTGGAGGGCAATCTGGGTCAATGAGAGCAGGGAGGAGCCCAGCAGTGAGGCCCTGTAGCCAAGCTTCCTTGGCCTAGAAAACACAAGGGGCTTTGATACCTGCAGAAAGCCACGGCTCTTCACCCCAGGATGCTGCAGCTGCTTTTGGGCAGAGCCCAGCCCCAGAGCAGGCCTCGGTCTGGAGGCCGCAGCTGAAAGGCAGGACAATATGGGGCTTAACATAATGGCCTTGAAATTAGAGAGAAACCCCACTGCTGCTGTCTATGAGCTGCATGGCCTTGGGCAGGTAAGTAACTTCAAAAAAGTTCAGTTTCCTGGTCTGTAAAATTGAAAGAATAATATATAATAGCATCTATCTTAAGGTTTGCTGAGAGGAATAAATGAAACCATGTTTGTGAACCACTCAACATAGTACCTGGCTCATAATGTGTGTCCAGAAAAATGAGAGTTTTAATACCCGCTCTGGGATTCTCAGACGTTTCTCTCTAGACTAAAGCCCCCGGAGAGACCCTCAGTATCCTGTCTTTCACTCTACTAACTCCTTTAAAATATGTCACTCACCCAATCCTTGTTAACCAATCCTCCAGCAGGCTTTCTCTGTGTCTTCAAGCTAAAAAAAATAAGTTTGAAAATAAAACCCAAATGGCTCCCATATCTCATGCCTTATGGTTAAAATCCTACATCCATGCTTCTTGAGTCAGAAGATGTGTATTCCAGTGGGCATGTGTGCCATGGGATCAATATGGCACACTTGGGGGAAGATTAAACATTTAAATCCAAGGTAACTTGAAAAACACTATTTTCTATAAAACAAACGCAACATAGAATGTAAACTCTCCTGAATGTTTATGATGAAGCAAAATTTCAAAGACAGGTCAAGCTCTCAGTGGGCATCCTCTGCCCCCTGGGTGCTTATGGGTAGCCTCCCTGGCGGTTAGGAGTGCCTCAGAAGTTTCAAGGGCCTGAGAAGGCCTGCTTAAGCAGTGAGGGGCAGTTGGTGTCTTCTTGGTAACATGCCTGGTGTCTTCTTGGGAACATGCCTGGTGCCTTCCTGACTCACCCTCATTCTCCTTGTCTTTGGAAGAGGTGGCCCAGGGCCTGAGAGGTATATCTAGCTGACACCATCATGGGATGGCAGACTTGCACTCCTGGCAGGGACAGCAAGAGCCAGCCTGGTTTCCAGCTTCCCGAGTTGGAGACACTGTAAGAGTGCCTTAGGAGGACCAGAGCTTGCTTCCTACCATGTCATCGAGTTGTCCCTCATGCTCACAAAGGACACATTTGGTTAGCAGTTGAGGGTTGAGCACTGGCATCTGTAGGCATAAGGCAGAAAACTGTCTCCCTGCACCCCTACTCCCAGTTAAAAGGCTGTGGGCATCTTTGAGCCAACGACTAGGCTGCTGCAAAGAATTCTGGGAATCCCAACCCCTCCCAGTTCTGCAAAAACAGCTTTGACAGTACTGCAAAAGGTGGATACTAGAATAGGGAGGAGGGCATATAGGCCAAATACTCTGTTCTGCCTTCCAGGAGGGACAGGGCACAGCTGGCACCCAGTAATGTCCCACTCTGGCTATTCCTGACAGCCTGGTCTCCTGGGGCTTCTTTTAGCAAGTGAGCTCTCCAGAGGGAATAAGGATGATTGGGATTTTCAGCAGAGCCAGGTCTCTGTCCTCAGTGAGGCTCAAAAATATGCCTCGCATGGAGGCCAACTGGAGACAGAGCAGTAGTGAGAACCTCAGTCCCTCTGGGCATGGAAGTGATCAAGAACATTATTTGTGATTTTCTCTTCACACTTTTCTTCTTGCAGGTATCCTGAGCTGAGCAAAGGTTCTTCCTCAGAGGAGCAGGCAATAGAAGCGCCTGAACATCATGGCACAAGTGGACTTCCAGGACAGGTGGGAAGAGGCGTCTCCTCTCAGCAGCTTGACTGAGGAGGCTCATGATCCCCAGATGCTGAGCATGAACTTAGAGAGTGAGGATGAAGGTGGTGGGGAGTCAGAAAAAGAGGGCACTGCTGACATGGTGGCCTGTCTAAGGGACAGCTCCCCAGTAACACGTGACAATCCTGACTTGCCATGGCCCCATGCGCTAGGCAAAGAAGAGAAATTCTCTGACTCCTCCAGTGCAAGGGGCGTGGGGCAGAAACCAATACAGATGTCCGGGAGAGCCAGCTGGAGCAGAGATGTGCCAAAGATCAATGAGACCCAGGGCTCCCCGGGAGCAAGCACAGCTCTGGGTACCCCTCCCAGTGGTCTCACACACAAACTGTTAGGTCAGCTGCAACCTCTTAGGGACCGTCTATCTGCGGGTGATGATGGAGACTTGAGGGCAAACCAGGACGCAGCCTTGGATGTCCTATCCAGCTTCCTCAGCAATGGAAAGTATCTCTGTGCACACAAAAGTGTAGACACGTCCGCAGAGAACTCTTCTCTGTTGTGTTTCCCCAGGCCGGGGAGCAACTGGGACCTCCCCACGCGAGAGACACACACACCGGCCCAGGCGTCGGCCACCCCAGCCGTGCTAGCAAAAGGGCGAATCAGCAGGAAAGTACAGAACCAGGTGGGCGGGCGCGGGGGCGGAGAGGCTGAGGCGCGTCCCTACAGGCGCCTGCGGGGCGGGAGGGCCTTCCAGGAGCCCAGCAAGCCGCTGAGCCCCGCGGAGACGCGCGGTGACGCCAAGCCCTACGCGTGCGAGCTGTGCGGGAAGGCCTACTCCCACCGCGGCACGCTCCAGCAGCACCGGCGCCTGCACACGGGCGAGCGGCCCTACCGGTGCTCCTTCTGCGACAAGGCCTACACCTGGTCCTCCGACCACCGGAAGCACATCCGCACCCACACGGGCGAGAAACCCTACCCGTGTCCAGACTGCGGGAAGGCCTTCGTGCGCTCCTCGGACCTGCGCAAACACCAGCGCAACATGCACAGCAACGACAAGCCCTTCCCGTGCTCCCAGTGCGGCCTGACCTTCAACAAGCCGCTGTCGCTGCTGCGCCACCAGCGCACGCACCTGGGCGCCAAGCCCTTCCGCTGCGCCGCCTGCGACCGCGAGTTCGCCGTGGCCAGCCGCATGGTGGAGCACCAGCGCGTGCACTCGGGCGAGCGGCCCTTCCCCTGCCCCACCTGCGGCAAGTGCTTCACCAAGTCCTCCAACCTGGCCGAGCACCAGACTCTGCACACGGGCCAGAGGCCCTTCAAGTGCGCTGACTGCGGCGTGGCCTTTGCGCAGCCCTCGCGCCTCGTGCGCCACCAGCGCATCCACACCGGCGAGAGGCCCTTTGCTTGCACGCAATGTGGCCAGGCCTTTGCCCGCTCCTCCACCCTGAAGCGGCACCAGCAGATCCACTCCGGGGAGAAGGGATTCCTCTGTGCCGAGTGCGGCAGGGCCTTCCGCGTTGCCTCTGAGTTGGCCCAGCACATACGGATGCACAACGGAGAGAGGCCCTACCAGTGTGAGGACTGCGGCCAGGCCTTCACCCGGTCCAATCACCTCCAACGACACCGAGCCAAGTGTGGCACCTGCAAGAAGGAGCCCATCCTTTCCTACTCTGACGAGTGAAGACAGCACTGTCGACCTCACTACTTGGAACCTTCCCAGGTGAACCCACTCACATGATATTGCCAGCCAGCCGCACCAGTCAGCCAGGCCTCCCAGTAGGTCGCCGGTCTTTAGTGGTCCATTTGATTATGTATTTGATCCTTTGAATAGAAAGTCACCACCGAGAGGGTACCCAGGTGTGTGGTTTCACATCAGTGGTTCTGAGTGTCAGAGGTCATAAGCAATTGGCAAAGGGAAGGACAAAGTAGTGGGAGCTGATCAAGGTTTGGTTTCTTGGGTTGGGGGACCATAATCAATCAGAAACTGCTTCTAGAATTACATGCTTGGGACTGTGCAGGGCTCCGGGCATAAGGTGAGGAAAAAGACTAACCCATCCTACCCTCAAAGCCGTTTGCAAATACTGAGAAGGCATGAGGGGCTGGTAATCTTTAAAGAAAGGTGCTTTTTGGTTTTCACGTAAATAAAGGAATCCCCAGAAGTGGTCCCTACGATGAACTCCCCCAAAGCAACAAAGCCTTTGTGGGAGGGACTCAAGCCCAGCCCAACATCCCATCATTTCACTTGACTGCAGAAATGGCTTCACCTTAGGGTGTATCTTTATGGGCCTTGACTTTGAAGTAGACGAGGCCTTCATCTTAGAGAAGGTAGTTTATGTCCTATTCCAGTTATTCTAGAAGTTCAGTACAGCGTTAGCATCTGAAAAAGAAATCCATTCCTCTTTATAGTGGAATTTAGTAAGCAGATTGAATCTGAATCTTATCCACAAAATTCATATGTGCCTTCTCTCTGGCTGTCTCTTTTCCTGTTTGCACTCTGAGGGCTTAAGTTATATGTGATATTTACAAAGTAATTGGTTCATTTACAGAGAGACATACAGAATTTCTCCACAAAGCCTTGACTGTGGTTCATGAAACCTTTTGATTCATTTAAATTTGTCTGTATTATTAGCCTTGATTTAAAGTAAATAAAACACTCTTTGCCCAAGTGCCATTGGCTTGTCTGTGTTTCAAAATATTAAAACCAGGTATGAAGGCCTACATGACTCACAGTTATCTGATGAAGTTATTTCAAAGTTTGCATTACTAACAGCCATTCTTCAAAGTGTACTGATGCATATAGTGATCTGTATAAAGTCAGCAGTTCTTAGCACAGAACCTCAACTGTGAGGAATCTATGACCTTCACAGAGGTCCTTGGTGCACGCAGGCAAATGGCACTTCTCATCTTACTGAAGTTAAATAAGATATTCCACAAGAAAGTATCGTCTCCCTTTTGGGGGGACTATCTTCAGTACATTCCTAAAATTGCCACCAAAGAATGCCAAATCTGAATAACTCTTGGGTTCTACCTGATTTGGACCTAGGGTGTGACCTCTAAATAGCATTCTCATGACATATGGGGGCACCAAAGAGAAGGCAGACAGACAGATAGATAGATAGATATTCTTCTTGTGCTTTGTTCGACCAATAACCTTAATAAAATGGTCCACCCCATCCTTTACTGTTGATGTGAGCTTGGGCTTCAGCTTCTGCATCTGCATTGGCAAAATAGAAGCGTAATAGTAGGTAAAATTTAGAGTGATCCTACTATATGACAGAAACATTGGCTGAATGCAAGAGCTGTAAATGGGTAGAAAAGTCAAAAGATGAACTTGTGACTATGAAGAGAGCAAAAGCTAACATTTTTTGCTAGGTAATCAATAAAATATTTGAAGACTAAAGGATCATTCCTTTTCATTGTATCCTTTCTTGGAAATGGTCATTAGTATAGTTTTTACAAATTAAAAAATTTGGTTTTGTTTTGTAATTTTAAGGAGTTGTTCCCCAAAGCCTGGTTGCATAGGAATCACCTGGGCTGTTTGTTAAACATGTAACTTGCTGAACCCTAACCTTCGCTATTGATAAAACCTGCAGTGTGGTATCTGCGTATGGCTTCCACATGGGCATAGCTTTGGAGAAGAAGTGAATGTACTTGTTAATAGGCAGAAAAGCTGGATTTGCTTGTGCTGGGTATTTTTGGTGCTGTATACTATGTTTCTGGAATATAAGGGGTCGAATGTACTGAATAGGTCAAAGAGAAGTTGATAATCCTTCAGGCCTATCACAAAACAAGTCAGATTTTAAGGAAAATTGTCCCAACCAGTCTTTTCTCACACCAGCTGCAAGGGTGATGCTGAGTAGGTATTGGAGAAGAAGGAAATCCCATTGGAACCAATAGTCACAGGTCACTGGACCAGACAGTGGTACACAAGTGGAAAGCAACAGTACATGGAGTAGACAAAAGAGAAACCAACCAGCTGTGAGGTGGCTTGAGACAAATTCTGCCCAGTGGAGTCTGTTCATTCAAAGTGGGGGCAATTGAATTACATCTTTGGAAAAGAATCAATGCCTGAAGACAGGTTATTCTGTTTCACATTCGTGCCCCAAATTATGCTGAGCTACTTTCTGGTTATGAACCCACTGTACATCAAAGCAGATGATCTTATTTCTCTATTATGTAATTTAAAATCAGGGTAAAGCTGGGTGTGGTGGCTCATTCCTATAATCCCAGTGCTTTGGGAGGCGGAGGTGGGAGGATTGCTTGATCCCGGAAGTTTGAGACTAGCCTGGGCAGCATAGTGACATCCCCATCTCTATAAAAAATTTTAAAATGAGCCAGGTTGGCTGGGTGTGGTGGCTCATGCCTGTAATCCCAGCACTTTGGGAGGCCAAGGCAGGTGGATCACCTGAGGTCAGAAATTCAAGACCAGCCTGGCCAACATGGTGAAACCCCATCTCTACTAAATTTACAAAAATTAGCTGAGCATGGTGGTGGGCACCTGTAATCCCAGCTACTCGGGAGGCTGAGGCAGGAGAATTGCTTAAACCCATCAGGGGAATTTTTATTAAGTGGAAACTTATAAATTAACATTTTTTACTGCATATATTCAAATTAATATAAGTTGCCCAGGCTGGTCTCAAACTCTTGGGATAAATATACCAGAGAATGGCTTGAACCTGGGAGGCAGAGGTTGCAGTGAGCCAAGACCACACCATTGCCCTCCAGCCAGGGTGACAAGTATGAAACTCCATCTCAAAAAACAACAACAGAAAAATGAGCTAGGTGTAGTGGCACACACATATAGTCCCAGCTACTGGGGAAGCAGAGACAAGGGGATTACTTGAGCCCAAGAGGTGGCAGCCGCAGTGAGCTGTGATCATGCCACTGTAATTCAGCCTGGGTGACGGAGTGAGATGCTGTCTCAAAATAAATAAATAAAATAAAATAGGGGCAGGGCCTTCTTTATGACAAAAAGATGTAAAGTTTCTCTCTGGGTTAATGCTGTTTCCACAGTATAGGTTGCCAAAATTTATTTGAATATACCCAATGTTCATTTATAAGTTTCCGCTTAATAAAAATTCCCCTGATGGGTTCACCAGTCTATAGTGATCATGACCCATATTCTTTAGATCATAATGATAATAGCCAACACTTACATTGTATTCAGTATGTGCCAGGAACTGTTGTAAGTGTTTTATATATGTTAATTATTTTTAAAGCAAACTTACGGTGATTCTTACCCCATTTTTTTAAAGATTAGGAAATCATGGGAGAAATAAGTTAAATTGCCCAAGATATCACAGCTAGAAAATGGCTGACATAGTAATGATTTGACATTTATACATGCTTGCTCCAGAGACTGTTCTTAACAGGGACAACTGCCTCTGTTTGGAGTGGAGTTGTTGATGCTGTGCATTTTTAAAGTGGATGACAATAAATTCAAACAATGATAAAAATTGAAACAGCACAGCAGAAATCATGGCATGACTCAGGGACAAAGACCTGTGAATGACTTAATGGATCTGGAAGAGTCTGGGTTGGCAGCTCTTAATCATTAATGCCTTGGAAACTGTCAATAACCTGGCCAGGGAAAATAAACTGGAGTTAAAGGAGTAATACTTCCTTGAAGGCCCACTGTCATTTCATATCACTGACTAAAGAAACAGTCTGTGCCTGAGCCTTACACAGAAAAATACGCCAGCAATTAATCTTGGCACTTAACATTTACACATTCTGTAATCTAAGTGCATGCACATTAAAAAGCTGCATTAACCTGATATGAACACAATAGATCACCCAGGAATTCCAACTAGACCTTAAAAAATCTTGCCTGGAAGAAAATTTTGTGTAAGGCATTAGTTTAATTGCCAGAACACTCAAGCAGATGTCATTGCTAGCCTCAGAACTAGAATATGAACTACAAACTCAGTGACCCATGAACATATTGCCAAAGATGCAGTGACTCAATGTTTCATCAAACCAGAAGAGGGCAGCTGTTTAAGTTGACAGGAAAGCTCATTTATAACATCAATTTCCCTCTCTCCATTCTGCAGGAAACCATGCCAGGACAATTTTTCCACTGTCTGGAAAATGTTTTTGTCTCTCTCTCCTCCTTGTTTTTCTCCTTAACCACCCCTACCCTACAACTTTCAGTCAAATTGGTTCAGAGTCTCTCTGTTTAGGAGAGTCAGGAACTCAGCAGATTGGTTCAGCAAATGAATAGAACTGCTATAGAATATAAGTTATCACTAAGATTTAAAGAAAAACACCTCTTGCTAAAAACAAAGAAGACATGGAGGAGGCCAAAAACAAGGAGGGAAACAGGGATTCCTTGTGGTAGTTTAGATGGAGTCAAGGAAAAGTGGGGATAGAGGTAAGATGAGGAGATGCCAGAGATTTCGGGGGTGGAGCCAATGAGGCTTGGTGACAAGATAAAAATAGTTACCATTTAGTGAACATATTTTAGGGATCAGCACTACATTCATCATCTCAATTCCTACAACAATCTGTTATGAAAGGTCCTTGAAAAATATTCCCACATGGGGTCTGCAGCAATTTCCCTTTCCAGGAATGCAGTCAGGATTAATAGGTCATGGCTATTATCCGTTATTGTTAAGCAAGAGTCAGTAAGGTCTACGTGTTCATTCTAAAAACAGGCTGTCTCTCTGCAACAAGGAGAATATGTAGCAAATTTCCTGCCTTTTGGTTTAGAAGTTATGCCTGCTTACAGTTTCATTTTCCATCATCATTGTGGTGGCTTTAAAAATATGTTCACAAATTCTTTGACACACCTCTCTTCGAGAGTGGAACCTAGTTTCCTTCCCTTTTAGTGTGGCCTGGACTTAGTGACTCGGTTCTAATGGACAGAATAAAGCAGAAGTGATGGTGTGTGACTTTGGAGTCTAGGTCATAAAAAGTACTGTGGCTTCCATAGGATACTTTGTTTCTCTCTCTCTTTTTCTCTCATTCACTTCCTTTGGCAGAAGACAGCAACCATGTCCTAAGTAGCCTTGTAGCCCTGTGGTGAGGAACTGGGGTATTCCACCAGCAACCACATCAGTGAGCTTGTAAGTGGATCCCCTAGGTCCAGTCAAGAGTTCAGATGACTGGAGATCTGGCAGACTACTTGATTGGAACCTCATGAAAGACCAGCAGCCAGAACTGTGCAGCTAAGTGGCTCCCAAATTACCAATCCTTGGAAACTGTGTAAAATAAATGCTTGTTTTTTTTTTACCTGTTGAATTTTGGTTGGTAATTTGTAATGCTGCAATAGAAAACAAACAATAATATAAGGAATAACTTTCTCCTAACAAGTAAGAGACTAGTCACTCAATGTCACACAAGCCCTGATTTTTCCCCTAAGTAAATTACCAGAAAGGTTGAAAACATGTCTGCTTCCTCTTGCCACATTCCCTCCAATGGCCACCCACTTAGGCTGGTTGAGACTCAGCTGTTGATACCCTTCTGTAATCTGTTTCATTGCCACGTGAGCCTTACTAGCTCTAGGGCCCAGGAAGAGGCAGCCTTTGAGAAGGGGGCAGAAACACTGCATAATATCTGGACACCAGCACCACATCTGATAAGGAATTCTAATTACGAATCCCTTTTGGTCACTCTCTTTCTTGGTATATTTCAATGCTTACTTCAGAGATAAGTGAATTAATGTATGGTCTTCCCTAGAAAAAGGAGAAATTCCTAGTTCTCCAGAGCCTGAAACATAATCCTTTGAGGAAAATATAATATTATCCCTATTTTGCAAAAAAGGAAACACCATTTCAAAGGATTACTGCCAGTTTAATTACAAATGTGAAGGAAAGCATTTATTACAAGTGCACAAAAGATGGTGCTTTTGTATTGATGTACCAGTCCTGAGAAAAGTAGTAAAGCACGAAGGATAAGGATGAAATTAGAGTGAGCGAGTCTGAAAATCACTCGAGTTTCCAAAATGCTATAACCAATTAGATCTGCAACTGTTTCCTAAATCTTCATGACGAAAGTGGTTCTGAACCTTTTCTTGAATCACAAGCTACTTGAGAATCCAATAAAAGCTGTGGACCCTATCAAAAGCCCCACATTACTGATGTTCTGTGTTACGATTTCAAGGAGTCACTGGCCTCCTGAAGCCCACTGACTGGCCTAAAATTAAGATTCTCTTTTGAATTCCACTTCCAAATATGTTTACAGCACCAAAACCCAGGAACTTACTCAGTTATAATAGCAAAAGGGCTAACACAGACTTGCAAAGTAAGTCCTATCGAAGACTAGCTTTTGGATAATTTTTAAAAGAGAAAAAGACACAAGATAACTAAGACACTTTATACTCCAAAAGGGTAGACAAATTTTTCAAATACCGAAATTAATTTATTACTGATACAGAAAATCAGTCGTGTTCTCTTTTATAAATGTAACGATTACTCTCGGAATATATAAAATGATATATGTAGTTTGAAAAACCATCCAAGCAAGTATTGTCACAGCTTTTAAGAAAAATAAATACTTTCTTTTGAAAAGTACAACAATTAATGACAAAGATAAACCAGATTGCAAATGGACTTGAGGAAAGAGGCTAGATTTACATTCAGAACTGCATGGAAACCATCACAGGGATTACAATTATGGAAAACTCCAATAAAGGCTAGTCCTTAAGAAACCAAGAGGAACACCACATTATGAAAATGGTTTGGCTTTTTGACAAGGCTTCTTTGTTTGAGAATTAAATAAATTTTTACAGTTGAGTTTATCAACTGTAAACTCAACTATAAAAATTATTTTATTTTCAGCCATTAATAACAGTATTATCTGCACCTGTAAATATCTATCTTATTCCTACTAGAAATAACCACAGTACTTCTGAGGGGGAAAAACTGCATTCTTAGATTTATTTCAGTTCATTCATGAGGGGCAGGGTCTGGAGGAAAAGCCTGAACTGAGTAAGTTAGTGACAGAAAACTTGTTTTATTGACTAAGTCTTAATAGATATAAAAACAAAAGGTGAAGATAAACTCGACAGCCCAGCCACTAGGATCCCTCCACTTCATGAGTCCATCATGCCTCCTCCAGGTCCCTGGCTGAAGGACAGCAAGAGCAGAGGAAGCACAGGATTCTGCTGTTCTCCAGATAAACCCGCTGATGGGGTTGCAGGGATGCCAGCTGGGTGAACGTCTCCACACTCATTTGAGTAGAAAGGCTGCACTCCAGAGTGCACTTGTTGAAATCTTTAACCTGATCACCTGGACAAAGTCCACACCACATTCTTGGCACTTTTATGGTTTGCTTTGCCAATGGGTCCCCTTAAGTCTTGACAGCAGGTTTGGTTTGTGAAACCCCTTACAGCAGAGAGGACAGATGTATGGTTTGCAGTCTTCCTTTCCTGTGTTTTGTTCATCTGAACTGTGCTGGCTTTGGTGTACTGTGGACCAGGGATCTCTCACAGTACATTTTCCACAGTCATTTTGGAGCACTGCATCTCATGCATATTACACAGGTACCTCCAAACATCCACTGTGCAGATGAAACCTTTATCACTTTCAGGCCACTTACATGGCTGGTCCCCAGAGTGAATCAATTTGTGCCTGCGTAGGTTGGCAGCCCAGAACAGTTCCTTGCTACAGGTGGGTGACAGTAGGAATGTGCCCCTAAATGGTTCTGCTTATGCTCTTGAAGTCCTGTGAGGTCCTATAAAGATGTCCTGCAATTGTGCTGCTGATCAGAGCAATCTTCTCTAGAGATCAGATCTGTGTCTTCATCATAAAATGTCAACAAGGATCATATTTTCATCATCCTCAATAGAGTCTCCCTGAAGATCTTCTGAGTGCTCAGAACAATATAGCTCTATGTCTTCATCCTCATACTGTAGGTTAAAGTTGGTTTTAGAAGTGACAGAGACCCCTGTAGGGTTTCACTCTGTGGATGGTAACAGATTTCATAAGTTTCCTCATCTTTACACTGAAGTTCTACCAGAAGCTCCTGCTGACCTGAGAGACCTGCTGAGATGCAGTCATCAAGGAGGGTGGTGAGTACTTCTCCTGAATATCCAGATGTAGCCTTAATCCCTGACTTATCTTCCCTGAGCTCAGGCTGGATTCATCTGAAGATGCCTTCTTTCTGTCCTGGGCATCATCTGACTGCCTTGGTACCTCTATATCCATTCTCAGGTCACTGGGCTGGGTATTTATTTTTAGCTTTTTGGTGAAGTTCTGGTCCTTTGGCCTTACATAACAGTTTTGACATAGTTTCATTTTAATTTTCAAACATCCTAAAGGAAAAGAAAATAACTGTTATTCAAAGAATTTGCTAAAATCTACTCTAGGAACTACAAAATTATTTCCATTTTTCTCAACAGATAAATAGTTTCTATTTATTTATTTGAGACAGAATCTCACTCTGTCACCTAGGCTGGAGTGCAGTGGCATGATCTCAGCCCACTGCAACCTCCATCTCTTGAGTTAAAATAATTCTCCCAAGTAGAATCAGGCCTCACCCTCCCAAGTAGCTGGGATTACAGGTGTGCACCATTGTGCCTGGCTAATTCTTGTATTTTCAGTAGCGATGAGGTTTTGTCATGTTGGCCAGGTTGGAGCCTACAACAGCCTAAAGGCTGAAAAACTGGACTGCTGATCCTGGAAGAAGCCCATCCTTTCCCGACTGATTATCTCTGAATAATGCCCACCTGAGTACTGGGGTGGGGGATGAAGCCAGGGGAAGTCCCTGTCATTTGCATGGGGAGGAGCCTGGCCTCTTAATTTCCTGAGTGTTGGCTTGGGATTCAATCTGTAAGGTGGAGGACTGCTAACAGGACTCTCTCTCTCTTTGCTGAGCTTCCTCTTCCCTTTTTTTCCTTTTCACCCAATAAGCGCTGCCCTATTCACCCTGCAATGTGTCTGCATGCCTAAATTATCCTGGTTGTGTGACAAGAACCTGGCTTTTTCTACAATGGAAGGAAGGAAAGAAGAGAGGGAGATAGACAAAGAGAAAAAAAAGGCAAGTGCAGCAAAGTGTTATTAATTGGTGAATCTAGGTGAAGGTTATACAGGATGTCATTGTATTATTCTAACAACTTTTCTGCTAGTTTGAAGTTTCTTTCAAAATAAAATGTTAGACCGGGTGTGGTGGCTCATGCCTGTAATCCCAGCACTTTGGGAGGCCGAGGTGGGCGGATCATGAGGTCAAAAGATCTAGACCATCCTGGCCCACATGGTGAAACCCTATCTCTACTAAAAATACAAAAAAAATTAGCTGGCCATGGTGGTGTGCGCCTGTAATCCCAGCTACTGAGGCAGGAGAATCGCTTGAACTGGGATGTTGGAGGTTTCAGTGAGCCAAGATCACTCCATTGCACTCCAGCCTGGTCACAGAGCGAGACTCCATCTAAAAAAAAAAAAATAAAATGTTAAAAGTATAAATTTATATCAAGTGTTGGTAAGGATGTGGAGAAATGGAAATTTTTATACTCTGATAAAAGAAATGCAAATTATTGGTTCAATTCTTAGAGAGTAATATGATTTAATATTATATTGATATTAATATAGTATGATGATGATATGATAGTAATATAAGTAGTGATCAACATATCTATACCTTATACCTTAGCAATTCAAATGGGATATTGGAAGAAAATAGTAGAACTTTGTATTTATCTTTTAAGAAAAAATTCACATTTTATAATGGATATTACATGTTAATACAATAGGGCATTTATATAATTTATAAATAGAGTCATATTGAGGATAAGCAGTTAAGCTTTTTTATTGATAAGGCAACACAATCAGCAAAGCAGGAGACCACTCCCTTAAGAAATTTAAGTGTACATGAGGAGATTATATATATATATGTAAGAATATTAATTGCAGCATAATTTGTAATGGCAAGACTTTGGAAACATTTTAAATATTCTTCAGTAAAGGAATACATAAACAAATTGTATTTTATTAATATAATGGGATGTTAAATAGCAGTTAAGATGAAGCAGAGCTATAAGTACAGGTTTAGAAAATGTTGAGTGAAAAAATCAAGTCACAGAACTGTAAGTCTATTTATGTAAATTGTCTTATTCAGTTGGCTGTTCCAACAAAGTACCCTAAACTGAGTGGCTTATAAACAACAGAAATGTATTTCTCAAAATCCTGAAGGCTTGAAAGTCCAAGATCTTGGAAGTCCAAGAGTCAGGGTCTGGCGAAGTTCCTCTTCCAGCCTGCAGGCTGCTGCTGACTTCTAATTGCATCACAACATGGCAGGAGAGCTAGCAGTTCTTGGACCTCTTCTTGTAAAAGGCACTAATTTCAATCAAGAGGTTCCACTCTTATAACCTGATCACCTCCCACAGGCCTCATCTTCAAATATTATCCCACTGGGATTAGGACTTCAACATGCACATTTTAGGGTGGACACATTCAGTCCATTGCCTAAATTTGGGCACAGAGAAAGACATGAATAGAAGGAATACAATGTGGAGAGACATCGGGAGAAGATGCCCATTAACAAAGCCAAGGGGAGAGGCCTAGAACAGACTCACCCTCACAGCCCTCAAAAGGAACCAACTTTTAAGACACCTATCTCAGACTTCTAGCCTCCAGAACTGAAAGGCGAAATTTCCATTAAGTCACCCAGCTTATAACAGTTTCTTATTATAGCCCTAGCAAACTAATACACTTATAATTTGGCAATTGTTATTTTTTTAAAAGTAGGTTTCTAACCAGAGGGAAAAAAACCCTTCTTCCCTAAAAAGTATAAAACGAGGAACTAGAAGAGGTGAAGCTGATCTGCTATTTAATAGACTATCCTTACATATTTTAATAGCAAAGTTAAAAATTTTATCTGTTATCAAAGAGGTTTTTGTTTAATAAACCTGGTGGGTCAGTCTTACTGAGCAAGGGAAAACAATTCCCATGTGCTCAGAAGAGCATTTTGTATTTTCCTAATTAAGGATGAGAAAGACAATTCCCAAGTTTCCTTCAGAGAAGATTGGGGCAATAAACATAATTAACTCTAAGAGGTTTAATAATAAATCATCAAATCTCAGGAGCATAATAAATGCAACTAGGGAATTATTTTAATACAGTCTCAATATAATAATCACAAATTCAACTTCAGAGCAGTGTGAATTACAAATATAATGTGGATATCTTCTTGGCATAGATCTCAGGCCATGCTATTTTTAAGGTCATTTGTTACTGGAAAGAGAAGGGGCATGATAATATATAACCTTAGTTCTGTTGACAGAATTTCAGCAAAAGTAACAATGTCCTCCTGCAAACTCTTGATGATACCTTACTAGAGAAAAAATATGTAGCTGAATAAAGCACAGAATATGAATATGGCCCATGAAAAAACTTCTTTAAGAGCACCTGTAAAATTCTGCAATCACATACACAGGTTTCTCTTGTTAGCAACATGCTGGTCTCTCTAATTCCCAGTAGCGTCTTGCTCTGATATTGCAAGCCTTTAGCATTTTGAAGCTCTTGTCCTCACATGTTCAGAACAGTGCCTGGGATATGCATTTGATAAATGTTAACTAATGAATAAGGTGAGACAAACAGTTTGATAAGAATCCATATTTATTGGATCTCATAAACCCAGAGCAAGCTTATTGACAGTAAGTACAGCAGACGGGGTTAGGGTGGGGGCAGCAGGGTTGCCACCAAAAAGTGCCACCAAAAGAAACATCCCAGAACTCGATGGTAGTACAGTGGAAAGATCTGTACTTGGAGGAAAGATACTGGAACTTTCTAGGAGAGTTGATACATTGGCTGAATTTCGAAGGTAAAATACGAACTAGGAAGGTAAAGGAGTATTATGTACAAAGAGCTAGAAGAAAGCAAGATGAGTCTGGAGAGACTGTCATTTGACCTGACTAGAAGGTAAGTTGAATAGCGAGAGGTGACTGAAGAGGTGGACAAAGGGGGTGTGGCAGATGGCCTTTCCTTCAGTTATGGTTTCAAATCCAATGAAGAAAGCTATTGGCTTTCTATCCACCACATTTTTTATTTTTTATTATCAGAGTTAGGTGTGCTTTTTTTCAAAGATAAACTCTCTCTTCCTTTGCTTCTTCCAGTTTTCAACTGAAGATGTGGAGACCTCTCCTCACAGATGTGTTTTGAAAATTTATAAGCATTTTAAACAGCAACCCAAGTAAATTAATTACTCAAGACAAGACACAGACCTCTTTAATTGCTTCGAAGAAAGTAACATACTGGGTGAACTGTGAGGTATTTATCCAAATCTTCCTTTTACACAACTTCTGCTCCAAAGACTATGCATTTAGTAATAATAGAAAACTTTATTAGTAATATTAGATTAATACTAAAATTTAGTAATAATTTCGAAATCTCTAGTTGGAACTACTCATGAGGAAATCACAAATTACTACGCATCTCTAACTGGTGGCATTTACATGCCAGCTGTGGTCTATTATTTGGTGACCTGCAGGGGCTGCTTCTAAGTTGTTTGAGGGGCTTCTATTACCTGAATATATCAAGGATAAGATGATGTGACCTGCAGCCCATCTGGGGATAAGGGGGAAGGTGGTAGAGGTGAGGAATCAGAGAAGTAAAATCTAAGTGCAAAGGACTTATTCTCTCTGCTTATGGATCTTTTCCTCATATCCCCGCACTGACCACCAATTCTGCTTTCCAGTGAACAGCCTGTGGGGTACCTGCCTGTAAGTACCTGGAGCAGCACCAGGTCAGAGAGCGGGAGGTAGAAGCAGCACAGGCCCCCTTACAATGTGGGCCCCGGACTCCCCGGATCCTGCCCGGAATGAGCTCCTGGATCCTCCCTCCTCGGGTGGGCGTCCGGTTCCCGCGCGCTCCCAGGGGCTGGCTGCTAGCAGGCCGAGGCCACAAGGGGGCGGCGCCTGACCCACCCAGCGGCCAGAGGGTGCTGCCTGCTTCTCGCTCCGGGTGCCGCAGCGGCTCCCGGGCGTGGGGTGCCCTCTGCCAACTCCGCCCCCTTCACCAGCCCGCCTCCCGGCTTCCCATCGCATGGCGGCTGCCCCACAGGCGGCGGCCGGGCTCTGGAGCGAGGCCAGCGCTACTTCGCTCTCTTCGCTGCCCCGCCCGCTCGCTGTAAGGAAAGGTACTGCGACCCAGGCCCCGCCCCCTGTCCTGACAGATAAGCCTCCTGGCCAACCACACTTCGCATCTTCCTCTAGGTTTTGCTCCGTATCCCCGCCCCAGCCTTGAGCCCGCCTCCACACCCCCCGGCAAACACAGCGCTCCAGCTTCGCCTCCAGCCCGCCTCAGAGGAACGTGAGCTCCGGGAGAGGGAGGACGCTGCCAGTGCCCGCAGCCGGAGTGCATTGAGTGCCTGTAGTGCCGGGCGGGAGGGGCGGGCACAGGAGAAGGCGGACTGGCCCCTTCTCTGCCCAACGTCAGTCCAGCCAGAGAGAAGTAAACGAGGGAGTGGGTGTTAGGTAAGGCAAGCACCGTGACTGGACGGGTTAGGTTAAGGTTTGTTGGAGGAACTGAGACCAGAAGGAGGGAATTCGCTCTGCCAGAGGCAGAAGGGTGCCCAGGGGAGGGGACAGAGGACCAGTAAGAGAAAATAGCAGTAGGAAAGGCCTCGGTGAAGGATCACCACAGGTTCCAGAAACGAAACACTTTTAACCAATACGGCTGGAGCATAGAGTAGTCCAGCAAGAAATAAAGCTGGACAGATTTTCTAGAAGACTCTAGAGGTTCACACTTGAGGCTTTTGAAGCGGGAAGGTGGCATGATCAGATCTACGTTTCGTAAAGGTCACTCAGTGCAGAGTGCATTGGGAAAAGATCAGACTAGAGGCAGGAAAATGAGAGGACGGGCATGGACCCACAGGACAGATGATAGTGTGTGGACTAGGATGGGGCGGTGAGGATGAAGAGAGAGAGGGTAGATTTGGAAATATTTTTTGTGTGTGTTGTTTTGTCTTTTTTTGAGATGGAGTTTCGCTCTGTCGCCAGGGTGGAGTGCAGTGGCACGATCTCTGCCACCTGGGTTCAAGCGATTCTCCTGCCTCAGCCTTCAGAGTAGCTGGGACTAAAGGCGTGAACCACCACACCTGGCTAATTTTTGTAGTTTTAGTAGAGACGGGAGTTTCACCACGTTGGCCAGGATGGTCTCTATCTCTTGAATTCGTTATCCGCCCGCCTCGGCCTCCCAAAGTGCTGGGATTACAGGCATGAGCCACCGCGACCGGCCTGAAAGATGTTTTGCACATAGAATTAACAAATTTTGGATGAGGTGGCAGGGTAGGTGAGAAAGGTGGAAGAGTAAAGATGATGTATTTCTGGCATCAACAAAGTCAATAGTGACCGTAAAAGTTTTCTCTCTCTCTCCTCCGTATTTTTACCACTTTCATAGCTGTTACCTTTCTGCCTTGAGTGATTCTCCTTTTCATAGAGAATTCATTGCTGTTCCAGATTAGAGGTTCCTTGAAGAAATGGACATTTCAGGTTTTCTTTTGCTTAGATTGTACCACAAATTACCTATTTGATCATTTGCTGAATGATCCAATGAATGAATAGCCTCAAGGTGTTAATCCTCAAAACTAAAAACTCTGTCAGAAAGTCCAGTGCTCAAGACGTAGATTCACAGTCATGTGCCCATAATGACATTTTGATCATCGATGGACCACATATATGACATTGGTCCCATAAGATTATAATAGAGCTGAAAAATTCTTACTAGCTAGTGACAAAGCCATTGTAACATTGTAGCACAATGCATTACTCACGTTTGTGGTGATGCTGGTGTAAACAAACCTACTGCTGCTAGTCATATAAAAAGATATCATCCATAACTACGTACAGTACATAATACTTGATAATGATAATAAATGATTATTGTTACTGGTTTATATATTTACTGTATTATACTTTTTATCATTATTTTAGAGTGCATTCCTCCTACTTATAAAAGTAAGTTAACTGTCAAACAGCCTCAGGCAGGCTTTTCAGGAAGTATTCCAGAAGATAGCATTGTCATCATAGGATATGACAGCTCCGGGTGTGTTATTGCCCCTGAAGACTTTCCAATAGGACAAGATGTGGAGGTAAAAGACAGTGACACCGATGATCCTGACTCTATGTAAGCCTAGGCTAATGTGTGTTTGTGTGTTTGTGTCTGTTTTATTTTATTTTATTTTTTGACGGAATTTTGCTCTTGTTGCCCAGGGTGGAGTGCAGCGGCACGATCTTGGCTCACCACAACCTTCACCTCCCAAGTTCAAGTGATTCCCCTGCCTCAGCCTCCCCAGTAGCTGGGATTACAGGCATTTACCACCATGCCTAGCTAATTTTTGTACTTTTTAGTAGAGGCAGGGTTTCTCCATGTTGGTCAGGCTAGTCTCAAACTCCCGACCTCAGGTGATCCACCCACCTCAGCCTCCCAAAGTGCTGAGATTACGCGTATGAGCCACTGTGCCTGGCCCATCTGTGTCTGTCTTTAACAAAAAAGTTTAAAAATTAAAAAATTAAGATGCAAAAAGCTTATAAGAATAAGGATATAAAAAAAGAAAATCATTTTATATATCTGTACAGTGTATTTATGTTTTAAACTTATAAAAGAGTCATTTTTTTAAGTTTATAAAGAAAAATATGGTAAACTAAGGTTATTGAAGAAAGGAAATATTTTTTAGTAAATTTAATGAAACCTAAATGTACCGTGTTTATGAAGTCTATGGTAGTGTAAAGTAATTTTTCTAACAAAAGAAATGTATGCTGTTCACAGAATATTAAAAAGACTAGAAGAGAAGGAATCACTTTTCTGATATGAGTCAGTATTTGATCTTACATCATGTTATCACAGTAAAATAGAATCAAGATTGACTCACCCCAGCATTATCCAAAGACCATAGATTTGGGGGCTAGGCAGCCTTGGGTTTGAATATTGGCTCTATCCCAAACTAGCTGGGTAATTCTGGACAAGTGAGGAATTCCTTGAGACTCTGTTAGTTTCCTAGGGCTGCTGTAACAAAGCAGCAAATGTCAAAGCCTTCGATGTTGAGTTTCATCGAAGGCTTTTTCTGCATCTATTGAGATAATCATGTGGTTTTTGTCTTTGGTCCTGTTTATGCGATTGATTACATTTATTGATTTGCATATGTTGAACCAGCCTTGCATCCCAGGGATGAAGCTGACTTGATCGTGGTCAATAAACTTTTGGATGTGCTGCTGGATTTGGTTTGCAGGATTTTATTGAGGATTTTCATATCAATGTTCATCATGGATATTGACCTGAAATTTTCTTTTTTTGTTATGTCTCTGCCAGGTTTTGGTATCAGAATGATGATGGCCTCATAAAATGAGTTAAGGAGGATTCCCTCTTTTTCTGTTGTTTGGAATAGTTTTAGAAGGAATGGTACCAGCTCCTCTTTGTACCTCAGGTAGACCTCGGCTGTGAATCTGTCTGTTCTTGGACTTTTATTGGTTGATAGGCTGTTAATTGCTGCCTCAATTTCAGAACTTGTTATTGGTCTATTCAGGGATTCGACTTCTTCCTGGTTTAGTCTTGGGAGGTTGTACATGTCCAGGAATTTATCCATTTCTTCTAGATGTTCTAGTTTGCTTGCATAGAGGTGCTTATCATATTCTCTGATGGTAGTTTGTATTTCTGAGGGATCAGTAGTGATATCCCCTTTTCATTTTTTTTTTATTGTATCTATTTGAGTCTTCACTTTTTTCTTCTTTATTAGTCTGGCTAGTGGTCTATCTATTTTGTTTATGTTTTCAAAAAACCACCTCCTGGATGCATTTTTTTTTTTGGAGGGTTTTTCATGTCTCTATCTCCTTCAGTTCTGCTCTGATCTTAGTTATTTCTTGTCTGCTGCTAGCTTTTCAATTTGTTTCCTCTTGCTTCTCTGGTTCTTTTCATTGTGACATTATGGTGTCAATTTTAGATCTTTTCTGCTTTCTCTTGTGGGCATTTAGTGCTATAAATTTCCCTCTACATACGCTTTAAATATGTCCCAGAGATTCTGGTATGTTGAGTTTGTTATTACCCACCTTCTGAAGCCTACTTCTGTTAATTTGTCAAACTCATTCTCTGTCCAGTTTTGTTCCCTTGCTGGGGAGGAGCTGTGATCCTTTGGAGGAAAAGAGGCATTTTGGTTTTTGGAATTTTCAGCCTTTTTGTGCTGGTTTCTCCCCATCTTTGTGGATTTATTTACCTTTGGTCTTTGATGTTGGTGATCTTCGAATGGAGTCTCCGAGTGGACATCTTTTTTGTTGGTGTGGATATTATTCTTGTCTGTTTGTTAGTTTTCTTTCTAAGAGTCAGGTCCCTCTGCTGCAGGTCTGCTGGAGTTTGCTGGAGGTTCACTCCAGACGCTGTTTGCTTGGGTTTCACCAGCAGAGGCTGCAGAACAGCAAAGATTGCTTCCTGTTCCTTCCTCTGGAAGCTTCATCCCAGAGGGAGACCTGCCAGATGCCAGCCAGAGCTCTCCTGTATGAGGTGTCTGGAAGCTCCTACTGCGAGGTGTCTTCCAGTCAGGAGACATGGGGGTCAGGGAGCCACTTGAGGAAGTAGTCTGTCCCTTATCAGAGCTCGAACACTATGCTGGGAGATCCATTGCTCTCTTCAGAGCTGTCAGGCAGGGACATTTAAGTCTGCTGAAGCTGCATCCACAGCCACCTGTCCCCCAGGTGCTGTCCCAGGGAGATGGGGGTTTTATCTCTAAGTCCTGGGACTTTTTTTTCAGAGATGCCCTGCCCAGAGAGGAGGAATCTAGACAGTCTAGCCACAGAGGTCCTACTGAGCTGTGTTGGGCTATGCCCACTTTGAACTTTCCAGAAGCTTTGTTTACACTGTGAAGGAAAAACCACCTACTCAAGCCTCAGCAGTGTGGGTGCCCCTCCTCCCCCAAACTTGATTGTCCCAGGTTGACCTCAGACTGCTGTGTTGATAGCAAGAATTTCAAGCCAGTGGATCATAGCTTGCTGTGCGCCATGGGGGTGGGACCCACCAAGTCAGAACACTTGGCTCCCTGGATTCAGCCCCCTTCCAGGGGAGTGGAGGGTTCTGTCTCACTGGCATTCCAAGTGCCACCAGGGTATGAAAACAAAAACAAAAACTCTTGCTGCTAGTTCAGTATCTGCCCAAACGGCCACCCAGTTTTGTGCTTAAAACCCAGGACCTTGGTGGTATAGGCACTGGAGGGAATCTCCTGGTCTTCCAAGTTGCAAAGACCATGGGAAAAGCGTGGTATCTGGACCAGAATGTACCATTCTTCACATTATAGTCTCTCACAGCTTCCCTTGGCTAGGGGAGAGAAATCCCCTGACTCCTGTGCTTCCCAGGTGAGGCAATGCTCCACTCCCCTTCAGCTCACCCTCTGTGGGCTACACCCACTGTCCAACCAGTTCCAATGAGATGAACTGGGTACCTCAGTTGGAAATGCAGAAATTAATCCCCTTCCGCATTGACCTCGCTGAGAGCTATGCCTGTTTGGCCATCTTGCCACACAGAGTGCCAAATAATGCTTTGAAATGATCATCTTACTCCATTTCTCTGCTGTAGATGATAGTTTTTGTCATCTCATTCTGTTTAAATGTCTTCTTTTTCTTGGCTTCTGGAAGATTGTGTCTGTCTCTGCTCCTCTTAGTTTTCTTGAGTTTTTTCTTCCTTTATATTCTAATATGGCCCACTGCCTTTCTCTCATTGCATACCATCCCGAGAGTTCTTCCACTCTGATAGTTTCAACCAGTACCTTTATACATAGTCATACACCAGAGACATAGAGCTGATTCTGTCCTCACCTGACCTCCTCTTTAATATTTCCAAAGGACTTTGCCTTAAGATGAATATTGAAGAAAAAGTGAAACTATGATGTCAAACTCACGAAGTAGAGAAAGGGCATTCTAAGCAGGCAGCTGCAATATCATATGCAGAGGTACGGAAGTATGAAAGACCAGTAGAAATTGAGAGGGCTATGATAAGTTCACTACTTCTGCAGGGTGAAGTGGAATAGGTGTGGTCAGGATATGTGAAGAGATGAGAGGTGAGGCTAGGCAGATAGGCAGGAGTCAAGTGATGTGAAGGGTCTTATTAGCCATGCAGATGGTTTCAAATTTTGCCCTCTGTATGGTAAGTCATTATGGGATTCTGAGAAAAGTAGTGTAATGGGCTCTAAGTTTTGGAAAAAAAAAAAAAGAAAGAAGAAGTCTGAGACTAGAAGCAGGAGGCCAAGGAAGAAGCTGTGGTAATAATCTAAGTGAGAGATGATGATGGGGTGAACTTAGACAATGGACATGGTTTGGAGAGTAGGTACAATGGGTGTTTCTAAAGTGGAATCAGGAGAATTTGTTGACAAGTCAACTAAAAAGGAGGGTAAAAAGGCGGAGTCTTGGATGATGGGTTTTCTGGTTTATGTAACTGGGTAGATGAAAAACAATTCAGCATGATGGATTATAGGAAGTGAAGTGCATTTATTGGAAAAAAAATTCATGCATTGATTGATCAGATAGACATTTAAGCATTTTCCACATGCTAGATATTATGCTAAGCCCCAGAATAATTTCTAATTTGGACATAACTTTGAGAAGCCTTCAAACATTGCAATGGAGATGTTTAGCAAACAGGTAGAGATAGTCATCTAAAGCTCAGCAGACAGGTCTCCATTTTGTTGTTATTATTAATATTGTCACATATGTTCTTGTGTGTAAATTTTTTCCCAGATGCTTAATTATCTACAATGTGCAGAAGATGTTAGAGAAATGAGAATGGCTGAAATTTATAATCCCATGCCATGTCATTGATGGTATTACTTTGTTTAATAATATTCTATCAACTTTTGTTCTTGTATGATTGACATAGTTTTCCAAAAGGAACAAATGTGCAACTGCATGACTGAGCAGTGTGATATAACTGATTTCTGAAAAATTGATACAGAATCAAAGTTTAAAAATCCTCTTCATAAGCACTTTTATTATTCTCAGAGAAATTTTCTACCTTCTACAATTTAACATTTTAGTGTTCTTGGACTTAACATTTAGATATGATTACTATTTATATATTATGATAGCATTATGAATAAGTATAATCCTTTTTGGAAGAGGAGAAAAATTTGGAAAGTTGTAAATATATGTACCTTTAAACTCAGTAATTCGACTTTTTGAAAATTCAACTACTCTAAAATAATCTAGGCAATAGAAAAAGCTGTGTGCATAATGATGTTTATCACAGCTTTATTTGTAGCTTTTAAAGGAAAGGAAACAACCTGGGTGTCCATGGGAATAAATTATAGTTATTTGATGTGCAGCCACTAAAATTATGGTTGGAAAATTATAGAGAGACATGAAAAGTATATATGGTAGAATGTTAAAAGAGACAATTCAGGAGAAAATTTTAAATAGACTGTAATTATAATCATGGAAAAAATACACATGAAAAATAATGTAAGTATATTGCCAAAATGCTAACAGTAGTTACATTTGGATGGGGAAGTTATTGTTTGTTTGTTTGTTCCCAAATTATCTGCATGTCGGAGATTGATCATTTTCATTTTCCCATGAATTACTTGTCCTTTCTCTAGTAAAATCACCCTGACTCAACAAAGGGAACTGCAGGTTCCTTCTCTGAGTTTATATGGTTTCAGTGGTGTTGACTCCACCCCTGCCAGAGACAGCCCAAGCCAAGATCATCAAAAGCAATTAGACCCAATTCTAGGACTTTCATTGGAACTTTAGGAAAAGATGCAAGTTATTTCCACTGTGGATTGGTAAGAGGATAGAGTGGAAGCCTGGAGCTGTATGCAGCCACATAATTACAATGGGGGTACAATCTGTGAAAGGAGCCAAGACAGAGGAACACAAAGATAAGAGATAAAACAAGGAGACTGGATTCTGAGAACATTGTTTGAGCCCCAGGACCTAACTGTGTGTGATGTGAAATTATCCTTGGAATGTTCAGTTATGTAAACCTACATCTTTATTTTGACTTCAGTCAGTCTGTATTTTTTCTCTTTTAATTGCAACAAAAAGAGTAGTAATTGATCAGATTATGTCACCTTTTTGTTATTAAAAAAAAGCATATGCATCATAAGCATTCCAAACCATCCTAAACACTCAAGTTTATACTCATTTCTTGACCTGCACAAGAAGTGTGGATGAAATATTGATTTTAACTTCAAGATTCCAGAAATTCCAGAAATCTTGACTCAGCCCAATCACACTGCCTTCATAAAGTTACTGAAGGTTTTAAGCAGAGGGGACAAAGTAATACAGAAAGACTTTATTGTTAGTTGGGCTAGTATTTGATAATTACAGTAATACATACTTTTTGTTTTGTGTCTCTAGAACCCGTCCCTTCTTCTGCTGACAGCATTCCCTGCTTCTCTTTGGGAACTATTTCCTTACCCAGCTGTGCCAGGGATGGACAGATTAGGTAAATGTGGTCATTCAGGACTCTTTTGAGATTTTCCAAATAGAAATTAAGGAAAAAGACTATTTTTCCTGACGTCAAAGCAGAAAGATGCTAGTGCCCATGACTCCAGCCTTCTAGGGGATGCTGGTCTGAGAGAATGAAGCCCTCTTGCTGTGGAAAGCAGAGGCAAGATATAAAGTCCAAATGGTAAATAATTCAATTCTAGTAAGTCTCCAAGAATAGCTATATTCCCATCCTTAGTATTATTTGATTATATGAGCCAATAAAATTTCCCCCATTCATGAAGGTACTTCCCACTAGATTTGTTCACTTGCATCTGAAGAGTCCTAGCTAAATATATGTCTAATCCAGTGCCCTGGTAAACCTAGGAAGGGACATGTAGCCTAACCTAAAGGTCACTTTAGATCTATTCTTCCCTAAACCTATGGATCTTGGGACCTTGCCACTTTCTAGTCAGTGGTATGTTGTTGGAGTTAAAGCCAAGGATTTTTACTTTGTATATGAATGAGGAAGATAAAAGATACTGCAAGATGGCAAGGCATGTTTTGAAGCAGGAAGTTCTAAATCAGCTTACCCACTTAAGTGAGAAGGAGTAACAGAGAGAACAAGATGGACAGTCATCTGTTAGGAGGCAGCTCCTTAGCTGTAAAGAAAAAGGAAATAAAAGAGAGAGTATCTACATGGCACTGAAAAGTGAAGGAAGCAACCACTAGGAAATGTGGTTCAATCAATGACTTGAAACTCAACTGGATTAGCAATTTCTCTCTCTTGGAAAGGGGAGAAGAGCAAAAATATGGTGGAAGGAAAAACGAGAGTTGAGAATGGGACAGAAGTTGCATGTTGGCTGAGTACTAGGAGAGTTTTACAAAGATATACTACTATTCCAGTTTTTTAAAAACAAAAGGAATGCTTGCCAAAATATTCAATCATCAAAGACAAAATATGGAAGTATATTATTTATGATTTCTCATTGATTTTACACTTCTCAAATGAACAGCTAAGTTTGAAGCTCTAAGGAAAAGAAAACTTCACATAAGACCTGGCTAGCCAGGTATGTATATTGAAATTCAATCTCTTCATAATAAAAATCAATAATAATTCTTACTTTTTTTCTAATATGAATCAAAATGCACAAAGTTTTAGTTGTCATCAGCAGTGTTATATAAATTAGAAAATGTAAGAAAAATATGAAAAAGTTATTAATATTTATAAATTTAGAGATGCTATTTATATCATATCCCTTTGAATTTGATGGTAATATATAAGAGTTAGTGAGTTAATGTGGACTAACAGCTTTGAACATGAAATACATTTACTTCAAAGTCAAAGCAATTTTTCTAAAAGGATGAACTAGTTTTGCAAATGTACATGCAAATTTTAGAGGGATCTGATGTCTTGGTACATGATTCAGTTATTGGAAAACTTCTAAGTATGTTTGAAACAACTTGGGTATATAAATCTATTTTTTCAACTCTAAATTTTATGAAATCTGACTATAAGTATTTATGATGAAAATTTAGCATCTGCACTGAGATGTGCTATAAATGTAAAATATATACCAGATTTCAAAGACTTAGTATGACAAAAAGAATGGAAAATATTGCAATATTGGCCCTGAATTTCTCAAGGGTTCATTAGGAAATTATTTAGCCAATGAGCATTCACTGGAAAAAAATGACGAACATGGAGGAAATGTTCGTGAAGTAACATATAGAAAAACATTCTCACTAATAATCAAAAAGATGCACAGTAAAACAGTGATGATTACTCTTTCTTGGATCTTCAGGTCAGCTGTGTATGTACCCTAAATATTCATGTTCTAGTTTATAAGCATGAGCCACTGATTCCAGCTTGAGTTCAGGGGAGTTGCCTGGGAATTCACAGCTCTTTTTTTTTTCTTGTCTGGAAGTCTTTACCAGAGCCATTAGGCAAAAGAAAGAAACAAGACATCCAGATGGAAAAGGAAAAGGTGAAATTTTCACTGTTTCTTGATGACATTTTCTTATATATAGAAAAATCCAAAAACTTAATAAAAATCTATTGAAACTAATAAATAGATTCAATAAAGTTGCAGCATAAAAAATCAACACACAAAAATCAGCATTTCTATACATTACCAACCATCTATCTGAAAAAGAAATCAAGAGAACAATCCCATTTACAATAGCCACCAAAACCAAAAAACAAACAAACAAAAAAGCTTAGGAATAAATTTAACCCAGGAGAAGGGCCTATACACTGTAAACTATAAAATGTTGATGAAAAATTGAAGACACAAATGGAATGATACCCCTTCTAATCAATTCATAGATTGGAAGAATTAATATTGTTAAAATGTCCATACTACCCAAAGCAATCTACAGATTGATAAGCAATCCCTATCAAAATTGTCACTTTTTTATAGAATAGAAAAGAGAGTCTGAAACTGGTATGGAACTAGAAAAATTTTGAGTAGTCAATGCAATCACTAACAAAAAGAACAAAGCTGGAGGCAACACAATACCTGATTTTAAACTATACTACAAAGCTATGGTAATTTAAACAGGTTGGTACTGCCAAAAATATATACATATTGACCAATAGAACAGAATAGAAACCTAAGAAATGGCTGCATGTATGTAAGGTCAATTGGTTTTCAGAAAAAAAAAAAAAAAAGTCAAGAATACACAATGAGAAAAGGATAGTCTCTTCAATAAAAGATTCTTGTAAAAACCTGACATCTACATACAGAATCATTAAATTGGACCCTTACATTATATGCAAAAATCAACTCAAAATGGATTAAGGACTTAAATGTAAGACTTGAAATGATAAAACTACTACAGGTTGAGTATTCCTCATTCAAAATGCTTGGGACTGGAAGTGTTTGGTATTTTATTTTATTTTATTTTTATTCTGGACTATCTGCATTATATTTAGTGGTTGAGCCTCCCTAACCCAAAAATCCAAAATCCAAAATACTCCAATGAGAGTTTACTTTAAGCATCATGCCAAAACTAAAAAAGTTTAAGATTTTGGAGCATTTCAAATTTCAGATTTTTAGATTAGGGATACTAAATTTATAGAATAAAATATAAGGGAAGAACTACATAACATTGATCTGGGAAATAATTTTTTGGAATTTTTTAACCACCAAAGCTCAGGCAACAAAACCAATAATAGACAAATGGGATGATATCAAACTAAAAAGCTTCTTCACAGCAACGAAAACATTTAGCAGTAAAGAGACAACCTATGGATTGGGACAAAATATTTGCAAGCCATACATCAAATAAGGGGTTAATATCCAAAATATATAAGGAACTCAATAGCAAAAAAGCAAAACAAAACAAAACAACTAAAAATGGACGAGGGATCTGAATAGATATTTCTCAAAAGAAGATATATAAATGGCCAACAGATATTTGAAAAAATGCTCAACATTGCTCATCCTTAGGAAAATTCAAATTAAAATCTCCATATCATCACACACCTGTCAGAATGGCTATTATCTAAAAGCTGAAAGAGAAGAAGTGTTAGGAAGGTTTGTAGAAAAAAGGGTCACCCTTGTATACAATTGGTAGAAATGTAAATTAGTACAGTCTTTTTGGAAAACTGTATGAAGATTCCTCAAAAATCTAAAAATATAATTACCATGTAATCTAGCAATTCCACCTCTGGGTATTGATTCAAAATATTTGAAATCAGTTTGTCAAAAACATGTCTGCACTCCCATGTTCCTTGTACTACTATTCAAAATAGCCAAGTTATAGAATTAATCTAGATGTTCATCAACAGATAAATGGATTAATAAAAAATGGTGTATATATACACAGTGGAATACATTTCAGCCTTAAAAAAAGATTCTGTCATTTGTGACAATTTAGCATTGGGAAATAGAATATAATTCTGTCATTTGTGACAATATGAAATTGGGAAACATGCTAAGTGAAATAAGCAGCCACAGAAAAATGAATACTGCATGTTCCCACTTACATGTGGAATCAAAACAACTGAATTCATAGAAGCACAGAATACAAGAGTTACAGAGTCTGAGGGGTGAGGAGAATGTGGAGCTGATGATCAAAGAGCAGGAAATCTCAGGTGAACAAAACGTAATTTTTTTTGAGTGCTATTGTAGAGTATGATAAATATTAGTTAATAATAGTGTATTCTACATTTCAAAACTGCTAAGAGAGTAAATTTCAAATGTTCTCACCAAGAAAATAAATATTTGAGGTGATATGTTAATAAGCTTGATTTAATTATTGCACATTATATTCATGAATCATAACATCACATTGTATCCCAAAATATATGCATTTGTAAATTGTCACTTTAAAAAAATTAAAAAGAAAGATACTTTAGGTTTGAGATGAACCTATAGTGGGCTCCCCTCCCCACCCCACAGAAAGAAACTAGATATTTGTCTACTAATAAGTGAGGAAAACTGCATGTTTATAGGGAAGTGAGGTTGGCATGTTACTGTTATGAAATCTGCTGGGTGTCTTGGATAGCATCTTGCTGGAGAAAGGACTCCTAGTCAAGTTTTAGACCTAATTCTGCTCCTAAGATACTTTGCCCTGGAAAAATCACTGATGTCCCTAAGTCTCTTTTCTATAATTTGAAAATTGGTCAATAAAACAGCTGAGCTTCAGAGTCCCTTTCAGGTCTAGCATCTTAAAATTAGTAATTTGTGAATTACAATAATTTCAGAAAACATAAGTACTTTTCCTCCATATGGGGCCAACATCCATAATTCTCAAACACTATTATTAAAGTAGATAAAATAGGAAAAAAAAAATAGATTACATGGCTATTTTAAGGGTCTATTAGCATAACTCCATGAGGCATTTTGGTAAGTGAACTTGTTGTATAGTTCTGCAGCTTTAACTTCAAGAAAGTTTTGAGACCAAGCTGTATCAGCCTTGGAGAGAAGGGGTGGCTGGAGGAGAAAATGAGTACTATGTTTAAGCCTCTGTACACTGCACTGAACTCAGAAGTGACGTTGTACTTTGTCTGGGGCAGAGATTGATGAGATGCACCTGACTCAGATGAAGACATATTCTGATTAGTCTAAGGGCAAAATTACTGGAGGGGATTAATCAAGCTTCACATGACCTTCACTCACTTGGATTTAGCAACATCTGTGCTTCCTTACCCTCTTCTCCATCAGAATCAGGGATAGGGTTCTAGAAGCTTGACCCTGCATGTTTGCTCTAAAATATAATGCTGAGTTCTGTGTCCTTCATTTGTGCCCTTTAGAGAATTGAACTTTGTTTGAAAAACCCAAGAAAGACTATGTCAGATATTTCCAATAGTCCGAAACCAGTAATTGAACTTAATAGTACAGTGGTTGTTTATGTAAAAATGAAGGAATCCGGCTGGGTGGCTCACACTTGTAATCTCAGCACTTTGGGAGGCTGAGGCGGGCTGATCGTGAGATCAGGAGTTCGAGACCAGCCTGGCCAATATGGTGAAACCCTGTCTCTACTAAAAATACAAAAATTAGCCGGGCGTGGTGGCATGCACCTGTAGTCCCAGCTACTTGGGAGGCTGAGGCAGAAGAATCACTTGAACCCAGGAGGTGGTGGTTGCAGTGAGTCACTGCACTCCAGTTTGGGTGACATAGACTTTGTCTCAAAAAAAAAATCCAATAATTTATTCTTGGTCTAGTATAGAAACAAAGCATATGTCGAGGCAACCAAGAATTGAGTAGCAAATGAAACATTAGAATTTCCTGTGCAAACAAATACTACATGAAATGAAACTGGGCCTCCAAAGCTTTATCTTAAGGACAGTAAGGAATAACCAACAGTAAATCCCATACATTCAGAAGAGCCACCAGGAGACAGCAGATCTCATTGACTAGGGGAAGCATTGACCTACAGTAGATATGAGGTAATATTTCTTTACTAAGTCTTATTTTTTTTCTCTTCAATTACGTGAGTTGAATCAATCTACTTCATGGGTTTCTTTACTTTGCATTCACTTTTCAAGGATATTCTCCCTGCATGTGAAATTTTAGGAAGAAAGTTTTGTGGGAGTTTTTTCAGCACTTTACACATGTTATTCCTTTGTCTTGAGTCCTCCATTGTTTTTTGTTTGTGTTGTGTTTTTGTTTATTTTTGTTTTTGACATAGGGTCTCACTCTTGCCCAGGCTGGAGTGCAGTGGTATGATCTTCGCTCACTACAACCTTGGCCTCCTGGGCTCAAGCAATTCTCCCACCTGAACCTCCCAAGTAGCTGGGACTATAAGCATGTACTACAATGTCCAGCTAATTTTGTACTTTTTGTAGAAGAGGTTTCACTGTGTTGCCCAGGCTGGTTTTGAACTCCTGGGCTCAAGCAATCCACCTGCTTCAGCATCTGAAATTGCTGGGAGTACAGGTGTGAGCCACCACACCTGGCCAGGTCTTCCATTGTTTCTGATGAAAAATCAACTGCCATTCTTCTTCTTATTCCTTTTTATGTATTGTGACTATATTTTTCAGGTTATTTTAAAGACTTGTTTGTTTTTAAAAAGGTTTGATCTGCAGTAGTTTGACTATAACGTGCCCATGTATGGTTTTCCTTGTGTTTATCTTGCTCAGGATTGTTGAAATTTTGGATCTTAGGTTGATTTGTTTTTAAGAATTTAGAAAAATATTTGCTATTATATTAAAAAAATTTTTTTGCTCCAGTCTATCTCTTCTCTCTTTTCTCTTCAATTATATCTATATATTACTTTATATTGTTCCATATGTCTCTGGGATTATTTTTATTTTATTGTTTTTTTCTCTCTGTAATTCAAGTTGAATAGTTTCTATTTACTTGTTTCAGTAAATAATCTTTTCTTTTACAGTATTCAATCTGCTATTAATCCCTTCAAGTACCTGTTTCTTTTCGGATGTTGTACTGTGAATTCTTTAATTTCCATTTGATTTTGTTATAGTTTCCATATTTCTGCTGATATTTCCCCATCTGCTCACTTATTACATCTATAGTTTTCTTGAAAACCTTGAGTAGATTTATAATAGTTGTTTTAAAATATTTTTCTGCTAATTTAAAAATCTATGTCATCTTGAATCTTTTCATTTATGTGTGTGTGTGTATGTGTGTGTGTATGTGTATGTGTAATTAACACTATTTTTGCTATTCTGGTATCTAGTGTTTTTTTTTAGTCATTCATTAGATGTATCAATTGCTATGTTAAAGAAAGTCTGGATTATGCCATTTCCTTTAGAAGATACTGATTTTTGTTCTAGCAAGTATTTAATTTACTAGTGAATCATTTTGATCTTGGGGAGACTTGGCTTTAGGCTTCATTAGAACAAGTCTAGGGTAGCCCTCATTCTATGCTACAGTCTTTGGTTCTAAAGAGTGGCCTTTCTAGAATTCAATTATCTACATTGAGTGTTCAGCAAAGTCTTTCCACTTGGGCTGGTAGGAATCCCAACATCTCCCAGTTTCGTGCAAGCTCTTTCATTTTCATCCAGCTAGTGCCTCCCAAACCCCCACCCCTACCTGCAGTGATTCCATGCCATGTCTTTGTGGGTCTTGGTACATGTTTGTCCAACTTAGTTTTCACCCAAAAAAACGAAGAAGACCTCTACACATATTTCTGGGGCTGGTGGTCTATAGACCTCCTACCTCATTAGTACCACAAATTTGAGCTACCCCAGAATTACCAACCTCTAGTCTGTGTTTTCTCCATCCAGCATGATGACTGCCTTTTGTGTTGCCTCCAAGCAGAACCTAGGGTGAATATTGAGCTCACCTCCTGTGCTTTCCTTTTCTCAAGTGTTACTACCTTGTGCTGTCTCTTACCAACGTCAAAAATTGTTGCTTTATATATTTATACATTTTTAGAGTTACTCATCTGGAAAGTAACTCCAAAACTCATTATCCATCATGGCCAGAGCCATAATATTATGCATCTCTCTAAATCTATCTCATTTATGCCTTGTGTCTTCTATTAAAAGCAAATGGCTTTGATACTAGATATTGTCTTGATACAAGACTGTGCTCATCAGGTAGAAACCTGGAAATAATTATTCTTCAGTTCATCTCTAATTCTTTTAATTTTTAAATTTACATGTAGATATTCAAAGTGATCAAAATTTTTTGCCCTTACATACTTGAGTGGAGTTGGTATTTAATTGTAGAGTTTATTATAATGATTCTCATTGACTTCAGTAGAGGTTTTTATTTTGTTTTAAATTATTTAGTTTGTCCTAGAATATTATGTGGACACTTACTAGAAGTAAGTAAACCACAGCCCAGGGCTTGAAAAACTTTTTGCTAGTGTTTGATGAAATAAAAACTAACCTGTGTATCTTTTTATTTTTTGTCATTTTTGGAATTTCAGTAGGTTTTTCTGGAACATTTTATTTGATGGAATGGACAAGTTCTTTAGTGGTGATTTCTGAGATTTTGGGGCCTCATTACTTGAGGAGTGTACACTGTAGTCTTTTATTTCTCACCCCACTCTCACTCTTCTCCCGAAGTCACCAAGTTCATTGTGTCATTCTTATGCCTTTGCATCATCATAGCTTAGCTCCTCCTTATAAGTGAAAACATACGATGTTTGTGAGTTACTTCACTTAGAATAATGGCCTCTACTTCCATCCAGGTTGCTGCAAATGCCTTTATTTCATTCCTTTTGGCTCAGCAGTATTCCATGGTGTGTGGGTGTGTGTGTGTGTGTGTGTGTGTGTGTGTGTACACATTATGTAGGCATTTAAGGATATGAACTTTGCATTTCTCTAAGTGTGTCCTTCATTTCTAGAAGTTGTGATTAGTTTTTATTTATGCTATCTCTCTGGAGATTTTTCTGTCCATATTCTGTAACATTTAAAAAATTTCCTTAGGTTGGTTTTCACCTTTCTCTGGTGCTTCATTGAGTAGCTTAATAACTGGCCTTCTGAATTCTTTTTCTGGCAATTCAGAGATTTCTTCTTGGTTTGCATCCATTGCTGGTGAGCTAGTGTGATCTTTTGGCAGTGTTAAAGAACTTTGTTTTGTCATATTATCAAAATTGTTTCTCTGTTGTTTTTCTCATTTGGGTAGGCTATGTCAGAGGGAAGATCTGGGACTCAAGGGCTGTGCTTCGGATTCTTTCATCCCACAGGCTGCTTCCTTGATGTGATGCTCTCCCCTTTCTGCTAGGGATGGGGCTTCCTGAAAGCCAAAGTGCGGTGATTGTTATTCCTCTTTGGGATCTAGCTACCCAGTGGGTCTACTGGGCTCTGGGCTCGTACTGTGGAGTGTCTGCAAAGAGTCCTGTAATGTGATCCAGCCATGAATACCAGCACCTGCTCTGGTGGTGGTAGCAGTGGAATGAGGTGGACTCTGTGTGGGACTTTGGTTGTAGTTTTGTTTAGTACTCTGGTTTTCTCAAATGCTGCTTATGCTGGCAGTAAAGTTGTCACGTGGGCAGACTCAGGATCTCTGGTTAGTCAGAATGTTACAGGCAGTGGAGTTAGCTATTATTTTCTCCTTTCTTGGGGCAGGGTTGTTCTTTTATGAGTTGTTGTAGTGCTTTGTATTGGCTGGCCTCCAGCTAGGAGGTGGCACTTTCAGGAGATCATTCACTAAATTATTATAAGCTTGCCCTAGGATTGCCTAAATACTGGGGTTCCTCAGGTGGTGGGTAGTACCATAGAGCTCCCAAGAGATTATGTGTAGCTACTATGGTGAGTAGAGAATGACCATCAGGTTGGGAAAGGGTTTGGCATGTCTGAGCTCTGACTCTCTGGGCAGGGCTTGCTGTGGCCACTGTGGGGATGGGGCTGTGTTTCTCAGACTGATGAAGTTATATTGCCAGGGGGATTATGGCTGCCTCTGCTGAGTCATACAGGTCACCAGGGAACTGGGAGGAAGCCGGTAGTGACAGAACTCACCCAGCTCCCACACAGCCAGTAAGGTCAGTCTCACTCCCACCATGCTCCCCCAATAGCACCGAGTTTATATCCAACCAGCCGGTGAGCAGGGCTAGGAACTTGACCCAGGCTACAAGCCTCCCCACTAAGAAAGCAAGCAGAGTTTTCAGGTTTTGCCCCTCCTCCCCATGGGTTCTGTGCTTGCACTTCCCATTCACCCCTAGATTCTGCCCTGGAAAATTCCTGCTCGGTTGAATTTATTACAAAGCAGTTTGAAGTTTCCTTCTCCCTGTGGTCCTTCCCCATTTCCACTGGCAGCCCTCCCCAAGGAATTCTGTGAGATGAAGTCAGAAATGGGTTCCCTGGGCTTTCTTGGGGCCTGGGAGTGCCTACAAGGTTCTTCATGCTGCTGCTTCTACTTTTGTATTTCTCTCAGCTCTCTAAATTCATTTCAGCTCTAAGTAAGGTTAAATTCTTCTCCTGCGATCTGGATTTTCAGGCTCTCCAGTGAGGATGTGTATTTGGAGGTAGAGTTTACCCCCTCGCACTTTGGGCACTCAGTTTTTCAGCTGTTTCTTGGAGTTTGCAGCAGCAAGCTGCTTCTTTCAAAGGGTCTGTGAATTCTTATGGTTTTCCTCCAGTGGTTCTTGGAGCAAAAGTTCACAATGTGAGTCTCCACATGCTATTCTGTCCATCTACGTGGGAGCTGCAAGTTAGTCCTCCCTCCTATTTGCCATTATCCCATGCCTAGAGATCAATTATCATATTGATCCAGAATGACTGGGATCTCCACTAAACCCCACCCTTAAGCCTGGAACCATCACCCTAAGTGAAAACAGCTAACCCTGTTTTTTCCACTCAAATGTTGCTTTTTTTTGGCCTGCCACACCCCTTTCCTTTGTTCACAAAAATATTTCAGCTGGCAGAGTGATATAAGCTGCTGAGTATTGGGGATACAAGTGGCTGAGTGTCAAGCAGAAAACCAGCAACTGCGCATCTGAGACTAAGTAATCATGGCGAACTTCAGATGGTGTGGCTTCAGGAAAAGATCACCTTCTTCCTGCACCACCTCCTTTCCAATTCCCCATCCCACTGAGAGCCACTTTTATTTTCCAGTAAAATCCTCCATCTATACTACCCTTCAATTCAAGACCTGATTCTTCCTGGACACCAGACAAGAACTCGGGTGCCAAGAGGGCAGGGGCTTGGACGCTGCTGCGAGGCCTGCACACAGCCTGCTCCTGCCAGACAGAAGTGACTGGCCAGTTCCATTATTTGTTCCCTCTGGTTCCTGCACTCACTTGCCCACACACTCCCTCTTGCAAAGAGTGCCCAGTGGCAGGCTGAGTGAAACGAGCCACCCTAGTTCCCACCCATGAAGGGGGTCAAGGTCAAGGGAATAATCCCATCTCAATATTTTTTGATGTATCTTTTTAAAAAGGTTAGTCTATGAAATAAACTTTTCATCTACTGATACGTGGATTCATTTGTTTCATTTATTTTAATTTTCAATACTCACTATAGATAATTTTAAAAAAAACTTTCTTGACTGGAGTCAGAAAAAATATAAGAGGAAACCCTTATAGGTTCAAAATTCAGAGATTCTGCTGCTCAGGCCACAACTCTAGGTTGCTCTGAGGACTCTAAAATAATTACTAATGAAATTCTACACATGCTTTATATAAAGGAATCTATAAGATGGGTAAGATTTTAATCACTGAGGGACAATAAAGGAGTAATGGGTTAAAACCATACAAGCTATATAATCTTAACCCAATAGCAAAATGGGCAAGGAACTTGAATACACAGTTCACAGAAGGGAAAACTAAGTATCAGTAAACATATGAAAAAGAGCTCAAAATCATTAGTCATCCAGAAACTTTAAAATCCTAATGAAGTACCACTGTACATCTGCTAAAATGACTATAATGAAAAAGATATACAATAATGAGTGTTGGTGAAGACAGAAAATACCTGCAATGCTCATATTCTGTAGGGGCATAAACAAGTACAACCACTTTGGAAAACTAAGAGCATTCACTAAATTTGAATGAGGCAAACCCCATGCCTAGCAATTTCACTCCTATATAAAAACATGTGCACATGTAGACAAAAATATTAATATAAAAATGTTCATATCACATTGTTCATTATAGCCCCAAACTGGGAACAACCAAAATGCCCATTAACAGTAAAATGGATAGTGGTATTTTTATGCTATCAAGATACGATATATAATGAACTACTGCTATATGTAACAATATGAATAAATATCATAAACATGATATTGGTCAAAATTATCCATACACAAAAGAATACATGTTGTATGATTCCATTTATATAAAATTTTTAAAAATGCAAAAACTGATCTATGACATATCATTACAGTAGCTACCATTGAGGACAGGGGTAAAGATTAGAAATGGGTACGAGGGAGGCTTCTTGGGTATTCATAATACTCTGTTTCTTGATATGGGAGGTAGTTAGATGATCATGTGTACATTGTAGAAATCCATCAAGTTATACACAGATGGTTTGATAACCTTAAGAAACGTTCTTAAACTGAAGTTACATCCACAGCAAATGATAAGTTACACTGACGGAATGAAATACTATTACTTGTAACTATTCCTGAAATTTGATTTGTATAGAATTTCCACATTCTGATACTAAAGTGGTAGATAAGATTTGGGCAAAATTTAGAGAGACTGGTGCAAGTAGAGAGAAAGATATGAGAAAAACATAAAGGTCAGCAAGTGCAGCTTACGTTCAGTGACTAGGGAGAGATGCAGCATCATGGGAAAGGTAGCTGAGAAGGGAATCTGGGGCCGGACCCAGGAAGGTCTTAAATACTAGACAGGGTTTGTTCTTAATCTCGTAGAGTCAATATGAGTTTTGAAGAGGATAGTAATATTCCTTTCCCTCAGTGCTTCTACTTTTAATAGGATGAGGCATGGGGAGGGTATCTGAACTTATTCAAAAATGTTTTTGTCCTAGACACGCATATATGTGAACGTGTATAAAATGATTTCATCCCCATAACAATTCAAAGGAGTGGGCTACTCCTACTTCACAGATGAGGAAATTGATACCTAGAAAGGCAAGTAACATCTGAGGATGACAGGAGTAGACTTCCACCAACAGAGGGACCTCAGGAAACAGAGCACAGAGGGATTGAGCAATTGTCTTCTCCATTGGTGGTGGGAGGTGGTGAGGAGAAAGAGAAAGAAAATCTCAGTAGCATTCTGGGAAAGCCACCCTTGAGGGCAACTGGCTGGCATGGTTCCCATAGTAATAGACACGAGCCCCTGCCCAAAAAGACCCAATTTGATGATTTCATTCAAGCTGTGGAGTCAGAGCCACTCAATTCTGTGTCAGCTCAGGGCACTGCCTCTAGAAAAATACTTTTTATTTTAGCAAGTCATTATTAATGCTTCTTCCTTCTTGTTTCAGAAATGTTCTCCTGCTCAGTGATGTGCTGGGTGAATGAGTATTTTTTGAAATTTTCCATCTCCTTCATAGCCTTCAGATCTGGCTCATGTGAAAGAAAGCTGAGAAGGTGGAAAATTTCCCTTACCCATACTGATCTCTCTATCACCAATTGTGTCTATATATGTGAATCTAAGATATGCCATTTTCTCATTAAATGCCCAACAGTAGTTTTGGTGTCGGATAGTAGTTTTAGTTTAATTCTCAGACCCATCCATTCCTAGTTCTGTGATTTGAAACTAGTTAACAAACCCCCTAGAGTCTCAGTTTTCTTATCGGCGTTGGGATGTGATGCTAGTACTTACTTCATAATGAGAAAATGGATGTAAAGTTCTTAACACACAGCCCAAAGCCAAATAAATTATTAATCCCATATGGAGACTTGTTTTCTGGCCTTTCTATTACTTAATGGAGAATTTCTTAGTAATCTTTAACATTGACTATCCAAAGGAATTGGTAAATGTAGTGTTTCAATTAATTGAATATTACCAGTAACTGAGTTGATACACACACACATAAAACCAATACATACAATCCATAATACATAGGGACTAAGATTCACAATTGTATTCTAAGGGCAATATTATTGTAAAGCTCTTTAAACCCAGGATTTGAATTCAGTTGGCTAACTTTTGAGTCCCTACATTAAGATATAAACAGATAGGTTCTGCATGTACCCATTTAAAAAATACAGAACTGAGGTATGCCTTTTTATCCATGACCTTATTGCACCTGAAAACATGGCCCCTCATTGTATAGCAATGAGAAAGTTACTTGAATTCTCAAGATTCATTTTCCTTGTCTATAAAATGGAGATAATCGTAATACCTCCTTCATGGAATTGTTGTGAAGTTTAAATGACACAGTCAATTGTTAAAAGCTTATCATTAGGCTGGGTCCAGAGTGGCTCACGTCTGTAATCCCAGTGCTTTGGGAGGCGAAGCCAGGTGGATCACTTGAAGTTAGGAGTTTGAAACCAGCCTGGTCAACATGGTGAAACCTCGCCTCTACTAAAAATACAAAAATTAGCCTGGTGTGGTGGCACACACCTGTAATCCCAGCTACTCTGGAGGGCTGAGGCAGGGGAATTGCTTGAACCTGGGAGACAGAGATTGTGGTGAGCTGAAATTGCACCACTGCACTCCAGCCTGGGCAACAAGCAAGACTTCGTCTGAAAAAGAAAGAAAGAAATGAAAAGAAAGCTTATCATATAGTATGTACTCATTAGTATCATGGATTAGCTTTGTACTCCATCTGGATCCTCTTTATAGACCTCTTATATCCCCTAGTTGCTGTTGTTTGTGTTGGCTGCTGATAATTCACAGCTGCCCCTCCATTAGGAACTAGGCTTCAGCCAAACAGAAGCCTCCTTTCCTGGGAAGAAACACCCCCACCTCCCAGGGCAGCCAATTGCAACAGACACAGTGGTACAAAAGCCTGCCCACCAAACCCTCTACCCGCTACCGCAAAGTGGGCTTGGGGTGTGGTGTAGCTTGAGCTTTCCTGTAGAATTGAACTAAAACTAGACTTCAGCAGTGACCATACTCTCGTTTAAGTTTTCTACTCCTCTCCTGCTTCCTTCACTCTTATCCTGGGAACAATTTCCCAATCAAGTATAAGAATTTTCATCTCAGTCCTCACTGCTTAGGAACCCAATTCCAGACAACTGACATTGGAGATGGACTCTGGAGTTAATCCACTTGCTGGCTGGATGGCAACAAGGACCCCACTGGTGGAGGTAGGTGGAGAATTAATAATCCTTGGTATGCTATACAGTATGATTGCTAAGATTTCTTTTGTAATGAGCTGGTGTGAGTTTGGGTGGAATGTATGGTGCAGTGTCTCAGGCATTTGAGAAATGAAGTAAAGTAGTTATAAGTTCTTCGGAGTTGAATGAGTAGTTGAAGAGAGAAAATTACAGTCTCAGATAAATCAGTCAAAATTTTAAGGCAAAGCATGAGAGTAGAAGGCTTAAACTCCTGCAGCTGCGATGGGGTGGGGACGCAGGACTTGATTGCAATAGTGCAAAACTCTGAGAAGGCAGAGCTCTCAGGTGAGGCAAATCTCTTAAGCTAAAGTTATGATCTTAATAGGGAAAGCGTGTGATTTTGACACTTGGAATAGAGAGCCCTCTGCATATATGCACTTTGAACTTTAATTTTCCCTGAACCCTCTGTTCTTGAAGAAGTGGCCTATTCTCCATTGTTGAAGATTTTTCCTCATTCCCCACCTTCCTTGAAGACAATGAAGGGTCCTCTTCAGGATATCCCCCACTTCCCCTCTTAGCCACCTGATGCATAACTAGCATCAAATCTCAGCTCAATCAGAAAAGTGCTAGGCCTTCTGAAAGGGAGATGATAGTATATGTTAAGGGACCTCAGAACCTAGAGAAAACTTAAGCGGAAGTTGGAGAGTGTCCAAGAGAGGACCCTAGGAGTGCCTAACCACAGGAAACAGAATGTGTTTGTTAAGGGAAAGCTTGGGGATTTGAGGCACTCAACCACTGCCATAAGCTAATTCCATAGCAAGGACTTAGGAGGTGACTCAAATTGATGCTAGAAAAGATTCTGGAAGATTGAAAAACAGCAATGACGCAAAGTAAAAATGCAGGAAATTTTTGACAAATGGAGGCAGTATCAGAAATTTCAGAGAAGTGGGTATGTTGGATTATATCTGCTAAGTAAGACAACAAAACCACTAGATGATCAAATCCTCAAGAGGACCCACAGGGCAATCCATTTAGAAAGAAATGCACTGGTGAGGGGGCTTCAGCATCATTGAAAACCTCAGCAGTAACTGTCTTTCGTAAGCCGGTTCTGGTGGCCGGGCATGTGGTTACAGAATTGGGTCTCTAAAACAATGGGGATGATGGGAGGCTGGAAAAACAAAAGCCAGGTGGCAGCACTTAACTGTCAGAAGCAAGTGGGTGTAATAACCATAATGGGCAGCAGGCTCAGAATGGCAGCCCGAGAGGCCTCAGCAGTAGATATCAAAGGAGATGGCTAGAACGTGGTGTTCCCAGGGACAAAATAAATGGACAGCTAAAAAGGGTACTGCTTATTATATATAATCAAAAGAGATCAAGAATGGTCAGGTAGAAGGCTGAAGTCAGCCACTCCTGTAGAAAATCATCATCTCCTGATCAGTTTTTGGCCCTCTGGTTAGAATGCACTGACTGAAGGAGAGGCCAGGTGCCTATGAGGAAGGACGCTGCAACCACCATGGCAAGTGTATACGGTAGTTGTTTCTCCAATCTTCCCCCCAAAAAATCTTTGGCCATTTACCCAGATCTTTCTAGAGCCATTAGATACATATTTTGGGTTGATGCTGATACCCAGGGGGGCTCAGAGCACCAATGTGGCACCCTAGAGCAGGGGCACGTTTGTGGCTCAGACACGAAATGGAATCTTGGCCCAGATCCCACTTCACAGTGGATCCAATGGGTCACAGTCCCACACTGTGCTCATTTTCCTGCTTCCCAGCTTGGTAATTAGAAGAGACATATTTAGCATTTGGTGGAAGCCTCACATTCATTCCCTGATGTATACAGTAAGAAGTCCTGTAGTAGAAAAGATTAAGTGGAAACCCCCGAAACTTCACACCACCTGCTCCCTCTCTGCCCACACCAAGATTTAAAAAAAAAAAAATTATATCCCAGAGGAATGGCAGAGATTAGCACTGCCATGAGATCCAAAGGATGCAGGTATGAATGTCTCCACTGCATTCCCCTTTAATTCACCGGTTTGGTCCCTGCAAAGCAGATTAATTATGAACAATGATATTGGATTATTAAATATGAAGCAAATAGTAATCGTAATTGCAACTGCTGTGGTGGATGTGGTATCATTATTTACCATAAACTTAGGACAAAGTTCTCTTCCCCAAGAGTTCCTATGCCTTTCATAAGCTCCTACCAAAATGTATAAATTTGTTAACTGGCATAATTATTTGAAAGCCCCACTTAACAGTAGAAATTTAAAGTGATTTACTAGCTACTTATATTCTCTCTCTACAACCAAAAATGCAGACACTCGACCCATTTCAAGAAATTAGCTCTATATCCAATTGGTCTATTTAAAAATCCCCAAGTTCACGAATTCATGAATGTCTTTTATATACAAATCTTGTTTTTAAATGGTTTAAAATAGATACCTTACAAACAATAAGTATGACTCACAGTTGGGGATTAAAAACAGATTTAAGCTTCGTGGAGAAATGTAGGGAAACCAGAAACTTCCCCCTGTCCTGACTGGAAAGTATAATCTCTTTTCCCTCTAAGAGCTTGTTTCCCGACTGGTCCCTCCTGAATCCAGCTTTAGGAGAAGACTGAGAGGGAGAACAATCTCTGCACAGAGAGAGGGAAACTCTAATCTCAATTATACCAAATCTTCAAGAATCTGCTCCTCTCCCTCACGTTCACACAGATCCTTAAACTTCTCTCAAACCTTCCAGCGACATATCACCAGGAGGAAAAGAAATGGAGCAGGGGGTAGCTCCACTGCTGCATGGGATTTTTACCCTCCCCAAAATGGCCACCAAAGGCCAGCAGCCCAGAACAGAAGCAATCTGAAAAGAGGTTAATCTCAGCCACTCTCCGTAGCTTTACTCTTCTTTAATTGTGTCAAGTCCTTTCCTGTGACTGAATGGAGTGAGTCTCATTCTCACAGCTACCTTCTTGCAGGCCCCAAGAACAAACATGTAGCCTTTTCTTTAAAAAGTTGTAGTGTTCTTTACTACACAGTCACAGACTTGAAAGAAGTTAGGAATTGAAGTTCTTGTCATCATTCCTTTTCCATGTCCTAGGCTCCTTGCCTAGATGATAGCAGAAACCCCACTGATCTCCTGTAGGCTTAACTATTTACAGAGTACTTGTCTTATTTCTCTACTTCTTCATATCCCAATCTTCCCTCGGTCTTCTGGATCTTTCCGCACCAGTTCCTTCTTCCCTACATGGGTTTGTTGTATTATTGGCCCCAATTCTTTGCCATTCTCTGCATTCATGTCCTTGTCACGGCCTCATTGTGAGTAGGGCTTGACTTTGGGCTTAGTCCTGTTGCTTGCTTTGCATTTCCATTTGCTGTCTTGCACTTTGACCATTTGCCATGGGAAGGACATGCCCAGGGTAGAGAGGATGAGACTCATGTGGTACAAATCTGCTCTCACCACTGGCAGCTTAAAGCAGACCTCCCCTCCCTCACCCTGCCAGCTGATCTGTAGAGCCATAGTGAGAAGCAGAGCCCAGCCCAGATCTGCTGAACCCCAGCTGACAAACAGAATGTGAAAAACAGCAAATGATTGTTTTCTTAGATCTCCTAGTTACAAAATGCTTTGTTACTCAGCAATAGGTGGACAGGTCTCAGGATTCCACCAGAATCAACAAGTGCAAACTACGGCCCTTCTCAGTTGGTTAATTTTATCTCTCAATCTCAAAATATCACTGGCAGACATTGCCACCCCTGCATACCATAAAACACACATACCTCTAGGTGTGTGTGAATACTAAAAATGCTAAAGAAATAAACCAACAACAAAACAAAATCCAATAATTTTGCAAGAGTCTAAAGCTAGTGAAAAGGTATAAAACTTTAGGATATTCAACTGGTTTATTAAAAGTTACAAAGATGAACGTAGTACTCACACCTACCTTTATTTTCCTTTGTTCATAAGTTGGCCTTGCATTCTCTCATCGTCGAACTTGTATACAATAACACAAAACAATATTAAGCACTATTAAACAGGCAACACTTTGCCAGATACTCAACAAGTATTAAACTATAAACTTAAAGGCTGGGAACAGTGCCTCATGCCTGTAATCCCAGCACTTTGGGAGGCCGAGGCGGGCGGATTATCTGAGGTCAGGAGTTTGAGACTAGCCTGACCAACATAGTGAAACCCCATCTCTACTAAAAATACAAAAATTAGCCGGGCGTGGTGGTGAGCACCTGTAACCCCAGCTACTTGGGAGGCTGAGGCAGGAGAATCGCTTGAACCTGGGAGGGAGAGGTTGCAGTGAGCCAAGGTTGCACCACTGCACTCCAGCCTGGGCAACATGAGTAAAACTCTGTCTCAAAAACAAAAAAAACTGCTTTATAAATAGAGAATCCTACCATATTGTGAATTGGAAAGATCCAAATTATGTAAGGACTTCAACTATTTTCTACCTACTTGACATTAATACACATCCCATAAAAATTCCAATATTTGGGGTCTTGAAAAAATGGTTTTTAAAGTTTGTTTAAAGAAATGAACATCCGGCTGGGTGCAGTGACTCATGCCTGTGATATCAGCACTCTGGGAGGCCAAGTTGTATGGATCGCTTGAGGCCAAGAGTTCATGACCAGCCTGAGCAACATGGTGAAACCTGTCTCTACAAAAAAAAAAAAAAAAAAAAAAAAAAAAAGCAAATAATAAAAAACAGGAAGAAACTTAAATTTATAGATGTCAAAACAAACCACAATAATTAAAACTATAGTTCTGACACAAGAGAAAACAGGAAAACAGCTAAAAATAGAATGCATTTACATATAAGATTTTTTTACATGAGACAGCAGTGGGAAACAAAAGCATTCTGCTCGTAAGGGAGCTGGAATTAATTAACAATTTATAGGAAGGATAAATCCTGTAAACTACTGGAGGCAGGACCATTTCTGCTCATCTTGTACCTCCAATGCCTGAAATGGAGGCTCTCGTCAAATAGTGAACATCTTTTACTGAGGACTTGCACATACAAAATTTAATCACAGTGAAACAAGTAATTGATGGTGAAGTTTCTAGAGAAATGTGATTAGTAGTAATCATTAAAATAGAGGATTAACTGATTTAAAGATTTTAAAGATAGATCTATTAAAAGGCAAGTAAGTAACTGATGGATCAATATAGAGTATTTCTACAAAGTAATAAGAAAAGCACCAAGCACTGAATTGATAAATGAGTGATGTTTACAGACAGATAATTCATCAAAATGAAATTATATATAAATATATACAGAAATGTACACAAAGTCATTTCTTAAAGTTTGCGAAACGTTTTTCAATAAAAACATACAATGCCAATGACTATGCGAGCATGTGTATGCATGCCTGTATGCATTAGGAGTTGGTATAATAATTGTGGAAGTCAATTTGTGTAAAATCCACCAAGAATCATGGAAATATAAATAAGATTTGCTCCCATTCTTTACAGCTTTAGGGTGTCCATCCTAAGTAAACTAAAACTTAAAATTTACTCAGTAAGATAGTCACAACAATCTTACTTAGAACAATAAAAGATTAGAAGCAACATTAAAGTCTAACTGGTGGGAGTTAGGGTAAGTAAAATATGGTGTGTCTATTTTATAGGATATTTGTAACCATTAAATGTAAGAGCTGTGAAGTTCCATGGCTATACAGTTATTATACAATGTTAAGTGATAAACACAAGGCACAACGCCCTACACTAAACTGAACAGGCCTGCACTGTACTTGTCAATCATCCTGCTCCCTTCCGTTAAGTCAAGTGGAGGCCATACCTCTGAGGGTTTTGTTGTTTCAACCACAGATTGTTGGAAATTGTGTCACATGACTCCTCATCATAGCTTTTGCACAAAGGGTGAGTGCCTGTGTTAGGGGGCCTTTTAAATTTGGAGACTTACATATATTAGTTTGTGGATAATTTTTGGCATTTATAGAAAATTTCTTTCCATTCTTTTCGTATGCAATCTTCATAATTCCTAATAATTGGATGGATTATAAACCTTTTTAAGTTTCTCTGTTTTTTAAAAATGTGTAGTCATCCCTCAGGATGCACACGGGATTGTTTCCAGGATCCCTTTGTATACCAAAATTCACATATATGCAAGTCCCACAGCTGGCCTCATGAAATCTGCATACAGAAAAAGTGTAAGCAGTTTTTGTATTTTTCAAATACTATATTTTCCATCTGCTTATAAGTGGATCTGCCCAGTTCAAACCTGTGTTGTTCAAGGGTCAACTGTATCTCCTGATAGGTTTTCTCAAGTTTATCTTCTAAATTTTCTACTGAATCTTTAATTTCAGCTGTCATTCATTTTAATGAGCTCTTTCTTGTTCTCTGATAGTTTCTGTCACAGTTATGTGAAGCTCAACACATACTCCATGTGCTTCTCTACATTTCCTGGCTTTAGTTAGATTGGAGCCATGTGACTAGTTCTGGTGAGTGGTCTGTGAGAAGAAGTGACATACTGTCACTTCCGGGCTAAGGCAGTTAAAGCTACTATGCCTGGGTCCATTCCTCTTGCCTCCTGCTCTGGTGTCCTTGTAAACCACATGTAAAAATGGGGGTGTCCTAAAATGAAAACAGCTCACATCTCTGAGTCCCAGATAAAGGAGAACAACTTTTAGTTGCTTTGGATTTGCTATAAATGAGAAATAAATTTTAGCTGTCCTTTTTTTTTTTTAATTGCATTTTAGGTTTTGGGGTACATGTGAAAAACTTGCAAAGTTGTTGCATAGGTGCATTCATGGCAGTGTGATTTGCTGCCTCCCTCCCCCTCACCCATATCTGGCATTTCTCCCCATGCTATCCCTCCCCAACTCCCCCCCCCCGCTGTCCCCCCAGTCCCCCGCAACAGACCCCCGTGTATAGTGCTCCCCTCCCTGTGTCCATGTGTTCTCCTTGTTCAACACCCTCCTATGATCATTGAAAATTGAGTGTTGCTACAGCACAGCCTATTATACATTAACTAATACAATGCTTTTTTCTTTTTTTCATGGCATTCTGTCTTGTTTCATGAGTGCAGTATTTTTTCACCTCTCAGTGTTATAATAATTCTTGGTATAATCTGTTTTTCTTCTGATTCCTTTTTCCCATTTGTTTCTCTTTTGCATGTTATAGGCTTTCCTTAAATACCCTATGATTTTTGACCATTCAATTTAAAGATAAGGTATTAAAAATTTGATAAAAAGTTTTGTAAGCATGGATGGGTCCTGTAAATTGTTAAGCAGAGGTTAGCTCTTCATTGAGAGACCCACATGTGTCATGAAAATCTTTTCTTTGGGGCTAGTCAGTATCCAAATAGAATAGTCCTCCCATATTTTGAGAGGTAGGGTGGCATATATATCTGTCTTGTGTGAGCAAGGTGTGAAAAGGGTTTCATTATTTAAAGTGTGAACTTTCGCTAAATTCTCCATTTTCAATGCCTGGTCTCCCCACATCAGGAAGCCTTACTGAATTTCACTAGAGAATCAACTTCTGATCTTTTGCAAGGAATAGTCAATTGGTTGTGTAGTTTTGAGAAGGGGATCTGGGAGATTCCAACTACATACAGATTTCAACCAAGCCATTTATTTTTAGTGTTATGCCTCATCCTCATCTTTGGCAGTGCCTGGGTCTTCCAAATGCTAAGTCCTCCCAGGAACCCATTGGGAAAGTTACCTTTCTGCTGTAGGCATGTGGGCTGGGCTTACTCCACTCTGCAGTCAGTCACTACTCCTCCATCTGGTATTTGGACTTGACATAAATGAGATCTTTCAAACTTGCCAAATTTTCGTCTTATCTCTGGTTTGCTTCTATGTTGTCTTGTTCCTTGTGGGATTTATGTATTTTTATTCCTTCACTGAGACTTGACGGCATGTAGGAACAGAGAAGAAATTTCTTTTAAAAAGTAAATGGTAAATTACCTCTTTTACCTGGAGATATATTGCTTTTGTAATGGAAAAATTTGAATAAAATAAGTATAAGGAAACGCCAACACTGCTCACTATGAATAACAAAAATCTACACAAGTACAGCAAGAACGTGGCCAACAGACATGATTTATTTGACTTTCTTCCCACTCACCTCCCTCCAATATCAGCAAAGGTTTCATGGAATTCTGTAGGTGCTTATGCAATCCTTGAGATATTAAGGTTTCGTAATTCAATTTCAGGAATACTTATTGATGAGAAAATCACATCACTGAAACTCCTTTCCAGAATTGTTTTCTGTGAAATGGCACCAACAGTACAAGCAAAAATTAATATTTTAGCTTTTATTGCTTTGTTATTTGGTTTCTGAACAAAATTGTAAACATCAAAAATTGACTTTTTTTGGGGGGAAAGGAATAGATATAAAAGTTATCACTTGATTGACTGCATTGTAACATACAAACTCAGACACATTTCCTAAGTGTTATTCATGTTTTCATTGTAGCTGAGCTCTATTTTAAGGTTTTCTTTCATAAGGTTAATTTTTCCCTCTCATATGCAACAGTGAGCCAGAGATAGCTTATTCCCCCGATTCCCACTCCCCCCAGCACACACTATATTACCATGAAAATAGAAATATGGTTTGCCTTCATCTTTATATCTTTTTGGGAATCCATTCTAAGGAAATGATCCAAAATTCAGCACATTTAGGCATTAAGTTATTCATAACAGCCTTGTTTATAACAGGAAGAAATTAAGAGCACACATACTTTCTCTCAACACATACACACCCAGCTTACCGCAGTCAGGTGTTCTTAATTACGTGAGGGAACGATTGGCTTGAAAGAGGAGCATAGGGTTCATCTTTAGTAACAGCAGGAAAGCAGACTATATGCGTGCAGATGGTGGAAGGTGGGTGGCTTGAGGGAGTGGGAGTTTGTGGAAGTTCTTTTCTGATTGCTCCAATTTTGCCAGGAAAGTAAGAAGCAAGGTTGTCTGCTGTGAGTGGGGGCAGAGGTGTTGGATGTGTGAGGAGAAAGAAGAAGGTGTGAAATAATCATCTAGTAGAGTGGGAGGGTGAATGTACTAGGGAAATACAGTATGGTTGTCGGGCAGCTTTACGGACCTCCTGGAGGTCAAGAGTTGAATTGAAAGCAAGACATGCCAGCGTGGTTTTGTATGTTTCCAGCCACTTCTAGCTGGACTGACTTCACAGGCCAAAGCAGCAAAAATGAGAAATCATCAAATATGGAGTTTATCCAAGCAAATACGATAAAACAAGAGGGACACGGAAAGTGAGCCTATATACACAGAAGTAACGAATGGCTGACTATGGATCTAAGCTGGTCTGGGAGAGAAGAGGAGAGGACATAAAGTGGGCGGGGACAGTGACTAGGTGGCAGCATCAATGGATTATAGGTCCTGGGGGTGGGGCAGGTGATTTTTTGGATCTGGGGCTCTAGAAAGAGAAAACTAAAAATATAAGAGAGATCAGGGAGGGAGGATCATGGAATAGTCCCAGTAATTTTTTATGTTAAGGCCCAGGTTGTCACCATGAGAGTGATGAGAGAGGAGGGAGGACGAGATCACCAACGTAGGGACATTGAGTGAAGTGAGTGGCCATGACACATGAAATTTCTTCATGTGGTATATTAAAACAACCAAAAATCCAAGATAGAAGTAATGTTGGAGAAAATGACAGTGGGATAAATGTCAGCAAGTTATAGCTGCAATTAAGGGTAGCGGGTGACATAGTCTGATGACATATGATTCAAAGCAGGGGTATTTTGGGAGGAGAGAGGGAGAATGGTCCGTTAGTTGTGATGAGCAGCAAAGGAGGACCTCATCCTGCCTTCAAGCCCAGAAGTCTGAGGGCCGTGGGAGGAAAAGCAGCCTCTGCGCTACTGGAGGCAGTGTCCTCAGAGGAGAGCCAAGTTTTGGTTAGAGCAAGAAAGTGAATGTTCAGAGAAGAGGCTGGAGATAGAGGGGATTTTGTGCTAATGATGGATCATGAATTCAAGAGGACACAGTGGAAGGTTTGGGGAGCTCAGGAGGGGTGGGATGTGGGGATAGAATTGGGTTGTACAGAGTCATATAGGGATAAAAAGATGGGAAGTGAGGGTGTCCTGGGAACCAGGGGCTTCTTGTGGCAACTAACACAAACAGCGACAAACGCCATAATGAGACTGGATCCAGTGGACTCAAGGCAGATGTTGATGAGAAACTTTTGAGTGTTGAGCTGTGAGCATTTAGGGGTATAGAGGCATGGGTGTCTGGGGCTTCCTGCTGGCCCCTGTCCTTGGCAGGTAGAAGAGCTGGGTTCTTAGAGCTGGGGTAGAGCTTATGCTTGACCTCTCTTAGGAGGGACTGTGCAGTTAATATGTACATTGTCGTTTAAACCTAAAAACTCTATGAGGATTTTATTTATTCCTCATTTTATAGATGAGAAGGTTGACCTTAGCTCAGAGAGGTTAAGCAACTTGCTCAAAGCCACGCAGCTTGTCAGGTTTGAGTTAAGATTCAAAAGCCAAATCCATTTGTTCTTTTTGTTCAGCTTTGTTCAGGTCTGTTTGTTCTGGATTTTTCTTTTTCTCTCAAATCACATTGCCTCTACCTCCTCTTTGAGATGAATGAGATTGAAGTAAGGTAGGTATAGCTGAAGATATGTTTGTGGAATGGGGGCGGAGTTGAAGAAATTTACACTTGAAGGCATGTTTTTTTTTTTTTTTTCTGTTTAATGCAGATATCCATTTGCGGGGGTCCTCTCTTCCCCTTTAAGATAAGAGTTCTTCAGTATTTCAAACGTGAAAGTTTTAAGGCCTTCCCCAAATTTCTAGAGTCCCAGGGCTCACGTTTTCATAGACTGCTCTGGGTCTCAATAACAGTGCTCTGACGTCTATGCTGCATTGCCCCAGGTAGAAAAGTGTTCCTTCCTTAAATTCTATAAAACCACATTCACACAAAGCACTTGTATTTGTGGTGGACTTTACAGGACCTTTTGATGGCAGGCAAAGAAGGGGTATTTATCCACTCTTGGTCTTAAAAGCCTTTCAGTTTCCCCCACCGGGGTTTTGCACTGGCGGCTTCACCTGAGTGTCAGTTAACTTTGGCCAACTTGCTGAGTCTTCTCTATTCCTCCTTGTTATCCTTCAGAATGCTAGTTTTTATTTTTATTTTTTTCTTTTTTTTTCCGACTATTCCCAGCCCCTACTCTCCTTTCTGGTCTAAGCCCTCCTTTGTAAATCCAAGTTCATTAAAGCTCTCCACTGATGAAAAAATCTCCCATGCAATAAGATCCAGTTGCCTGGTTTCCCTTTCTGTTGCCCTGTGTGCAGATAGAAGCAAGGCCATCTGCTAAGATGGGGAGCTAAGGTGGGGAGGGCAGGAGTGTGAAAGGCTTGGAAAGGGGTAAGATAATGCCAAGTGGCCTCTGCAAGGAAAAGGGAGACAGCAGTATCGAGGGAAAGCAATGCCAGGGATGCCAGGGATGCCAGGGAACTCAGCTGAGGCAGAGATGGTTAGGTTCTTCTCTAGCAATCAGCCATGCAAGCAGAAAAGTAAAACATTTGCTGGGTTTTCTTGGGGTTGAAGTCTGCAGAGTGAGCACAGGATAAAGACAAAGACACAAAGTTATGTAATGTGCTGACAGGACAGTTGCTGGTGAGACTGGCTGTGGGTCTGAGCGGGACTGTGAGAAAATGGGCCAAGAAGAGGAGAAGGAAACAAAAAAGGAAAGAAAAATCCAACATCTGACAAGATCGGAAAATGGGTTGTGAAAGGAGGGGCAAGACCGGAAGGAGGTAATGTCAGAAAGGCGTTCATAGGGAAGTTAAGATTCAGTAGCTGCATGGCTCTCCTAGGCACCCTAGGACCTGAGTGCCCAGTGGGCCCCAACGTCATGCTGGCGCTGCCTCCTGGCCGTCCTCCCATTCTCTCCCTGAAAGACATCAGCCTGCCAAAGCTGAGGCGGCATAAAGCAGCCCACCGCTCCAGCTTCACAGAAGTCTGAGATGAGAAGCTAATCAGGAAATGGAGTGCCCCTCCCCAGGCAGGCTTAGCACGGCTCCCTGCAGCACCTGTGGTCATCCAGTTTAGAAACACACAGTCACAGAATAGCTCCCATTTCTCTCTCTCCCACTTCTCTAACATCCCACTCTCCTTTTAGGGAACAATGTTCTCTCTTGCCTGCTGCCACACATACGGGGGTAGCAGGAGTGGGCATTTGATTTCCCTGGACTTGAAATTGAATCCATCTCTACTGAAATTCTAATTTCCAAGTGCTCAGTGTTATCACCGTGTGGTCCTATTGCTCATCGGTTGCCTTCCTCCCATCCCACAGTCTCCCTGCATTTTTGTTTCATTTTTATTTACTGCTCTTCCAAATCAAATGTCATCTCTGTTAACACTATTGGAAGAAGGGCAGACAGAGCCCTTCTTTCTGCGTGCTCGTTAGAGGTGAGCTGTGGTTTAGGAAATGTTCCACATGCCATCAGTGATCCATCTGTCGTCCACGTAACACAAAGCAGCATTTCTGCCTGCCTTTTCTCTTCCTCTCTCTTCCCTAAACCATCTCTCTAGTAGCTTGGCATCATGTCCTACTGTGCCTATGGCACAGTTAGGGGCCATTTTAAAGTTATGACAAATGTCCTTAGTCATGGGGCCATATGGAGACTTGGTGGGTGGTACCATTAGTGGTAAAGCTTCAGGCAGATTTGCAGTTACTTTGTCCAGAAGAGAGAATCCCAAATCGGAGAAATGTTTTCATAAAATATTCTGGAACAAATTTAAAGCTGCTTTATCACCAAACAAGAGTCTTCCTGTTCTCTGTGCAATTTCCCCCCACCAAATGATTTCAGACATGCCCTCTTGGGCAGAAACTCCCGATGCTTACCTGCATGATCCTTGGAGACCATCATTTTATCCCAATGGGCACACTTGATCATGGTGTTCTCCAGAACCGGCACAGAGCTGTCTCAGGGGATTTCTTGGGAAAACAATGACAGTTTCTCTTTAATATTTCATCATAGATTCATATATTTCTGGTGAACTCACAAACATCTAAGGCGCAGAGCTAGCTATTTATCAGCCCATGAACTATAAGCAATCTTCAGCTTCTGAGCGTTCTGCTTACCCATCAAAGGGATGTCCTCAGCTAATTAGACAACTTGCTCTTCTATCACAGGGACCAGAATGGATCATGACTGTGAGCAGCTTGGAGGCAGGGGACATGCCCCTTCTCATTGCAACAGCACATGTTTGGCAAGAAGTAGGGCCTTATGGCAGAACCAAACTGAATCTGGAGCTGAAAGGGGCCCACAAAGTCATCTAGTTAATGAGTTCCTTAGAACACTAGAACCCAATGAAATACAGGTTAAAGGGTGTCAGGGGAAGAGGAAAAAGTGCAGGGGGAGTTTCATGGGCAAGTTACTTTGGAAAATAATGTAATCACAGTTTTATTACTATTACAGGACACACTGAGTCTTTAAAGTGCTATTGAGCCTTATAAACGACCAAAATAAGAGACAAACGTATGTATTATGTATTCTCACTAGAGTTCTGTGGGTCGGTATGGGAAGGGCTGATGCAGTTCAATCCTCTCATTTTATAGATGAGGAAAATGAGGCTATAAGAGGAAATGGCAAGGCCAGGTGTGTTGGCGCATGCCTGTAACCCCAGCTACTTGGGAAGCTGAGGCATGAGAGTCACTTGAACCCGAGAGGTGGAGGTTACAGTGAGCTAAGATCGTGCCACTGCACTTCAGTCTGGGGAAAGAGGGATACTCTGTTTCAAAAAATTATAATAATAAAGAAAAAAATAAATGACACACTCAGAGATATTTACCTTTTTAGCAGTGCCTCTGGGATTAGAGCCTAGACTTCTCCTTGCTGTGCTTTTTTTCCACAGAAAAGTCACCTCACAGCCTCTGCATCCCAGGCAACAGGGAGAGAGCCTGCTGAATGAGCCAATAGCACTAATCTGATGTCAAGAGCTTGTTTTTAGCTTGACATTTCAAAGATTGATGTCCGGTGACAAGAAGAATTACCCCAAACCTCCCCAGGCCTTTAGAGAACACATTTTCCCTCATGAACCATGCAGTTCCCAAACTTTTGACCCATGTAAGATGTCATACGCTGCTTTATATTTTATACATGATAGCCCAAGCCATCACATCACCTTTAAAACTGGGCAAAAATGATTGCTCTAGAAAGAACCTTTACGGACAGATGCAAAACCCTATGCTGAAATTAGAAAAAAATAAAATGCCAAGAAAAACAGTCAAACGTGCAGGGAACACTAGACAGAGAGGTGTGCATGTGATGGAGTGGGGGTGTCTTCTGAATCATTTCCCTAAATATAGCAATGCAGTTTTTAAAAAATAAGCCTTTAAGTGCTGCTTCCCAGAAATCCTGTTATTTCTCTGCATATGCCTTATGTAAGTCTGTGCCACAGGCCTGCAGAACAGTCAAACAGGAAGGGACAGCACTATCCTGAAAGAACCATCAAGAGAGATTCAACAGAAAATTTGAGAGACTATGAAACTCGGGAAACTTTGCCTTTTCCATCCATGCAGCTGTGAGTGGTGCTGTCTGTTAGAGGCGATGTCTGCTAAGTGCTTCCCACCTAGATGTTGTGGGGTGGCTCTAATATTTATTCATTTCACTTCTGAATAGAGCTGTCACTGTTGTTAATCATTTCCAAAAGGCTTACCATTATTCTTATTGAACTCCTGAAGCAACGTCTCTTTCTGCCTCCCACCCTCATTCCTTTGGCATCTCTCTCTCCATTTTCCTTTCTCTAGCTTTGCCTTCTGAGTCATTCCAGAAACAGGCCCCCAGAGGTTTTATAAATCCATTTCTTTAGATTCTTCTTCCAGCTTACATTTAGTAACCGCTTATAACAGTTCTCTGAACTTCCTCCTAGTAAGTGGTACAGGGTGGCAGGAATCCCGATGGCCAATGGCAGGCATTTGTGTACTGCACAGGTGAGTTGTTGAAGGAGGATCACATTTACGTTGGAATGACTGTCCTGATGTTTCCGGCTCCACTCCGCTGCCTCCACAAATGCCCATGTCTGGGACCAGCTTTGAGCATGCCGGTGAACAGTGAGCTGTCATGATGGGAAACTCCTCTGCTTTCCAGAAGCCCCTTCTAATGTCATTGATCTGCGCGCACCCTCACTCTGGCAGTTTCTCCCACCTGGTCCTCTCTCTTTCCTGCTTACCCCTAACAAAACCTCTTCACCTATCTGTTTAATTCTATTTAACCTTCTTTAGTTTCTCTCCTGAACTACTAGAGATAGTCATGAATCCCTGCTAGCTGGAGCTCTGGAAAGAAGCTGATAAGCTCTTCCCTAACGATCTATTAATAACTGACAGTGACTGTGTATATTATTTGCCTAGGATACTTCACATTTCCTAAAAAAACAAAAAAAAAAAAAGGGAAGTATCCTAGGGAAATAGTCTATTACTCATTAATTCACAAAAGTACTGAAAGGCCTACCATGTGGTAAGTCTTATTCTAGGCATCGATTTAGCCAAGGTTCCTGCTTACCTTCTAGTGGGAGAGACGGACAGTAAGCACACAAGCAAGACCATTTGTGAAAGTAGTAGGTTCTATGAGGAAAATAAAGAAGACGATAGAATAGAAGAGTTAGTTGAGCTGGGGTAAGTAAGGAGGACTTCACTGAGGAGGTGACATTTGAGTCTTCCCCTGAATGAAGCAGAGCAAGATCTGGGGAAAGAGAGTTCCAGGCAGAGGGAAGGGCAAGTGTAGAGTTCCTGAGGTGGGAGCAACTTGGATAGGAAAGGAAAGGAGGTGAGGCTGGCCGTGGTGTGATGAGTAAGGAGAGCAGAGGGGACAAGCCCGGGGAGGTGGGCTGCAGTCAAGTCATGTAGTGCTTTTTAGGCCCTGATAAGAAGTCTGAATTTTATAAGTGAGATGGGAAATCTTTGGAGGGGTTTGGAAGGGACTGACATTCAATTTAATTATAAAAGGCTAGGCTCTAACTTAATAGAATGTTCCTGTACCTGTGGAGGAACTTTCAAGCCAGGAGAGGAAGAACCAAGACAGTGTATTGAGAAGCAGCTTCAGGACATCTGGATCGCAGATCTAACTACCCAGACAACTTGCCAAGCTCCGTCACCTCATTGCCTTCAGGTTTTTCACATGGAATATGATGAGGTGGTAACATTTAGTGCCCGCAATCCTTTCCCCTTCATAACACACACAGAAAGTAATTTTTATACTGCACCCCTGGAAGTCAGGCTTCTAGAGTCTTCCCCAAGGGCTGAGGCACACCCATGACACACAGGGAGGGAACTTCTGACTAGGTGACTTCTAAGGTCTCTCTTGGTTCTAGTAGTGTAGAATTTCATAATATTTCCTTGTGATATCCCTCAATTCATACCACACGCGTGGTTGTCTATTCTAACCAAAGAGCAGTACTGACTTAGGTGATAATGATTCATGTGGACTATTTCACGTATCCCAAGCATCAAACCTCAAATTCTAAATAAGCATTGTCATCTGGTACTTTCTGCTGCTGACATACACATTTTTCTGAGTCCTCCTTTTCTGCCACTTGAGTGGTCAAGCCCTTCCTGAAGTGGCCTGCCCAGCTCACAGCTGGTGACGCTTCAGAATGTTTTGCCTTTCTGATTTGCAAAATTAGATTTCAACCCAAGTGGCAAGATGATCCATCACAATGACTTATTAAGGCCAAAGTGTGTGTCATGCCCTTTCCCCTTTCTCATAGTTCGAAAAAATTTATTATTGCCTAAAAAGGTAGAGTCATACTCTGATGTGATAGATAAAACATGGAGACAGGAGGTATCTGCATCAGAGGATCAAAAATCACTCTACAACAATAAAAGTGAATGTATAAAGATAGCAACAGTTATCCTCTACCCATAAAACATGTCCTTTGATTTACACATTCAGTCACACAGATGCCTCTAAATGTATCCCTCCCCATTTTTCTATCCTACCCTAGTATATACAAACTGACAGAACTCTACATCGCTCACATTTATTGTACTTTAAACACACTTTCTGTTTCATGATTTACACCTCCCACACTCCCTTTTGCTTCTCACCCTATCATGAACTCAGTTCTTTCTTTAAGTTCTTGGATACATGTGCAAAATGTGCAGGTTTGTTACATAGGTATACGTGTGCCATGGTGGTTTGCTGCACCTATTGACCCGTCCTCTAAGTTTCTTCCCCTATCCCCTCACCCACCAACAGGCCCTGGTGTGTGATGTTCCCCTCTCTCTGTCCCTGTGTTCTCGTGGTTCAGCTCCCACTGATGAGTGAGAACATGAGGTGTTTGGTTTTCTGTTCCTGTGTTGGTTTGCTGAGGATGATGGCTTCCAGCTTAATCCATATCCCTGCAAAGGACATGATCGCATTCCTTTTTTATGGCTGCATAGTATTCCATGGTGTATAGATGCCACATTTTCTTTAGCTTTCTTTATCCAGTCTATCACTGATGGACATTTGGATTGGTTCCATGACATTGCTATTGTAAATAGTGCTGCAATAAGCATAGGTGTGCTTTATAGTAGATGATTCTACTACAAATATAAGAATATTTATACATATTTTTAATAAATATAAAATATATATACATAAAGAATATTTACAAAATTAAGAGTAGACTATTTTGCTCTTTATAGTAGAATGATTTATATTCCTTTGGGTATATTACATATGCAGTAATGGGATTGCTGGGTCAAATGGTATTTCTGGTTCTAGATCCTTGAGGAATTAGCATACTGCCTTCCACAAAGGTTGAACCAATTTACACTTCCACCAACAGTATAAAGGTGTTTCTATTTCTCCACAGCCTTGCCAGTATCTATTGTTTCTTGACTTTTTAATAATTGCCATTCTGACTGGTGTGAGATGATACCTCATTGTGGTTTTCATTTGCATTTCTTTAATGATCAGTAATGTTGAGCCTTTTTTCATATGTTGTTGGCCACATAAATGTCTTATTTTGAGAAGTGTCAGTTCCTATCTTTTGCCTACTTGTTGACGGAGTTATTTTTTTTCTTATAAATTTGCTTAAGTTCCTTGTAAATTCTGAATATTAGATCTCTGTCTGATGGGTAGATGGCAAAAATTTTCTCCCACTCTTGTTGCCTGTTCACTTTGATGATAATTTCTTTTGCTGTGCAGAAGCTCTTTAATTTAATCAGATCCTGTTTGTCAGTTTTGGTTTTTGTTGAAATTGCTTTTGGTGTTTTAATCATAAACTGCTTGCCCATGCCTATGCCCTGAATGGTATTCCCTACGTTTTCTTCTGGGGTTTTTATGGTTTTGGTTTTACATTTAAGTCTTTAATCCATCCTGAGTTAATTTTTGTATAAGGTGTAAGGAAGGGGTCCAGTTTTAGTTTTCTGCATATGGATAGTCAGTTTTCCCAGCACCATTTATTGAATAGGAGATCTTTCTCCCATTGCTTGTTTTTGTCAGGTTTGTTGACGATCAGACAGTTTTAGTTGTGTGGCATTATTTCTGAGGTCACTGTTCTGTTCCATTAGTCTATATGTCTGTTTTGGTACCAGTACCATGCTGTTTTGGTTACTGTAGCCTTGTAGTATAAAGTCAAGTAGCATGATGCCTTCTAGCTTTATTCTTTTTGCTTAGGATCGTCTTGGCTATAATGGGTCTTTTTTGATTCCATATGAAATTTGAAATAGTTTTTTCTAATTCTGTGAAGAATGTCAATGGTAGTTTGGGAATAACATTGAATCTATAAATTACTTTGGAGAGTATGGCCATTTTCACAATATTGATTCTTCCTATCCGTGATGATGAGATGTTTTTCCTATTTGTGCCCTCTCATTTCCTTGAGCAGCGGTTTGTAGTTTTTTGTTTGTTTGTTTGTTTGTTTTTTTAATTGCATTTTAGGTTTTGGGGTACATGTGAAAAACATGCAAAGTTGTTGCATAGGTGCATTCATGGCAGTGTGATTTGCTGCCTCCCTCCCCCTCACCCATTTTGAAGATGTCCTTCATATCCCTTGTTAGCTGTATTCCTAGGTATTTTATTATTTTTGTAGCAATTGTGAATGGGAGTTCATTCATGATTTGGCTCTCTGCTTGTCTGTTGTTGGTGTAAAGGAATGCTTGTGAATTTTGCACATTGATTTTGTATCCTGAGACTTTGCTGAAGTTGCTTATCAGCCTAAGGAGTTTTGAGACTGAGATGATGAGATTTTCTAAATATAGAATCATGTCATCTGCACACAGACAATTTGACTTTCTCTCTTCCTATTTGAATACCCTTTATTTCTTTTTCTTGCCTGATTCCCCTGGCCAGAACTGCCAATACTATGTTGAATAGGAGTGGTGAAAGGGGGCATCTTTGTCTTGTACTGGTTTTCAAAGGGAATGCTTCCAGCTTTTGCCCATTCAGTATGATATTGGTTGTGAGTTTGTCATAAATAGCTCTTATTTTGAGATATGTTCCATCAATACCTAGTTTATTGAGAGTTTTTAGCATGAAGGGGTATTAAATTTTATGAAAGGCCTTTTCTGCATCTATTGAGATAATCATGTGGTTTTTGTCTTTAGTTCTGTTTATGTGATAGATTATGTTTATTGATTTGTCTATGTTGAATCAGCCTTGCATCCCAGGGATGAAGCTGACTTGATCATGGTAAATAAGCTTTTTGATGTGCTGCTGGATTTGGTTTGTCAGTATTTTATTGAGGCTTTTCACATTGATGTTCACAGGGATATTGGCCTGAAGTTTTCTTTTTTCATTTCATCTCTACCAATACCAGGTTTTGGTATCAGGATGATGCTGACTTCATACAATGAGTTAGAGAGGTGTCCCTCCTCTTCAGTTGTTTGAAATAGTTTCAGAAGACATGGCACCAGCTCCTCTTTGTATCTCTGGTAGAATTCAGCTGTGGATCTGTCTGGTCCTGGGCTTTTGTTTTTTTTTTTCTTGGTTGGTAGACTATTAATTACTGCCTCAATTTCAGAACTTGTTATTGATATATTCAGGGATTTGACTTTTCCTGGTTTAGTCTTAAGAGGGAATATGTGTCCAGGAATTTATGAATTTCTCCTAGATTTTCTAGTTCATCTGCCTAAAGGTGTTTATGATATTCTCTGATGGGATTTTTTATTTCTATGGGGTCAGTGGTGATATACCCTATATCATTTTTTATTGTGTCTACTTGATTCTCCTCTCTTTTCATCTTTATCAGTCTGGCTAGTGGTCTATTTTGTTAATCTTTTTGAAAAACCAGCTGCTGGATTCATTAATTTTTTTTTTTTTTTGGAGGGTGTGTGTGCGTATGTGTGTGTGTGTGTCTATTGCCTTCAATTCTGCTCTGATATCACTTATTTCTTGTCTTCTGCTAGGTTTTAGATTTGTTTGCTTTTGCTTCTCTAGCCCTTTTAAGCATTTTTTTTTTATTTTTTATTTTAGTTCTGGGATCCATGTACAGAATGTGCCGGTTTGTTACATAAGTATGCATGTGCCATGGTGGTTTGCTGCAATTCTCAACCTGTCATCTAGGTTTTAAGCCCTGCATGCATTAAGTATTTGTCCTAATGCTCTCCCTCCCCTTACCCTCCACCCCCTTGGCCCTGCTGTGTGATGTTCCCTCCCTGTGTCCATGTGTTCTCATTGTTCAACTCCCATTTGTTAGTGAGAATATGCAGTGTTTGGTTTTCTGTTCCTGTGTTAGTTTGCTGATAATGATGGCTTTCAGCAACATCCATGCCCCTGCAAAGGACATGAACTTATTTTCTTAAAGCTTTTTAAATTGGGATGTTATGGTGTCGATATGAGATCTTTCTAGCTTTCTGATGTGGGCATTTAATGCTATAAATTCTCCTCTTAACACTGCTTTAGCTGTGTCCCAGATATTCTGGTACATTGTCTCTTTGTTCTCATTGGTTTCAAAGAACTTGATTTCTGCCTTGATTTCATCATTTACCCAGGAGTTATTCAGGAGCAAGTTGTTCAATTCCCATGTAGTTATGTGGTTTTGAGTGAGTTTCTTAATCCTGAGTTCTAATTTGATTGCACTGTGATCTGAGAGACTGTTATGATGTTAGTTCTTTTGTGTTTGCTGAGAAGTGTTTTACTTCCAATTATGTGGTCAATTTTAGAACAAGTGCGATGAGGCATTGAGAAGAATGTATATTGTGTTGATTTGGAATGGAGAGTTCTGTTAGGTCCACTTGATTCAGAGCTGAGTTCAAGTCCTGACTATCCTTGTTAATTTTCTGTCTTGTTGCTCTGTCTAATATTGACAGTGGGGTGTTAAACTCTACTATTATTGTGTGGGAATCTAAGTTTCTTTGTAGGCCTCTAGGAACTTATTTTATGAATCTGTGTGCTCCTGTACTGGGTGCATACATATTTAGGATAATTAGCTCTTCTTATTGAATTGATCCCTTTACCATTATGTAATGACCTTCTTTGTGTTTTTTGATATCTGTTGGCTTAAAGTCTGTTTTGTCAGTGACTAGGATGGTAATCCCTACTTTTTTGGTTTTTTTTTTTTCCTTTGCTTTCCATTTGCTTGGTAGATTTTCTTCCATCCCTTTATTTTGAGGCTATGTGTGTCACTGCATGTGAGATCAGTCTCCTGAATACAGCACACTGATGGGTCTTGACTCTTTATCCAATTTGCCAGTCTATGTCTTTTAATTGGGATATTTAGCCAGTATACATTTAAGGTTAGTATTGTTATGTGTGAATTTGATCCTGTCATCATGATGCTATCTGGTTATTTTGCACACTAGTTGACTAGTTGATGCAATTTCTTCATCATATCATTGGTCTTTATATTGTGGTGTGTTTTTGCAGGGGCTGGTACTGATTTTTCTTTTCCATACTTAGAGCTTCCTTCAGGAGCTTCTCTGAGGCTAGCCTGGTGGTGATGAAATCCCTCAGCATTTGTCTGGGAAGGATTCTATTTCTCCTTTGTTTATGAAGTTTAGTTTTGCTGGATATGAAAATTCTTTAAGAACAGTAAATATTGGCCTCCAATCTCTTTTGGCTTGCAGGATTTCTGCTGAAAGGTCCACTATTAGTCTGATGGGCTTCCTTTGTAAGTGACCTGGCCTTTCTCTCTGGATGCCCTTAATATTTTTCCCTTCATTTTGACCTCGGAGAATCTGAGGATTATGTGTCTTGGGGTTGATCTTCTCATGAAATATCTCAGTGGTGTTCCCTGTATTTCCCGAATTTGCACTTTGGCCTGTCTTGCTAGGTTGGGGAATTTCTCTTGGATAATAACCTGACGTTTGTTTTCCAGCTTGTTTTTATTCTCCCTCTTTTCTTCAGGTACTCCAATCAATCATAGGTTTGGTCTTTTTATGTAATCACATATTTTTTGGGGGCTTTGTTCATTCCTTTTCATTCTTTTTTTTCTATTCTTGACTCCATGCCTTATTTCAGCAAGGTGGTCTTCAAACTCTGATATCCTTTCTTCCACTCAGTCAATTCAGCTATTGATACTTGTGTGCGCTTCACAAAGTTTTGTGCTGTGTTTTTCAGCTCCATTAGGCCATTTATATTCCTATCTAAACTGGTTATTTTAGTCAGCAATTCCTCTAACCTTTTATCAAGATTTTGTAGCTTCTTTCACTAGGTTAGAACGTAGTCCTTTAGCCCAGTGCAGTTTTTTATTACCTATCTTCTGAAGCCTACATCTGTCAATTCATCCATCTCGCCCTCCATTCAGTTCTGTGCTCTTGCTGGAGAGCTCTTGTGATCATTTGGAGGAGAAGGGGCTCTCTGACCTTTTGGGTTTGCAGCATTTTTTCATGATTCTTACATTTGCGAGTTTGTCTAGTTTCCATATTTGAGGCTGCCGACCCTTGGATGGGGTTTTTGTGGGACTTTGTTGTTGATGCTGTTGTCATTGGTTTCTGTTTTTCTTTCAATGATCAGGTCTCTCCTCTGTAGGGCTGCTGCAATTTGCTGGGGGTTCACTTCAGGCCCTATTCATCTGGTTCACTCCTACACCTGAGATGTCACTCAAGGAGGCTGGAGAACAGCAAAGCTGAGTGCTTGCTCCTTCTTTTGGGATCTCTGACCTCAAGAGGCACCAAGCTGATGCCAGTAGGATTGCTCCTATGTAGAGTGTTTGACAACCCCTTTTGGAGGGTCTCATTCAGTTGGGTGGCATGGAAAACAGGACCTGTTTAACAAAGCAATTTGACTGTCCTTTGGTAAAGGGGGTGTACTTCGCTGGGGGAGGGGGGAACTCACTTGTCTGGGCTGCCTGCATTCCTCAGAAATACCAGGAGGAAAGGCTAAGGCTGCTAGTCAGTAGAGACTGGAGCCACCCCTCCCCCTAGGGGCTCAGGCCCAGGGAGATCAGGGTTCTGTCCTTGAGCCTCTGACTAGAGTTGTTGGAGTTCCTGCAGGAAGGCCCTACCCAGTGAGGAAGGATGGGTCAGGGTCAGGCCTGAAGAGACACTCTGGCTACAGTCTGCCCTATCTGGTGTGTTGGGCTGTGGAGAACATCTTTTGGGAACATGCTGTCCAGCCTCACTGGCTCCAGCAGTAGAAAAGCATTGCCTGGAGCTACAGAGATGGAGCCCAGCAAGCTTAGCATATTAGGCAGTTATGAGTCCCAGTGCTGGCTGCTCAAGGAGCCCAAAGGGCTTAGGCAGCTGCAGCTGTGGTGCTGGTTGCACCTTCCTCCAGGAACTGGGCAGGCTTAAGCAGATTCTAGCTGATAGGCTGTTGAGAATCTGTGCGGCTCCAGGATTGGGACCCTAGTCCCTGGTGGGGTGGGTTTGTAAGTGGGATCTTCTGATCCATGGGTTGCCCAGTTCCATGGAAAAAGTGTGGTTTCCCTGACTGGATAGCATGCTCACTTACTGCCTCCCTTAGCTGGGGGATACAGACTCCCCTGCCTCATGTGGCTCTAAGATGGGCCCCCATGCCACACTGCTCTTCCTTCCTCTCTGTGGATTATGCCACCGTCTAGTCAGATCTGATGAAAAACCTGGATACCTTGGTTGCCAGTGCAGGAGTCACATGGTATAATGGTTTGCTCTCCCCTTTACCTTCTCCCTTCTTCCTTTTTTTGAGATGGATTTTCACTCTTGTCACCCAGGCTGGAATGTAATGGTGTGATCTCAGCTCACTGCAACCTCCGACTCCCAGGTTCAAGGAATTCTCCTGCCTCAGTCTCGCGAGTAGCTGGGATTACATGCAACTGCCACCACACCCAGCTGATTTTTATATTTTTAGTACAGATGCGGTTTCACCATGTTGGCCAGGATAGTCTCAAACTCCTAACCACAAGTGATCCACCTGCCTCAGCGTCCTAAAGTGCTGGGATTATAGGTGTCAGCCACTGCACCCAGCCCAATTGTTCTTTTCATTGGAAGCCTCCGATCACTGCTGCTTCTAGTCAGCCATTTTGCAAACTCAATTCTTTGACCTCCCTAATTCCATCATCCCATCCACCCACTCCCAACCTGACTTATTTCCCTTCTCATGCTCTATGATGTGTTCATCATAATTTCTTGTGACCTTGACCTACTTTACCAGTTCTTAACCATAATTGCCCCCTGAAATCTCCAGCATTACCAGAGTCAGGTAACCCAAACAACTGTGAGTTGATTGTGAAAGAGTCAACCCTATGGCCACCTCTGGTTAACACTGGGCCCTACCTAGCTGGTCTCAGGCTCCTCCAAAAGTGTCTGTGCTTTGTTTTCTTTTGTGTTGGGGGATTTTTTTTTTTCATGTTTCAGGTTGGGGCAGGGTTTCCTCAATCTTCACCTCAAGAATCTGGTGAAATTCCTGAAGGTTAAATTCATAAAAGTGTGGAGAGCCACCCTAAAGTGAGGCTCCAAAAGTTTTATCTCAAGCTAGTTAACATCAAATCTCCAGCAATTAATAATTACCCTTAGGTACTTAATATTCCTACCTGTCTCTAGCAGCAGCTTCTGCTCCAGGTAAGCTGCAGTTCTCTGTATTCATCTGCCTCTTCAATTTTGGTGATGTATTTAATAGTTGGCTTTGTGACCTTAATTCTCTGATGGATCTAAAAAGAATTATTGGTTTTCAGTTTCTTTGTTGTTGTGAGGACAGGAGTTACAATTTCCAAGCTCCTTGCACATCAAACTGGCAACTGTGGGCTTCTTAGTCATATTCAAGACCTTTGTGATGACATAATGCCTAGAGGATAGCAAATATTCAGTAAATGTTTGCTGTGTCTAAAAAGTCTAAAAAGAAGGGCTCACTAAAGTAGGGGCAGTTTCTCTAAAGATATAGGTCTTATTTTCAGCTGTCATGTGAGAAAAGGAACTTTACTCCTTGGTCTTGAGCTGAGGTTGGGGCTTTACTTGTTTATTTACTTTTTGAAAGAATTAAGTGTTTTCCTAAAACTTCTGACCTAGAATCAGATCCTAGTTTCCCAACTAGGTACCATCTGTTGTATTCTTACTGACTCTCCTATAGAATTCCAACAGACTTTCTAAGTCTCAACTTGAATAAAAGACGTTGTTTCCTACATTGTCATCTACCAGGAGCCCCTGAATTTCCATTCTCTTCATCTTAAACATTTATCCCTATTCTCCTTTAACTAGGTCACAGTTATTAAGCAAGTTAAAAACACCAGGCATTGTACTGTGTGCTTTATGGAGATGATTTTATTGGCTTCTATTAACAAAAAATATGAGATGGGTATGAGTTCTGCATTCGGAAGATAAGGAATTATGGCTTAAAGAATCTAAGTAAATTACCTAACTTACATAGCTAGTAGGTGGCAGAGCTGAGATACTCAGCCTCTCTTCTTGTTTGGCTCATCTCAGTGCATCCATCTATCCTACAAGCCAATGCAGAGCACCTCATGTGACAGGCACAGAACAAGGTGCCTTGGTGGTTACAAAGATCAGTTGCATGTTCTTGTGCCTCAAGGGTTACAATGCCCTCCTTTGGAAAAGAGTTGCTAACCTATGACTAACTCTGACAAAGTAGCCCCTGAAGCTGCCATTTTTGCTTCCTGCCTGGACTTCTTACAGACTTGGAATGGGGCAAGCTAATAAGAGTTAAAAACTTATTGGCTGGGTGTGGTGGCTCACGCCTGTAATCCTAGCACTTTGAGAGGCCAAGATGGGTGGATCACTTGAGGTCAGGAGTTTACCAGTTCTTAACCATAATTGCCCCCTGAAATCTCCAGCATTACCAGAGTCAGGTAACCCAAACAACTGTGAGTTGATTGTGAAAGAGTCAACCCTATGGCCACCTCTGGTTAACACTGGGCCCTACCTAGCTGGTCTCAGGCTCCTCCAAAAGTGTCTCTGCTTTGTTTTCTTTTGTGTTGGGGGATTGGAGACCCACCTGGTTGGGGTCAGGAGACCAACCTGGCCAACATGGCAAAACCCCATCTCTACTAAAAATACAAAAATGAGCCAGGCATGATGGCACAAGTTTGTAATCCCAGTTTCTCAGGAGGCCGATGCATGAGAATCACTTATCCGCAGGAGGTGGAGGTTGTAGTGAGCCAAAATTGCACCACTGGACTCCAGCCTGGGGGACAGAGTAAAACACTGTGTCAAAACAAAAACAAAAACAAAAACCTGTTTGGGAATTAGTTTTATTATACTGTATTAGCATTATATACATTAAATATTAGAGTATTATATAGTCTAGGTTTTTTTTTTTAAAAACCTGATTTTAGTTTTCAAAGCTTTACACATGTGCAATTCTGAGTTTTGGTTTGGGAGCCACTTACAGAGATGAAGATAAATGATAGAATAGGTAGATGAGATAGTGTGACCTGAGCAAAGTGTGGAAATTGTAACACCTTAGGGACATGAGGGAACCTTAGCAGCCATTTAGAGTCACCACTCCTGGAGTTGAGTGGGCGTAATAAGCTCTCATGATCTGTCAGGCCACCAGAACCTCTCTCTGTTCTGAAAGTGTGCTAACAACTAGCACCTAGCTTTCAGAGTGATTAATCTCCACCACCAGATCAGTAGCTGACACCCCAGGGTAATTTTTTTTACCTTTTATTATCTTATAATTCATCTTTCTAATGCTCCAAAAGACTATGTACAAATATAACACCTGTCAACTAGTTAAGAAAGAACATTTCTATCTAAAAACACAACTTTATGGAAGTTCTTGACGTGACATTTAATTTATAAGCCCAAATATTTTTATCTTTTGCCATCCAAACAGAACTTGCTTCTTGTATTCTTACCTGTAAGTTTCTCTCTGCTTTTCCCAATGTTGTTGCCATTTCTCTACCGTCCGTTTTTCTTTTCCTCAAAGACTTGGAGCAGACAGACCTTTTCTGACACAACTGAGCTATTTGGAATTGGACTTGTTACCTCTCTAAAATTCTATATATATATATTTTTTTTTTTCTGAAAAATGGGGATAATAGCTTCATAGAGGTTTTTCAGCGTTAAATAAGTAATAAAGATAGGGCCTATAGCTCAGTATCCAGCACATAATAAAGTGTTATAATTGCTAGCTATTATATTTAGCCATTGCTGCCAGTGTTACTGTTTTTATTTTTATTCATTAATAGGTCCTCTTCTGTTTCCTTTCGTTTTTTCCTATGTCAGAAAGCCATTTCTAGATTTTCCATTAATTTAGTACTGTCCCCTATATAAGTCCAGAGGTTTGCTCATGTGCCAAAATGTTTCCAACCCATAATTGGAAGTATCTGGCTGGGCATGGTAGCTCACGCCTGTAATCCCAGCACTTTGGGAGGCCGAGGTGGGTGGATCACTTGAGGTCAGGAGTTTGAGACCAGCCTGGCCAACAAGCAGAAACCCTGTCTCTACAAAAACACAAAAAGTAGCTGGGCATGGTAGTGCGTGTCTGTAATCCCAGCTACACGGGAGGCTGAAGCAGGAGAATTGCTTGAACCTGGGAGGCAGAGGTTGCAGTGAACCGAGATCGTGCCACTGCACTCCAGTCTGAGCAACAGAGTGAGACCCTGTCTCCAAAAATGAAAATAAAAAAAGGAAGCATCTATGATGATGTGGGTACCGTGATGTTTACTCTGGCTGGGGAACCTGGAACTTCCTTTTCAATTTCTAGTGAAGACCTACACACAGCTGTTACCGGTAAAAATTGTTACTGAAGACTGAATAGAAAGGCATTTTACTGCCCTGTTTGGTGTCAGTCTCCATGGAAATTTGACCCCAACTATAACAAAGTTATTAGTTAACAAAGACAACCTTGGAGGGGGGCTGGGAGGGCAGAGTCCATTTTGCCCCACCTCCTTATGTTTGCATCCTGCATCCTCATAGTCCCCTGGGGCCCAGGGACCACCTGAGGCTGTACCCAGAAAGCGAACAAGGAAGACTTGGAAACATTCCCGCCAGGCGAGACTCTCAGATGGCCCCTGAGGGTGCCTTTTGAAATATGTATAACCTAGTCACTTAGAAGTACAGCTCATTAAATGAGATATTTTTTAAATGGGAAATAATTTATAAAGATAAAAATAACTCAGCCTTGCCACAAAAGTACAAAAATAAATTCTGTACCTTCTCTGTCTGATTCCGGGAGGGAAGGAAGGGAGGGTGAGAGTCAGAATGTATTCTGGCTGAAGCTAAGTAAGAACAGAAACTTGACCAACTTGCAGTGGTACCCCAAGATGCAGGGATCTTAGGATGGTGGAGGAGAATTGGATTCTTTAAAAATACATATATAATTCCGTAGTCCTGAGCTCCAGTCATTCCCAGCATGGGGTGCTTTGTTCCTAGATAATGGCACACCACCGGGGTGCAAAAATCCATCCAGCCACCTGCCCTAGTTCCTCTTCCTCCCAAACAACTTTTAATCACAGGGCTCTGAGAGCAGAAAATAATAGGTCTCAGAAGGCCCCTTCCTTCAGCATTTTAAAAATACTCTCACATGACCTCAGCTTCTAGTGAGCTCCTTTTCACTCACCTGCCCCAGCCTTAGTGCTTCTTTAAAAAAGCAACCATATTCCTGCTTCAGAGCCTTTGCACTGGCTGTTCTTTTTTTCCTCCAGGGGCCTCTTCCCTGAGAAAAGCTCATTCCTTTACTTCCTTCAAGCCCCTGCCAAAACATCACCCTCTCAGAGGGCTCATTCACCAATGCCTCTTCCCCAGCCAGCACATTCCATCCTCCTTGCCTTGTTCTACTTCTCCTGTGACACATGCCACCTTTAAACCTACCATATCAGTTATTTCTTTCATACTTCATCTTCTCCAATGAGGGCCAGAATTTTCATCTCTTTTGTTTATGGATACATCCCCAGTTCCCAGAACAGTATCCATCACATGGTCTGAACAAACATATGATCAAATTTCTTTCTTTCTTTTTTCTTTCTTCTCGTTCCTTTCTTTCTCTCTCTCTCCTTCTTTCTTTCTCTCTTTCGAGACAGAATCTCTCTCACTTTGCTGCCCAGGCTGGAGAGCATTGGCATGATCTTCACTCATTGCAACCTCCGCCTTCCAAGTTCAAGCAATTCTGCTTCAACCTCCTGAGTAGCTGGGATTACAGGCATGTGCCACCATGCCTAGCTAATTTTTGTATTTGTAGTAGAGATGAAGTTTCATCCTGTTGGCCAGGCTAATCTCGAATGCGGACCTCTAGTGATCCGTCTGCTTTGGCCTTCTGGAGTGCTGGGATTACAGGTTTGAGCCACTATGACTGGCCTAAATTCTCTTTTTTTAATATTTTTAACTTTTTAAAAAAAAATCATACTTTAAGTTCTAGGGTACATGTGCAGATCTTGCAGGATTTTTACATAGGTATACACACGCCATGTGGTTTGCTGCCTCCATCCCCCCCTCATCATCTACATTAGGTATTTCTCCTAATGTTATTCCTCCCCAATCTCCCCACCCCCTGCTATTCCTCTCCTAGCCCTCCCACCCCAAAACAGACCCCAGTGTGTGATGTTCCTCTCCCTGTGTCCATGTGTTCTCATTGCTCAACACCCACTTATGAGTGAGAACATGAGGTGTTTGGTTTTCTGTTCTTGTGTCAGTCTGCTGAGAAAGATGGTTTCCAGATTCATTCATGTCCCTGCAAAGGACATTAACTCATCCTTTTTTATGGTTGCATAGTATTCCATGGTGTATATGTGCCACATTTTCTTTATCCAGTCTATCCGTGATGGGCATTTAGGTTGGTTCCAAGACTTTGCTATTGTAAACAGTGCCCCAGTGAACATATGTGTGCATGTGTCTTTATAACAGAATGATTTCTAATCCTTTGGGTATATACCAAATAATGGGATTGCTGGGTCAAATGGTATTTCTATTTCTAGATCCTTGAGGAATTGCCACACTGTCTTCCACAATGGTTGAACTAATTTACACTCCCACCAACAGTGTAAGAGTGTTCCTATTTCTCCACATCCTCTCCAGCATCTTTTGTCTCCACATTTTTTAATAATCGCCATTCTAACTGGTGCGTGATGGTATCTCAATGTGGTTTTGATTTGCATTTCTCTAATGACCAGTGATGATGAGCATTTTCTCATGTGTGTTGGCCACATAAATGTCTTCTTTTGAAAAGTGTCTTCATCTCCTTCGCCCACTTTTTGTGTTTTTCTTGTAAGTTTGTTTTAGTTTGTCGATTCTGGATATTAGCCCTTTGTCAGATGGGTAGCTTGCAAAAATTTTTTCCCATTCTATTGGTTGCCAGTTTACCCTAATGATAGCTTCTTCTGCTGTGCAGAAACTCTTTAGTTTAATTAGATCCCATTTGTCTATTTTGGCTTTTGTTGCCAATGCTTTTGGTGTTTTAGTCATGAAGTCCTTGCCTATGCCTATATACCAAATGGTATTGCCTAGGTTTTCTTCTAGGGTTTGTATGTTAGCTCTTATGTTTAAATCTTTAATCCGTCTGGAGTTAATTTTTGTATAAAGTATAAGGAAGGGATCCAGTTTCAGCTTTCTGCACATGGCTAGCCTATTTTCCCAATATCATTTATTAAACAGAGAATCCTTTTCCCATTGCTTGCTTTTGTCAGGTTTATTGAAAATCAGATGGTTGTAGATGTGTGGTGTTACTTCTGAGGCCTCTTTTCTGTTCCATTGGTCTATATCTCTGTTTTGGTACTAGTACTGTGCTGTTTTGATTACTGTAGACTTGTAGTATAATTTGAAGTCGGGTAGTGTGATATCTCCAGCTTTGTTCTTTTTGCTTAGAATTGACTTGGCTATGCAGGCTCTCTTTTGGTTCCATATGAAGTTTAAGGTGGTTTTTTCCAGTTCTGTGAAGAAGGTCATTTGTAGCTTGATGGGGATAGCGTTGAATCTATAAATTACTTTGGGCAGTATGGCCATTTTCATGATATTGATTCTTCCTAACCATAAGCATGGAATGTTTTTCCATCTGTTTGTGTGCTCTCTTATTTCCTTGAGCAATGGTTTGTAGTTCTCCTTGAGGAAGTCCTTTACGTTCTTTGGGAGTTGTATTCCTAGGTATTTTATTCTCTTTGTAGCAATTGTGAATGGGAGTTTGCTCATGATTTGGCTCTCTGTTAGTCTGTTATTGGTGTATAGGAATGCTTGCGAATTTTGCACATTGATTTTGTATCCTGAGACTTTGCTGAAGTTGCTTATCATCTTAAGGAGATTTTAGGCTGAGACAATGGGGTCTTCTAAATATACAATCATGTTGTCTGCAAATAGAGACAATTTGACTTCCTCTCTTCCTAATCGAATACGCTTTATTTCTTTTACTTGCTTGATTTCTCTGGCTACAACTTCCAGTACTATGTTGAATAGGAATGTTGAGAGAGGGCATCCTTGTCTAGTGCCAGTTTTCAAAGGGAATGCTTCCAGTTTTAACCCATTCAGTATAATATTGTCTGTGGGTTTGTTGCAAATAGCTTTTATTATTTTAGATGTGTTCCATCGATACCTAGTTCATTAAGAGTTTTTAGCATAAAGGGCTGTTGAATTTTGTCAAAGTCCTTCTCTGCATCTATTGAGATAATGTGGTTTTTGTCTTTGGTTCTGCTTATGTGATGAATTATGTTTATAGATTTGCATATGTTGAACCAGCCTTGCATCCCCAGGATGAAGCCTACTTGGTGGTGATGGATAAGCTTTTTGATGTGCTGTTGCATTCAGTTTGCCAGTATTTTATTGAAGATTTTTGCATTGATGTTCATCATGGATATTGGACTGAAGTTTTCTTTTTTAGTTGTATCTCTGCCAGGTTTTGGTATCAGGATGATGTTGGTCTCATAAAATGAGCCAGGGAGGATTTCCTCTTTTTGTATTGTTTGGAATAGTTTCAGAATGAATGGTACCAGCTCCTCTTTGTATGTCTGGTAGAATTCAGCTTTGAACCCATCTGGACCTGGACTTTTTTTGGTTGGTAGGCTATTAATTGCTGCCTCAACTTCAGATTTTGTTATTCGTCTATTCAGGGATTCAGCTTCTTCCTGGTTTAGTCTTGGGATGGTGTAAATGTCCAGGAATTTATCCATTTCTTCTAGACTTACTGGTTAATGAGAATAGAATTGTTTGTAGTAATCTCTGATGGTAGTTTGTATTTCTGTCGAATTGGTGGTGATATCCCCTTTATCATTTTTTTGTTGCATCAATTTCATTCTTCTTTCTTTCCTTTTTTATTAGTCTGGCTAGAGGTCTATCTATTTTGTTGATCTTTTCAAAAAACCACCTCCTGGATTTATTGATTTTTTGAAGGGTTTTTTGTGTCTCCATCTCCTCCAGTTCTGCTCTGGTCATAGTTATTTCTTGACTTCTGCTAGCTTTTGAATTTGTTTGTTCTTGCTCTTCTAGTTCTTTTAATTGTGATGATAGGGTGTCAATTCTAGATCTTTACTCGCTTCTCATGTGGGCATTCAGTGTTTTAAATTTCCCCCTAGATATTGCTTTAAATGTGTCCCAGAGATTCTGGTATGTTGTATCTTCGTTCTCATTGATTTCAGAGAACATCTTTAATTCTTCCTTCATTTTATTATTTTTCCAGTAGACATTCAGGAGCAGGTTGTTCAGTTTCCATGTAGTTGTGTGGTTCTGAGTGAGTTTCTTAATCCTGAGTTCTAATTTGATTGCACTGTGGTCTGAGAGACTGTTTGTTATGATTTCCATAACAGTTCTTTTGCATTTGCTGAGGAGTGATTTAGTTCCAATTATGTGGTCAATTTTAGAGTAAGGTGCTGAGAAGAATGTATATTCTGTGGATTTCGGGTAGCGAGTTCTGTAGATGTCTATTAGGTTGGCTTGGTCCAGATCTGAGTTCAAGTCCTGGATATCCTTGTTGATTTTCTGTCTCGATGATCTGTCTAATATTGACAGTAGAGTATTAAAATCTCCCACTATTATTGTGTGGGAGTCTAAGTCTCTTTGTAGGTTAAGAACTTGCTTTGTGTATCTGGGTGCTCCTGTATTGGATGCATATATATTTAGGATAATTAGCTCTTCTTATTGCTTTGATCCTTTTACCATTATGTAATGCCCTTTTTTGTCTCTTTTGATCTTTGTTGGCTTAAAGTTCATTTCATCAGAAACTAGGATTGCAACCCCTGCTTTTTTTTTTTTCCTCTCCATTTGCTTGGTAAATCTTCCTCTATCCCTTTATTTTGAGTCTGTGTGTGCCTTTGCACATGAGATGGCTCTCCTAAATACAGCACACTGATGGATGGGTCTTTTTATCCAATTTGCCAGTCTGTGTCTTTTCATTGGGGCATTTAGCCCATTTACATTCAAGGTTAATATTTTTGTGTCAATTTGATTCTGTCATTCTGATACTAGCTGGTTATTTTTCCCATCAGTTGATGCAGTTTCTTCATTGTGTTGATGGTCTTTACCATTTGGTACATTTTTGCAGTGGCTAATACTGGTTGTTTCTTTCCACATTTAGTGCTTCCTTCAGGAGCTCTTGTAAGGCAGGTCTGATGGTGACAAAATCTCTCAGCAGTTGCTTGTCTGTAAAGGATTTTATTACTCCTTCACTTATGAAGCTTAGTTTGGCTGGATATGAAATTCTGGGTTGAAGGTTCTTTTCTTTAAGGATGTTGAATATTTGCCCCCAGTCTTTTCTGGCTTGTGGGGTTTCTGCCAACAGATCAGCTGTAAGTCTGATGGGCTTCCCTTTGTGGGTAACCCAACCTTTCTCTCTGGCTGTCCTTAGCACTTTTTACTTCATTTCAACCCTGGTGAATCTGATGATTATGTGCCTTGGGGTTGTTCTTCTTGAGGAATATCTTTGTAGTGTTCTCTGTATTTCCTGGACTTGAATGTTGGCCTGCCTTGCTAGGTTGGGGAAGTTCTCCTGGATAATATCCTAAAAGAGTGTTTTCCAGCTTGGATTCATTCTCCCTGTCACATTCAGGTACACTGATCAAACATAGATTAGGTCTTTTCACATAATCCCATATTTCTTGAAGGCTTTGTTCATTTATTTTCACTCTTTTCTCTAATCTTGCCTTCTTGTTTTATTTCATTGAGTTGATCTTCAATCTGTGATATCTTTTCTTCTGCTTGATTGATTCAACTATTGAAACTTGTGTATGCTTTGTGAAGTTCTCATGCTGAGTTTTTCAGCTCCATCAAGTCATTTATGTTCTTCTCTAAGCTGGTTATTCTAGTTAGCATTTCATCTAACCTTTTTTCGAGGTTCTTAGTTTCTTTGTATTGGATTAGAACATGTTCCTTTAGCTCAGAGAAATTTGTTATTACCCCCCTTCTGAAGCCTGCTTCTGTCAATTCGTCAAACTCATTCTACATCCAGTTTTGTTCCCTTGCTCATAAGGAGTTGTGATCCCTTGGAGGAGGAGAGGCATTCTGGTTTTTGGTGATTTCATCCTTTTTGCACTGGTTTCTTCCCATCTTTGTGGATTTATCTACCTGCGGTCTTTGTAGTTGGTGACTTTTAGATGGGGTCTCTGAGTGGATATCCTTTCTGTTGTTGTTGAAGCTATTTCTGTGTTCTAGTTTTCCTTCCAACAGTCAGGCCTCTCTGCTGCAGGACTGCTGGAGGTCTACTCCAGACCTTGCTTGCCTGGGAATCACCCATGGGGGCTGCAGAATTGCAAGGATTGCTGTCTGTTCCTTCCTCTGGTAGCTTCGTCCCAGCCAGAGCTCTCCTTTATGAGGTTTCTCTTTGGAAATATGGGGGTCAGGGAGCCACTTGAGGAGGCAGTCTGTCCCTTATCAGAGCTCAAGTGCTGTTCTGGGAGCTTCTTTGCTCCCTTCAGATCTGCTGGGCAGGGACGTTTAAGTCTGCTGCAGCAGAACTCACAACTGCCCCTTTTCCCAGGTACTCTGTCCCAGAAAGGTGGAGCTTTATTTATAAGACCCTGAGGGCTACTGCCTATTTTCAGAGATGTCCTGCCCAGCAAGGAGACAGTCCAGTCACAGTCTGCCTGCAGAGGCATTGCTGAGCTGCCGCAGGCTCCACCCAGCTGCTGTGTAAAGTTCTTTGCAATTTTGCTTACACAGGTAAGGTTAGAACTGCCTCGGTAATGGCAGAGTGCCTCGGTAATGGCTGATGCCCTTCCCCACACCAAGCTTGACTGTCCCAGGTTGAGCTCAAACTGCTTTGCTGGCTGCAAAAATCTCAAGCCAGTGGTTTTCAGTTTGCTGGTCTTTGTTGTGGGGGGAACTGCCAAGACAGATCACTTGGCTTCCTGCCTTCAGTCCCCTTTTATTCAGGGGAATGGGTGGCTGTGTCTCACAGGTGTTCCAGGCACTAGCTAAAACAGCTGCCCAGATTTGTGCTGGAAACCCATGGCACTTACTGCCCAGGCGGGAATCTCCTGGTCTGTGGGCTGTGAAGACCATGGGAGAAATGCAGTATCTGAGCCTGAGTGCTGAAGTGGCCAGAAAAGTCCTCAATGGCTTGCATTGGGTAGGAGGGGCAGTCCTCCAGCCCCTTGCACTTCCTGAGTGAGGCAGTGTCCCACCCTGCCTCGGTTTGCCCTCCTTGAGATACACCCACTATCCAACAAGTCCAATTGAGATAAACCTCGTACCTTAATTGGAAATGCAGAGATCCCTCACCTTCTGCTTTGCTCTTACTGGGAACTGCGCTCAGGAGCTGTTCCTGTTCAGCCATCTTGGTGGAAGTTGCCTGGCCCAAATTTTCAATCACATCTGATAGTGGCATAGGACAGACTTTGCCCAAAAAGGATTTGATGAATGACAGATTCTCCCTTCCAGCCATGACTTAGGAGGTCATGACTTAGTTATGAGGAGGAGATGAGAGCAGGGTGGCCTCAGGTATGACTGCTGAGAGCTAACCAGGAAAACTGTAGCACCTATGACTACTCAGAGAGCTAACTAGGAAGATTTGCTTTACTCGGATTGTACCTAATACAGCAGCCACATTTGTACTTCCAGAATTGGAAATGGAATCATAGTAAAAGAACCACAAAGAGGTCTTCGTGTGAAGTAAATTTTTCCGCTTTACTTTTTGCTGTCTTCTGCCAGATCAGAGCTATGTGCAGGGCTGAGAACACAGGAAGTAGGGACATCTTTTACATTGACTGTGAAAAAACCACATTATTTCTCAATCCCTGTGTTCTGGTCTTCATATATACTAAGTAACTGTGAGTAATTAGAGTAATGCATGGCTCTAAGCATTTGGTACATAGCTGTAAATATATCTTTAGCAAGGCATCTTGTGCATGTTCTGATGGCCTGCCTGCTTTCTCTAATCAGCCAAAGACCTGAGAAGCCTCCCAACACCATGTGGGAAAATAGAAAGCATGCCCTGATAGCTAAGGAGCTGGCAGAGGAAACTGAAGTCATCCTTGAAAGAGCACCAACAGGGACAAGGGGCTAATATCTAAAATATACAAGGACCTCAAGCTACTCAAAACAAACAAACAAAGCTATTAAAATGGGCAAAGAAATGTCAAATAGACATTTCTCAAAAGAAGATACATAAAAGGCCAAGAGATATAAGAAAAAAAATGTTCAACATTTCTAATCATCAGAGAAATCCAAATTCAAACCACAATGAGATATTACCTCATACCGTTTAGATTGGCTGTTACCAAAAAGATGAAAAATAAATGTTGATGAGGATGTGGAGAAAGGGAATCCATATGCATTGTTGGTGGCATTGTAAATCAGTGCAGCTATTTTGGAAAACAGTATAGTGGCTCTTCAAAATGTGAATAATAAACATATAATTGAGCAATCCTACTGGATATATACACAAAGGAATTTAAATCGGTATGTCAAAGAGATTTCTGTACTACAATGTCATTGCAGCATTATTCACAACAGCCAAGGTACGGAATCAACCTAAGCGTCCCTTAATGCATAAACTGATTAACAAAATATGGCATATGTGCACAATGGAATATTGTTCAGTTCTAAACAGAAAACAACAATTCATGAATTTAGGAGACGGTATCTTAAGTAAAATAAGCCAGGCACAGAGAGACAAATATTGTATGACCGCACTTTTATGTGGAGTTTTAAAGAGTTTGCTCATGGAAGTAGAGTAGAATGGTGGTTACTAGAGGCTGGAGGAAGCACGAGGTGTGGAAACAGGATGTTGGTCAGTGGGTACAAATTTTCAGTTAGGAGTAATAAGTTCAGGTGTTGCATTGTACAGCATAGTGATCATAGTTAATGTATATTTCAAAATAGCTGAAAGATAGGATTTTCAATTATCTCATCAGAAAGAGATGATAAATATTTGATGTGATGGATTTGCTAATTAGTCCGATTTGATCATTCTACAACGTATACATTGTGAAAGAGTGTATACACGCATGCGAGTGCACACTAAGACATGGTGGGTAGCACTGCCTGCCCTAGATCCAGCATGAGTCAAGGCTCAAACCCCAGCTTCTCTACTTGTCTGTTCCGTGAGCTTAGATGAGGACTTGAATATAGTCAAGCTTCATTTCCATCTGTCAAATAAGACAACATTACTATTTCCTCTGTAGGGTTTTAATAATAATGAAAACAAATAACACCTATTGAGTGCTCACTATGTACCAGATAATGTTAAAAGTGTGTGTATATATTTATACATATATATACTAATAGTGTATATATTTGCAATAAAGTGAACAAATCTTAAGGGTAAAGCTCAGTGAGTTTTTATATATTTATACACTTGTAAAACCACTACCCAGATAAAAATGTAGATGACCAGCACTCCAGAAGAGACCTTCATGCCGTCTCCCAATTCAAAACCTCCAAAGGTAATTGATATTTGGCCTCCATCACAGTAGATTAGTGATATGGTTTGGTTATGTCCCCACTCAAATCTCATCTTCAATTGTTCTTGTAATTCTCATGTGTTGTGGGAGGGACTGGGTGGAGATAATTGAATCATAGGGCAGTTTCCCGCATCGGTTCTTGTGATAGTGAGTTTGTTCTCATGAGATCTGATGGTTTTACAAGGAGCTTCCTCCTTTGCTGGGCACTCATTCTCTCTCCTGCCACCCTGTGAAGAGGTGCCTTCTGCTATGATTTTAAGTTTCCTGAGGCCTCTCCAGCCATGTGGAACTATGAGTCAATTAAACCTCTTTCCTTTATAAATTACCAAGTCTTGGTTATGTTTATTAGCAGCATGAGAATAGACTAATACAGTAAATTGGTACTGGGTAGTGGGATGCTGCTGTAAAGATACCCAAAAATGTGGAAGTAATCTTGGAACTGGGTAAAAGGGACAGGTTGGAATAATTTGGAGGATTCAGAAGAAGACAGGAAAATGTGGGAAAACTTGGAACTTCTAGAGACTTGTTGAATGGCTTTGACTAAAATGCTGATAGCGATATGGACAATGAAGTCCAGGCTGAGGTGGTTTCTGATGGAGATGAGGAACTGGTTGGAAACTGGAGCAAAGGTGACTCTTGTTATGCTTTAGCAAACAGATGTGGTGACATTTTGCCTCTTTCCTAGAGATCTGTGGAATTTTGAATTTGAGAGATGATTTTTTTGGTTATCTGGCAGAAGAAATTTATAAGTAGCAAAGCATTCAAGAGGAAGCAGAGCATAAATGTTTGGAAATTTTGCAGCCTCATGATGCAGTAAAAGAAAAACCTATTTTCTAGGGAGAAATTTAAGCCTGCTGCAGAAATTTGCATACGTAACAAGGAGCTGAATGTTAATCACCAAGATGGTGGGGAAAATGTCTCCAGTGCACATCTGAGACCTTCATGGCAGCCCCTCCCACAATAAACCTAGTGGCCTTGGAGGGAAAAATGATTTCCTGGGCTGGGCCAAAGGGTACTCCCACCCCTGCTCAATGCAGCCTAGGGACATGACACCCTGCATTCCAGCTGTTTCAGCTCCAGCTGTGGCTAAAAGGAGCCAAGGTTCAGTTTGAGTCATTGCTTCAGAGGATGCAAGCCCCAAGCTTTGGCAGCTTCCACCTGGTGTTGGTACTTCAGGTGCACAGAAGATGAGAATTGAGGTTTGGAAACCTCCACCTAAATTTCAGTATGTATGGAAATGCCTGGATGTCCAGGCAGAGATGTGCTGCAGGGGTGGAGTCCTCATGGAGAACCTCTGCTAGGGCAGTGCAGAAGGTAATGTGGAGTTGGAGCTCCCACACAGAGTCCCCACTGAGGCACTGCCTACTAGAGCTGTGAGAAGAGGACTTTGTCCTCCAGACTCCAAAATGGTAGCTTCACTAACTGCTTGCACCATGTGCCTAGAAAAGCTGCAGACATTCAGTGCCAGCCCATGAAAGCAGCCAGGAGGGGAATTATACCCTGCAAAAGCCACAGGGGCAGAGCTTCCCAAGACCGTGGGAGCCCAACTCTTGTATCAGTATGACCTGGATGTAAAGTATGAAGTCAAAGAAAATCATTTTAAAGCTTTAAGGTTTAATGACTGCACTATTGGATTTTAGACTGGCATGGAGCTTGTAACGCCTTTGTTTTGGTCAATTTCTCCCATTTGAGATGGGTATATTTACCCAATGTCTGTACCGCCATTGCATCTAGGAAATAACTAATTTGCTTTTAACAGGCTCATAAGCAGAAGGGACTTGCCTTGTCTCAAATGAGACTTTGGACGTGGACTTTTGAGTTAATGCTAGAATGAGTTAAGACTTTGGGGGACTCTTGTAAAAGCATGATTATGTTTTAAATTGTGAGGACATGAGATTTTGGAAGGACCAGGGCCAAAATGATATGATTTGGTTGTGTCTTCACCCAAATATCATCTTGAATTGTAGTTCCCATAATACCCATGTGTCATGGGAGGGACCAGGTAAAATAATTGACTCATGGGGGTGGTTTCCACCATCCTATTCTTGTGACAGTGAGTTCTCATGAAATCTGATGGTTTTATAAAGGGCTTCCCTCTTCGCTGGGCACTCATTTTCTCTCTTGCCATCCTGTGACGAGGTGTCTTCTGCCATGATTGTAAGTTTCCTGAGGCCTCCTCAGCCATGTGGAACTGAGTAAACTAAACCTTTTTCTTTTATAAATTACTTAGTCTCAGGTATGTCTTTATTAGCAGCATAAGAATCAACTAACACAGTTAGTTATGTATATTCTTGACTTTTATATAAATGGAATTCATACAAGATGCATTCATTTCTTTTCCTGGCTCTTTCCATGAAACGTGTTTGTGAGATTCATCCATTTTGCTTGTAGCAGTAACTAGTTTTGTTTACTCCTGTGTATTGTTTTATTATATGACTATACTATATTAAATCTCTTATTGATGAACATTTGAATTGATTCCAGGTTTTTTTATTATGCATAAAACTGCTTTGAAAATTCTTGTAGAGGTATTTTGGTGGAAATGCTTTTTATTTCTTTTGAGTATATAACCAGGATGGTTGGAAGTTGCTGAATCTAGAATTTATGTATGTTTACCCTTATGTATGTTTACCCTTGGCAGCTGATAAACTGCCAAGTGGTTTTCCAACCTACCTATACGAATTTTCACTTCCACCAGCAATGACAATTTGAGTTCCAGTTGCTTTGTATTCTCACTGACACTTGGTATTGCTAATCTTTAATTTTAGTCTTTCTATTAAAATATTTTGTTGTGGCTTTAATATGAATTTCTCTGACCAATAATAATGAGCAACTATTTATATGTGTATTGGCAAGTTGAATAGCCTCTATTTGAAGTTCAGGTATTTTGCCTTTTAAATTTTGTTGCTTTTATTACTTATTGGTTCATAGGAGTTTTTATACATTATAGGTGGTAGCCCATTGTGAGGTATATGTTTTCCCCATATCTTTTCCCCGTTTCTTGACTTTTCACTGGTTGATAGTTCTTAATATTTATTTAGAAAACAGTGTCTCACTGTATTACACATGATGGAGTGCTATGGCACAATCATAGCTCACTATAACCTCAAATTCCTGCCTCAGACTCCTGAGTAGCTGGAACTGCAGACATGCACCACCATACCTGGCAAGATTTTTTATTGTAGAGACAAGGTCTCACTATGTTACCCAGGCTAGTCTTCCATTCCTGTCCTAAAATGATTCTCCTGACTCAGTCTCCAAAAGTGCTGGCATTACAGGTGTCAGCCACCATTTCTGGCCCATAGTTCCTAATTTTAAAGAAGCCAAAGTTAATATATCCTTTCTTTTACAGTTATTGATCTTTATGTCCTATCTAAAAATATTTGCCTATGGCAAGGCTTCTGAAGATGTTCTCATACTCTTTCTTCTAGAAATTTTATTGTTTTATATTTGGTCTATGGTCTATCTTAATTTTTATGGTGCAAGACAGGAGGTCCATTTCATTTTTCTCATATCAACATCCAGTTGACCCAGTGACATTTACGAAGGACATCCTTCCCCAGGGACTTGTAATGGAATCTTTGTGATCAGTCATGTGATGGTATTTATGTAGGCATATTCCTGTTTCATTGTTCTATTTCTTTCACTGATACCACATAATATTTATAGTACTGTATATTTAAACTAGGTTCTTGAACTCTGCTCTTCAACTTTTTTTTCACAACACTAGGTCTTTTGTATTTCCATTTAATAATAAATTCAGCTTACCAATTTTTATAAATACCTTCTGATAATTCGATTGGATCAATCACCTGGAACGAATTTAACATCTTAACAATGTTAACTATTCCACCCCACAAATATTGTATTTCCCTCTATTTGATATTCTCTACTTTATCTCAGCAGTCGTTGTAGCTCTCAGTGAAATTATTTTAAGTACTATGCTTATTTAACCTCCTGAATGACCTTAAGAGATATGCACTATTATCCCTGTTCCTAAAAGGAAACTAAGGCTCATAGAGTAAGTGATTCACTAAGGGTCATGTAGCCAAAAAGTGACAGAGTCACTAGGCAAAGGAAATACAATCATGCAGGGACCTGAGTTTATAGATTAAAAAGTGCTGTCAAGCAAAAGAAACAATCAACAGCATGAAAAGATAAATTATAGAATGAGAGAACATATTTAAAAACTACTCATCTGACAGGATTAATATCCAGAACATACAAAAAAACTGAAACATCTCAGCAGAAAAAAAAAATCAAATTTAAAAAACAGGAAAGGAAGTGACTGGCAAGATGGCTGAATAGGAAGAGCTCCAGTCTGCAGCTCCCAGCAAGATCAATGTAAAAGGTGGGTGATTTCTGCATTTCCAACTGAGGTTCCCAGCCCATCTCATTGAGACTTGTTAGACAGTGGGTGTAGCCCATGGAGGGCGAGCTGAAGCAGGATGGAATGTTGCCTCACCTGGGAAGCGCAAGGGGTTGGGGAACTCCTTCCCCTAGCCAGAGAAAGCTGTGAGAGACTGTGCCATGAGTAATGATGCATTCCAGCCCAGATACTATGCTTTTCCCATGGTCTTCACAACCCACAGACCAGGAGATTCCCTTGGGTGCCTACAACAACAGGACCCTCGGTTTCAAGCACAAAACTGGGTGCCATTTGGGCAGAAACAGCTAGCTGCAATTTTTTCATACCCCAGGGGCACCTGAAATGCCAGTGAAATAGAAATGTTCACTTCCCTGGAAAGGGAGCTGAAGCCAGGGAGCCAAGTGGTCTATCTCAGCAGATCCGCCCCCCGCCCCACCCACCCCGACCACAGAGCCCAGCAAGCTAAGGTCCACTGGTTTGAAATTCAGTCAGCACAGCAGTCTGAAGTTGACCTAAGATGCTGGAGCTTAGTAGTGGTTCATCCACCATTACTAAGGTTTGAGTACATGGTTTTCCCCTCACAGTATAAACAAAGCCTCCTGTTAGTTCGAACTGGGTGGATTCCATCACGGCTCAGTAAAGCCACTGCAGCCAGACTGTTTCTCTAGATTCCTCCTCTCTGGGCAGGGCATCTCTGGAAGAAAGGCAGCAGCCCCAATCAGGGGCTTATAGATAAAACTACCATCTTCCTGGGACAGAGCACCTGAGGGGAAAGGGGCAGATGTGGGTGCAATTTTAGCAGACTTAAACATACCTGCCTGCCAGCTCTGAAGAGAGCAGTGTATCTCCCAGCACAGTACTGGAGCTCTGGTAAGGGACAAACTGCTGCCTCAAGTGGGTCCCTGACCCCCATGCCTCCTGACACCTTCAAACAGGGGTTGACAGACACATCATACAGGAGAGCTCTGGCTGGCATCTGGCAGGTGCCCCTCTGGGACAAAGCTTTCAGAGGAAGAAACAGGCAGCAATCTTTGCTGTTCTGTGGCCTCTGCTGGTGATACACAGGCAAACAGGGTCTGGAGTAGACCTCCAGCAAATTCCAGCAGACCTGCAGCAGAAGGGCCTATTATAAGGAAAACTAACAAACAGAAAGAAATAGCATCAACATCAACAAAAAGGACATCCACACAAAACCCCATCCAAAGTTCACCACATCAAAGATCAAAGGTAGATAAATCCACAAAGATGAGGAAAAAACAGTGCAAAAAGCTGAAAATTCCAAAAACCAGAAAGCCTCTTCTCCAAAGGATCACAACTCCTCACTAGCAAGGGAACAAAACTGGACAGAGAATGAGTTTGATGAATTGACAGAAGTAGACTTCAGAAGGTGGGTAATAACAAACTTCTATGGGCTGAAGGAGCATGTTTTAACACAATGCAAGGAAGCTAAGAACCTTGATAAAAGGTTAGAGGAATTGCTAACTAGAATAAACAGTTTAGGGAAGAAGATAAATAACCTGATGGAGCTGAAAAACACAGCACAAGAACTTCGTGAAGCATACACAAGAATCAATAGCTGAAGCAATAAAGCAGAAGAAAGGATATCAGAGATTAAAGATCAACTTAATGAAATAAAGCATGAAGACAAGATTAGAGAAAAAAGAATGAAAAGGAACAAAGCCTCCAAGAAATATGGGACTGTGTGAAAAGACCAAACCCACGTTTGATTGATGTACCTGAAAAGGACAAGGAGAATGGAAGCAAGTTGATAAACACTCTTTAGGATATTATCCAGGGGAACTTCCCCAACCTAGCAAGACAGGCCAACATTCAAATTCAGGAAACACTGAGAACACTACAAAGATACTCCTCAAGAACACCACCACCAAGACACATAATCATCAGATTCACCAAGGTTGAAATGAAGGAACAAATGTTAAAGGCAGCCAGAGTAAAAGGTCAGGTTACCCACAAAAGGAAGCCCATCAAACTAACAGCAGATCTCTCTGCAGAAACCCTACAAGCCAGAAGAGAGTGGAGGCCAATATTCAAAATTCTTAAAAGAATTTTCAACCCAGAATTTCATATCCAGTCAAACTAAGCTTCATAAGCAAAGGGAAGCTTCATAAGCAAAGGGGAAATAAAACCTTTTACAGACAAACAAATGCTGAGAGATTTTGTTGCCACCAGGCCTGCTTTACAAGAGCTCCTGAAGGAAGCACTGAATATGGAAAGGAAAAACCAGCCACTGCAAAAACATACCAAATTGTAAAGACTATCAATACTATGAAGAAACTGTATCAACTAATAGGAAAAATAACCAGTTAGGATCATAATGACAGGATCAGATTCACATATAACAATATTAACATTCAATGTAAATGGGCTAAATGCTTCAATTAAAAGGCACAGACTGGCAAATTGGACAAAGAGTCAAGACCTATTGATGTGCTATATTCAGGAGACCCAGCTAATGTGCGAAAACACACAAACACTTAAAATACAGGGATGGAGGAAGATTTACCAACATATTGTTGAGTTACCACAATACCTTGTGTCTGTTTTTCAGTAATATTTAATCAGTAGATGTGCAATCTAGTGGATACTACTTTATAGATCGTTAGAGAAATTATTTCAGATATTTGAATTAAAGACTGTTTCCTGTGTTAAAATGTTCAAAGCATGCAATTATGGAAGACAATCTGCTTCAGAAAATGAAGCGTAAAACTCAGGGCTAGTGGCTCATGAGAAAGTTTCTTTGTGTATCTTTTCCAGAGGTTAGGGAGGTTAGGACTTGAAATAAAAAATAAAAATTTCCACCTAATCTTCAATACTAAAAAACTGAAAATGCAAAGTGTAAGATATGAGAACTTTTACTGTACATATACATTATATACATTATATATATAACTATACATATATAAATTATGTAACAGTTGTCATAGTGATTTTTCACTGTGTCTTGCCCACAAGTTGACACCATAAAAGCTAAGGAAGAAAACCAGTAAAATTCAAAAACCAAGTAATCTACAAAGTTGGGGTGGTGTGTGTGGGTGTATGTTTCTGACCCTGCATATTCCTAGTAAAAACCCCAACATGAGCTATAATTACCTCATACAGTCTCACTGGCAATCTTGAGCATTGATGTTTGCTAAAATAGACCAACTAATATATGTCGGGGATATCAGAGAATCAAAGGTTGGAAAAACTTTGTATAATTGAAAATATAGAAAACTATGTAAGGAAAAATATGAAAACATATAAAAGTTCTTTTAGTAACTATGAAACAATTCTAGGTACCACTTATCAGATTTTAATGTACCTACTTGTTACATAAACTATGTTTTTGAAGATGCTTTAATACCAATGGATTCTTTTCCATGGATTTAATAGAAGATTGGCTAGAAAACCACAGAGAATAATAATTACAGTAAAAAAATAGCATGAATAATCCACCTTGAACTTATACATGGACTTATATCAAATGCAGAGCATTTCTCATATTTCCCCATTAATGCTTATGTAAAATTTAGGCAACTTTTTTTTTTTCTTTTTATTTATTTATTTATTTATTTTTAATTGCATTTTAGGTTTTGGGGTACATGTGAAAAACATGCAAAATTGTTGCATAGGTGCATTCATGGCAGTGTGATTTGCTGCCTCCCTCCCCCTCACCCATATCTGGCATTTCTCCCCATGCTATCCCTCCCCAACTCCCCCCCCTGCTGTCCCCACCACTCCCTCACAACAGACCCCCGTGTATAGTGCTCCCCTCCCTGTGTCCATGTGTTCTCCTTGTTCAACACCCTCCTATGAGTGAGAACATGTGGTGTTTGGTTTTGTGTTCTTGTGTCAGTTTGCTGAGAATGATGGTTTCCAGGTTCATCCATGTCCCTACAAAGGACGCGAACTCCTCCTTTTTAATGGCTGCATAATATTCCATGGTGTATATGTGCCACATTTTTCCTGTCCAGTCTATCATCGATGGGCATTTGGGTTGGTTCCAGGTCTTTGCTATTGTAAACTGTGCTGCAATGAACATTCGTGTGCATGTGTCCTTATAGTAGAACGATTTATAATCCTTTGGATATATACCCAGTAATGGGATTGCTGGGTCAAATGGAATTTCTATTTCTAGGTCCTTGAGGAATCGCCACACTGTTTTCCACAGTGGTTGAACTAATTTACACTCCCACCAACCGTGTAAAAGTGTTCCTATTTCTCCACATCCTCTCCAGCATCTATTTTCTCCAGATTTTTTAATGATCGCCATTCTGACTGGCGTGAGATGGTATCTCAATGTAGTTTTGATTTGCATTTCTCTAATGACCAGTGATGATGAGCATTTTTTCATATGTTTGTTGGCCTCTTGTATGTCTTCTTTTGTAAAGTATCTGTTCATATCCTTCGCCCATTTTTGAATGGGCTTGTTTGTTTTTTTCTTGTAAATCTTTTTTAGCTTGTTGTAAATTCTGGATATCAGCCCTTTGTCAGATGGGTAGGCTGCAAAAATTTTTTCCCATTCTGTTGGTTGCCGATTCACTCTATTGACTGTTTCTTTTGCCATGCAGAAGCTGTGGAGTTTGATTAGGTCCCATTTGTCTATTTTGGCTTTTGTTGCCAATGCTTTTGGTGTTTTGGTCATAAAGTCCTTGCCTACGCCTATGTCCTGAATGGTTTTGCCTAGGTTTCCTTCTAGTGTTTTTATGGTGTTAGGCCTTATGTTTAAGTCTTTAATCCATCTGGAGTCAATTTTAGTGTAAGGTGTCAGGAAGGGGTCGAGTTTCTGCTTTCTGCATATGGTTAGCCAGTTTTCCCAACACCACTTATTGAACAGGGAATCCTTTCCCCATTGCTTGTTTTTATCAGGTTTGTCAAAGATCGGGTGGTTGTAGATATGTTGTGTCGCCTCTGACGCCTCTGTTCTGTTCCATTGGTCTATATCTCTGTTTTGGTACCAGTACCATGCTGTTTTGATTACCGTAGCCTTGTAGTAGAGTTTGAAGTCCGGTAGTGTGATGCCTCCTGCTTTGTTCTTTTTGCTTAGAATTGACTTGGCTATGCGGGCTCTCTTTTGGTTCCATATGAAGTTTAAGGTGGTTTTTTCCAGTTCTGTGAAGAAGGTCATTGGTAGCTTGATGGGGATAGCGTTGAATCTGTAAATTACTTTGGGCAGTATGGCCATTTTCACGATATTAATTCTTCCTAACCATGAACATGGAATGTTTCTCCATCTGTTTGTGTCCTCTCTTATTTCGTTGAGCAGTGGTTTGTAGTTCTCCTTGAAGAGGTCCTTTACGTTCCTTGTTAGTTGTATTCCTAGGTATTTTATTCTCTTTGTAGCAATTGTGAATGGCAGTTCGTTCTTGATTTGGCTCTCTTTAAGTCTGTTATTAGTGTATAGGAATGCTTGTGATTTTTGCACATTGATTTTGTATCCTGAGACTTTGCTGAAGTTGCTTATCAGTTTCAGGAGATTTTGGGCTGAGATGATAGGGTCTTCTAGATATACAATCATGTCGTCTGCAAATAGAGACAATTTGACTTCCTCCTTTCCTAATTGAATACCCTTTATTTCTTTTTCTTTTCTGATTGCTCTGGCTAGAACTTCCAGTACTATATTGAACAGGAGTGGTGAGAGAGGGCATCCTTGTCTAGTGCCCAATTTCAAAGGGAATGCTTCCAGTTTTTGCCCATTCAGTATGATATTGGCTGTTGGTTTGTCATAAATAGCTTTTATTATTTTGAGGTACGTTCCGTCGATACCTAGTTTATTGAGAGTTTTTAGCATAAAGGGCTGTTGAATTTTGTCGAAGGCCTTCTCTGCATCGATTGAGATAATCATGTGGTTTTTGTCTTTGGTTCTGTTTATGTGGTGAATTACATTTATAGACTTGCGTATATTGAACCAGCCTTGCATCCCCGGGATGAATCCTACTTGATCATGGTGGATAAGCTTTTTGATGTGCTGTTGCAATCGGCTTGCCAGTATTTTATTGAAGATTTTTGCATCTATGTTCATCATGGATATTGGCCTGTAATTTTCTTTTCTTGTTGAGTCTCTGCCGGGTTTTGGTATTAGGATGATGTTGGTCTCATAAAATGATTTGGGAAGGATTCCTTCTTTTTGGATTATTTGAAATAGTTTCAGTAGGAATGGTACCAGTTCCTCTTTGTATGTCTGGTAGAATTCGGCTGTGAACCCATCTGGACCTGGGCTTTTTTTGGGTGGTAGGCTCTTAATTGCTGCCTCGACTTCAGACCTTGTTATTGGTCTATTCAGGGTTTCGACTTCTTCCTGGTTTAGGCTTGGGAGGAGGCAACTGTCCAGGAATTTATCCATTTCTTCCAGGTTTTCTAGTTTATGTGCATAGAGTTGTTTGTAATAATCTCTGATGATGGTTTGAATTTCTCTGGCATCTGTGATGATATCCCCTTTATCATTTTTTACTGCATCTATTTGGTTATTCTCTCTTTTCCTTTTTATTAGTCTGGCTAGTGGTCTGTCTATTTTGTTGATCTTTTCAAAAAACCAGCTCCTGGATTTATTGATTTTTTGAAGGGTTTTTCGTGTCTCTATCTCCTTCAATTCTGCTTTGATCTTAGTTATTTCTTGTCTTCTGCTAGGTTTTGAGTTTTTTTGATCTTGCTCCTCTAGCTCTTTCAATTTTGACGATAGAGTGTCAGTTTTAGATCTCTCCTTTCTTCTCATGTGGGCACCTATTGCTATATATTTTCCTCTAGAGACTGCTTTAAATGTGTCCCAGAGATTCTGGTATGTGGTGTCTTTGTTCTCGTTGGTTTCGAAGAACATCTTTATTTCTGCCTTCATTTCAGTGTTTATCCAGTCAACATTCAGGAGAAAGTTGTTCAATTTCCATGAGGCTGTGCGGTTCTGGGTTGGCTTCTGAATTCTGAGTTCTAACTTGATTGCACTGTGGTCTGAGAGACTGTTTGTTATGGTTTCCGTTCTTTTGCATTTGCTGAGGAGTGATTTACTTCCAATTATGTGGTCAATTTTAGAGTAGGTGTGATGTGGTGCTGAGAAGAATGTATATTCTGTGGATTTGGGGAAGAGAGTTCTGCAAATGTCTATTAGGTTTGCTTGGTCCAGGTCTGAGTTCAAGTCCTGGATATCCTTGTTAATTTTCTGTCTCGTTGATCTGTCTAATATTGACAATGGGGTGTTGAAGTCTCCCACTATTATTGTGTGGGAGTCTAGGTCTCTTTGTAAGTCTTTAAGAACTTGTCTTATATATCTGGGTGCTCCTGTATTAGGTGCATATATATTTAGGATCATTAGCTCTTCTTGTTGCATTGATCCTTTTACCATTATGTAATGTCCTTCTTTGTCTCTTTTGATCTTTGTTGCTTTAAAGTCTATTTTATCAGAGATGAGAATTGCAACTCCTGCTTTTTTTTGTTCTCCATTTGCTTGGTAAATCTTCCTCCATCCCTTTATTTTGAGCCTTTGTGTATCCTTGCTTGTGAGGTGGGTTTCCTGGATACAGCACACTGATGGGTTTTGGCTTTTTATCCAATTTGCCAATCTGTGTCTTTTGATTGGGGCATTTAGTCCGTTTACATTTAGGGTTAATATTGTTATGTGTGAATTTGATCCTGTCATTTTGATGCTAGCTGGCTGTTTTTCCCATTGGTTGATGCAGATTCTTCATTGTGTTGATGCTCTTTACCATTTCGTGCATTTTTGGAGTGGCTGGTGCTGGTTGTTTTTTTCTATGTGTAGTGCCTCCTTCAGGAGCTCTTGTAAAGCTGGTCTGGTGGTGATGAAATCTCTGAGTGCTTGCTTGTTCTCAAAGGATTTTATTTTTCCTTCACTTATGAAGCTTAGTTTGGCTGGATATGAAATTCTGGGTTGAAAGTTCTTTTCTTTAAGGATGTTGAATATCGGCCCCCACTCCCTTCTGGCCTGTAGGGTTTCTGCTGAGAGATCTGCTGTAAGTCTGATGGGCTTCCCTTTGTGGGTAACCCGACCTTTCTCTCTGGCTGCCCTTAGTATTTTCTCCTTCATTTCAACCCTGGTGAATCTGACGATTATGTGCCTTGGGGTTGCTCTTCTAGAGGAATATCTTTGTGGTGTTCTCTGTATTTCCTGGACTTGAATATTGGCCTGCCTTGCTAGGTTGGGGAAGTTTTCCTGGATAATATCCTGAAGAGTATTTTCCAGCTTGGATGCATTCTCTTCGTCACATTCAGGTACACCTATCAAACGTAGATTAGGTCTTTTCACATAGTCCCATATTTCTTGTTGACTCTGTTCATTCCTTTTTACCCTGTTTTCTCTAATCTTGCCTTCTCGTTTTATTTCATTGAGTTGATCTTCGACCTCTGATATCCTTTCTTCTGCTTGGTCAATTTGGCTGTTGAAACTTGTGCATGCTTTGCGAAGTTCTCGTGTTGTGTTTTTCAGCTCCATCAATTCGCTCATATTCCTCTCTAAGTTGTCCATTCTCGTTAACATTTCATCAAGTCTTTTTTCAAGGTTCTTAGTTTCTTTGCATTGGGTTAGAACATGTTCTTTTAGCTCACGGAAGTTTCTTATTATCCACTTTCTGAAAGCTGATTCTGTCATTTCATCACGCTCATTCTCCATCCAGTCTTGTTCCCTTGCTGGTGAGGAGTTGTGCTCCCTTGTAGGAGGAGAGGTGTTCTGGTTTTGGGTGTTTTCATCCTTTTTGCGCTGGTTTCTTCCCATCTTTGTGGATTTATCCACCTATCGACTTTGTAGTTGCTGTCTTTCTGATTTTGGTAATTTTAAGTCTGTAGTAGCTGAACTCATAAACCCCCTTTTCTTCCCCCTAGGTGGTCTGTCCCAGGGAATTAGGGCGTTATGATTTTTCGCTGTTGCAATGGTTTTCCCTGCCCACAAGGTGGCAGCCTAGTCACACTCAGCCTGCAGAGGCTTCGTTGAGCTGCTGTGGGCAAATTGTCCTGGGAACTGCAGGGTGTTTCCCGGTGGGGGACGCCCCTCCTCCACAGAGCTGGACCGTCCCGTGTTCAGCCGTGTTTCTGGAGGCGTCCTCTTTGCCTAGGAAACTCTTGGGTTGAGTCCCTGCCTCAGCTCCCCTTGCTGGCCCGGAGGGGATCCGGTCTCGCTCACTCTGCACAAGGGGCCACTGCTCCCTGCCTCGGGTGCAGGCAGAGCAGTCGCGCCAGTCCAACCAGCGGCGCTGGCAACCCGTGGACCTTCTCCACCTGTGAGTCTCCTGGTCTGTGGGCAGTAAAAATCCACTGCCCTGTGAGCCGCTGCATCAGCCAAAGCAGCGGCTCTGAGATTCGTGGCGCGCCCTTGCCCGGGAGTGTCCTGGCTTGAATCCCTGCTTCAGCTCCCCTTGCTGGCTCAGAGGTGATTCAGTCTCTCTCGCTCTGTATGTGGATCCGCCGCCCCCCACCTCAGGGCGTAGGCCAAGCGGCGCGCCGCTCCGCTCAAACCAGCGGCGCTGGTGACCCGTGCGACTCCTCCTCCTGTTAATCCCCTGGTCTGTGGTCAGTAAAAATCTGTCTGGAAATGCGGCGTCCACTCACCCTCTGCACCTTCTTTCGGAGCTGCGATCCCGACTTCCTCCTAATCGGCCATCTTGAAAACCTCCTCCAAATTTAGGCAACTTTTAGGCACTAAAACAACTAATGTTTTCACAGATGGAATTAAGTTCAAATAAGTCAACTGACAACATTGTACATAATGTCTGTGGATGAAACGGGACAAATAATTCCCAATTTTTTTCATCAAGCATCTTTCAAACAGGTTATACTTTACTAGTATACTCCTATACTTTTCTTCACTAACACATTTCACTTTTTTTTTCCCCTTAATCCCTATAAGAAATTAGGTACACATATCCTTTCATTATGTTTGTTGAACAAGCAATAGAAACTGTCAGGGTAGTTTCAAATATTACATATATTTAAACAAATAGAAATATAACTTTGGGATCTATTTTGCTGAAATATCAAGAATGTAATATCAACACTCAATTTTACTAGCTCCAAATTTTCTGATGGTGACCCTAAGTTATTTCTAAATTCTGAGACTATAAACACATTCGTTTCCTGTCTATGTACATTTTTAGAAGGCTGCCCCAAGTGGAAGTTAGCAGTAGACAAATTATGAATCAACATAAAGAAAATGTCTAACAGTATGTGAGAGACTCAGACGATGAGCATACACCTGTTGCAGGATTTAAAGAACTTCAGGAAGCCATTCAATAGCCTTAAAAGTTAACGTGAAGTCTATGAATTAAGAGCAGAAAGTCACAAAGGGAGACTAAGGAGAAATGAAAATCATAAAATGAGATTAAAAAGTAAGAAGTTTGTAAGAAAATTGTAATATGAATATTATACACTAAAATTTACTGTCAGACATGAAACTATTGAAATTGTAGAGAACTGAATCAGCAGATGAAACAGGGAAGATTTTTTGGATTTCAGATTAAAAGGACAAAGAAAAAAATGCTGACCAAGAAGATTTTGTATATAAATGTTGGAATATAGAGAGCCCAGTGTGTGGATAATAGGTATTTTTGGATGAAAGACTAGAGTAAATGAAACTGTAATTGTTCAAGAAATAGAGAAAAGTATTTCCGTGGTCTGGGTGGGGGTGAGAGGTGGAAGGATCAGAGAGCATGTGATTCCATGAAAGCATTAGACAAAATGAACCACTTTAAAAGATCATATCTAGATATAGCCTGGCCAATTTCTTTTAATTTAAGAAAATCTTACATCCAAATATATAGAGAAAAAAATCTGGCTGAGCTTTTATTTTTTTAAAAATCTAGAAAACTCCATTTGAAAGCATTGTAGCACTTCCAAGTCAGTGAGAATTTGTGAGGCTAAAATCTGGGAAGAAACGTTCAAGGGGATAAGGTCAGTGGTTTTTGTCATTTTACCTCTCAAGACATCTGTCAATTTCTAAAGCAGCTGAGCTAAGATTTATACCTTATGAGTAATCATGAATTAGGAACAGCTCCCAGAGAGACATAAAGCTACCTTTGAATCATCTAAATATCTGATGGTAGTAAGTGTTCTTGGATTGTTAGTACTCCTAGAGTAGTGGCCCATAGGAAGAAAATATAAGCTGTTTTTGAAGAAAGATAAAGTATCACCCAAAGCCTCAACTGTTTATACAATTTTTCATTAATGGTTTTTAGCACTTAGTCAAAAATAGCCAGGTATGTGAAAACAGAACACTTAAGTGAAAACCAAGAGAAAATAAAAGCAGACAATAAAAACAGATCCATGAGAAATATAGATAAGGAAGTTGTAAGGGAAGTTATAACAGACTTTAAAATAACTATGTTGAGGGAATTAAAAGACAAGGGGAGTTTTTGAGAGAACGAGAAACTATTTTTTAAAAGTAAATGGAAATTCTAGAATTGAAAAACACAGCTGTAATTAAAACTCTGAATGGGTTTAGATAACAACTGAAGTGAAAGAAAAATGAGACAGGTAAGAAAAACAAGATAAGAGTCAAGGAAAAGTGATGAAATCATGGAAAACTTAAGAGTCACATAGATTATGACAGAAAGGTTTAAGAGAGAATTTTAATCTCAGAGGAAAATGAGGATCAGGCTAGAGGTGATATTTCAAGCAATTATGGCTGATAATTTTACAAAACTAAAGACCTTAACCTACATACTGAGAAAGTACTATGAACTCAAGCAAGATAAATACAGAAAAAAAATACACAAGGAACTTAAAAATAAATGTGCCGAAAGTTGATAAAGAAAAATTCTTAAAAGGAACTTGTGTGGGGGAAAATCAGGCTGAATCATAGCAAAGGAAATGAATAAAGGGAAGGACTGATGGACTTTATTATATTAAGATTGAAAACTTGCATGTGATGAAAGCATCATGAACAATATCAGAATACAAACAAGGCATTGGGAATATACATTTTATAACATGACAGATAAACTATTAATAGTATTTTCTTATAAAGAAATATTTTAAATCAGTACAAAGTAGGCAGGGAACTTATAGAAAATATTCAAACTTACTAGACATCAAGAAGTGCAAATTAAAATGTTTCATTTTTATCTATATTAGTCTGTTCTCATGCTGCTATAAAGAACTGCTTGAGACTGGATGATTTATAAATGAAAGAGGTTTAAGTGACTCACAGTTCCCCAAGGCTTGGTGTGGGTGGGGGACCTCAGGAAACATACCATCATGGAGGAAGAGGAAGCAAACCTATCCTTTTTCACATGATGGCAGAAAGGAGGAGTGCTACCTAAAAGGGGGGAAAGCCCCTTATAAAATCATCAGGTCTTGTGAGAACTCACTATCACAAGAACAGCAGCATGTGAATAACTACTCTCATGATTTGATTACCTCCCACGGGGTCCCTTCCATGAAACAAGGGGATTATGGTAACTACAAGACAAAATTTGGGCAAGGACACAGCCAAACCATATCATTCTGCCCTGGTCCCTCCCAAATCTCATGTCCTCACAGTTCGAAACACAATCATGCCTTTCTCACAGTCCCCCAAAATCTTAATTCCAGCATTAACCCAAAGTCCAAGTCCAAAGTCTCATCTGAGAGAAGGCAAGTCCCTTTTGCCTATAAGCCTGTAAAATGAAAAGTCAGTTACTTCCTAGATAAAGTGGAAGTACAGGTACTGGGTAATAAACTTCTTCCAAATGGTAGAAATTGGCCAAAACAAAGAAGTGGAGGCCCCATGCAAGTCTGAAATCCAATAGTGCAGTCATTAAACCTTAAAGTTCCAAAATGATCTCCTTTAACTCCATGTCCCACATCCAGATCATGCTGATATAATAGGTCTCACAGCCTTTGGAAACTCTGTCTTTGTGGCTTTGCAGGGCACAGCCCCCCTCCTCGCTGCTTTCATGGGATGGTGTTGAGTGTCTACAGCTTTTCCAGGCACACAGTGCAAGATGTTCGTAGATTGATCATTCTAGGGTCTGGAGGATGGTGGCATTCTTCTCACAGCTCTACTAGGCAGTGCCCCAGTTGGGACACTGCGTGGGGACTCTGATCCCACATTTTCCTTCCACACTGAACTAACAGAGGTTTTCTGTGAGGGTTCTGCCCCTATAGCAAACTTCTGCTTGGACATCCAGGCATTTCCATACATCCTTCTAAGTCTAGGCTGAGGTTCCCAAACCCCGATTATTGACTTCTGTGCATCTGCAGGTTCAATGCCACATGTAAGCCACCAAGGCTTGGGACTTGCACCCTCTGAAACAATGGTGTGAGCTGTATGTTGGCACCTTTTAGCCAGGGCTGGAGCTGAAGCAGCTGGGACTTGGCACCATATTCCAAGGCTGCATAAAGCATGGGGAAAACTATTTGGCCCAGCCCAGGAAACCACTTTTTCCTCCTAGGTCTCTAGGACTGTGATGGGAATGGCTGCCATGAAGGTCTCTGGCATGTTCTAGAGATATTTTTCCCATTTTCTTGGTGACTAACATTTGGCTCTTCATTGCTTATGAAAATTTCTGTAGCAGGCTTAAATTTCTCCCCAGAAAATGGTTTTTTTTTTTCCTACTGCATTATCAAGCTTCAACTTTTCTAAACTTTTATGCTCTGCTTCCCATTTAAACATAAGTTCTAATTCCAAGCCATACCTTTGTGAATGCATAAAACTGAATGCTTTTAAGAGGACCCAAGATACCTCTTGAATGTTTTGCCACTTCAACATTTCTTCCACCAGAGATTCATCTCTCTCAATCCTTACAGATCTGTAGAGATCTCTATTGATCTCAAGGACAGGGGCAATAAGATACCAGTATCTGTGATAAAGCATAGCAAGAATCACCTTCATACCAGTTTCCAACCAGTTCCTCATCTCTGTCTGAGACCATCTCAACCTGAACTTCATTGTTCATATCATGATTAGCATTTTGGTCAAAGCCATTCAACAAGTCTCTAGGAATTTCCAAACTTTTCCACATCTTTCTCTCTTCTGAGCCCTCCAAGTCTCTAGAAAGTTTCAAATTTTCCCACATTTTTCTGTCCTTTTCTGAATCCTTGAAACTGTTAACCTCTGCCTGTCACTCAGTTCCAAAGCTGCTTCTACATTTTTGGCTATCCTTATAGCAGCATTCCACTACCTCCTGGTACCAATTTACTATATTAGTCCATTCTTATGCTGCCATAAAGAACTGACCAAGATTGGGTAATTCCTAAATAAAGGAAAGAGGTTTAATTGACTCACAGTTCCACATGGCTGGGGATGCCTCTGGAAGCTTGCAACCATGGCAGCAAGGGAAGCAAACACATCCTTCTTCACATGATGGCAGGAAGGTGGAGTGCCAAGCAAAAGGTGAAAAAGCCCCATTAGATTTTGTGAGAACTTCCTGTCATGAGAACAGCATGGAGGTAACCACCCCCAAGATTCAATTAGCTCCCATCAGGTCCCTCTTATGACAAGTGCAGATTATGGGAACTAGAATTAAGATGAGATTTGGGTGGGGACACAGCCAAATCATGCCACTATTATATCTACACTATAAAATTATAAAACCAATTTTGGCATGGATGTAGGGAGATAAGAACTCATTCCTGGTCAAAACTATAAATTCAGATAAATTGTTTAGGTGGCAATTTAGGCAATATATATCAAAAGTTTTAAGTATTTAACTCTGCCCAAAAATCTTTCAGGATTTTTACCTAAAGGAAATGTTTAAACAGGTATAAAAAGATATATCAATTGCAACATTATAAAAATAGCTCAAATTGTAAATATTAATATCCAATTTAGGCTGTTTATAGTGAATTTCATAGACCTCAAGACATTCTTTTTTGTTATTTGTTAAGTTCAGGGGTACAAATGCAGGTTTGTTACATAGGTAAACTTGCATCATGGGGGTTTGTTGTACAGCTTATTTCATCACCCAGATATTAAGTATGGGGGCTTAATACCTAAAAGAGGGGGGCTGTACCATAAAAATAACCTAATATCCAATAGTTATTTTTTCCTGATGCTCTAAAAGGCCCCAGTGTGTGTCGTTCCCCTCTATGTGTCCATGTGTTCTTATCATTTAGCTCCCACTTTTAAGTGAGAACATGTCGTATTTGGATTTCTGTTCCTGTGTTAGTTTGCTAAGCATAATGGCCTCCAGCTTCATCTATGTACCTGAAAAAGACATGAACTTATTCCTTTTTATGGCTGTATAGTATTCCATGGTGTACATGTACCACACTTTCTTTATTCAGTCTATTGTTGATGGGCATTGAGGTTGATTCCATGTATTTTCTATTGTGAATAGTGCTACAATGAACATATGTGTGTATATGTCTTTGTACTAGAATGATTTATATTCCTTTGGATATATACGCAGTAATGGGATTGCTGAGTTGAATGTTATTTCTGTTTGTATGTATTTGAGGAATTGCCACACTGTCTTCCACAATGGCTGAATTAATTTACAGTTCAATTAACAGTGTGTAAGTGTTCTTTGTCTCCACAAATTCTCCAGCATGTTAGTTTTTGACTTTTTAAATAGTAGCCATTCTGACTGATGTGAGATGGTATCTCATTGTGCTTTTGATTTTCATTTCTCTAATGATCAGTTATGTTGAGCTTTTTTTCATAAGATTGTTGGTTTCATGTATGCTGTCTTTTGAAAAATGTTTATGTCCTTTGCCCACTTTTTAATGGGGTTGTTTCTGGGGTTTATTTTTATTATTATTATTATTTTTTTTCGAGATGGAGTTTCGCTCTTGTTACCCAGTCTGGAGTGCAATGGCGTCATCTCGGCTCACCGCAACCTCCACCTCCTGGGTTCAAGCAATTCTCCTGTCTCAGCCTCCTGTGTAGCTGGGATTACAGGCACACGCCACCATGCCAGCTAATTTTTTTGTATTTTTAGTAGAGACGGAGTTTCACCATGTTGACCAGGATAGTCTTGATCTCTTGACCTCATGATCCACCCACCTCGGCCTCCTAAAGTGCTGGGATTACAGGCATAAGCCACTGCGCCCGGCCCCTATTTTTATTATTTTTAATTTGCTTAAGTTCCTTGTAGATTCTGGACATTAGACCTTTGTCAGATGCATAGTTTGCAAAAATTTTCTCCCATTCCGTATGTTGTCTGTTTACTTTGTTGATAGTTTCTTTTGCTGTGCAGAAACTCCTTAATTATATCCTATTTGTCAATTTTTGCTTTTGTTTCAATTGTTTTTGTTGTTTTCATGAAATCTTTGCCCATGCCTGTGTCCTGAATGGTATTGCTTAAGTTGTCTTTCAGGGTTTTCATGGTTTTGGGTTTTACATTTAAGTCTTTAATTCACCTAGAGTTAATTTTTATATTATGGCATAAGGAACAGGTCCAGTTTCAGTCTTCTGCATATGGCTAGCAAGTTATCCCTGCACCATTTGTTGAATAGGGAATTCTTTACCCATTCCTTTTTTTTTTTTTTTTTTTCAGGTTTGCCAAAGATCAGATAGTTGTAGGTGTGCAGTCTTATTTCTGGGTTCTCTATTCTGTTTCATTGGTCTACGTGTCTATTTTTGTACCAGTATGGTACTTTTTTTTTACTGTAGCACTGTAGTATAGTTTGAAATCAGGTAGTGTGATGCCTACAGCATTCTTCTTTTTGCTTAGGATTCCTTGGCTACTCAGGCTCTGTTTTAGTTCCACACAAATTTTAAAATAGTTTTCTCTAGTTCTGTGAAGAATATCAGTGTTTAGTTTAATAGGAATACTACTGAATCTATAAATTGTTTTGGGCAGTATGGCCATTTTAACAATATTGATGCTTCTGATCCATGAGCATGGAATGTTTTTCTTTCCATTTGTTTGTGTCATCTCCAATTTTTTTGAGCAGTAGTTTGTAGTTCTCCTTGTAGAGATATTTCACGTCCCTAGTTAGATGTATTCCTAGGGATTTTATTCTTTTTGTGGCAATTGTAAATTAGAATTTATTCCTGATTTGGCTCTTGGCTTGACTGTTGTTGGTATATAGGAATGCTAGGATTTTCGTACATTGATTTTGTATCCTGAGGCTGCTGAAGTTGTTTATTAGCTAAAGACTCTTTTGGGCTGAGATTATAGGGTTTTCTAGATATAGAATCATGTCATCTGCAGACAGGGATGGTTTATTCAGATCCCCTTTGTTTCTTTCTCTTGCCTCATTCTATACTATGCTGAATAGAAGTGGTAAGGGAGAACATACGCGTCTTGGGCCAGTTTTCAAGGAGAATACATTCAGCTTTTGCTCATTCAGTAGGGTGTGCCTGTGAGTTTGTAATATATGGCTCTTATTATTTTGAGGTTTGTTCTTTCAATACCTAGCTGATTGAGAGGTTTTTAACATGAAGGGATGTTGAATTTTATCAAAACCTTTTCTTTATCTATTGAGGTAATCTTTTTTGTTGTTGTTGTTAGTTCTGTTTATGTGATGAATCCCATTTATTGATCATGTATATTGAATCGACCTTGCATCCTGGGGATGAAGCCTACTTAAGCATGGTGGATAAGCTTTTGATGTGCTGCTGGATTCAATTTGCCAGTATTTTTTTGAGGATTTTTGCATTGATGTTCATCAAGGATATTGGACTGAAGTTTTCATTTTTTGTTGTATTTCTGCCAGATTTTAGTAGCAAGATAGTGCCAGCCATCTAGAATGAGTTAAGGAGGAGTCCTTCCTCCTCAATTTTTGGAATAGTTTCAGTAGGAATGGTACCAACTCTTCTTTGTATATCTGGTAGAATTCAGCTGTGAATCCATCTGGTCCTGGGCTTTTTTCATTGGTAGGCTATTTATTACTGCCTCAATTTCAGAACTCATTATTGATTTGTTCAGGAATTCACTTTCTTCCTGGTTCAGTCTTGGGAAGGTGTATGTTTCCAGGAATTTATCCATTTCATCTAGATTTTTTGTTTATGTTCATAGAAATACTCATAATATTCCCTGATGGTTGTTTATGTATCTGTGGGGTCAGTGGTAATATCCCCTTTGTTGTTTCTGATTGTGTTTATTCGCATCTTCTCTCTTTTCTTCTTTATTAGTCTAGATAGTGGTCTACCTATTTTGCTAATTTTTTCAAAAAACAATTTCCTGGATTTGTTGATCTTTTGAACAGTTTTTTGTGTGTCTATCTCCTTCAGTTTAGCGCTGGCTTTGGTTATTTCTTGTCTTTTGCTAGCTGTGAGATTTGTTTGCTCTTGTTTCTCTAGATCTTTTAGTTGTGATGTCAGGTTGCTAACTTGATCTTTCTAACTTTTTGATGTGTGCATCTAGTGCTATAAATTTCCCTCTTAACACTGCCTTAGCTGTGTCCCAGAGATTCTGGTACATTGTATCTTTGTTGTCACTAATTTCAAAGAACTTGTTGATTTCTGCCTTAATTTCACTATTACCCAAAAGTCATACAAGATCAGGTTATTCAATTTGCATGTAATTGTACAGTTTTGAGTAAATTTCTTGGTTTTTATTTCAAATCTGATTGTGCTGTGGTCTGAGAGACTGTTTGTTAGAGCGGTAAGCTGGATGAGGAACAAAGACCCATTGGTGTGCTGTCTTCAAGAAACCGATCCCACATGCAGTGACACACATAGGCTCAAAATAAGGGGATGGAAAAAAAATCTAGGAAGCAAATAGAAAAATGAAATAAGCAGAGGTGGCAATCCTAATCTCTAACAAAACAGACTTTAAACTAACAAAGATCCAAAAGACAAAGAAGGGCATTACATAATGGTAAAGGGTTCAATTCAATAAGATCTAACTATCATAAATATATATGCACCCAACACAGGAGCACCCAGATTCATAAAGTAAGTTCTTAGAGACCCTCAAAGAGACTTATATGCCCACACAATACTCGTGGGAGACTTTAACACCCTGCTGGCATTATTAGATCATCAAGACTGAAAATTAACAGATATTCAGGACCTGAACTTAGAACTGTATCAAATGGACCTCATAGATATCTACAGAACTCTCCACCCCCACCCCCCAAAAAAACCCCAACAGAATATACATTCCTTTGATTGCCACATGGTACTTACTCTAAAATCAATCACATAATCAGAAGTAAAACATTCTTGGCAAATGCAAAAGAATTGAAATTGTAAGACATTCTTATATTTCCAAATTAAATGCATGCTGCAATTGATAAAGGCCACCTACAATTTTTAGGTAGAATAGGAAATTATGATGTGATTGTCATTATTTTTACATGTATGAACCTCACTGATGACTATAGTTTTACACTGAGTTGTCATTTAAGTTACTTGTCTTGGTACACACTAGCCATTGAATTTTAACTTATTTTGAAATGACTCTTCATTACATAAAATGTCCCAAAAAGATGTCTGTATGACGACAGCATTAAAATAAAAAGGTTTCCTCAAAATAGAAGATTGCATATTATATGCTAAGCAATGCAATAAAAGATGGTAGGTACCATCAGATTTCTTGTACCAAATAGAATTTTCAAAACTAGAAAAGTTCTGACCAATTCATGAGTCTGGAAGAAGTGCTGTCCCTGAGGCTCTGTCCAATAATACAATTAAGGAAATAATAAAAATTTCCAAATGGAAAATATAGACAAATCCTGTCATTTCATGATCTACTTTGAAATTATTCTATTAATTCTAATGTTGCTAAAAAGATCAATATTATAAACATGGGTTATAAAAGCATATCATACTTATGTATGATTTCTAATGGCTAAAATGTTTCATAATTTTTTTAAACTTCAGATGAAAAGACAACTTAAAGTTATTTTAATATTAGAATATACAAACAGACAAATGTGTTTTATTGTCTACTAGCAAAAACAAATAAATGAAAATGACTTTTATGTCCTTTAGTGTGATGTCCCTTTTCTCCCAATAAGCTGTTAATAAATTAATGGTAATGTCACAATCTCAATGTCATCTTATAAATGAAAAACTATATCCTAGGAATAAAAATCTGAAATTCTTAACATCAAAGTATTTTGTTCATAGCTGGTAGTATTTATATATTATTTTTCTTTGTCTGATAAAACAGGTTGATTTTAGATTCTAGAAACAGGGAATTCTAGAAAACAATGGAATACAACCTAGAAAAATTTGTAACCTAAGAATTTTGCATAAAGCTAAGTTTTCTTTCCTTATGTGTCAGCAATTTGGCAATATTTAAGATATTTAGGTACTCAGAAAATGTCATATTCATGTATATTACTTTTTATAAGCTACTTAAAGATTTGTTTTAAATGAATAATGGAGCAAAACTAAAAGCTCCAGGTTAGGGAAGTCAGGATATAAAAAGAAAAGCAGCAATAATGACTTAAACCATTTAAAATAGAGATGTCCAAATATTTGCTGTTTATATGAACATAAAATTTAATGAAAATTTCAGGCTGGGGACAGTGGCTCAAGCTTGTAATCTGAGCACTTGGGAGCCTGAGGCGGGTGGATCACTTGAGGTCAGGAGTTTGAGACCAGCCGGGCCAACATGGTGAAATTCCATCTCTACTAGAAATACAAAAATTAGCTGGGCATGGTGGTGCATGCCTGTAATCCCAGCTACTTCGGAGGCTGAGGCAGGAGAATTGCTTCAACCTGAGAGGCAGAGTTGCAGTGAGCTGAGATCGTGCCACTGCACTCCAGCCTGAGCAACAGAGCAAGACTCTGTCTCATAGAAAAAAATTTAGTGAAAACTTGAAATAATGGTTATCAAAACACAATATAAAGCATATAAAATAATTGCATAATAAAAACAACATTGATAGAAAAGCCTGGAATGTTGTAACAAAAAATGTAGAAGCTGGTGATTGAGGGGTAGGGTGGAGAAAAATGGAATCAAATAAAGGAGGTTCAAGAATATTGTTAAACTATTTAGTCTAATTTAAAAGAAATATAAGTTAACACAATGCTTTTGAAAAGCTTATGGGAAGCCAATGGCATGATTAGGAAACTGCTTCTACCCTTTGAAAACTATAAATTATAAATGCAGAGTAAATAAAATTTATCAAAGAACAGAACACAAGAAAATGTTTTTTTTAAAGTATGGAATGGTACAAAAGAACTAAAACTAAATATGAAATTTATCAAAATAAATGCAATTTATTAATAGATGAATTCTTTCATTAAAATATAAAGACATTCAGATTGACTTTTTGAAAACCCCACAACCTATATCCTTTATTCCTAGGATATAGTTTTCATCTATAAGATGACATTGAGATTATAATATTACCATTAGTTTATTAACAGTTCATTGGGAAAAAAGGAACATCACACTAAAGGACATAGAAGTTGTTTTCATTTATTTTTACTAGTAGACAATAACACACATTTGTCTGTATAAGTATACTCTATTTTAAAAACTTTAAGTTGACTCTATTGTATTTATCAGAGACTTACTTGAAGCAGAGTAGCAATAAAATTATGAACATACCAAAAGCATTTTATGCAAATGCAACTAACAAGGAAACAGTGAATGATATCAATATCAGATAAAAATTTTGTATACATTTTTACACAGAGAACCACTTTATTAACAAGGATGTAGTTATCAGTGAAGCTGAAACTGTCATAAACCTTTATGTTCCAAATAACATTTCCTGAATTTAAGGGTAAAATGTTAGAAATACAAGAAGCAGAAATAAAATAGTAACAAAATATTTCAACATTATTTTGAGTTTTTAACTGGCAAATAATAAGCATATAATTGAATGACATGTATGTTGCAACCTATGCCCTACAAATCAATCAGAGGTCTTTATAGAAAGCCATCACATTTTGCTAAAGAACAAATATTTTGTCTTCTGTAATTAAGAGAATATTTAATTGGTTACATATTAAGCTACAAAGAAAAATAACAATAAATTCTAAGATTTGGCCACAATCTCTGACCATAACGCAGTGGACTCAGAATCATTAGTCATTAGGAAAATTCTAATCACAACCACAGTGAGCTACCACTTTATACTCACTAGAATGACTAAAAATTACAAAAAACAAAACAAACAAACAAAACAAAAAAACAACAATATCAATTTTCGGGCAGAATGTGGAGAAATTGTTGGTTGGACTATAGAGTGATATAGCCACTCTGGAACACAGTTTGACAGTTCCTCAAAATGTTAAACATAGAATTACCGTATAACGCAGCAATTCTGCTGGTAAAGGTATGTGGCAAAGAGGAATAGTTTTTGTGTGTTTTTATTCATGCAAATATTTGTGCACAACAGTTATAGCAGTATTATTCATAATAACCCAAAGAGGAAATAAACCAAATGCATCAGCTAACGGACAGAGAGAAATGCAGTAAATCCATACAATGCAGTATTATTCTAGCCATAAAAAAAGAATGAGGTATTTATAAATGACACACCATGGAAAAACCTTGAGTACATTTTGCTAAGTAAAAGAAGCCAGACAATAAAGGCAACATATTATATAATCCCATATAGATGAAATGTGCCTAACAGGAAAATCTATAGAGATAGGAAATAGATTAGAGGCTTCTAAGATGGGCAGGGAGGGGGTTTAAGTAGATTAAGGAGTGATGTCTAATGAATACAGACTTTCTTTTTGGAGTGATAAAACTGTTCTAAAGTTAGATGGTAGCGATTATTGCATAACTAACATGAAAAATGATGAATTATACACTTTAAAAGGGTGAATTTTAGAGTATGTGAATTATATCAATACAGCTGTTAAAAAATGTAATGGAACTAGAAATAAATATTTTTTAAAAGAATCATAAGGAACTTTTAAAAGTTCTTAATTTTTGGACAATAAAGAAAACTAAAACTTCAATAATTGATTTGGAATTTTTTTAAAAAATAGAACATTACATATAAAAACAAAGAATATAACTAAAGCTGTACCTTAAAGGGAAAATTCATGGTGATAAATAATTATAAAACAAGAAGTAATGAAATAAATTCATCCAAGGAAAACAAAAATCAAGAGACTATAAAACCAAAAAAGAAAGGCAGTAGGCCTGATAAGGCCAAAAACATGATCTTTAAAAGATCACTGAAATAGGCAAACATTTGGAAAAGCAATGGGTCTTAATTTCAATCTACTCTCCTTTGGTCACTTCAGGCTGTGGATCACATTTTTCACATTAGGTGGTGAAGAATCAAACTACCTTCAGTTCTTTTATGGACAAGGCATTGTATAAATCACATCTTAAAAGATTTTTCCTTTAATTATAAAGTAATGAAAACGGACATTTGTCTAATTTCTCCATATTCTGACAGAAACACCGGACAGATCGTCTACCCCATTCTTCTCATAAAGCACAGATTAGGTGACTTGTATCCATCACAGAGTATTCAGCATCAGAGACAGGATGGGTGCCAAGCCTTCTAGCCCCTTGGTTGTCATCCTCACTCTTAAGTGGCTCCTAACCTTCGCGGGGTTGCGCAGTGTCACACAGAACTTTGAAAACTAGAGGAACGCTAAGCCTTCTCCCCAGAAAATGTATACCCACATCCCCTTGTTTACTCTGCCAGTGAGGTTATGGGCCACCCCTGTGTCCCATCCAACACAGAAATGATGAAGTACACAGTTGGACAGTCCACCTAAGCCTCTAAAGCTTAAGTTTTTGAGTTTTTGGTTCTTAAGTTTTTTAGTCTCGATACCCTTTTACACTCTTAAAATGAGTATCGAGGACTCCAAAGAGCTTTAGTCTATGTGGGTCGGTAACGTCTCTCAATACTTACCATATTCAAAATTAGAAATTTAAAAAATGTTCACTAAAAATAACAACTATTGCATATACATAAATAACATATTTTAATAAAATAATTGTATTTTCAAAAATAAATTTTTTTAAATTTTTTTCAAATCTTTATAATATCGTGCTTAATAGAAGGCAGCTCTATTCTCCTGTCTGCCTCTGCTTGAGTCTGATGGCAGCGTAGGTCACATTCCAGTGTACTTTCATAAGGGAATAAGAACACAAAGACAGAAAATGTCTTAGTATTACTATAAAAATAATTCTGACTTTGCAAAACTCTTAAAAGTTTCTTGGGACCCCCTAGACCACACTTCGAGAACTGCTGCTCAAGTTCTATTAAACACTAAGCCTTCACAAGGTTAATAGATATTAAACAGAAAGAAAAAGGCAGCATGCTCAAATGACATTGAGAACACAGGTTTCCTTTTTTTTTCTTTTTTTTTTTTTGGCTTTTAAGTTCATAGGTACGAGCGCAGGTTTGTTATATGGGCAAATTGCATAGCGTGGGAGTGCTGGTGTACAGATTATTTTGTCACCCAGGTAATAAGCATAGCACCCGATAATTTTTTGATCCTCTGCCTCCTCCCACCTTCCACCCTCAAGGACACAAGATCATGTCCGTTGTAGCAACACAGGAGGAGGTGGAGGCATTATCCTCAGCAAATCAACACGGGAACAGCAAACAGGTTTCTATACCACAGGATGTGGGAGGCTTCCTATTCAGGCGCACTAGGAGACTACAGGCGGCGGAAGAGAGAGGAGTTGCTGCATTACACTAAATTGCCATGGGATGGCACTGCGGTTCCAGTCATGGGCAACCCGAGCCTCTGCATTAGAAAATGTACCCTAGCTCGTGGAGGCCCACAACCCCCAGAGAGCTGGACTTAAACACAGGACACTGTTTTTGCTTTTTTTTTTTTTTTAAATAGTAATTGAAGGTTGTCAGAGAGTGCAACATAAGCCCATTTCTTCTCAGTCCATTGGGTGTTTTCCCCTTCACCCCCAATTGTGGGCTTTCAGGTTGTCAAAATCAACAGTGAGGTTTGAAGGTATCTTCCAAATGCATGACTCAGACTAGGAATCTGAGAAGTTCAAATGTGGAGATGACAGAGGCCCTGACCACAAAACATCAGTTAGAATATATGTAAAGGTCACAAAGAAACCAACATGTTCTCAGCTAGTATTCCCAGATCTGGCTAATACTGAGTTAATTTTATAAGAGCACAAAATTGACTGGACTCCCTGAGAATAGCTGCATTGAAGAGGGCAGGGCACATAGGAAAGAGCTGTGGTGAGAGCCCAAGGGCTCAGAGACATGAGTGCTCCCTTCAGGGGCTAATAGGCTCTGCCAGAAGCCATTCAAATGATGGGAGAGTCCGATGGTGGTGTGGGAGTGACACGCACCCTGGTCCGTGGTGAAGCGCTCAGCCTGATGGCAATGTGGGGTGACACATGTCCTGGTCCATGTAAGACACTCACAGAGAGAACCTGATGGCAGTGTGGGGACAACACAAACCCTGCTCCACGTTGAGGCGCTCACACAGAGAGCCTGCGGGCCGTGTGTGGGCGACGTGTCCTGGTCCATGGTGAGGCGCTCACACAGAGACCCTGAGGGCGGTGTGGAGGTGACACAGGTTCTGGCCCATGGTGACATCCTCACAAACAGCCACTGGTGAACCTTGAGCCGGCACTGTTTTTCTGGGTTCTGTTGCTCTCTGCCAAGCTGTCTAGCCATGAAAGTGGCTCTGGCCAGAACATCAACATTCAGAGTGGGGAGAATGCCTTAGAACAAAGGTCTGGAGAAGGTTAGTGGCTGCGATATTTTTCAGGGCTTCAGTGTAGAATCTGGAGTGTCAAGGGGAGAGTGTAGGCTTGAGAGCCCAGCTCCTGCCAGGTCTCAAGGAAATCTAGGCAGGCTGTGGAAGTTGGTCTTTGTCTTAGGGCTGGAAGAGAGTTACTGAGGGGTTGTAAGTCAGTGCTCTTGGATTTGCTAGGTTCCAAAATGTTAAGTGCTGCGATACAGACATGCAATTGATAAGGTGGTCAATGACTATTAAAAGACACAGACATATACAAACAGCTGCTTATACCTTCCTTGTGCTAGTTATTAATATCAGCTTAGTTAATCCTCTCTTCCTCCCAGTGAGGTGGAAAGCATTATCAGTTCTCTCTCGATGCGGAGACTGAGGCACAGAGCGGTTAAGGGACTTTTTCACCATTACACAGTCAGTAAGTGGTAGCGCCAGGATTTGAACCCAGTGAGTTGGTTCCGCAGCTATTTAACAACCCCATTATACTTCCTCACTAATTAAAGGGGGAAATGGCCCTGAAGTGCTGGAGATACTCTGGAGACATCACTTGGGCACAGTGGGAACCCAAAGGAAAGAATGTCGAATCCTACTGGTATTGGGGTAGAGAAAGAGAGGGTGCAGTAAGACAAAAATCCATAGAGAGCTTGTGCTGAATCTGCCAGTGGAGTTTGTATTGATTAAGTATATTGTGGGGTGGAGGAAAAAAGTGGGAGGACACTTCAAACAGAAGAAGCAAGACTTGTCTCAGTACTGCAGGCAGTTACTGTTGTCCAGAGTCTAAGGAACTTGTAACCACAAGAAAAGCTGGCCTAGTGATGACAGGGCCACATACTCCATTCAAAGGAATTCATATTTGTTACTAGTAAGCCTAGGTTGTTAGACTCAACCCATTATTTCATACATGTCAAGATCATTTAGGAGGCTGCCTTTTCCAAATATTAGTCAACCCTTTGGGGTTCTGATGTGGAAACTTGATAAAAATGTCATCATCAAGTTCATGATTTAAAATACTGACTTGGGACAGAAATCAGGGCTGAACCCCCGAGCAAAGGACATAAACCACAGCTCATGACTGATTAATCAGTTATTAATTAGTTACATAGTCATCTTACTATATTGTCTTCTGGTCCACATCTTCATCTTGTTCATAGGAGCAGCAAGAAGACAAATATTTAACTGAAATGAAGAGATCCTGTGTGCACAGCTTTCTCGGATCTTTCATTCTCATAACCACACTGAATAAAAGAGAGAGATTATTCTGGTATAACGTCTTCATGAACCCCTGTTGACTTCTTTGTGATTATCCCTTTTGTCACTAAAATTGTTCATTTTAAAGTCCATTCTAGAATTTAACCTGAATAATGAGCCATTGCTCTTTCTTCCTTCCAGAAACCAGACCAACATTTTTCCATTTTAATAGCCCAGCGGATCTTCCATTTTCCATGGTTCAGTTTGAGATTTCTCACAGCACCCTGGGAAGTGATCCGTCTGGGTTCAGGGGATGCAAAGCCCTTTGTGATCTGGATTCTGCTGGCCTCTCCTAACACTTCCACACTCCAGCGCCCCAGGGCAACTCTCAGTGTGTTCACCACTGTGTCACATGTTGAGTATTTGTAAAGACTGTTCCCTCAGCACTAAGATGATTTATTCCTTTTCTCCACCTAGGGAAATCTTTTTACATTTAAATGTCATCTGGGTTCTAAGAAGTCAAGTGGTTATAAGCTTTATTACGAAAAACAGCGGATTCCTGACCTTCCCCTTCTCCATTCTTCTTTCTCATTTCCCAGAGGCAACCACTTTTGATTGCTCTTTGGGCATTTACCGCAAATTGTTAAATAACATGTTTCTACTACCGACCTCTCGATTTTTCAGTTTTAGAAATTATCTATTAAATTCTCACTATGAAAGATGAAGAATTAGCTCTCTTTAACACCTCCCTCATCCACCTCCACAATTTTTTCCCAAACCTCCCAGTAGACTTATATCATCATTTTAGTTAGATCTGTATTCAGTGTTTACATAATTATGACTATATTCACAGCATGTCCATGTAGTAAAGGATGATTACATTTTCTTTCTTGTAAAACTTTTAATATTCCCTGGAGTTAATAATTGTCTTATTTCTTCATTTGTGCGGTTTTCTACCTAGACATTCCTACCTAGGAATTCTAATTAATTCCTACCTAGACATTCTTCCACATATGTAAATTTCTTCTCAATATATTTAAACACATCAGATATTCCATCAAGTTCATCTTCTTGGGAGCTTTCTAGATCCTCTCTGTGCTTCCTCTTCGGTCTGTGCTACCTGCACTGCAGGCCTGCTGAGCAGCTATCTTCCTGAGTTCCCTTCTTCATCCTAGAATTCTCTTTTCCCCTTTACCCTCTCCTATGCTAGATTCCCTGTTTCCTGGATCCCATGTCATCTGGTCTTTATTACTCCCTGTCTTTGCCGGACCACATCCTGAAGTAGCTTCCTGAGAAAGATGTATGGGTGATAAATGTTTTTGAAAACCTGCAAGCCGAAAGTGGATTTATTCTATTCTGATTTTCAGTTGACAGTTTGCCTATGTATAGAATCCCAGTTTGGAAATGACTTTCTCTCAGAGTTTTAAAGGTATTGCCCCATTTTCTTCACTTAGTACTAATCCACTAACAGCAACTCCCAATGCTTTTCTCTTGGAATAGGCAGTTTTCTCAGGAAAAAAGTGTGGATTGGTAGTAAGTGAAGAAAAGAAAACTAAGCAAGTCTGACTGATGCCTTTTTGGTTCTTAATCCTTTGCATCTGACTTCCCTGAAAAGGTTTAGGGGGCTTCTCTCTGTCCCTCATAGTATGAAATTGTGTAGTGATGTGCTTTGATCTGAGTCTGTGTTGTGTCATTGCACTGGTTGCCTGGTGCACCTTAGAATCCAGAAGTTAAAGTCTTTCAGTTCTGGGAAATGTTCTTGAAATATTTAATAATTTCTATGCCTATGTCCTGAATGGTATTGCCTGGGTTTTCTTCTAGGGTTTTTATGGTGTTAGGTCTTATGTTTAGATCTTTAATCCATCTGGAGTTAATTTTAGTGTAAGGTGTCAAGAAGTATAGGCAAGGACTTCATGACTAAAACACCAAAAGCAATGGCAACAAAAGCCAAAATAGACAAATGGGATCTAATTAAACTCCAGAGCTTCTGTACAGCAAAGGAAACGATCATTAGAGCGAACCAGCAACCAACGGAATGAGAAAAAAATTTTGCAATCTACCCATCTGACAGAGGGCTAAAATCCAGAATCCACAAAGAACTAAAACAGATTTATAAGAAAAAACAAACAAACCCATTCAAAAGTGAGTGAAGGATATGAACAGACACTTTACAAAAGAAGACGTCTATGAGGCCAACAAACATATGAAAAAATGCTCATCATCATTGGTCATTAGAGAAATGCAAATCAAAACCACATTGAGATACCATCTCACACCAGTTAGAATGGCGATCATTAAAAATCTGGAGACAACAGATGCTGGAGAGGATGTGAAGAATAGGAACACTTTTACACTGTTGGTGGGAGTGTATATTAGTTCAACTATTGTGGAAGACAGTGTGGTCCTCAAGGACCTAGAAATAGAAATTCCATTTGACCCAGCAATCCTATTACTGGGTATATATCCAAAGGATTATAAATCGTTCTGTTATAAAGACATATGCACACATATGTTCATTGTGACACTGTTTACAATTGCAAAGACCTGGAACCAACCCAAATGTCCATCAACGATAGACTGGACAAGGAAAATGTGGCACATATACACCATGGGATACTATGCAACCATAAAAAACAATGAGTTCGTGTCCTTCAAAGGGACATGGATGAATCTGGAAACCATCATTCTCAGCAAACTGACACAAGAACAGAAAACTGAGCACTGCATGTTATCACTCATAGGCGGGTGTTGAACAATTAGAACACATGGACACAGAGGGGAGCATCACACACTGTGGACAGTTGTGGGGGGCTAGGGGAGGGACAGAGGAGGAGGGTGGGGAGGGATAACGATGGGAGAAATACCAGATGTGAGTGATGGGGGATGAAGGCAGCAAACCACCTTGCCATGTGTGTACCTATGCAACAATCCTGCATAATCTGCACATGTACCCCAGAACCTAAAGTACAATTAAAAAAATGTAATAATTTCTATTTTTGCCATTGTTTCTTTTAGAAATTCTTTAGTGTTCCTGGGCTGATTGTCTAATTTCATAATTTTCTATCTCTTTTTTAATTCTATTCTCTGGTTTCTTCAAATTATCTTGCAAATATTTGTCAAATGTTTATGCATTTCAAAGAAATTGTTAATTTTTGGTCCTCTGAATGTTCCACTATCTAAATCATCCTGCTTTTGTTTCATCAATAAAACTTTCTCTTCTCTTTAAGGATATTGAAAATATATAGATAGATAACATACATTATATATTATAACATGTTATATGTGCTATATATGATATATAGTATTATAGATGTATCTAAGATATCTTATATAAATATAGATATATATTATAAATGTATCTTATAATAAGATATATAATACTGTATGTAATATTATATATAAGATATATAGTATTATATATCATATATAAGTATCATATAGTATAGATATATCTTATATATAGTAACATAGTTATATATAACTATATATTGTAAAATATAAAATATATATCTTTTATATAATTATATATCTTATTTTCTTTTATATATGATATATATCTTTTATATGCAGATTTTTATATACGAGGACTATACAATTATATATATATATGTAAATTGTATATACAATTATCAATGTATATATATAAAATTGTGTCAGCCTCTTTTCCCTGACTTGTCTTGATTTTCTTCCAAATTCCTTTTCTCCTGTTTTTAGAGGCGAGGGAGCTTTGCTTTCAGAGGCTTTTCTCCACTGCCTGGGAATTCTGGGCTGTCCACTCTAAGAACCGAGCCCTAAAGGGGCCTGTTGACTAGAAACAGCTTCAACCGTGGGTGACGTGACCACGCTGTTATCTGGTAGAACTCTTTACGTCTTTTCTCTTGGATTAGGCAGTTTTCTCAGGAAAAAAGTGTTCACTCTTTTCCTATAGAGGATGAGCCTGATGCTGATGTTCTGATTGCAGAGTGTGGAAGGCTCTAACAGTTCTGTGTGCAGACTTTCCCAGAATCCCTTCTTTCAGGACAGCACTTCAGCCCTCACCGTACCTGATGGTCCCAACGTGGAGTCCCTCTGATTCATCCTTTCCCAGCTTCTGCTGTGATTGAGGAGGGGGAGCTATCTGCATATGTAGCGGGGAGGACGGTTATGGGAAGAAGGCATCTGGCATCTGGGGGTCTTATTGCTGCTGCTGCTTTTTTTTTTTTTTTTTTTTTTGAAACGGAGTTTTGCTCTTGTTACCCAGGCTGGAGTGCAATGGCGCGATCTCGGCTCACTGCAACCTCCGCCTCCTGGGTTCAGGCAATTCTCCTGCCTCAGCCTCCTGAGTACCTGGGATTACAGGCACGCGCCACCATGCTCAGCTAATTTTTTGTATTTTTAGTAGACGGGGTTTCACCATGTTGACCAGGATGGTCTCGATCTCTTGACCTCGTGATCCACCCACCTTGGCATCCCAAAGTGCTGGGATTACAGGCGCGAACCACCGTGCCCGGCCCCCGCCTTTTTTTTTTTTTTGAGACAGTTTTGCTCTTGCTACCCAGGCTAGAGTGCAATGGCGTGATCTCAGCTCACAGCAACCTCTGCCTCCTGGGTTCAAGCCGTTCTCCTGCCTCAGCTTCCCAAGTAGCTGGGATTACAGGCATGCACCACCACATCTGACTAATTTCGTATTTTTTTAGTAGAGATGGGGTTTCTCCATGCAGGTCAGGCTAGTCTCAAACTCCCGACCTCAGATGATCCGCCCGCCTCAGCCTCCAAAAGGGCTGGGATTAGAGGCATGAGCCACCATGTCCAGCTCTTATTGCTTCTAAAACCAACTTTCAGACACTTCTGCTTTTAGCTTCACTTTCACCTTCATGATTAGAGACATCGTGTACCTTTCTGGGGTTCTACGGTGCAGTCACTTCTACTGCCAGCTAAGATTTCAGTCCTCTCAGCTCTGTAGAGTCGTATCAAATGCCCATCTGCTTTTCTTCTTCAAAAGAAGGTGTTTGGTATTGTTTCTTTTTCTGTTCTCTTTATCTTTAAATATTTATTGCTTGAAAAAAAAATCTTGTGTTGTTTTTTGGTGAGGTTTCCGGAAATAGTGGGGTAATGTGCATTCATTCCACTAATTCAAATAAAAAGTACACAGCTATATTTTGAATTTTTGTGTGGCATGATCTATTAGGACCCCTGACTGCCCCACCCCCGACCTGTAGGATCAATGGCTTCCTTCTTTATAGCTCTTCTGTATCTGAACCTTGTACATACTTATTTTCTTGCATATGTAACATGATTACAAAAGAAGTTTGAATCTTCTTACTGGACCATAAACTGCTTGAGTAAAGTAGCTCTGTTATCTCTCTCTACATCTTCAGGATTTGGCACAGAACCAGGTACTTAAATGTTCAATGAATGCATGATGAATTGAGCAGAAATTGGATGGTATTTTCTATAAGCAGACTCAACTGCAAAGAAATGAGTGGCTCAGTTGTCCTGCTGGCAGGAAGCCCATAAATGTGAGGGTAGCCTAGATCCTATTTCAGCGTTCTTAGGAATGATGAGGAGTGGAAATGCAGATTGAACCTTTCCTAAGCAATGGCCTTCAAACGTGGGACATGCACTGGGCTTAGTCACCTCCCTCAGGAACAGGGCATTAAAACTAAGGGTGGCCTTGGGACAGGGATAAATTGACAAAAGCCTCCCTTTTGTCAGTGACTTAGGATAAGCATGGTGTTCTGGCCCTAGAGGGATGGGTGTTTATGATCATCATTTTTCATGTATGGGAAGTGGAATGTGAAAGAGTGGCTATTGCATCTTCTTAAGTGTCCTTGAATGTTCCTCGCCCCTAAAACACACCTCGCTCATTCTAATAAAGGCCATATTTCCAAAGGCAAGGCTGTTCAAAGCTGGGCTGGGTCGAAGAGTGTTGGCAGCTTGTAGGGTCTATAGTGACATAGACAGGGGTCTTGGCTTCAGATCTCCCTGCTAAGACTCTAGCTAACAATAATAGAGTAGGGCTCCCTCCTTGCTCTGAGTTGGCCAATAACTCTGCCTCTTCCCTAATAGGCAGGTTCAAGAAATACAACTCATGTCAGTGACCAAGAAGCCATCCAGCAACTGTATTAATAAGTTGGACCCTGTTCTTTCAGTTAGAGAATCTAGATTGTGGAAAGGTGGCCTGGGATGGCAGCCTGAACCTCTGGAAGGTACACTAAGTTAGGAAGGTCTTCAGAGGGAAAGGAAGCTGGGAGGGGCATAATTCCAGGCAGCGGCAGGCTATAGGGCAGAATCAGAGACAAGAGACAGCAAAACACACCTGGAGACCATTTATGTACATCTAATCTGATGGGTGAAGAGATAATGGAATGACATTGAGCTAAAAGGAGCAGGTCTGGGCCAAATACCCAGGTCTTAACAATACTTCTCTCTTCTTAGCTATTCTGGCTTCAGAAGTGATGTCTTAAGAGCTCATGCTCCCGTTTGTGGCTAATGCTCCCTGCAGGATGGCACTTCTCTCTGCATGACAGCTCACTATTCAACGAGGTGACAATGTGTAGTCAGGACCTGTTCAGGCAAGAGAAAGAATCTGAGAATAAGTGAAAGAAAACAAGATACCAACCATTTTCTTAGGAATGGCTGAGCTTATACATCCGTCTGGGGGAAATAAACCTGTCAGGAATCTGTTGGCCTATTGGGTCATTGATATGACGTTGAATGCTAACACATAATCCAGGCAGCCTTGTAAGCTTGGATGATTGACCATTTTGACATCATACAGATATGCACATGTTGGAAGAAATTTGACTTTCATAGCTAGAATAGCAACGTATGGGGGTGGGGGAATGGGAGTTCTAAAATGGACAGGCACAAATCCTTCCTCGTCTCCTCTGCTTTTGCTTATTTTCCTTCTTTCTTTATAATATATTTAAATAATAAATGGAATTTGGACATGGATCTGAACATCATTGAATTGCAAATATGCGATTACCCTTAGAAAACCCAGAGAATCTTGGAGAAAAGGTCAAGCAAGGGCAGGAATTTTTCCAGTGACCTATGAGACAATCTGGGCTTTTATACTCCTTCAGGTGATTCTTCCCCTTCAACTGTCATGGGTGAGAATGGGGTGCAGAAGTTAGTAAGGCCCAGCTCTGCCTCTTATTAACCATGATCCTGAGCAGGTGAACTCTCTCAAGGTGTTAGTTTCCAAACTTGGAAAATAGGAATACCTGCCTCACAGGCTGATTATAAAAGTGATCAAGAACATGTAATAAAGAGCCAGCTTCACACAGCTTGGCATCTCAGTGCCCAACACAGGCTATGAAATAATGTTGATTTTATTACTGCTCTCATGGCTAAAGGGCAGCAATGGTATGCCTGTTGGCATTCCATCTTGTGGTCAGGCAGCATGGGCCATTCCTTGGCCACTCTGTGGAGATTATCTGAACTTGGCCAAAGAAGTAAGTCTCCTAAAAAGAGTGAGGGAGTAGAAACTCCCTCATAGGATTGTAGGTGTTCTAAAAGGAAGTCACTATGAAAGCACTTCATGAATGCTAGCATTAGATATTGGTAATGTTCTCTGGAAAGCAGTATAATGGTGCACACAAAATGTAGACTCAGATAAACATGGGATCTGGCTCCAGCTCCAGCCTACAAACAGCTTCACTCCAGTCAAGGGCTTTCACTCTGTGTGGCACTGGGGAGTTTTATCTGTTTAAATGTTACTATCCATGCTTTCCTTGTAGACTGTTGCTAGAATTAAAGGAGGTAAAATATATGGAAGTAATTTCAGCCTGGGCAACATGATGAAACCCCATCTCTACCAAAAATACAGAAAAGGAAAAAAATTACCTGGGTGTGGTGGCACACACCTGTGGTCCCAGCTATTCAGGAGGCTGAAGTGGGAGGATCGCTTGAGCCTAGGAAGCAGAGGCTGCAGTGAGCTGAGATCGTGCCACTGCATTCCAACCTGGGTAACAGAGTGAGATCCTGTCTTGAAAAATAACGGTAAATATTTTGCCTAATACCTTGCACAAGGAAGGCATTCCTTGATCAATGTTAGCTTCCTTCCTTCCCGTGGTTCATCTTCTATTACCTACTCAAGAATCTCTGGCACATAATTTGAAATTCAGATGTCAAAAACACTGAGAGATGATACAATTAAGATTAATTAGCATCTTAATAGGTTAAGATATTGAGGCTGAAAAATGTAAAACAACATTTAACAAGGCTATATGTGAAAATGACATGTATCGATATCCACTTAGTGCATCAGTGTATGATGGATTTGTGTGAGTTTAGGTGTGTGTGAATACAGCTCACACCCAAAGCTTTAGTGACAGAATCACCAAACACTAGTTACTGGAATTCATGGGTCCATTGTAGTCAGCACTGGTCAGACCATCCTAGAGAATGTGTCACATCTAGGAGCCACAGTTTTTAAAAAGGAGCCCTGATATGTCAGAGCCTCTCCAGGGATATGGCCATCGTGAAGAGTATCTTGAGGAATGGCTGAAGGAACTGAGGAACTCTAGTATGAGAAATAGAAGATTAAGGGGAAACATGAAACTATCTCTTTCTTCAATTTAAGGATTTTATAAAAGAGGAAATGAATGGGGAATGTGTTATACAAGGAAAAAAACATGAAACTGCAAGTCTCAAAAAGATAATTGTGATTCCCAAAAGCTTCTCTTTGTACATATGTTTATTTATGCATCTAACAAACATTGATTGAATTGAGTGCATATCTGGTATTAGACATGGTGCTCTGTAGGCAGAGATATGTTGGTGAATATTTAACAATCAGCTCTCCAGGAAAGGAAAATATTCCCGATTTATATCATTTGCCAATCTCTGTGGTGTAAATACTCCCTCCATGACTGATTACAAGCTACTAACGTAAATGTGGAAACTGGGGAGAGAGTTGCTCCATTGGCTTTTCCAAGCTAGAAAAAGCTGGCTTCAGCACAACCCTACCTATGTAGGCTCTGGGGATGCGGAGCACAAAGGCACAGACTTTGCATTTAAGAGACCTACAAGCTAGTGATAGAAACCACTTCATCCAGCTGTGACCTAGGAGTGCATTTGGTTCTGAGAGAAGACCCATATCTGAGTGGGAGGATGTGACTTAATGGGGTTGGCTAGGGAGAAAAGCAGAGGGAAGGGAATTCCAGACAGACAGAGTAGCTACAAACCTGTGCGCCTAGGAGGAGAGATGATAAAAACAGCCATGCCAGTTGTCCAGTTTGACTGGAGCAGAGAGGACACGGCTGATTCGGGAAGACTGACATGAGAGATATGTGGTAGCCAGAACACCATCATAAATTTGAGCCTAATTTCAGAGGCAGCAGGGAATGGATAAAAGGTTTTTAACATGGAAGTGATGTGATATTTAATCTGAGGGAAGCATAGAAAAATGGATTATGTCAGGTCAAGGATGGAGATATTGATTAGAAACATGCCCAGATAGCTGACAAAAAAATAGTAATGGTGTGAGGTATTGACTTAAAAGCATGAGATCTAAAATTTGGAAAAGAGAACTTTATTTCTTCTGAAGGGTTGCAACCTGCACGCTGGGAAGTGAAACCTCCTGCTGAGACCAAAAGCAGCACTGAGAGGGGAGGAAAGGTGCAACAGGAAACTCATGTCAAACAGGAAACATACATATTCAACAGGTTTTAGGAGGAGCTATGAATATTCATAAAGGGAGGTCATGCATGCATGGCAAACAAACATACATGTTACATACATCCCATGTTCACTTTGGAGTGGAGATGTAACATTAAAATGCAGTAAAATTAATCTCTATACATCAAAAGGTGAAATTTAGGACACAGGTGCTTTGTGGCACAGGCCTCATAAACCAGCCAAACCTAATTTGTGATTAGTGGTCATTTATCAGGAAAGAAGGCTTTGTGAAACTGATTCGTGTCACATGGAAACTTCAAAAGGGGAGGGAGGAGAATTGGCCATAATATCAAGTGGTTGGCTGAAGTCAGCAGAGGAGTGACTTTTCCATTTGTTTTCCAAGGCTGGTTTCTATTTAACTCTTAGGAAAAAAAATCTGGCAACAGTTAGCAAGGAAGGAGGGTGTACTGAGAGGCATGACCCACGTCCTGTCCTGTGATGGCCCAGAGATGTAGTTTTTAAAGTTTTTCTGGAGTCTTCTTGGCTAAGAGGGGTTCAGTTAGTCAGGGAGCTTAGGATTTTATTTTTATTTCGCAGAAGGTAGTGACATTGGAAAATAGGGAGGGTACACATTTAAGTAACGTCAGAATCATTAGAATAGATGGGACGCGGAGAGAAAAAATAGGGCATGGTGAGTAACTGGATCTGCAAAGTAAGAGGGAATGACGAGTTAGGGAGAATGTGCAGATTGGTGACAGTGAGATTCATCTTGTTAGGAAAGAGTTTCTACAATAACTAACTTGGAGAGCTTCTTAAAAATGTCAGTTCCTGGGTTTCCCCCTAGAGGCTGATTTTTGTAGGTGGAACACGGGGCCTCTGAATCTCTATTTTAAAATCACCCCAGTGGAGTCCACTGCATAATTCTAAGCCAATACTTTCATTCCTTACGTCCCAGGCATCATTCTAGGTGCAGGAGATACTGTGGTGAATGAAAGTCCTTGCCTTTTAGAACCTTTAAGTAGGAGACACAGAAAATAAACCAAATATCTGCAATAATGTTTAGGTTCCAATACATTCTATGAAGAAAATACAGGATAAGAGGATGGAGATTGATGGAAGGTGAGGATAGGGTTGCTATTTTAGATAAGGTAGTTAGAGAACTCTCTCTGAAAAGGTGACAAGCTGACACATAAAAATAAGCGAAAAGGTTTGAGAAACACTAAGTTACAAATATAGAAATAGTAACAGAATGGAATGTATCAATGACGGGGATAAAGGGGTGGTAAGTTCTGTTCTGGGCATGAATTAAAGCTCTCTGTCAGACATCTAAGTAGAGGTAGCCAATAAATCATTTGCTATAACTGTTCAAGGCTCATAGAACAGATCTGGGCTTGGGATATACATTGGGAGATATCAGGCTATCGATGGTGGTTGAAGCCATGAGAGTGTGTGGAGCAAGAACAGGAGCGAAGAATGAAACACGTGGAGGGAAGGCGCTTCCTTCTGGGAAGGAAAATGAGAGGCAACAGAGAGGTAGGAGGAAAACCCGTAGGCAGTGCTGCCGGTGAAAAGACAGGTTTGAAGAGGGAGATGCAAACAGGTTCAAGAGCTGCCCAGAGGTCAGATGACATAGTGTTTGGCAAGTGAAGATCATTTTCCATCTTGATGAGCAGCCTTGGAGTCGGGGTGGTGGGACTTGGAATGTAACAAATGGTATTCAATGGGAGCTGAAAAGTGGAGACAGTTGAGGTAAAACTGCCCAGTGAAAAAGCAGAAGAGAAGTCCGGGAGTGGTGAAAGAAGGACATAGGAATGAGGGAGAGTTTTTTAAGTTAGACTTCGACGTGTACATTTGCCAAGGGAAGAGAACAGGGCTGGGCCCAGTGGCTCATGCCTGTAATCCCAGCACTTTAGGAGGCCGAGGTGGGTGGATTACCATAGCCCAGGAGTTCAAGACCAACCTGAGAAAAACCACGTGGCATACCCTGTCTCCTCAAAAAAATAGCCAGGCATGGTGGCACCCACCTGTAGTCCCAGCTACTCAGGAAGCTTAGGTGAGAGGATCACTTGAGCCCGGGAGGCAGAGGATATAGTGAGCCAAGATCATACCCACTGCACTCCAGCCTGGGTGACAGAATGAAAATGTGTCTCAAAAAAAAAAAGCCAATGAAGGAAAGATGATGGAGAGAGATGGGGAGATAATTAAGACACTGAAAAAGGACAGGGACTGTGATCTCTTCCCTGAGACCAGAAGACAGGGTGGATGCTCATGCAGATACTGTGTTAGGTAGGTTTGGGAGGTAGTGGATTTCCAATCCAAGAACCTTTATTTTACTTGGTGTGGAGGTTAAAGCCATTTGCAAAGAATTGGGGGTGGAGGGGGGGTGGTTAGGTGATCTAGGCAGAGCTGGGAGAGTGGCAAAAGTATGAAGTGGCCTTAGGAGAGTGGCCTTAAAAATAAGTTAGTGAGGTGGCGGGACCACAGTGTGATGGTTGGGCCATGGCTGAGCCAAGTTAAAGGCCCTGACTTCGAGGGCCACCTGTCTGCCCAAGAATTTATGTTTATTCAACAGAACTCAGTATCTCAAGTCAGGAGTTAAAAAACATGGAGAATTAGATTGATGTGGTGTTGGGGTTTTGCTGCATGAGGTTGGAGAAGAAAGGAGAGAGAATTGACACTTCTAAAGTAAGTTACCGTGCTTCTGGAAGGGCAGCTGCTTGTCACGGGATGGCCATTTGGTCCAACCTGCCCTCGAGGAGTATCTGGCCTGATCTCAGGACTGTTGGCATCAGAATCACCCTGGAGTTTGTAACATGAGCAGTGAATCTCTGAGGGGCAGGGGAGTTTGCATTTTACAAGCTTCCTATACCATTCTAATGTATATAACAATTTAAATATTGCTGCTTTCTGAGTCCTAAAATCCCTCCCCGGCATCCTGATACATCACTAGCCCTGTCACAATGCCCGCAAATGGACAGCAGCTGACAGTAGATGATGCTTCTGGCCAGCAGCTCCAGAGGAAAACCTCCTCTCCTCTCTCTCCCTGCACTGAAGACATGTCAGTCCCTCAGCTTGACCAACTGCCCCCAGCAATGCGCCACTAGCGGCCAGGAGTGCATCTATGTCAGTAACTGATCAATACCAAGAGGGGATCCTTTTCCCTCCCCTGGCATCCTGCCCATGGGTCTCTCTGGTCCTTTGCCTTGTCCAAGCCTTTCCAGCACAGCTGCAGAAATGTAAGATGGCCCCAAAGTTTCCCTGGATAGCTGAGGGGGTCCAGCCACTAGCCCCCATCCTGGACAGGCCCTTCCCTGACTGCGCTTTTTTCCACTTTCCCACTGGCTTTGCCCCCGCAGCTTCAGCAGATCCCACTCCCCCGCAGCTCCCAGCCATCCCTTCTCAGATCAGAGAGCTGGGAATTTAAGAGTCAGAATTAATTAGGCAAATGTCAGGCAGCATGAGTCACCAAGGCCCTGAGTATTTTGGTGGATTACAAATGGGAGCCCTTACAGCAAGAAGGAGCCCCAGACAGTGTCAGCCACCCGCCGTAGGTGCTGATCCCTGCTCCTGGGTCAGTGCTGCAGGCAGCTTTCAGACCCAGCAGATTCCAACCAGGACTGGATGTGGCCAGGGGATGTGACCCAAGTCACTGAGGGAATCCTTATCAGTCTTTCAGATCACTGGGTGCAGAAATATGCAACCAAGTGAAACCAGAGGCTTGTGCAGGCTATAAAACTGGGAGTATTCTCAGAGCTGAAGAGAAACTTCACACAGGCTGTAAGAAACCAGCAACCTGCCCATCCTGAATGTCTTTTTTGATATTTTTCTAGACTCAATGAGCCATATTCTTATCTAGTTATTCTCTAAGATGGGGAGTAGGGGGCATCAGGTAAGTGGCTACCATTTTCTCATGGGATGCCCTGGCTTAGAAGAGCTGAGTCCTTTTCCCCCAGAAATCTGCCCTCTCCACACCCCATCCAGTCCTCCTGCCAAGTACCCTCTGCAGATCAGGCAGTAATTGTCAAAGTAACATAAAAACCAGGAGGAATCTTCCAGATCAATTTTTACCACCTTTCAATGAGTTTTATTCATTTACTCATTTAGCCAAATTATTGAATACATAGCAGTATGCTCCATACTGTCATCATATGAATCTGCCATGAATCTTGCTCCTGGTAGTTTTAATCTGTGAAGGAAATCAGAACATGCTCACCCTGAACTATAACACAAGGTAGAGTGATGAAAGTATCATGAGAGAGACAGGAGTTGTATGTGGGAGGGGAGGTGGTTATGACTGATCAGGAGGAGGAGAGATTATATCAAATTGGGTTGTGCAAAGTATACAAACCTTCAGTTATAGGATGAATGAGGACTGGAGACCATTAACATACAGCACAGTGACAAGTATTATTAACACATTATATACCTGACATTGGCTTAGAAAGTAGATCTCAAGTATTCTCATCACAAAAGAATGGCAACTGCTTGAGGCAATGGGTGTGTTAACTTGCTTTGTTGTATTAATTATTTCATAGTATACACACATATCAAAATGTTACACTGTACACCCTAAACATGTACGATTTTTATTTGTCAATCATACCTCAATAAAGCTGGAAAAAATTACTAGGAGGTCCCAAGGCAAAGCTTGCAGCGGGAGGTAGTGTTTGAAACAGCTGGGCTTGCAAGCATGGCTCTCCAGTCAGAGAGGATGTACCTTATCTCTGAGCACAAAGAGTTTGTGGGTGGCAGAGCAGGACCAGTGATAGAACTCTATTCTCCTGTATCCCACTCTAGCAATATTTGGCCATTAGATGGTGAGTGTTCCTCCAGCAGGCAATTCACCTAACACAATTGATGAAGTATTTACAACAGTCATTACCAAGCTGATTCTGATGAGGTATCTTTCCTCAAAGAACTCCAAGCCCAGAACAGCCAAAAACTTCTTGGTAATAAGCTAACAATAGGCACCACCTTCTCCCTGGCCACACAAATGAGGCCTTAGGAGTCATTTGAGACTCCCCCTTTCCTCCTCACTTCCTATGTTGAATTGATTGCCAATTATTGTTGGTTCTGCCTCATTAAAAATTCTATCAATATGTATTTATTGGACATCTCTGTTAGGTTCTGGGAAACAAAGATGAATAAGGCACAGTCTCAAGGAGCCCGTGATTGATGACAGAGGCAGACTTGTAAACCAAAAACATGGTGCAACGTGATATGTGAACAATACATCACAGCGGGAATGCTGTGGGAACACAAAGGGAGGCATGAACTCAGCCTGGCAGGGATTCAGGACGGGTGCCAGCAAACGGTTTTCTAGTTCATCTTTTCCCGCCATCCCCAATGCCATCATGCTCTAAGCTTTGATAACTGGACTATTGCAAACGCCTCTTCTTGTCTCCACACCAGCCCTCTGCCTATATATTCTCCACATTGCTGCTGGGTCTTTTTAAAGTGCAAACTCAACTATTACACTCTTCACCCTACTTAAAGCTCATTAGTGGCTTAGGATAAAACCTAAATGCCTGGTCTAGCACATAAGCCTGGTAACAATATGGTCTCTGCTTACCTTCTCAAACTTTTAATAGATATTAGCACACAAAACATCCCTGTTTATTTGTAAATACCTTTGCATATGCTGTTCTCTTGATTCAGAATCTTCCCCTGAGGAATCAACATTTTTCTTTCAAGACTTCGTTAAAGCTCACTTCCTGAACTCTGCCCTCTGGTCCTTAGGCATAATTCCCGGCTTTATCTTTGGTCTTTTCTTGGTGCTTCAGACATTCTCTATTACCCTCATCTCTCTGTTCTGGATAGCAATGGTCTGTTAGACACAAGCTCATCCCAGATAGTGAGCATTCTGCAGACAGGGGCTATGTCTTACACATCTTTATACCTGTGCTGTCCAGAACAGTGTCTGACACATAATAGGCACTTGATAAAAGATTGTCACATAAATGTAAGTAAATAATCTGAAAAGAAATGTGTTCTCAGAGACTTCAACTTTAAATAAAATCGTCTACAAATTAAATGGAAATTCTGTGGAAAGCAACTGGGTAACTAAAAGCATATTGAGATGACTTGGTCTTGGCATTATTCCTTAATTTTTACTCAAAGATTTTTCCTTCATGTACAGTTAACAGCACATAACTTGGGATACCCATTCATTGCTAGAACAAGGCATTGGGAATTCCATTGCTTCAGAACATCCCCAGAGATATGATATGCCATGTCCTTTCTGTTCCAGATCTGGCACTTTCATTAATAGCTTTGTGATTTAGGTGATTTAACCTTTCACAGCCTTGGTTTCCCTTATGTAATAAGATTATAACCACATTGTGGCTTGTGGTGAGTACGGTAATGTTCCCTGTATTTGTCCATTTTCACACATAAAACCATCAGATCCCGTGAGACTTGTTCAGTCTCACGAGAACAGCACAGGAAAGACCCACCCCCATGATTCAATTACCTCCCACTGGGTCCCTCCCATGACATGTGGGAATTGTGGGAGCTACAATTCAAGATGAGATTTGGGCAGAGACACAGCCAAACCATATTATCCCCTAAAATATATGTCTACCTAAGACATCAGAATGTGACCTTATTTGGTAAGGAACTTTCTAGATGTAATTAAAGTAAGGATCTCAAGATCATGATGGATTCGGATGTGCCCTAAATGCAATGATTGGTTTCCTATAAAAGATAAGAATAAGACACACAGGCACAGAGGAGAAACACAGAACGACCTTATGAAGAAAGGAGAAATTACTGTGATGCACATAGAGGTCAAAGAATGCCAGGATTGCCAGCAGCCACCAGAAGCTAAGAGAAAGGCATGGAAGGAATGCTCCCTGGGAGTCTCCAGAGGGAGCCCACCCTGTGCTAACACCTTTGTTTTGGATTTCTGGCCTCCAGAACTGTGAGAAAATGAATTTCTGTCTTAAGTCACCTAGTCTGTGATAAGGCATCCTGGCAGCTGCAGAAAATGAATACACAGCGTTACCTAGCCCACAGAATCTTGAAAAGGTCAAAGCGGGTGGTGTACATACAGCTGCTGGGCCACAGAGCTGGGGATGGAGGAGCTCAGCTCTAAGCCCAGCCCCAACTAGCACAGCAGCCTTTTACTTCCCCTTCGATCTGAAGGGAGCCTGTTCTAGGTCACAGGTGACCTTTCCTATGCAGAATCCACTGGGCTTACAGGAGAAACATGCTCAGCTAGGCCTTTGGTGCTTCCTTGAGAAATAACTCCCTCTCTTCAAAGTGTTTTGAGAGCTCAAGCCATAGATGCCCTGATGACAAAGGTCTCGGTCTCTGATTCATTTGGCTACTTTTGGAGGGTATTTCTTTCATTGTCAATTTCTGGCTCTTGGGCCTAGGTTAAATTTATTTAGTCTATAAATTTGTTCTCCTGGCTGCTCAACTGGGCCCGTCTGAGCACTTTGGCCTGAGTTAGTAAGGGACCTGGCTACCTCCATCCCCTAGTATGATTGAGTTTTCATTATTATATACAGCATCCTAGACTCAGCAGACAGGCCCTCTATAAATCAGTGCGGTTATTACGTTGTTCCCCAGCAGAAGCCTGCCTCAGCCTGGGATTGGCCTTGAGGGTCAGGCTTGAGAGTGCCATTTGCAAAGCAACCACTGCAACCGTAATCCTGGTGTCGATGTGGTCTTGATTCCCAAGGAAGGGCCTGTCAGGGCAAGGCAGGCCCTGATGCTCATAGGAGAGTCGGGGAGAGACAGCTTACTGCAATAGGAAGCTGGGGTCAGGGCTGAAGCATAAACTCAGTTACCTAAGCTAAGCATACGGAATGGAGGGCAAAGACGGAGATGGGGTAGCCTCAGGAACCCCATTATTAGAAGGGGGGCGTCTTGGGGAAATGATACAGAGGAACAACCAGGCAGCCCTGTGGCGAGCATCGATTCTAGGTCGTGGTTGTCAGACAAGTGATTTGGAACCCAGTGCAAAAGCTCAGTGGGAGCAATGTCATGAGGTGAGGGGGTTAGTGCAGTTTCTAAGCTGCACCAGATGGAGGCTGTAGGGAGACCTGAAAATAATTGTCAGTCCTTCCACATACTGATAGTTTCTTTTTAACCCAGCTGATGTTTGTCCTCTTCATTAATTGTTATGGGGACAAAGGAGAGACTACAGGCAAGGGGACAGGGAGAACCATTAAAAGGCAAGGGCCAGGCTGGAGATAACGGTGGCTTAAACTATGGTAACAGGAAAGGTAGACAGAGAGAATAGTTGGGATATTCTTTGGGGGTATAATAAATGAAATTTGCCAGAGGATTGATTATGATGTGTATGAACAAGAGGGGCAACAAGGATGACTCCAAGAGTTTTTGGCATAAGCATGTGTGTGAATGGCCAGGCTATTTCTTGAGCCAGGAAACACTGAAGTAGAGAAGATTGGTCTCCAGGAATATAACTCAAGAGTTTGGTTTTAAACATGTTAAGTTTGAGATGTCTGTTAGACATTCAAGTGCGAAGGTAACAGCAGGCATTGGATATATGGGTTTGGATGTATGGAAGAGGCTGGATTCTGAGATGAAAATTTGGGAGTCCTTGAGGGAGAGATGGAACTGGATGATGTCATTCAGTCAGTAAAGGTGGGTAGAGAAGATATCCCAGAACCAGGGGCTCTCTTCTACAGTTACAGATCTGGAAGAACAGGAAAATCCAGCAAAAGAGTGTGATTTTACACCTGGCCTCCCCTTTTTTCTCACCTGCCTAGCCCCTGTAGGCATTTGGGTGGTTAACAGCACCAGCCCTGGAGTCAGACACAGCCAACTTAGAGATTCAGCTCCATCTTTTAACATTGTGAAAATGTTGGCCAGTTATTAACCTCTCTTCATTTTTTTCCTTCTTTTTCCTTTTTTTTCTCTTTCCTTCCTTCTTTTTTTATTTCTTTCAAATTGGGATAATAGCCCCTACTTCCAGAGGAGTCTGTGAAAATTAAAGGTGAAAATACATGCCAATCACTCAAAATCTGGCACATGGGAAGTGCTCGTTAAATTTTAGCTATTGTTAACAATGCTATGAAAAATGCTTTATAAATTATAATGTGCTGAGGGATTACTATTGCTACCATCATTATTTTACAGGTTCTCAGAACATGTATATTTTTTGATTCCATAATCATTAAGATGACTTACCGATACATATGACATCTTATATAAGAGAATCTGAAGTCCTCTCAGTGACCTTGACAAAGCTCATTTAATTTGTTGCTAGATACTTCCGTTTCCCCAATAGTATGATCATTTCACATGCTTAAAAAAGGCAGAAGGCTGAGGTAGACAAGAGGTTTGCCATAATCAGTCTCCAACAGTACAGCCAAAATAAAGTTTCAAACTCTTTAATGAGATATCTGAAACAGAAGATTCTGCAAGAAGGTTTACCAAGGCACCTCCGCAGGTGGGTGTGGCATTCTCTGGGGACTATCCTTCCCTCCCTAGGACTTCATGGAAAACTTGAAGATTCTTTAGGAACATCAGCTTCTTTTCCTAGTGCCTATGAAAATAGGAACAGCAGCAGGTCTCAGCTGATTTGAGTGAATAGTCTGCTGCTGCTTATCTCAATAATTAGAATACAAGAAGCTTGGCCAGGGATCTGGAAGGCTTACAGAGAACAGGCATCCTGGCCCAAAGTCAGATACCTCAATTCCCTCCTGGCATTGCACTAATTTCTGTCAGAAGCCGAGCTGTGTCTCATGGCTGAAGAGTATTCAATTTGCTACTAGAATGGCAACTGGAAGTGAAAACATGCCTCTTGGAATCTATCATAGCCTCCAACAATCCTTTATTTTCACAGAGTGAGGGGAATAGAGGATATTCTGAGTCCAGTGGAGTTAACTCCCATACATACAGTTTAAGGGGAAGGCAAGCAGTTTTGAAGTCTGAAGCAGGAAGCAACAGACACTGAGTGCCTCGGACCAGCTATTCTATGGCAAGAACTCCCTGTTCTAAAATCAAGATGGTTCCAAATTAACCCAACGTTTTAATTTTACATCATCCGTTGGCTATTAACCAGCTCTTGTAATGACCCATTGTCAAATTGTTTAATAATTCAGTTAGTATGGAACAGTATTTCTTATCCCTGGCTGAACTTTAGAATTGCATGGAGAACTTTTGAAAAATATTGTTACCCAAGCCATACCTTCAAAGATTCTGCTTTAATTGGTCTGCCAGCCCCAGTGACTGTTATGTTTTCAAAGCTCCCCTGGTGGTTCTCTTCTGCAGCTGGGACTGAGAGGTACTAGTATAGAGAATACCTAGCTCCAGCCTAACTGTTGTAGGTATTAAGATGACTGGCTTGGTCTGGCTGTTGTTGGGGTTGATTTCTTAGCAGTTGACCCACAAGAAACAATTGGCTATTCACACATGACCTAGGGATCCATAACCCCACCTTCAGCAGAGACTTAAAAATCCTTCTTCGAAAGAGGAAGGTCATGTTCAATCCAGAGAAACCAGCCTCACATACAAAGATGTGTGAATTCCATATCTACTGCTGAATTTGGATATTTTAATTTTTAGATGCAAATCAGAGAAAATGGAGCATTCCCAGAATGAGTCAGGCACCTCAGTCTGTAAAAAAAAAATGCTTAAGGCAGGACCTTGGAGAAAGACATACCTCCTTGGCAGAAAAGAATCTAGCAGCTCCCTTCTTTAATAATTACATTTTCTAGTTCTTGTATTTGATGCTTTTAAATCTACAGCTTTGCTCATCCTGTAGGGACTGCCCCTCTCAGGGTTAGCCAATTCCTAAAGATGGTGAAGGACTGGCCTGCAAGCATGTGTTTCACATGCAAGCCATCCAATCCAGAGTCCACATTCCCAGCTATCTCCTCTGTGCAGTTCTCACATGCAGAGCCACCATTCCCCTGCCCCACTTGCCTGAGGGCCAGAAACCAGAAAACTAGGAACATCCCTAGAAACCACTAAAATTACTCAAACTAACCCATTCTAAGCCTGCTTATCCTGCCTCACCCATTCCTTCCCAGAAAATTACAATAAAAGCTTTTGCTATGTTTTCCTCCTATTCCCTCTGCCTCTACTGACCCTGGTACTTTCTTGTGTGGCCCCTCCTTTTGCAGTATGTTGCTATAACAAGTTCTCTCTTCAATAGTAGTTGTCTCCTCATCTATTGGCCTTGCAATACCAGAATAATAATTATAATAACTTAAAATACTTTCCTGGTTCTGGAGAAAGAAAAGAAACAGAAGTCAAGCCAAAAGCAACTAGGAAGGAAATGGCACTCTCACTCTATGGGTGGAGGGGTTGTGTTGAGAATTGCCTTGGAGATACGTGAGTTTTTTTATTTTATTTTTTTTTTTATTGCATTTTAGGTTTGGGGGTACATGTGAAAAACATGCAAGGTTGTTGCATAGGTGCATACGTGGCAGTGTGATTTGCTGCCTTCCTCCCCTTCACCTATATCTGGCATTTCTCCCCATGCTATCCCTCCCCAACTCCCCACCCCCTCACTGTCCCCCCCACTCCCCCCCACCAGACCCCAGTGTATAGTGGTCCCCTCCCTGTGTCCATGTGTTCTCATTGTTCAACACCCGCCTATGAGTGAGAACATGTGGTGTTTGATTTTGTGTTCTTGTGTCAGTTTGCTGAGAATGATGGTTTCCAGGTTCATCCATGTCCCTACAAAGGACGCAAACTCATCATTTTTGATGGCTGCATAATATTCCATGGTGTATATGTGCCACATTTTTCCTGTCCAGTCTATCATCGATGGGCATTTGGGTTGGTTCCAGGTCTTTGCTATTGTAAACTGTGCTGCAATGAACATTCGTGCACATGTGTCCTTATAGTAGAACGATTTATAATCCTTTGGATATATGCCCAGGAATCGCCACACTGTCTTCCACAATGGTTGAACTAATTTACACCAACAGTGTAAAAGTGTTCCTATTTCTCCACATCCTCTCCAGCATCTGTTGTCTCCAGATTTTTTAAGCCCTTTTCCTCCCCTCTTTGTCCAGGTAATTCTTTTGCCCTTGAGAATATGATTCAGGTCAGTTCCTAAGAGAAGCCTTCCATAACTGGTTCAGACCAAATCTGCTGTCCTCCTAGTCTTACTTCTGCTCCAATTTTGCCCTGTCTCTCAGATGGAATGGCGTAGTTGAAATAAAGCAATATATTACAGAGCACTGTACAGTCATTTTTCTGTTGACGTATCTGTCCCATAAATTAGGCTGATTTGATCATGAGCTCCTCAAACTCAGGGGCGCTTTTATTTTTTTTTTTTGGTAGCCTCAGTGACTGTCAGAGTGCTGACACATAAAAGCTGCACAATAAATGCTAGGATAAGTGAATGAATTAGGGAAGCCACTCTGAGCATCAATTTAAAAGTGAGAGAAATAATACTTCACAATATTGTCTGGATGCAGTGACATACTGTCTAATTGTGTACAGGATAATTATAGCTTAGATGTATCCTGGTGCTCATTGTCTGACACAAGTATCCCTTCAATCAGTGGTTGTTTCCTTCCTTCCCCCCAGGATTCCCTTCTGAAGGCGACTTTGCCATCAGGGTCTCTAAGTCTGTCTTCCAGAGTGCCTGGGAGGTCTGCATCCCCATGATCAGAAACCTGGCTGTGCACCTCGTCCATAGTCCTCCAAGTGTGTAAAGACTTGCCTTCCTCCACCTCAGGACAACTTTTTTAGACCTGTTAGCCAGACATTCACCAAATTATTAACTAGGACTTCACATCTTTTCATGGGTACTTGTCAAGGATTATTTCAGAGCCTATATTATTTATTCTAAAAAATTGATGCTCCTTTTCTAATTCAGTTAAATATTTTGGTGGAAGCCTCGTGATTAGGAAGATGCTTACCAGACATATCATGATCTTGCACTTTTTTGAGCTCCAAGACTATTTCTAGACAGAAAAAGAATTCTTTACTTGCACTAAAGAGCACCCTACTTCACTGTATCTATTTTAACCTGTCAGAAATATAAGCATTTTTTCTCTTTCTGCCCCATTTTTCTCAAATAAGTTCTATCATATATATGACATGGCCACTTGTAATGGAGGCAGCCCCTGGCTGTGGGCAATGTTGCTTAGTCAGACATCAGCTCTCTACCCCAGGAAGGACGATGGGCCTATGTGATGGATGGCGGTCTGGGGAAAAATCAAGCTAACCATGCCCCTGGGGATTTCCAGACAATCAAGTATATTGTAGATGGCTCTGGAATGGGATCCATACTCCCCTTATGGACTGTCGTATAATACTACTCTTGCCACACTAAGACCTTTGGAGGAGTCTCAGGACTTAGCAGCCCTGCAGGAAGAACACAGCTGGAGAGCATTTGCCTGCATGCATTCTACTTGCTGTTCGAGGCAGGCTTGTTGGCATGCTGCAGATGATGCTGATTTGCAGCTGTACAACACACAGGAAACTGCAATGAGCTGCAAGGTGCTACAGATGCTGAGTGTGCACTGAGCTTTCAAGTTTGCCTCAGGGCTCCAGAGGATGCTGGGAGTGATTGATTATAACACAGTGAGGCAGTCACTGTACCTGCCAAGCATCTGCGTGTATACTAAGGCGGCGGCGGGGAGCTGCTGCCTGGTGGTGGTGTCAGGAGTTAGATGAAAATACTACCTAATGATCCTGTGATGTGGCACAGAACATAACTCCCATGTCCTGGTTACATGGTAAGTGTGGTGCCCCATATGCTAACACCACCAACTTCCTCTTTATGCAAGGGCACCAGCAACAGACCTCTTGTTCTACCCCTCTTAGAAACTAACATTACACATCCCAGCATATTGAGACGGGCTTCTCAGTGATTACTTGCAGCATCAACACAGAATTTAGGTTAATCTTGACTGAAAGCTTTTAGGAATGCCAAAAGGGATATTTTGGACACAGGCTTTCTGAATTCAAACTAGCCTCCTGAATATGTCAAGAAGAAAGCAAAGGAGCCCATAAAAAATAACACCAAAGCCAATTGGATGTAACAAAGCTAGTCAGAAACGCTGTTTGAAAATATTTTCATTTCTTCTGGAAAGTGCTTAAATAGCTTGTGTGTGTGTCCCACAGAATAAAAACAGTGTAGTAATTCCTTTAGAACAAGATTTACTAGTGACAGCCAAGTCACTGGTTAATTGCAGTAAATCATTTTTCTACCCTCTCCTCCCTGTTCTCCTCAGTCTCCTGCTTTAGGTTACAAAAAGATTTTGAGGGGCTCAAAAATGTCCAGCACCAAAAACACAAGCCATAAGATAAGATCACAATGAATAAATTGGACTTCAAAAAAATTTTTTCATTCCCTTTAAAGATACTATTAAGGCAATAAAAAGCCACATATTGGGAAAATATATTTGCAAATCACATATCTGATAAAGAACTTATGCTTAGAATATATAAATAATTCCCAAAATTCAATAAGAAGTAACCAAGTTTTTAAATAGGCAAAATATTTACACAGACACTTCAAAAAAGATACACAAATGGCACTTAAGCACATGAAAAGATGTTCAGTATAATTAGTCATGAGGTAAATGCAAACTAAAACCACAATAAAATATTACTACACACGTTTTAGAATGGCTAAACTTCAAAAGATAGAATACCAACCAAGTATTGGCAAAGATATGGAGGAACTGAAACTCTAATGCATTGCTGGTAGGTATGTACAATGATATAATGGCTGTGGACAACTTAATTTCTTAAAAAGTTAAACACATGCTTACTATGTGATCCAGCTATTCCACTCCTAGGTATTACCCCAAACAAAAGCACATGTCCATACAGCAACTTGCTCACTATTCATATCAGCTGAATTTGCACTAGCTCCAAACTAGATACAACCCAAATGCCTACCAACAGGTGAATAGATGAACAAATTGTGGCATATCCATGCAATGGAATATTACCCTACCAAGCAATAAAAAGGAATAAGTCATTAAGACACAAACAACCACATAGATGGATCTCAGAATAACTATACTGAGTGATAGTAGCCAGGAAAAAAAGGAGTACACACTATATGATTTCATTTGTATAAAATTCTAGAAAATGCAAACTAATACAGAGTGACATAAGCAGATCTGTGCTTTCTTAGAGATAAAGAAGGGGGAGAAAGGCATGAGGGAGGGGATTGCAAAGAGGGATGAGGAAACTTTAGGGAGTGATACATATATGTTCATTATCTTGATAGTAGTGATGGCTTCACAAGTATTTAAAATGGTAAAATTCATAAAATTGTACATTGTACATGTGTACAGTTTTCAGTATCTTAATTACACCTTAGTAAAACTGGAAGTGGCATTGCATGGGATACTTTACCTGAGCATAGTTAGCAACAGGGGTAGCATATTTTTCCTGCCATGGGGACTCCTGGGGGTTCTGGATTTATGGGGCATCATATGGTGAATCTCCAGAGCATTCTGAGCCTGCAGATTGTTTTTGAGGTAAAGAAAATATCCATGAAATTATCTATTGACAGCTCCGGTCACGCTGCCACATATTCAACCTAGTTATGTGCCTATTCTCATGGGAACATGGTTTAGAACCAACAACCTTCTAGCCCTTAAAGGTATAACGGGGATCAGCATACGTCACCCCACAGATGCTGCTTTGGAACAGGGATAGTTTTGAGACGAAGGCAATTGAGAACCTACAAATGCAGAAAGAGATTTCTGCCCTTTCTTTATCTGCTTAAAAGCAAGGCATACATTCCTTTCTGTGAAGGTTTTCCCCTGAACCAGGAAGAGAAGAGGAGGGACTCTTATCACCAGAGGCAGAGAGTTGACACCAAGATGAGTTTGCATAAACAGTTTTACCAAAATAACCTTTACATTGATTCCCTAATTTATTTCCTAGTCACTTCCCCGTGATTTATTGTCCCTCAAAGTCCAAACTCCCTTTCCTTTGTTAAACTTGTCTTTAAATCCCTGATTCTAACCACTTCTTTGAGCTTCACTTCATTTCTGTGAACTCCTGTTCCTTTAAATATTAATGAAAATTATACATTTTTTCTCCTGTTAATCTGTCTTTTGTTAGTCTAATTTGAAGGCCCCTAGTCACTAGTCACTGAACAGAGTAGAGGGCAAGTTTTTCCTCCCCAATAGGAATTATGAATCTAGCTGAAAAAGCAAATCAGCTTCAGCATAGAATGATTCAACATAAAAATTACAATCACTTGGTAGTTTTGGCTCTTGGTCCAATACCACATTCTTATTGAAATTATTTAATGATGTATAAAAAGGAATGGAAATACTTATCCTGCCCTTGTGGAAGTGCTGCAAGCATAAAGTAATTAGATAATTGTGGGAATGTGTTTGATAATTGCTCTCATTTCAGATGTTTTAGATGCACACAAAGAGAAGCAGGAGGATGAGGACCCTGTGGTTAAAGTACTGTGTCTATCCGACAGCCTACCTTTCTGATGGTACCAGCCTATCCTCTTCTCCTTAAATCTTTCTTCTCCAGGCACTCACGTGTTTATAGGGAAGTTTCAACTTGTATATGTTCCCGTAACCCACCTTCGTGGTCTCCAGTGATTTCTTTCAGAAGTGAGTGCTGGCCCAAGCCAACCCTATGAGGGTCTTTCCCTGTCACTCTTCAAACTGGCACTAAAATAATAGTGGCAGTTATTTTCTGGAGGTGAAAGCTATGAAGTGTGAGGGTTGGGCACTGCCCATGGCAGAATACAAGGAGGAGTGAGAGAGGCGCTGATGGCAGTCCAGGTTCTGTTCCCCGCCTAAGGCATCCCTGAGCCTCTCATTGTTTGATTATTTAACTCTTCTTTTGCTTACATAGATTATTTCTGCATTCTTCCGAAAGGCTCACCTCTTTGCCTAACCAGTGTGAGTTGGGTTTACATCACTTGCAATGAAAACTTTTCCTTGATAAAAACAGAGTGGGAAAATTTCGCAGAAGATTGAATTCAGTTAACTATTGAGCACTTACTATTTGCCTAGTGTTTTCATGTAAAGCTAACAAAATCTTCTTAGGATGGTGATATTATTTCTCACATTTTCCAGATAAGGAAACTAAAACTAAGAAGTATACAGCCAGTAATAGATAATAGAGCTAATAACAATCAGAGGTTGGGTATGGTGGCTCACACCTGTAATCCCAGCACTTTGGGAGCCAAGGCGGGCGAGCTCAGGAGTTCAAGACTAGCCTGGGCAACATGACAAAACCCCATCTCTACAAACAACACAAAAATTAGCTGGGCATGGTAGTGCGCGCCTGTAGTCCCAGCTACTTAGGGTACTGAGGCAGAAGGGAGGATCACTTGAGCCCAGGAGGTCGTGGCTGCAGTGAGCTATGTTTGCGCCACTGCACTCCAGCCTGGGCAACAGAGCAAGACCCTGTCTCAAACAACAACAACAACAAAAAATCAGATTTGGGACTCAAAAGCCTGTCAGTTCCAAAGTCACTCACATTCTTCTCACTATGCATACCATGCTGCTGTGAATAGGGCTCTTCCAGACCAAGTCTTACCTACCTTGGTATTTTCTACACCTTGCAAGTTTCTTATGTCATGGTTGCCTTATATGTTGAATGAGTGAAGTGTTAAGTTTAATTAGAATTGTTCTGAATTCAAAGAGCTAGGATAGGACCAAGCAAGATTAGTTTCTGCAAATAAGGTATTCTACATAATTGATGTATTACTCAAAATGAGTCTAAAATTAAGTTTCCCTGAGCCTAGTAATATTTTAAATACGGAAAAGAACTTGCTTCCCAAAGGAACCTATGATAGATCTTTTTAAACAATAATTATGCCCTATTTTAACTTGTGAATAAATCTAGATTTTCCCATAATAGGTCTATTTAAGTCAGAAATTGCAGACCAGTAGCCTGTGGGCTAAATTTGGATTTCAGATATGTTTTGTTTAGTCAACACAGTGTTTAAATACTGAAATAATTGCCGACGTTTAAAGGCAGGAGTTTATACAAAAACTCTGAGTTTGCGAGGCTTTTTGTTGTTGTTGTTAGTGGGATGATGTCACACTAAGCCTGTCAGCATGTAGCCTGTGGCAGCAATCAGCTGAGTGAAGGAATGACTGCCACCTTTGGTCAGAGCGAAGCCACAGTCCTCCCCTGATCCCCACACCGTACTTACTCCACTGTGTGCATTTACATTAGAACTCTGGGATGAAGATGTGTTCTCTCTCTCTAGGTCATACAGAGCATGGGAAGTGCACATGTAGATGGGAAGGGTTCTGCCCCACAGGTTTCCCAAGAAACCCCAAATGAGGGACCTATCAGAAGTGCCAACAAAAGGCACATGTTTTCCTGACTACTTGGAAATCTGTATTTGGTTTCTTATACTGCTTCACTTGGTAAATAGTAAACTTGGCTTTCTCACTAGCATATGTGCCAGCAGTAGATGCATCCCCTAAATTGATTTCCAGAAATCTTCCCTAATGGCATTGAAATGCAAATTAGGATAAACACAAAACCAAGAGGTTGGAACCCTGGCAATTAGCAAATTCATTTGTTGACTTGGCCAAAAAAAACAAAAAAACAAAAAAACAAAAAAATGCTGGTGTAGGAAATTACTCTGCCACTTTTTTAGGTTTCTGGACTGTTCTTTTGTTTTGTTGTCTTAATTTGGCTTTGGTTTCTTGTGATTTATCCCTAATGAAGTTAGCAAAATGGATAAATTTAAGATTTTTTAAAATTCCCTTCTCTTTCATGAAACACAATCTTAGACTGTGTGTAATGCCTACGTGTCATATACAGCAAAAAAAACATAGACATTCAGCCTGTGGAATCAGAGCCAGAATAACCAAGCTCTCACACCTACTAGAACACAGTCTTATTTGTAAAGTTGGTTAACTCGTCGTCACAGCCTTCTTAGAAGACAACTCAGAAGTTAAACATGTTAGCTTTGACATCAAACAGCCTGGCTCTGCATCATCATTCTTACTTGCTGTTCGTGTGTTCTTGGGCGAGTAAGGAACTCCTGTGTGTCTGTTGCCTCAGACCTTACATTTTCATCATTACTTGCAAAATGGGGAAATGGTGGTATTGTAGAATAAACTGTATACTTATCAAGTGTCCTTAATTTTATTCTAAGAGGAACACTTTAAACTCTACGAGAAAGGCTCTTTTCAGATTAATCATTCTGTCAATCAACCAGAGGTCCACTGAATCACACTCTCCAATCTGGCTTCTGTGTTCTTATTTCATGAACAAATTTTCATGGGGAGAAAATGTATTATCTACTTTCTCATAAATAATATTGAGTAAGTGTGTCTAAGTTTTCACAGAAAACTTTTGCATTAGACATGATAGATTTCTTGTCTCAAAATGTCTCATTAATGAGATCCATGATCTTTACTACCATTGTCACTATACCCACTCCTTTCAATGTGTTCTTCGGAGAATACCCAAGGTCTGAAAAGTGTCTCTTGAGAGATGAAATACCCAGATTAAATAATAAGAACAGTTTTTCACTGTCTGTGTTGTTTTCATTAGCAATGTCTATACTTATTGAAAACTGGCCAATATTTAGAGCTATTCCTCAATAATGAATTAGTCCAGAGGCAGGATAGTTCTTTTGCATTCATATCCAACTATTATCAAGCACCTACTCAATGCAGTAGTCTACCATAGCTGGCAGCTCATTTAATTTACCCTGAGGGAAGAGATCATTCTGTGGGTGGACTGTTACACACTCAGCACAGTAATAGGATTGAACATACCCATTGGGCATGCAAATGTTGCATCTTAGAGGTATTTGGGAAACTCCAGAAAGAAAAGAAAGAAATAGGCCATAGGAGCTACTTTGAGCATCTTTACATGAGCTGGTTCCAGCTATCAAGGACCATAAAGCTTGGAATCTCACTCGTATTTAGAGAGCCTGCAAGGTAATTAAACACCTTTGCACCTAATCTTTCCAAAAAAAAAAAAAAAAAGTAGAGAAGCCAAATTGCTCAGTTTGGAGAATCTGGACTGCTCTACCATAAGATTCCGAGGAATTGACAAAATCTGTAAAATAAATATTTAATTATATCCACATTATATGACATTAATAGGACTAAGAAACTCATTCAGCCTTTTAAGAAAGCAGATGGGCCGGGCACGGTGGCTCACGCCTGTAATCCCAGCACTTTGGGAGGCAGAGGCTGGTGGATCACGAGGTCAAGAGATCGAGACCATCCTGGTCAACATGGTGAAACCCCGTCTCTACTAAAAATACAAAAAATTAGCTGGGCACGGTGGCGCGTGCCTGTAATCCCAGCTACTCAGGAGGCTGAGGCAGGAGAATTGCCTGAACCCAGGAGGCGGAGGTTGCAGTGAGCCGAGATCACGCCATTGCACTCCAGCCTGGGTAACAACAGTGAAACTTCCCATCTCAAAAAAAAAAAAAGAAAAAAAAGAAAGCAGACTAAGTCAATTGCTAAAGTCTTTGATCAATCAGCAAATACATTTGAAACCTGTTGCTTTCCATCACTCTCTTAGGCACCCTGAATTTTAAATTAAAAGGCAAAAGCAGCACAACTGTAGAGATGTAGTGTTTATGTCTATACTGAACCTTTAATAGCTCCTCACTTCACATGTGTAGGGAAGGAAAGACTTTTCCTTTACCCTCCTGGGGTAAACCAAGCGTATCTGAGACAAGTTTCAATCAACTTAGATAGTTTATTTTGCCAAGGTTATGGACACACCCAGGACACAGCCTCAAGAGGTCCTGACATGTGCCCAGGGTGGTTGGGACACAGCTTGGCTTTATACATTTTAAGGAGACAGGAGACATCAATATATGTAAGATATACATTGGTTTGGTCCAGAAAGGCAGGACAACTCAAAGTGGGGGCTCCCAGGTCATAGGCAGATAAAAGGCAAATGATTGCATTCTTTTTAGTTTCTGATTAGCCTTTCTCTGAATACACTATTTATAGGAATGGTCACTTAATGCTTTAGTCTGGCTTAGTGAAACGACAGAGCAAAGGAGACAATCAGATACTCATCTGTCTCATGTGAGCGAAGGGATGGCTTTGAGTTCTATCTGTCTTTTTTCCACGAGGAATTTCTTTGTGGGCAAATTGTGAGGGAGGTGTGTAGCTTCTTATCTTTGTGGCTATCTTATTTAGGAATAAAATGGGAGGCAGATTTGCCTGACATAGTTCCCAGCTTGACTTTTCCCTTGGCTTAGTGATTTGGGGGTGCCAAGATTTATTTTCCTTTCATATTAGTTTCTGTCCCTGGGCCTTTGAATTTAACAGACATAAGACACATTAACAGAGAAAGCATACAAATTTTATTTGATGTTAATATTTTTATGTGGCATTGGGGATTCATAGAAATAATTTTAAAAACCCGAAGAAGAAGTTAAACCTGTGGGCCTGTATATCATTTTAACAAAGAATAATAGACTTTGGAGCCATGGCAAGAAAAAGGAAAAAGGGGTTTGCGCTGGAGGCAGTTAAGTTGTAAGAAAGCGACTAGGAAAATATAGGGAAACTAATGGAAGGTAAGTGTTACATTGGTGAGGTTTATTTGTACAGGCTCGTCTCTGTGTCAACTCCCTGTCTCTAGTCGTAGGAATGTTTTCTTCTTTCTGGCACAGGAAGGGCACCTTTTCCACAGGAAATTTATGCCCTCCCTTTAGGTAGAGATAGGGAGCTGAGAGCCCTTTGCCCACTGTTTCTCATTGTCTTCAGCTCAAAGTAATCAATATGACAATGTGACATATTTTGGGGTAGTGTGTTCTGATTCTCTTCTAATGGTTTTAAGTTGCAGCATCTTTCTAGTCAGTTTCTTCTGTCTCCAACTTACCTTTATTAGATCCAAAGCCCAGTATCCAGAAGTGACCACAATATTCCAGGTGTGTTATAATCAATATGGAGTATAGAAAAGCCACCACTTTTTTTTTTTCAAATACCATAGTTCATGTCAATGCTACCAAAGTTGAATCAGTTCTTTGGCTGCCACAGCTCAGAATACTGACTCATCCTCAGCCTCTTGTCATATAGTTCTCAAAGTCTCTGTCACGTGTGCTGTTGCTAAGCTCCTTCTCCTCCACCCTTGCTTATGCAGATGCTTTTTTTGGAACAAAGAGCTAACTCTGGGACTTAAACGGGTATTCTTAGGTATGGACTCTGTATTGTTCATCCAGGTAAACAATGTTTATGAGTGCATTTGCTAAAAGAGAAAACATAGGAAGAAAAGCAGGTGTTTTTTGGTTTCTTGGGTGAGTTAAAAGTTCTGTTTTGCACATGATAAGCTTGGATTGGCAACAATGGAGATGTCAAATATACAAATGAATATGTTAATGCTAATTTGAAGGGCAAACCCAAGATAGAATTAGAGATTTGGAAATTATCAGTATATTGGTGGAAAGTGAATAAAAGGGACAGAATGAGAGGTCCAGGGGTAAGAAGAAGGAAACCCCATCACGTAGGTCTTGGAAGAGAAAGAGACTCCACAAAGGAAGAAGAAAGGGAGTATCCTGAGTTATAGATAGAAAACCAGCAAGAGGCCTCAAAGACGGAATTGTCCATCGTTTCAAATGCTGCTGAGAGGTCCAGTGTATTTCTTTCATTACAATTCTATTATGCAAACTTTAGCAAATGTATCACAGTATTCACTCAAATTTATATCGGGCCCCTACTACATGCCAGGCATTCTTCTAGGTCCTGAAGCTAAAGCAGGTAATAAAGCAGACTTGCTCTGTGTAAGGCAGGTTAAAGTATTTCAACAAGACTGAAAAAAGACGGAGTCCTGTCTTACTTTTCTATAGTTGGGAAATCAGCATCCTTCTGTTTCAGCTAATTTTTAAACCATCTTACTAAATAATATCAAGTTTGCATTTTGTTTTCTTCCCCAAAGGGTAGCATGAGAGACCTCATCAAATGTCATATTAAAATCTGTGATGGTTAATATTGTCAACTTGACTGGATTGAAGGGTGCAAAGGTGTTGTTCTGGGTGTGTCTGAGAGGGTGTTGCCAGAGGAGATTAACATTTGAGTCAGTGGACTGGGAGAGACAGTCTAGGTGGGCACCATCCAGTTAGCTGCCAGTCCAGATCCCAATCATTACAATAAGAGCTTCTCAGACCTTACCTTATCCAAAGCCTGCACCCCGGGTTTCTCAGGCTTTCAGCTTTTTGCCCAAGGTTGCCACAAACCATGAAGATGTATACCTAGCTTTTTCCTGGTGAAATCATCCCTGCAGTTAGGAATCACAGGAATGGGAGGGTTATAGAGTTTGGTAGGTCTCTACAGGCTACTCATCACACCTGAACACACTTCAGGAAGATGGTACATTCCTCCTACAATATTGTTCATGGAGGACTTTTTGGAGGGCAAATATTTGTCTTAGTATTTTCAAAGAAAAACCTAAATATCTACCTTGAGCTGGTAAAACTTTGTCTTTTTCTGGTTTTCACTGAAAGAATAAACAAACCATCTTCTGTCCCTGAAAACTGCAAATGAAATTTAAAGGGAGAGAATGTATACCTGTCTTACAGTTTTATAAAACATTTCCCACAGAAAACAAACATTTTGCAGTTTCACAATTCTAAATGTATTCTAGTCTATTGTAGTAGGTATGTTTAGAGGACAGATGATAGCCAGATAGGTATCGAAGCAATGTTCTATGACTGACTTTAATCGGGGAGCTGCAAGTGGGATCATAAAGAACATAGAAACATGCTAAAAATTATCACAAGGTCAACCAGTCACAATGAGATGAGCCAGGCACCTCAGTCGGAAATGCGGTAATCCCCAGCCTTCTGCGCTGATTTCACTGGTAGCTGCAGACCAGAGCTGTTCCTATTCGGCCATCTTTCCAGTCACCCCTAATTTGAGCTATTCTAAAAGGTATGTAGTAGTATCTCATTGCGAATTTAATTTACATTTCCCTAAAGATTATGTTGTACATATTTTCATGTGCTTATGTGCCATCCATATATCTATATTATGTGTGGATATCTTTTGCCCAATTTTTATTGGGTTGTTTATTTTCTCATTATTGAATTATGAAGGTTCTTCATCTGTTCTGGATAAAAGTCCTATAGCTGATTTTGCTTTACATATATTTTCCCCCAGTCTGTAACTGAGGTGAATAGTACTTTTGGTATCATATCTAAAAATCTTTGCCTACCACAAGGACACAAAGATTTTCACCTACATTTTATTCTAGAAGTTGTATAGTTTTTACATTTAAGTCTGCAATCCATTTCGAGATTTTGGTATATAATGCAAAAATGAATTAAAGTTCTTTTTTAAAATATGGATATTTAATGGCAAATGGTTCCACATAATTTGTGGAAAAGTTTATTTGATCTCCACTGAAGTGCATTTGCACCTGTGTCAAAAATCAGTTTTCAGTATATGTGTGAGTCTATTTTTTGACTCACTATTTTGTATCATTGATCTCCTTGTCTTTATATCAATGCAATACGGTCTCAATTATTGTAGCTTTATAATGTCCCAAAATCAGATAGCGTTAGTCTTCTTTTTTCTTTTATTTCAGGGATGAATAGTCAACTCTAGATTCTTTGCATTTCCACATGAATTTTAAAATTAGTTTGTCAATGTCTGTAAGGAACTTGCTAAATTTTTTTAATTGGAATTACATTTAATTGATAAATTTGGGGAGAATTGACATGTAATAAAATTGTTTCCCCACCTATGACCATGGTAAATTTCTCCTTTTATTTAGGTTACTAAATTTTCTCAGCAGTGTTTTGCATTTTCCTACAGGTCTTGTATATCTTTTGTAAAATTCATCCCTAAGCATTTCATATTTTCAAAACTATATTTGTTTTATTAAAATTTAAATCTCTAAATGTTGGATAATTGTATAGGGAAATACAATTAATTTTTTGCTATTCTTTATTATTATTATTCTTAGATACAAGATCTCACTCTTCTGCCCAGGATGGAGTGCAGTGGCATGATCATAAATCACTGTAGCCTCTACCTCCTGGGCCCAAGTGACTCTCCCACCTTAACCTCCCAAATAACTGGGACTGCAGGCATGTACCACCACATCCGGCTAATTTTTGTATGTTTTTGTAGAGATGGGGGTCATGCTCTGTTGCCCGGGTTGATCTCAAACTCTTGGCCTCAAGCAATCTATTCACTTTAGCCTCCCAAAGTGCTGGGTTTACAGGTGTGAGCCACTGTGTCTGGTCAGCTGATTTTTATATATTGCTTTTTTTAAAAAAATCTTGCAACCTTGTTAATCTCACTTGTTCTAGTAGTAGTTTGGTAGATTTCATAGGGCTTTTATATAGATGATCATGTTTCCTGTGAATTAAAACTTTTATTCTTTCTTTCCAATATGGATGTCATTCATTTGCATTTCTTACCTTACTGCACTGGTTTGAACCTCCAGAACAATGTTGAATGGAAGTGATGATGGCAGGCATCCTGTATTGTTACTGATTTTGGGGAGACAACATTCATTCTTTCACCATTAAGTGTAGATTTCTTGTAAATGTCCTTTATCAAGATGGAAAAAAATTCTAGTCCTTGTTTGCTGATGGTTTTTTATAAGGAATAGTGGTGGGTTGTATTAAATAATTTTTCTGCATTTGTAAAAACGATCATTTTGGTTTTCTTTGTAGTCTGCTAATATGATGAGTGGTAAAATACGTTGACTGATTTTCAAATGTTAAAGCAATCTTGTATTTCTGGAAAATTCCACTTGATCATAAAGTATTCCCATTTTTATATATTGCTGGATTTAATTTACCAGAATTTTACTTGGGATTTTTACATTTATGTTTATAAAGGATATCGATTTATAGTTTTCTCTTTATTTTCTTTGACTGTTTTTGGTATCAATATATTGATAGTCTTGTAGAGTGAGTTGGAAATGTTTCTTCCCCTTCAATCTTGCAAATGAAGTCATTTGTACACAGAGCTTTCTTTATAGAAATGTTTTAACTACAAATTCTATTTATTTAGTATATATATGACTGTTCAGATTATCTGGTTATCTAATTCTTCTTGAGTTTTTTTTTTTTTTTAATTTTACTCTAAGTTCTGGGCTACATGTGCAAAAAGTGCAGGTTTGTTACATAGGTATACATGTGCCATGGTGGTTTGCTGCAACTTTCAACCCGTTATCCTGGTCTTAAGCCCTGAATTCATTAAGTATTTGTTCTAATGCTCTCCTTCCTCTTGCCTCCCCAAAACAGACCCCAGTGTATGATGTTCCCCTCCCTGTGTCCATGTGTTCTCATTGTTCAACTCCTACTTATGAGTGAGAACATGTGCTGTTTGGTTTACTGTTCCTGTGTTAGTTTTCTGAGAATAATGGTTTCCAGCTTCATCCATGTTCCTGCAAAGGACATGAACTCATTCTTTTTTATGGCTGCATAGTATTCCATGGTATGTATGTGCCACATTTTCTTTATCCAGTCTATTATTGATGGTCATTTGGGTTGGTTCCAAGTCTTTGCTATTGTAAATAGTGCTGCAATAAACATTATGTGTGCACATGTCTTTATAGTAGAGTGATTTATATTCCTTTGAGTATATATCCAGTAATGGGATTGCTGGGTCAAATGGTATTTCTGGTTCTAGATCCTTGAGGAATTGCAAAACTCTCTTCCACAATGGGTGAACTAATTTACACTTCCACTAACAGTGCAAAAGTGTTTGCATTTCTTCATCTCTCACCAGCATCTGTTATTTCCTGACTTTTTAATAATCACCATTCTAACTGGTGTGAGATATCTCATTGTGGTTTTGATTTGCATTTCTCTAACGACCAATGATGATGGACTTTTTTTTCATGTTTGTTGACTGCATAAATGTCATCTTTTGAGAAGTGTCTGTTCGTATCTTTCACCCACTTTTTCATGGGGTTGTTTGTTTGGATGGCAATTGTATTTTATGCATCTAAAATAAACAGTAATGTGAAGTATACAATTACTATGCATTTACAATACCTTATTCAGTAGCAGTGATTTTTAAGTTTTTCTTCCTCTGCGATTTGTTTTAATTTACGTATTCTTTATTTTCTCAGAATGTTTTGTAGTATTTAGGATAGAGATCTTACATATTTTTATTTAGATTTATTTCTACATATTTATAGTTTCTGATACTATTGAAAGTGTCATTGAACATTTTATTTTCATTTGATTATTGTTAGCATATAAAGTATGTTTAATTTTTGTAAAACATCCTTATATCTCAGAAATCTTCTAACCAAATAGGCATATTATCTATGAAAATGAGTTTTATTTCTTCCTTTCTAACTCTAAAGTATTTTATTTATTTTTTTCTTGCTTTATGACACTGGCTAGCACCTTGAGTACAATGTTGAAAAAAGTGATAATAGGAGAAATTCTTGTCTCATTCCTGATCCGAAACTTTTCATGTTTCTTCATATGTGTGATCTTTTCTTTTCTTTTTTTTTTTAATTGTATTTTAGGTTCTGGGGTACACGTGCAGATTATGCAGGGTTGTTGTATAGGTACCTACGTGGCAAGGTGGTTTGCTGACTCTATCCCCCCATCATCTATATCTGGCATTTCTCCCCACGTTATCCCTCTCCACCCTCCCCAACCCCCACTGTCCCTCCTGTAGCCCCACCCAACTGACCCCAGTGTGTGATGCTCTCCTCCCTGTGACCACATGTTCTCATTGTTCAACACCTGCCTATGAGTGAGAACATGTAGTGTTTCATTTTCTGTTCTTGTGTTAGTTTGCTGAGAATGATGGTTTCCAGATTCATCCATGTGCCTACAAAGGACACAAATTCATCGCTTTTTATGGCAACGCAGTATTCCGTGGTGTATATGTGACACATTTTCTTTGTGCAGTTTATCATTGATGGGCATTTTGGTTGGTCCCAGGTCTTTGCTATTGTAAACAGTGCCACAATGAACATATGTGTGCATGTGTCTTTATAATAGAACAATTTATAAATCCTTTGGTTATATACCTAGTAGTGGGATTGCTGGGTCAAGTGGAATTTCTATTTCTAGATCCTTGAGGAATTGCCACACTGTCTTCAAATGTTCCTATTTCTTAGCCTGTTCCTATTTCCAGGCTAAAGCAGACAACTGCTTCCTGGTGTAGTCTTGGGATAGTGCAAGTGTCCAGGAATTTATCCATTTCTTCCAGGTTTACCAGTTTGTCTGCATAGAGTTGTTTGTAGTAATCTCTGATGGTAGTTTGTCTGCATAGAGTTGTTTGTAGTAATCTCTGATGGTAGTTTGTATTTCTGTGGAATCAGTGGTGATATCCCCTTTATTATTTTTTATTGCATCTATTTGATTCTTCTCTCTTTTCTTTTTTGTTACTCTGGCTAGTGGTCTATTTTGTTGATCTTTTCAAAAAACCAGCCCCTGGATTTATTGATTTTTTGAAGGTTTTTTTGTGTCTTTATCTCCTTCAGTTCTGCTCTGATCTTAGTTTTTCCTTGTCTTTGGTTGGTTTTTGAGTTTTTTTGATCTTGCTCCTCTAGCTCTTTCAATTTTGATGATAGGACATCAATTTTAGATCTTTCCTTCTCATGTGGGCATTTATTGCTATAAATTTCCCTCTAGATACTGTTTTAAATGTGTCCCAGAGATTCGGATACGTTGTGTCTTCATTCTCATTGGTTTTGAAGAACATTATACAATTGACATTCAGGAGCCAGTTGTTCAGTTTCCATGAAGGTGTGCAGTTTTGAGTTAGTTTCCTAATCCTGAGTTCTAATTTGATTGCACTATGGTCTCAGACTGTTTGTTATGATTTTCATTCTTTTCCATTTGCTGAGGAGTGATTTACTTCCAATTATGTGGTCAATTTTAGAGTGTGTTGTGGTGCTGAGAATAATATATATTCTGTGGTATTGGGGTGGAGAGTTCTGTAGATGTCTATTAGGTTCACTTGATCCAGTTCTGTGTTCAAGTCCTGGATATCCTTGTTGATTTTCTGTCTCAATGATCTGTCTAATATTGACAGTGGAGTGTTAAAGCCTCCCATTATTACTGTGTGGGGGTCTAAGTCTCTTTGAAGGTCATTAAGAACTTGCTTTATGTACCTGGGTGCTCCTTTATTGGGTGCATAAATATTTAGGATAGTTAGTTCTTCTTGTTTTATTGATCCTTTTTGTAATGCCCTTCTTTATCTCTTTTGACCATTGTTGGTTGAAAGTTCATTTTATCAGAGGCTAGGATTGTGACCCCTGCTTTCTTTTGCTCTCTATTTGCTTGGTAAATCTTCTTCCATCCCTTTATTTTGAGTCTATGTTTGTCTTCGCATGTGAGCTGTGTCTCCTGAATCCAGCAAACTGATGGTTCTTGACTTTTTATCTAGTTTGCCAGTCTCTGTCTTTTGATTGGGGCATTTCGTCCATTTACATTTGATTTTAATATTATGTGTGAATTTGGTCTGCCATTTTGTTAATGGTTGGATGTTTTGCCCTTTGGTTGGTGCAGTTGCTTCATTGCATCGTTGGTCTTTACCATTTGGTTCTTTTTTGCAGTGGCTGGTACTGGTTGTTACTTTTCTTGTTTAATGCTTCCTTCAGGAGCTCTTGTAAGGCAGGTCTGGTGGCAATGAAATCTCTCAGCAATTGCTTGTCCATAAAGGATTTTATTTCTCCTTCACTTATGAAGCTTAGTTTGGCTGGATATGAAATCCTGGGTTGAAAGTTCTTTAGGAATGTTGAATATTGGCCCCCACTCTCTTCTGGCTTGTAGGGTTTCTGCCAAGAGATCCACTGTGAGTCTGAGGGGCTTCTCTTTGTGGGTGACCAGACCTTTCTCTCTGGCTTCCCTTAGCATTTTTTCCTTTGTTTCAACCCTGGTGAATCTGACAATTATGTGCCTTGGGTTGCTCTTCTTGAGGAGTATCTTTGTGGTGTTCTCTGTATTTCTTGTATTTGAATGTTGACCTGCCTTGCTAGGTTGGAGAAGTTCTCCTGGATAATATCCTAAAGAGTGTGTTCCAGCTTGGATTCATTCTCCCTGTCATCTTCCAGTACACTGATCAAGCATAGATTAGGTCTTTTCACATAATCCCATATTTCTTGGAGGCTTTGTTCATTTCTTTTCACTCATTTTTATCTTTCTTGCCTCTTGTTTTATTTCATTGAGTTGATCTTCAATCTCTAATATTTTTTCTTCTGCTTGATCGATTCAGCTATTGAAACTTGTGTATGCTTCATGAAGTTCTTGTGCTGTTTTTCAGCTCCATCAAGTCATTTATGTTCTTCTCTAAGCTTGTTATTGTAGTTAGAATTTCATCTAACCTTTTTTCAAGGTTTTTAGTTTCTTTGCATTGGGTTAGAACATGTTCCTTTAGCTCAGAGAAGTTTTTTTATTACCCACCTTCTGAAGCTTGTTTCTGTCAGTTTGTCAAATTTGTTCTCCATCCTGTTTTGTTCCCTTGCTGGTGAGGAGCTGTGATCCCTTGGTGGAGGTGAGGCATTCTGGTCTTTGATAGTTTCATCCTTTTTGTCCTGGTTTCTTCCCATCTTCTTGGATTTATCTAGCTTTGATTTCAGGTAGCTGCTTGGGGAGGCAGCCTTTCCTTTGTCTGCCTGCAGATGTGCTGCTGGGCTGCCACGGATTCAGTGGAGCTGCTGCATAGATTTCCTGCATCTTTTGTTTACTAAGATTAGATCCACCTCTGCAATGGCAGCTGCCCTCCCCTCTGCTGAGCTTGATCATTCCTGGTCACACTCTAACTGATGTGCTGGCTGCGATACTCTCAAGTGAGAGGGCTTCAGCCTGCTGGGCTTTGGTGGGGAGGGATCCTCCCAGACATATGGCTTGCTTCTCTGCTTTCAGTTCCCTGTTTTTCTGGGGGGTTGGTAGCTCTGTCCTGGGGCTTTCTTGGCATCAGCCAGTGCTTCCGCCTAGATCTGTGTTGACAACCCAGGCACCACTGGAGTTGCTACTCAGCCCTGTTCAGGCAGCTCGCAGGGGCTTTTCAGCCTGGTGAAGATCTCCTGTTCTGTAGGTTGTGGAGGGCTTGGGTGAAGCACAGTATCCAAACCGAAGTCCCAGAGAGGGAGAGCCTCCAATCCTCCCATCAGTTGCGTGCACCTCCCAGGTGGGGCAGTGCCCCACTCTGCCTAACATTGCCTTCTTGATTTTATACCCACTGTCCAACCAGACCCACAAAATGAACCTGGTACCTCATTTGGAACTATGGAGACCACTCGGCTTCTGCATCTCTCTCACTGCAAACTGCCTTCTCTGGTTTTTTTGTTTTTCTCTTCTAAATTTGTTTAAGTTTCTTGTAGATTCTGGATATCAGACCCTTATCAGATGGATAGATTGAAAGTTTTTCTCTCATTCCATAGGTCGCCTGTTCACTCTGATGGTAGTGTTTTGGTTTTGTTTGTTTTAGGGTTTTTTTTTTTTTTTTGAGACCAAGTCTTGCTTTGTTGCCAAGCTGGAGTGCAATGGTGTGATCTCAGCTCACTGCAACCTCCAACTCCCTGGTTCAAGCAATTCTCCTGCCTTAGCCTCCCGAGCAGTTGGGATCACAGCTATGTGCCACCATGCCCAGCTAATTTTTGTATTTTTAGTAGAGGCGGGGTTTCACCACGTTGGCCAGGATGGTCTCAGTCTCCTAACCCCATATCCACTCGCCTTGGCCTCCCAAAATGCTGGGATTATGGGCGTGAGCCACTGCGCCTGACCTCATCCTGAGTTCTAATTTTATTGCACTGTGGTCTGAGAGGCTGTTTGTTATGATCTTCATTCTTTTGCATTTGCTGAAGAGTGTTTTATTTCCAACTATGTGGTTGATTTTAGAATAAATGCTATGTGGTGCTGAGAAGAATGTATACTCTGTTGATTTGGGGTGGAGAGTTTGGTAGATTTCTGTTAGGTCCACTTGGTCCAGAGCTAAGTTCAAGTCCTGAGTATCCTTGTTAATTTTCTCTCTTGTTGATCTGTCTAGTGTTGAAAGTGGGGTTTTGAAGACTCCCACTATTATTGTGTGGGCATCTAAGTCTCTTTATAGTTCTCTAAGAATTTGTTTTATGAATCTGGATGCTGCTATATTGGGGACATTTATATTTGGGATAGTTAACTCTTCTTGTTGCATTAATCCCTTTACCATTATGTAATGCCCTTGTCTTTTTTGATTTTTGTTGGTATAAAGTTTATTTTATCAGAGACTAGGATTGCAACCCCTCCTTTTGCTTTCCATTTGCTTGTTACATCTTCCTCCACTTCTTTATTTTGAGCCTGTGTGTGTCTTTGCATGTGAAATGGGTCTCCTGAATACAGCACACCAGTGGGTCTTGACTCTTTCCAGTTTGCCAGTCTGTGTCTTTTAATTGGAGCATTTAGCCCGTTTACATTTAAGTTTTATATTGTTCTGTGTGAATTTGATGCTATCATCATGATGATAGCTTGTTATTTTGCACATTAGCTGATGCAATTTCTTCATAGTGTCATTGGTCCTTATATTTTGGTGTGTTTTTGCAGTAGCTGGTACCGATTTTTTATTTCCATATTTAGTTCAGGCCTGCTGGTGACAGAATCCCTCAGCACTTGCTTGTATGTAAAGGATTTTATTTCTCCTTTGTTTGTGAAGCTTAGTTTGGCTGGATATAAAATTCTGTGTTGAAAATTCTTTTATTTAAGAATGTTGAATATTGGCCCCCACTCTGTTCTGGTTTGTAGGGTTTCTGCAGAGACACACTGTTAGTCTGATTGGTTTCCCTTTGTAGTTAATCTGACCCTTCTCTCTGGCTGCCCTTAACATTTTTATCTTCGTTTCAACCTTGGAGAATCTGACAATTATGTGTCTTGGGGTTGATCTTCTTGAGAAGTATCTTAGTGGTGTTCTCTGTATTTCCTCAATTTGAATGTTGGCCTGTCTTGCTAGGTTCGGGGTATTCTCCTGGATAATATGCTGAAGTGTGTTTTACATCTTGGTTCCATTCTCCCTGTCACTTTCGGGTACACCAATCAATAGTAGATTTGGTCTTTTCACACAGTCCCATATTTCTTGGAGGCTTTGTTTGTTCCTTTTATTTATTTATTTATTTATTTGTCTAATCTTGTCTTTACACCTTATTTCAGTGAATTGATCTATGGTCTCTGATAGTCTTTCTTCCACTAGATCGATTTGGCTATTGACACTTGTATATGCTTCATGAAGTTCTTGTGCTGTGTTTTTCAGCTCCATCAGGTCATTTATGTTTCTCTCTAAACTGGTTATTCTAATTTGCAGTTCCTGTAACCTTTTATCAAGGTTTGTAGCTTCCTTGCATTGAGTTAGAACATGCTCCTTTAGCTCAGAGAAGTTTGTTGTTACCTACTGTCTGAAACCTATTTCTGTCAGTTCATCAATCACATTCTCTGTCCAGTTTTGTGCACTTACTAGAGAGGAGTTGCAATTATTTGGAGGAGAAGAAGCATTCGGGTTTTTTGAATTTTCAGCCTTTTTGCACTGGATTTTTCTCATCTTTGTGGATTTACCTTTGATCTTTGAACCTGATGACCTTTGGATGGGGTTTTTGTGCAGGGGTCCCTTTTGTTGATTTTGATGTTGTTCCTTTCTGTTTTTTAGTTTTTCTTCTAACATTGAGGCCTGCTTCTGCAGATCTGCTGCAGTTTGCTGGAGTTCCACTCTAGACACCGTTCGCCTGGATATCACCAGTGGAGACTGCAGAACAGCAAAGATTGCTGCCTATTTTTTTCTCTGGAAGCTTTATCCCAGAGGGTTACTGACCTGATTCCAACCAGTGCTCTCCTGTATGAGGTGTCTGTCAGCCCCTGTTTGGAGATCTCTTCCAGTCAGGAGGCATGGGGGTCAGTGACCCACTTGAAGAGGCAGTCTGTCCCTTAGCAGAGCTGGTGCTCTGTGCTGGTGGAATCCCTCTTGTCAGGATCAGCTGCTCTCTTCAGAGCTGGCAGACAGGAGAGATTAAATCTGCTGAAGATGCACCCACAGCTGCCCCCTCCCCCATGTGCTCTGTCCCAGGAAGGTGGGAGTTTATCTGTAAGCCCCTGACTGGGGCTGTTACCTTACCTTCGGAGATGCCCTGACCAGTAAGAGGAATCTAGAGAAGCAGTCTGACCACAGCTGCTTTGCTGTGCTGTGGTGAATTCAGCCCAGTCCACACCTCCCAGCCTCCTTAGCACAGTTGGGGGAAAACTGCCTACTAAAGCCTCAGTAATGGCAGATGCCCCTCTCCCCTCCAAGCTCCATTGTCCTAGTTTAACTTCAGACTACTGTGCTGGCAGTGAGAATTTCAAACCAGTGGTTCTGAGCTTGCTGGTCTCCATGGGAGTGGGACCTGCTGATCAAGGCCACTTGACTCCCTGGCTTCAGCCCCTTTTCCAGGGGAGTGAACAGTTACGTCTTGCTGGGGTTCCAGGCACCCTTCGCGTACAAAAAAAACTCCTGCAGCTAGCTCAGTCTGCCCAAACAGCTGCCCAGTTTTGTGCTTGAAACCCAGGACCCTGGTAGTGTAGGCACACAAGGAAATCTCCTGATCTGCAGAGTGTAAAAAACATGGGAAAAGTGTAGTATGCAGGCCAGATAGCACAGACCCTTGTGATTTTCCTTGGTTGGGATAGGGAGGTCCCCCTGGCTCCTTACACTTTAAGGGTGAAGTGATACCCCACACTGCTTCTGCTTGCCCTCTGTGGGTTACACCCACTCCCTAACCAGTCCCGATGAGATGAACTGGGTACCTCAGTTGGAAATGCAGAAATCACCCGTTTTCAGTGCTGATCTCACTAGAAGCTACAGACTGGAGCTGTTCCTATTCAGCCATCTTGGCCCCAGTCCTTTTTTCTTTCTTTCTTTCTTCCTGGGACAGAGTCTTACTCTGTCTTCCAGACTGGAGTGCAGTGGTGCAATCTTGGCTCACAGCAACTTCTGCCTTCTGGGTTCAAACGATTCTCCTCTTGAGTGAGTGTTTGGTAGTTTGTATAATTTTAAGGAGCTTATCCATTTTTTCTAAGTTATCGAATTTATTGGCATAAAGTTGATCATAATGTCTTTTTATTATCCTTTTAATACCTGTAGGATCTGTGGTACTGTATTCTCTCTCATTTCTAATATTGGTGATTTGAGTGTTTTCTCTTTCTTTTTTACTTATCAGTTTTGCTGAAAGCTTATCGATTATTTAATATCCTCAAAGAACCAGCTTTTGATTTTGATTTTTTCTTTCTTGTTTTTGATTTTATTAATAACATCTCTAATATTTATTTATTTTTATCTTATGCCTACTTTGGATTTAGTTTGTTCTTTTTCTAGCTTCTCAAGATAGAATGTCAGGTCATTGACGTGAAACTTTTCTCATACAGGCATTTAATTTTCTCTATTTACTTCTTTAGTGGCATCTTAAATATTTGGATCTGTTATTTTCATTCAGTTCAAAATAATTTCTAATTTCCCTTTAGACATCTTCTTCATCCCATGGGTTATTTAGAAACTCATTTTTGTTTCCAAGTACTTGGGAATTTTCCAGGTATCTTTCTGTTCTTGATTTCTTGTTTAATTCCAATGTGGTCAGAGAACATGAGAACGTGCTTGTATGAATTTATTCCTTTTAAGTATACTGAGACTTGCTTTATGAGTCAAGCTGCAGTCTATCATGGTAAATATTCCTCATGTACTTGAAGAGAATATTTACTCTGATATTGTCAGCAGGAGTACTCCATACGTACAAATTAGTTCAAGTTGGTTGATAGTCAAGTCTTCTGTATTTTTACTGATTTTTATGAAAGTGTTTGTTTGTTTGCTGAGATGGAATCTCGCTCTGTCACCCAGGCTGAAGTGCAGTAGTGCGATCTCAGAAACCTCTGCCTCCCAGATTCAAGTGATTCTCCTGCCTCAGCCTCCCAACTAGCTGGGACTACAGGCCCACACTATCATGCCTGGCTAGTTTTTTTGTATTTTTAGTAGAGACAGTGTTTCACCAAGTTGGCCAGGCTCTTGTTGAGCTCCTGACCTCAAGTGATCCACCTGCCTTGGCCTCCAAAGTGCTGAGATTATAGGCATGAGCCACCACGCCCAACCTTTTTATTCTTATCCTACCAATTTTTGAGAGAAAGTGTTGAAAGCTATAGCTATAATTATGGACTCATCTTTCCTCTTGAAATTTGCTCAGTTTTTATGTATTTGAATTTTAGTTATAAGATTTGAATTTGATATAAGATTCATAAATATTTAGAATCGTTATGTTTAACTGACCCTTTTATCATGTTTAAATAATCTCTTTATGATTGTTGGCTGCGTGTATGTTTTCTTTTGAAAAGTGACTTGTCATGTTGTTTTCCCACTTTTTTTGTTGTTTCAGTAGGTTTCTGGGGAAGAGGTAGTGTTTGGTTACAGGAATAAGTTCTTTATTGGTGATTTCTGAGATTTGGGTGCACCCATCACCTGAGCAGTGTACACTGTACCTGATTTGTAGTGTTTTATTCCTCACTCCCATCCCACCATTTCCCAAGTTCCCAAAGTCCATTGTATATTCTTATGCCTTTGCGTCCTCATAGCTTAGCTCCCACTTAGGAATGAGAAAATATGATGTTTGGTTTCCCATTCCTGAGTTACTTCATTTAGAATAATGGTCTCCAGTTCCACCCAGGTTGCTGTGAATGCCATTGTTTTGTTCCTTTTTATGGCTGACTAGTATTCCAGGGTGTGTGCATGTGTGTGTGTATGTGTGTGTGTGTGTGTGTATCACACACACACCACATTTACTTTATCCACTCATTGATTGATGGGCATTTGGGCTGCTTCCATATTTTTGCAATTGTGAATTTTGCTGCTATAAGCATGCATGTGCAGGTACCTTTTTTGTATAATGACTGAGCTCAGATGCCTTGGACTGGGCTTGCTGCAGCTGCTATGGTGGATGGCGGTGTGGTATGGTACCAAGGCCAATGGAGTTGTGTTCTGTGGAATTATGGTTGTGTCTGCTGTGTCACACAGGTCATTAAGGAAGTGGGGAAGAGCCAGCAGCCACAGGCTTTGCCTAGCTCCCATGCAGCCCACAGTGCAAAAGGCCCATCTCACTCCCACTGTGACCCCCACAACAGCACCAAGTTTATTTCCAGGCAGCTGATGAGCAGGGCTGAGAACTTGCCCCAGGCTATGAGCCTCTCAGCTGAGAAGCCAAGCAGACTCACAGTTCCTTGGCTGTCCCACGGAGCCTTCAGCAGCAGTCCACCTCCTTCAAAGTGTCTGTGGATTTTCTGGGCTTTCCTGGTATATTCCTGTGGTAGTTATTGGAGTAAAAGTTCACAGCATGTGTCTCCACATGCTGCTCTGTCTATCTAAGTAGGAGCTGTAAGTTAGTCCTGCCTCCTATCTGCCATTTTACACCCCCTTTTCCCACTTTTTAATGGGTTTTTTCTTGTAAATTTAAGTTCCTTATAGATGGTGGATATTCTACCTTTGTCAGATGCATAGTTTACATCATTCTTCTCCTGTTCTGTAGCTTGTCTGTTCACTCTATTGCTAGTTTCCTATGCTCTGCAGAAGCTCTTTAGTTTAATTAGATCCTGTATGTCCAGTTTTGCTTTTGTTACCATTGCTTTGGCATCTTTGTCATGAAATCTTTGCCCATTCTTATGTCTAGGTATTGCCTAGATTGTCTTTGAGGGAATTTATAGTTTTGAGTTTTACATTTAAGTCTTAATGCATCTTTGAGTTAATTTTCATATGTGTATAGGGAAGGGGTCCAGTTTCAGTCTTCCACATAAGGCTAGCCAGTTATCCCAGCACCATTTATTGAATAGGGAATTCTTTCCCCATTGCTTGTTTTTGTCAGGTTTGTTGAAGATCAGATAGTTGTAGGTGTGTAGCCTTGTTTCTGGGTTTTCTATTCTGTTCCACTGGTCTATGTGTCTGTTTTTGTACCAGTACCATGCTGTTTTAGTTATGGTATCCCTGCACTATAGTTTGAAATTAGGTAACATGATGCCTCTAGCTTTGTTCTTTTTGCTTAGGATTTCCTTGGCTATTCAGGCTCTTTCTTGGTTCCATATACATTTTAAAATATATATTTTTTTTAGTTGTGTGAAGAATGTCAATGGTAGTTTAATAGGAATAGGTAACAATCATATGAAGAAAAGCTTCATAAGTGTGTAAGAATGGCTACTATTAAAAAGTAAAAAAATAACATGCCAGTGAGGTTGCAGAGAAAAAGGAACGATACACACTGTTGATGGGAGTATAAATTAATTCAACCATTGTTGAAGACTATGGTGAGTCCTCAAATATTTAAAAACAGAAATACCATTCAACCCAGTAATGCCATACTGGTTATATACTCAAAGGAATATAAATTATTCTATTATAAAGATGTGAACTACGACTGTTCATTGCAGCACTATTGACAATGACAAAGACATGGAACCAACCTAAATATTCATCAGTGGTAGATGGAATAAAGAAAATATGGTACCTATACACAATGGAGTACTATGCTGCCAGAAAGAACAAGGTTATGTCACTTTCAGCAACATGGATGGAGCTGAAGGCCATTATTCTAAGCATACTAATGCAGGAACAGAAAACCAAATACTACATGTTTACACTTTAAGTGGAAGCTAAATGATGAGAACACGTAGACACATAGAATGGAACAACAAACTCATGAACACGTAGAGTGGAACAGCAGACACTGGGCCTGAGGGTGGTGTGGGAGGAGCGAGAGGATCAAAAAACCTAAGTAATAGGTGCTAGGCTTAATACCTGTGTGATAAAATAATATGTACAACAAAGTCTCATGATACAAGTTTACTTATATAAGAAACTTGCACATTTACCCCAAACTTAAAATTTAAATTTAAAAAATGATCTCCTTTTTTCTCCTTTTTCCTACTCTCTCTGGTAGTATTCTTTGTTATGATATTAAAACAATCCCTCCAACTTTATTTTATTTGTTTGTTTGCTTTTTCCATAAGTTCCTGGGGTATAGGTGGTGTTTGGCTACATGAGTAAGTTCTTTAGTGGTGATTTGTGAGATTTTGGTGCATCCATCATCCGAGCAGTATATGTTGCACCCTATTTGTAGTCTTTTATCCCTCGCCCTTCTCCCACCATCTCCCCTAAGTTTCAAAGTCCACCGTATTATCTAGCTACTTTTTGACTTATATAGAACACAGCCATAATAACAGGTAGTTCCATGTCCTTGTATGCTAACTCTAGCATCTGTGTCAATTCTTGGTCATTTTCAATTATTTGATTTATCTCCTCATTATGAGTTATATTTTCTTGCTTCCTTTTATGGCCGGTAACATATTTTTATTGTTGAATGTCTAACATTGTGAATTTTACCTTGTTGAGTGCTGAGTATTTTTGTATTCCTTTAAATACTTTTGGGCTTAGTTCTGGAATAGAGTTAAGTTACTTGGATACAGTTGAGTTTTTTCTGCCTGGTTTTAAGATGTGTTGGTCAGGACTGGAGCAGTTATCAGTATTGGGTAATTATTTCCCACTACTGGAACAACAACCTGTTTAACCTACCCATTGACCTTTGAATCTTGAGGTCTTCTATTCTGCATGTTAAGAATAGGCACTATTTTTGGCCCTATGTGAATGCTGGATGCTGTCACCTCTAGTCCTTTCAGACAATTCCCCCAACCCAGTCTTAGGTGGTTTTCTTATGCATATGCATTTTCAATATTCAGTTGAATACTCAAGGGGTAGTTTGCAGATATCCAAAGTGCTCACACTTTCATTTTCTCTCTGTGTAGCTCTTTTCTGTCTGGTATTCTGTCCTTAGAATTCTACCAGCTTAATCTCACCAGACTTTGCTGTATCCTTCCAGCTCAAGCAGTCTACTAGGCTCTACTCTGCATGAGAGCCTCGAAGCTTTCTCAGATTTCTCAGGTAGTAAGTTTGGAATAATCAATGCTTACCTAATGTTTTTCTCGTGTCTCAAAGATTATTGTTCTTCCTTTTTTTCTCTACGTCAAGTGCCTTGTAGACCATTGCTTATATACTTTGTCCATTTTTGGCTATTTTAAATGGGAGAGTAACATGATCTGTTATTTCATCTTAGCCAGAAGTGAAAGTCCCAGAGATTCTCGGTAAGTATGGGACTGGGCTTAACAAAATGACTCTGAGGAGCGACCAAACTTGAGAGCCACTGCTTGAGGTGAAGAACCACCTTAGAAAAAAACGATATTTTCACTTTCCATAATCAAACAAGCAATACAATGTAGGCAAGCTTTATTTTCCTTCCTCAATTATCCAATATTAGAAGCTATTTCCTTTCTACTGCTATGGCCCTTTGTCTAGTCTAGAGAGTAATTAGTCTTATACTTCCCCTTCAATGTTAAGATCCCAGGAAGTGCTTCTTGTAACTGCCCACTTTGTTCTCTAAGTTACTTCCTCTCTCACACACATATAGTTATGGGTAAAGCTCACCATAACTCTTTGAGGAAGATAGTTGTTGGTTATATTGTATGTTCAACATCCTTTGGATTCCCTGTTCCTCTTGTTCTATTTTGCAGACTGAACAACTGATGCGACAGGGTTAGTAAATAGCACAGTTCCTGCTGTGGTTTTGATCTATGCTGCTCCAAACCTCATGTTGAAATTCAATACCCAATGTTGGAAGTAAGTCTAATGGAAGCGTTTGGGTCATGGGGCAGATTCCTCATGAATGTCTTGGTGCCATTCTCACAGTTATGAGTGAGTTCTTGCTGTTAGCTCTCATGAGAGATAGTTGTTATAAAGAGCCTGACACCTCCCTACCATCTCTCTTGCTTCCTCTGTTACCATGTGATCTCTGCACAAGCCAGCTCCCCTTTGCCTTCCACCATGAGTGAAGCAGGCTGAGGCCCACACCAGAAGCAGATGCTGACACTGTGCTCCTTGTACAGCTTACAGAACCATGATCCAAATAAACCTCTTTTCTTTATAAATCACCCAGCTTCAGGTATTCCTTGATGGCAACAATTGGACTAAGAAGCCCAACCCCAGTTAGAGGCAGATATAACAAGGAAATCTCTGGCTTCCCTGGGGAATCCATAGATTTCATCAGAGGAAGGTATGTAGCCCTTGAGGGAGGACCCAATACAGCCAAACTGCCGCTTGAGACCTGGAAACTGATGTCCTTTGTAATTTTTCCAGGTAAGTGTTGCTGCAAAAGCTATTCTTAACCTCAGGCTCTAATTTGAGATGGAAGCACAGTGGTTTTTCTGTCTAGTTCACCACTTTAGCTGTCACTTCCCCATCTGAAATTTCAGTTAGAGATTTTTTTCACCTTGACTGAATTTGTGGGTAAAAAGGGCACCCCAAAAGAGTTTCATAATCTCATTATTCCACATTCCAGATTCAGGGGCTTCCACTGGAGAAGGCATGACTCATTCAGGTTAATATGTAAAATGAATATAAAATGTTTATGTAATATTTATTAAACATATATTAGACCTCTTTTTATAAATGAGGACACTGAGGCCTTGATGAATTCTATGGATATGCCTGTTCAGAGAAAGCTCTATGTTGTGTAGAATTAAGTGCCTGCTTAAGACCTTGAAGTTGTAAAACATTTGTCCCTGGCTTCACATTAGACTGCAACACAAGGTAAAATAAAAAATACTCCTAAGTGGGTGTTTCAGACACTATTATTTTATAAAACTGCTAGAGGGGTACCAAGCTCCACGGCCCTTATGAAAGGAACTCATTGACTGCTGCTCAGATCAACTGGAACACAGTCAAGTTAAGCTATACTGAATTCAGGAATGTATGGAATAACTTCTAATTCTACTAGTCAGAGTTGTTGGTTTTTGTTGCTTTCAAACTATCAGAACTTTGATAATTAAAATGAATATATTTGTTTTATATGTATTAAGTGCCGTATATAATTCTTAAAAACTGAAGTATCTATAAGGTAAAGCTTAATTTAAAAACAAGCCTATGTTCATCATAAGTATATCTATGAGTAGAAATGTGCAAAGGAGGAAAAACTTGAATCAATTTATGCAAAAACACAAAGAAGGAGAGGTCTTTTGAATAACGTTTTGCCTGAACTTTACTTCAAGTATAAGTTTTGTCTAGGACTTTACTTCAAGTTACGTCTAATATGTGACTAGAAAGTTTAGAGCCAGAATTTTCAGAGTTCTTGGTACTTTGTTGGGTGGCTGCCAAAGACACACTGAATGAATTAATAAAGAAAGGAATAAGACTCTTCCATCTGGCTTTTACCTGAATCCCTGGTCTCTTCACCTGTCTCCTTCACTGTTCAACATCCTCTAGATTCCCTGTTTCTCTTGTTCTGTCTGAATCATGACCTACTCATTCCTCCTTTCAGGTCTTTACACAAGCTGTTACCTTTGGCTAAGCAGTCCTTCCCCAGATCTCATAGCCACTGGAGCACAGTTAAGTTTAGCTATACTGAACTCAGTAACGTATGGAGTAATTTCTAGTTATTCTTTCTTATTGACCTTTCCTGTCTTCCCAATCTCAAATGGTTGATTAGTCACCATATCACATAACTCTCCTGATTTTCACCTTAGTATTTTCACCACCTAGTATTTGTATATTTATTTTTCTATGTCCTTCACTAAAACACAAGCTCTATAACTTGCACCATTCTAAATGCTTTACCTATTATTTTTTTTCCCAATTTTTATTTTAGGTTTGGGGGGGTACATGGGCAGGTTTGTTACATGGGTAAATTGCATGTTGGGTTTGGTGTACAAAGGATGTCATCACCCAGGTAGTGAGCATAGTACCCAATAGGTAGTTTATTTTTGTAAAATCTTTACTCTTCCCCCACTCAAAGTAGGCCTCGAGGTCTATTGTTCCCATTTTTGTGTCCATATGCACTCAAGGTTTAGCTCCCACTTATAAGTGAGAATGTGTGGTATTTGGTTTTCTGTTCCTGTGTTAGTTTGCTTAGGATAATGGTCTCTAGCTGCATCATGTTGCTACAAATAACATGATTTTTTATGGCTGTATAGTATTCTGTGATGTATACATACCATATTTTCTTTATTCAGTTTATTGTTGGTGGGCTTCTAGGTTGATTCCATGTCTTTGTTATTGTGGAAAGTGTTGTGATGAACATACATGTGCATATGTCTTTTTGGTAGAATGGTTTATATTTCTTTGGGTAAATACTGAGTAATGGGATTTCTGGGTCAAATGAGAGTTATTTTTAAATTCTTTGAGAAATCTCCAAACTGCTTTCCACAATGGCTGAACTAATTTCCATTTCCACTAGCAGTGTATAAACATTCCCTTTTCTCTGAAGCCTCACCAACATCTGTTATTTTTTGAACTTTGAATAATAGCCATTCTGACCGGTGTCAGATGGTATATCATTGTGGTTTTGATTTGAATTTATCTAATGTTTAGTGATGTTGAGCATTTTTTCACATGCTCATTGATCATGTGTATATCTTCTTTTGAGAAGGCTTTGTTCATATCCTTTGCCTATTTTTTAAATGGGGTTGTCTTTTGCTTGTTGGTTTAAGTTTCTTATAGATTCTAGCTATCAGACCTTTGTTGGAGGGATAGTTTGCAAATATTTTCTCCCATTCTATAAGTTCTCTTTATTTTGTTGATAGTTTCTTTTGCTATGCAGAAGCTCTTTCATTTAATTATGACTCACTTGTCTATTTTTTGTTGCTGCAATTTGCTTTTGGAGACTTCATCATGAAATCTTTTTTTTTTCTTTTATTTTAAAAGTCGGACCCACGGCCCCCGCGCCACAGCGCAGAGGGGTGGGACCCCATCATGAAATCTTTGTCAAGGCCTATGTCCAGAATGTTATTCCTTCAGTTTTCTTCCAATGTTTTTATAGTTTTAGGTCTTACATTTAAGTCTTTAATCTATTTGGGGTTGATTTTTTATTGTGAAAGGAAGGAGTCCAGTTCCAATCTTCTGCATATGGCTAGACAGTTATCCCAGCACCATTCATTGAATAGGGAGTCTTTTCCTTATTGCTTGTTATTGTTGAATTTGTTGAAGACAAGATGGTTGGCTTTAGGTGTGTGGCTTTATTTCTGGGTTTGTTAACCTGTTCCATTGTTCTATGTATCTGTTTTTGTACCAGAACCGTGCTGTTTTGGTTACTGTAGACTTGTAGCATAGTTTGAAGTCAGGTAGTGTGATGCCTACAGCTTTGTTCTTTTTGCTTAGGATTGCCTTGGCTATTTGGGCTCTTTTTTGGTTCCATATGAATATTAGAGTAGTTTTTTTCTAATTCTGTGAAAAATAACATTTGGTATGTTTAATAGGAACAGTATTGAATCTGCAAATTGCTTCGGGCAGTATGACCATCTTAACAATATTGATTCTTCTTGTCCATGAGCATAGGATATTTTTCCATTTGTTTGTGTTGTCTCTGATTTCTTTCAGCAGTGTTTTGTAAATCTCATGGTATTTAAATATAACAACGTGTTTAATCCTAACTACAACTCTATGCAATTAATGTACTATTGTTACCCTCATTTTATAGATGATGAAGCTGATGCAAGTTGCTAATGAAATAGAGGCAGGGAAACATTAGACAATTTGTTAGTAAATGGCAGGGCTGGGCTTCAAACCCAGGCAGTCTGACTCCAGAGCCTGTGCTCTTAACCACTCCCTATGCCACTTCCCGCACAGAGTTGGGGACTGCTAGTCAGGGTCCTCTACAAAGCAGATATCAGGATGGGGTTAGGGATGTGATGTAGTTTGGATGTCTGTCACCTCCATATCTCATGTTGAAATGTAATCCCCAGTGTTGGAGGTAAGGCGTAGTGGGAGATGTTTGGGTGTGGCAGTGGATCCCTCATAAATGTCTTGGTGCTGTACTCATGATAGTGAGTGAGTTCTCATGAGATCTGGTTATTTAAAAGTGTGTGGCACCTCCCCCCTTCTCTCTCTTGTTCCTGCTCTCACCATGTGAGATGCCTGCTCTCTTTTTGCTTTCTGCCATGATTGTAAGCTTCCTGAGGCTCTCACCAAAAAAAAAGATGCTAGACCCATGCCTATAAAGCCTACAGAACCTTGGGCCAATTAAAACTCTTCTCTTTATAAATTACCCAGCCTTAGGTATTTCTTTATATCAATGCAAAAATAGCCTAATACAAGATACAAGAGATTTATTGGGGGAAATACCAGTAAGAGAGTATGGGGAGGAAACCAGAGAAAGCTGGAAAACAGGTTAGACCATAATGGAATTCTGACTCTTGTGAAGGAGGGAGAGTAAGAAAGACAGACCATGGATTACAGTATAATTTTAAGAAAGTTCCTGGATGGTCAAGGAGTCCCTAAGCCAAAGTCATCCATTATAGGAAGCCTACGTCTTTCAGGACCTGTCCTATCTTAGTACCTCTGCCATGTTCAGTTAATAGCTGGAAGCAGACTTCCGAACACAACAGCTGGGGTGTCAGTTACATTCCCCGAAATAGGAGATCTGAGAGGTGCATTTTCATGGTAGCCACAGGTACATGGTCTTGTTCAGTACCATATCTCCAACGAATATACCAGCATCTTACACATGGCAGTCACTCAAATATTTGCTAACTAAACAAATTTGCATATTCCTTGGATCATGCAAAAGTAATCAATAATTGTCTATTGAATATGAACAAATAAATGAATAAATGAACACAAAAAATAAAAACGAGCCTCTTAACTCCTGTGCAATTTTCCCACCACCGTTGCTGCTCTGGTGGAAAGTGAGAGTGAGCAAACTGGGCTTAGGATCACAGGAGAGAAAGTTGATCTGCTTCACCCTTTCCTCCTGGAGATGTCCCACATAGGCAGTGATTTACAAAGACAGGTAGCTTCCCCCAAGGAAAAGAATGAGACTTGGCTGTTGTTTGGGCAGGTGCATTTACAGACACTTTAGACCTACACATTTCAGGCACTTAATCCACATGAAATAATGAGAGTTCACCCTCTTGAATCCATTCCAAGCTGGCTAGATATATCACTTTGTGTAATGTTTCACAGAAGCTTCGGGTTGGGGCTCTAAGGCTCATGAGTTCTTTTTCTTTTTTTTTTTCTTGGCTTAAAACAACAAAAATTTATTCTCAGCAGTTCTGGAGGCTAGACGTCCAAAATCAAGCTGTCAATAGGGCTGTGTTCCCCTAGAACTCCCAAGGAGAATCAATCCTCGCCTCTCCCCAGCTGCCAGCAGCTGCTCACGGTGCTTGGCGTTCCTGGACTGCATATTCCAGTCTCTGCCTCTGTTGCCATGTAGCGTCTTCTCTGTGTCGTTCATCTCTGTATCCAAATTTCCCTCTTGTTTTTTCTTAAATTTTATTTTTAAATTGTGGACAAAATATTTAATATAAAATTTACCATTTTAACTATTTTTTAGTGTACAGTTCAGTGACATTAAGCGTATTTACATTGTTGTACAACTACCACTGTCTATCTCCAGAACATTTTCTCATCTTCTCAAACCAAAACTCGATCCCCATTAAACAGTAACTCCTCATTCTCTCCTCTCAGCCCCTGGAAACCACCATTCTACTCTCTGGCTCTATGAGTTTGACTACTTTAAGTATCTCATATAAGTGGAGTCATTTGCCTGTCATAAGTGATTTATTTTACTTAATGTAATGCCGTCAGTTTATCTATATTTTAACATGTCAGAATTTCCTTCGTTTTCAAGACTAAACAATATTCCATTGTATGTTGTATTAGTCTGCTAGGGCTGCCATAACAAAATTCCACAGACTGGGTGGCTTAAAACACAGATACTTATTTTCTCGAAGTTCTGGTGACTGGAAGTTCTAGATCAAGGTGTTGGCAGTTTGGGTTTCTTTTGAGACCTCTCTCCTTGGCTTGAAGGTGGCTGCCTTCTCACTGTGTCCTCACAGGGTTGTCTGTGCCCTAATCTCTTCCTATAAGCACACCAGTCATATGGCAGTGGGGCACACCCATAGAATCTCACTTTACCTTAATTACTTCTTTAAGGGCTCTGTCTCCAAATACTCACATTCGGGGGTATTTGCGGACTTTAATATATGAATTTCAGGAGGATGCAGATTCAGCCTATTGTACATGATACAGTTATCAAAATCAGAAACTTAACATTGATATAATTTTATTATGTATTCACCAGACCTTGTTCAAATATTGCCAATTGTCTCATCTCCAGGATCCAATCTGAGATTACACATTGCATTTAGTTGTTATCCCGTCTCTCTAGTCTTCTTTAATCTGAAAGAGTTCCTTGATCCTTCTTTGTTCACCTTAACATTTTTTGACGAATACTGTTCAAAATATTATAAAACATTTCTCAATTTTTATGATGTTTCCTCATGGTTGATATTCAGGATATGCATTTTTTTTTTCAAGAATACAATAGAAATGACGTCCTTCTCAGTGTATCATATCATAAGGAGGCACTTAATGTTGACTTGTCTCATTGCCGGTGACTTTATTCTTGACAATTGGTCAACATGGTGTCTGCCAAGCTTTTCCACTCTATTTTTCCCTTTTAAATCAGTATCTTATGGTGAGATACTTTGAGACTATGTAAATATCTTTTTTCTCATTATATTTTGTCTACTAATTATAGATAGCTTCTATTCATGATTCTTGCCTAAACAGCTGTTACTGGGGTATTTGCTGAATGGTGAGCCTCTCTTTCCAACAATACTTCTACATTTATTAACTGGAGTCTCATGCAAAAAAGTTTTTTTTTTCTTTACCATTTATCTGTTCAATTATTTATATAAGCATGTACTCATGGATTTTATTTTATTCTGTGAGTGATAATTCAACACCATGATTCATTTTGTTGTTTTAGTTTTTCTGATCACCAGGAGTTCATTCAGTTAGCTGCAGTGCCCTTTTGATAAGGCCCTATCATTCTTTGAGCACTTTTAGATCTCTGGCACCGCAAGATGCTGGAGGCTCATATTACACTTTCCCTGTCGTAGCCCTGGAGTGTGCCTTTTCTTCAAGGAGTCCTGGCTTCCTTTATTGACAAATGGTGTTTTATTGAAATCATTCCTTTTCTTAGAGAATAAATGTTAGGTTCATTCACTGATATTTAGGTGTAATTGTTTCTAGTCCTTCTCAGAAGACAGGACTATGAAATACTTGTGTAAATACATACACGCACATATTCCTATAACTATTTCTCTATCTAGATGCATTTTCAAACTTTGAGCTTGTACTGATACCTCCAGACAAGGTTTTTTCTAGCCTTCCCCCTTTTCTTATTCACAATGCCCTTCCCTAACAAAAAGCAACCTATCTCCCATTTTTCATACCATAGGCTGACTCATAGAATACACACAAAGTAGTTTCAGGATATGTAAACCTGTAGAAAACAAAGCTAACTAAAGTACAGTATTCATGTCCAGTTTTTCTTTTGTCTTTGATCTTAAAAAATTACAGTCAAACTGATGTTTTCTAAAGTTAATTGGTTAGTTAGCTATCAGCACCACCCCTTCAGTGTGGTTATGTTACAGTCACACACCACAAAATGATATTTCAGTTGACAATGAACCACATGCACATCAGTGATCCCATAAGGTTATAATACCATATTCTTACTGTGTCCTTCCTGTGTTTAGGTATGTGTAGTAGGCTATACTGTCTGGGTGTGTGTAAGTACACTCTATGATGTTTGTGCAAAGACAAGATTACCACTTCTCAGAACAAATCTCCATTGCTAAGTGACACATGACTGTATTTGTAACGGAGTGTGGTTCATTCTCTCTGTTATATCCTATTTGAGGTCTCCTTCCCTACCTTGTTCATTATTATATCTACTCCAAGTATGTGAGACATTACCATAGTTTTAAAAGTCACAACTATAATTTTTTGTTTTTACTAGAGAAGTGTCAATCTCCCAATACTGTCCATTCCATTCCCCTTCTGTTTCACCCAGTTTCTACCCACAATCTGTAGGTAAACACTCATTAGTTTCTGGTTCACCTTTTCTGTTTCATGTTTCACAAATGAACAAATTCATGTGTATTTTCTTATTCCTCCCTCCTTATGCTCAAAGTAGCTTACTACTAGCACTTTTGTGTAGGTTGCCTCTATTCACCTAACATTCCATCCTAACAATTACTCTTCATCAGTTCATGGATAACGCTCTCATTCTTTTTACAGCTGTATAGTGTTGCAGTGTGTGGATGTACCATGGTCATCACTTTGATGTGTTTTATTCTTTAAGTCATTTCCGATACTAAACAATTACAAACAGTGCTGCCGTAAATAATCTTGTACATGTGTATTTTCATATTGCTGAGGTTATATTTTTAGGGTAAATTCCTAAAACTACTTGTCGCAATTGCTTTGACTATTTTGCTGGGCCAATAGGTAACTGCATATAATATTTTAAACTATGTATTGGCAAATGCTCCTCAAAAAAATTGTACTAATTTATATTTCCACCAGCAGTGGAAGAAAGAGCCTATTTCCACATAGCATCACCAACAAAATACCTTTTTTTTTTTGTAGTTTTTACCTCTGATGAATGAGAAATGGTATCTCAGTAGAATTTAATTAATATTAATTTAATATGCATAAAATCTAATGAGTGAGCATCTTTTCATATGTTTGAGGGTTTTTTGGTATGTTTTTGTGAGTTGTCCATTCATGCTTTGCCTATCTTTATATGAAGATTTTAGTTTCTCTTAACTTTTATGAGACATCTACATATTACAGATATCAGCTTTTATCTCTGACAATGTTGCAAATGTTTTCTCTTGGTTTTTCATTTCTCTTTTGACTTCAGTTATGGTGGTTTTTGTCGTGTTATTTTGGTTTATATACTAAATTTATCAGAAAGGTAGATTATCTCAAAAGTGTACCCTACATGGTAGTTGAAAGAATTTCTAGGAAAGAGCTTGAGGTAGAATGTAATCCTTAATCTTCACTATTTAAATGACTGTCATATGAAAGGATCAGACTTATTCTGTGTTTCTCCAAGGGAAAGCACTAGGTTAAATGACCTGAAGTTAAAGGAAACACCTGCCATTATGCACAAAAGGGCTTTCTAGTGACATGTGACCCTTATATTTACAAATGGCTTGTTCTATATCACTAGGAGAATTAAAGGTTTCTCTCATGATGCCTGTTATTTAAATGATTAAATATTAGCATTTGGTACAAAGTGAGATGCCAGTTAGCTGGAATAGTGAGCCTAAAATAAATTATTAAAAGTTGGGGTGAGTTATAGGAAATTTGACATTCAATAACAAAAACTAATGTAGGGAAACCAAGGAAGTCCAGAGTTACACAAAGCAAGTCAGAATGCATAAATAGGAAGGAGGCTGGGCCAGTTCTGGGAATGTGTGTTCATATCCTTTATGATTTATATGGGATCCTGCTGCATGTCTGTCTAGGTAGGTTCAGTCAACATAAACCATACCAATATACACTTTGATTAATTTTCATATTCCATCAATATTTCTTGAGCATCTTTATGGCTTCAACACTGTCAGGGTGCTTGAAACATAGCAGAACAAGAAAGACATTTTCTGTTTCACAAGGCATGCAGTCTTAGCAACAGTTACTTACCAGCTGTGAATCTGCCTACCAGAACTTTGTTCCTGGCCAAATTTTTGCACCTAGCACATAATAATATCAGGAAATGTCATTCCACTGAAATTCAGGTGACTTTCCTGGCTGAGCTGACCAAAACTAATTACCATACCTTTTGCTCAAAATACTAAGAACATTTTGTATGATGTAATCCTCATGACTATTCTAGGAAAAGTGTTTTCAGTACCCCCATGAGAGTTTTGAAAGGAGGTGATAAATTCGAGTGTAATGAACATCCCAGGCTTGGTGTGAGTCAGCAGAGGACCCAAAGCACGACCAAAGACCTCATACTCAGAATCTCCACTCAATGGCTATATCACACAGCATGACAATTTGGAATCCTCCTGCTTTGTTTCCATGACAACACACAGAGACATCCCTAAAATTAATGGCATAGTGAAAAATTGCTTGAGACATCAGGCTATACTTTAAACTATACCATAGTGTACCCCTAGCTACATTTCTCTCTGGACGAGTGGACTTCTGGGAGCATGGAAAAATTGAATGTCATCTTTCAACCTCAGAGCTGGAAGGGTTCTTACAGTTGACCCATTCCAATATCCTGCACTATGATGCCCCAAGGAGGTGAGGACGTCTTCCCAAGATCATAGCTGGTTAATGTTATCTCAGGGCCTTCCACATTCTGTGTACCTCCTCTTCTTCATCTCAGGATATTTTCCTCCTGTTCCCTATGCTCTAGCTCATTTGAACTTCCTTTAATTCCTCATGTGTGATGCTCTGTTTTGCCTCTAAGGCTTCACCACATGCCTTTCCTACTGCTTGGATTATTTTTCCTTTACCTTTCCCTGGATAACTCTCACTTAATTTCCTTGTCTCCGCTTAACTCTCAGACTGAGTAAAAGTCCCTTCATCTATGCCCCATAGCATCTTTCATATCCCCCTTGGAAATGCTTATCGTATCTGCCATTACATGTTTAGCGCTTATCTTCCCCAATGAATTAGTAAGCTATTTTTGTCTTATTTGCTACTGTATCTCCAGAGTCTAACTCAACATTTTTGCACATAATGGTCATTCAATAAATGTTCGTTAGACTGAATGGAAACCGGGGCTCGAATTTAGTTTTTCTGTTCCTAGTATTACTGTATTTCTACACTACAGCCTTGTCTCCTGACTGAACATTCTTTTCTGATGGATATGTTAAGGGACGGTTGACAAGGATTGAGTATTTGCTCTGAGGATCATGTGGTTACTTATGGTACTTAAGAAGTACTTGACTAAAGAAAGATATTTGAAAGATTAAGATGACTCAAAAGTAGATGGATGTGGCCTCACACAGGATTACAATGTAAGCAGTCCCATTTTCCAATTTATAGGGTAAACATACACATACAGTTTGGTCAAATCCTGGATTACAGCAAATGTCATCCTGGATTGCCGAGCTAGCTGAATCAGTCCATCAACCCTGTCATTCAATGTTGTGGTAGTTTCCCCTTATACCCAAGGGTTCTTGTGAATTCAAGAATACTTGTTGAAATTCAAGAATACTTGTTGAAATTCAAGAGTACTTGGGGGAAATTTGAACAAAGTTTCATTTGTTTATGGGCTCTAATAAGTCAAATATGCTTGTTTTTAAAACTAATAAATGTTGAAAGGACAATAAAATCTTAAGTAGAATATTAATATATTTGTCTATTTGTTTTTTCTTTATATAGAAGTTAAAAATTAATGAGATTGAATCATAGACATTATTTAGTTCACTCATATATTTTAGAGTACAGTTAAACGATGTTCTGAAAAATTGACTTGCCTATGTTTACATGAATAGTAGTAAAGCCATGCTGTTTTTTTCCTCAGTGTGCTATAGTATGATCATGTTTTTGTGTATAGGAACGTGTAGATTTAGATACACACAAAAAAATCTTAAAAAAGGAAGTTGATATCACACTTAGATTTAGGCACATATTCATACATGAAAAATAAACAAATAGACAACACCTATGGCTCCAGACTAACATAGGTCATCATTTGACCTCATCATAATCATCAGAGAGGAAGCTAATGTCACAAATGATGCTTGTTACCTTTGGGATTCTTCTGGAGAAATGTTTAAGAAACCACATCAAAGTACTCTGATTAACTTGATTCTGTTGGATTGGGGGTGTGGAAACATTCTGTGACTGCTATAGGGAATCTTTCAGCTACTCAGGCAGCCATTGGCCCTGATCATGATTTAGATAATATTCGATATTTCGGAAAGCACTTTTGCAGGCATCCCAGGACTTTTCATTGATTAGAAATTTGTTTCAACAGGCCCTGCGGTTTACTTTTGATTTGCAAACTCTTTCTTCATAGACAGCATAATTCAAGCATGCTAATATGATTTTTGAGGGGATAATCAGTCCAGAAGACAGTATAGTCCACTGGCTTATTTTCATAGCACTTTGTACCTAGATAAGCTTAATAAATGACAAACATTTTTTTTACTGTAGAGGACGATAACATTGTTAGTAAAGTAGCACCTATTACTCCCCTTGTCTTCAACTCTCTGCTACAGGCATAAATATGCGTGTTTCATCCACCAGTCACATATTTAATTAGAGGCATTTGTCATTTCTAATTGATACTTGAATATGTCCTAAATTTGTCCTAATTAATAGTCACCAGTCTCCCCCCTATTTGGGCCGTCTGAGCCTTCACCTCATTTAAAGAGATGCCAAGTTCACTGCCTCAGGGCTAGACCAGCACTGTTGAATAGAACCTTCTGTGATGAAGGAAATGCACCATCCAGTGTGATAGTCACTAGCTATGTGGCTGCTGAACATTCAGAATGTAGCTAGTGTGACTAAGAACAAAGTTTCATTTGTTTATGGGCACCAATCTGTGAGTCAGCAGAGGACCCAAAGCAGTACCAAATACCTCATACTCAGAATCTCCATTCAATCCGCTTACCAGAACTTTGTCCTTGGTCACGTTTTTGGACGTAGCTCATAACAATATCAGGAAATGTCATTCCACTGAAATTCAGGTGACTTTCCTGGCTGGGCTGACCGTACTAATTACCATACCTTTCATTCCAAATACTAAGAACATTCTGTATGATGTAATCATCATGACTATTCTAGGAAAAGTATCTTTTAATTTTTTTATATTTTTAATTTTTATAGACTTAGGGGGTACAAGTGCAATTTGGTTACATAGATATATTACATAGTGGTGAAGTCTGGACTTTTAATGCAATTGTCACCTAAATAGTGTACATTGGACCCAAGAGGTCATTTTCCTTTTTTTTCTTTCTTCTAAAAAATGTGACACATGTGCAGAACATGCAGATTTATTACATAGGTATACATGTGCCATGGTGGCTTGCTTCACCTATTAACCCATCCTCTAAGTTCCCTCTCCTCACCCTCCCACCCCCAACAGGCCCTGGTATGTGTTATTCTGTATCCGTGTGTTCTCAATGTTCCACTCCCACTTATAAGTGAGAACACGTGGTGTTTGGTTTTCCATTCCTGTGTTAGTTTGCTGAGGATGATGGCTTCCAGCTTCATCCATGTCCCTGCAAAGGATGTGATCTCATTCATTTTTATGACTGCATAGTATTTCATGCAGTATATGTACCACATTTTTTTAATCCTGTCTATCATTGATGGGTATTTGGGTTTGTTTCACATCTTTGCTATTGTAAATGGTGCTGCAATAAACATATGTGTGCATGTGTCTTTGTAGAAGAATGATTTAAATTCCTTTGGGTATATACCCAGTAATGGGATTGCTGGGTCAAATGGTATTTCTGGTTCTAGATCCTTGAGGAATCCCCATACTGTCTTCCACAATGGTTGAATGAATTTACATTCCTACCAGTAGCGTAAAAGCATTCCTATTTCTCCGCAGCCTTGCCAGCATAGGCTTTTTTTCATATGTTTTCTGGCCACGTAAATGTTTTCTTTTGAGGAGTGTCTATTCATATCCTTTGCCCACTTTTTGATAGGGTTGCTTTTTTCTTGTATATATGTTTAAGTTCCTTGTAAATTCTGGATAGACCTTTGTCAGATGGGTAGATTGCCAAAATTTTCCCCATTCTTTAGGTTGCCTATTCACTCTGATGATAGTTTCTTCTGCTGTGGAGAAGCTCTTTAGTTTAATTAGATCCCATTTGTCAATTTTGGCTTTTGTTGCAATTGCTTTCGTGTTTTAGTCATGAAGCCGTTGCCTATGCCTATGCCCTGAATGGTATTGTTGAGGTTTTCTGCTAGGGTATTTTGTGCTTTTGGCTTTTACACTTAAGTCTTTAATCCAGCTTGAGTTAATTTTTGTATAAGGTGTAAGGAGGTGGTCCAGTTTCAGCTCTCGCATATGGCTATCCAGTTTACCCAGCACCACTTATTGAACAGGAGATCCTTTCCCCATTGCTTGTTTTTGTCAGGTTAGTTAAAGATCAGATGGCTGTAAATGTGTGGTATTATTTCTCACGTCTCTGTTCTACTCCATTGGTCTGTGTGTCTGTTTTTGTATCCATACCATTCTGTTTTGGTTACTGTAGCCTTGTAGTATAGTTTGAAGTCAGGTAGTGTGATGCCTCCAACTTTGTCCTTTTTGCTTAGGATTGTCTTGGCTATACAGGGTCTTATTTGATTCCACATGAAATTAAAAATAGTGTTTTCTAATTCTGTGAAGAATGTCAGTGGTAGTTTGATGGGAATAGTATTGATTCTATAGATTACTTTGAGGAGTATGGCCATTTTCATGATATTGAGTCTTCCTACCCATGAAGATGGATGTTTTTCAATTTGTTTGTGTCTTCTTTTATTTCCTTGAGTAGTTGTTTGTAGTTCTTCTTGAAGAGGTCCTTCACATCCCTTGTTACCTGTATTTTTAGGTTTTTTATTATCTTTGTAGTAATTGTGAAGAGGAGTTTGTTTATGATTTGGCTCTATGCTTACCTGTTGTTGGTGTAAAGGAATTCCTTTGATTTTTTTTGCACATTGATTTTGTGTCCTGAGACTCTGCTTAACTTGCTTATCAGCTTAAGGAGCTTTGAGGCTGAAACAATGGGGTTTTCTAAATATAGAACCATGTCCTCTACAAACATAGACAATTTGACTTCCTCTCTTCCTATTTAAATACGCTTCATTTATTTCTCTTGCCTGATTGCCCTAGCCAGAACTTCCAATACTATGTTGAATAGGGGTGGTGAGAGAGGGCATCTTTGTCTTGCACTGGTTTTCAAAGGCAATTCTTCCAGTTTTTGCCCATTCAATATAATTATTGGCTGTGGGTTTGTTACAGATAGTTGTTATTATTTTGAGATATGTTCCATTATACCTAGTTTTTAACATGAAGAGGTGTTGAATTTTATCAAATGTTTGTTTTGTCATTGGTTCTGTTTATATCATTGGTTCTTAGGTGGTTTTTGTCATTGATTCTGTTTATGTGATGGATTACATTTATTGATTTGCATATTTTGAACCAGCCTTGCATCCCAGGGATGAAGCTGATCATCGTAGATAAGTTTTTTGATGTGCTGCTGGATTCAGTTTGCCATTATTTTATTGAAAATTTATGCATTGATGTTTAACAAGGATATTGGCCTGAATTTTTCTGTTTTTGTTGTGTCTCTGCCAGGTTTTGGTATCAGGATGATTCTGGCTTCATGAAATGAGCTAAGGAGAAGTCCTTCCTTTTCAATTGTTTGGAATAGTTTCAGAAGGAATGGTACCAGGTCCTCTTTGTATTTCTGGTAGAATTCAGCTGTGAATCTGTCTGGTCCTGGGCTTTTTTTGATTGGTAGGCTATTAATTACTGTCTTAATTTAAGAGCTTTTTATTGGTATATTCAGGGATTCTACTTCTTCCTGGTTTAGTCTTGGTAGGGTGCGTGTGTCCAGGAATTTATCCATTTCTTCTATATTTTCCAGTTTATTTGCATAGAGGCATTTACAGTATTCTCTATGGTCATTTTTATTTCTGTACAGTTAGTGGTGATATCTCCTGTACCATTTTTTATTGTGTCTATTTGATTCGTCTCTTTTTTCTTCTTTATTAATCGAGCTAGCAGTCTATCTATTTTGTTAATTTTTTCAAAAAAACACCTTCTGGATTTGTTTATTTGTTTGGAGGGTTTATCATGTCGCTATCTCCTTCGATTCTTCTCTGATCTTAGTTATTTCTTGTCTTCTAGCTTTTTGATTAGTTTTCTCTTGTCTCTCTAGCTCTTTTAATTTTGATGTCAGGGTATCAATTTGAGATCTTTCTAGATTTCTGATGTGGGCCTTTAGTGCTATAAATTTTCCTGTAAACACTGATTTAGCTGTGTCCTAGCTAACGTACCAAATGGTAAAGATCATCAACACAATGAAGAAAATGCATCAACTAATGGGCAAAACATTCAGCTAGCATTAAAATGGCAGGATAAAATTCACACATAACAATATCAACCTGAAATGTAAATGAGCTAAGTGCCCCAATCAGAACACACAGACTGGCAAATTGGATAAAAAGTCAAGACTCGTCGATGTGCTGTATTCAGAAACCAAAGGGATGGAGGAAGATTTATCAAGCAAATGGAGAGCAAAAAAAAAAAAAAAAAACAGGGGTTGCAATCCTAGTCTCTGATAAAATGGATTTTAAACCAACAAAGATCAAAAGAGACAAAGAAGGGCATTACATAATGGTAAAAGGATCAATGCATCAAGAAGAGCTAATGATCCTAAATATATATGCACCCAACACAGGAGCACCCAGGTACATAAAGCAAGTTCTTAATGACCTACAAAGAGACTTAGAGTCCCACACAATAATAATGGGAGGCTTTAACAATCCACTGTCAATATTAGACAGATCAATCAGACAGAAAATTAACAAGAATATCCAGGACTTGAACTCAGATCTGGACCAAGCAGACCTAATAGACATCTACAGATATCTCCACCCCAAACCCACAGAATATACATTCTTTTCAGCACTGCATTGTACCTACTCTAAAACTGACCACATAATTGGAAGGAAATCACTCCTCAGCAAATGCAAAAGAACGGAAATCATAACAGTCTCTCAGACCACAGGGCAATCAAATTAGAACTCAGAATTAAGAAACTAACTCAGAATCACACAACTTCATCTAAACTGAACAACTGGCTCCTGAATGTTAACTGGATAAACAATTAAATAAAGGCAGAAATAAAGATGTTCTTCAAAACCAATGAGAACAAAGACACAATGTACCAGAATCTCTGGGACACATTTAAAGCAGTATCTAGAGGGAAATTTATAGCAATAAATGCCCACAAGAGAAGTGAGGAAGGATCTGAAATCGATACCCTATCATCAAAATTGAAAGAGCTAGAGGAGCAAGATCAAAAAAACTCAAAAGCCAACAGAAAACAAGAAATAACTAAGATCAGAGCAGAACTGAAGGAGATAGAGACACAAAAAAAACCTTCGAAAAATCAATAAATCCAGAAGCTGTTTTTTTGAAAAGATCAACTAAATAGACCACTAGCCAGACTAATAAAAAAGAAAAGAGAGAAGAATCAAATTGATGCTATAAAAAACAATAAAGGGGATATCACCACCAATTCCACAGAAATACAAACTACCATCAGAGATTACCACAAACAACTCTATGCACATAAACCAGTAAACCTGGAAGAAATGGATAAATTCCTGGACACTTGCACCCTTCCAAGACTAAACCAGGAAGAAGTTGAAACCTTGAACAGACCAATAACAAGGTCTGAAGTTGAGGCAGCAATTAATAACCTACCAACCAAAAAGTAGTCCAGGTCCAGATGGGTTCACAGCTGAATTCTACCAGACGTACAAAGAAGAGCTGGTACCATTCCTTCTGAAACTATTCCAAACAATCCAAAAAGAAGGAATCCTTCCCAAATCATTTTATGAGACTAACATCATCCTGATACCAAAACCCGGCAGAGACTAAACAAAAAAAGAAAACTACAGGCCAATATCCATGATGAACATAGATGCAAAAATCTTCGATAAAATACTGGCCAACCAATTGCAACAGCACATCAAAAAGCTTATCCATCACGATCAAGTAGGCTTCATCCAAGGGATGCAAGGCTGGTTCAACATATGCAAGTCTATAAACGTAACCCACCACATAAACAGAACCGAAGACAAAAACCACATGATTATTTCAATAGATGTAGAGAAGACCCTCGACAAAATTCAACAGCCCTTTATGCTAAAAACTCTCAATAAACTAGGTATGAAAGGAACATATCTCAAAATAATAAAAGCTATTCATGACAATCCTACAGCCAATATCGTACTGAATGGGCAAAAACTGGAACCATTCCCTTTGAAATCCGACACTTGACAAGGATACCATCTCTCACCACTCCTATTCAATATAGTATTGGAAGTTCTAGCCAGAGAAATTAGGCAAGGAAAAAAAAATTGTATTCAATTAGGAAAGGAGGAAGTCAAATTGTCTCTATTGCAGATGACATGATTGTATATTTAGAAGACCATGTCAGCCCAAAATTTCCTTAAACTGATAAGCAACTTCAGCAAAGTCTCAGGATACAAAATCAATGTGCAGAAATCACAAGCATTCCTATACGCCAATAACAGACAAACGGAGAGCCAAATCACGAGCAAACTACCACTCACAGTTGCTACAAAGAAAATAAAATACCTAGGAATACAACCAGCAAAGAATATAAAGGACCTCTTCAAGGAGAACTACAAACCACTGCTCAACGAAATAAGAGAGGACACAAACAGATGGAGAGACATTCCATGCTCATGGTTAGGAAGAATCAATACTGTGAAAATGACCACACTGCCCAAAGTAATTTATAGATTCAATGCTATCCCCATCAAGTTACCAATGGCCTTCTTCACACAACTGGAAAAAAACACCTTAAACTTCATACAGAACCAAAAGAGAGCCCACATAGCCAAGACAATCCTAGGCAAAAAGAACAAAGCTGGAGGCATCACACTACCTGATTTCAAACTATACTAAAAGCCTACAGTAATCAAAACAGCATGGTACTGGTACCAAAACAGAGATATAGACCAGGGAAACAGAACAGAGGCCTTGGAGGCAACGCTACACATTCACAATCATCTGATCTTGGACAAACCTGACAAAAACAAGCAACAGGGAACTGATTCCCTGTTTAATAAATGGCGTTGGGAAAACTGGCTAGCAGTGTGCAGAAAGCAGAAACTGGACCCCTTCCTGACAACTTACACTAAAATTAACTTCAGATGGATTAAAGACTTAAACCTAAGACCTTACACCATAAAAATCCTAGAAGAATACCTAGGCAAAACAATTCAGGACATTGGCATAGGCAAGGGCTTCATGACTAAAACACCAAAAGCATTGGCAACAAAAGCCAAAATAGACAAATGGGACCTAATTAAACTCCAGAGCTTCTGTACAGCAAAAGAAACAATCATTAGAGTGAACTGGCAATCAACAGAATGGGAAAAAACGTTTGGAATCTACCTATCTGACAAAGGGCTAATACCCAGAATCTACAAAGAACTAAAACAGATTTACAAGAAAAAAACAAACTCATTCAAAAGTGGGTGAAGGATATGAACAGACACTTTACAAAAGAAGACATTTATGAGGCCAACAAACATATGAAAAAATGCTAATCATCACTGGTCATTAGAGAAATGCAAATGAAAACCATATTGAGATAGCATCTCACGCCAGTTAGAATGGCGACCATTAAAAAATTTGGAGACAACAGATGCTAGAGAGGATGTGGAGAAATAGGAACACTTTTACACTGTTGGTGGGAGTGTAAATTAGTTCAACCATTGTGGAAGACATTGTGGCAATTCCTCAAGGACCTAGAAATAGAAATTCCATTTGATCCAGCAATCCCATTACTAGGTATGTATCCAAAGGATTATAAATTGTTCTATTATAATGACACATGCACACATATGTTCATTGTGGCACTGTTTACAATAGCAAAGACCTGGAGCCAACCCAAATGCTCCATTGATGATAGACTGGGCAAGGAAAATGTGGCACATATACAGCACGTAATACTATGCAGCCATAAAAAATGATGAGTTTGTGTCCTTTGTAGGGACATGGATGAATCTGGAAACCATCATTCTCAGCAAACGGACATAAGAACAGAAAATGAAACACCGCATGTTCTCACTCACAGGCGGGTGTTGAACAATGAGAACACATGGACACAGGGAGGGGAGCATCACACACTGGGGTCTCTGGTGGGGGGGAATAGAGGATGGATAATGGAGGGTAGGGAGGTTGAAGAGGGATAACATGGGGGAAATGCCAGATATAGGTGATGGGGGGATGGAGGCAGCAAACCACATTGCCATGTATGTACCTATGCAACAATCCTGCATGTTTTGCACATGTACCCCAGAACCTAAAGTGCGATATATATATATATACACACATATATGTGTATATATATATGTATATATATATAAAGAAACTCTTCAATGCATTATGAAGGGTCCTTTAACAGTGGGAACATACTCCAATTTGCCTTCAGGCTTCCTTCTGCCCTGGACACTGCTCAAAGACTCTGTCAACATTGGCCTCTGGCTTTGTATTTTCTACCCCTTTTATGTAGCTTAAGTCATCTCTCTCTTTTTCTAAGTTTCTCTTGCTGGTCATCCCTATCCATAAGAAATTCCCATATGCTTTCTTGGACATCCAAGAAAAGTTTTATGGGCATCCATTCAGGTTATAGTCAAATCTTGCTGTCTTTTAAGATGACTTTACAAATCTCTGCTGTAACTTACTATGTCATGTTATAATTCTGCAAGGCAATTTTACCTCATTTCCAAATTCTGGATGGTGTCTTATTTTGTTTTCATGACCCTGTGAATTATAAAAGAGAAAGTATGGCATGAAAGAAATAAACAACTTCCCTCTGCTTTGGGGTTTCTTCTCATTTACTCTCTCTTAAGGCTGTGATGATCAATTTTCATATGTGGGGAAACCTGAGGGGAGTAAACTCTTTCAAGTCAAAGATGACGGATTTGTGGTGTTGGCACAATCACTTGCCTCTTCTGTGTCCATGGCAGGTGGCACTGATGGATCATGGTTGAGTAGTCATCTGTAGTTCAGTCAATATAAAACATCCTTCTTTAAGTTTTGGTCATATTTGGTAAAGACATAGATTCTCAGTATATTTTAGGATTATGAGTCATAATTTTCTTAAGACATTGGTTAATTAAAGGATAGAGAAACTTAGTTGAAGAGAAAGAAATGACTGAACTCCAGGGAACATTCAGATTCCTCTCTGGGGAGAACACAGTCCTGGGTGTGGGAGGTAAGTCCAGTTTATTCCCAAGAGCTCTTCTAACTCTGAGATTCTAGCAGCTTCATGGTTCTTAGGCTTCTCAGCCACTCTTCTTGGGGGTAAATCTATGTCCAGCAGCTACTCCAGTTCTGTGATTTTTTTCCCCCAGCTGGACTCCCCACCCTCTGTTGAGATACCCTTCCCTCTGAGAGCTGACTCTCACTTGAAGTCTGCACACACCATCTTAATAAATGTCTCAGATAGAGCAGTACCCCTGGATTTTAGGAACCATTTTCCATTTTGTTGTTATTATTACCTTAGTGTTTCAGTAGCAAATGCTGTTTGTGAATTGCCTGTGTGAAATGAATAATGGCTCATGGAATAAAGAGATAATCACTTAAGGTAGCCTATTGTGCACCCTGACTACACCAGCATAGGCAGTTGTAAAGCATCAAGTAAGCCTGAGCGGACTTGTTAAAGAACTCCTCACTATGCTCAACTCAGTCAATCCTAGGACTCAGTAGCATACTGGAGCTGGTTGGCATTGGTTTATGCAAGCCAATTGTTCATATCTCTTCCCAAACCCCACATTAAGTAACTTCTTGCTGGTTGCTTGAAATTGAACCTAGTGGGAGAATTTATACCATGAGTAATGTATAATGCTATAATTCCATATGTGTTTGTTTCTTCCTTGAAGAGCCAATTGTTAGATACTTAGCAATACACCATTCTCCAAGGTTATGATCATGGCATTGTTTCAGCTCAATGAGTTCAGAAAAGACTAAGGATAGAGATATAGTCACCTATATCTTACAGGGAACAAAAAAAAAAGCTTCTTAATGAAGTTCTGTTGTATTATAAATGTGTAACAATAACTATAGTGTGAATATAAACATTGATATCTCATTTTTCTCCATATATTCCTATAACACATTTTGAAGAATCTTTTTAAAAAATGTTTCAGATTTTATAAACTGATTAACTTATGAAACAATTTATTTTTTACAGACAGCAAAATAAAATTTTATTAGGATTAGTGGATGTTCAGGCTTACCAATTTGCTAAAATGATGCTGCTAGTTTATTTTATTTAAATAAAAAGTAATATAAGGGAACATAGCTGTTGGTAATATATTGACACCCAGTTATCACTGGAAAATTGGAAACCATATATCCAGCCACTAAAATATAATTTTCAAAAGTTGCAAAAATTAGTCAATTTTTTAAATTTTTATTTTATTTTTTGAGACAGAGTCTTGCTCTGTCACCCAGGTTGGTGTGAAGTGGTGTGATGTTGGTTCACTGCAACCTCTGCCTCCCAGGTTCAAGCAATTTTCCTGCCTTAGCCTTCCCAGTGGTTGTGATTACAGGCACATGCCATCATACCCAGCTGATTTTCTTGTACTTTTAGTAGAGATGGGGTTTTGCCATGTTGCCCAGGCTGGTTTCAAACTTCTGAGCTCAGGCAGTCTGCCTGCCTCTGCCTCCCGAAGCGCTAGGATTATAGGCATGAGCTACTGTGTCCAGTTAGTTTGGCAACTTCTCAAAGAACTTAGAACTACCATTCAACCCACCATTCCCATTATTGTGTATATACCAAAAGGAATATAAATTGTTTTACCATAATGACACGTGTACACGTATATTCATTACAGCACTATCCACAATAGCAGAGACATGGAATCAACCTAAATGCCCACCAATGGTAGACTAGATAAAGAAAATGTGGTACATATAAATCATGGGATACTACACAGTCATAAAATGGGACAGTATAACGTTCTTTGCAGCAACATGGGTGGAGGTTGAGGTCATTATTCTAAGTGAACTAACACAGGAATAGAAAACCAAATACCGCAGGACTTAAGAGATGAAGTCCTCCTAGAGAAAAGGGGGTATCACAAACATTGACTAGCCTTTCATTTGTGAGATTTTGAAGTGGGATAAGGCAGGAGACTAAAAAACTAAGCTTAAAACCTCTGAAAGGAATAATAGAAGCACTTACTGTCTTTCTGGTGGGAGAAAGATGCTCACTAGACTACAAAAAGCCTTGGAGGGCTAATCCTGGGGTACAGGAACACACAAGAGGTAAACTGAGTCATACTAAATCTTCAAACCAGACACTATTCAGTAGAAAGCCTGATCAGATTGAGATTATTAATCCTATACTTAATATGCTTAACAGACAAAAAGGGAGAACAATCGCATTAGAACTTATCATCTGGTGTCTTTATGGTTCATGTATAAACAATAGGTATCTTAAGATTAAAAGTTACTAAAAATGCAAACAAGTCAGAAAATAGTCAAAAACAAGAAAAAAAAACAAGAAGAGGAGGGAGAGAGGAAGAGAAGGAAGAATAAGAAAAAGATATCCACAAATGATCCAGATATTGGTGTTAACAGACAAGGACTTTAAAATAACAATGATTTATGGTAAACAGCATAAAGAGGACCAAATGAATAAAACATGAAACATTTCATCAGAAAATTAAAAACCATTGAAAGTGTCAAGTGGATATGCTAGAACTAAAAGTACAAATTAAAAATTCATTGAAGTTAAAATGTCATTAGTTAGTTTCAACATTAGATTTAGACACAGAATATAGAATTAGTAAACTAAAGATCAAGAGATAATACTCAAATTGAAATTGAAGCACAGCAAATTAAATTTTTTTAAAAAAATAAGAGAGTAACAGATGTGGGGAACCCAGTTAAAAAAAAAAATGTAGTAGGCCAGGCATGGTGGCTAATGCCTGTAATCCCAACACCTTGAGAGATGGAGACAGGTGGAGGGCTTGAGCCCATGAGTTCAAGATCAGCCTGGGCAATCTGGCATAATTTTTTACATTCAGTATAATGTTGGCTGTGGGTTTGTCATAGATGGCTTTTATTACATTAATGTCTGTGCTTTCTGTGCCCATTTTGCTGAAGGCTTTAATCATAAAGGGATACTGGATTTTGTCTAATGCTTTTTCTGCATCTGTTAAGATGATCATGGTATATCACATTTATTGCCTTGCAAATGTTAAACCATTCCTGCATCCCTGGTATGAAATCCACTTGATCATGGTGGATTATCTTTTTGATGTGCTGTTGGATTCAGCTTGTTAGTATTTTGTTAAAGATTTTTGCATTTATATTCATCAAAGATAGTGGTCTGTAGTTTTCTTTTTTTGTTATGTCCTTTCCTGGTTTGGTATTGGGGCGATACTGGCTTCATACAATGATTTATGGAGAATTCCTTCTTTATTTTGTGGAATACTGTCAATAGAATTGGTACTAATTCTTTGAATGTCTGATAGAATTCAGCTGTGAATCCAATTGGTCCTGGACTTTTTTTGTTGGCAATTTTTAAAATTACCAGTTCAATCTCATTGCTTGTTATTGGTCTGTTCAAAGTTTCTGTTTTTATTTTTCTGGTTTAATCTAGGAAGGTTTTATATTTCTAGGAACTTATCCATCTCCTCTAGGTTTTTCTGTTTATGCATGTAAAGGTGTTCATAGTAGCCTTGAATAGTCCTTTGTATTTCTGTGGCATCGGTTGTGATATCTTCTATTTTGTTTTTAACTGAGTTTATTTGGATCTTCGCTCTTCTTTTCTTGGTTAATCTCACTAATGGTCTATCAATTTTATTTATCTTTTCAGAGAACCAGCTTTTTGTTTTATTTAAATTTTGTATTTTTTTGTTGGTTTCAATTTTATTTAGTTCTACTCTGATGCTTGTTACTTCTTTTCTTCCACTGAGTTTTGGTTTGCTTTGTTCTTGTTAGGTGTGACCTTAGATTGTCTACTTGTGCTCTTTCGGACTTTTCAATGTAGGCATTTAAGGCTATGAACTTCCCCCTTAGCAGTCACCTTTGCCATATCCCAGAGGTTTTGATAGGTTGTGTCACTACTATCTTTCAGTTCAAAGAATTTTTAAATTTCCATCTTGATTTCATTTTTGACCCAGTAATCATTCAGGAGCAGGTTATTTAATTTCCATGCATTTGCATGGCTTTCAGGGTTCATTTTGGAGATGATTTCCAATTTTATTCCACTGTGGTCTGAGAGAATACTTGATATAATTTGAATTTTCTTAATTCATTGAGATGTGTTTATTGGCATATCATGTGGTCTGTTTTGGAGAATGTTTAATGTGCTGATTAATAGAATGTATATTCTGAAGTTGTTGGATAAAATGTTCTTTAAATATTTGTTAATTCCATTTGCTCTAGGGTATAGTTATAGTTCTAGGGAATAGTTAAATTCATTGTTTCTTTTTTGACTTTCTGTCTTGATGACTGTCTAGTGCCGTCAGTGGAGTATTGAAGTCCCCCACTATTATTGTATCATTATCTATCTCATTTCTTAGGTCTGTAGATATTTTTTATAAATTTCAGAACTCCAGTGTTAGATGCATATATATTTAGGATTGTGATATTTTTCTGTTAGACTAGACATTTTATATAATGTTACTCTTTGTCTCTTTTAACTGCTGTTTTGTTTTGTCTTATATTATAATAGCTACTCCTGTTTGCTTTTAATGTCCATTTGCATGGAATATCTTTTTTCCACCCCTTTACCTTAAGTGTATGTGAGTCCTTATGTGTTAGGTGAGTCTCTTGAGGACAGCAGATACCTGGTTGATGAATTCTTATCCATTCTGCCATTCTGTATCTTTTAAATGGAGCATTTAGGCCATTTACATTCAATGTTAGTATTGAGATGTCATTCTATTCATCATGCTAGGTGTTGCCTGAATACTTTGTATTTGTTGTTGTTCATTGTGTTTTGTTTTATAGGTCCTTTGAGATTTATGCTTCAAGGAGGTTCTATTTTGGTGTATGTCAAGGATTTGTTTCAAGATTTTGAGCCCCTTTTAGCAGTTCCTATAGTGCTTCCTGATTTGGTAGGCAAATTCTCTCAGCATCTGTCAGAAAAAGACTATCTTTCCTTCACTTATGAAGCTTAGTTTTGTTGGATACAAAATTCTTGTCTGATAATTGTTTTGTTTAAGGAGGCTGAAGATTGGGCTTCAGTCCCTTCTGGCCTCTAGGGTTTCTGCTGATAAATCTGCTGTTAATCTGATAGGTTTTCCTTTATAGGTTACCTGGTGCATTTGCTTCACAGGTCTTAAGATTCTTTCCTTCATCTTTACTTTAGATAACCTGATGAGTATGTGCCTAGGCGATAATCTTTTTGCAATAAATTTTCCAGGTGTTCTTTGATTTTCTTGTATTTGGATGCCTACATCTCTAGCAAGGCCAGGGAAGTTCTCCTCAATTATTCCATCAAATATATTTTCCAGACTCTCAGATTTCCCTTCTTCCTTAGGAACACCGAATTATTCTTAGGTTTGGTCATTTAATATAATCCCAAACTTCTTGGAGGCTTTGTTCATTTTTTAAAATTTCTTTTTTCTTTGTCTTTGTTGGACTGGGTTAATTCAAAAACCTTTTTTTTTTTTTTTGAGACGGAGTTTCGCTCTTGTTACCCAGGCTGGAGTGCAATGGCACGATCTCGGCTCAATGCATTCTTCTTGTTCAATTCTATTGTTGAGAGTTATCAGTGCATTTTGCATTTCTCTAAGTGTGTCCTTTATTTCCAGAGGTTGTGATTTTTTTTTAATTCACACTATTTCACTGAAGATTTTTCCCTTCATATCTTAAATCTTTTTTAAATTTTATTCAGTTGGACTTCACCTTTCTCTGGTGCCTCCTTAATTAGCTTAATAATCAACTTTCTGAATTCTTTTTTTCACAATTAAGGGATTTCTTCTTGGTTTGCATCCATTATTCATGAGCTAGTGTGATCTTTTGGGGTGCTTAGGAAACTTGTTTTGTCATATTACTATAACTGATTTTCTGGTTACTTCTCATTTTGTTGTACTATGTCAGAGGGAAGATCTGGGGCTCAGGGGCTGCTGTTCAGATTCTTTTGTCCCAAGGGGTGCTCCCTTGATGTAGTGCTCTCTCCCTTTCCTTAGGGATGTGGCTTCCTGAGAGTTAACTGCCATGATTGTTATTTCTCTTCTGGATCTAGCCACCCAGCAGAGCTATCAGGTTTTGAGCTGGTACAAGGGGGTGTCTTCATAGTGATCCATGGTGTGAACTGTCTTCAGGTCTCTCAGTTATGCATACCAGCACCTGCTCTGGTGGAGGTGGCAGGGGAGTGAAATGGACTGTGAGGGTCTTCCATTGTAGTTTTGTTTATTGCCCTAGTTTTGTGTTGGATGGCCTCCTGCCAGGAGTTGAAGCTTTCAAGATAGCATCCACTGCTGTAGTATCAGCAGTGGAAGATCAGGCAGTGGGTTGGGGCCCTAGAAGTCTCAAGAGATTATGTCCTTTGTCTTCAGCTATCAGGGCAGCTATCATGACCATCAGATGGGGGCAGGGTTAGGTGTGTCTAAGCTCAGACTCCCCTTGGGTGGGGCTTGATGCAGGTACTGGTGGGGATAGGAGTATGGTTCTCAGGTCAATGGAGTATGTTCCCAGAAGGTTTATGGCTGCCTCTGCTGTATCGTGCAGATCACCAGAGAAGTGGGGGAAAGTCAGCAGTTACAGGTCTCACCCAGCTCCCACACAGCCCAAAAGGTCAGTCTTATACCCACCCACCCCCGACCCCTCACCAGCACTAAGTTTATTTTCAGACAGTGGGTGAGTAGGGCTGAGAATTTGCCCCAGGCAGCCAGCATCCTGGCTGAGAAAGCAAGCAGGGCTTTCAGGTTTCACACCTCCCCACCTACAGTGGCTTTTGTGCTGTGTCTGTACTCACAATGCACTCCCTCCCCTGAGTTGTGTTCAGGAAATTTTGTGTTTGGGTGAAATTGTTACAAAGTTTAGCTGGAAGTTTCCTTCTTCCTATTGACTTTTCACAGATCCTTTGGCAGCCCTCCCCAAGGACCTCTGTGAGACAAAGTCAGAAATGGCTTCTTTGGGGACCAAGAGAGCCCATGAAGCTCTTTCTACTGCTTCTCCTACCCCTGTATTTTGATCAGCTCTCTAAATTGGTCTCAGCTCCAGGTAAAGTCACATCCTTCTCCAGTGAGCTGGACCTTCAGGTTCCTCAGGGAGGGTGTGTTTTCAGGGGTAAATGATCCCCCTCTCACATTTTCATGCTTTGGACACTCACAGTATTTCAGCTGTCTCCCATGGCCTGCAGGAGCAATCCACTTTCTTTAAAGGGTCTGTGGATTCTCTCAGCTTTTCTGGTATGTTTCTGCAGTCGTTCTTGGAACAAAAGTTGATGATGTGAGTCTCCACATGCTGCTCTCTCTGTCCAAGTGGGAGTTGCAATTTAGTCCTGCCTCCTGCCATTTTTCTTCCCTGCCTTTTTGTGTGTCTTCTTTTGATAAATGTCTATTTAGATCTTGTGCCCATTTTAAAATCAGATGATTAAATTTTTTTCATAGTTGTTTGGTCTCTATATATTCTAGTCATTAATCTTTTTATTTCTTTCTCTTGCCTAATTGCTCTGGCTAGGACTTCTAATGCTATGTTGAACAAAACTGGTGAAAGCGAACATCCTTACCTTTTTCTGAATCTTAGAAGAAAAGCTTTCAACTTTTCTTAGTTTTTGAATGTTGGCTGTGGTACATCATATTTGGCCTTTATTATATTGAGCTATATTTCTTCCATACCTAATTTGTTGAAAGTTGTTTTTTATTATTATAAAAGGATGTTAAATTCTACCAAATGCCTTTTCTGCCTCTATTGAGATTATATTATTTTTATCCTTCATTCTGTTAATGTAATGTATCACATTTATTTGTGTATGTTGAACCACCTTTACATTCCTGGAATGAATCCCACTTGTTTATTGTGAATGAATATTTTAATTTACTGTTGAATTTGAATTGCTTGTATCTCGTAGAAGATTTCTGCATCTATGTTCCTTAGGTATGTTGTCCTATAATTTTGTTGTTGCTGAGATATCTGTCTGGTTTTCCTATAAGGGTAATGCTGGCCTCAAAGCATTAGGAAGAATTTCCTCCTCTTAAACTTTTAATAATAGTTTTAGAATATTTGGTATTAATTCTTGTTTAAATGTGAGGTAGAATTCTGCAGGGAAGCCATCAGGTCCTGGGCTATTCTTTGAGAAAAGTGTTTTCATTACTACTTTAACATTACTACTTTTTTTTTTTTTTTGAGATGGAGTCTTGCCCTGTTGCCAGGCTGGAGTGCAGTGGCAAAATCTCAGCTCACTGCAATCTCCACCTCCCAGGTTCAAGAGATTCTCCTGCCTCAGCATCCCAAGTAACTGGAATTACAGGTGTGTGCCACCACGCCTGGCTAATTTTGTAGTTTAGTAGAGACAGGGTTTCACCACGTTGGCCAGGATGGTCTCGATCTCTTGACCTTATGATTCGCCTGCCTCCCAAAGTGCTGGGATTTCAGGCGTGAGCCACCACTCCAGTCCTTTGTCTTTTTTTTCTTTTTTTTTTTTTTTTTTTTGAGACAGAGTCTCGTACTGTCACTTGGGCTGGAGTGCAATGGCACAGTCTAAGCTCACTGCAACCTCCACCTCCTGAATTCACATGATTCTCCTGCCTCAGCCTCCCAAGTAGCTAGGATTACAGGCACACACCACCATACCTGGTTAATTTTTTGAACATTATTACTTTCTATTGGTCTGATTACGTTTATGTTTCTTTCTGATTCAATCTTGGTAGGTTTTATGTGTTAAGAAATTTATTCATTTTTTCTAGGTTTTCCAGTTTGTTGGCATATTTGTTCATAATAGTCTGTTATGATTGTATTTATGTAGTATTTGTGTGGTGTTTCATTTTTCGTCTCTGATTTTGTTTGAGTTCTTCCCCCCATTTTTAGTCTAGCTAAAGGTTTATCAACTTTATGTTTTCAAAAAGCCAACTCATTTCATTGATCCTTTGTATTTCAAAAAATCTCTTCTGCTTTGATTTTTTTTTTTTTTTTTTTGAGAGAGAGTCTTGCTCTGTCACCAGGCACCAAGCTGGAATGCAGTGGCATGATCTCAGCTCACTGCAACCTGTGCCTCCCAGGTTCAAGCAATTCTCCTGCCTTAGCCTCCTGAGTATCTGGGACTACAGGCATGCACCACCACACCCACCTAATTTTTGTATTTTTTTAGTAGAGACGGGGTTTCACCATGTTGATAGGATGGTCTCAATCTCTTGACCTCGTGATCCGCCTGCCTCCACCTCCCAAAGTGCTGGGATTACAGGTGTGAGCCACTGCGCCTGGCCTCTGCTCTGATTTTTATTATTTCTTTTCTTCCTTTAATCTTTGGTTTCGTTTGTTTTTATTTTTTTAATTCCTCTATATTGCAACATTAGGCATTTACTTACGATCTTTGTATTTTTTGATCTAGATTTCTATTGCTATAAAATGTTTATTGTGGTGGTGTTGGGACTGCTGTTCCTGTCTTCCATAGGTTTTGATATGTGGCATTTTCATTTTCATTTTTCTGAAGAAAATTTTAAATTTTCTTTTTTGATTCCTTCATTGATCCATTGGTTGTTCAGAAACACGCTGTTCAATTTTCATGCATCTGTAGTTTGCAAAGTTCCTCCTGCTATTGAATTCTACTTTTATTCCATTGTGGTTTTAAAAGATACTTAATTTTAATTTTTCAAAAGATTTCAGACTTGTTTTGCAGCCTAACATATAATTTATCTTGGAAAATGTGCCTGTGCTGTTGAGAAGGAATGTAACTTTTATTGTATAAGTCTTTGGCCTCCTTGATTATGTTAATTCCTTGGTATTTTATTCATTTTGATGCTGTTGCAAATGGAATTGTTTTCCTAACTTTCTTTTCAAATTGTTCATTTTTAATGTATAAAAATACAACTGATTTTTGTGTGTTGACTTTATTTCCTGGTATTTTGCTAAATTTGTTTATAGTTCTAATAGTTTTTTGTAGACTCTTTAGGTTTATACATAAAAGATTATATAGTCTCTGATGATTATATATATATATAATCATATCAGATTATATATTTTTCTGATTTTGAACGCTTTTTATTTTTTCTAGCCAAAATGCTTTGGTTAACATGTTCAGTACTATGCTAAATAGATGTGGTAGAAGTGGTCAGCTTTTCATTGTTCTTGATGTTAGAGAAAAATATTTCAGTGTTTTACCATTGAATATCATGTTCACTGTGGGATTTTATATGACTTTTATCATTATGAGCTCGTTTCCTTCTATTCCTACTTTTATGAGTTTTTCAGCATGAAAACATTAAATTTTGTGAAATGCCTTTGTACATCAATTGAAATGATCATGTAGTTTTCTTTATTCTGGTAATGTGGTATACAATTGATCAATTTTTATATGTTCAACTATCCTTGCATTTAAAAATAATTTAGTCGTGGTGTATAAGTCTTTTAATTTGATGTTGAATTTGGTTTACTAGTATTTTGGGGGTGATTTTTGAACCAATATTCATAAAAGTTAGCCAAGTATGGTGACTCATGCCTGTAATCCAAACACTTTGGGAAGCCAAAAAGGGAGGCTTGCTTGAGCCCAAGAGTTCAATTCCAGCCTGGGTAACATATCGAGATCCTGTCTCTACCAAATGAAAAAAAAAAAATGGTGGGTAATGCATGCCTGTGATTCCAGCTACTTGGGAGGCTGAGGTGGGAGGATCACTTGACCCAGGAGGCTGAGGCTGCAGTGAGCCATGTTTGCATTTTCATCCCTAGTTTCCTGCATTTCTATCTTCTTTTGTGTTTAGTTGATTTTTTGTAGTAAAACATCCAAATTATTTCTCATTTTCTTTTGTGTATGTTGTTTAACCATTTTCTTTATGATTGCCATGAGGATTACATTTAAAATCCTAAGATTGTAATACTTTATACCAGTTTAACTTCAATAGCATATGAAAACTTTTCTTCTTTAACAGCTCCATTTCACCCCCTTGGTTGTTGATGTTATAAAATTAGATCTTTATACACTGTGTGTTTAGAAACATAAATTAGTGAATTTTAAGTGCATTAATTTCATGTTAGTTACAGAATAAAATATAAAGTTATAAACCAAAGTAGTAATATTAGCTTTTAAACTGTTTAAAAATATATATTAGTCTTTTAAATCATGTTGAAAACAAAAGTGGACTTACACACCATTGCTTCAATAATACTAGCTTTTATAATTGCCCATGATTTACCTTCACTGTGATAGGTATTTCTTTTCATCACTTCAAGTTATTGTGTTGTGTTCTTTCATTTCAGCCTGCAGGGTACCCTTTGGCATTTATCTCAAGACAAGTTTTGTGATAGTTAATTCTCTCAGCTTTTATTTGGGAATGTTTTTATTTCTCCTTCACTTTTGAAGTACAGTTCTGCTAGATAGAGAATTCTTGGTTGACAGGTTTTTTTTCCTTTTACCATGCTGAATATATCAGCCCACTGCCTTCTACATTCTAAAAATTCTGATGAGAAATCTGCTAATAATGTATTGCAGATCTATTGTATGTGATAAGTCACTTCTCTCCTGTTGCTTTTGTGGTTCTTTGTGTTTCAACAGTTTGATTATCATGTGTCTCAATGTAGGGCTTTTTATGTTCATTGTACTTAGAGTTGGTTGAGTTTCTTGAGTGTTTATGTCTTTCATCAAGCATGAAGTTTCACCTACTACTTCAGCTATTCTCTGTGCCCCTTTGACTCTGTCTCTCTTCTCTTTCTGGAACTTATTATTAGTAAATTGATCTACTTGATGTTGTCCTACAGGTCCCTTAGCCTCTGTTTACTTTCCTTCAATCTTTTTTGCTTTCCAGTTGCGCAGACTAAGTAATTTCTATTGTTCCATTTTTAGGTTTCCTTATCCTTTTCTCTGTCTGTTCAAATATGCCTCTGTATCCCTTTACTAGATTTTTCATTTCAGTTATTGTACTTTTTAGCTCCAGAATTTCCTTTTGGTTTCTTTTTAGGTTTTCTATCTCTAATATTTACATTTTGTTCATACATAATATTATTGACTTTCTCCACATCTTTTAGTTCTTTGAGCCTCTTTAAGCTAGCCATTTTTGCCTACAAAATCCATCATCAGGTCTTTTTCAGAAACAGTTTCTGTTGGCATTTTCTTCCCCTTGAAAGGGCTCTACTTTCCTGTTTCTATGTAAGCCTTGTGATTTTCTGCTGTTGAAACTGAACATTGAATCTAATAATGTGGTAATACTGGAAATTTAGTTATCTTTCTTTGCCAGTATTTGCTGTTTTTGTTTTTAGTTGTTGTAGCAATGAGGTATAAACTTAAGTTTTTTTACTAATCCTTTGGGATATTTGTTTTTGGAATGGATGATGACTTTCTAATTATGCCCCATATGTATGGTTGCTTTTGAATGACCTAGTCTTCAATATCTGGGTTCCTATCAGGGAAAAGAAAAAATAGAGAAGAGGGCACTTCAAATAAAGGAGGTGGCAATGCAAAGCACTAGATCATTAAATACTATGGAAGTAATTTCAGCCAGATGAGGAGGGTCTTTGAAACAATGTAGTGGGGAGGTGTAACAATATTGGCTGTCACCTCTTTGTCTGTATCTCTAAGATGAGAACACAGATCTTCACTGTTTGAAGGACAGGGTACTTTTGTCCACCTTGGCTCCCACAAACTTTGTGCAAGCTACTCCAGGAACACATGCACAGCTGTCTCTTAGAGGAATGAGGGGTGGAGAATGAGGAGTAGCTACTACTTTGGTAAGACCCGAAACTAACTGAAATTAATTGTAATTTATTGTCTAATGCTTCCTCTGGAAGTTACATGCATTCAATAGACTTCAGAGTTCCAAAATTGTTACGTCAGACAGATTCTACCAGTGCAATTGTTGTCTAGGTGGGGCTCATTAATATTTATGAGGATAGTAATTGTTGGTTCACTTTTTGTAATGTTTTTATCTAGTTTTAATATCAATTTAGTAATAACTTCATAGAATGACTTGGGAAGTAGTCTATCCCTTTTAATTTACTGGAAGACTTCTATGTATAGAACTGGTATTAATTTTTCTAAATATTTAGTAGAATTAACCAGTGAAGCCATGTGGGCTTGGAGTTTTCTTTGTGGAAAGGTTTTTAACTACAAATTTAATTTAAGTTGTCAAATGTATTGGGAACAATTTATTCATAATATTTCCTTATTAGGTTTTTAATATCTCTGGACTATGTAGTAATATCTTCCATCTAATTCCTGACACTACTTATTTTTATCTTTTCTCTTTCTTTTCCTAAGCAGTCAAGCTTGAGATTTATCACTTGATCTCAAAGAACCAGCTTTTCATTTTATAGATTTTTTTGTATTTTCTATTTCGTTAATTTCTCCTCTGAAATTTATTTTCTTTCTTCTGCTTGCTTCAGATTTAATTTGTTCTTTGTTCTCTAGTTACCTAAGATGGAAGCCGAGGTCATTGGTTTGAAACTTTTCCCTCTTCTAATATTGGCATTAATGCTATAAAATTATGGCATCTTACAAATTATATGTAGTCTTTTCATTTTCATTAAGCTCAAAATACATTTTAATTTCTCTTTTGATTTCCTTTTTGACTTGTGTTATTTAGAAGCATATTATTTAGTTTCCAATTATTTTAGTGATTTTCCATAAATCATTTGGTTACTGGCTTGTAATTTTATTTCATTGTAATGGAAGAACATACTTTGAATTAGTTAAATAGTTTTTAATTTCTTGAGGCTTTTTAAGGGCCCACAACATAGTCTCTTTTGATAAATATTGCTTGTTCTCCTGAAAATAATATGTTTTCTACTGCTTAATCTTCTGTGGTCTTCAACTAGGTCAAATAATGAGGGAGGTATTCAAGTCTGCAATATCCTTACTGATTTCCTGTCTGTTTTATCAACAAATAGGAGTATAAAAATATCCAACAATAGTTGTTTTTATGCTTATTTATTCTTGCAGTTCTATTTTTGTTTTATGTGTTTTAAAATTCTGTCACATGGTGCATAAACTGCTATAATTGTTATTTCTACTGGATGAAATGACCCATTTAGCATTACAAATTAACTTTCTTCATTCCTGGTAATCATTACTTTTCAATCTCTTTTCTTTTAGTATTTCCACTTTTTGAAAACTATTGTGAGCATTGTGTATTTTTTCCTCCTTTTATTTTATATTACTTCTGTCTTTATATTTGAAATGTATTTCTTATAAGCAGCATCAAGTTGAGTCTTAAATTTCATTTTACTCTAACAATCTCTGCCTTTTAATTGGTGTATTTAGACCCTTTAATATAATTCTTGAGATGTCTAATTTCACTTTATCATGTTGCTAATGTTTTCTGTTTGTCCTGTTTTTCATTTTCTTCTTTTGTCTGCCTTCCTTTGGATTGATTTAGTATTTTTACAATTCCATTTAGTTTTTTATTGGTTTATTCACTATAACTCTTTGCTTTGTCATCTTAGTGGTTGCCTTAGGGTTTGTCATGTATGTCTTTAACTTATTATTTGTCTATTTTCAAGTGACAAACCACTTCTAACAGGAGATAGGAGACTTACAGAAGCACACTTTCGTTTCTCCCCTCATTTCAAGAGGGGAGAAACGAAAGTGTGCTTCTGTAAGTCTATTGTTGCCATAAATTTTGCTTTTACAGATGTTGTAAACCACAAAGTACGTTATTTCTTTTATTTAAAACTTTATCTTTTACAAATATTTAAATAATAAAAATACTTTACCCATGTAGTTATTCCATTGTTTTTCATTTGTTTGTGTAAATTTTTATTTCTATTTGGGGTCATTTTCCTTTTGCCTGAAGGACCTCCTTAAACAATTATCTACTGTGGGTGTCTTTCAGCTTTTGTACATCTGAAAGAAAATTTACTTAACCTTCATTTAAAAAAGATAATTCACTTTTTAAAAAATTTAATATTTTAAAGATGTTAAGCAGTCTTCTCTCTTGAAATGCTTCCAATAATAAATCAGCTGTCATTTTATTCATTACTTTGTCCGTTGACTTCTTATTTGCTGTGGTAACAAATTACAAGAAACTTAGTGGCATAAAACGTTACAAATTTACTTCCTTTCAGTTCTGGAGGTCAGAAATCTAAAATGGACTCAGGAGCTAAAATCAAGATATTAAGAGAGCTACATTCTTTTCTGGAAGCCCTAGACCTTCCACACTTTTGGCTCCTGGTCCCCTCTTCTGCTTTCATCATGAGCAACATTAGACCATGTCCTTCTCACACTGCCTGGTCCTCACTTTTGCCTCCCTCTTCCACTGCTAAGAACCCTTGTAGTTACTGGGCCCACTCAAATGAATTCAAATAACCTCTGTATCTTAAGGTTAGGTGGTTAGCAAACTTATTTTTCTCTTCTCCCTTGATTCCCTTTTGGCATGAAACAACATATTTATAGGTTCCAAGGGTTAGTACATGGATATCTTTAGGAAGAAATTGTTCTGCATACCACACTCTATATGTAGCATGTCTTTCTTTCTCTAGATGCTTTTGAGATTTTCTTGTATCACTGAGTTTGAGCAATTAATTATGCTATGCCTTGGTGCATATTTACTTCTGTTTCTTTTGTTTATGGTTCATTTAGCTTCCTCAATCTATGAGTTTATAGTTTTAATTTTAGAATTTTTTCAACATTATTTTAAAAATATTCTGCCCCCCTCCTCTTAAATTCAAATCACACTTTAGTTGGGCTGCTTAAAGTTGACCCATAGATCACTGATGCTTTATTCATAATTTTTAATTTTGTTTTTTTCATGTTTTCTATTTACTATATATATTTTTAAATCACTAATCTTTTCTTCTGCAAAATCTAATCTGCTATTGATCTTACCCAGTTTATTTTTCATCTCATACTTTGTAATTTTCACCTCCAGCAGCTCAATTTTGGTCATTTTAATGTCTTCTCTCTCTTCTTAATGTTTTGAACATACACAACACAGCCATAATAATTGTTTCAGTGTCCTTGTATGCTAATTCTAACGTCTGTGTCAGTTCTAAGTCAGTTTCAATTTACTAATTTATCTCATGAGTTGTATTTTTGTGCTGCTTTGCCTCGTGAAAATTTTTGATTAGATGTTGGACACTTTACATTTCACCTTGTGGGGCACTGTATATTTTTGTATCTTAATTAATATTCTTGAACTTTGTTCTGGGTTGTTTTTATGTTACCTGGAAATAGTTTGATCCTTTAAAGTTCTGCCGTTAAGATTTATAAGACAGAACTAGAAATGTTATCCTAGGGCTAATTATTTCCCATTATGAGGTAAATATCTTTTAGGAAGTGTACCCAATACCCCATTAATCTGGTTTTTCATTCTGGTTTCTTGCATTGTCTTATCAGCACACATTGTTACCTCTAATCATTTTAAATGGGTTTCTTCCCAGCTAGGGTTAGTTTTTTTATGTGCATGGGCTGATCAGTATTCAGTTCAATACTCAAGGGGAAATCTCTACAGATCTCCAGAGTTCTCTTTGAAGCTCTTTCCTTTCTGGTACTCTGTTCTGCCAGTGTGAACTTCCATGGTCTCCCACTTCTCTCCTTTCCTTCCCCTCAACTCAAGGAGTTCACTGGGCTCCATATGAGTCCCTTTCTCCCAGCCCTTGAACCATGGCCTGCAAACTTTCTCAAGAAACTATGCTGGGGCAATCACAGTACTCATTTCATTTGTTTCCTGTGTCTCAAGGATGACTCTTCTTCATTGCTGGATATGCAGTATCTTACACACCATTGTTTCTATAGACTTTTTGTTATTGTTGTCTTAGGTGTGCAGTTAAACACAGACCCTATTATTCCATCTCAGATGGAAGCAGAAGTTTTTATAGCCTCACTTTTTGAGAGTAGAATCATTCTACATTTAGGAGTAGGGGAGAGGAATGGAGTTCTAGAGGTCGTATGGCCTGCCCTAAAGCAAAATACTTGTCTCTAGCATTTCTCAGCAGCAGACATTATTTGGCTTCTCTTTTACTAGCGTACTCTTTAGTATCCAGATTGGATCCTCCATCTGCTTTTGTGTAATGCTGCAGATTTCTGGGAACCATGCTTCCTGGTTGTGTATTGTGGGTAGAGAGCCAGAGTGAGCCTAATATTGATAACTAATGACATAGCAACACAGCACTTCATTATAAAATAACCTCCAGAAAGAATATTTTAAAAATTCAGAAACATCTCTTTCTGATATATCTGGATTGCACAGGCTTGTAGCATAGATGAAGGAAAAAATTATTCTATTGGTATTCTTATAGTCCCCAGTCTTTTCCCCCTGCTCAACAACAGTTTATTCAATGATAACATTAAAGGGATATGACCAGAGGTATTTATTCATCATCCATGTATCCACTAAATAAATATTTATTGAGAACTTACAGTGTGTCAGGCACTAGCTGGCACTTTCACCCTCTCAGGGTATATATATGTGCCTCTATCTAGCATTCTATATCTTATTACTCTTTCCTGTGTCCTAGAATTATGTATGTGAATGTCGGTCTCCTCATCTGATTTGTAATATTATTTCATTCAAAGTCCCTTCCTTATTTGACATCTATAAATTCCTCATAACACTTAGCATAGCTCTGAGAATCTAGAAAGGTCTCAATAAATTATTGTCATTTGGAATAAACTTTTAAATTGTTTTTTATTTTCATAGGTTTTGGGGGAACAGATGGTATTTGGTTATATGAGCCATTTCTTTAGTGATGATTTGTGAGATTTTGTTGTACCCATCACCTGAGCAGTATACACTAAACCCAATTTATTGTCCTTTATCCCTCACCCTCTTTTCATCCTTTCCCCCTGAGTCCCCAAAGTCCATTGTATCATTCTTATGCCTTTGCCTCCTCATAGCTTAGCTCCCACTTATGAGTGAGAAGATACGATGTTTGGTTTTCCATTCCTGAGTTACTTCACTTAGAATAATGATCTCCAATCCCATCCAGGTTGCTGCAAATGCCATTGATTCATTCTTTTTTATGGCTGAGTAGTATGGAATAAACTTTTAAATACACATGTGCATTTGTGGTTTTAATGTGTAGATTTATACCCTACTTGTCTGTGCATTCCCTACTTACAGCCTTGTAGCTTTCACACAGGAAACAATTTTAAGGAGACAGTATGGTTCTTTCTAAAAGTCATTTCTTGTAAACAGTAACAGTTGCTGCTCTGCAAGTTTGATCAAAACAAGGCAAGAGTGCCCTAAGAGGCCCTAGTTGGTGACTTTAAACAGAAGAGGGTTTTATTTCTAATAAATATGAATACTTGTAAAAAAAAAAAAAAAAAAAGAATGTGCTTAGAAATTATGATGCTTATCATTTTCAGTGATGGGACAGAGCCATTGCTATGGATGCACCACAGCTTTAGTTGAAAGGCAGCAAGGGGAGTGCATACATATACAAATATTACCCATTTCCCCCAATACCTTTCAGCTGAGACTAAAGGATAAATGAGAAAATTTTTCAGCAGGGGTAGTTTTTAGCTTTATTTAGGCCCTATTGACTTCTCCATTTAGTTTTTTATAAATTTTACCAGGGCTGGGCATCAGCTTTTGGTCTCTACCTGTATCTTCTCTGTAATACTCCTCTGCACACATTTAAATCTGTATCAATGAATCTTGGTTGTCCTAACCTCTCAGGCGCACAGGGAGGGCTGATCATTCTTGAGGATAAAAGGACTTTGGGGAACACCAGGATGGGTTTATTGCTTGAAATGAATTCTCCATCTATGGAGTTAGAGGTGCACATCAAAACCTCTCTTAAGACATGAGGCTGGCATTAGTCTTATCCCCAAAATATTACAAGAAAAAAGCTATAGACCAGTATTTCTCATAAGCATAAATGTAAAAATCCTGGATAAAATATTAACAGATTTGAACTAAACAATTTATAAAAATAATTCAGCAATATTTGAAAGGATTTAATACAATCCAAATCATAATCATAGGCTATTGTTGAGGAAATTGACAAAGGTGATTCTATAATTTATGTAAAAATACAAAGCACTTAGAATAGTCAAAACAATTTTGAAATAGAAAATGTCAGACTAACACTATTTGATTTCAAGATTTGTTATAAAACTGTCAAGACAGTATGGTTGATATAAATATAAACTTATAGAATAATGGAACATTATAAAGATTTCAGAAACAGACCCACATGTATATGGTCAGTTGATTTTATGTTTTTAACAAAAATCCAATATAAGTGAATGGAATAAGTTTAGTCATTTGATTTTGTTTTTGTTTTAAGTGTGTTAGAACAACTTGATATCTGTATGGGAGTAAAAAGTTGCTGCAGTCCTTCTTAATTCAGTATCATAAACAAAAAATACAAAATGTTTGTCCTATAAGAAAATATAGAAGAAAGTTTTCATGGGAGGCCAGCAAACTTTCATCTATAGTCTCCTTGTGGTAGGTGGAATAATGGCCCTCTAAATATGTTCACATCGAATCCCTCCAACCTGCATGTTACATTATTACATGGCAAAAAGGAATTAGGGAGAAGGTGGAATTAAGTTTGCTAATTGGCTTGCCTCAAAATACGGAGATTATCCTGGACTATTTGAGTGGGTCAAATGTAAAATCAAGGGAATTTAAAAGCAGAAAAGGGAGGCAAAAGAGAGAAGAGATAACAGTGTGAGAAGGACGTGGCCTGATGCTGCAGACTTTGAAGACAGAAGAGCAGGCCATGAGCAAAAGAATGTGGGAGTTCTCTAGAAGCTAAAAAAGGAAAGGAAGTGCAGTCTCCCCTAGAGCTTCGAGAAAATGCACCCTGCTTACTTGTTGACCTTTGCCCAGTAAGATCCATGTTGGTTTTCTGCTCTACAGAAGTGTAAGATAACAAAGTTTGTGTTGCTTTAAGCCACTAAATTTTTAACAATTTGTTGTAACAGCAACAGAAAACTAATATACTCCTGTTGAAGATAAACTATCAAGCAGATTCTAACATAGACATGGTCATGTTCTGTGCCATTTGACTCCTAATCCCAATTAAGCTGCAGCTAATTGACGCATGAAAGATATCTCAAATAAAAGCTGCCCATCTATAGTTTGGCCAGTAGCCCATTAGATGTTGATTAAATTGGGTTAATCAGGTTTTGTTTGTTTGTTTGTTTGTTTTGAGGTTTTGAACTCTGAGATATGAGAGAGTCAGAATTACATAGGAGAAGAAATGGAAAGACCAGGGGGAATCAGCTACGGGGAGAGTGGCTGAGTCATACTGATGGTGTGGGCTGGGGGATATGGGGTTGCCTTGAATGGATGCCCGCTTCTGAGGGGTCAGTTGTTAGCCTATCTGCCAGATCACCAGAATTCAGCATACTACAAAGTTTTCCCAGTCTCAGTGGCATCTGGTCGTACGGTCAAGATCATTGCTATTCTTATTGTCCAGAGACAGCCTTGTGAAATTTCCTCCAGTACCAGGGCTAACCTAAGTGCATGTAGCTATTCTTTGCAAGCAATACAGCTTAAGTAATGCTAGTATCGAGAATTTCTAAGGCTCTGAATGGTCAGCGATTGTTTGGAATACTTATGTTTTGTTTTTATTTTAGTTAAGGAATGGCCTAACAAGCTGTAACAAAGACCTCAGAGCATGGGAGTTCCAACGAGTTATAGGTTCATATATTCCTCATTTAACAATCCAAAGTTAGGCAGCCAGTCATGGTAGGTCAGACAGTACTGCCCCACCCTATCCTACAAGATCATCCGAGCACTTTGTTTCCTTTACCTTGCTGCTTCAACATCCCTTGCGGGTATTTTCCACCCTCACCTGCTCCCGTTTGGCTTGCCGGCACTATAACTGCCTTCTAGCCCAAAGAAAAAAGGGAAGACAAAAAAGTCAATTGTAAGCATTTCTTTTTAAGGAACTTGTACGTATCACTTGTGCTTTTGTTCCCAGACCAAAATGAGGGTTGGGATGCTTAATCTCATGGCCCAATAACAAGAATGCAGATGAACTTGGAAAAGATAGTTTGTTTCTGTAACTGGGGATGGGAGAATGCCTGGAAAATCTCACCAGACCAACTCAAAAATTACAAAGTTTTCCATAGCTTAAATACCTTCTAGGCTACATGTCTGTGTGCAAGTGTGCATTTATCTAAAGATATAAGTGATTAACTTATTTTAATCTATGATGAAGATCTGAGTCCTGAAGACCTTCCTCTGGATCCTGAGTAAATTAATCTATAACAGGTCCAGGTGCCGGGGTGATTACCCTTATCTTGTCTTTTGCTAAATGATGGAGGTTTGGGGAGTTCCTTCAGACCCCAGTAAACTTGTCTGTGGAAGTCTTGGGAGTTTTTTCAAAACCCCAATAAAACTTGTTTAATCCTAAACAGGTCCTATTAAGACTATATAGGCAGGGGAGGTCTTGATAACTTTTTTCAAGTATTTGAAGAATTGTCTTCTGGAATAGAAATTAGACCTAGGTAGCTCCAGAGGACAGATCTGGAGATAAAAGTCACATGGAGGAAGATTTCTGAAGACTAGCAGTATGCATTCAGATATAAAAACAAAATATAAGATGGGAGAAGACACACACAGAATAAAACAACATGAAATGGGGCCCATCCCAAATTGCCAGCCTTTTAGTCAAAGCCAGCTTAAAATACTACATTAGAAAGCTTACGCTTTGCCCTGAAATTTAAGGACTGATTATATATGCTGTGGAAAACGCAAAGATGAAGCACACTGACATGAAATGCCTTGGGTCCAATTCTACAAACTGCTAATTTGGAAGCCTGAATTGTTTTTGTATGTCTAATCTCAGATACGTTGAAAATTAACATGCCCTGTCCTGGCTGAATCAGTGTGAGGTCTCAGAACCTTACATACAAAAGCAAACTGGCTCAAAGCGGCTGATGCGTCTAAGAAACTTCTCAGGAAGGAAAACAAGACATTACAGCTTCTGTTCCTTTGAAGCTGACATCAGCTACTCGCACAAAAGAAATGCCAAACCCTATAAATATGGCTACGTCTAGTGAGTCTCTGTTTTCTTTGTGTCAAATATTTTTTGAAATGATGGTATTTTCGAGAAGGATAACATGATCAGACATTTGCAAGAAAAAGGGACCATGTAACCCCCAAATGCTATAAACGAAAATAAATTTGGACCAGGAGTGGAGTGCATATTTGAGGTTTTATTTTAGACCACATTGCAATTGTGTATTGTGTGGCTTCAGGCAACAGAGACTTCTTATCCATAAAATGAGCTGTAATTAAATCCCTGCTTTTCAAACATAGGTCCTTGGACCATATAAAATCAGAGTCATCTAGGCGCTTATAAAATTGCAGAATATGGGGCCCTACCTAAGACATATGGATCAGATTTTTGGGAGTAGAAGCCGGATATCTACATTTTCAGTAAGTAGCACAGGGGGTTGTGATACACACTGAGGCTTGAGAACTACTAGATCAGGTAGTTACTAATATCCCTTTCATCCTGCACATTTTCTCATTTGGTGATTTTTCACCAACTGTGGAGAATCTGCAGCATCTTTCAAGCCAGAATTTGGCCTTGCATCTTACTCTTTGTGAGGAGGGCAAAGATGACCAGTTGTTGGTTTGCAGTGAAGTAAGGGGTCTCCCAGGATGCAGGATTTTCAATTTAAAACCAGGACAGTCTGGGTAGACTGAAAACGAATCAGTTACACCACAAGGACCCAGTCACAGTGGCTGCTTATTCCAGTGCAGAGACCTACCAGTTGACAAAAGTGCCAGCAGTTCTCTGTCCAGCACACATTCACAACAAGCTGAGGATTATTTTCCCCAGCACTCTGTTTAGCAAAAGGTCAAGCCGTCTTTGTGTGCCCCCTGGCATGAGGACCAGGTCAGAAACCACGTTGCTCACTCTACAGTCCATTTGCTCCCGGTGAAGGTGGAGGTGGGTGGTCTTCAGTCTCCGAGGAGTTGTCAGGGAGGTTTTAATCAGCCGCTCCCAGCCATCTGTACAGCTTTTAAGATCAGTAAACGTGAGTCATCTCTGCTGCATTCCTGCAAACCACCCATGGAGAGTTCGACCTCCGCCTATTTCTAGAGAGGCATTTAACGAAGACTGACCTAATTCAAGCAAAAATAGGTCTTGATTAGTGTGTGACTAACCTGCTTATTTTTCTAATTAAAAAAGAGCCTTTCTTCTATCCTTAGTGACTAGATTGTGATGCTTGATAATGGTAAAGTTGCCATTAACCATTTTTCTTCTTTTTCTTCTCCTTCCTCTTCCTCTCTCTTCCATACCTCTTTTCTCTCTCCCTCTCTCTCTCAAAAAAAAAAAAAAAAAAACTACTTATGCTGATATTCAGTTACGCTGCCTGAGAACCTCTATTAGTTCCTCAGTCTTGCAGAGCAGCTGCCATTCAGAACTCCAGTTATTGCCCAAGGTTAAATTCATCCCCTCTCAGTTCAGATCTGAGTGACAACTGCTGCTCCCTAGAGACACGAATTCAGTGTGCAAAGACCGTGCCCGCACGGGCCATCTCCGTCGCACCAAGTGACCCACCTGGCACCTGGAACTCCTTGTTAGCTCAGCTACTCCACCGTTAGCTAAGGGAGCATTACCAGTCTGCCCAAGAAGCACTCATGCCCATACAACATGGCTTATTTGAAATTGATTCTAAGAATCAGGGAGCTATTTAAGACTTCCTTAAGACTGTTCGTGGTTACAATCTATTTATGCAGACCCTCCTCTTTATTTTTATGACACGCCCCACAGTGAACAAAGGAAAAGTGATTAAGAAAAAAAAGAGATAGTTTCCAAATGCTTTCAAAATAAGAAGGGTGATATGATAGGTCTGGGGCAGAAATAAAACAGGGAAGTAGAGTCCCAGGCAAAGGGGACTTAATACTACAAGTGGGGACTTTAAGAAGAATTGGTTAACCAATTTTACCACAGCAACTAGCTTGCTTCTCCTTAGGCAAATATTTGAGGTGAATTTCACTTTATGTTTAAGATATGCTCCTGGAAATTGTTCACAAATCAATTTAGTATAAACACAATCCTGTTTTTAAGGGACCATTATTGCATTTCAATGAAGCAAGAATGCTTTGATGGCATATATCAAGCTTCTATAATTTATCTCAACCACTGGCTATGATTCTTTCAGAGGATTTTCTTATTAGAAAATGAGATTGTGGTCTGATTTATTTTGGTTCTTGGCTCATCCTGTGAGAAGTGCTCTGAAGAAGCTGAACATGTTTGTGACAGAGCTGTATGTCCCCTTAAGGGACACTTGAAAGGTATCCTGAAGAGGCCCCCTTGGGTCTCTTAGGGCAGTAGAAAACCAGCAGGGAAGGTCTGAAGGCTTCACTAGGGCTGGTCGAGCTCCCTGCCGTCCACTGGTGGATGTAGACATGTGGAGCTTATGTGGCTCAAATAATTAAATGAGACTCTTTGTGGTAGGCTAAAAACGGGCGAGATAATCAGGTCTCCAGAGGGTCTGGTGTGACCCTTATTCATGCTTTCACCGTTAGCTGTGTACCCTCTGATGCAGAATTGGCCAGAAGTTTGTATCTTGGTCTTAGAGAATACAGTTACTTCTCTATTTTGAGTTTCTTCCTTATTCAGGTAGTAAACCTGGTTGGTTTATCGATATGACATCTATGCCTAGTCTCTCCATGATTTAGAACCTGCCATTGCTGTTTGCCAATACAAGGATGGTGTGAAGGCTAAACTCTGAGAAACGGCTTTTAAGCTCTCCCTTCACTCTGCAGCCTATCCCTTAACAAGCTCTCTCGGAGATCTGCCCTTGAACTAGAGCAAGATACCTCCTCCTGCACCTCTACCTGACAGCCTCTTCCCCCATCCTTATGGCCCGACCAACCCTGTTATTCTTTAGGCTTTGTCTCAAATAGCAGTTCTCCCTGGAAGCCATTTCTGACTCCCCAAGTTGTTTTTAGGGGCTTCCATAGTACCCTGAAAACTCCTCACCCTCACAGAGATTACACCATGGTGCAGTGCTTTGTTTCCTTGTCTGTAGCTTCCATCGGGCTGTGAACAACTTAAGGACACTACTCCATCTGGCTTGCTTATTAAAACCCTAGTGCTGGGCACCGTGAAATACATTCAGTGAATGAGTGAATGCACTAATAATAGCGGTCACGTTTTATTGAATGCCTTCTATGTGATAGACACCATGCTGGATTCTCTCTCTCTCTCTCTCTCTGTGTGTGTGTGTAATCCCTAATCCTAAATGCAACCATGCAAGGTTAGTCTTGTTATCCTAATTATACAGTTAAGGAAAATCAGGGGTCACAAGCTAAGTAACCTGGCTGGAGTCACTGTTAAATGCATAGCTAGAATTTGCACCCAGGTCTACCTGATGACTTTTGCCAGTGTATTTACTGAGCTATATTAATATAAGTTGCCCTTTTCTCTTCCACCCCACCTCCCAGATAACCACACTGTATTCCCATCGATGTCAAGCCATCTGATCTGGTAGCAGAGGCAAGCAGTATTTCCAATATGCCAGGAAATCAGCCTGGATTCTGTCCTCTATTTTCAGGCCTGAATAGTTTGATCCAACTGTCATAGCTCTTTCTTTGAATTACTTTGATGCTAATAGCCTGTTTATGCCTGGTCTTTCCATGATATCTCCTGCGAATGTTGGAGGGGTTATAAAGAGGCTCAGGGGTGGAACTGGAGGATGTGAACACTCAGATTTTCTGGTACCCTTTTCAAGGGAGAGGATACACAGTTTCCATTAGGCTCCTGAAGGAGTCTTCTGGACAAAAAAAGAAGCCTCCTGGGGTGTGTTTCAGTTATTTTTTCATTCTTTTTTGGACGGTAATGCTAGGGTTGCTGAGGCTACCCTCGGGAGCCTAATACAGCAGTCCAGACTCACAGGAGACTGTCTTGGCCTCTGGAAAAACCATTTCAGAGTTTTCCAAATGTCACATCCCTCATATATGAAATAGGCTGGGGCAGAATCAATACCTAGGCTCTCCCTTGAGTCAACATTCTGAGCTCTGTGATTCCTGTGTGTTGTAGGATCATTTAGATAGCAGATGAAGGCTATCGTTACTATCGTGGATTTTAAAGACACACATGATTTTGCATGCAGAAGCAGAGGATGGGGTTCTGGAAGCAGAGCCCTGAGGCATGGGAGCCCTTTTTCTGGATGGATTTACAGTGCTTGGTTTCAGTCTCACATTGTTTTGCCTTACGGTATCCTGAATATTCCCCTGGCGATCTCCTGGAAAGGGTTGGTCAATTTATTTATGTCCAGAGTTGACGCTTTATGAACTAATCATTCTTTATTGACCATTTAGGAATGGTCTTTAAAAAGAATTATTCTTTTTTCCTTTTCTCTAATGGACTAACAATTAGGCCACTGACCCTAAATTTATGGTTCACTTCCATGTGCCGTCAATTTGTTGAGTTACTTGAGATTTCAAATTGTCTTGAATATTGCTGGGTTTATAGGTGTACAGTAGTTTCAATGTTGCCATTAACTTTACTGCTACTTTTACAATTACTATCTCCCGCTAATGTTTCTCCATTTTGTTATTAAATGCATATGGAAATTAGAAATGAAGAATAAACAAAATGATGACTTGTGTCTGAGATGAGTGGCGGTGTTATTTCAAAATAGCCACATAGCAATGATTTGCTGGCTTTTTAAATGTATCCCCCTTTCCTTAGAAACTTGTCTAAGGATCAACTTGTCCTCTGTGTTTCATTAACAGAAGGGGAGCACCCACCAGCATATTCTCAGAATGTGGTCCTGAAAGGTTCAGTTTCTCGGATGTGTGGGCTTGGGGGATGTATTTGTATTTAATGACAGTGATGGTGAGACCTGACATTTTTCGGATGCCTATTGTGGACAGACACGGGCTGTTCTCTTCATACACAATAATTTGTTCACTCTGCCCTATGGGGTAGTTGCAATTATTGTTCCCATTTTAAAGATGAAGAAAGTGAGTCTTGGGTTAAGTGGCCAGCTCAGGGGCACACAGCATATAACTGGTGGTGCACAGGCTTGACCTCAGTTGGTTCTATTCCAGCACTCGCATTTGTAGCCTCTGTTCTTTTCCTCCTCCTTGTTGCAGGTGTTTAAGGAGTTTCCAGGCTATGTGTGCCTGTGACTAGTCCCGATATTTTGTGATTAAGTATTTTAAAAAAATGAAATCTGTTCATTAGTTTGGGAATTTTCCCAGCTCATTAGCAAAGGAATGTGATACACAAGTAAAGATAAATTTCTAATATCTCAGAGGCAGAATAGAAGGTTTAGGAACATAATGTGCAAAGGTAACCAATAGATGATCACATCATAACACAAAAACACTCAAGAAAATCAGAATAATGTCTATTTTTCTTTATATCTGTTTCTTTAGTGCCATTAGCCTGTGAAAAACTGTGGACCTGAGTTCTAGGTTAGAAGGAAACAAGAACAGAAGTCACCAATCCAATCCATGTAAATTCTTTATAAACCAACCTTTGCCCAAGAAACCAACTTATCCCATAAAGGTGTGAAGTTAAAGCCTGTGAAATTCTTACTCCAATGGTGATGGAAGCCACAGGAAAGAAATTATGATTGAAAACATAAAATTTGAGAGTTGTACAGAATCTTAGAAATTTCTAAAATACAGCCTCCAAAGACCTAGACCTCCCTGAGAGATGACCACATATCACATTTTTGGAGGTTTTTAATTATAAGAAAAATCCTAGCTAATAAAGTCATATATCTTAGGGCTCAAGAAAATATCTTGGCACAGACTACAAACATAGGGGATGTATTTTGGAATGCTGGTTTCTATCTAATTGATAAAAGGATCGTTTAGATTAAAATAATTAACACTAGGATTAGATGATGATATTTCCCCGAGCAGAATAAAACACTCAGTTTTGGGAGTGGCAAATCAAATGGACGCCTGGGCCTGGAGCTTGCTGCCTTCCCTGTGGCAAGGGAGTGATTGCAGTTAAAGGGGGAGTGATTGCAGTTAAAGGGGGAGTGATGTAGACAGGAGGAAGAATGGACAGTGTCTCCTAAGAGTCCTGGGAATCAGCTGCTTCCCGAACTTGGCGGCTGAGCTGGTATCCTATAATCCCCCTGACCTTTTTTTCAGAGAAGAGGCTGGGCATAGACTTTCTGGTCACAAAGCCTTGTTGTTCCCCAAGGGAGTTCTCTGGCTGCCTTGTTAAACTCCTCACCTGGAGATCAGGACAATGTCCTGATTAGAAAATCTGTTTATCCCTTTCGGGGAACCAGTTTTTATGGAATTGTTTTTTTAAAAAAAATTTCTCCAAGGCAGAGAACATTTTTTTCCTATATTTTTTAAGAAATGAGGGTCTCACTGTCACCCAGGCCTATCTCGAACTCCTAGCCTCAAGCGAGACTTCTGTGTTAGCTTCCTGAATAGCTGGGGTAACAGGTACCAGCTGCCACACCCAGCACTAAAGTGCACTTTTTAATAAAACCTTCCAGGGCCAGGATGTCCTTGGGACTTTGAAGGCCTCCTGAATTCCTCCCGAGCGGGCTGAGAAGACCCCAGATAAGCGCACTGCAGAGACTGGTGCCAGCTCCCCCTGAGGGTCTGGCAGGCTTCACTCCCATGATCTCCCTTTTTGGTAGCAGCAAAGAAACACATCAAGTGAGGGAAATCAGGCTGATAAATTCTTTACAACAAGGTTTTATTGATTCTTTTCTTTTATCCCCCCAAAAACATTAAAGTTTTTCATCTTTCTTTTATTTTTAATGGTTTTCCTTTTGGATCCAAACGAGCATCTATATTACAGGATATCCGCCTGGTCAACATGCAGTGCTGAACTGTGGCTTTAGGAGAGATGCACCGATACTCTGGGTAGGCCAGCATCAGCTGCCATTCAAACACCGTGGCTGCAGGGGTGTCAGGCTGGCACACCACAGTGTATGCTGCCCCTAAGGAGGTGTCTTGTGAGGCATGACTTACACGTTTTACAATGCAGGTAGCAGCATTTTAACAGCCTGAGGCAGAGCACCCAATTTCCCTCCTGATCTCATCTTACTTGCTCATCCTCTAGGAGCAAAACAAAGAGGGAATGGCCTGATCATGGGCCCCGAAGGACAGAGGGTGTGGACCCTATAGTCCACCTCCTTGCACTGTTGTTATTTGAGGCTAGAACCGGTGCACCCTGCAAGTCTGAAATCTGTTCCTGATGAAGCTCATCACCGTCCCACTCACTGGCCCTTCTCCCCTCCCATGGTGTTCTCACCACTAGGAAGTTAATATAATCTCTCCATTATTGGTGCTACTATGTTGAAGAGTTGCTGAAGTCATAAAGATTGTCTTCAAGCCGCTTTAAAGCAAGAACCTCTTTCTTTCCATCTCCCAGGTCTGGAAAGAGAATTTCGGGAACCTATCAATCCTCTGAGGCCTTGAAACCCACTACCCTAGGTGAGTTTAACAGAAAGAAGTTCTCTGAATCCAATCTTGTGCTGAGAAGTTTACCCATAACCTAAGTGAAAAAGAGGATCCAAGTTTACACATCTCAAAGTCTGTCCTCTTCTGGGACCTGCTGATATTTTCTACCTCACTTTGCCTTTGTTCTACAGCTTGTCTTCCTACCCTCTTCTCCATTGTCCCAGCTATGAAATGCCAAACACATCTGGTGCGTTAGGCTTTTCTCCTCCATTTGTTTTTCTGGGTGAATTCAAATCTTGGACTCAGTTTGAGTGGAGTTGGACTGCCCTCTAATATCACCAAGAGGCAAGTTCCTCTGCAATTACAGCACTTAGGGTGACTTTGTATAAATTTTGACTTGTTCACAAAACACCAGGATAGAAAAACACTGACTAAAGTTCAGCCCGCAGGCTGAGTATATATCCCAATTGGTAGCCATTAAAACTTAATACCTATGTTTTTACTAACTCCACTGGGATCTGCTTAATATTATACAACTCCATATCAAATGTAACTAAGACGACAACTACTGTCTACCTTAACTGGCAGTTATATCATTTAGCCCTCATTTCATATTACCTTTATTTTTAAAAATTGATTAATGGCACTTTAGAATTTTGGAGTGTGTTTTTCCTGCTCATCCCTTATAAAAATGTTTAACAGATTTGCTTTAAAGTGGTAGTTCCTGTGCCACATAGGCCATTGCCATTAAAAAAGTCAGAATGCTGGAAAGAAAACTATTGAGTCATCAAAGTCAAATTCAGATCTGGCGTATTCGAATGGTTTCATTTTCGGTTTGGGGGCCATCCTCTGAGTGAAGTAAAGAGGAAGTGGCACAGCCTGGTGTAAATTCTAGGATCTGATTGTAGAATGTAGACAGCAATCCATTCTTATCTCTGACAAACTTGTAGGACAGAAAGAGAAAGAAAAGATTCATTCAGCTTTCCACTGCTGGGTTGGAGAATATATCTGGGAGATGATCCTAAGTGTTGGCTTGTGGTTATTTGATCTATGACTGGGTTAAATTTGCACAAAGTGAAGGTGACACAAGGACCTTAGACCATGAAAATTCAACTTCTTGGATTGAAAAAAAAGTATAGATTCTTTTTAAGTTAGAGATAAGAAGAAGAATAATAAGGGAACATGGGAAGAATGGAGTGAAATTAAAGCAAATCCTCGATTCGGGTTTCATTAGACAGGAAGTTTCTTTTTTAAAAAAATTAAATGCTTGTAGCAATGCTGAGAATTTCATAGGTATTTATGGAATCTAACAAGTGAAGGTTTTTCCAAACTGATTTGTGACTTAGTGCTTTAAATTGCGCATTATTAACTTAACAGACACTTCACAGCACGAGTTAGCTGAACATTCATATTTCAATTGACAAGGGAAAGAAAGTGAAGTGATGCTTACTGAAGGCACAAGTCTGAGTACAGAAAGCCAGAATATAATTTTTGACTTCCAATAGTTTTCATTTATCAGATTACTATACTATTGTAAAAATTACCTTCTTAACAAGACATAAATTTTGTATTGGTTAAAGATGTCCTGAAAAAATTCTGCATCTCCTTGGCTTTCACTGAAGTTTTAGGGCAGCTTTTCATTAATCTGTGTTATATTAAGTCCTTAGGAAAAGACAGAGTCCAACTTAGACAGAAGGAGAAAGACGACAAAAAGGAGGCCAGAGAGGAAAGACAGAGCTGGTACTGTCACCTCAGATTTTTGACTCAAATATCATATCACTAAATTCAATGGCAATTACTTGCTAAAGAGAAACAGATCCAGAAACATTGTCCAGGATAGGCCTGTTACAAAAAACCCAGCCACCAACCAAACAAAAAACCCCAAACAAGCAAACATATATCCCCACACGTCTTTCGACCTGGTCTACTCAACTGTTTCATACCTCCAAAAATAAGAACGCAAACCTCAGTAATGTATTTACAGGTAGCATGGATGATTATAAAATCTCCTTTTGCATTTAGAAGGTCAAGATACTAACTCCCCTACTTATAGCATGGGGAGAGAGCGTGGATAGAAGGAAGCAAAACTACAAAAATAGAAGGGCAGTTTCAGAGTGCCCCAGCCTCAACAGCCATTGATCAGACTTTGCTGTGAGCCCCATTCATACTTCTCAGCTGTCTTGAGTTTTGTTCAGAGAAACTTTTCAGGCCCTTTGGGTAGGTTGGGACAATCTATGAATTTGTTCTCTTTGGTTTGGTGTGACCTCTCTGCAATGCATAAACCTCAGAAGGTCAAAGCAGAAAGGATTTAAGGAAAGAAAAAGATGGCCTCTGGAAAGCAAAGAGAGTTCTTTCTGTTCTTCCTCCTTTGTCCCTTAAAGTGCTATATCTGTGTACTCTGGGTGGGCTGTAGCACCTGACAGCTGACAAAACACCACAGCTCTGCAGCCGAGCCCTCCCTCCACACACAGCAGAGAAGCCATCAGCTGCTGCTCTATTTGGGGTGGACCTGGCTATGATGTACAGGGTGGTTCAGAGGAGAAACAACAACAGACAAAAAGGCAAAGCCGCTGCTACAGGCAGTGCTTATTCATGTGGGATTGCTTCGATCACCTTCATACAAAGGTTAAGTCATAAGCCCTGAGTTAATTTTGTTTGGATTTTTCAAAATGGAAGTCTCAGTATGGAAATATTTTAAAGAAAAGTTATCTGAACCTGAATTTGATTCTATAGAGACTCTTTCTGGAGTCAAACCATCATGCCCTGTCTGGCCACTTGCAAGGGACCTACTTCTTCCTTCTTTCCAGCATCATAAAGTCCTCTCCTGCACCTCCTGGACAGTGCCCATCGCTCTGGGATCTGTGAGGGAAGGACTTGCAAGCTGGGTGACAGAGCTAGAGGGGAAGAGTTCACCCGAAGGCATGCAAACGCCTCTCACCAGGATTCTGGGCCACACTAGTCCTAAGCCTCTGAGGGTGTCAAAACATAACAGACATGAAACTGATGAACAAAAATAGCAGTAAGAATTCCTTAACCTTCAAGTCTCAAAACCCCTGAAAGGTAGCTGTCTGCTCCCCTTCTGCTATACGTTTGCCCCTTCTTTGCATACAACCTCGTAATATTTATATCTTACAAATGAGCTGAGAAATCATCTCTCAACCCGCCCTTGGCCCCACCCACTAAAGAAACACTCTGTCCAAGAATGAAACATCCAGAGGGCTTGAGAAATAGGATGTAATGAAAAATTTTTAAAAATCAAAATATTTTTGTTCCATTATGCCAGGAGAGACCTCCTTGCCCTGCAGTGAGCTTTTATCCAGTAGTGGGCCTTGCATCCACCCCGACACCCTGCACCTTGTTTCAGTCACCTTCTGAAGAGCACCAGGTAAGTTCCAAACCTTATTTCATTGGAATGCAACATTCTGCAACAGCTGAGAGAGTGGTAGAGTCAGTCAGGCAAGCAAGTAAGCTTGGATTGGGTAGAATTAACCATCTCAGGAGTTGGATCAGTGCTAACGTGCAGCAAAACAGAGGCTGGGATGGGAGAACAGAGGTAAGAAGACCCTCATGCTCACCGCATCGGCTCTATGGGGGTGGGAGGAGTCTGTGCAGGGAAGGGAGATACTGGCTGAGAGGTGGATTATGGGGTCTTCTCTTTATGGCCCGAGTCAAGGGAAGTCAAAATCTAGAACATCTGGAGTTCAGTTTCTGGGCAATGTTCTTGGTGATCTCAGTGCCCTACAGAGACGCTGAGTAGGGGCCACAAGTGAAGCCCAGAATAAAAACAGATTCTTCAGCTAGAAGAGGAGCACAGACCCCCACTGATAATTGTGTTCATGACTCAGGTGGAGCCAAGGCGACGCTAGAGGGGGTGAGCCCTTCACGGGGCCAGAAATTCTATGCTGACTCTGGCTCAGGGGCACCTTGGCTGGAGCCCTACCCCTGTCCAAGGGTCACTGGCACTCTGTCCTCTAGGAGATGGGGAGACAGAGAAAGAGACAGACATGCATTCCCTACCTGGAGTCTGTCTGGAGCCTTAGGTGAAGAGAGGGGTATCTAAATGCAAACCTATTTAGAACATCTCTCCGCCTTGGTTTTCTTTCCTCCTCCTTTTACCTTCCTCTTGTCTTCACTCTTTGAGGAGATGGTGAAGACAACATTAGCAAGAGAAACTAAACATATGACTCGAGTCTTCTGAGGGGACCGCCAGTGCCCAAATTTGATCTTGTGGTATATCTCAAACGCTGGTTGTAGTCTTTTGGCATGGAGTTTCTCAAGATACTGCTGTGATTTTTAACCAGAGAAAATAATAGGTTTTGGGGTCTAGAGGGGCCTCTTTTCAAGGGAAAGCTGGCATTCACTTTTTGTTCAGAGGCAGCAGAAAACCAAACGAGATGATGAAAATGAGTTTGTGACTCAACAGAAAATGATTTTATTTTCTGGTCTTAATAGAAGAGTAAGTGCAGGGTAAGGGGAAAGAAACCCAATTTCTTGGTCAAGGGAAGGTGAATAAAAGAAATCCACTGGCAAAGGAAAAACCAGGTGGTCAGTCAGGTGACTGCATCTGCAGTGCTTTCCAACACTTTATTGAGGACTCAAATACTTGTGTGTGTGAGTTCAAGGAGTTCAGGAAGGTTTCCTGGCACAGTAAATTTAGTGTTTATACTATTTGCAGGCAAATTCCATTTCTGGGAATTACTCTGCCAGCCTACGTATCTCCTACTGTTGAAACGGCACGAGGTATCACTACAATTCCCTTTCTCAAAACACCATGCAGTAGACTCACTGGCTCAGAATGGTCAGTCCTGTTGCAGACCTTCCCCTAGGGAAAGCTGCATTTCCAAGATGGAAGAAGCAATTTTGTGCACACAAAGCAGCCCATAGCAGCACTTTGGCATGAAATGACGCTGAGCAGAGGAAACTTGAAAAACAATACAAGGCCCAGCGTCAGAGTGTTATGTAAGGGTCACACCTATTAGGATCGGGGTGTCCTATGTCACATTCCCAGCCACCCTCAAGCACGCAGGTGCTAAGTAGGAGAGGAAAATGAAGATGAAAGAGGGTTTGAGGGTGGGAGAGCTCTGTCTCTGCCTCATTGGCCTCCTGTGTTGGGACGACTTTGGTTTGGGGGCTGACTGTGGGTCATGAAGCGCCATCAATATCGTAAGAGAAGGCAGGGCCATGACAAATTTTCCAGCCATGTGGTTGAATTTGGCTTTTCAGGGCTGATGCAGCTATGCCTTATTTATATTTCAATTAAAAAACAGGGAAAAATAGTCTCCTTACAAGAAAAATAACAGCTCTGGATTGCTCCTGCCCGAGAGGAGGATTGCGTCTGGGCTGGAGGGGTCCTCGGGATCCTGGGTGGGAGGCTCCAACTCTCCTGGTGGGGAAAGGAGGGCCCTGTCGGGCACCCGTTCACCTGCTGTGATGGCACTAACAAGGGACTTAAGGGGAAGGTACATTTCCACCACGTAAAGCCAGTGATAAGTCCCCTCCAATGGAGCTATATGCCATATGCCACAAGAGCACTGGCTTGGCAAGAAAGGGCTCTCTTGCTCAATGCTTCTGCATTTGTTTGGGCAGTTAGGAATGACAGGGTGGGACTGTCTGCTCCAGCTCTTACTCTGGGGAGGGGTGAAGCCCCATTTTGGCTCAGGGGAATATTCAAGGTGACCAGGGCCCCAGTCCTGTCATACTGCGTGATGAGGCCCCACTGGAGCCTGCTTTGCCAGGAGCAGCAGCCCAGGTCTAAGCTGAGGTATATTTACTAATCACCTTAAAGCATCCTGACAAAATGACCTGAACCCCACACCAGCTGCAGAAGCTGCGGTCCCAGTGGTCCCTCCTCATGGGAGGTCCTCAGAAATTCCAGACTTTCACAGAAGCTTATTTCAGTCTATCAATCAGCCTTTCCCATCTTTACAGAAGTCCCTACCCAGTGGTGGGTAGCCTACTTGGATACGTGTGTTCTCCCCTCTCGGGGGAGTGGCAGGAAAGGCTAGACCTTTGCACTTGGCCCAGCACTGGCCTTGCTGCCTCACGGACCAGAGTGCGGGCTGACGTTCAGCCAGGATGTGCTGGTGTGGCCGTAGCACTGTTACACATATTGGATTGCTTCTACACTGGTTGGAGAACAGACTCTGTTTTGAGTCCCTTAGGTGGCCCCTGCTACTCTCCCCACCCCCAGGGTTCCCTGCTGACCAGCATGGGATCCAGCGCTAGGACCAAACTCCACTTCCACTGATGCCAGAGCGGTTGTTCGATACTTTCACCTTCACCCTTACCAGAGCCTCAGGCGCCTTGTGGACCCTGGGGGGACTTCCTGACCTGTCCTAACACGCAGCACCTGCTGTGTGGGTGACAGGCCTCAAGGATTGGGGGGCTACACCCCCCAGCACCACCAGTTCTGTTTCTCTGTCTCCCTCATGGTAGGGGCTGCCGGGCTATGGCTTTTCTCACCCAGACCAGCCCTTGCTGCTGTTGCCTCAGCACCCTGACCCTTTTCGCTTCGGCTTTCTCCTCCCTCCCTGGCATCCGATGTTCCTGACTTAGCCTGTGCCGCCCTGGCAGAAGCAAGCCACAGGGTAATGCATGAGATGCTGCTGCCGTTGCCCCGATGGCAGTGGTGCTGGGTGAGGCGTAAGAGCTGGCGAGGGAGGAGAGTCCTCTCCTACGGTCTCCACTACTCCCCAGTTAAGAGCCAGAAAGTCTTCCGGGCTTCTCAGGGCACTGAGTGTAGACGTAGGCCAGCTAGATCCCTCCACGGCTTTTAGAAGAGTGGGAAGGGGCAAAGGGAAGCAAAGCCATCCTCGTGTCCCTTCTCCCACAGGAATAACCCTGCACGTTCCTGTGTTTTCTTTCCCCAGCAAAGAGGCAGAACTATGGCAGTGCCCATCTTGCAAAGGGGAATACAGCAATTTGGTGGGTTTGACTGGTGTTCCGATTGTCCTTTACTTCCTCTTCTCTGATAATGCATGGTGTCCTTCCGTCTTCCTTCTCCCTCTTCCTCCCCCCCGGGCCGCACTGACTTCCCAATTCTGTCTTGGTTTTCTCCATGTGACAGAAGAGCATGCATCGGAGGGGGGAGCAGCCTCTAGCATTTGTCGTCTTCTTCCGTGTCACTCAGCAGGTTGTTGACAGCCCCACACATCATGCCTGGCCCAGGCCCCCCGCGCCTCCGCCGCCGATAGTGCCCGTTGGGCATCTGCCAGCTGTGCCGCAGGGGTGGGGCAGAGCCGATGGTGTTGGAACGGCCCAGGCTAGTAGCCACAGCTGCTTCGAAAGTGAGCGTCTCCTCCTCGCCACAGTCTGAGGCGTGGGAGTCTTCATGCTGGGCCAAGTAGGGCTCGGAGATGTAGCGCTGTGGGGAGATGTGTTGGCCCTGCTGGGGGTGCGGGGAGTTGGAAGACTCGGTCAGGCAAGCGCTGTTGCTCTCCAGGGCTTGGGAGGTCAGCGGGGAGCCCTCCTGGCTTCCACCAGCAGGTGGAGAGATGCTGCCCGCATGTCGAATCAGGGAGCTGTAGGAAAGGAGGGGCCGGGGCTTTGGCGGGACGGGCGGGAGCTGCCGACGACTTCTTCTTGGGGTGCTGGTGTCAGAGACAGAGGGGATGGAGCTCTCACTTAGGGAACCTGTGCCCTGTACAGCAGGAGAGATGTGGCATGTTAGACTGGGCTTGGCATGATCCCTGTTAAGGTCCCTACCTCCTTCTAGGGAGTCCCTGGAGTCCGAATTCTGGGGGAGACCTGAGCTGGAGCTCCCTGTAGTATTCACATCCACTCAGGGACACAGGGATTGAAGCGATTAAGGAGTCAAGAGCATTTAGATCAGGACATCTCAGAGTTTAATGTGCACACAAACCTCCGGGGATCTGGTTAAACTGCAGATGCAGGCTCAGAAGATCTGGGGTGAGGCCCGAGATTCTGCATTTCTAACAAGCTTCCAGGTGATGCTAGGAGTGGCAGGCCTGCGGAGCACACGCTTGGACTACTAAGGAAGCTCTGCACGTGTAACAAGGGGCGCGCTGAAAGACAGACTTTAAACTTGAGAAAGACAACTCTGTGGAGGGTGAGCAAATGCTCTGGAGTTGCTCAGTCTGGGAAACCCTTATTCCTACCCATGTCTTCAGTGGCTTGCTGAACTCAGCTTCTGTACCTGGTACACTCAGCTGCTGGCTCAGGCCACACTTGCCCTCACCTATTCCCAAGGGAAACTGAGCCCGGGTTTTGGGAGGTAAACCTCCAGGAGAACATTTTTTTCAAAGGCAGACTTCTGGGTCTCACCAGAATCCTACAGGCCCCAGGAATGTGCAGTCCTAGTTAGCTTCATAGGTAATTCTGTTCTGAACTAAAATGTGAAAACTGCTGTTCAAGGGAAACCTCTCAACTGCTGCGTCGCTAAAGGTCTGTATTAGCAGCCCTGCCTTTTCCCCACTGATCATTTCCGTTGAGGGGGTCACCTCTTACTGGTCGAAGTGCCATGAATAGACAGAGCTCTGTAGTGAAGAGGAACACAGTGGAAGAATGTTTTCACATAGCTCCACTAGTTATTCCTTAGGCACCAGGCTGGCGGTTCAGCAAAAGGCACGGTCTTCTGGGGCTGCTGGAAGCTAGGTAAGTGAGGGTGAATGGCTCCGACTTATGAATCCTGGGCCGAGGGCTGAATCACCATTCTCACAAATACTGATTATCACAAGATGGTCAAAGGGATCTTTCTGGCTGCAGGACCATCATCTCCTCCCAAATCTGGCTGAGACATCTGTCAACCTTCTGAAGGCTGGAATGGAATGACCTCTAGACACCATCTTTCTTTGGGGTGGTGGGGGGAATCTGGTTTCCTGTGAATTCAGATAATCTCTGAGTACACAAGCATTGAGCAGCTAACTACTATGCACTATAGGTATAGTTTCCTGTGAAACTCCAGTCTTTGTGGGTGCTTGAATGTGGTTGCTAAATGCCCACGATTTGCACCTAATGATACAGCCCGCTTTCTTCCCTGTCCTCCTGCCGTAGGCTGGCTTCCTCTCTGTGCTCACCTGTCGGTTGGGCGTCTGTGACCTGCCCTCACTGGGTGACCTGGATTGACGGCGCTCTGGGGACTCCCAGTCAGCCTGGGTCCCTCGCTCCTCTGAATTGCAGCGGGAGACATCAGGAGAGAGAAGATGCTTTCGCTCTTTCGATCGTCCCCTCTCCCTGCCCCCTGAGCGGTGAGTGTCAGACTTGTGGCCTGTGAGAGGTGACAAAAGCACTTGGTTATAACTCTGACCATGATGATAAAGAGACTTCTGTCTCAGCATCACATTACAGCCTGGAGGTGGCCCCTCCAAATTCAAATCTTGAAGCCTAACTGGTTCCTGATGGGATGGTGTTGGGAGGTGATTAGGTCATGAGGGTGGGGCCCCCACGATGAGATTAGTGCCCTGATAAGAAGAGATCGGAAAGTGCTTGCTTCCTTTCTCTCTGCTCTCCAACATGTGAGAACAGAAAGAAGGCAGGGATCTGCTGGCATCTTGGTGTTGGATTTGCCAGCCCCCAGAACCGTGACAAACGTGTTGTTTAAGCCACCCAGTCTGTGGTAATTTGTTGTAGCAGCCTGAACTAAGGTCCCTAAAAGAATACTGGCTTCTCCAAGCATGTCAAAAGATGATCTGAAAGGGAAGCAGGAGAGAAAGACAGGCTGGAAATTTACCTATTTTGTGAGCAGGTAAGTTTGCAAGGTGCCACTAGAGACATATGTCAAATAATCCAATCTATTCTGCTTCTATTTATGCTACACACAATATGGAATCTTGGTCAACAATATGGCTCAGGAATTCTCCATATCATAAAGGTGGCTGTGCAACTTTTGGGCGGGGAAGGTGGCATCAGCAGAAGGGAATTAAGAAGTTTCTATGAACTAAATAACCACCTACCTAACATAATGCCAGGGAGAGAAGCCAGGATTGAAATGAAAGGATCCCAGTCCCAATTCTGCCACTTAATGGCCCTATGACATGGGACAAGTCACTGCTTTTTCAACTTTGATTCCTTTATCCAGTAAAATAAACCAGACTAATAATTTGCTTTTTAAAAAAACAACAACAACAAATGCTTAAATGAAACTCAAACACAGGAAATAATTCCAAGTAGCACTGTTTGGGTTGCAGTGGAATTGGTGGTTAAAGCTCAGTCTTCACAGTGGGTCTCTAATAAAAAGCCGCAGTGGTTTTGCAGAAGACTATTTGAAAACCTCTCTCAATTCTAATGATTTGTATAACCCTGCTCCAGAAGGAAGGGATTGCACCAGCCTTTATGGTGAACACAGAGGAGAGCTTTGGCCTGTTTCATGATGGAAGTCACATATAGGAATTCCCTTTGGTAAGGAGAATCCTTCACTTTCTTCTACCCTTGTCTCTGTTTGAATTCTTTTCTGGTTATTTACAGTCCTCACCAGAGTAACTCCATCAGGGCAGGCACTCACTGCCTGATAAAAGAGCTAGACACAGAAGACCTCCTCACCTGAATCAGAGTTCAGGCGGTGGGCTGACAACCGCAGGGAGGAGTGGTAACTCCGGCGACGGGACTTGTAGGTATTTTCACTGCTTCGCTCCATGGAGAATTCCTCCAACCATGAGGAATTTGAACGCTTATCCCGAATAGTGGAAAATGAACGTCTCATGGAGCTAGTGTCCGTCACCACCTGGAAATGGAAGCCCCCAGAGAAACACAAGGTATGGATTAATGATTGAAAAAATCTAAAAGCACAGAAGCAGCAGGACTGAGACTCTGAGGATAGGAAATTTTAACCCCTGCAAATGGTAACGTCCCTTGAATCTCTCTTGCTCAAACCTTAGCTGGAGGGAACTGTTCAAGAAAGTATCCTAACCGGAAATGGTCCAGGATCTTTTCTTCCTGTAGCTGAGTGTACCATGGCAAAAGCCAAGCAGACTGCAGGCAGGCACGGTCAGGCTGCAGCAAATACTGTGCCGCTTTGAAACATGTGAGGGCAACTGTCTAAAAGGCTACCCCATGAAAGAAGCGTGGCTCTGCTATTTTTTTTTAATGCCCTTGCCAGAGAAAGCCCTGCCCTGCAGCCCTAGAGCCTAGGAGAGCTTGCGATTTAACAACTGTTAAGAATGTATCACTCTCCCTCTGCCATCAATCCACCTAGCCCCGTTTTAAATTCTGGCATTTTGATTTGCCACAGATCCTAGAACAAATCCACAAAACCTTCTCGTCTCTGTCAAAACCTGATGTAAGACAGACAGACAGGAAAAAGCAGCCAGGAAAACAGACAAAGGAATGAGGCGTGGCCTGCACTGGTTAGGACAGACAGTCCTGACACGGACCTGTGTGTGTAAGTAACTGCCTATGTGCCGGAGGAGTCAGGAAACGAAAAAAGGATGGGAAAGTACACAGAGAAAATCCTGGAAGATATTTCTTGCATGGCTGGTTGAATCTTGAGAATGTTTAGCCCATCCAGAGAGAGGTATGCAATTTTGTTGACTGGGCTGTTGTGGTTAGGGGGTCACTGAAAACACTGGAGGAGCAGGCTCTATTAGAGAAGGCCCATGAGCCAGGTTTTATTTAGAGGGAAGGGGTGTGGGCGCCAAGGGCTCACCTGCAAGTATCAGATATTATTCTATAACCCACCTAATACAGCCCAGATGCCACTGCATTAAGGTAGGTGGTTGCTTTTTACCTGGGGATCCACAGTCAGACGTGGCATAGAAGATGCCCTCCCAGATCCCGCATGCTCCTGGGTGTCCGGAGGAAGGTAGATGCCATGGTTAGAGGGCTGCACGCTTTTTAATTCACTAACCTCTGGCTCCTGGAAATAAACACACAGCCATGCTCGTGGGACTTGGTTCCATCTCATTGCATCTCACGTCCAGTGGACAGTTCAGCTGCCTCAAGAATGGCTTTCAAAAGAGAGACTTGCAGCTTTAAGGCCTCAGTTGTATGTATATGTGTGTGTGTTTGTGTGTACATATGTGCTATATGGCCCAGACAGGAAGCTCTAGCTGGGTAACCACGTTGTAAAAGGTAAATGAAATTTAGTAACATTTAATTTAGCTGAATATATCCAAATATTAGCATGTCAACATGTAATCGATATAAAAATTAATTAGATAGTTTATATTTTGTTTGGACTAGCCACATGTGGCTAACAGCTATTGTTTTGGATTGAGCCAGCCTAGACTGTTATCAGATTGGATTGGAAATCTCTAAGGTTCTGTCATTCTTGTGAATTTCCTGGTTAAAGACTGTTTGTTAGTTTGGCAGTCGTGCATGCTCTATACAGATAGCTGGTGTCATTGCATAAAGAGCTGCCTGGGAGATGTTTACATGGGCTACCCAACAAAGACAGCTAAGAACATCTCGGGCAGATGGAGATCAGACCAGAAAAAGCTATTTTATATTTAGCAAATGACACCCTAAAAACATGAGGGCATCGCCCAAACGAAAGAGTATCTGGGACCCCCTCCTTAGCCTCTCTGACCATTTGGCTGAGTGGTTTCTCGTGTGTATGGCAGTGGCACTTTCCCAAGACATGTGCTATGTGCAGTTAAGGGTGTTATAGTGTTTGTAGTACATGCTTTGTACAGCACACGGTTCTGACTCCAAACAGACGCGGTAACAACACTGCAGTCTACAGGTATCAGAGGCGGTGTGAGACGCACACTCCATATGCACAGACACAGTCATGGCCACGCCTTGGGACGTGGAGCAGGGGCCCCGAGGGACGGGCAGAAGTACACACAGTGGTAAGTGTGTAGCACAGGCTGACACCTGAATTGAATTACAGACATCAGTACTGACAATGAGATGAACACATATCCAAAAAGTCCTGGCACTACGGCTCAGCCCCGGGGAACCCGCAGAAATGATGTCATAAAGTCTCCCTGTGAAAGAAAGGACACATTATTGCGATTTTTTTCCCCACTAGACACATCACCAGGCAGACAAAAAGCTGTGAGGCCCTTTTAAGAATCAAACTATCTATACCAATCAGCCCTAGGTCTTGGTGCTAAGTTCCTCACAGGGGATGGCACGGAATGACTCCAGGAGTTCCTACCCACCTCATCAAGAACACCCTCAGGCAGTCAGCCACTCAGCCCTGGGGGTGTGTGGACTAGCTGTCTTCCCCAAACCACCATGCAGGATTCTGTCTCAGCATTCGCAGGAGATAGAACCACACGTTTGTTTGAGCTACTGAGTGTTTTTCGCCCTCGGAGGGGGTGCCCATTCCCTCATACATCATTATTCATTCAGAGTGGCTCTGAGGTACACAGTAGCAGTGGGGAGGGAAGAAGAGTCACCGATGAATCAGAATTGAAACGATATGGAACTCACTTAGTACAAGCTGTCTGGACAGACTTTTGCAATTCTAAGCTGAGGTTGGGGTGGGGGACCTTGAGCTAATGGCTCCTGAATCAGCAATACTGGTAAAGTCAATGATGTTTAGGTACCGCGTTTTAGCTTTGTATTAGCTAAGCCAAAACTTCAGTCTCCCTCTCGTCTGTCTTCAAGCGTGCCTCACTAGGTCTCTCGGGAATTTCACCATTTATGCTAATAAACTTATTTTGGGGTCAGGAAAGTGACTTTAGTGGCCTGTTAGAATGTCTTTGACTTTGTGGAATTGTGACCAAAAGGGATGATGTGCCTAAACCCACACAGAGCAGAGGTAGGACAGTCTTCTGTACCTCCTGGCAGACAGCTTGCCACTGGGCTCTAGAAGAGAAGAGGTGGGCATCACTAAGGAATGGCATGGGGCAGTTGTGTGTCCCACAAGCAGTACCTAGCTACACTAAGAGGCATGGTTAGTGACAATCAATCATTCTTTGGTGAGACATCTTCAAGCTCCCCATCAAAGGCGAGATTTTATATGTGACTTTAGGTCTTAAGTTCCTGCTGCAGGGAAGGGACCTCTCAGACTGTAAAACCAGAAACCGGAAGAGGGAACATTTTCAGACCACACAAGAAACTGGGCTAGAAAAGAGCTGAGGCAGGACACCCCCAGGGCGATTGGCTGGGCTACCAGAAAGAATTTTCCTGACAGATCATGACAATGTAATAAAAGTTACTGAGAGGGATCAGGAAACCAAGGAAGTATTTTCGAGGTCATATAACTCATGCATTCACCAGAGACTGCTGTTCCTGGAACTGTCCATCATCAGCAGGGTCCATACAAGCCAACTGGAATATCTCCTGGGGAGAGAGTGGACTCATCGAAGGATATCCAGTCCGGCCACTCCTGAAAAGCAATGTCCAATCCAGAGGTAATGAGGGACAGTCATGTCACAGCTGCCACTAGCAATTCCCACCCCAGCAGGGCAATACCTGTTAGCCTTGACTGGCTTTTGTAAGTCTCATAACTTAAAGATAAAAAAAAAAAAAAAAGCACACTCAGCCATATGGAAGACCAACACTAGATTGTAAACCTGTTTCTGCTCAGTTTCCCCATTTGGCGGAAAAAAAATACAATAGGTTACACAGTGAACAGTTTGTTTCAATATTAAGCAGCCATGGTCTTTTTAAAAAATTTCCCTACTCACAGTAAGAAAAGAATATGGTCTTATTTTGCCAACATCCCTGGCCAAACTAAACAATTCAGTCTAATTCCATTACCATTTATTGAAGGACTACTCTGAACCATACGCTAAGTCTGTTGGTTCATGCACTGAGAAGGATTTCAGATGTGGTGGTGAGAAAAGAGGACAGGGACAAAGTCTGCCCAGTTTAGACGTCTCCAAGTGAAAGGAATGGAGAATTGGCACGGTAGGGTTGTTAATAAACCACTGTCTAGTACTTCCAGACACTCTTAACCTGATGGCATGCACTGGACTGGGTAGGAGAGCAAGAGGCAGCCAAGCTTTCTGGAGAATGTGGTGCCTGTTGCCAAATGATTGGCTGACTGCCACCATCTGACCTGCTCAAGAATACAGAATGAGCTTCCAGATTATGGGACTGTGGTCAGTGGCTGGGCAGCAGCTCTCTTAGTGGTGGAGCTAGGAGGGAAGCGATGGGATACCATCTCTTTTAAGTCTATCGCTGATGACTCTGCATCCAATGGAAAACTCAGGGCATGAGCAAGGATTGTCAGTTACTTAAAAACAATCCATAGGTATGGTTTTTAGATTAAAGGGGAAGATCTGAATAGCAGAGATTCACCTAATCTGTCCCCTTTTGACAGAGCTTTTGCTGAGTTTTCACAGCTGCTACAGAGTGACCTGATATTTCAATGACCTTCCTAAATGTCTGTCATCTTTCTCACTGTGGCATCGCCTGAGAACCACTGGGAACAACGAATGTATTCTCAGCTCTGCGCTACGGCTCACACCTGTACTCTCAGCACTCAGGGAGGCTAAAGTGGGAGGACAGCTTGAGCTCAGGAGTTTGAGACCAACCTGGGCAACAGAGTAAGATCATGTCTCAGAAAGAAAGAAATGGGTTCCTTTTTGTCCTACAGAGGGAGAGGACCCTTGGAAACACTTGAATAAGTGGAACCCAGAGTAATCTCCTACTTTGAAAACCTTGTCAAGCTGGGGGATAAAGTCCAGAATTCTGAACACAGCCTCCCTCACTAGCCTCCTCTTGTACCACTTTCCTATTTGCTCCCTGCATTCCAGACACGCCCGCCGTTTTTAGTTCATGGGATATGCTAGGCTTGTTTCTGCCTCAAGGTTTTAATAGAGGCTACTCCAAGAGTGTAGAACACTGATCTCCAACTCCCCTATCACCCTATAAATTCTTGCTAGCACTTATCAGAACTGTAATTAAATAATTGAAAATGCAACTCTTCTTCTGTTTAATGTCTGGTTTTCCATCAGATTTGAGGGAGTGACCCTATCTGTTATGTCCACCACTGTACCCCTAAATCAACCTCTATGGAGCAATGCATGGCTCCAGAAACACAGATGGTTCTGAGGAGCCAGCCTGCTGTTCCACCAGTGTCCCATTTTAGGAAATGTATTAACATGCACCCAAAGGCTTCACCCAGAATCCTTTGCTTCCTCCTTCCCCTTTAGTCCGTGTAGCAAATCAGTCACCAAATCCCGTCTGGTCTATCTACCAAATATCTCAAGTCTGACCATCTGTCTCCATCTCTATCCCACTAGTCCAAGCTACCATCACTGATAACGTACACAACTGCAGTAACCTACAAAATGGTGTTCCTGCCTCTAGAACTGCTCCCCTCCAGTCCATTTAGTCTCTACTAGAGCTAAAAGAGCACACAACTGATCACATCATTGTGATGCATAAAACCCCACTATCCTAAGACAAAATCCAACTTCTTTATCCTGCTTGTAATGCCCCCAAAGTACTAGCCCCTGTGTAACTCTCCAAATCCACAACTTAACACCTCCCCTGAGCTCTCCATGCTCCAACCATTGTGACAGCCTTTAGGTTCCTTAAACTCACCATATTTTCTCTTACCACTCTTGAAGAGCTTGTCTTCAAGTCTCACTCAAATGTTACTTCCTCAGGAAGGCCTCTCTAAACCCTCAAACTGGGTGAGCTGTTTCCATGACATCACAACAGCCCACCCTTCCAGCACTGTTTGCCTGTATTGCTCTTGTAATTTCTTCTTCCAGATTTGTCTCAGTGGGGGCTTGTTCTCCACTGTAGCCTCAGGGCCTGAGCCAGCTCTGGGACCATATTGGCTCTTAATAGATTTTGGTAAAAATCAATGAGTAACTGGATCAATAAATATATGGGAAAAAGCCAAAGTGATCTTATAGTGGGGGTTAATCTGCATAGCAAATTGCTGTAGATAAAACAGAGATTGCAATTAAGGGGTTGGTATCCCTCATTTCTAAGCCAAGGACTGGCCAAAAAAAAAAGTGTAAACCCTTCCAGTGGAGCGGTTCCACTGCTCTGATCATACTTCCTTCCCTTCCTCTTACACAGACAGAAAATAAACACTGACTTGTTTTCTGTGGACAGGAGAATTCACATCCCGCATTTCATCACATCAAATTGTAAACAAACAAACAAAAAACACCAACGGCTTTGGCCTTGGTCTGACTCTGGTCCTTTTCTTCTCTTCCAAAGGTGTTGGACTTTACCTCTAAAAACAGTGCTTTTCAAAAACAGATCTCCAGCACCACAGGCACAAAGCAATCAAAGATCTGAGCAATTCCAAATGGCTCCAACAGAGGTCTCATTCTCAAGCCCGGCGTATTACTCCCCTGATAAATTACGCAATTTAGTGATTTCTGGTTTGTAAGAACTGGGACTTTGTTAAACCCAATCACAAAAGCTCACTTACATTGAGTAGAAAGACTCATGTTCTTTGGGTACTCACTAAATGCTTGCCGATGATCAAAATATAACAATATACATATGCTATATAATAGATAAATTGAGGCTAAGGCTGATCACTCAGAAGGATAAGAAAATTCCTTAATTTGGATTTTATTTCCACTTCTATTATGGAAAAAGGTCCCTTTCTGAATAAAGGTCCCTTTTGTTCATTAAAGAAAACATGGTATAGTGAAAACACTCTGGGGTCAGAAATAACTGACTTAAATTCCAGTTCCATATTATACTAGCCATATGACTTTAGGCAACGTAGTTAACCTCACTTAGTGTCCAGTTTCTTCATGTGTAAGGTGATATTAATATATACCTCCAGGGTACAGTAGGCTGCTGGAGTGGGAATCAAGTGAGATCCTGCAAATAGTGTCTCTAGAAGTGTCAACCTCAGGGAAAGCAGTAACTGCTGGTTCTCTTCCCCTCTTACACTCAGCCAGCATGACACCCATGAGGGAGGCTCTATCTTCCAGCAGGACACTAGATCCATGGGGAAGCGATAACCAAGAATTAGACAGGAGATGATGATTCTTCACAACAGAACTACAACTGAGACCCAAGTGGATTAAAAGACAAGTCAAACTCCCTTCTTCTATTGTTGATTCACAAGAATCGGTGTCTGAAGCTAACCACAGTGCTAAGCATGCTTAGTCTGTTTTTCTCTTACTCCTGCTGAAAAGCATTTTAAGATATCCAACTTCAGAAAAAGGATCACTCAAGCTCAGAGTATTCTTTCTTAGGCCCTTCTGAGCAGTGAGTTTTGGGGTCTGCACAATGGCATGGGTGACAGATGGCAAGCAACCATGCCAGAGACGTTTTGGTGCTACTCACAGGCCTGAAACGGGGTCCTGCTGGAGGTAAGGCAGGGCTTTGGCATTAGCAATAATCTCCTGAGGCAGAGATGAGGGCTCCATGCGCTGGAACATGGGGGCATTTTTCTGGGTAAAAAAAAAAGAGGGGAAGGAGAAGAAAATTCCAGTGACTACGGAGTTTGCTGTGGGGAAAATAGTTTACATGGATAATACAGGCACATAAGTTACTCTTTGTGTGACTACTTTAAACTTCGAGCCACTGGGTTTCTAATTCCACATCACTAGCAAGTTCTTGGGCCTGCACCCATTACTGCTGCTGCTAAGTCCTTGCAGGGCACTAAGCCCCAGGAATACACAGGCCTATCCCTCCTGGAACTCCTCATGGCCCACCCACTTAGCATGCTGGCATTGACCTTCACCTGTTCCTCCAGCTGCTGCCTCTGCTTCTTCACCTTACTCTGCTTATAGTAGTCCATGATCATCATTGCTGCATAGATTTTGCCCACAGTCAGGTCAGAGGCTAAAAACACAAATGTGGCATGATAGTGAAGAGGGGGAAGATGATGGGAGAGAGAGAGGAACCTCTAAGATTTGTTACCCACTCTCTGCAACAGGTCTGCACTGTCAGTTACCCATTCATCCAACCTATGGTGAGGGCCCCCATGGTGCCAGGCTCTAAGGATACAGAGTACATAGGTCCCCTGATCTGTCCTCAGGGGGCTTGCATGCCCACCTAGTGATGGTTATGATACGGAGGATAGGCAATACATGAGTAAGCATCACACCTACCATCCTAAATCTCTACAGCTAAGTGACAACATCCTTTCCCCCATGAGGCTTTGCTGAGCAGTATTATGTGGAGGGAGAGAGCTATACACCCAGGAAGTCTCATCCACAACCACTGTGACCTATCTTAAAGAACATGTTTTCAATTAACAATGACCAAAGGGACTTAAGGATAAAAGGGCAAACTTCCCTTATCTCTTTGATCGCTCTTGGTTTCCCCAGCAGACGTGGCCTTCACATGCTGGGCCCACAGTGACAAGGATATCCAGGAGAAGACCCGAACCTTTGGGCATGGGCACAAGCAGATCCAGCATCTTCTGGGATAGGTGGGGCCAGATGGCTAGGGTCTCCTTTTGTAGCTCCGAGTCTAGCTGCTGCCTGTCTGCACCACCTAGAAGAAGATACATTACTAGTAAATAGAACAGACCCAGAAATAACAAGGACTGAGGGAGGAGGTGGGGGTAGGAGCTGAATCAGCAGGGGACCTCATACTCTAAGAGGAAATCTTGGCACTTAGTGATGGTGGCTCTCGCAATACCAGATCTTTCTGCTGAAGAAGCAGAATGCATTTTGGCTCCCGTTTTCAGTGACTCAGGGATATCCTGCCAAGAGATCTGAGGCCCTGAGACTAACAGCAGCTTCCTCATTCATTCTGAAAGCCTCCCAGGTGCTCAATATATCAGAGGAGAAAATAAAAATAGCCGCAAGTACATTCCTCTGCCTTCCTATCCATGCATCAATCCTTCCAGCAACCCTAACTCCATAGTCTGAGTGACCTCATTTTACAAGGATTTAGATCGGGCAAGAACAGAAAGGCCAAAGGTCCAACTGGAAGTGGTAGTAAACCTGTTCGCTCCTAAATCAATGATTAGAAATCAAGAGGAATAAAATACTACCATGGCCCCTATGGCAGCACCTTCTGCTACAGAAGCCTCTCAAGACTTCAGAGAAAATAAACCATATGTGGAAAAGGAGGATAAAATAGACCTTTGGTCCACAAATATTTCTAGAATATGTATTGTAAGCCAGACACCAAAGAATATACACTTTTAACTCTGAAAGAAGCCCCAGAGATGATCAAACCCTTCATTGTACCAGAAGGAAATGGCAGATATTAGTTATGAGTCAGATACTTGATGTTCAGATGACTGCATTGTTGTGTCCTTAGCCGGATGGATGACAGTTCAAATATCTCCGTCCTGTGCCACCTGCATGAGTTGTTCCAGAATTCCTCCTTCCCACCTCCCTTCCGAAGCTTACCTTTGGCAATTTTAATGTCCAGAGCTGTCCGGATCAGAGCCATAAGCGTGGAGGTGAAGTGGACTGTCATGTCCTCAGCTACTGGCATGTTCATCAGGACCAACCTCTGTGTGGAAGAGAGAAAAGAAAGAGCAGGCAAAAAAAAAAAAAAAAAAAAAAAAAAGACACCTCAGTGAGAGAGGAAGAAAATGTCACAGGCCAAATGCACAGACAAAAAAGAAGGGCAAGGATCCCCATCCCCTGCCCCAGTCCTTCTCTCCCTGCTTCTCACTTAAGGCTCATTTGATGCTGGTTTTTTTTTTCCCCACTGAGGGAATGATGCCAAATTTCAAAGGGAAGGGGCTTCCCTAATCATTCTGTAGGGCTCCCCCATGGAGTCCTAAGAATGTCTTTGAAGGAGATGGGAAGTGACATCTAAAAGAAGAAGCTCAAGGAAAGGAGTCAGCTCTGGGAGGTGGCTCCATTCCCTGTTCAAGGCTGCTCCACATTTCCACTTGTCCCATGAATACCCCCAGAAACTCACATGGAAATATAGTGAGAAATGAGATTTTGCTTTGCTTATCTGACCTGAAAGATGCATCCTGGTGCCCCCTTTTTGAGTCTTTAATAGATGAAATTTGCCAGCACATGACTGAACATGCATAAGTCCAACTTATCTAAAGGGTGAGGTGGAGCAGGATGGATAAGGGGGAGAGTGCAGACAGGCTCTGGGGTAGGAGGACGGGGAGAGCAGAGGAGAGATCGAGAGAAGGGTGGCTCAGGCGGGAGCAGAGTGGGCAGGCCTTGTTCCCCTCACCCAAAGAAAGGGATCACACTGAAATGGCCAAATCCACTTTCCAGAGAGTATCTTGCTTTTGGAGTTCTTTAACTTTTCCTCCAATCCCTGCTCCCCTTCTCCCACCAAGCTTCATCCCGGAAGCACAAATTCCAGGCCACATTCCACCACCTGGTACTTTTGGATGTGGCCATCGTGAGCAAAAAGGATGCCAGCCCCTAAGCTGTGTACGAAGAGCCATGTACTGGGGGGAATGAGGGTGCCTAACAGCCGTGTTCCAGTGAGATGCTCTCTGGAGCCATACAACTTGAGGTAGCAGCAGGAGAGGGTCCTCTGGCAGAACCACCAGCCTGGCAGGGAGGGAAGTACCTCTTCCCAAAGAAGGGTCTCTAGCGTTCCACTGTGGCATCCTGCCTAAAGCCGACACCACAGGGTGTCTTAGAGTGGAAAGCCAGTTTGTTTGGATTTGAGTTCCATCTCTCTCCCACTTTTTTAAACTTCTAGAGAAGTGGAAGCATTACTATGATGTGTTCCTAGGTGAATAAAAGAGCTCCAGAGTTCTGGGTCAGTCTAAACAGCAAAGGGGATCTAACTGTAACGATTACTAACGGGTGGCAAAACAACTCATGTCCGAAAGCTATGAGCACCCTAATGGCAAGTGACTCCCAGTGCACAATCATCTCAAAGTGGCAAGCCACGGGGGAGTCCACCCATAACTCCAGGGCCAGGCCCCGTAACTGTCATGCCTGTAAGGCACATTTAATGCCGAATACAACTTCTGCCCATTATTTCCCTCCCTTTCGAGCATTTCCAAGACAATTGGGTAGCTGGGCTAATGGGATGATAGAGCCGCATTCCTCAGTTTGTCACAGGATGGAAGACAGGTTCCTCTTTTCTTCTTATACCTAGAAGGAACCTATGCCATTCTTCTTATGTCATGGGTGAAAACATTTGTTAAGAGTTTTCCTCTCTCCTAAAAATTTCTTGTCTAAAGGAATTTTCTTTTCTCCTAACAATTCCACGTTTAAAGGAATTTCGGCGTGATTTCCTTAATCTGATTGAAGATATTTCTTTGCATATGAGCACTGATGGCTGTTTTGCTGTAGGCTTCCTTCTTGCCCATCTATGCCATCCCACAGGCCACCACTCTGCCTCCTCTAAAAGGAAACACACCACTTAACGCACTGCTTGTCAGGTAACTCACTCACAAGAAGCCACACAGTTGTAGAAACACAAAATATCACATAAAAAATCATGGTGAATAGCATTGAAAACCATTCCTTGAATCATCTCATGGGAACCTTCAGCCTCCTGGGAACCTTCCTTACTACTGAGTCTCATCATGCCTTTCCTTCTTAGTTCCCTCCTCCGCCTCCCCAGCCTGGCTTCCTCCCCATGTTCTGGCCTCCCCACGACTAGATCCCATTTCCTGTTGGTCTCTAGCCCAGAACAAAGGAAGGGGTGGTCTACCTTATATGCCACTTTGGAGGGACATCTCTTGCCGAGGCCTAGCGGAGGTGACATGAGAGTCAGCATTTCATACATCTCAGTGTAATGGATGCGGCCACTGCTCATGGAGGGTGGTGAGTGGGGATGGGGTGGGTTAGCGGGGCAGAGGGTGGCAGGGAAAGGAGAAGGAAGTCGGGAGAAGGATGCAGACAGGTAGGAGGGGAGAACAGGCATTCCCAGAGAGCAAACACGAACAAAATACAGAAAACAGGAGAAGAAAAACAAAACAAAATGGACAAACGGGAAAAGAATAGGAAACCTGTTAATCAAGGCAAATCGTAGACATGACTCCATCCTGGTGCTGTTTATATCGCGCCCCACACAGACCCGGGAACACTGGTGGCAACCTTTGGTCCCTCTGACTCTCCTCGGGAACGGTCACAGGGACTCATTTTCTCCTCGATTAGTATTCCCCTACTTCCCTGTTCACTTCATCCCTCCCCAGTACAACACAGCTTATTTTCAATTCCCAGGGCTGTGTGTGAGCGGTATAAACCGGATAGACGGTGCTCCAGCCATGGGTTGGAGTTTCTGACCCCGGCTGGGGCGCTGGCCTGGAAGTCAGGCTGTTCTCCTGTGAACCCACAGGCGGAACGTCGTGTATCCCCCCTCTGTGGTGTGTGTGCAGCAGGAGGCGGCGTCTTGCGCTGAAGGTGGTGGGCTGTGCTTGCTGCTCAGAGTTGGCCCCGTTGCTTCCACCTGGCTCTGTGGACAAGACTGCTCTTTATTCCCCAGCATGTGCCAGGTCGATGGCATGCTGGGGACAGAAGAAACAAAACCAGGAGGAGGAAGAGCATCTTGCATGCCATGCTGCCCTCCCCAGCTCTCCCACATGCGGCTGCGGGTTTCACCAGGGTGGAGTTTAAAGAGTCTCAGCAGAGGGAGCTGTCCAGCCTCCTGAGGATGGAATCACTGTGTCACCATCCCAGGCCAGCTCTATCCCATCGTCCAGGCTGGCATCCTTCCTGAGCCTAGGTCTTCTTCCAGCCGCCTGGGCAGTGCTATGCCCCAGGGAACCTGTGCTTCCCTCCACTTGCACCAGGAGAGGGTTCCTTGCCTAGCAGGCTTGGCCTTTGATGGGGGCTTAGTAGAGCCACTGGGATATAGAGAGTTCCCAGGGTATGGCGGAGTTGAACAGGGAGGTCTACTCACCCCTGAACAATATCCTCAGTCTGACAAGAAGTGACTTGGAAATGATGACAGTGCCCTCAGATCCCTCACAGAAACCCATGGCAGGTCTAAGGCAGGAACTCTGCTGACTAGTGCCTCATTCACTGTGATCTTCCCAGACCCTCTGAGCTATTACTACCCTCTTCCACACAGCACCAAATCCATGCCTCTCTTACATACTCTCACCTCTTGCCCTAATTCTTTGTTTCTCACCCCTTCTGGCCTATAGCTTTCATAGTCATTCTGACCAGACCATCCAGGAGCTGGGAGGGTGAGATCACCAGGACCACACTCCATCCATTACACAGGGGATGATGATGCTACTTTGCTAAAATGAGGCTTCTCTGTCTCCAGTGAAAAGAAGCCAGAACTCTTTGCTGGATTAAAAACATTTCTGCATTCTATAGAGAAAGGAGGGGTTCCTCTGGTTAACTGTGCAGACTAAGGTAGACCTGTGTGTGTGTGTGTGTATGTGTGGGTGTGTGTATGTGTGTACATATACATACAAACACATACATGAGTGTGTGCATCTGAAGAAGAAAGTGATCACACATTGGTCTTCATAATGAAGTTCTTAACTCTTCTGCTTTTTCCCCAAAATATGCCCTTCTGCTTACATAACAGCTGCTGGTTCTGGAAGGGTTTGGACCTCTTTAAACTCAAAGGAAAGCAACATGAAGGTTCCCTCATGTGGCGCAGTGGTGGTGGAGCAGAGGACAGAGGAGGGGTTAGATGTTGCATCCCACGGCAGGTCGTGGCTGGGGACTGGGAGGCAAACCTTGCAAGCCACCCTGTAGGGGCACTTCTCTCCCAGGCCCAGAGGAGGCGAGATCACCCGCACTAATTTGTACATATCCTTATACGGGATCCTGCCGCTGTAAAGGAAGCACAGGTGGGTTAATAGGACACTCGGAGAAGGGTGGGAAAGAAATGACAGCTCAGCCATGAAGAGGATGGCTGGAAGAGGTCAGAGCAGCTTCTTTCCTTGCGCCTGGCAAAGCCAGACCAGGAGAGACTGAAAACAGTAAGCACCAGAGAACCATTACCTTGCCAAACTGCACTGCTGCAATTTTCTAAGGAAATCGGAGCCCAGCCAATGCCAAAGGGAACTGCCTACTGACCAAGAGCACCCCGTGATACCCATCTGGCCCATACCTGGCCAGATGCAGACACAGCCCTGGCTCTAGCTAGGCTTCTAGCAACAAAGCCTGCCAATTCACAAAGGACTAGGACCGCTGTCCAGGGCAGACGCCAGGCTGCCTTGAAGTGGACTGCAGAACTGTTTGCTTTCCACAGACACTGATTACAGTCAGTTACTCAGACCCGCTTGTCAGGGGCAGTGAGAAGTCAGCGGCTTTCTGCAGTCTGGAAGAGACAAATTTCCCATTAGGCTAATTAGCAAGGAGCACAGTTGGCATGACGGAAATCACAAAGGGCTTTGCTTCTCTTTGTGACAGATTTTTCTGTGTTCAGCTTGGACAAGTCTTCTCTACTCAGTAGGAGCCTGCTGAGGTCTGTGTTCAGAGAGCAGCCAGGGAGGAAGCCATGGACACTGCCCCCCCAGCCCCCTTCCTGCCACCCAGCCCAGAGCAGCTTGGCTGGAGCCAGCCAGAATTCTAGGAACCACGTGACCTATCTTACCAACCCTTTTCCCAGGAGCCCCTTAGAGAGTTCTGGATTCCTATGGAAGGGATAGAATTAATGATGATGAATTTTCAGTGGCCACAGCATCTTCTCTGTCAGGGGCCAGAAAGAGAAGCAACACCCAGGGATTTGCAGGTCTGTGTACACCCTGACACAGACCAGGGTTTCCACTGGAAATGATAAACACAGCATCTTCAGCTCTGTGCATTCAGTCCTTGCTGGCAGCCATGTGGAGGCTACTGCTTCAGCCCAGCTTCACTCTTTCTAGGCTTTTTGAGATTTCATGGTTAATTCCTTCTATTCTTCCAGAGAGCAGCTCATCAGTACCTCTAAGTCTCTCAACTCTTGAAAGGACGTAATTTAGCCAGGTGTTCTTCCATTTTGTCTTAGTGAGATTGGGAAGTAGGTGGGTTGGGAGTGGCTACAGACTGATGTTTTTGCAACTGGTATCAATCCTCCTTTTGAAGACATTGGCTCACGTTACTTTTGTTAGTCTTCCTCGCCCATCTTATAAAGAAAGCCAACCAAACTCTAACTAGAATGAGTTACGCTGTGAATTTCAAAGCGCACAGAAGAGATTCTTTGTCTTTTTGCTCTTTCCCAGTCCACATGTCTGAGTCTCATGATTCATCCTCATGGAGCCATTTCTTCCCAGCAACTGGAATGAGTAGGGCAGAACACTACTCATGTTTTATACACATTGCCTTTGGATCCCAAGATAAGTGAAACCACAGGAAGCTGGGGTTTCTGGGAGCCAAGGATACCTGAGTGAGCCCAGATGAACAATGGACTCTTTTGCTCACAGCTGGTTTCTCCTCTTGGGTGAGTAAAGAAGTCCCTTCTTAGGCTCCCAGTCCCATAGATATCCATGGTTACAGGGGCCGATTTTCCAGACATTCCAAGTAGCATTCCTGTGTGGTTATCGTCAATTGTAATAACAGTCACACACATGATTTAATATCATCCTCACAACCACCTTGCAAGGTATGTAGGTATCACGGTTGCCATTTTACAGGTAAAGAAGCCCACAGTGGCTACATGACTCTCGTCCGAGGCCATGGAGCTGAAGACACGCAGTCCTGGCTGCATCCTCCTCTAACACACTGCCCATCACTTTCTAAGAGCTATTTTCTAGAGAGTAAGACCAAAAAGAAAAAACTGTTGCTCTTTGTAATAGGAATGGATTTAGAGAAGCGTACCCTGTCACTAATTACTGAAGGAAAGAATTCTGATTCACCCTTCAAGTCTCTAAAACAGTAACTCAAGTTCAACAGCCTCACCAGAGGATAGATTTTTGGGAGAAGTCTCTGGTTATGAAGGGGGTTCCAGGTGGAAGCAACTTGGTCCACGCCTGTGAAGTATAACATTTCTTGTAGTATTTTTCAGAGGGGGACCAGAATGGATAGAAGATTGGTGAGTTAAGACCCAAAAGCTAAAATGACCTGGAATAGAACAGATCCTTTGGAGTCAGCATTCATAGAACTCTCACCTTGTCCTCAATCATGAGGGCCAAAATGCCGCCTTCATACTCTAAAGCAGGGATTAGCAAACGTTTTTGGCAGTAAATTTTTTAACATTATAGGTTGGTGCAAAAGTAATTGCGGTTTTTGCTGTTCCCAAACCATAATTACTTTTGCACCAACCTAATATTTCTATAGTAAATACTTTAAAATTTGAGGGCCATACTATCTCTGTCACAATCACTCACCTCTTCCTCGTAGTATGTAAGCAGCCAGAGACAATACATAAATGAATGGTTGAGCTGTGTTCCAATAAAACTTTATTTGCAAAAACAGACAGGGGGCTGAATTTCACCCATGGGATATAGTTTGCCAATCCTTGCTCTAGAGCCTAGAAGGCACACCATCACTTCAGAACTACTAAACAGCAAAAGAGACAGTAAAGAGGTTATCTTCTCCAATTCCTACCATTTAATTTAGTTCCATGTAGTAAAAATCCACAAATGTTTAAGGGAGCAGTTGGAAGAAAAACCTGTTTGGTTTTTTAAAAAGAATAATTTGAGAGTTATATCCAACTGTATGTGTGAGAGGAATGAGAAAGAGAAAACACTCATAGTCACTGATCATGGTGGCCAGATGTCCAGCTGGCCAAAAACCCTTAACCTCCCTGGTAACAAAGAAGTTCCCTAATCATTGGCAGAAAAAGGAAAGATTATTAGAAACTCCTCTTGGGATTGAACTCAAATAATCTAAGGTAAGGACTGGGTGATGAGACCAGCCCAGAAAGGGAAGAGCCTGTCACAGAAGGAAAGAGGGGAAAGGAAGAGACAGAAGACTTTGGTGACCAGCTTGATACTAGAGCCTCTTCCATGGGCCACAATCAAGAGGAATCTCCTTTCCTTCTGTAACGGGCAGGCATTTAGGTGGCTCCAATTCCAACCTCTTCCCTGGGAACTCCAGAGACCTTTGCTCTGGGCCCCGCTGGAGTGGCCAAGGGGCCTACGCACCATGCTGCTCGGTCATATTCTGCCCAGACGCGGACGAACTCGTCCAAGTGGTGAGGCCCCAGGATGGAGGAGTCCCGAGTCAGGTACTCAAAGTTGTCCATGATGACGGCCACGAACAGGTTGAGCATCTGAAGAGGAAGGGGAAGAACAGGGGTTAGGGGAAACCCAAAGCAGAGCTCAGGAAGCAGAAAAACAGGCTTCAGCGTGAAGAAAAGAATTCAAAAGTTTGTAGGGCTGAAGCTCCTAGCTAAAGCACCCCGATCTTGCTGAATGCAACACATTTGCATTATCTGTACCACACATTTCATTGTGTGGGCATTGTTACTTTACATTTCTATGCCACTTCACATTTGCAGAGTACCCCACAGTCACTTTTATTTAATTGTTACCGTGGCAGCAGAAGGAACAGCAGCAGCTACAACATTCCTGAGGGCTAGAGGAAGTCAAGGCCAGATGCCAGCCTTCCCTCCCCAGCCTCCCCCTTCATTCTTGCTCCACAAAAGCAGCCCAAAGAACAACTGTTAAGACGTCTTAGAGCCGACGGCATGGCCTACTGCTGTGATGACTTTAAGCTGTTGTTGGCTTTTAAGCAGCTTCTAAGTCCCTACTCTCCCACTTATTTTGTTTAGCCAGCCTTTACTGTGCACCTACTATGTTCCAGAGATTCGGGTGCCAGAGATGTGAGATAAGAAAGTTCTTGTCCAGAGGTATATTCCCATGCCTAGCACAAGGCTTACAGCACAGCAGGGCTTCACTAGATGTGGTTACGTGAATGCTCTTCAAGACTTATTTGGTACTTAGGACAGACTGTGATGTAATGGAAACATACAAATGTTAAGAGCCATGAAAGAAGCATGTGCAGGTTACAGTGGGGACAGAAAGGAGAATGAAGGCAACTTCTGGCTGAAGAAAAAATGTCTAAGAGGGTGGATGCTTGAGTGCTGTTCACCAGATAGACATGGGCATGGAGGAGGGTGTTTTAGCAAAGGAGCCAGCACAGAGGTATGCAGGGATAGGGAATAGCCAGGCATCTGCAAGGAGGGTGGAGCAGCTGGGTCCAAGTGCCAGATCACAGAAGCATCTCACAAACTGAGCTAAAGAGTCTAGACCAGGACTGGTGAACTGGTCAGGTAGGAAATATTTTAGGCTCTGCAGTCTCTGCTGTAAGTATTCAGTTTTGCAGTTGTAGCACCAGACAGACCATTTGTATACAAATGAACACAGCTGTGTTCTGGTAAAGCTTTGTTTATGGACACTGAAATTTGAATTCCATGTAATTTCCACATGTCATGAAGCATCATTCGTCTTTTCTTTCCTCAACCATTTAAGAATGTAAAAGCCATTATTTCACGGCCATATAAAAACAGGTGGTAAACCTGATTTGTCCCATGGGCTATAGTTTGCCAGCCGCTGATCTAGACTGTTCTCTAGGCAACAGAAACTACTCAAGGGTGGGAAACCGAGGGAGGGTGTTGCGGTATCCTGCATCTTCCAGGGGCAAGATGACAGCACAGACTGGAGCGGAGTTAACGAAGGTGGAACCGGCAGGACTCGATGGCCACAGTCAACAGCACTGTCTCCTTGTTTCCTGGCTGCCCCACACACCCATTCACTGTATTTCTGGTCCAGGTTCTTGCCTGTTCCCAGTTAGTGAGATTCAGTGGGACGCCCTCCTGTGACCCAGGCCTCAACTAGTCATTAAATCCCATTTCCCTGGGCACAGTGGTCGGTGATCCCATCAAAACCAATAATATGGTATTGAAGCTTCTGGGCAAAAGAGTTGTTTTTCCTGTTGCTCTTAAATGTATGAGAATGTGAAGTCTAGAGCTGCCACCACGGCCATCTTGAGACATGATGTTTGTACTCACAGGGATGGAGCAGGGTGGAGGCAGAGATCTGTAAATAGAGAGAAACCTGGACCTGATGATATCATCTGAGCCCCATATCAAGCCTGCTCTGCCCCAGGACTCCTCATTTATAGGAGCCTATAAAATCTGACTTTACTTAAGCTGGACTTAGCTGGGCTTATTGTATCTTATAAGTGAAAGGGTCCTGCCTGATAGATACCCAGGTAAAGTGGCCAGGTGCACAGAGGTGCCAGATATGCAGATAGGGTGTACAGGACAAGGAGACGGTGTGGAGGAAGGACACGGTTGGAGTCTGTCTACAATACAGAGAGACTGCTGGTCACACCTAACAGCCAGACTCTTCTCTTCCTTCCTTTCTCCTGCTGCCTAGAGTATAAATGGATGGCTGGAGGTCTAGGTATCTTCTCTTCCATGAGGATGAGGGACACACCACAGAGTGATGCAGCAGAAAGCAGGAGTAGGTCCGGGGCCCCAACACCCCTGTGGAGCCACCATAACCAGACTGCCTGCCTTCCTCCAGACTTCACTGATGTGGAAGGGAAATCAGCATCTCTCCTAGTTAAGCTGCTGTTATTTGGAGATTTCTGTCTCATGCACGTGAACCTAATCCCAACATGGGCCTATCATTCTGCCTCTGAGATTGGAGCCACAGTGAATTTGTTCAACCACTGCCTGGGTTATAAAGGGTTTTCCATGTATCCACACATTTCTTTTGTACTCTTTTCAGGGTACCTGTTAGCATTGTTACTGCTTTTCATTTGTACAGTCATTAGGAGTGTAGTGTTTGGAGTCACACCTATTCCTTGTTTTTATGCTTGCTCCAACTCTCTGTGAGGCAGGTTTAATTACCATCACCCTTCAAGGACAGAATTCTTTGGATTCACGTTTGTATTCCTAGCTTCCAGCATGAGGCCTGGGGCACATGGTGGGGGCATCCGTAAATCTCTGTGGAGTGAATGGTTTGAGTTGAGAAGCTGTGTGACTTGTCCAAGGTCACAAAGTCGGTCTCATATGGAGCCGAGCATATCATCTCATCCTGAATATAGCCTCATTAAAAATAACATTAATGTGAATTATGCAGCACCCTGTCTCAAAATTCCAAAAGTACCTTTATGGTCTCTAATTAATTTCCAGTTATATCTTTGGTTTCTTTTAAATATTTATTATGAAACACTTAAACCATGTAAGATAAAACTGAGATGTGCACATGCCCTTCTATCTGTTCCACTCCACCCTAGCAGTGAGCACCGACTCCTGGAAGCCGGAAGCTGTGAGCTGGTTTCACCCCTTGACTACTGGTGACTAAAGGATGGGCCTTGCTGAGCGTGAACCTCACGATGGCCACTCAATAAAAATGTGCTGAAGATGTGAATCAACAGAAAACTCCCATGATAGAATTATTCTAAATTTCAGGGGTTTTTTCTTTATACATTATACTTCCATGTTGATAGAGTTGTGTATTCTTTTTACTGAAAAACCTTTCACATACGTAAGAAGGAAGTGTATTAAAACACATGGGTCAGTTCATTGTGTATACAATGCTCCCATTATTAAGTCATTTTTTTTCTCCTATTTTATAGAGGCTATAAAAGGGAACGTGTCTTGGCCAAGGCTAGCAGTGGAACAAAGCCAAGACTACCACATGGGCTGCCCATGTGTCCCGCTAGCTCACTCCCTGCCACGCTGAACTACAGGCAACACTTAATGGTCTCTCTGTAGCCCATCCCCCACTCACTGGCGAGCCAGACACGTGGGAAGTTTCAGTCCCCTTGGGATCATTTGAGAGAGGTAGTAAGGCCTGGACCTGAGACAATTAATGCACTTTTGGAGGCGTGGCCAGAAAGTGACCACTTTTCAGTGGCATCACTGTTTTAGTTGTAGGTTTTTGTACAGCCAGTGGTATTAGCAGTGAAGCTGAGCTGAGGAATTTCAGAGTGACCAGAAACACTAAACTGACCCTTTCATTCATTTATGCTGTTTATCATTCCTTGTCTGATATGCAGGGCAGAAGTTTCTGGATGTGGGCGTGCTGAGTCGTGCTTTCTCCAAAAGAGACTTAAGAGGCACCCAGGGCTTCTCACCACTTTATAGGTGGGTGCTCCACCTATCCTACTCAATACTTACTGACACTCAAAGCAATCAAGCAATCATATCTTTGCTCATCTATCAAGCTGGTCAATAATCATCAAACGTAATAACATTACAAGTTAAGAGAGAACCACATTTATTCCATTATCATCATTCTACTCTTATCAATGCTATAACCTTACATTTTTCAAGGTACCGTTTCTCAAGCAGTTAAAGAGAAGATATTCATAGCCCTACTTACAAGATAAGGTACCTGAGGCATGACAAAGAAAGGATTTACTCTGAGTGTCCACTGGTTCAACATGAAGCTCGATGCACTGAAATATGCTCATCTTTCCTTTCCACAACAATCCTTCCCTAGAAGCAGCAAAGACTTTTCTCAACCATTGAAAGTCACCCACCCAGGAGTCTGACAGGCACCCTGGTCTCCAAGAGTTCTCCACAGGAGGATCTAGCTCTTAACATGGGCGTGAGTGTGAGTGTGTGCATGGTGGGGGTGTGGAGAGGGGAAGAGGAGGGGAGGAAGGCACGAACATACACTGAAGCAAACATCTCCTATTTATCAGAAGGGTGGGGAGTAGGAAGGGATGGGCCACATCTCAAGGCAAGAGCACACCGTCGCTCACCAAGAAGGAGCAGAAGAAGATGAAGGAGACAAAGTACACGTAGGCCAGATCGGTGCCACAGCGCTCGTTCTCGTTCTGCCCTGATGGCGCGGTGGTGTCAGGCTCACAGCCCTTCTCCCCGAGGCAGGACAGCATGATCTCCTGCCAGGCCTCACCTGTGGCGCTCCTGAGCCCGAGAGACATCGTGGTTAGCAGGAGCGGGTCTGCAGATCCTATCACATCCTTGGTCCTCCTTCCCAACTCCCCCATCCCTTCTCTTGGACTGGTCCCAACAGGCTCCCTTGTTACCCAGTTGGCCCTCTCTAGTGCTTTCCATGCAGAGATAAAGAGTGCCACTGAGGTCTCTTTTGGGTTCTGCTACCCCATCCACTGCCTCTCCATCTTCTGCAGGGTCTCTGCTACTAGTCGTGGGATTCTCTAAGACCCCACATAGACCTGGCTATCCGAGGTTTCCGCCCTTAAGTGGAATTTGGTCTGCAGACACTGTCCTCACATCCCCCCTCCCAAACCCTTGCAGGCCATGGTGAAGTTAAAATTTGCAAATTAACTGCTGAGCCAAAGTAGTTAATTGATGCAATTTTCTCCCACCCACGTATTTACCAGACCAGACCCTGCTTAGCTTCCAAGATCAGGCACATTCATGGTAGTATGGCTGTAGACAGGACAAACCTTTCTAATGTTGTAGGAGCAGTTTGGCAAAGGCATTGCCCATTCCCCCTTCTACTGACAGGAGCAAAGGAAGCAGAATAAAGATGCAAGGGGAATTGAGAGGAAGAGGCAAACCACCTCTCTCTCCTTCCATCAGGAGAACTCCAGCTACAACAGTTATGCATCCAGGTACCTGAATAGTAGCATTAGGGACCCAAAGAAACTCCGGAAGTTGTTGTGCCGGTTGATGTGACTCTCCTCATCTAATTTTATGTTTCCAAATACCTTAAGGAGAGAAACAACAGAAAACAATGAGCATTACCAAGCTGTGGGATGCGTCCAGCACATGGGGGTTGGTGAAGCCACGTGCATGGCTTTCTGATAACCTACCCCTGGAGCAGACAACTCAGACCCAGAGAGCTGCTAGACACTGTGCACTTGTGCTGACATGGAAGAATAATTATCCTCCACTGCTCCAGTGCAGCAAGGGGGACCCATGCAGCAAGGTCCGAGCATAACGTTGAAGTCATTCTGCCTGTACATAGATCCTCTCGCTCTAATCTGGTCTTTTTATCTCCATGGTACCTGTCACCATGGTGCTTAGTCTGTCAAAGACAGTATCTCACAGCAGGAGTGCAGGGAAGGAGTTACCCCTTTCTTCCTGTCTCAGGTAGTCATGATGGGAGCATTTGAATTTGCAAGAAGACATCATTTATGATTTGGGCAGATGCTACCCTGGAATTTACAAGCAGTTCAGGTTAGAGAGGGCGTCTCTATCTTCCTTAGATATGTTTCTATCCAGAAAGTCACATCTTAGAAGGTCTGTTTGTCATTAATGTAGAATCCATGACAATGAACACACACGTCGATGTGCATGTGTCTACACATGTCCACATTTATCACTCAACAGACCCAAGTCCCATCTAAAAGTGAACATTTATGCAGGAGCTGAAGCAAAGTCCAGGCCAATAGGATGGAGAAAGTCGGACCAACTGGACACTTTGAAAATGAAAACAGAAAATGGCTTTGGGCAGATTCTGGGTGACAGAGTGATGTTTACTGATCTGCTGCTGGCAACTGAGCTTAGAATGTGATCACTGTGAATATTCAAAAGAGGGAACGAACACTCAGAGATCTTTATCCACAGAGACTGAATAATGATGAACTCTCAGACACAGTGCTGCCTGGAGCCAAAGTCAACCCCTCCCCTCATCAGATGAAAAGGAGGCTTTCACACATGCACTCTCCTTCCCAGCCACATTTCGGGTATCAGGACCTATTCTCACAAGTCAATGCTGGTACTATCGATGGCTTACTGGGTTACTTTTCCAGCCATTTAAGACAATTTTCAGCCTGCAGTGAACATGCTTCAGTTTATCCAATGTACGCTAAATGGAACACATTTTCCCCCTCACAGTTTTTAGAATGTGCAATTGAGGAACAATCTCTGCCCCCAGCTATTTTGCTCAAGTAACTCCCACTGACACCTGCTCTGGGAATTTGTTCTCAACGCTGTTTTTCAAAACCCAAATACTACTTGTCTCTCAGGGAGAATGGAGGTGGCAATCGAGGCAGCAGCAGAGAAGAATGGAAAGAGGAGAAGGTAGAGGGCCCCAAAGAGACAAATAGTAGCATTTAAAAAATCCCACCCAAGCAATCAAATCTAGTTAACTCTGGATCCCCCAGGAGGGCACTGACATTTGTCCTTGCCCTGTTCACATTTCTGGCCCTCTCCTTTCTTTTTTACCCTCTCGGTTTGGAATTCATGATTTATCCCTGATTCATCACAGACATACAACTTACAGTGTCTTTTTTTCCCCCTATGACGCTCCTGGAGCTATCATGAGTTGTATTCAGTATGATTTTCTCAAATACCTCATCCAATCACGAATTAACTGGAGAACACACTGTGATTTTGCACAAAGTATGTGTGTAATAGTCCAAGAAACCAAAGCTATTTTGAATCTAAGATAATTTAAGTCAAGCTGGGCATGGTGGCTCACACCTGTAATCCCAGCACTTTGGGAGGCTCAGGCGAGAACACTGCTTGAGCCCAAGAGTTCAAGACCAGCCTGGGTAACACAGTGAGACCCCATCTCTAAAAAAATAAAACAAAACAAAACAAAAGATAATTTAAGTCAAAAACGTGTATTTATTGTGCAGGTGGTCTTAAAATTTTTTCAACTTTTCACTTACTCCTTGTCACTAACTTAAATGTCCATCAATAGGGTATGAAAGAGAAAGAAGGGATGCTGAGGCCCCATAGAAAAATCTCACGAGAGTATAGATTTAAATCCATTTCACTTGGAATCACAGAATGTTAGCACTAGAAGAGACTGGAGAAGGTCTCTAACCAACACCTCCACTGAATTAATGAGGGAATTATGGTGAAAGGAGATACAGTGATTCGCCGAGTTCACACAGTTGTTCAGTGGAGGAGCTGAGGCTGACAATCCCACTTCCTAACACCATGTAGCCACAGGGCTCTGTCTCATCCCCAGCAAGTTACTCCTTTCTAACTTCTGATTCTTCTACAAAGGTCCCATTTTCCAAGGAGCCTTTGAAAGTTTGGAACAATAATGGTTTTTCTCATAGATACACCCTGTTACTATTTATATCTTTCCAAAAGCTTGTCCCTTGCCCTTTTATTTGTATGAATCCCTCAGTTTTGTTGTGACCATATTAGATACAGTCTCTCTAGCAACAACTCAGGTGTCTGCTCTGTGTTTGATGCTAGGTCTCATCATGGATCAAGATGGGGATGGCCAGCTTAAAGCAAGTCAGAGCAGAAATGCCATTCACGTCTCTGTGGAATGCACACGGTGCTCTTATCTTTTGGAAAGAAATCTAAAGGGAATAAGATATTAGACTGTACAGTTACTGTGAAGATGACAGTTTCGTAACTGAACAACTCCTACCTCCAATGAGAGGGTAAAAGAAGCTTGTGTTTACTTGTCTGGTGGGAAGAGAGACAGAACAGAGTTAAGAACATGGCTAGGGAGCAGACAGGGCTGAGTTTACAACTCACCTCTTTCACTTACTGTCTCGGAACTTGAGCATTTTGTAAGTTACTTAACTGTGCTAAGCATCAATGGAGACCACGAAACACGTATAAACGTTTTCACATTACTCAGAAACGTGAGGCATATATCTTGCCTGTGCATGCTCGTCCTCCCTTCCTCTCACTCCCTCCCTTTTTCTCCGCCTTCACTCTCTCTCTCTCTATGCATACATTTAGTACAGTGTCTAGTACACCAAGGAATTTAAATAATGGTAAATAGCATTATCACCATTACCAGAATCAACAGTATTCATACCAGATCAGTATTGGAGATGGTGTTATTCTAGTTTACTTTGTTTGAAGATGAAAAGGGGTAAGAACTATTTTGAGCATGGGCAAAGGGAACTTAATTATAACCGGACAAGAAGAATTATAATGTTCCCAACACAAGTAAGACATAAACGTTTGAAGTGATGGATACCCCAATTACCCTGATTTGATCATTACACATAGTATACAAGCATCAAAATATCACATGTACCCCCAAAATATCTACAACTATTACATATCAATAAAAAAATGAATTTTGAAAAAACAATTTCATTTAAATCAAGCTTTCCTTTGGCTCTTCAAGAATATTTTAATTCCGGAATCAAATATATTGGAGTTAGACAGGACTTCACGGAAGTTACCAAGCCAATCTGAAACTTCAGCAGGAATTCTGTTTCCAACACTGCCAACATCATCATTAAATTCCTACTGAAATATCCTCAATGAAGGAGAACTCACTACTTCTCAACCGAGTCTCACACATTTTGACATCTGACATTCTACTGTATTTTTAGAGAACAAAATTATCCAGTAATAAAGAATAAAACCAAGAAGTATAGGCAAGAGAGAAGAGCGAAAGGAAGAGATGTTTCAGAAAGGCTCTGGAAAGGGCTGAAGATACAGCAAGGCTGCGACACCCCAGCAGCAGCTCCAGGCGGCAACACAGTTGGGAGGGCAGCCGGCAGGCTCAAGGCAGCCAGACTGCCTGACTGCAGGAGGCTGTCACGTTGCCGAAGTTCTGTGCTGGGACCCAGTCACAATATCTCCAAGTCAGAAAGTCAGCCCTCCGGAGACAAGCAGAAAGCCTGTGTCTCCAATCAGATAGGTTCATGGGATGTGCTGCTGGTTATTTACAGTAGGAGTTCACCCACCACGAACAACCATCATCTTTGAAAGAGCCTTTGGCTTCTTCTGCTTAGCAGGTCTCTGGCTACCTGCATAAATACCTGGGGTGGGAACCCGATCTGCTTCTTAAGTTATGAAACTGGACAAAGTGTGGTAAAACAAGGGAACTGTCCAGCAAGTTGCATGGCCTCATTAGCTGGAACGTGGCCCTTGAATCTCCCTAGGAATGAGCAGGCTGCCAGGAACTCTATGAGTTGTTCGCAGTGATGTGTCTTAGGGCATAAATCTCAGCCAGTCAAGACTGTGTAAGCGTAAGACTCTATGAGACTATATGTGGAGATTTGGTGTCGCCACATACAGGAAGAACTAACATCTAACCTCCTTTTAGGCCAAGTCAAAATACCAGAGATCCTGAGAAGTAGATCCACATGAGCTCCCCTCCTCAGTCCCCTGGGGGATCTTTTCGGCTAAGCACAATGGTGTCGTCTTTGCTTTAGTTCTATGGCTGTCACCACAGAAGCCCAGCTACTTATGATTTAGCAGCATGATCTGAAAACCTGTACCAGACTACCCTGAATACTTAGGCAAGCTAAATGGGGAGCCACTGCACATGTGAAATTCCCAAGCTAACACTGGACAAGACCTCGGGGGAGCACCCTTAGGCAAGAAGGGGTTCAAAGCATCTTCAGGTCTTGCATGCTCAGGTTGCTAAGACAGAGATTATCTGGGTAACAGCTGTCCCCAACCGGGCCCTTGTTTTACCAGCTCACCTGCATCCCAATGATGGCATAAATGAAGAAAAGCATGGCAATTAAAAGGCAGACGTAAGGGAGGGCCTGGAAGAAAAGCAGAGATAAGACATTAATCAAAGAAAGGCAGCACCCAGGCTCCACCACCTCATTCACTGGCAGTACAGATCCACCTGGAGGCTAATGCAAACAGAGGCCTGGGACTCCCTCTTCCCTGGGCTGTTCCATGTTGAGGTGCAATACTCTCTCGGGTATCCTTGTCCTCTGACAGACAGGTAAGCAGCAGGCCAAAGAGAGGCTTACAATTTACCTCTATCAGGAAGATTCACTCACCTATAAGTATAGCCCATGTCTAGAAGGAGAGCTGGGAAAGCTTCCTGGGCTTGGGGTTCCTCCCAGTTGCTATGCAGAAAATGAATAACCTAGCCATTGTAATGCAAATTAAACACTAGGAACCTAGCTTTGGCTTCCAAATCCCCCTTTATTACCCCCTCCCACTCCCATACCCAACGTGGCACCCGTAATGAAGAATCTGGAATCAAAGTGAAATGACTGGGGTCTCACTTGTTTGTAAGTTCCTAGAAGGCTCATTCATCTTCCGATGAAACATTATTTCCCAGTGTTAAGCCTCCTGACGTTTTATTATGTTTCATGCAAAAGCCTGTTATGTTAGCCACCCAAAAACCCTGCCATGAAGCCATGTGGCACAAAATTCCATACTGTGCATGCTTATTGCTGCTTTGAGATAACATTTTAATTGTAGAGGTAAGGGTCAAGGCAAGGAGATGTGAGGCAGAGAACTGCTTGGTGCTGAAGGAGGATGCAAACAGAGGCAGTTTGGATCTGGGGTCAGAGTGGGACACTGTAATTTTGTAGTAATCTCAGTGCTGGCAGAGAAGTCCCTCTTCTTTGCCATCCAGCAAGCTCCCTGGCAGATAGTGCTACAAGGAGTCTCCACCCTGTCTTGATTGTGCACACCACGAATCCCAAGAGATCAATTGAGGCTTTCAGACCGCATGAGCTGGGCAGAGCTCTTCAACAGCGCTAACAAAGTGAGGAGCCCTGTGAGACTATTTACAACTTGAATAGAGGCTAAAATTAAAATGCAGCTGAAAGCGGGTGGGAGAATTCCCTCTCCGACGCAGTGTTGATTCCTGGGCTCTGTGATGAGGGATGGCTGCCCTCTGACGGGCAATGCGGACCTCCTCTACAGGAAGCCAGAAGGAAAGAGACAGGGCTTCTTGCAGCCGCAGTGCTGCCGCCTTCCATCGTTACCTTCCACCCTTATTCTACCTTCTCCATTCCACACTCCAGTCCCTAGTTATCTCTTCCTACTCCTAACTTAGGGAGAAAAGCAAAGAGTCATTCTGTTTTCCTTTCTTGTCACGTTATAATTTCTAACACAAAATAAGGGGAAAGAGGGAAGAACTCTAGAGTAGGGGTCAGAGGTAGCAAGCTGGATGCTATTCAGAGGAGGGTGGGGAAGGTAGAGGCAATGGAGATGCTGTTCATACTGTGTGGCTCTCTGCTTTGTATTTGCAGGGGTAGCCTTTGCTAATCTTTTAAAAATCTAACTTCTACGCTGTGTCCCAGAACTGTTCTGAAAAGGAAACATCTATCTACAACACAGTGTCACCTCGAGACAGATTCACCTGTCTTCCCTGTTCTCTGTGGTATTTGCTGGAATAAGCCAACCATTTGGCCATCAATTTTTGACAACCTTTTCTTTGCACTCAATAGTATATGGTTTCTCAGAGACTTGGTGATTGTGATAATATGACAGGATGACACATATTTCTTAAGAGACTCACTAACAAGTGAAGTCTGTTGGGCAATCCTCTGGAAAAAAAAAAAAAAAGGTTTTAAAGCATCTTGTGTTTCCAATTCTAAATCCAAAATCACCTGAGAGTCAGAAAATTCTCGCTAAGGTTTTAGATTCCTCCTCTGTATCTATCTTTAGAAAAATAGTTTTCATTGAAGTGAAGTCTCCGTGGGAGTCATTATGCCAAACAATTGCTCTGGATAGGATAAAAATGTCAAGGTCGCTCCTAGGAACCAGAACACCCTTAAAATTGATCTCACATCTCAAACTCCCAGGTCCTCGATGAAGAAGTAAATCAGTAACGATGGATGTGAGCAGAAATCCTTTTCCAAGTGATGAGAAACCATTAATTCAATTCCTTGCCTTCTTTAGCTTAATTTTTAATTAAACCATATAAATAACTAATATAAGGCAATTTGGTGAATTTTTCATCTTTGAGTGACTTAATTCCATCAAGTTTATTTTTAAACACATTCATTGAAAAACTCATTTTAATAAGAACAGGCATTTGAACAACACTAAGATCTTTCCCCCAAAGCTTAAAAACAACTAATTTATGATATTTGCTAGAGTCCAAAGATACTTAAGTATGCTTAGGAAACTTTTACTGGAAGTCTGGGTCTCAGCTGTCAATTTTTTACTTATATTTATTACATATACACCTCTTCACAGCTTCACGAGACTGTTCAAAAGAAACACATCCTATTAACATACACAGATGTTTCTATTTATTTGTAGGACACAGAGGTGACCATTAGTATACCCTATGTTCAGTGGCTCAGGAAATAAATGCTGATAAAAACAAAGGTGGGGCTAAGTTTGAATCGTCTTGTCTATGAAACGCAACTCAATGAGTACTTTGAAAAACTGTCATGTGAAATAAAATCATCAAAAGTCCCTGAAAGTGCAGACGATATCTGACTGCAGATGATGGGCGGTTACGTGGATGGGGTTACTCAGGAGCATCTGGAATCTCTAGGGATGAGGCACACCTTGTAAACATGTCCTCTGTCTCAGTAAGACAGAGAGGATGTCTGAGTCACAAAGTCAAGGTGTTTTTCTGAAATAAGATTCTATCCAGTAGACATAAGCTGACCCCAGGCAAGCCAAGCTGTGCTGTAAGTAAGAGGTGTGGTATCTACTGAATGCTTCTAACAAACACGCATTCTACTAGCTTCAGCTTCCCAGAGGTGAAGGAACTCAGGTAATGATGCCAGTGGTGCCTGGCTGTGCTGTCTGACATGACAACCCTCAGAGAGGATCTGCTGGTACCTCTTACCTTAAAGGACTGCACAAAGGTCCACAGCAAAATGCGTATGGTATAGCCCTGACGCAGGAGCTTTATGAGGCGGGCAGCTCGGAAGAGCTTCAGAAAACTCATATTGAAGCCACTGGTGTTCACCAGCTGGTGGATCAAAAGGAAACATATAATTAGGAACATTACGGTCATTTAGAAAAATCTAAGCATGAGTATTTGTGTATTTATCCCTCATTCCGATAAATGGGACACAGTCTCTGTCTTTGTTAACCCCAATTCCAGCTGATGGGCTGGCCAGTGAGGCACATCTCCTAAGCCTTCCCATGCCTGCTCTCTATCCCCAGGTAGAAGGGTAAAGGATGTACCTGAGAAGGGTACCTGGCACACAAAACCAGCCTCTCTAGTCTTCTACTGAGGGGCCTGAAGTCTGCACTTAGATGCCAAAAAAAGCAGATCTAGGAATCCCTCTAGCACATGTTGGCCTCGAATATTCAGAGAGTTACCATGAGCTCTCCAAGTTGTCTTCAGAAGGAACAAATTTACGGAAACAAATCAGGTCTATGAACTTTGAGGGCAAAGATACTGTGCCTCCTCTGAGAATCTAGTGGAATCTATACACACTAGCTCTCTTCTGACACCATCTATTCCACCTACCCTATTAGATGTCTGCTACCCAAGTCATGCAAATCAACAAAGCCTTCCAGGAGAGCCATGCCACTCTCAAGTTTGCATTCCCCAGCTAAAGCCGAGCAGGGAGGGAGTACGTTCCCAACACTTAGGGGGTACCCATGTGCTGTGGTGGGTTAAAAATGGACTGAATGCACAGAGTTTTTAAACTGCTACTCCAGGACCAAGCTTACAGACATGGTTCGTATAAGCCGTTCACCTTGCTGTCTGTCAGGATAATTTCTGTGATACTGCCAATCACGGTGATGAAGTCAAAGATATTCCAGGTGTCTCGGAAATAGTTCTGCCGAATTGAATTCAGTCATAGGAACGTCAGAAAAAGGAAAGGAAAAAAAGGACAAATGACATCTTTCATTATATAACTTTGTTTGTCACTTGGAAATAAAACTTGTCAATTCATGCGTAAGTTCACTCTTACTTTGGCTTCAGTTTCCCATTTCTAACCAGAGATGCCATTTCTCCTTTACTAATCTGGGAATTTCTCATTTGGAAAGCAGTTCCATCACTATTTGAAGACTTTATTTTTGAAACTGTCACCAAAAGCTCATATGTAAAAAAAAGAGGGTTTTTTTTTTGGTTTTTACTTTTCACAAATATTTATGTATTTATTTAAAAATCTCTTTATGGAGGCACAATTGACAAAAAGCTATCCATATTTAATGTATATACCTTGAGTTTGGGATACATTTGTACCTGTGAAACCACTGCCACAGTCATACAGCTGTAACTTTTAAATTATTTACATTGTATCAAGTGCCCTATAAAATACAGTCTGACTTACAACTATCAACAAAGGTGACCCAAGTCATAAGTGACTAAAGGTTACAGATGTGCTGAAATCTCCTTCTAACTCCATTGAGCCTTTTCAAACCAACCACTGATGGGTAACAGGATGAACAGACTTCATCTTTCCCCTCTTTCTCTGCTGTTGCACCTTCTGAGGAGACGTAGCTAAGTATGAGGAAGCAGTAATAAAATGGGTGGGCTGAAGGTGACATAGAGAGCCTGGAAAATCCACCAACCAGATAACACTCCATTTCACAGAAGAGGGAAGACTATGCATCCATCTCCCAGGCTCAGATGAACACAGACCTTAGACTATGCTCCTTTAAAAACAAACATACAAACAGGACACGCGCATCTCAAAAAAATTCACTTGCTTGCCCCTGGGACATTTAAGGGCGGTCTGTAACACAGAAAACAGAGATTTAAATCAACAGACTGCAGAAATCCAGAGAAGACAAAGAAAGTACAAGGAGGAGAAAATTTCAAACACCTGTAATTGAGATCTTCAGCAAGACCACAGGACAATGGATTATTTTATTCTATCCTTGGAATAAGAAACAAGAGACTCTCAGAGCAGTGCAGAAGTATACCCCTTCCCAGCCTCAAAACTAGCATCACTGAATTCCTAAGACATGAGCCAGACACTAGACCAGGCCTTTGGCCTTCTTTCAACTTGTTCATTCATCTCATGGATCCTAGAGGCAGGGAGTGATAAGTACCCCAAGTTTGTAGAGTCCTGAATGGAAGAGTTGGCAAGAGGATTAAGGGGAAAATATCCAATAAAGAGAGGAAAGGCGTGTGGGGAGAGAGGAGTTACATTTAATGAGCATCCACGGAGAACCTTATGAATGTCATTTAATTGGATACCTACAAAAAAGAAGCTAAGGCCATACGGTGGCTACTGTTATCCTTATTTTATGCATGAGAAAATGAGGCTGAGAGAGGGCTTATTCCAAAGCCACATGTACCTAGGGGGCATGTGGAGAAACTGAAGCACACAGTTTCATAAACTCACTTTCCGTTAGAATATTTAGTCTATCAGTGGTAGAGCTAAATTAAGTCTCCGAACCCTTCAATTCTCAGGGCTCTCCTATTGTCCAACCTGGGGTGAACGTCCTAATTCTTGGTTTTAATTCTTCCTAAATCTTGGTGCATGGATCTAGGTCTCAGAGAACCAGAAGCTCTGGATTCCAGTTAAGGATGCTTTATGACACAGAATAGCATGCTGTGGTATAGACTAGCACACTGTGGTATATGGTACAGAATAGTATAGTGTAATGTAGACTAGTAGATTATTGTGAGCTTTGAAGTCAGACAGAACAGGGTCTGAATCCTGGCTCTACCTCTTACTAACCTTGGCCAAAGTATTCAATCTTTCTGAGCTCCAGCACATCCATAAACGAAAATAAGCATGCTTATCTACAATATGTAAAGCATTTGGTTCTTAATAGGCAACCAACGTATGTTACATCTTTCCCTCTTTTTCTTTTTCCCTTCCCTTTTTATTCCCATTCTGCCTTGCAGTTCTGTTGCCTTTCATTGTGTAATCTTTAAGAATATATACAATTTTTCTGAATGTCAATTTCCTCATTTAAAATAACAACAACAATAATGGCAATTATGACAGTGACGTCTGCCTTGGCTATTTCAGAGTCATTGAGAAGGTCTAATGAAATAGTATATATTAGGATAGTCTGAGAGCTTAGAGTGCCTTAACAACGTAAAGACTTGTCGGAATTAGTGGTATCTTTTATAGTGTGAAAATGCCTCTAGGCCATGAATGAAAACATGGGCGTAGGGTGGGAAGGAGGCAGGCTTCAAGGGCTGAATTTAGTTAAGGCTGTGAGTATATATTCAGCACTCACCATAATTAGACATATAATGGGACTTAAGTCACAGACAATGTCAACACCACATACAAGTAATCAACATGCATAGAGAAACAACCTTCCCTGTTGTGCTGCTGGCTTCTCCCTCTCTCTCAGCTCCCCCGGTCAGGGCTAGACTGTCTTATAAAGGCATCTTTGTTGGTGGTAGTTTCTTCTACTTTTTTATTTCCCCAAGTCTCAAAACACTCAAAAGAGAGTCAGGCAAACACAATGCAGCCACCTGCAATTGGTTCCCTTAAACTCTCCGCCCAAAATGATCAAATTAATAGTTTTTCAAAGAACCACTGGGAGGCCAAAAGCAGCCCCTGCAATCAACACTCGCAATTATCCAACTCAGCCCAGAGTTCCTGTTAAAGCTGCTACCAGACAAACACTTACTCAGATAACAAGCAAAGTTCTCCTTCTTGCAGGGAAAGCTGTATACACACGTAATTAGAAATGGTAGCTCACGCCCTAAAAGTGCGAAACAGCTGTCACGTGGGCTTGCATCCCACTGAACTCGCGGCACACACTGAAGCAAGGTGGGGGAGGGTGGCAGAGGGGATTATCTTGTTTATAGGACACTGAAGCAAAGGGCTAGGTTTTCTTGACACTCTTGAGAACAGATGCAAGAATTTTCCAGACAATTATAATTATTAATAGTAGTTGAGGAGAAGAAAAAAGAGGGCTCATGCCAGAAAAATACATCATCCCCAAACCCCCTCAAACTTAATTCCAGGATCCTTCCCCTTGCACTCCACACACACACACACACACATATGCACACATGCACACGCACATTTAAAGGTCATTAGTCTTTATAGGCATAAGTAATAATTATTGTGGCACACATCTCTGTTTTCTAGCCTATGCCCACACAAACGTAAAGACTGCATCTTAAACACCTTACATATATCTTCCAGATCTCTGTGCCTCATACCTGGGCCTTAAACAGTACTCAGGAAAATGTTTGTTTAATGGCTGAATAATTACTTTTCCCATCTTCTCTCTCTAATTCTTAGTCAAGTTAAGAAATGCAGTCCTTCCTTACAATGCTGGTCCAAGAATCTCTTACAGTCCCTCTGGAAGAAATTACTCTTCATGTTACAATGGCAGAAGGACTAATAGGTAAAATGTATTATTTGCTATGTTTGAGGCTAAGGGGGATACGTACTTTCCCATTTGTGTTATAAAACTCTTACAACTTTTACTGGTAAATAAGCAAAGTTTATTAGTCCAATCTTTGGCTTGCTCCTTCATCTACACATAAATCGCAGTTCTGGTAAAATCCAGTGATGGCCACCTCTGGACTGCTGACAGGACGAGCACTGATGGCTCCATGAGCATCAACCTGGGACATGCTTTCCTTTGCCCGTTCTCCCAACCTGCTCACACATCATCTTGTCTCTACAGCAGTTTACTGGGCAGACAAAATGAGCCCACGTCTAGGTGGGTGATTTCTAGAATAGCAGTAACCACCTCCCTTTCAACAAAGGCTGAGAAGGCGCCCAACAGAAAGAGAAAGCCTGGTGCTGGGAAGGATTCAGCAACGTACCAAAAAGCCAAAAGCGATGACCTTCAGGACGCATTCCAGGGAAAACACCATGGTGAAGGCAATATTCAGGTACTTCAGGGCCAGCTCATAGGTACAAGGAGCAGAGTAATACTGCCAGGAAGAGAAAAGGAGAGAGGAAGAATCACAGCCTTAAGGTAAGAGGGGGAATGCATGTCACGGAGGCTGGCCATCTCTCATTCCTGCCCTGTGGGACGCTCTGGTGTGTGGTGCAGGGAGAGAGATGGACTTCGAGGCTGGAGAGGAGAACTACATATTCTATGCAACACAACAAAGGAAACAGGCCCACACCCCACCTAGATGACTTAATAGGCTGGAGTACAGTGGTGTGATCTCAGCTCACTGCAACCTCTGCCTCCTGGTTCAAGCAATTCTCCTACTTCAGCCTCCCGAGTAGCTGGGATTACAGATGCATGCCACCACACCGGGCTAATTTTTGTATTTTTAGTAGAGATGGGGTTTCACCATGTTGGTCAGGCTGGTCTCAAACTCCTGACCTCGTGATCCGCCTGCCTCAGCCTCTCAAAGTGCTGGGATTACAAGCATGAGCCACCGCGCCTGGCCGTAACATTTTCTAGAGTGATTTACTGGAGTTAGTCATTTAGTATTAAATAGGATGAGCCTCTCCAAATACTCCAAGGCTCCTTTAGACCCCATGATGATGATCTCTGTCTCCTGATTTTTCCACCCTTGTCTGAAGCTGCCTCCCATTCCCATCTCAGGTCTCTCAAGCCCCTGGATGGCTACTATAGGCTTCGCTGCCTTTTGCTCAGTGGACTCCCAATTCCCCAGAGATTGGGCTGTTGAACAAAATAAAATCACAAAAGGATTCCATGATGGAAAAGTAGGTAAAGGAGTGACAGGCTGGGATGTCGGGGTGTCTTCCCAGTTGCCCTAAGAGGGAAATGTTGCTGGGGCTTAGCCGGCTTTCGTGCCTCTCTCCTCTCACCTTCATCATCAGCACGACGGTGTTCAAAGCGATCATGGCCATAATGGTGTACTCGAAGGACGGAGACACCACAAAGTGCCACACGCGGTACTGGAAGGTGTGCCTGTTCTGCGGCATGTAGCGGGTGAGCGGTTTGGCACTGATGGCGAAGTCGATGCACGCCCTCTGCAAGAAAGTCACGGTTATTAGTGCAAGTTCATATCCCTCAGACCTTGCACTGTGGCAGGCTATGTTCCATGCTCAGAAGTGGAGGACGGTGAATGAGAAAAAGGGCAGGGCTGGGCCAGTAAAGATGGCAACTGGGGTCACCTGGACAAAACTATAGACATGGCATCGCCTTAAAGAAGTACACAGAACTGGAGGTGTTTCACATGGAGTTAAGACTTCATGGTTATACTCCTTTACACAGCATGCGGCTGAGCTATTTCGGCAGGAAGCCTTCCTTGATGCACTGGGTCAGAAGTAAAGATCTACCTACCTGTGCATTTCTATAGCACTTTATGTCATAGTTCTCTTACAGTCCCTAACAGTTTCTAGTTCAGTTCTATCATTAAAAAAAAAAAAAATTTAAAAAGCTCTGAAACCTTACCATGTGCCAGAACTGTGCTTGTTGCTAGAAAGGTTGCGGTAGGACACATTCCCTGCCCTTACAACGAATACATACCAAGGAAGGTCACCGTCAGATAAGCAGGTATTTGATGTTATTATTGTGGCACACTTCTCTGTTTTCTAGACTATGCACACACAAAGGTAAAGACTGCCTCTTAAACATCTTACATATATCTTCCAGATATCCGTGCCTCATACCTGGGCCTTAAACAGTGCTCAGAAAAATGTTTATTTAATGGCTGAATAATTACTTTTCCCCTCTTCTGTATGCAGTCCTCCTTCCTTACATTGCTGGTCCAGGAATCCTTCCTGGAGCCCCTGCAGCCCCCCACTTTAGACCAATTGCTGTTACCTCGTTCTTCTCCAGACTGCACTCCTCCATCATCTTATCCCCCTGCTCCTGGAAGGTGATGATGATGAGAGCCACAAAGATATTGACAAAGAAGAAAGGGAAGACCACAAAGTAGACCACATAAAAGATCGACATCTCCATGCGGTTGCTGCGGCTTGGGCCTCGGTCTTCCTCTGTCACATCTACGGAGTGCTGCAGGACTCTGAGGGGACAGAATGAGGGGGCAGATGGTGGATGACGGTCTTGGCATTGTTAGGAAACGTGCCACCTATTGTAGTTTTTCATCTGACTTCTTTGACTCTGCAGATCCTCCCTTAACTTTTTTGAGTCCAAACCCAAGTTGTCATATCCTGCTGTCAACAATCTGCTTCTCTTTCTAGCCCCTGTTCCATCATGCACTCAACTCCTAAGCAACAGAGGGACAGCACTTTATAGTTTAGGTTGTCATGTTCAATACAAAGAGACTCCCAGATTTCCATTTAACATTTTGCTGCCAACTAGAACATGCTGCCACCAGAAAGTGGTGTCTTAATCATTGCTAAGTCTCTGAAAAATTAGCTTTCAGCTGTGGGCAGCATCAGACCTGTATTCTGTGGTCTTCATGATGACAGGAAGTGTCTTAGGTTTTGCCAACTCATTCTTAACCCTCAGTCCTCAGGCTCTCAAGTGCAGGGACTACCTGGAGGATAAATCTGTCTGTAACAGCTCTCAGGGACTCTCCTTATGGGTAAAGGGCTGTTCAAAACTCATTTGTTCCACAAAAGTCAGATGGCTCCACTCAACTCCTCAATTATTGGCTACAACATTAAGAGTTTCAAATATTTCCCAGACGTTGTCATCCCCTTCTCCATTTTTGCCTGAAGGATTTTCATTCTTCCTCTTTTCTGCCCGTCTCACCTTCTCAAAACCCCTTACTTTCCCTGATATCATAACCAAGGGTGAGCCTTGTTCATCTTGAGTCAGCTTCTCAAGGCAACCACGGGGACCTATCACAGTCACAAATGAGCACGCAAACAATCACTCACTGAGGCCATCCTTCCCCTGTGGAGACGGTGAAGAGGGTCAGCAGGGCCCAGATAATGTTGTCATAGTGGAATTCATGGCGCTTCCATTCCCGGCCCTTCACCTCCATCTTATTTTTCTCATGATCTACATAGTTGCCTCTAAAACCAGAGCAGAAATGAAAGAGGGCCTTCTCACTATAGCTCATGGAAGAATCAGCACATTCTACAGACCGCAATAATGTGGGGTAATGATGATCACCATACATGCGTAAGGCAAAAGGAGTTTTATTAAGGCAGGTATTTTTGCCATGGAGCAAAAACAGGCTCTGATGCCCAAGAGATATGGGATTCAATCCTAACCTTTTTACTAGTGGCTTTGTAACCTGGAGTAACTTGCTTAAACGTTCTGAGTCTTAGCTTCCACTTGTGTAATATGCAAATAAAACTCACTTCAATAGCTCGCTATAATAGGGGTTTAAAATGAAAACCAGATGTAAACTGTCATGGTATGAGACATTTTACACTCAGGTTTTCATGTCTGACACAAAAGACATGCTCAATAAAAAGTTTATTGATTCCCTGTTTTGTCTTTTTGCTAAAAGAAGAGTGGAGATGGGTAGGATAGAAAGGAAGGAGGGTGGACCTGTGGGGGTGGTGTTGGCTCATCAGGACATGCTTCAGCAAAATCAAGCCGGATGTGCTGGTGGCACTTACATGCACTCCTTCTCTGTGTCCTTGGAACTGTCTGTGCAATAAAAGAACTTTCCCTTGAAGAGCTGAACTGCGATGACAGCAAAGATGAACATGAAGAGCTTGTAGACAATGAGAATGTTGAAGACGTTCTTCAAGGAGGTCACCACGCAGTCGAAGACGGCCTGTGGACAGAGCAAAGAGCCCTGCTGCGTGAACCCCGTGACGGTCTCCACACTTGCCTGGAGCTGAGCTGGTCACACCACCACCACCCAGCGCCACTAAGAAGGTGTCCCAGGAGAGAGTTCCCTGCTAACAGGTGGGGGATGCTCATGAGATTAAGGGCTGGCTTCTAAGCTGGTTATGACTGCAAGGTCCTCCCACCTGGGATGGGAGCACATGCTCTGAATCTGAACGTAGACCCAAAGCAGTAGAAACCAGATGCTATCAAGCACGGAATGAGGTCCTCTGTGAGACCCTGGGACGGGTACTCCGCTCAGCGTGAAGCATAGAAGTGTTAAGCTGAAAAGGATCTTTGAGATCATTTAGCCCAATTTAGTCTTTAAATAGCTCGTGCTTTATTTGGTGACATCCTTGGAGTTGATTTATATATTGATTATGTGTTGTTTTCTCCTTACCTTTCTAAAAGGATCAGGTAATGATAATACACTGTCATCTCTGTTCATTTCACTAATATGCAAGTTTATACATTTATGATTATATTCAGAACTTCATGTAAATGTTCTCTAGTGAAGGTGCTGCATTTGGGATGAAGACCAACAGAAGTAATGTGGGAAAGACCCATATACACCTTCTCTTAGAGACGGGGAGGCTGGGCAGATAGAACCAGGGACTTAGAGTTCGGTTAAAAGGCTGCAGACCTCCAGAGACCTCCACTCCAGGCCCTAAGCTTTGAGGAGTTTCATGAGAATTCAACACCTTGCGGGCCATTTTTAGGTTATTTTCTAGGTTTTAGGTTTAGCTCACAGGACAGTCTAGCCCCACGGTGGTGCCACATTTGTGCAGCTACTTCTTTGCAGCACTGGGTGAAGCACTGCTGGTTTCATTAGTTCAACACTGCGGGGAATGTGAGTGACACGCAGCCCTGTGGAGTCATCAGAGCCACCTATGTCTCCCTCAGGTTATGGAGCTGCAGAGCGAGGAACTAGCCTTCATAATTTAACCGAATTAAGTAAGGTTGCAGGGTGCTTTCTCTAGCCTATTAACTCATCTCATCAAGCCTGTCTGTGCTCTCCCTGAGGCCCACTGTACCCTCCCCTGCAGGAGCATTGACAACACTGATCAGTGTCAGGGCCCCAGGAAGCCTGGCCACACTCTGTGGGGTGCAAGGCAGAACCCAATGAGTATTTATGGGCAGGTGCCGAACTGGGCCTTCGTCAGGCAGGAAGGTGGTAAGAAACAGCTGACACTGTGAGAAGGGCCTCCTCCAGCGGGGAAGGCAGGGTAGCCACGAATGAGAGCAGTGAGCCAGGCCACTTCCTTGGGAGCATGGGTGTCTCTCTCTGGGAGCCCATGCAGTGGGCCAGGGCCCTGGGCTCTGAGGTAGCCACGTTTCAGTCAGATCGGGGCCTCTCAGAAGTGACTTTTCTTCTGTTTCATAAACCTAGTTAGTGATTGGGTATGGTGGTTCACAGCTATAATCCCAGAACTTTGGGAAGCCGAGTAGGGCAGATCACCTGAGGTCGGGAGCTCAAGTTCAGCCTGACCAACATGGAGAAACCCCATCTCTAGTAAAAAAAAAAAAAAAAAAAAAAAAAAAATTAGCTGGGTGTGGTGACGCATGTTTGTAATCCCAGCTACTAGAGAGGCTGAGGCAGGAGAATCACTTGAACCGGGAGGCGGAGGTTGTGGTGAGACAAGATCACGCCATTGCACTCCAGCCTGGGCAACCAAAGCAAAACTGCATCTCAAAAACAAACAAAAAACCCTAGTTAGTTTTGCCCCCTTTCTGCAGAGTCAGATGGCTGAAAGGGGAAGCAGTGCTATGAGGCCTGAAGAGGGTTGGGGTGGGCAAAGAGTATCCGAGGTGATGAGAATCCAATAGGAAGTGAGAACTGGGAAGCAAGGGAGAGTAAAGTGTACAAGAGCCCTCCCCCAGCTGTGTCCTCTGTGGCAGGCTTGGGAGAGCAGCCCAGGCATTCCAGAGGAACTGCTGAGTTTTCTAACAGGGACCATTCATGTCAGTTCATTTTATCCACACCACGGATGTGTGAGTTACAAAGGGTCCCCATTTCCCATGTGAAAGAAAGTCAAAGAATAAGTAAGTTGCCCTGGGTCATATAGTTCCTAAGTCCCAGAGTTGAGCCTGGCACTTAAGTGGGTTCCTTTTAATGTTGACAGGGGTTCTCAAACTACACTTATATGCTAAGAGTCACCTGGGAAGCCGATTTAGGAGGCACATTCCAAGCCTCTCATACAGGGAGTCTGGCTCTGTTGTGTTTCGGTGGCCAGCAAACTGGATTTTAAGAAGTACCCAGGTGATCCTGATGCAGGTGGCCTATGGCCCACATCTTGACCAGGGCTGCATGATTCCATGTGATGTGCAGTTAGGGAATTGAGTCTGCTTGCTGGGAAGTATTCTGGTGTAGCCCCTGAAGATGGGGCTTCGCTGGTTGTGCAGCCTAAGCAGCAGAAAGACTTTGTGGCTGGAAACCAGGAGCTCTGGTCCTCTCCCTGGCAGTGGCTCGCTTTCATTCACAGGAATTGAGGGAAAAAGAACTTTCCTCCCATGGAGCCTCAGTTTCCATTAACAGCAAGGTAGGTGGGGTAGGGGAGGCAGGTTCAACAGCTAGCAGACTTGTGTGATAAGTCATGGAAGCCTTCCTAAGAGGTAGGAAGGCTTGTGGAAGGTGGGGCCCCAGGGGAGGTGAGCAGGGAGAGTATTAGACAAAGAGAAATCTGGGTAAGACTCCTAGTAAAGGTCCTGGCAATAGAAATAACTTAATTCATGTCAGCTTACTTCCCCATTTCTTCTCTGCCTCTGCCAAAAATGGACTGCATGACCTTGGACAAATTACTGACTTATCTGTGCCTCAAAATTACGAAAGGAAGGGCTAGAAGAGCCTCTCCTACTCCAGGGTTATGAGAAGAGAAAATATCCCTGGATACTTGGCCTTAAGTAATATGGAGACACGACACACACAGGGGGCTCCCGTTGCTTCCATTCTGGTGTTCCGGGTCTGCACTGGGGACACAGGAGGCCCCAGGACAAAGCCACACAGGGTTCCCTCTTGGATGACATGTCACACGGGAGAGTAGATACCATCTAGGTCTGGACTAAAGAGGCAAAGCTTTCTTATAGATTTCTTGGGATGTTGGTAATTTTCCTTTGAAACTAAGACCTTTAGCTCAGGCCGATTCTCACTTCAATATCCATGTGAGAAAAAGGAATATTCCCAGAACAAATTCTCCAAAAGCAGGCCAGCCATGGCTAAAGAGAGATGACTGGAGAAGGGGATTTGATGGGAACGAACTCTGTAAAGACTACCTTGAGCTTGGGCAAGCGCTTGATGGTTTTCAGTGGCCTTAGAACTCGGAGCACCCGCAGAGACTTGATGGTCTTGATGTCCCGTCCTTTGTTGGTCCTGCAGGGGAGAGCCCCCAGGGAATCATATGGAATGGTGGGGGTGGGTGGAGAAATAAAAGTGACATTCAAACTATGGCATTAGTAACAACAGGCTAAAAGAGAAGAAATATATGGGAGAGATGTAGGCAAGAAGCCAGAAACTGAGTCAGATTTGACTCCAGGGACATCCTACAAAAAATGCTTCAGGAATATTCTCAAATCACTTCCCAGTGTGCACGCATAAACACACATCCACATGCATAAACACCAACACATGCACATACCCACTATATATACACACACGGAGGAACATACAGGCACACAGAGGCCTCCATGCACATATGTTAATCAACAGTTCCTTCCCTAACCGCCAGTCTAATGCTGCCGATTACCACACCCGCACAATGAAAATGCAAGATGCATCAGTCAACTAGGGAACGTGAGCAGCGGCCCACCTCAGATCCCCACTGTGCCTAATCCAGTGCTTGCCCAGTGATAGGTTCTCAAGTGATATTTGCTGAATTGATGAACCCAGAGTTGAGAGCAAGTCTCATCAGGGCATGTGACTTAACGTAGGTTTGTCACCACTGCACAGTTCATTAGTGCAGGAGAGAGCAAGCTGAGGCAGGGTGGTGGCAGACATGACACCCTCACTGGTCCACGTGTTCCAGAGAAAGCACGTTATGCAGGCTTCTAGCCAGGACCTTGGCTCACACCCCAGCACCTCTGTGCGGCTGGCTCTTCCCGCAGACCCCTCCACTGCAGACAGTGTGCACGTAGCACAGTCTGCAGAGACTCACTGGGCTGGAGGAGGCCCAACTGCAGGCCCAGCTACCTTTATCCCAGCCCTACAGCTAATGACCCTCCCTACTCAGCCACCTAGAAAGGTTTATTCCTAATAGTGAAAATATGTTTCTCTTGTTACTTTTAGGAATGAAATGAATAAATCAACTTGCATTTCTCTTTCTTACCTGTTCATCCCCTGAAATCTTTGCATTCAATTCAAATAATTGTCATTTATAAAACACACAAAAGGTGGAAAACAAGACTATAAACAGTGGAGTCAGGCTCTGTCTGTTTCCTCATGTTGACCCAGATGACTGTTACACCAACAGTCTGAGGAAATGGGGCCCAGAACATCAGGTGGGAAGTGCAAGGGCTTCTGCCTACTTTTCCCCTCTGCCTTCCTGCCATACCTACCCCACCCTCGACAGGGAGATGCAAGTCCCTCTATTCTTTCACAGAAAGCAAGATCAAAAGATATTTAATCAAATTGGAGGAATGCTGACTTTGCTCAGAATGTTTATTTTAAGACTCTTTTAATGATTATAGGCCATGACCTACAAGTTACTTTTATTCAATCCTAGATCTGAATAGAAATCATCCAAAATCATTGCACTGACACGGTCTTTAGCATCCAGGGGCTTTGGTGTATTTTACAAATTATTTCACTGGATTAGGGCTCATCTGTCTACGTATCTAAAAGAGGCAACATATGAGCCTAATACAGATCCAAACCAGTAAGAATGATGGCTTCCCAAGAAGGCTTGGTGACTGCTAATTTTGATCTCTTGGACTTATAAATAAGAACTGACCACGTTTTCCCCAATGCATAAGCCCCTCCCTCCCAAGCATACTTTCTCACTCCTCCAACTCATTCCTTCTATCTTTTACTTCAAAGATAATTGAACATATTTACCCCAAAGCGTTCCTGCGGAGGATCCAATCAGAGAGCAGTAGAAAATCAAAATAAACAAAAAAAATGGGGTTGGGGTAGAGAGAAGCCAGTCAGAACACTTCAGGGAGAAGAGAGAACCTTACAATGACAGGAAATCAGAGAAGCACAGGCCCAGGGGACCCCGCCCACAGCCTTGGCACTTAGAGTGTCCACACCTTTGTGAAAGGAAGGGCCAGCACACCATTTGCTCCATGGCCACCATCCCAACCTGCGGGGGCAAAGGCCCTTTGCCAGCACAAGTGACAATGCCACATAGACTTTTGGGTATTGTTCGTTATTCCATGGGGCCTAGTTTAACAGGGGGCCGGCGTTTACTTCCTATGTAGTCTTCAGACAAACTCTGTTTCTAGTGAATTTATAAGAAACCAGGCTGGAGGAACTATGCCTGCTCTGGGCCAGAAACTCTCTCACACACTGGCATGGCTACGCTTATGAAGGGTTTCATCTGAAGAGGGACACGCAACCACTCAGCGAGGGACATACTGATGTCTCTCAGAAGCTCAGAGGAGCAACGCCAGGAAACCAACTTGAAATACGGTGGGGGAGGCATTTGTCTGTCAAGATCATGAAGTCACACCAAAGTTTGCCTTTTGATAAATTAAATGACCACCTGTCCATTGTGAGCATATCGTGCAACCGGAAGATGAAAAATCATCCCAGTTCTATGGGTGAGGCACTTAAAATAAGTCACGGCATAAATATCTTCAAGATAGAAATAATGACAACTAACTTTTAAATTTTTTGAATATTTATTCTTTATTCTGGGCCAGGCTCTGTGCTAAGCAATTTTAGTGCAAACCTTTATTTAAACCTCCTAACTTTAGCACATAGGAATCACTATCCCCATTTCACAGAGGAGACTCAGAGAGGCTGAGTGAGAGCCTGACATCAGTTGACAGAGCTGGGACATGAACCCAAGCACGTGTGATGCTCAGAGCTCTCGTTCTTAACCACTAAAGCTCCGTACCAGCAGGTTTTAGTTCAAGGTTCTGTCAAGCAGCGCACAGAATTTCTGAGCTGGAAGAGATCCCTGAAATCCACTCAGCTGCAAAGGAAACAGGCCGCAGGAGGAAGTGTCTTACCTAAGATCACTCACTGAGTAAGTTTAGAACCATAGGTGAACCTGCATCTCATGATTCCCTATCCTGGTCCGCTGCTAAGAAGTGCCCATAATTCAGGTTTTGGTTCTTAGTTGCAGATTGTGATGAAGATTACTTTTTTTGTTTTTTGTTTTTTTGGCCAATGTATCACAAACCTATGTTCCACTACCGTATGTCACAAGCAAAGAGTTCTAATGATCATTTTACTCAACAAATGATCCCATATTCAAAATTGTTCATTTTCACTATAAATGCCAAATAAATGGTGATTTGGGAATTAGACCCAAGACCTTATAAACCTTAAATCCTTAATGTGATAACCTCCTACTTTTCAGAGGACAGAAATATCTTCCCCAGCATCTATCTTCTCACATACAAGACAGGGCATGTGGTAGGTCAGCCAAACACACCTTTATTCATTCATATACCAAGCATCTGTGGAGTCCTTAATATATGTCAGGAACTTTTCTGCATACTGGATATACAGTTGTGAACAAATGAGGTTGCCAACCTTTTGAAACTTACCTAGTCTAGGAGGGAAGGCAGACCTCAGGTAAACAAGCACACAAATAACCATTGGAAAAATGAAATCATTCAATTAAAAAATTTACCGAAATAACTACCTAGGTTTCCCTTTCCCCAGGCTACATTTGTCTTAAGGAAGAACTAAGGGACAATCTGTCATATCTCTAAGACGTGGGAATAGGGTAGGAGATCAATATATGAGCAGGTGGGCTAGGATCACACCCCCCAGGCCTTCTGCTTAGCTCAAGTCCTCATCTCGGAGACCTTTCTATCCTGCAGCATCTGGAAAGGTTCTCAGAGGTCATGCTCATAGACACCCATCTTCTGTGTGAGGACACAATATTTTCTGCTCCTCCCACACACCTGGATAAAGGATATAATTTGCTCTCTTCAATTAATTTCCCCCCAGAATCCTAGTAAAATATCACGGTATAATTCACTGTAGGGTATTATGCCACATACACTGCATAACGCATGGCATAATACAAAGTCACCATTGTCCCTTGTTTTGGAAAACAGGGTTTCTTAATGGTATACTCTAATCTTAACGGCTGAGTGTGGCTGCCAAACCACTGGGGGGCTATTTGTCCCATCCTAACTCCCACAGATCTGAGCCAGGGATAGCAATCAGACACAGGCCAAAAGTAAAATAAAAAATTAGTCATTGCTCTACACATCTTTCATCAGGTTTCTTACTGCAGAGGTGCCACTGAAAAGCTATGAATTTGAATAGCTGCAGAAAAATATGCTTTCCTCCTCAGTTTTGTTAACATGGGCAAGATTTGTTAACTGATTTAAAAATTGCCATTTGAAATGAAAAGAGTACTGAATAACAAAGCCCCACAGTCAAGAAAAGCCTCAAAATATAGTCACCATTAATTACAATATCATTTACACATGCACTAGGCCAAAGTACTGCTCCTAAATCCACACATACAAGAGTTACTTAAGCCATTATCAAAGCCAACAAGATTGCAAGGAAGATGTTTACCAAACTACAAGGAGGAACTCTTCAAGTTTTGGAAATAATTCACGTGCATTTTACAAATCATTTAAATGTAAACGTTCAATAACACTTTGCTAATCTCTGCTACTAAATCATAAAGAATTTTTTTATACTGCCTAATTTCTATCAGGTTCAAAAATTGACTCTAATGTTAAAATCCGCGGACAATTCCACACACTAGGATGCACTGGCCCCACTTTAATTGGGACTCAGTTGTTTTCTGTTTATTTGGTAAGTTCCTGGCTGCTCTCCAGGAAAAATAAATGACACATTTTTCTCTTGTTTCATCAGTAAATGATGAGAATTTTCTAGCTCAGTCGTCAAGCTGCTTTCCAGATCTTTTATGTGTAATCACTCAGCGTTCAGTGTAATCTTGCTCTTCACCTTCCAGTTCCCCTCTTCTCAAACCACATGCTCTCAAGTTGATTTCTGCCAGGAACTGACTCTCCACCCATGGGGGCAGACCAGGGACATCAGGTTCTAAAGAACCCTTTTGCCCTCCCCCATGAGCCAAGGAGGGAATAGCTCAGGGATCTGAGGGAATCTGTTGCCTCAGGAAATGGCCAGGCTTGCAAGAGTGAAAGGCAGAAGGAGGGGTCACGCTGTGAGGAGCCTCCAGTGTCTCACTGTGTCTGGACTATTATTTGGTAGGCAACAATAACTACCATTTATTATACGATTACTAAGCGCTTGGCACTATATCCAACATTAAATACATTTTACCTTATTTAATGCTCACAAGACCAAAATATTATTATTTTGAATCCCCATTTACAAACAAAGAAGCAGAGGTTCAAAGTTAAGTCCCCTAATAATTAATAATGCTGGGATTGAGACCTAAATGTGCCTGACTCTGAAACCTAAGCTCTTATTTGAGATGTTACAGTGCCTTTCAAATGGGAACCACTGGAGGGTTTTAACCAGAGAAGAAAACAGTAAAAGGACCAGTACTTCCTGAGCTCAAATACTGAGCTATCATACTCCCTGTAATCAGTTTAGGGTCCATGAGAGTTCCTAGGAAAACAAGTTACAGACGAAACATCAGGATGGGTAAGTTCAGGGATGGCCTCCTCCGTCTGCCCATAGGTCTTGTATGTTCACCAGGTAGAGAAAGGAGGATCTGCAGGCTGAGGAGAGATCTATGCCAAGCCACTGCTCTTAGCTTACAGGAGTGAATCGCTTGGAGCTAACTAGAACATGATGTGTAGAAGGGAGCTTAGCCTAATGGAGACGACACAGAACTTCAAGTCAGAACACCAAGGCTGCTCAAGAACTGGCTTTGCTACTTACTAGTCAAATGAGTCAGACTAGTCAAACCTCAGGCAATCCACTTCTCAGCTCTAAAACAGGACTGTTCAGTGATAAATAAAATAAAGAATGTGAAAGCACTACAAAAATTCTAAAGACCCGTGGGGAAGTTTCCCCTTTTGCACTGGCAGTGCCTGTCTCTCTAGGGCCTGCAGATAAGGATATGTCCATCTGCTTCTGCAGAAATATTAAATGTAGCACTTTGACCTTGTCACTGCTTAGAGGATGCCATTTGGGGTTTAGTTTTCCTCGTGCTCCATGCCTCAGCATCTCTTGGGGTCACCCTCGAGCCCTCAACCCATTGTTACTCTGCCACCTTTCTTTGCCGTGTGACCAGAGCACTAGCTCTATGCTAAATGTTTGGTGCACAATCCTTTCCCTCTTGCACATGGACCTCAATGAGCTCCTCAAACATACTCCCGAGGGCCTCTTGCAAGCCTCCTCCTTGGCCATACACAGCACCATACTCCAACTGGCACGTGTTTTTGTCTAAACACTGAGAAGCAGCAGGAGACAGCAGAGCATCTGTTTTCTAGCAGTTGTATTATTCAACCTGGTGACCGTGGCCTTAGTTGTCTCTCTTCTTTTTTATTCTAAACATACCCAAAGACACCTCATCTGCTGATCTTTCTAAAGTAGCCTTGGAGCCAGCAGAAGTCCAACCAATACACCTGTCCCGCTGAAAACTAATTTGAAATGCTAGGCTGTGTCCCCGTGCATGTGGATTAGGCAGGTGGCAGGCATGATCTGTGTTGATGGTCCCCAAGTCCGTGATGAAGTCTTCTAACCTGAATTACTCTAAAATCTACTTTTATATCTGGAGGGCACTATGAGGAATTTCCACTAATCCAGCAGTTGTGGGCTCTTCCCACAGTTGAGAAGGCTCACAGGGTGCTTTCTGTATCTGGGTCTGGTTGCTTGTTGGTTACCACGTGGATGGGGAAGTGCCCCATGATTGGATCATTTCATTTTGCTTGGGTCTGTGGCCACAGGCTGAGATCCCCTTTACAAGCAACCATCTCCCAATTTTGTGCTGTTGATAAAAAATACTAGGGTGTTCACACCCATTGCTTCCATAAGATAAAGATCTCAAAATGAATATTCTATAGGCAGTTCCTAGGCAGCACCAATGTCACATGCGACAGACAACACATTTTCCAGTGTTCACGAAAAAGTATGCATGCTGGGGCTTAATGCCACAAGCGGGTAGCCTGAGGACTTATCTCCTTTCAGACACTCCCTCATGTGGCTCCCACTCTGTCTCTCCTTACTCCCTCCCAGACTCCATTTTCAAGGCAGCTATGATATAGTAGTAGGCACCTCAAAAGTCCATGGGCTTTGATCATCTTTAGTGTCCTTGTCTGGGCACCGTCAGATGCAGTCATTCTTGAGGTGACTTTTAAACTGGACTCTCAGGGAACGACATCCTCCTATCTGCTTACAGTTGGAAACTTCCAATTCCTTTTCGCCTGGCCTCCTAAATCCACAGTTAATGGGCTACCTGATGGCTAAATTTAATTTTAATCCTTCATTCTTTTCTACAGAACAGGGGAACTGGATGGCCTGTCTGGCTCAGTGGTAAATGGGTCTTTTTTGCATGAAGCAGGACTCTGTCCACTTTTTTTGCCTACACAATTAATGTGCAGTCACTGGTTCCTTTGGGAGACTTCCCTTTCAGTTCAAGAAGAGGGAAGTTCTGTCAAGAAAGAAGTCCCGGGGCAATGCTGGAGGTTTGAGGGAACTGTTTTAGACACAGGCAGATAGTGAAGAACAGGAGAAAAAGACAGCCAGGTTTAGGGTGAAATGTTTGTCTGTTGTTTTGATGCTGTGCTGAGCGTGAGTGTGTATGAGCATTTTGGTGCTGAGTAGCCACTTCTTTCTGACACGTGCACATTCTCACCTTCTAAAACACAAAATCCCACAAGCAAATCCAGAACCCGAGGACCATATTCTAGAACTCCCAGCCTTCAACAACCCTCCCATCTCAGCCTCCTGACTTACGGTTACAGGCATGAGCCACCACACTCAGCTCCCAGAGGAACATATTCTGTGGCTCCAAATCTAAAATTGTCCATGCCTGTGTGTATAGTTCTGGTGCTACAGCTAGTGCTGAATGCATTCAATGGACCTTATCCATCTCAGCGACTGGGGCAGAGTGTCAAGTGTCAGGAAAGTGACATACTTCAATGAAAAGAATGTAATAAAAGCTAATGTGGGAACTCCAGTTCCTTCTGGCATCAAGAGGCAGATTGACTCATATTTTTCGTTTCTGGCTAAGGACTGAATAATGGAAGGCCAAGTGTGGCTGTAAGCCAAATCTCCTGAGTGCCAGGGAGTCCTGACCTCACCCCGTGCCCTGCTACAACGGCAAATGGCAATGGGAAGCTTTGGCGTCAGCCACCACAGAGCCTGTGTGACTGACTGATGCACAGGCCATGGTAAGTTCCGAGGCGGGGGAGGAAATGGGAGCAGAATTGCTAGTTATTTTTCCGTTAAACTATTTGTGCTGACTGGCAATTATAAGCTGTGACTTTACTACTTAGAATCCAATCCAGGAGAGCTCACCTGCTAATGTGAATCGAGCTAGTCAAGTAATATGTTGTAGAGCAGTGGAAATAGAGAGGGTGACGGTCCTGGGTTGGAGTGCAGGTGCCACACACGACAGACACACATGCACAGGTGTGCTAGTCCTTTCCTGCATTTCTCTAGAGATGCTGTCCCTGCCCAGCTGTCTCGCCAAGTCGCTCCCCAAGGTTCATGAAAGCAATCTGGGTAGTGGTTGCGTGACCTCATGACCTCCCTGCAAGGCAGCTGACTTTGGTTGTTGGGAGGGATCCCCCAAAGCAGGGGAATGTGCCTCATGTGCAGATCCCCAGAAATGCCAAGGCTGTAACCATCCCTGCCTTCCCACCGGGAGGCCAAGAAGCAGCAACGATGGCAACAGGGTGTTTGGAAACTGGGCAAAGCGGTTTCTGGTCCTTTCGCATAAAATCACACAAAAGAATCCCTCTTCTTCCGAAAGAAAAAGAAAAAAGAGGAAGGTTTCATAGATCCAGCCACTCACCAGACTTTTCTTGAAACCTCAAAGTAGAAAAGGCACAGATCTGGACACTTATAGTCAGAAAACACTCTGTCTCCATGTGGCCCAGAAAGCGGGTGCTGTGAGGGCAGTAGAATGAGGAAGCCCTGAACCCAACCTTTGCCAAAACTCTGCCCACCTCTCTGCAGGGGTGCTGGGCTGAAGGAAGGAGACCCGGGCGTTCTTATAAATGCCTTATAATGTAAAAGTGAATTGGAAAGAACAGAAAAGTTGCAATGTGGGTATCTTTCCATTTATTTTCTTATCCACGGCTCTGCCCACACTTAAATCCAAGAAGAAAAATAAATAAATGAATAAATCCACTTCCCTTCCTCCTCAAAAGTCAATAAAGTTCCCCAACAGAATTTGTCAGGTTTACATTATAAACGTTCCCTTTACTTGATGTGTGCAGCTGTGGAGAACAGGCTTCTCTTCAGCCACTACATAAACAACATATATGCTTGTAGAAAACATACATGGTGGCAGGCACGCGCCTCGGCAGGAGGGCTCAGGGGACACCGCAGCTTTCACTGAGAATTCAGCTGGAGGTCATTCCCCCGCTTAGTGAGGGGCTTTGCTCCTGGGAGTTGGGCCAGGATCGGAGAAGGCTCTGGCCGGGTGGTAGAAGGAATGCCATGTCAGTCCTGGTTTCTGAGGAGCCACAGAAAGATGCTACCATGGCAACCACCATCAACAGCTCAAGTTTATTAAGCAATAGGCTTCACAGAAGCCTCATTGGTAAGTCAAGGTTCAATTTCAAGAAGGAGAGAGAGACTAGGACAGGAACAAGGTTATTTGAATGGTGGACATTATGGGGCAACTATATGGGATATGACAATGAGAGTTGTAAACACAAGGAGAGAGATGCTTGGCAAGCCTGCAGACAACCCCACGTTTGGCTTTGGGCTGGCCTGAGCCCCTGACCATGGGGGACAAAGGCTCAGTGACTTCATTTCACTCTCTGCTCCAGGCCAGGCCCTCTTTCTGTTGGCTGGTGGGACTCTGGCTAACTCCACCAAAGTGATGGGAGAGCTGAATTCTCTGGTGCCATTAATGAGGAAAGGAACAAGGCAAAGTTAGAAAGCATGGGTGCATGAGCGAGAGACAGCATTACCTGGACCTCGCTTGGCAAACGCAATGAAGGCCAGAGGAGGAGGAGTGGGAGGCTGCTCCCTGAGCAGAGAAAGGGGAGAGGAAATGGACACAGCAAGCTTGGAAAGTTGAAGGCAAACGAGAGAATAGATGGAGAAGGCTGAGCAAGGACCATCTATGTTCCGGAGAAAATGAAGAGTGTTCAAGAAGTGACACGACTAAAAGCAAGTGATGGATCATAACTCTCAATCCATCACACGAGTGTGGACCCCAGAACCAGGGGGTTCCTGGGGGCCCCTGCACTGTACCTGGTCTGAGGACCAATAGAGAGGCTTCGGCTCCGGGGGTGTTAAGGCTTCCCCTGCCACCAGCACCAAAGCCACCACTGCCATGTTTCAAAGGGCACAAAGAAAAAACAAGACAGATGACAGCTCTACTGCACATCATCAGTGCTCTGGGTCTGGGGAGAGATGTCTGGACTGTGGACGAGGGGCAGGCACACAGGTATAGGCGAGTGGGGTGTGTGTGTATAAGACAGCTAGGTCTTGGACCAGCCTGCACACATCTTCATCTATCGGTATACACTGTGCATCAATACATACTTGCTCCTATATTTGGATATCATGATGTGATAGGAGAATGGAAGGATGAGGAGGGGAATTAACATTTATTGATCACCCACACTACATCAGGCCCCGTGCTAAGCACTTTACACACATTGTTTTATCTACATTTCAGAGATGAGAACTCAGGTTAGGAGGGTTAATATTTTGCTGTGGCTCAAGGACACAAAGCTGGAAAGTAGAGGGGCTGGGATTGAAACGAGGGCCCGTCTGGTTCCACAGCCCGACCTTTCCTGCCAACCTGTCCTGTTACACCAGTGGGCTCTGTTCTGTTCTTCCTAAAGATATGGTGGGTTCTTTCTGATATGTTTCTCTCTCCTTGTCCTTTATACTTCAAAGAGAGACACATGATTTTTAGTGAGATCAAATAAGAAGAACAATATGGTGAATAATCTATGCAAATGCATTAATAAAATGAAAAGGGAACTTGACCTTTTAAAAACCCAAAGATAATATTTATCTCTAACAAAAAAGTGAGTCTCCTTAGGGCAAAGGCAGATCTTAATCCATCTTTCCAAGAAGTGGGCAGGGGAGCTGGAAGTCCTTTGATGGAGCCAGAGCTGCCTTCCCTTTCATTGCACAATGAGAATCCAGACAGGGCCCAGATGCCTGAGAAAATACCCCATGCTTCTGTAAAATTTCCTCAAGCACAGGCCAGCCACATCTGACAGGAAACTTTCTTTTTGTGGGTGGCAGAGGTGACTGCACACAATGGAATTAGCATGTGCACAAGGGGACAAGGGACACTGGAGTTACCTTGATCACCAGCCCAGTTCAGGGTCACAGACTATGCTCAACGTGGTTCTCTTTTGAAGGGTCTCTCATGGCTGAGGAGGCAGGTTCTGGGAGATCCTACAAACCTAGCACAGCTGGGGACCTTGTACCTCTCCTTAAGACAGAGAGCCCTCCACTATCTCCACCCCCACGAGGCCACTGGAGAAATATCCCATAACTCTCACTCCACCTATTTTCCTGCCAGAAAAGATAAGAGATGGGAGCTGACTGCTTGGGGCGAAGCACTGTCAGCCTCCCTGTTTGTCTAAACATTTGGAAGGGCAAATCGTTCCAAGCGTGATCTCTTTCTAAACACTTGGAAGGGCAAGCCTTTGGAGGAAAAACCACTTGGACGGGCAAATGTATGAAGATACTGTGCTCCTTTTCCAGCTGCCATCAATGACAGCAGCTCCGAAAGCTCTCCTGCCGTGCCACGTGGTGTAGCTAGCCTTGCTTAGACTGCAGATGACGCTTCCACTTGTACTGACTTATGAGATGGCTCCGAGAAGTCTGTTGTACCTCCTGGAAGAGGCTGAAGCTGCTCAGGATGAACAAAGTACAGACAGGACCCCGAGGCTGTCATTCATCCCACTGGAGCACTCTACACACCTGGTTAGGACAAAGGCCCTGAGAGCATCCCATTTCCTAGTTACACCCAGGGCTGGAAGAGCCCTTTCCTTGGCTAGATTTCACAGGAAATGTCAGAATGTGATTGAAAACAGGCCACAGCTGGATCCGTGTGTGTGGGAAAAAGAAATCTCCCAAATGTAATGAAGGTGATTTAGTTCATTACACCCCTAAAGATGGGGTGGGTAATGGTTTAAGACTGTTTTCCTAGGTATGTTATCAAGGAGAGTTTGGAAGGCCTTTCCTTTTGGAGGTTAAACATATTATTAGGCTCCTGCAAAAGCACGGTTCTTGCATCCCTGAAGAGCTCTTGTTTACGACTGTCATGAGCAGAAAACTTCACCACGCATAGGATTCCGTGATCCTCAACTTTGCTCTGCTCTACCTTCTACATCTTTCTTTCAAGCTGCTTCCTTGACACACTCAAGAAAGAAAGGGCCCATGAGCTGTTCCCAGGTCCACTGCTGAGTGCACGGAGGCACTGTCCACACTGAGTGCCTGCCCATGCTTCTGTCTCCAGAAAAGGAATTCCCAGCGCCTCAGACTTCTCCCTCCTGACGCTCCCTACTCCTGCTTCCCCCATTCTGCCTCTCAGGTTACATGAACTGGAGCTGCGAGGCCCTCAGGAAGTCTGCTGAGGGTGCCTGGGAAGCAGATTTCCAGAGGGGCATTCTTTGGCATCACCCTGCATGTTGCATTTCTGGAAAGGGCTTCAAATCAGCTGGAGTCTCCAGGCAGAGGGAAGGGATGGGAATCACACAAGAAAAGAGTCACTTACGCCAGAGCAAAGGCCACCAATGCGCCAACTACCACCACAAAGTCCAGTATGTTCCACAGGTCTCGGAAGTAGGACCCGTCCTGCAGGATCAAGCCTTGGTCTATCATCTGCAGAAGAAGGATGTGAACAGCCACAATGAGCCCGGAAGGTGCGGGCAGTACTTGCCCTGAGCTCTGTTCATCACAGCAATGCCTCCACTGCCACCATCTCCATAACCAACCCTATGCTGGAATCTGGAGAACGAGAAGGTAGAGCCAGCAGACTGTCTCCACATAACTGAGTCCCGAGGCCTCCGTCTCATAGCCACTCAGGGTTCACCAGACTCCTCGGCTGTCACAGAACCTTGCCACATTCCTCCTCTCATTTGTGGCTCAGAATACTGGGCACTGCCACATATGCACAGATGGGTAAAATCCCGGATGGATGAGGCCAGGAACAAGACAGGCTGTGGGGTGTTAGGGTGGCTGGGACTAGATGAAGCCCAGGAAGACCCATCTCTACCTAGCCCTCTGCCTGGGCACACACCCAGGCTCAGCCAGGACAGGCACTGGGGCGAGGACTGCAGGCCCAAGCCCGTCTGCACACCCGTTGCCTGCCTCCCATTTGGGCCAGGTCCACAGGACTGCACCAGTACAAACATATCCATGCCACCGTGTCTTGCCGAGACAGATTTCTTCAGGATTCTGAGGCCAGAGAGGCGGCAGCAGAAGCCCTAGTCAGGACTGCCATTGGCTGGTGGGTGGTAACACTGAGGAAGAGCTCTAGCCCGAGGAGCAGACAGGTGACCCATCCAAACCCAAGAGCCCAGTTTTTCTCTAGAAGCTTTTACCTTTATAACCATCTCAAAGGTGAACACGCCCGTGAACACATAGTCAAAATACCTCAGGACCTGAAAGACACATATGGCGGAGGGAAATGACCACGTGTGGCCAGCAGGGTACACGCACTCCCTACCTGCCAGGACACATGCACTCGTGCACACCCACCCTGGCCCTCACCCACTGCGCCCTAGAATAAAGGCTTGGAATGAGAGCCGCTAGCTGGACTGAGAGAGAAATGCAGGGAGGAGGGGCGCAGGCCCCGCTGGAGCCGGATGACCCAGTGGCCACTCCTTGGCTGCCTTCTCTCTTTGGCCAGAGCTTAGGTTTCTGGGTCTGAATTGCCCACAAACCTGTCCCTCTGTTCTGGCTCAGGACCTGGAATCCTTGTCAGCTCCTGTCCTCCTTGTGTCCCTCATATCTCCTGACATATTCCCGAGGGACCCCCGGGAGAGGCCTTGGCCCCTGCGGTGGAGCTGCAGCTGCCAGCTTCACACACACCATCCATGACCCACATCCCAGCCCACGGGTGGCTACAGACCCCCGCAGAGCTCCCTGGCCGGTTCAGGGCAGAGCCTTGCAGCATGTTGGGCTGGGAAGGGGCTTGTCTGGGAATGGTTCATTCCCAGACAATTTCTAATCCTTATTCATTCCCAGCAACCTTGCTACCATCTCAGTTCACCTCCAGTGCTGGGAGAGGGTGGGCACCAGGGCACTACGGAGTCTGGCACATGGCCCCTGTGCACCCACTTTGTTGCGCTCCGAGTTGGTCAGGACGGGGTCCTCTGCCGCCAGGGCGATGCTGCTGGCCGCGATCACCAGGAGGATGCACATCTCGAAGTAGCGCAGGTTCACGATGTAGTGGCAGGCCCTCCGGATCCTGCGGGCGGTGGAGCATGGCTGAACTGACCCGCTCCCCAACTGCTCCCCGTCGCACCCATGCCCTTATTCCTCACTTCCCACATACACACATCGGCCCCATCCAGACAGCCAGGCCCTCGCCAAAGGAAGCCGCCAGGGAGAGCAATTTAATTTCTCAGGCACCACCCTTGATTTAAAGCCCCAGTGGGGGAAGATAATCAGATTGGTTAGAGGCTGCAGCACGCAAGCCAAAATGCATTATCTGCAGGCACGTCTGAGCCATGGGGAGCAGCCAGCATCAGCCTACCAACTCAGGGCGGCTGCACAGCACCCTCTGCTGTATCTCCATATCTACGCTCCCACTGTAAGGAAACTGGGACATCCCAAGGAAATTACAAAGGACGAAGAAACATAAAAATAGATCTTGATTCTAAGATTCCTGATGACAGCAGTAACGGGTTTTCATGAGCCCCAGGTTATTCTGGTTAAAGTAACTGTATTCTACATTCTGCATTCCAGCCAGGGATGGCTCACGTGCCTTAACCCAGGAGGCTGCTCCCTTCCCAGAGCCCTGCTGCAATGCTCTTCCCAAATTCCATCTTTCCTGAATCTAAGCTTCCAGACTCCTCTCTGCCACCTCCACCTCATGCCCCTGCATCTCCTCTGAGTGGCACGCTCAGAGCAGACCATTTCAAAACTCCACATGTAGAGCACTGTGACCAAAACTCTCAACTCCAACAGGTGATCCAGTGTTCTAGGCTCCACATTCTTGGCTCTATCCACTTCTGGAACATTTGGTGACACAATCTCAAGCAGATTTCCTTCCACCCTCCATGCTACCTACTGACCGAAGACTAGGTGAAGAGTTCCTTTCTGATGACATTACTCTTTCAGCTATCGACACAGAGCTCAGAGGCTGTCTAACTTACCAACCCACCTCACCCAGTGGGCACCATAGATGCTCGATGTCTGGCCACACTCCACCAGGAAGGCTTGAGATGACTGGACCCTCATCCTTCCTCTCCCCTTCACCCTGCCCTGCCTCACACCCGGCCGTTTACCCTAGCACCAAAGAGGGAGCAATGCGAGGGTGGCTTACGGGTTGGTGGTGCTGAAGATGAACATTGAGCTGTGGGGCACCATGGCTTTGCCTGTCTCACGTTTCTCTTTCTTCTGCTTCTTGTTCTCCATCTCCTCCTCATCCTCTCTGATCTCTGCCTCCTTCAAGGGACTGGCTTCCCCATCTGTCTTGTTGCTAACTGCAAGAGGAACACGTTGAAATCAGAAACCACGCTGCATGTGAAAATGGCACCCTTTGCGTTTAGTTGGGGATGAAAGGAGAGGAGGAGAAAGGGCTCCAGGGACGCCCCTAACAAGGTGTCCTGCACGCGCTGCAGGTATTTACTACCAGACATTGAGTTCAACACTTCTTATTTTTACCCTCCTCAAATGTTATAAGAAATAACTTTTTATGTCACATAAATGACTATGATCATGTGTCCCCTTTTAGGGTTGAACTTTCAGAGTCTGAGAAACAGTATGGTGTTTCTGTTATAAAGTTTACAAGGTTAGACTCTGCACTCTTTGTACATATTCACTTATTGAATTTCCCCATCAATCTGTCCTGAGTGGCGTGTATTATTACTCCCATGATACAGACGGGAAAACTAAAATTCAGGCAATTTAAGTACGTTTCCTAAGGCCATACAACTAGTGTGGGTTCCCAATTCAAAATCCCATATCCTTTCAATGAATCACCCTGCAGTGGAAGATTTCAAGACATCATGACTCTGTTTGCAGCGGTCTTTCTGGCTATGCTTTTTTTTGGCCATGATTAATGTGGAAATGAGAATGCAATTTTCATGTGAGTATAGGTTCACGACTGCATTCCAGGGTTGCGGGGATGAAGGAGCCAGAGGTCAAGTGGAGCTCTCAGCTGCTGCTCTGTTTCCATACTCAAGACACAGTGTGGGTTAAACTGGCAGGAGGCTGAAGCTATCACAGTAGGGAAAGGGCCCCAGTCAGCCTCGTCCACTGCTCCCTGCTCACTGAATGACTCCACCCTGGAACCTGTGCCAGCAGCGGAGCCCTGTGGTCCTGGCCCACGCCAGGGCCTCCTAAAGAGTAAGTCATAGGAAGTATCCAAAAGCCTTGCTATCACATGTTTTTACTTATGACCAAAGACTAGCTCTGGAATGAGAACAGAGGGAGAGTGAAGCTTTCTTCACGTTCTTTCGCGTAAAAGAAGGCCCCAAACACTTCTTACTTATTAAATCAAAAAAGCAAACAAACACCAAAAGAGCTGTGAGTCTGGGATCCTGAGACATGCCCAAGTCAACCGAAGCACGCGCTGGACGTGGGAGATGGCACTTTTTGGAGCAGTGGCGGCACGCTGACTGCAGAGAATATGAGGAAATGGAGAGGGAGCCATGGAAGAAAGAAAAACAGGGAGAGGAGAAAACTGTCATGTGAAAGAGAAAAAATACAGAAACAGAAGGAGGAAAACAGCAAAGCTGGAACCCTGTGGTCACAATTCAGTGATATGGGGCAGCAGGTGGGATTAAGGCAGGGAGGGTGTGAGGCCAAAGGGATGGGACATGAAGTCAGGGAAGGATAGGGTGTGGGATTAATGCAGGCATGAGGTGTGGGGTCAGGGCAGGGATGAGGTGTGGGGTCAGGGCAGGGATGAGGTGTGGGGTCAGGGCAGGGATAGGGTGTGGGGTCAGGGCAGGCATGGGGTGTGGGGTCAGGGCAGGGATGAGGTGTGGGGTCAGGGCAGGGATGAGGTGTGGGGTCAGGGCAGGCATGGGGTGTGGGGTCAGGGCAGGGATGAGGTGTGGGGTCAGGGCAGGGATGGGGTGTGGGATTAATGCAGGCATGAGGTGTGGGGTCAGGGCAGGCATGGGGTGTGGGGTCAGGGCAGGGATGAGGTGTGGGGTCAGGGCAGGGATAGGGTGTGGGGTCAGGGCAGGGATGAGGTGTGGGGTCAGGGCAGGAATGAGGTGTGGGGCCAGGGCAGGGATAGGGTGTGGGGTCAGGGCAGGGATGAGGTGTGGGGTCAGGGCAGGGATGAGGTGTGGGGTCAGGGCAGGGATAGGGTGTGGGGTCAGGGCAGGGATGGGGTGTGGGGTCAGGGCAGGGATGGGGTGTGGGATTAGTGCAGGCATGAGGTGTGGGGTCAGGGCAGGGATGGGGTGTGGGGTCAGGGCAGGGATGAGGTGTGAGGTCAGGGCAGGGGTGAGGTGTGGGGTCAGGGTAGGGATGGGGTGTGGGGTCAGGGCAGGGATGGGGTGTGGGGTCAGGGCAGGGATGGGGTGCGGGGTCAGGGCAGGGATGAGGTGTGGGGTCAGGACAGGGATGAGATGTGGGGTCAGGGCAGGGATAGGGTGTGGGGTCAGGGCAGGGATGAGGTGTGGGGTCAGGGCAGGGGTGAGGTGTGGGGTCAGGGCAGGGATGGGGTGTGGGGTCAGGGCAGGGATGGGGTGTGGGGTCAGGGCAGGGATGGGGTGCGGGGTCAGGACAGGGATGAGGTGTGGGGTCAGGACAGGGATGAGATGTGGGGTCAGGGCAGGGATAGGGTGTGGGATTAATGCAGGCATGAGGTGTGGGGTCAGGGCAGGGATGGGGTGTGGGGTCAGGGCAGGGATGGGGTATGGGGTCAGGGCAGGGATGGGGTGTGGGATTAGTGCAGGCATGAGGTGTGGGGTCAGGGCAGGGATGGGGTGTGGGGTCAGGGCAGGGATGAGGTGTGAGGTCAGGGCAGGGGTGAGGTGTGGGGTCAGGGCAGGGATGGGGTGTGGGGTCAGGGCAGGGATGGGGTGTGGGGTCAGGGCAGGGATGGGGTGCGGGGTCAGGGCAGGGATGAGGTGTGGGGTCAGGGCAGTGATGGGGTGTGGGATTAATGCTGGCATGAGGTGTGGGGTCAGGGCAGGGATGGGGTGTGGGGTCAGGGCAGGGATGGGGTGTGGGGTCAGGGCAGGGATGAGATGTGGGGTCAGGGCAGGGATAGGGTGTGGGATTAATGCAGGCATGAGGTGTGGGGTCAGGGCAAGGATGGGGTGCGGGGTCAGGGCAAGGATGGGGTGTGGGGTCAGGGCAGGGATGGGGTGTGGGGTCAGGGCAGGGATAGGGTATGAGATGAATGCTGGAATGGGGTGTGGGGTCAGGGCAGGGATGGGGTGTGGGGTCAGGGCAGGGATGAGGTGTGGGGTCAGGACAGGGATGAGATGTGGGGTCAGGGCAGGGATAGGGTGTGGGATTAATGCAGGCATGAGGTGTGGGGTCAGGGCAGGGATGAGGTGTGGGGTCAGGGCAGGGATAGGGTGTGGGGTCAGGGCAGGGATGAGGTATGGGGTCAGGGCAGGGATAGGGTATGGGATTAATGCAGGCATGAGGTGTGGGGTCAGGGCAGGGATGAGGTGTGGGGTCAGGGCAGGGATAGGGTGTGGGATTAATGCAGGCATGAGGTGTGGGGTCAGGGCAAGGATGGGGTGCGGGGTCAGGGCAAGGATGGGGTGCGGGGTCAGGGCAAGGATGGGGTGTGGGGTCAGGGCAGGGATGGGGTGTGGGGTCAGGGCAGGGATAGGGTATGAGATGAATGCTGGAATGGGGTGTAGGGTCAGGGCAGGGGTGGGGAAGTAGGTTAAGTTTTTTTTTGTTTTTTTTTTTTGCTGTGTTTCCCTTTAAGACATCATTGATTAACATTTGTTGCCTAACGGAACTGTGATGGGAAGAACTTGTGACTAAAAGCTCCTGGGAGAAAAAGAGTTGAGAAGAGCAAATAAAATATTAGTACAGAGAAAGGCCTCAGAGATCATTTAGTTCAATGCTCTCGCTTTGTAGATGACAAACTGAGGCCTCAAGAGACACAGAGGTGTTTCTGAGGTCTCTCAGCGAGCAGAGCCATGGTCCACTCCATCAGAGGCTCCCTCACCTGCTGGGGCAGCAGAGCACCTGGCACACCACAGAGAACACAGCAAATATTCACACCGAATCAAAGAGCTGAATGTCCAACTGGGCATCACATGTGATCACTCTGAAGACTCGAGAGTGGTCACAGGGACCAAAAGCTTCGGGGAATTTTATGGGCACAGTTTAAGATGGAGAGAACTCTAGCTTATTTTTGTTCTGCTACTCGTTTTTACTTCTTGAAGGATGCTTTACTCCTCCTGGTGGTGTTTTCCATGTGGCTTTACTGGAATGGCCCCAGAGCCCACTGTCCCCACCCCCAGACAGGATATGGGGTGGGGTGGAGGGGGACAGGGACTGTGCTCTCACTGTGCACAACGGTTGAGTCCACCAAGGGGCCCACGTCGGGGATGGCGACGGTGACACTGGTGCTCTGGGTGGTGGCCTTGTCTGTGTTGGCCGTGATGCAGGAGAGGTCGGGTTCGCTGTGGCTGACCCGGCCCATGTCTAGCTGCACATCCCCCAGCAGGGCCTGCTCACTGCTGCCTTCAGGCTCCTGCTCCGTCAGCACCGCGTCCTTCCCCACTTCCAGCTCAGGATGGGGCAGGACTAGGGGGGTGTTTGCCTCATCAAGGGCTCCTGCCAGCCCGGAGCCCCTGGACAACATCAGACTGTTGGTCCTGTGAAGAAACAGGAGGAGAGAGCTGGTGCTCAGACACTGTCTCCAAACGGCAGGTGTGCCTGGCACGAGGGGAAGGCGGGGAAGCTCGGGCAGGCTGACGAGCACAAGGCCACCACTGCCTTCCACCCCACCCAGCCAGGCAGAGGCACCGAGACCCATAGCCCACTGCCTATTCCCGTCCTTCCATCCACAACCCACTTCCACAGGCCCTCGTTCTCAGGTGGACAGAGCCCACTGCCTGTTATGTTCATAAGTGCCTCATGAAGTGTGCAGCATCATTTCCATTTTATAAAAGGGGGAACTGGAGCTCAGAAAGGCTTATATTGAGAAACGCCTAACAGTGGCCTGTGTTCTGTGCACTCACTCACCTCCTTAAATCCTGGGCTCTCTCTTCTTGGATCGTCGGCTCCTTGGCACCATGGTTGCCCCTGAGCTCGTGGTCCTTCTCCCCTTCAGCGGGCATGGCTTCATCCAGACTGCGTTCCTGGCTGGCAGACCTGCTCCGGGAGGCCGAGGAGGACTCCTTGCCTTCCGTCCTGACGCGGCGATGCCGGCTGCGCCGCTGGCTCTGCCTGTGTCTGGCCCGGTCCTCGAAGGTCACCACAGCCTCTCCTCCCCCAGCCTCCTGCTGAGTCGGGTCACAGTTCCCATGACAGGACCTGGCCAGCCACGGCAGCTCCCGCTGGCCCAGGGACAAGGGGGTCCTCTGGTTGTCCAGGGCACTGGATCGGTCCCCTCCCTCCCCCTTGAGGGACCCGCCACGGCTGATGCGCTCCTCATCGAACTTCTCCAGGGCCAGGCCCAGGGCCAGGCCCTCGATGGCCCTGGGTCTCCGATAAAGACTGGGGTGGGCGTTGAGTGGGTTGAGGGGGCTGAGCGGGTTGAGGGGGTTGAGCGGGTTCATGGGTGGCGCCTCCTCCCTGTTGAGGGCCTCCTGGCTGGACATCTGCATGTGCTTCCTCAGCTGGCTGGTGCGCTGCTCCCACACCGACATGTGGTGCCGGCGCCTCCGCTCCCTCCTGCCAAGGGGAAAGGGCAAGGCCTCGGTCAGAGCCCGAAAGTTGCAGGCAGGGAGGGAGGGTGGCCGCAGGGGCCATGTGAGAGGGCGGGACACATGGTGGGAGCAAATGGGAGCGCCCAGGACCTGCAGACAGGAAGCACAGAAAGATGCGAGGAGTGGGCGGGCCACACCTGAGGAGCTCATCGGCCGGCTGCCTCCCAGCCTGGGCACTTTCCACTCCAATCTCTGCTTTGCAGTAGCTGAGGGGTGGCTAGGCGTCAGCCCTGGGAGGCGTTCCAAGTTCCCCAGGGCCTGCCGGGGCCGGGCAGCAGTCCACAGGCTTACCACATCTTCACTGCCCTGCTCTCCTTGCTTTCGGGGCATCTGCTTATGGCCCTTGATTCAAGGTCAAAGTTGTTTCCTCCTCTCTCCCCCTCCTCTCCCTTCCCTCTCAGGTAACCTCCTGGGATGACGAGGGCTGAAATGGTCAGATACCATGGAAGGGTGAGAAGAGTGCCAAGCAGACTTATTACAAAGTCTTGATATCACCCTCAAAAGCAAGAGTGCTGGGAGTCTCTTCTACAATAGCTAATAAAAGCCACAGAAGACTAGGTGCAGAGACCGCCAGCAGCTCATACTCAAAACCACAATCGAACATTTCAGCCCAGGGGCCTAGAGGAGTATTCATGGGGCAGCAGGAACACACGAACAAGACACGTGCAGAAGAGCAACACAGGAGAGGGCTCGCTGGGTGGAGGGGACAGTCACCTCCTCCCCCCACCTGTGCCTGGGTGCACACCTACAGACTGTGAAGGGGACACACACATGTACCCACACGCACCCTCACAGAGGCCCACACGTAGCTATACACAACTGCCTACATGAGAGGTGTACCCACCAACACTAACACGACATATACCCACTCACAAGCCAGACAGAGGAGGGAAAAATGCACAGGTCACATACTTTAGACACACACTGATGTAAGCACATGTTGAGAGGTGCAGAGGGCATATCCACAGATCATGTGCACGGAACACACACACACACACCAAGGCACACACTGACATGCACACCCGGTGCCACTTTGTCTACGGCAAGGACAATGACACATTGTCCCACGCCCACACGTAACCACTCACAAACACGCAAACTGGTACACACATACAGGTGGCTGCTGCGTGGCTCCCACATCGACATGTGGTGTCTTCTCCTTCTGTCTCTTCTGGGGAAGAAAAACGAACAGGTTCAGTTCACCCCAACCTCTAGGAACCTCAAGCCCCACAGCCATCAGCAGATTTCCGGAGCGGGGCGCAGAGTCCTCTGCGTGGCCATCGGCTCTCCATGTGCCTGTTTGCCCTCTGTAGACCCCCAGTGTTCGACTCTCCAATGGAGTGACTTTCGATTCCTTGCTATGTGCAAATACATGGATCTAGTTTTTGAAGCACACATGCACAGGCACAAAGGCTATGCCATTTCATAGGATACACAGCTCCAGATGCTCAAACATCATGCCCCACAGGCACGCACACTTCCACCTACACATCCTTCAGATTCCTACTGTGGAAATCCTGTAGACGTTGCTGAGTCGTTTTCTTCCCCTCCCCGCACTCATTTCTAGGGCTAGCATAGCACATTCATCGGGTGTGGCTCCCCAGAGCTCATCACTCCCATAGCAGACCCTGACCCAGCTTCACTAACATGCAGGGGAGCAAATGCTCTGCCATGCACGATGTCAAGGCTGCAAAGTGGTCCATGGTCAGAGGCAGCGCCATCTTTCCGTAGGTCACCATCCGTGTACTCCAGGATGTGAGCAGTGACCTCCGCATTTGAGCAATGCAGAGGCCCTGGCTGTAGGCCCTGTTCTATGTTCAGCTGGGCAGAGCACAGTATTAACCTTCACAGCCTTGTACAGAGAAAACTCTCTTCCATGTGCATATTGTGTTTTTTCAAACACAACATTCGAATGGCAATGTATGGGCTGTGCCCACAAAAGCAGACAGGACACCTGGAAAATAAGCTGTCAGCACAGGGTCAATGCTCAGGTAGAGGACAGCACATCTGGACTATCCTTGCAGTAAGCCTGCCCCAGTTACTGGCCTGATGAACTCAGTCCAGCCCAACGGGCCCTACTTGGACCTGGGAGGTTGGCAAATGCTGCTCTCTCCTGATAAAGCTGATGCCCAACCACGAAAAACATGCTAGGCAAATTAATCCCACTCAACTGTCACCTCTCACAGGTCTGCAGAGGAGCCCCACACACGGTGGGGCTGAGGGAGCAGAGGCAGCTAGAGGCCCACTCTGGGTGTCTGGAAGATGCACAGTGCACGTGTGTGTGGCTGCCCAGGAGCACCCACTGATGCAGACATCGTTGTGGAGAAGCCTGTGAGCTCCTCAGCTGAATACATCCCTCAGCATCAGGGGCCGACAATGCAACAAGGCACAGGTGGGGGCGGGAGTGCCGAGAAGCACGGGCAGATACAGAAGTGGAAGCATAAGCTCGAGACAGGCAGCATGCACACCTGCTCGGAAAAGCACATCACACCATCTATTTGCAAATTCTCAAATATTCAAATACCAGCTATCCAGAAGCATGTGTGTAAGAGTGTACATACGTGGATTCTTTCTCTCACGCACACAAACATGGGCATTCACCTCTACTCACACATGCACAGATTCAAACTTACATTCATACCTGAAATCACACAGAGAAGCATCCGCATGGCTCCAACTCGTGTGAATGCAACCTTGTGTACACCCCACAATAGCCTTGTGGATAGGAAGGGCAGGTGGCATTCTTCTCATTTCAAAGATGGGGAAATAGAGGTTCTGGGATCGGAGTGGTTGTCTCTCTGAGGTCACGGAGTATATTAGTGACAGAAATATAACTAGCACTCAGGCACTTTGGTTTTTAACAGTGCTCCTTCTGTTTCTCCATGGACAGTCATGTTTGCACTTAAAGTGTAGTCCAGAAATCAGCAGTTTCGCCTCAACACCCAAGCAGGGCATGAACACCTGAGCAAGGCATACACAACTTAGCAGTGTACGCACACCAGTGCAGGGCACACACACCTGAGCAGTGTATACACACCAGTGCAGGGTACACACACCTTAGCAGGGCATATTCACCTGAGCAATGTACACACATCTGTGCAGGGCACACACAGCTGAGCAGGGCACACACACCCGAGCAAAATGCACACACACCTGAGCAGGACACACACACCTGAGCAGTGTATACACACTGGTGCAGGGCATACACACCTGAGCAGGGCACATACACTTGAGCACTGTACACACACCCAAGCAAATGCACACACACCTGAGCAACGTACACACATCTGTGCAGGGTACACACAGCTGAGCAGGGCACACACACCCAAGCAAAATGCACACACACGCCAGCAGTGTACACACACGAGCAGGGTACACCCACCTGAGCAGTACACACACAACTTGAGCAGGGCACACACCTGAGCAGTGTACACACACTTGAGCAGGGCACATACATCTTAGCAGTGTACACACATCTGTGCAGGGCACACACAGCTGAGCAGGGCACACACACGAGCAAAATGCACACACACCTGTGCAGGGCCCACACACCTGAGCAGAGGATACACACCTGTGTAGGACACACACATCTGAGCAATGTAGACACACCTGTGCAGGGCACATACACCTGGGCAAAGGACACACAGGTGCACACATCTTTGCAGGGCACACACATCTCTGCAGGGTACACATACCTGAGCAGAGTGCACACGGCTAAGCAGGGCACACACACCCGGAGGTGGCTCCACACCAGCAGCACATGTACAGCACCAAAGCCCGGGTCTCTGCTGGTCTTGGATGTTTGCATCACCTCCTTCCACCTTGCAGTGCCCTGATGATGCACACTCTGCTCCATTCCCACGGCCCTGTGTCTACCCACATTTCATTCATTCTTTCATTCCAGAAATAGTGAGCTTCTACTCTGGGCCAAGCATCGTCCCAACTCACATCTCTCTAAACCCACTTCTCCCCCAGGCTTCTTCATCTCAGTAAATAGAACCACCCACTCCTAAGTGACAGCCAGTCCTACCCATCCACATTTTTGGATACCTGTATGTGTTTTTAACCCAAACTCATGAGTTCAGGGAAGGTGGAGTAGAAATTACTCAAGGCCCAGAGAATATTCCAGAGAGGAATATTCCCTATCAATCTTTGGCATTTCCCTGTCAATTTTTAACAATTTGGAAGGGAATTTTTCTCTCTCACTCACAGAAGAGGGATCTAGGGGCCAGGCCTTGAGTTTCAAAAGGCAAAGGCAAGATGATGGCCATGCAGGGAGGGAGGTCCCCCTGTCACAACCCTGGCATGCCGCACAAGGCAAGGAAGAGGCTGCCTGGGAGCCCTTCACCCAAGCTCTAGCTAACCTAGGGCTCCTCTCTTACTAGCTTCAACTAACAATGACAGGGGCATTGCCAGGATAGATTTCCACCTCCTGGGGGTCTCAGACCCTCCCACAGATGCCCCAGCACCACTGACCACGCACACAGTCCTCATGCAGGCCCAGATGCAACAACAGGAGCTATGTGGTTCCACAGTCACTTCCCAGTCTCTCCTCCAACACCTCCCCCTGTCACCACGCAGAGACTAGGCCACACAGGGCCCACGCCACCTGCCTGTAGCTCCACCACAGGTCCAGGCTGGATCCCCGAAGGAATGGATTCACCGCTCTCCTTTATCACCTCCTGTTATCTCCCTAGTCCACTTCAACTGGGTTCTGTTCCAACCTGGCCACTGAAACGGCTCCTGTAAGGTCACTAACAGCTTTCATTTTTCCATATGGAACGGTCCCTTTTCTGTTCCTCATCGTATGTGATCTTTCTACAATATGTAGCACCGGCACCCACTCCTCCTTCCCGCGGAGTTTTCCTTCACGGATTTCCAGCACACTGTGCGTCCTGTTCTTTCTCCTGCCTCCTGTTCGCACTCCCTTGGTCTCCTGGGCTTGTTTTTCCTCTTAAGCAGGAGGAGCACTGTCAGCCACTGTCCTCAGCATTTGGGTCTCTGGGTCATCCGACCCATACTGATGGCTTAAATACCATCTAAAGGCGAATAACCTCCCCCAAATCATTGTTTTAATTCTGACTTTTCTTCGCTCCAGATCCAGGTAACCAATAGCCTACTCAACGCTTGGATGCCTTAGAAGTGTCTCAAAATGAACTTTAGATTTCCACCAGTTTCCAGGGATCCGGTAACTACCACCGCCCTCCAACCCATTGCTTAGCCCTCAAAACATTCAAACCTGCGATCAGTTTTTCTTTCTTCCCTTTTATTCATCCTCACCCCTGCCACGTTTAATCCATGAGCTCATCCTGTTGGCTCTCTCTCCCAACTACAGACTGAATGGGATCACTCCTCACCTCCTCCATTTCCCCCACCCTAGTCTAAACCCCATCCCCTCTCACCTACTTTACTCTGAGAGCCGACTCTTTCCCTGCCTCCACTCTGGCCCCTACAGTCCATTATGCTCCACAGAACAGAATGACCTTTTTAAAAGTGTCAGTCATATCCTATTCATCCTTCCACTTGAAGTCCTCCTGTGATTTCAGCTAGAATAAAAGCTAAACTCTTCCACTTGGACTTTAGGGACCTCAGAGTTGGCCCCTGCCCCCTCCCTGGCCCTGTCTCTGTTTCTCCTCATTAATTACACATCAGCCATGCAGGACCTTGCTGGGGAACACTATGCCTTCAAAATGTCACATGACCGCCGTCCACACATTTGGGTCTCTGCTGCAAACAGCGCCTCCTGAGGGAATCTCTTCTGGCTTGACACAGGCTGCTCCCAGCCAGCTCCTGTCCTTCTCTGCCATAGGACCCTGCTTCATTTACGTATAGCACCCGTCACTATCTGAAATGATGTGTGTGTTTATTATCTATCTCGCTGGCTAACAGTTCCATGAGAACAGATCCTGTCTTGCTCACTGCTGTATTCTCAGGCACAGTTCCTGGCATGGAACAGGTGCACTCCTATAACCAATTGTTTTGTGAGTTGATGAACTGGTTGTTAGCACAGGAGCTCAGGGATCAGTGAAGGGGGCAGCTGACTCACTCGATCGAAGGCATGTTGGGTGCAGACATCGGGCTGACCTCCTTGGCCTTCTGCAGTGCATGTTTCTGGTTGAAGGCCTCTTCTTCCTCCTGTTCATCCTAGACACAAAGCAGAGATGGCTTGGCCTGGGATCCCCAGGAAGGAGAGTAGCTTCCCGTGGCTCTCCTAAGAAGGAGTTCTGAATATCAAGAGAAGTGAGGAAGACACAGGAAGAGGATAAACAAGGCAGCGAGATGTTAGGTTGGCTGGGAGACCTATGATGGCCAGATGCCAGGCCTCTTGGGAGACAGCAGCCTCACAGCTCCACTGTGGCTGGCAATCCTTGTCTCCATCCCAGAGCCATCCACAGGCTGCCCAGGAGAATCAGGAGAAGTCTACCCCAACCCCTAGCCCTCAGTAGAGCTGGTTATGACTGTGGAGGTCAGTAGCAGGACCTGACACTTCTCAGATGTCCTACAATGTCTAGAAGCAATAGAGCAGGGGCCTTCCAGGCAAGGAGCCTGCCGAGTGAAGTGCTGAGTGCCCCGTTGCCGTGTCTTACCTGCACAGCTAAGTGGGTGCTCAGGCAGAGATCTCATCCTGTCAGCATCATTCCTACAATTGTCCCCTCTATGTGATGAACCCAGGGAAAACCAGCTCAGGTAAAATGACTAGAGCTGATAATAGTACATCCATCTTCAGAGCATGCTATGGTTTCTCACAGGCATTATTTCACTTGATCCTCACAGTAAACCTATGAGGTATACGACGCAGGTACAGCATTCCCGTCTCACACATGAGGAATCCGATGCTAATGGAGATTGGGAGTCCAAACCAAGCCAACACAGCCAATGGCAGGCGTGGGACTCAGACCCAGTTTCTCAGCTACTAAAGCTGGTATTTTTCCTACCATTTATGCAGATACGAAGACCCTCAAGGATGTACAAAGAACATCACAGAATGCATTGGAAGAAGCTCGGAAATGACAGCAGGATGCTATGCACCTCTGCCTAAAACCACATCGGCCCTCTCTATGGAGAGAAGGGTTTTTACTCATCTCTGTAGACCATCCCACTGCGGTTAATGTTGCCTCCCCAGACTGGGGAAGTTAATCAGAAAAGGAAAGAGCCATTCTGTGAGAAATTTAGTATCTGGCTTCATTGAAATTTCCCCAAAACGACCATGGCCACTGGAATAATCCAACAGCCATAGCCCGGGAACTGTGATGGCCGTGACCTCTCTCCCACCAAAACCCAGAGGGTTAAGTCACGTGATCTGGGTCACAGTGCTATAGATTGCAGTAGCAGAGATGGAAGTGAAAACCAGGACTCTAGAATGTTCTTGACTCTTCATAATCCTGGAAAGGACTCCTTTGAGGGATCAGAGAAATTAAGATGTTATTTTCTGTGTTTCTTGAGGCCCCCAGGCTAGATTGAGGCTCACCAAACTCAATAAAAGTGAACCAGGCTTCCTTCAGGGGTGTGTGATTATCCAACTGTCCAGAAGTTTCCAGAAAGGTCCTTCCTGGCAGGCCTGAGTCAGACAATGTAGACTTTTGGAGAGGGTTCCAAAAGCTGGAGGGTACCCAGTGGCATTAGAGAAACATCAGATCCCTAGAGAACAATGCTTACCTTGGTCAGCTCCTGGGCGTTGGCCAGATTATCCACAGCGATAGCCAAGAACACATTCAGTAGCGTGTCTGGGGTGATGAATTAAGGATGGGCAAATAAGAAAAGCCAAAGTCTTCAGCAAGGCTGAGAGGTCACCTAAATGATCTTTCCTGCCTGGGACACTAACAGGAACAGAAGCTACCCTGAAGATTCACTTAAGCAGGGGCTGTGAGAACAGAGAGGGAGAGGTTGTACAACTCCGTTGAAAGGAGAAAGGATATGTCTTCCCTCCTTTTGCATATCATCTCTTTACCCAGGATAAAGAAATGCCTGAATTAAGCCACCTGGGGGCCAGATGGGGTGAGAAGAATTAAGATACTGTGAAAAAGTATTATTTGGTCTTTAACTGTGTTTCCTGGCATACAACTCTTAAAATCCTTAGAAACTCCAAAGTGTTATCTGGTAGCCCCTAGGTAGCTTCTGCATGGGGGCTGGTCAGCAAACCAAGGCAAGGTTGGAGGGTTGGAACTTTCAGCCCTAACCCCCAATCTCTAGGGAGAGGAGAGAGGCTGAAGGTTAAGTTGATCATCAATGGCCAAAGGATTAATTAATCATGCCTATGTAATGAAGACTCCATAAAAATCCAAAAGGACAGGGTTCAGAAAGCTTCTGTATAGCTGAACATGTGGAGGTTCCTGGAAACTGGCACTCCCAAGAGGGCATGAAAGCTTCGTGCCCATCCCACATGCCTTTCCTTCTCCCTCTCTTCAACTGTATCCTTTGTAATATCCTTTATAATAAACCGGTAAATGTGTTTCCCTGAGTTCTGTGAGTCACTCTAGCAAATTAACCAAACCCAGGAAGGGGTTTATGGAAACCCTGAATTATAGCCTATGGGTCAGAAGCACAGGCAAAGTCACCTGAGGCATGCAACTGTCATCAGAAGGCAGGGGCAGTCTTGGGGATGGAGCCCTCAACCCATGGGATCTGATGCTATCTCCAGGTAGAAAGTGTCAAAATTGATTAGAGGACACCAACTAGTATCCGCTGCAGGACTGCTTGCTTGTTGATGGATTAAAAAAAAATCATGCCTTTGGTCACAGAAGTCTTCTGTGTTGATTGTTGACGAGTAAGGGAACACTCTGAGAAAGAAAAAGCACTTTGAGTTTGTTCAGCCACATTCAAAAGGTCTTTAGACAGCTGTGGCCTTTATCCATAGCAATACCAACTAAGAGAATCGCTGAGTGAGATGTGTAGGAAGCTCAGTGTAGGAGCTCACGTCCCCATTCTGGGAGGCTGGAATTGAATCTCACCTACACCAATGAGCATCACACTATTCTGTCCTTAAATACAAAACAAAGTGAGATTCCACAGCTCCTGCTACTGAGCATCTCCCCAAAATGAGATGCTAACTTCTCGCATTCTTCTCATGAGGGTCCTGAAGGGTTCCACAATTCATTTAACAAAATGTCACACAGCAGACATGACTCACTATGAAATCCACTCCTATGCCATACTCTAGCCCCTGAAATCTCAATTTCCAACTGTCTTCAAAGCCTATGTGTTGTGGAACATAGAACTGTTCTAGCATCGAAGCCCAGCTCTGACAACCCTCAGAATATCAGGAAAATCACGGTGCCATTGGGACTCGTAGAGCTTCCACGTCTGTGACTCACTGCCTCGCATTCTTTTCATGAGTTTCTCATATTGTGCTTCTAGTCTGATCCAACCTCTAGAAGTTTTCAGAGCAGAAAACGTAAAAGAGCACGTCTTCTCTATGAAACTATGAAAAATGCAAAAGTACACCTACATCCCACGGCTCTCCCCTTTTGTTCTGCTAATCCAAATTCACAGCAAACCCCACTCTCCAAAAGCATCTAACAGTTGTATAAAAGTCTGCCGTTATGAATCACATGCAAATAAACTATCTCATTTGGCATTCACCACTAAGAAAGGAGATAAATATTATTATTCAGTTGTGAAAAATAGAAGCTCAGAGTGATTAAGTAACTTTCCCAAAGTCACACAACTGATACACAGAGTTGCTGGAATTAAAACCCGAATCTCCTGGTCTAGATCTTGTGATCGGATGGGGCACTGGAGTGAGATGGAACTGGTCTTTAGTCTCCCTTTACAATTTAGTAGTTATTTTACTTAACTGAGACATTTTTTCTTTGTCTTATAAAGATTAGATGAAACACTGGCTATAAAGCACTTAGTTTAATGTCTCACGTGTAGCACAAAGATAATAAATATTTGCTGTAATTCGTAGTAATAGCATTCATCCTAACACTAATTTTTGAGATCTCACTATGTGGCAGGCTCTGTTCGACATTAGCATGTAATTAAATCATTAGTGCTACAATGTGCCTGCTATTTCAGCCTACAGTGATCTCTGCCTTCTCTAATATTCCCCAGCTCATAGTACCTCCAACCATTCAGTGTAACAGCCTCCTGTGTTATTATTCGTGTACACGACAGATTTGGATGTTTGTATTATTGACCCAACTAGTACACAAATGCCTTCAGATCAGGATCCTGATTTGCTTTAGTACACCAAACAATGTCCACGCCCCTGTCCCATCAACCCACGCTCTAGCACCACCAGCACCAATACCTCCTCAAATGCTGGTCCAAGAAGGCGCGCAGCTTGAGGAGGTACATCTTGAAAAGGATACAGTTGCCAAACAAGGTGAGCACAATGAAGTAGATGGCCGACCACATGCCTGAGCTGACCCCGCCCTGGGAGCGGATCCCATTGTACATCACCTCATTCCAGTCCTCACCCGTCAGGATCTACACAAAGCAAATGACAGGCACATCAGAAACCCGGGCTGGTGGAGAAAATGGGGTCAATACCGAGGGCAAATTCTGGGCCTGGATCTTTTGCATCTATCCCCTTGCTTGACTATCCTGCCAGGGAGTTATTTAAAAAATAGTAATTCCCATAAATAATCCTAAACTTTCTTTTGACATGGAAGAGAATTTTAGGCATTAAAAACAGAAGGAGAGCATCAAAGGGAAAGGTTCTGTTCCTCCAACTCCAGAGTGTCTCCTACCTCCAGCTTTGCAAGGTCCTTGTGGAAATCACACAGATCAGGTGGTCTGGTCATTATCTAACTGTCCTCAGAGCTGCCCAGATACAGTGTCTGGAACAGCAGCATGATTAGAAAGAGCCTTGTGGGGCTGCAGCTCAGGAAACTTGGGTTGTGGTCCAACCTCAGATTCTGGCCAAATAGAAATTTTCTTTAGGTCTAAGACACTATTGATTTTGAGTTTTCCCATGATTTAAACAGTTGAGTTTTGGGGGAAGTGAGGGTGAAAAAGAGATCTTGTTAAATAAACACCATTAATTGGATGCCTCCTTAAATGGGTTAGAAGATGCCCCCAGATTTCAGAAAACCACAAATGTGATTCTTGGCTGAATGTCTCAGACTCAGCATCTCCTGAAAACTTAAAGATGTGGGAGGAGGACAATGAGGTGGTCCCAACAGAGCTCTCATATTATTGGCAAGAACAAAGCCACAGAAGTTCTAGGGATTACTGTTGTAATGACTGCTGAACTAGAAGGAGTGCCTCATCCCCTGGGAGGAGCCTGGTGAGGAAATCCGAATTCCCCCGACACTCATCCTTGTCTCGTGGTGTGCAGTCCAAGGGACCCCACACAGCACTTCTGACCCGTCAGCTGGCCTCATACCTGGAACACGGTCATGATGGCTGCAGGGAAGGTGTCAAAGTTTGCTGAAGGAGTCCCATCATTAAAGTTAAACCTGAAAAATAAAATGGAGAAAAGAATGGAATGAAAATCTCACATACCAAGTTTTTCATTCCCAAGATCGTAGTTTTTTCTTTTCTCCTTTCTTCCACACCCCATCCCCATTCCCTACTTTTTCCCAGTTCCACTTAACTTACAGAGACTGTAACAGTTGCTACTATTGATGAACTATGCACTTTGAAGGATGTGGGTAATAAGACAGGGGTTGGGCTGCCCATGCTGCACGTTTCAGGGACAGCACCAAAGACATGGGTCCCCAGAACGAGAACTCTTTACAGCATGAAAGGAATAAAATGGAGAAGTTTACTCCACATACACACTCACTCAGTGGTCAATTCAGGCCATGGGCAAGGGCAGACAAGATAATCGTAACATGGTGGACGGAGTTAATGACCCTAGCCCAACACAGGCTATGACTGGGTTTTGAGCCTCTTTTGGATGGAAAGCTTCTGAGCACTTACCTGCCTCCAAATAACTGCATTCCCAGGAGAGCAAAGACAACGATGAAGAGGAAGAGGAGGAAAAGTAAACTGATGATAGACTTCATTGAGCTCATCAAGGAGACCACCAAATTCCGTAGGGAAGCCCAATACCTACAAAACCCAGACAATGTGACAGCTGTGGACGCTGCATACCAAGTCACCCCCGCAAGCCCAGCTCAGCATCTGCCTTGTTGTCTATGAAATCAGCTGCATTTGTATATTTGTAGGAAGTAGAGAGGGCAGCAACCCATTGCTCCCCTTGGGAATGTGGCATCATAGATATTTTTGGTTTAATATTTGGAGAGGAAGGAAGAGCTGAAGAATAGAGAAGGGGTGGGGCAGGGAAGGGATATCTCCCCCAAGGGTGAAAGAGGAGATGGAAGAAAGTTTAAGTCAGAAAGAAGGTTCTACTCTCAAAGTCATTGGGAAAAGTCCAAATTCTGACCACTTACTTGGTTATTTTAAATATTCTTAGAAGCCGGAGGGCTCGCAAGACACTGATTCCAAAAGATGTACCAGGTCTGAAGATCGCCCAGACCACTTCAAAGATACTGCCCACTGTGACCTAGAGAAGCAATGCCAGCCACAGTGAGAGGAGGAGGGCGGGGGAGGGCGGGGGAGGAGGAGGGGGCATCCTAGCACCCAGCACACAATCAACAGCTCTCAGTGGGGGACGGGGAAATAAAAACTCTCCTCTCCCACCAGCGCTACCTTCAGTGGAACTACCTATGTGGACGGCTGCCACCTCGCTCCCATTGCTCTCCAATCCCCTTCCTAACTTTAGCACTTTGTACTGTAGATTGGCTTCCTGATTCCTGTCCTTGGTGAAAACGACAACAACCAGTTGCTGCTTCTGCTGCTCTGACACTACAACCCCCTGAACAAAGTGACAAAGGAGTGGCACTCAAACCACGGAAACCAATTTGAATTAGTACAAGTTGCATCTCAACACAGACATTTCAGAGGTCTGCATTCTCTCATCGTCCTAAAATTTAGTGCTAACAAGAACATGTCGGTCCTTGATGTAACAAATATCTTTCAGTCATTTGAGGTCTTGCATCCTTCAATGCGACACTTCATGGTGATGTAGGATCTAATTGCTACAAGATGCAGCAATTTCAGATGAACATTTCAATTTCCTTTTGTTTTAATTATGTATTTATCTAACGTCCACTGCGTTCTAGACATTGTGCTAGGAAAAATAACAAATATTAATCCCGACTGCAATGCTGAAAGGTATGGACACAAAGAAACTGAGGTTAAAGTGATCTCTCACTAGCTGTTATGCCTGAAAATTGCCCATACTCAGAACCATATGTTCCAAGTTAAAATGTAGATTAGCAAGTGCTCAAAATCTTTAGCACCTAACTAACTGAAGCTTTGGCAGAAAAAGTAGTGGGACTGGCAGAAAGAGAAGTGGTTCAGGAGCCCAAAGTTCTGCGACCCGGTTCTGCTGCTAAGTGGGTATACGAACTCGGTCACGATAGCTTCTGCTTATTCTTGTTTAAGTGGGAAGACTAACTCCTGAAATGTAATATAGTTCATAGGACTCCTGTAAGCAGCAGGGGACAAAAAAAAAGGTATGTGAAATCACCTTTAAGTGTTAGCGTAATATATACATTTAGATATCCATACTATGTAGAAGGTAAACGGCTAGCTGAGATACTCTATGTGGGGACGTGCTAATATAAGGGTGTGTGTGTGTCTTTGTATGAGGGTCTATCTAGATAATTATCCCAATTTTAAATGGAAATAGAAAAACAAATATATAAGCTTCTCTTTCCTATGGAACCACCTCTAGAATCAAGTCCTTTGTCCTCCTCAGGCTTCCCCCAAGATAATAAGTGGTTCAAAACTCTGCCTATGGGTAGCGCTGTAAACTCTCACGGAGCCGTACACTTAAGTGTACCCTCTATAACGCATGTGTTACATTTTAATAAAAATATTAAAAATCAAGGAGCTTAGAAAAACAAACCAATCAACGCTTGCATGGGAAGGATTCACTGACTTCTGAATTCCCTTTAGCTAATCTTATCTATTCTGCTTTTATATATTCTCACTTCAATGCCTCATGCTGAGTAAGGAGCAAGCTGCTTATCTAAAACCAGGGCCTATCAACACGAAGCAGAAGCACAAGCAGGCTTTCGAGGACTTACCCCAAAATCAAAGCAGTTGAATGAAGAGTGAAAATAAAGGCGAGGCCCCATGCCATACATCTTCAGAGACATCTCCAAGAGGAAGAGTCCCAGAAACAGAAATTCTGCATAGTCTGGAAGTATTAAAAGTAGAGCATTGGTTCCACGTGTGGGGTGGGCTCGTGCACCCCTCAGCTAGCACACCTACCTACAGCAGAGCTCACAGCAACTCATGGTCAGGATACTCAGTGGCCATGTCAGGTCAGGGCTGGGCAGAGCCTAATGATGTCTGAGTACCCTCTGACTCAGGCTGAGTCCCAGGCACACTCAACAAATCAGCATTTCTCTCTTTAAATAGGTAGGCCTGTCACTGGCCTTCATATGGCTGAGAGCCCTCAGCGGGGAAAGAGAAGACTTACTATGTCTTTGATGAAAGAGCTGGAATCCTCCCCACACATCCAGCGGGGACAGGCCCCTGACCCTCAATCTCACCCAGTGGCAGTCTAATCCAGAGCTGACCTAGCAGCTCTTCTTTTGGTCTATTTGACATCTCCACTGCCTTGAGAACTTCCTGCCCAGTATTTCCATGATCAAAACTCCCTATCACTGAGCCTCCTTAAGAAAGGAAGTGAAGGCTTTAACGGTACGAAAAGGTGTAACTTATGCTATCTTGTTGATTCATCGACAATGATCTGTTTACCTAAAGAATGAAAGCTGGAAGCAGTCACGAGATACTCCAGCCCTGCTTGAGGACAAGGTGGCCTCCCTCACAGTGCAAAGAGGCAGAACCCCTCCTAACAGGGCGCTTTGCTCTCTTGTGTTCACACATGCACATCAAGCTGCCCCACATGGGGGCTGGCAGAGGAGGCTTTAGAGAGAGGCTTTACTTACAGAGGAGGTGGGTGAGCCACTGGGGCTGGTTGTGATGGACGATGGCCACACAGGCAGTGTTGAGTGCCACAAGGCTCAGCACAATCCAGTAAAACACCTGGGATTTAACCATGTGGCGAATGGAGATACGCAGAAGCCTTTCCTTGTGCCGGAAATAAGAGACCCCATCTACCTTTGCACTTTTGATACTGGCTCGAGCCAGAGGTGTGCCTAAGGGGGAGAAGGAAGGAGGAAGAATGAGGCTGCAAAGTATCCTGTGGTCACCCTCCATGGTCAGGAAGCATTCGAAGGGCAAGACGCGCTGCTCTAGTCCCAGGGGAAGGTGACCGCCACATTGCAGGTTTGGGGAATCCCCATCTTGTGGGCTCCGTAGTTTCAGCAGGCAGTGACCCTGTTTTTCCTCTCTGGGCACTCTCAGTCCTAGGGAACGTAAGGAGTCCCCAGGCAGGACACCAGTGTCTTGACTCTTAATAGGATCATGTTTATGTTTGCAACAGATTGGGCTTCTCTCTTGCCCTTTCCTTTTAAATATGCTTCAAACACTGGAATCTTTCTGCTGCATTGGTGATATTTCTACCACTGGCAGCACAAAAGAGCAATGAGCTTTATAAGTCTCTTCTGCTTTTCAGGATGGAACAAGACCTGTCCCTTTGTCTGGGGAGGAAAAACCTGCCATCGGCCACAATCTCTAGGAGAACCTGAGATGGAACACGTCACGTTAAAGAATTGCCAATCAGACTGAGTTTAAATTTCACATGATGGAAGTAGGTGGGGGCTGCTGTGGTTAAGCACATGGTTTCAAGATCTCACATCTGGGTCCCTGGAAACCACAGTTCCTCCGAATCCTTTGAACAATGTCCCAAAGTGAATTCTCATCATCACACCCAGAAGAGGGCGGATACCTCTGCAAATGGAATACACCTGCCACACCTGAAAACACTGGGTTGGATTCTTAGCCCTAAACCCCATGAACCCCATGTTTCATGTGAACAGCATCCCCAGGTCTTTTTTTCTTCTTTTTCTTTCTTTTTTTTTTTTTTGGTAATCTAGATTTGATTTCTGCCCTTTTCCTTAATTGCATTCCTAAATTCCAAACTCTTTGGATTCTTTCCCTCCTTGTGGTGCTTCTCAAAGGCAGGATATTCCTTTTCATGGGAGACTCAGAGAGGTAAAAGATCCAACTGGACCCACTCACCCACAGAGGAGATATCAACACAGTGCTCATCACTGGAGTCTCGGGTCATGGCCTCTGTCCGGCTCCTTTTGATGGTTGCCCTTCGAAGCACTACACCAGGGAAAGGGAAGGCCAGTGAGAGGCCACAAATACTCCTAGACCATTCTAGATAAAATTTGAGGACTGCAGGCAAGAGGCCTTGTGTGAGGTCCCTGTGACACAGGCCTTTAGTACCTGAGCCGGGGTAACAGAAATCAAGGATGCCTACAGGACCACAAATGCTGTGCTCACCAGCACCTCCTGAAACACAAGGGCTCTGGAAGCGATGCTAGAGCCTGTCTAACTGCAGGAGGTAAGCAGGCACTCCGTGTCCATCTGTCCTGGCTCTTCAACTACAATGCCACCTCCTGGTGATGAAAGTAGTCTCAAGGTGATCCCCTCACATTTTAAGAGACGGTCCCTTTAGATAGCATTGGTTGTAGGATGGCCTTTTTCTTGCTCAGTATCAATCACATGCCTTGGAACAAAGCAACTCTTGGGTTTCATTTTCATCACTTTAAAAGGCATTTAAATCTGTGACTCAATTCCCTTCATTTTAAAGCATGAGGGATTTTATGACAGAAAGACTCTCATTTCAAATCCCAGAGCACCCTCTTTTCTTTCTCCCCTTTTGATCAAGAGAGATTGCCATCGCCTAAGAGGGGGCAGACGCAAACAGAATAAGGCATCAGAGCATTTCCTTACCTTCTAAGGCGGATGTTCCAGCATTTTTATTTTCTTCAGCGAGCATGACTTCCTCTATATGGAAACAAATGGTTTGGTAAATTATCTGGAAACGCCAAATTATTCTGCAAGACGAAAATCCCTCAGGGACAGCTCCAGCTCAGGGCAACAGAGAGAGAGCAGAGTTCAGAGCCTGTCATAGCCACCAGCTTCAGAAAGAAAGCAAGTGTCACAGAGGGTGCACAGAGAGCTCCTGAGAACAGAAAGGAAGCCTCGGGTAGGGGATGCCTGGGGGGGAATTGGTAACAGTCAGCTCTGTGTCTAATACCTCTATTCAGGAGGATACCTGTGAGAGGAGGAGAGGCTAAAATCCCCCAAGTTGATAGGAATGAAAAATTTCCATTTCTGTTTTTAATTCCACCCAGCTTCCCATCTTTCCTAACTCCCTGAACTTCTAGCAACAAGAGCTTGCGTAGCTTCTCTTGCCAGTGGCCACTGGTCATAACATCTACACCTTCATCCAGGAGCTGAGCCCACGTTTTGGACTTTAGTCTATGTCTCTGAGGAGGGGTCAGAGGAAGACACCCAAAGGTCTTTGGAGACAGCAGCAGGGCTCGTGGGCTTCCTCCTGTCCCCACCGCTTCAATCCTGTCTTGGTTGACCAGAGCTTCAGCCAAAGAGGCTTGGGCCCATCGTGAATTTGTCTCTAAGGTATAATGAAAAAAATAAGTATTTGGTTTTTGTCTCTGGTTCCTGGCAGTCCTTCGAACGAACAGCCTCAGGACTGGAGGCCAGAACTTTCAGCCTCCCCCTACTACCACTTCTGGAGAGGAGGGGGCACTAGAGATGAGTTTAATTGCCAATGGCTGATAATTTAATCAAGCATGCCTGTGTAATGAAATATCCATAAACCCCCCTAAATGTGGGGTTCAGGAAGCATCTGAGTTGGTAAACATATCAATGAGTTGGGAGGGTTGTTCCCAAAGAGGACGTGCAGCTCTGTGTGCCCACCCCCGTTCCCTGCCCTATCACCTCTTCTACTGGGCTGCTCCTGAGTTGCAGCGGTTCCAATACAGTATGGTTGTTCCAAAGTTCTGTCAGTCATCCTAGCAAATTACTGAACCTGTGAAAAGTTGGGGGGCTGGTGGTGTGGGAATCCCCAGATTTGTAGTCAGCCAGGCAGATTTGCTGATTGCCCGGAACCCTGCTTTTGGCTGCCATCTAAAGTGGGGGCAGTCCTGCGGAACTGAGCCTTTAACCCGAGGGGTCTGTGCTAATTTGAGGTAGTATTTAGTGTTAGAATTTAGCTGATTGTTGAACACCTAGCTGGTGTTAGAGAACTGAAGGATGGTTGGAATGATATATTTGCTTGTTGGAGTTCTATAACGACACCACACAGTCCCCTGTGCTCTTCCCTCTTGGCCCCCAGGAGCAGTCCTATACTCTACTGAGGTGTCATATCTGAAGGGTAATATTTTCTGTTAAGCCTTGCTGGCCCAAACCTCACTAGCATCCCTCCAAGTGCACCAGCAAAACAGGGATCTGATGGGATCCTGCATGTCCTGTGAGGAGTGATGGGATGAGTTTTGAGCTCAACCCACAAGCCAGGGAGCTGCAGGCCTCAGTGAACATTCCCTGAGATCCCAGCTGCTGGGGGAAAGCTTGCTGCAGACCCTACTACACAATGGTTTAATTCAAACACTTTTTAACAAGTAAAAGGACAAGATAGGTGAAAGTCATTACCATAATTCCAGCTGCAGATGAAATGGAGAGTATATAATATATTTCCTAGGGAGGGGAACATTTTAAGGCTGGGATGGTACTCACAGGATGGCCGTTATTACCAAGTCATAAATGTTTGCTTTCTTTTTTAAGTATAGCCTCTGGCAAAATGCTAAGTTAGCAGGTTAAGTGTTATTGGTGGGGTGCTCCTTCCTGCAGACATAAAGGGTTTTTAAGTCATTTTATAGCACATGTTCGGAGGGCATCATTTTAAAATCAGGTACTTGTTAAAATACCTCATAGCAACTTTAATTACCTTAGCCAGACAGTCACTTTTGCTGTGCACACTGTCTGGGCTTTGGGGTGGGTAGATCTGGGGACCCCCCAGGACAGATGGAAGGTGTGTGATGCTGCTGAGATCTCTGGGAAGCACTCAGGGCTCTGGATGTGCTGAAGCCACCCCCCTTCCTCCCTACCCCGTGCCTTTTGCCAAGTTCGCTTTAGAACTTGAGTGTCTTTCCAGGGAAATGTAACCCATATGTCTCTGATTCACTCGCGCTCCATTTGTAAAGGGAAGGGCCAGGAAGCACACTTTGACGTCGCAGTGCGTCTTTTTTCTTAGAAGGAGGAGAGAGCTGGCTTTGCCAACTGGAAGAAAGGGAAGCCTTGGAATTCTGTAAGTATTTGAAAGGCAGAGCCCCAGAGAGCAGCATACCGTGCCGCCTGACCTGTGTAGGTGGCCAGGGCTGGGAGGGCTCCTTCCTGGATCTGCTGCCAGCTCTCTTAGTGGTCTGTCAGATGGCTCCTCCGCTGAGGAAGCCAAGGACAGCTGGGACCATCAAGCTGCCTGCCTGGCCTGCAGGCAAATCTGCTTGCCCTCCCATGGCAAGCCTGAGTTAACCATTCTGGGAAGAGGTAGGGGATATTCGTGTCCGCTTCATCCCTACACAACAGCCTTGGAGGAGAAAGGGCGAAATGCGAGTATAGTCAACATACATCGCTCATGTTTCCATAGGCTAAAGGGAGTGCAGATGCCAATCATATATGTACTCTCCCAGCCCTCGGAGATCACCAAAGTTGACTGCAGAGTTTAGAGAGGGTTTTTGTGTGTTGGCATTCAAAGTAAATTCACAGTGTCATTCCAAAGCTCCTACAGAATAAGGCTTAAGCAACTAAGCACTAAGTCATACTCTAAATTTTTCCTGTGACCTCACTTTTGTGCTATGTTTTCTATTAGGAATAGAGAAAAGATACTGACTGTCTTATGTGTATTTTTTTTATTTAAAATAATCACTATTTCCTCTGGAAGAAAATGAAGATATATAATACTAATGCAATCCGACCTTTAAAATAATAAAGAAAGTAAATCCGTCCCTTTTCCTGACAAGTATGGGAGTGATTGATGCCCCTCATAAGCATCCAAACCGCAGCCAAACTTGAATCTGGTGGCTCTGTGGGTTAACGAAATCATGATAGGTTTGGACCTATTCTCACAGGTAGCTGAGAACTATTCCTGATGCTGAGCCACAGGGTGAGAACTGATGACAGCTCAAGGCTTAGGAAAGCACCTGTTTTCACCGTCTCCTCCCTGGATGATAACAATGGCTTCACTACTACTCCCCCTGCTTCTAGCCTTGTCCTTCTGTGGTCTATTCTCAATGCAGCCAGCACGGGCTCCTTTATGGTCTAAAGTCAGAGCACGCCAGCCCTCTGCTCAAAACTCCTGTGGTTCTTGCGTCACTCAGAGTGAAGCCCATAACCCTTACAACGGCCCATAAGGTCAAATATGATTGCTACCCACATCCCCCGTGACAGCCATCACTCTGTCTCCTGTTACTCCTCCCTATTCCTTCCCCCTTCTGCTTCTTGGGCACCCCTGGCTCACTCCCATGTTAGGTACTTGGCACTGAAATACTCCTCTCCCAGATCGTCCTCTGGCTCACCCCTTCATCTCTTCAAGTCTACATAACAACGGGCCCACCCTGACCTATTTAAAACTGCGGCACATGCTATGCCCCATAACCCTACCTTGATCAGTTTTCCCATTGTACTTACCACCTTATCATTGTCTTATGAGTCACTCATTTATTATTTTGTTTAGTGCTGCCTGCACAACTAGGGAACTTTGCAAGAGAAGAGCTTTGGTGAGCTGGTTGACCGTTTGGCTCACTGCTGTATCCCAAGTGCTTAGAACACTGCTGTATCCCAAGGGTCTGACACAACACAGGCGCTCAGTAAATATCTGCTGAATGGATTGCTCAGGAACAGTATTATAAAACGCCACCAGCCCAGCCTCAGCTCCAGGATTGGGTTACGTTTCTTTTACTCAGTTCACCTTGATAAGATGCCTGCCTTAAGGTGTTTGGTAGATGGGACAGCTAGACCCCAGAGGAAAAAGGTGGGATGAACAGGGAACCTTAAGGGCCAACCAGCAGACATCCAGAGTGTCTCTTCTCTTGTCTAGGCTGCGCCTTGAATCAGGGCATTGGGAGTGAGGGGCTGGCCCTGATGTCTCTGCAGCCCACTCACCAGCCTCCTGCAGCCCCCCAGGCCTACCTGCTTTGTCTATCCAGGCCCGGTAGCCATTCAGCTCCCGCTCAATCTGCTGCTGGCGCCGCAGCTTCATGAAAGCCCTTCGGTTCTCCACTCTCTCTCTCTCTTTGGCAAATTCCCTGTGGACAAGAAGGATAAGATTCACTGGGTTTGGACAGGGCCATGACTAAGGGAGAGGGTGAATCAAGCAGCAGAGACAGCATCTGAGCAACACCTCTATTAAGCCCATGGTCACTTTCCTCTGACCCAGGCTGCCACTGTGACCTCCTTACAATGTTACACAGAAACACACCTCATTCAGCCTCACACAGGAAGCCTTCCCAGACTAGCTGCATTCCAGTCAGGACCAACCAATTGCTTGCTCTATTTTGAAAGGTATTTTCTTAGCCATGTGAGAAGTTAGGTTTCAAAATGCCATGTTCCACCTCCTCCGCACCAACGAAAACCCTTAACCCTCTGAAGGGCGCAGCTACTCTTTCTCCTTTTCATAACAATAGTAACTAATGAATATTGACCAGTGATGATGTGTCAACGCTGTATCAAGGTTTTCACACCCGTTAACTCATTTAATCCTCACAACCATCCTGTGAAGTATTAATACTATTAAAATTCCCATCTAACAGATGGGGGAGCTGAGGTTTAGTGAGGTGAAATGCCTTGCTGAGACGTGAACTCTAACCACAATGCTGTGTAGCCTCTGCTGCCCTGTACTCTGGTGCTCAATAAAAGCCACTGAAGATCAATGGGGCTGATGACCTGAAAGGTTAAAATGCTATTCAAAGGTGGCTGATGGCAGTTAAATAAGAAAGGAAGGGTCGTGGGAAGGATACCTGACTCCCGTAAAGCCAGTGGGAAGGTGGGGTGGGTGGAGGAGAGATAAGGAGGCAGAGGGAAAGCCCAGGTGAGGTCAGGAAGAAGACAGAGCCCATGATAGGCACAAGGGACCAATCTCACTCACTGTGACAACAGAATGAGAAGGCTACAGCTCCACGGGAAAAGAGGAGAGAACTAAGGGCTCCCTGTAGAGAAGAGGAGGATTGAATTCAATGGGTGAACAAATGGGGATAAGTAAATCACAGTTTGCTAAAAGGTTCCTCCAGAAGCCACCTCTAGCAAAGCCTTTCTCCTCACCACACATCCTTCCAGGCTAGGGTGCCGCTCACCAGTGCAGTGGCTCCCAGCCATGGCTCAGGTGTTCTCCTACTACCCAGGAAGCTCTTTTACTTATTAAATGTGATCCCCATAAAGAGCCACAGGCCAGGCACAGTGGCTCATGCCTGTAATCCCAGCACATTGGCAAGCTTAGGTGGAAGGACTGCTTGAGCCCAGGAGTTCGAGGTTACAGTGAGCTGTGATCATGCCACTGCACTCCAGCTTGGGCGACAGAGCAAGACATTGTTTCAAAAAAAAAAAAAAAAATAGAGCCGTAGCCTGAATCTGAGGGGAGTCCAGCACCCACTGTGGGTCCTGCCAGTTTCTCCCTCATGTCCAGGAATGCAGAAATGAATGAGGGGCTGGGGATGGGTCCCAGTCACAGAGCAGGGAAAGGGGAGGTGCCAGTCTACCATAATGCCAAGAGACACCTGCTCGGGCCTCACCTGGCCTTTCTGCTGAGATAGAGCTGGTTTCCTTGGGTACGGCCACCTGCTTACAATCAGGCAGAGGGGTAGGGAAAGGCACATTGGAAGGAGAAATTCTCCTGTGCTTGGCTTCAGGTTCACTGGGTTCTACTAAAGGTGCTATTGGGGAAGGGAAGGAGAGAGCCAAAATGAAGAGTGACCAGGGCCAGTGAGGGCCAGTGAGGGCCAGGGTAACTGAATTCAAGCCCTGAAATGCCTCCTTTCCGCTTTCTGAATTTCAGCAATTTGGAAGTAACAAGGGGCTGGCTTGGTTCATGGCATCACCACCCACCGAAATTCTTACCTTTGGCTCTTTGCTTCTTTGCGTCCCTCCTGTCCAATTAGTACCATCGTCCTGTTGGTTCTACCTTCACAAAAGCACCTGAATTCACCCTGCCTCTCCATCCTCACTATCTTGGTCAAGGACCTCACCCTTCCCTGCCTGGATCACTGCAATAGCATCCAGCTGGTCTCTCAACCTCCTGTCTCTTTCTCCTCCTTTCACCCATCTTACACTATCAACGTTATGTTTTTTTGGAGATGAAGTCTTGATCTGTCACCCAGACTGGAGTGTAGCAGCATGATCTTGGCTTACTGCAACCTCCACCTTCCGGGTTCAAGCAATTCTCCTGCCTCAACCTTCTGAGCAGCTGGGATTACAGGCGCCCGCCACCGTGCCCAACTAATTTTTTTATTTTTAGTAGAGTCAGGGTTTCACCATGTTGGTCAGGCTGGTCTCAAAACCCCTGACCTCAGGTGATCCACCTGCCTCGGACTCCCAAAGCGCTGGGATTACAGACATGAGCCACCATGCCCGGCTCAACATTATTGTTTTTTTAAAAGGTCATTCACTGGATCTTATCACTTCCACACCTCCAGTAATAACCACAGTAAGGAACGTGTAGAGCATGTCTTAATTTACCAAGCACCTTCACACATTTTGCTCATTTGATGTTTACAACCACTGAGAAGGTATAATAGGTATTTTCATCCTTAACTTAAAATGTTATGCAACTTGATGGAGTTTAGGTGAGAAACAAACCCAGGTCTTTCTCCCGTAAGAGCCCGAGTCCTTCATGGCCCCCATATTTGCCTAACCTAATGGCATTTTTACATGCTGCTTTATCTCATCATAGGTATATGTCTTGATTTTTCAACTAAGCTCTGGGGGAATCCAGAGAGGTTTAATAAGAAGGTGATATTTTGAGCAAGACCTTGAAAAAGGAGAATTTAAGCAGGCTATGACCAGAGGAACATAATCATCCTGAACATCTAGGGTAAGCATTATGATCAACATATCCATTTTCCAGCTCAGAAAACTGAATCTAAAGGGACTTAAGTGGCCCTTTAAGAGGGCAAGTGTCCAAGGACACATAGCCACTCAGAGGAACCACGACTCTCAGATGTAAATTCCATCTCTTTCTACTCTATTAGCGCCTCCTCTACAGCTTCCATCACCCTCTGCTGAATGAAGAGGATGAAGCCTTCAAGCGTGGCCTTCAGAGTCTTACATAGTTGGAGCCAAACCTTTCTCTTCCCACCATCCCCACCCACCCCCTGCCTGCCTACAGCCCACCACAGCCACGTTTCAACTACAGCACATTCTCCACACTTCCTGAAAAGGCAGGGTGGGCGTTCAAGGCTAGTGCACAATGCTTATCTGCCTGGAATTCCTTCTTATCTGCCTGAGACAAAACCCTTCTTCAAGGTCAGGCTGAAACGTTGCCTCTTCTGTTTGGGTCCCGTCATCCCTGACTCCCAACTTTCCGGCCTCCAGTCTACCTCTTCTTCATCTCTTTCGAGCTCATCTTGCAGTCAGACCTTTACCATGGTCAGCCGTATGTGTGACTGTCTCTCCTTCTTGTGAGCTTTTTGTAAAAACATTCTGTGCCTCATTCAATTTTCTATCTTCCCAGACTAGAACAGGCCTACCACATAGTGTATGTTCAGTAGATCCTTTTCTATGAAAAATATCCAGGCTTACTAGGAAAAATGATAGCTCTTCCCTGATTCCCAGAGGCTTAAAAGAAGGAGTACTCCATCTCTGCACTGACCCAAAGGGAGCAGGTAAACTAGCGGCAACTCCTGCGTGCCGCCACCAGTTTCTCTTGGTTTGACTCAACTATAGTTACTGTAAACTAGACCAAGAGGAATGGAGTGTGTCATCTCTATATGGTCCCCAGAATGACGACGTAGCTTGATTTCTGGTGGGAAAGGCCAACAGACCCCAGTCTAACCTCCCTTTGTCTAACCTCTTCCGATTGCAGGTTAAGCGCTGTTTCCACATGCTCCCTGTGTTTGGAAGTTTCCCTGCTCTTCTTTGCCATTGTAAGCTCCCTTTCCTCCCACCCTCCCACCTGGCATCCTAGCTGGAACTCACAGGCCCAGAGTCTGACGAATCTGGCCAAGCCTCTTGGCTAAAAGAAGCAACGAATGTGCCCCACTGAGGGTACCTCCTGAGCAGCTCCAGCACCTCAATGGAGGATGTGGGGGGCCTCCTTTATCAAGCGGCCTTTTCTGTTTTGTTCTTTCACTGGGAACCTGGGTAGCAGGTCCGGCACCTGTGTTTTTCCTAACTCTTGTCGCCCCTCCTCCCTCGCTGTCATAATTGTTAGGACCATGGCCTGTCTCCCTGACTAGTCTGCAGACTTCACGAGGTCAGGTAAAGCCTGCATCGTATCACATTCCAACAAGGGTCTATGAAGCTTAACCCAGTGTCTGGTATGACAGTAGATTCCACAGATTATAGAGACAAAATATCAAGAACAGCTAATGTTCATATAACACATTTCAACTTGTGAAATTTACACATTGTTTTCATGTAAACTATTTCATTTGTAGTTTCAAAAGCCCTGTGAGATTCAGAAAGATTACTTGCCCAAAACAACCCAATTAGCAAGAGGCAAAGACAAAATTCAAACTATTGTCTTCTTCCAGTTTATGTGCTGTTTTCATAACGCCTTAGCTGTCTTCCCTGCTATCTAGAAGTCAACATTTAAAATCTACAAGAGGGATTTCATTTCAGCCCAAGGTTGAGGAAAATAAGGATATAAAAACAGACGGGTTTTGTTTTTCTTTAAGAGACTATTCTTTTCATTGAGACAGTAGCATAAAAATCCATTGCTCTGTGTTGGGTTATTAAAGACCTAGAATAAAGTTCATAGCGTTAGTCAAGCCAGTGATCTACTGCTTGATTCTGTTTCCATTTATTCATACACATACTGCATTCTGTAGAGAACAGAAGCAAATAAGATTCAGCTTCATAAGCCTTAGATTTAACATGCCCACCAGGCTCATGAATATGTATGTGGCCAGACCTGGGAAAGAAAGCATACTCCTTTAGCTGGTCCTCTCTCTCCTCTGAGGATCTGAGTACCCTTTCCTCTTCGCAGAGGATCCTGGGGTTGTTCCGATGATGATGCTTTTGCAAAGATAAAGCACATTACCGTTATTTAGTTAACCAGATGACTGCTGAATTCCCCCACTGAAAGGCAGCTCGAAGCCGGGCACTATGAATATCTCAATTTATCCAGTTCCCTTGGAGCAAGGCACAGGAAATGTAAAAGGGGGATCCGGCCTATATTAGAAGAGTGTTCATATTCTCTAAGGCCGCTTGGCAACAGCCTGTGGCCTCAGGTAAGAGGACAGGTAATCAACTCCTTTTCATTTGTTCTATGCAGGGTTTCCACACCCAGAGATACAACAGAACTCAAGATGGGATGAGGCTAGGTTTCAGAATTCCAAGCAAGGGGAACAAAAAAACAAATCCCCATGTGATGCAACAGAAACACCACAGGTCTATTTTCGGAGCTTGGGATACAGGTATCCTCTGTTGCTTACAAATGGGGCAGTTACCTCGCTGTCTCGATTTCTTCGTCAGAGTTGAATCAGGACACATATAAACCCTAGGCTCATAACCAGAGGCAGGGATAGATCTGGCTGACTCTGAGAGTCCTGACTAGATTCCCTTAAGAGATTGTACAGTGACACAAATCCAAGTCGTGTTTCATTGCAGATACTTCCCCTTACCCAGTTCTGTTATCCTTAATTTCTGGCTGTTCCTCAGCCTCAAACCTGGCTCCTCTGAGGGAGGGTGACCTGTAAGTCCCCTCACATACGGCTCTTGTATAGGGGGAAGGAAAGGGAGTTGGGGTTAAGCATGGATGAGCCTCTATTCTGGATCCCATGTATGTACTCAAGGCTTGGATTTGTAAATTTCAGTCATGGAAACTAAGAACAAGGTGGATATCTCTTTGCACTGCATGGTTGAGTACAGTTTTCTTCTTTTATCCTGGTTACTGCATTTGTATTTGTGACTACTTTTTTTCTGCAGTAGTGTACATGAGAAACATCAATTGTAAAAACTATTCATACACAGCTAGTCCTATATTACTCATCAGTAAGATGAAGTGGAAGAATTACATAATCTCAGACTAGGTAGAATGCCCAAAACATTTATCATGTGTGCCTAGAGGGGTGAGGGGAGAGAAGACGGGGACTTCTTTGAAAGCCTTTTTAGGTTATTATTAAAATTAATATTTTATGAATGTATGAACCTATAAAGGAGCCATTGCTACAGACAAATCACAAAGTGGCTAATCTCTGCCCTAATAAAGTAACTGGTTTTAGCCCATAGGCTGATACTAGGAGGGGCTTTGATCATTCACATTTCTAGAACTGATTATGCTGTTGCTAACTCTTGGGGATTAGAAGTGAGGCTGATGAAAGCCTAGCTCCAGCCTGAAATGTCTGCCCACGTTATGTCACCCCAGAGTCAGTCACAGGGCAACTGGACGGATATCTCAATGCTCGTCTAGTGATGAAGATGTTCTGGTAGGTCCGCTGGGGTAAGAAAGCTTCTGTTGGAGGACCGCTTGGCTCGTGTTTTAGCCTCTCACTCCAGACCTCTCCTCCTGGCTCCACGCAGGGAGATTTGTTTACTGATGCACAGCCCCTCACTGCTGTCATGGCAACCAAAGAGAAGACAAAGTGCCAGGATGGGCCAGCCTGTGTGACTCAAAAATCTGTTTATCCACACTCCTGTACACACTTGCATGCTTCATCACACACACATTGGCATGGATACACAGGCTCATCCTGGCACAAGCAGCATATGTAGACACACTCTGCCAAGCACACGAATGGCCACATGGTCATATTCCTATTAATCTCCAGAGTCCATATTTCAGAGAGCTTTGCCAAGCTTCCTGTAAAGTCTTTGCTTCAGGAGGAGCGATTTGGGTTAGACATCAAGAAAAACCTCTTCAACCCTAAATGTTCTGAAACTAACAGAAATTGGAAGCATGATTGGCAATTCTGTGTTGGCAGTGGTTTCATTTCAGTGCCATTGGAAAATGGGCTGGGGTTGGGGTGAGCCTTTTCAGTGCTCCTATATTTTCAGTGTTCTTACGAGCTTGGAGAACATTTTCTCCCATTTTTCAGAGAAGCAAACACAGCCCCAGAGAAGGTAAACACCTTACTGAAGGTCGCAGAGTTCAGCAGTATTAAAGTTATTTATGTTTTATCCCTTGACTTGTTCCAGAAAGGATTTAAGGAGACTTAGGTTGTCAATAAATAAAGGCCAAGACAGAAGCTAGCCCTCTAAATCCTATCCATCATTGACTCTAATAAGCAGGATGGGGGCTGCATATCTCAACTACATCACACGGGGTCACTCTTCCTTAGAATCTGGAGCTATGGGAAGGCTCCTCCTATGAGCAGAAATCCTTCCCTAAAATAAAGGCAAATAAGTGACATTACATGAAGCGCTGTATCCCATGCCTACCCTCCACCTTATGTCCATGGCAATGGAAGACAGACCAGGAGTCTCACACACTAGGATATCGGGAGGGGAGGACCTGACAGATCACCTGCCCGAAATCGGCTTTCCACATGCAGGGAAACTGAGGCATAGAGAGAGGCTAGATGACTTGCCATTTCCAAGGACCAGGGCAGTCGCGGCAGACCTGGAGCATCGCATTCCAAAGCCAGTGCAATTCCGCAGCTTCGTGACATTTCAGTTACGAGAACTCAAAGAAGATTATTCTTTTAGGAGCTCAGGGAATAACTAGTCTTTTCTCTTTTTCTTCTCAATCTTGAGATCTCATTTATTTGTTTGAGTAGATGCAGGGGGAAAAAGTATAACAATTAATGTAAGGGAGATAGTGAAGGAACTGGAATATGTTTCCCGTTTTGGTTTTTAACCTTGAAGTTGGTGGAATCCAGTGTGTTAAAGTATAATGATTAAAAGCTCTGAAGTTGTAAAGACCTGGGTTTGAATCCTAGATCCATCGTGGTGTGATCTGGACCAAGTTCTTAAACTGAATCTCGGTTTCCTCATTCATAAAATTAAGATAATTATCATACTTATCTCAAAAGGTTGTTGTGAGGATTAAATGATAGAAAGTACAATGTACAGCAGGTGCTCCAAGTAGCTGTTATATTGCTGACATTTCTGTGAATGTATCTTAATACAGATAACCTATCATCAGGCCTTTATTTTACATATTCATTCCACCTCCAAAATATAATTTATTGAGTCCCTGCTACATAGTAGGTAGTATTTTAGAATATGAGAATATAGCAGCAAGTATCATTGGGAGTGCTGGTTTGTAATCTCAGATACTTGGGAGGCTAAGGGAGGAGGATGGTTTGAGGCCAGGAGTTCAAGACCAGCCTGGGCCACAGAATGAGACCCCGTTCTTAAAAAAAAAAAAAGCAAATCTTTGTCCTCACAGAGCTTATATTATACTGCATGAGAAAAACAATAAACAAGATAAATAAGTACAATATACAGAATGCTATAAACTGATAATTCCTCAGGAAAAAAGAAAGCAGAGAAGTATGGTAAGTACTGGGGTTGGGGGTGGAATGTTGGGTAGAGTGCCAGGGAGGGCCTCACTGAGGAGACTTGAGGAATGATATGAGAGGTGTGAGGAAGTGAGCCAGACATCCAGGGAGGAGGGCTCCTGGGAGAGGTGATGGCCAGGGCAAAGCTGTGGGGCAGAAGCATCTTGTGGGAGCTTTTGAAGAACAGAAAGGGACCAATGTGACTAGAGTAGACTGAATACACAGAAACAAGGTCAAAGTGGGTAGCAGGTAGTGGTGAAGTGAAGGGCTGGATCATGCGGGGCCGTAGAGACCCTATAAAGATTTGAGTTTTAGTTGGTGTGATTGGGAAACCATTGGTGGGTTTCACAGAGGAGTCCCACACTTAAGTTTGCAAAGAATGTCTCTGGTTGTTCTGTTGAGAAGAGACTGAAGGGGGTTAAGGGTGGAGGCAGGGAGATCTTCTAGGTTATATCCAGATGATGGTGGCCTTGGCCAGAGTGGTAGAACACAGCTCAGGAGAAATAGTGGGGCTCTCGATAGACTATGAAGACACAGCTAGGAGCACGTGCTAGCCGCTGAATGAGGAGTGTAAGAGAGACACGCACCCAAGATGACCCCAAGGTTTTAAACTACAGCAACTAGAAGAATGGAGTTAAATAAACCGGGATGGAAAAGATAATGGAGCAGGTTTGGGAAGAGGGAGGATCAGGAGTTCAGCTGGGTATATAAGTCAGCTGGATATCCTGACACTTTTATATTAAAGATCATTAAGCTCAATAGCACCGAATTCTCTGTCATCCACACAATCTGTACCAGCTGCTTCAAGGATTATCTGCTGTGAATGAAACAGAACCATCCTAGACGCTCTTTCTCCACCACCCTCCTTCCCCCCTGCTGGCACATGCTAGAAAGATGTTAACTGATTATTCAGTAAAACATAATCAAGAAATTGTTGTTGGTATTGCTTCAAATAAAATTTAAAACAAAACCAAAAAACCCATGAATATTCTTGGATGCTACACTATTTCATTCTAGCTGCTTCACGAATCCCTCCCATGAGTGGGATGATCACGGAATAGCACGTACTGTGAACATTGAAAAGTTATGATTCTCACATGGTGGTCCTTAAAACCTCTTAAGAAAGGGACTAGGGGATCATACTTTCATCTCTGTTTTGCAGATCGGAAAAATAAAGGCTTTCAGGAGTGTAGAAAGACAAAGGGTTACACAGCAGAATTCAGATCGACTGTTTACTTCTCCGCCAGCCTGCGCCACCTCATTGTGGCACACAGATACTATCAAGGCATGAACTCAGAGGTGCACATGCGGCTTCCTCTCTGTCTCTGCATATAATAGTGTATGTTTGTCACAATATTTCAGTGGGTTCAAAGTCCCGTGGTGCAGGAAGAATGAGCCCCAGGGAAGTAAGAGCATTTCATATTCTTCTTTCTCCCCATCTACACCCCCCACAGCACTCTAAATACAGTATGAAAGAGGCATCCTGACAGAGAACAAATGGCTGTGTTCTTTTCAGAGACACATTTCGCACTCCTCTGAAAAGCCACAGCAACCAGCTCCCTCCCCAAAAGCTTTGGAGGTGTCTGAGGAGAGGTGCGGCTGTGTTCTAGGAAGTGACAGAGTTTATTACCAGGACAACGCTTTGTACACCTCGCCCTCTGTGGGCATTTTTTTCCCCTTGTAAAAAAGCTTTGAATTTCCCACAATCCTTTGTTCAACATCCCCAGATAATCTAAACATTAAAGATTCCTCCCAGGAAGGTAAAATGTCACGGCTCATCACCAGAGGTTCTTCCTTGTGAAAACAAGCCCTTTTATATGCTTTGAGATGGTCAAGTGGAACACAGGAGAAGGCCCAAAGCTGACAGAAATGGAGTGGTGGAGATGGGAAAGAAGAGCCAAAATACGAGGGAAAATGGACCATGGGGAGCTCATGGGGAGAGATTTGAAGCGAGCGGAAGGAAGTTTAGAGGCTTGGTGTGGACTAAAGCACCCAACGTGACTCACCACACAGAAAGGCTAGCCTGGCCTTCCCACTCACTGTCCTTTCCAGGGATGCAATTAAAATGGGATGGGATGTATAGGAGTTTTGATTCACACAGTCATTAATTCACATCTTCAGGGTATATTAGAAAGTCTCTCAAACATAATTCTATTTTTCAGACAGGAAAATCCGGGCTTAGAGCAGCAACTTGACCTGCCCAGATCACACAGTCTGTACTAGAAGCAGCTGCACCTCAACAATGTCCATTCCTTGGAATTGTCTTATTTCTCATTGGTGATCCTATTATGTTGTAAGCTCTGCGAGGGCAGAAACTGTGTAGCTTGCTCTTGTTCATGGTTACACCTGAAGTCCCAGCAGAGACAGGCTGTTCAGCAAATGTTTACAACGTGAATAAGTGCACCACAAGGCAGCCACCAGACAAGCAGCAGTTCAGATGTGGGACAACAGGAGAGAGCAGAGTGGAGGGGGCACACGCCCTGTGCCTTGGCCTAATGTAACTGAGGTTAGCTCAATTCCAGGTCAGTCCTGAAGCTGTGTGGGTCCAGGGTCTGTGGCATCAACAGGGGTTGGGGGCACAGCGGATCTTTCGACTTCAGCTTATCTTTCCAGGAGAGGCCTCTTCTCTTGGGCTTCCATGACACCCACGCTTTGGTTTGATTCTTCTCAATCTCCTTCTCTCCTCCTTTAGACACTGGAGTGCCCCAGTGCCCAGGCATAGGTCCTCTCCTCTAGCACATTCTCCCTCCAGGTGACCTCGCACAGGCCCTTGGAGACTTCTGACATCATCTCTTTGCTGAAAGCTACCAAACGTTTGTCTCCAGCTCCAATTCACCACTGAGCTTGAAGCCCATTTATGTAACTGTCAACTTGATAATCAGCTACTTGGATATCAAATAAGCACCTTGAATGTAACACGGCCAAGTGACTTCTCTCCAAACTGCTCCTCCTCTAGTCTCTCTCACCTCAGTAAATAATACCACCCAGGTCAGGGGTCATTTTCCATTCTTCCCTTTTTCCTCATCCCAATGCATAAGTAATTCCTGGCAGTCTAATCCCTTCTCTCCAAACCCACTGCTGTCACCCTAGTCCAGGCTACTGCCATCTCCTGCCTGGATGCTTCCTGCCTTCAGTAGGCTGCAATAGCGCAGCAGCCTCACTGGCTGACTTCGCATTTCCATCTTTGTCCCAATCCCCCTATTTCTTTCATAGCAGGAAAATGGGGTGACTTATAAATTCAAAATGCATCATGCTATCCTTCTGTTTAAGGCTCTCTTCTGGATTCTCATTGTTAAAATACAAACCCTTTACTGTGGCCTATGAGACCCTCCCTAGATGTACTCTGTTTCTTCTTGACTGTAGGCACGGGAAGGGGGAACTTGCCTGATCACATAATGAAAATTAATGGCCCCACTACCTGCTGCACTCCACTACATCAACCTGTTTATTTCATCAATAACATTGTCACTAAAAAACTACCTTGTTGAACTATTTGGTTTTTTGTCTTTCCTCAAGAATATGAGCTACACAAGAAAAGGGTCTCTTCTGCCATGCTCACCATCATATCTGCAAAACAATGCCTGGTCCTCAGAAGGAACTCAAGCATTATTTGTCGCATGGATGAATAAAGGCATCAGAACATTCAGAAGTACATATTCTTTCCTCTGGAGGTTACCTCTATGAGTCACAACCACTGCAGATCAAGTCTACTAGTAATGCAGTCAATCCAAGAATTCTCAACCAAGACATTCTGAAAACAGGCCATACACCTATTCTTAGACACTCTGTATGAACTTCCGAGACCATTCCAAAGCTATAAAGCAACATCATGGCAGGAAATTCTTCACCATATTAGCTTAAGTATTTTCTGCTGCATTTGAGACGTCATCCCTCTGTAATTTTAGTATCATTTAAGTTGATTGTTATCATCCTTTATTTAAAAGTCTTTCTTAAATTGAAGGTATTTAATAAATTACCAACTTCTTTAGCCTGTCTTACAGTTAACCTAAGTTCTTCATTAAACTGTGATTAATTATTACCTTATTAAAAATATCCTTATCTATTAGAGATAAATGCTACAAAAGCTGGTGACATATAAGCACAGACATTTTCTTCCTAGATGGCTGGCCTATCATAAACGCCAGTGCTTAGGGCTGTGGTAGACTATGCACTTTCCCATGAGGATTCCTAATAATACACACACAATGACAGTGACAAAAAGTCATGAAAGATGATTAAACCTGTGATATAGTATAGTAAAATGATGAAAGATGATTAAACCTGGACTCATTACACCTATCTTTGAATCAGACCACAGGCAAGTTATTAAAGCTTTCTGAAGTTCAATTTCCTAATAAATGGCATTGATTAAAAACTCCAACCTCACTGAGCTGCTGTATCAGCAAGGCCTTGTGAACCAAGGCCCCAGACATGGTGCCTAGTATGGTAGATCTTCAACAGATGAGAGTAGAATCTGAAGTTCCCTAGGAGCTGTCGTCTTAAAATACAAAGAACTGTCATCTAACAGCTCTTGTTACTTTGTCACCTTAAAGTATTAACTAAAATCAGATATTTGCATCAAGGATAATCCAAATCAACAAATCAACACTGGAAAGGAAGGAATACTGGTGAGGTTTAGAGAGGAGGAGAGTGTATCTTTTGATAAAGTCTATGTTACTGAACATTTGTAGACTGTTGGGCAACTTCTCAACTCTAGCTGTTCACTTCATAGATTCTAAATAACTCCATCACCTTCAGGATAGAGTTATTTTTACATAGGACCTTTTATGTGAAGATTTCCTTCAAAGCAGACTCTTCAGAGTTTGGAGCCATTAGAGACATGTGTGAGGGAGGGAGCTTGGACCATAACTAGCACCCCAGCACAGACTTCTAAACACTCCTAAGGCCCTTGTCTTAGCAAAGTCCACTCTTATGTATTTATAGGCAACAGTAGATCCGCTCCTCACAGAGCAGTGGTACTGCAAGTATGAACCATGGACCGATGCCTAACTGCAAACTATTTCCAGTCCATAAGATGTATTCAGAAATTAGAAGCACTTAGTAACTCCTATAATAATTTGACAGATACTTGATGTGTACCAAATATAAGAATAAAAATCGATGGCTTTGTTTTATATCTGCTTATATTTTTCATTTCAGTTTTCTGGTAATCCATTTTATAAATAAATGCATTTTACAAAAGTATAAACACACAGTAGACTGGTAATTTTTAGAAGCGATTCTTCAACACGGATAGTTTGAAAAGCACTGTCTGGAGCAAAACCATTTCTTTGCAGCTGGAAGATGTGGTATTGAGATCATTATACTAATGACCATTTATTTTGTGTTTATGATGTGCCAGACACTCTGTTGAAGTTTGTAGGCACTATCTGCTTTAGTTTTCACAAAACCACAAAATACATGATGCTAGCTCACTTTTTAAAAGAAGTCAAAGGACATTTAAAAACCTATTCCTATTTCTCCACAACCTCTCCAGCATCTGTTGTCTCCAGATTTTTTAGTGATCACCATTCTAACTGGCATGAGGTGGTATCTCAATGTAGTGTTGATTTGCATTTCTCTAACAACCAGTGATGATGAGCATTTTTTCATGTTTCTTGGCCTCACATATGTCTTCTTTTGAAAAGTGTCTGTTCATATCCTTTGCCCACTTTTGAACGGGTTTTTTTGTTTTTTTTCTTGTAAATCTGTTTTAGTTCTTTGTAGATTCTGGATATAAGTCCTTTGTCAGATGGGTAGATTGCAAAAATTTTTTCCCATTCTGTTGGTTGCCGGTTCACTCTAGTGATTGTTTCTTTTGCTGTGCAGAAGCTCTGGAGTTTAATTAGATCCCATTTTTCTATTTTGGCTTTTGTTGCCAATGCTTTTGGTGTTTTAGTCATGAAGTCCTTGCCTATGCCTGTGTCCTGAATGGTTTTGCCTAGGTTTTCTTCTAGGGTTTTTATGGTGTTAGTTCTTATGTTTAAGTCTTTAATCCATCTGGAGTTAATTTTAGTGTGGGAAGGGATAACACTGGGAGAAATGCCAGATATAGGTGATGGGGATGGAGGCAGCAAACCACATAGCCATGTATATACCTATGCAACAATCCTGCATGTTCTTCACATGTACCCCAGAACCTAAAGTGCAATAAAATATATATATTTAAAAAATACAAAAATTAAAAAAAAGAAAAAGAAAACCTATTCAAGGTCATACCTCTAAGTACTGACAGAACAAGGTTCTTCTGACCACAAATAGGTCTTGAGAGGCAAATTAGAAGCCAGGGGACCTGTGCCACCTGAGGCCCTTGGGATTACACTGACAGCATTTCACCACAGCTTTTCAGTGTATTTTCCTCTTCTTTCTTCCTGTGTATTTCCTCCCTTGCATTTGTTATTCTTTTTCATTTTTGTTTTTCCTCCTCTGTCTTCTCTTCTGCCTCTTGTCTCTGAGGATGTACTCAGATGAAAGGATAGGACCCAAGGTCACAAAAGCCCCTGAACTCCACACCACAAATTATCTCTTCCTCATCCTGCTCTATGGAGTTGAGGAACAAGGCTATAAAGAAGGTATTAAATTCACATTCTCATTATGTGCAGGAAGCAGGAAATTCACATTACTCTTATATTATCAAACAGTAATTACTAGAAATGAATTCCTCTGAAAAACTCTAGCTGTCACTAGCATAAAATAGTTAAATTCTTTTGCAAGTAATCATGCTCTACCAATAAACGCTGATCATTTTTTAGATATCTTATATCCAAATGTTACAATGAAATCCAAGTTAAAATTTTACTCCATTCTTATCTGAAAATATATCTTATCTGCAAAAACTATGCATACATGTGTCTATATCTGCAGTCATGAAAATGCACATGCACACACATGTGTATACACACACATGGCCATAGCTCCACTTACAGGAAGGCTGATGGCTAAAAATATACTCCAGGCCAACATTTTCTCCAGAGGTTTATCTACTCCTATGCAATAATGCCTCCTCCCTAGGAAACTAGTAAATACAGGCTTTACTTCTGAAGGGTAACTATAGAGAATTTGGTTATACAATTCTGTTTGTGTGAAATAAGGTAATTACTATGATACTATAAATTCCCCCTAATGTGGCTCAGAAAAATGTTATATTTTGTAGAGAATCTGAAAAGTCAAAGAACTGACTTCTAGTTCTGGCAGAATATAACACCAGTGTTCTGAAATACCTTTTACACAAAACGCCTAGGTGCTAGATTGACAAGCATGATAATTAATGCACTCCTTAACTTACAAAAAAGTGATGGAAATTTCCAAGTGATGGAAATTTTGTTTTTTGGTCAAAAAAAACAAAAACAGACATATGTTATGAAAATATTGTCTCCTAGTCTGTTTCTTGTTTATATTCATTTTCTTAATGGGATCTTTTGATGAACAAAAATTGTTTATTTTGACAAAGCCCAACCAATCGATTGTTTTGATTTTATTGTTTGTGCTTTCTATACTGTATTCTGTCCAAGAAACATTTGTCTAGCCTGAATTCTCAAAGATATTCTCAAATTAATTTTAATCTACAGAGAGACATAAAAGTCTAGATTCACTTTTTTTTGTTTGTTTTTTTTTTTAGAGACAGGGTCTCGCTGTGTCGCCCAAGCTAGAGGGCAGTGGTGCAATCTTGTCTCACTGCAACCTCCGTCTCCTGGATTCAAGTGATTCTCATATCTCAGCCTCCCAAGTAGCTGGTACTCCAGGCACACACCAACACACCCAGCTTATTTTTGTATTTTTTTTAAGATGGGGTTTCGCCATGTCTGCCAAGCTGGTCTCGAACTCCTGATCTTAAGTGATTCACCCACCTCGGCCACCCAAAGTGTTGGGATTACAGGCATGAACCACCATGCCCAGCCATAGATTCACTTTTTTATATGAATATCCAGAGGATATTGCAAAATGTATTAAAAAGACTTTCCTTTCCCCACTGAATTGATCTTGCATCTTTGTCACAAATCAATCACCAATATATATGAGGGGCTCTCTAATCTGTTCTCATGGTCTGTTTGTCTGTCTACATCAATATCATATTGTTTTGATTACAGTAGCTTTACAATAGATTTTAAAATCAAGTAGTGTAAGTCCTACAACTTTATTCTCTTTTTCAGAATTGCTCTAGCTTCTCTAGAGCCTTTGCCCTTCCATATCAATTTTTGAATCATCTATCTAGTTCTTCGAATTAGCCTGTTAGAATTTTGATAGGGATTATACTGAATCTCTATATTGACTTAGAGATAATGGATATCTTAATAATGCTAAGTTTTTCAATCCATAAAGATACCATGTCTCTCCATTTTTCAAAAGACTTTTTAAATTTACTTCAGTAATGTTCTGTAGTTTTCAACAGAAAGGTCTTGACATCTTTTGTCAGATTTATTTCTAGATATTTGATTTTTTTGGTTATTCCTTAAATCTTTAACATTCATTTTAGTTAATTTAAATATAAATTGAACTTCGTCATTGCAAGCATATATAACCCAATTAATTTTTTTTGTTGATCTTATATCCTTTGACCTTGCTGAATTCACTTAATTAACTCTTGTAGAGTCTGTTAAATTTTCAAAATATATAATCATATTATCCATAAAAAATAGTTTTTATTTTTCCTTTCCAGTTGATGCACCCTTTTTTTCCTTTCCTTATTAATATGGCTCAGATTTACATAACAATGTTAAAGAAAAGTGGTGAAAGTGAAAGTCCTTGACCATTTCCAAATTATAGGGAAGAGGGATTCATATTTCATTAAGTAGGATGCTGGCTGGAGGTTTTTTATAGATGCCTGTCTTAAGCCATTTTGTGCCAATATAACAGAATACTTGACACTGGGTAATTTATTTACATGGCTGATGGTTCTGGTGACTGGGAAGTCCAAGATCAATGGGCTGTATCTTGCAAGGGCCTTCTTGCTGCATCATCTCATTGCAGAAGGGTGTAATGGCAGAAGGGTGCAATGGCAAAGCCTGTGCAACAGAGCATGGGAAAGTGGGAAGAATTCATCCTTTTATCAGGAACCCACTCCCACAATAATGGCATTAATCCATTCATGAGGGCAGAGCTCTCAGGACTTAATCACCTCTTAAGGGTCCCACCTCTCAACTCTGTTGCACTGGGGATTATAACACATAAACTTTGGAAAACACATTTAAATGACAGCAATGCCATTTTATCAGATTGAGAAAGTTATTTTCTGTTATTAAGGTACTGTGAGTCTTTATTATAAAGTAGTAAATTTTAAGTTATTTTTGCACATGTGTTAAGGTGCTATATACTTTCTCCCTCTTTTACCGCTAAGGTAGTATACTACCTTGACTGATTTTCAAATGCTAAACCAACTGCATTCATGGATTAAACACGACGTGGTAATGATATATTATCCTTTATATTTTGCCAGATTTTATTAATAATATTTTCAAGGAAATTTGCATCTACATTTATAATGGACATTGTTCTTTTCTTATTATATATTTGTCAGCTTTAAGTATTGGGGTTATGCTGATCACATCAAATGAGTTGGGAAGTGTTTCTCCCCCTACCTCATATCCTAAAGGGGTTTGTGAGGGATCAGTATTATTTCTTCCTTATGTTTGGAAGAATTGACTGGTAAAACAATGTGGCCTAGAGTTTTCTTTGTGGGAGGCTTTTAGAATACAAATTCAATTTCTTTAACAGATCTGTGTTTATTTAGATTTTAAATTTCTTCTGTTAGTTGTTTTTTTAATTTCAACTTTTTAAAAATTCATTTATTTTTATTACACTTTAAGTTCTGGGGTACATGTGCAGAATGGGCAGCTTACATAGGTATACATGTGCCATGGTGGTTTGCTGCATCCATCACCCTATCATCTACATTAGGTATTTCTCCTAAAGCTATCCCTCCCTTATCCCCCAGTCCCCTGCTATCCTTCCCCCCACCCATCTCCCGACAGACTCCAGTGTGTGATGTTCCCCTCCCTGTGTCCATGTGTTCTCATTGTTCTACATCCACTTATGAGTGAGAACATGTGGTGTTTGGTTTTCTGTTCTGTGTCAGTTTGAGCTTTATCCATGTCCCTGCAAAGGACATGAACTCATGGCTGCATAGTATTCCATGGCATGCCCGCATAGCCAAGAAAATCCTAAGCAAAAAATAAATAAATAAATAAATAAAAGCTGGAGGCATCATGCTTTCTGACTTCAAACTATACTAAAGGCTACAGTAACCAAAACAGGATGGTACTGGTACCAAAAGAGATATACAGACCAAAGGAACAGAACAGAGGCCTCAGAAATAACGCCATACATCTACAACCATCTGATCTTTGACAAACCTGACAAAAACAAGCAATGGAAAAAGGATTCCCTATTTAATAAATGGTGTTAGGAAAACTGGCTAGCCATATGTAGAAAGCTGAAACTCAATCCTTTCCTTACACCTTATATAAAAATTAACTCCAGATGGATTAAAGATTTAAACATAAGACCTAAAACCACAAAAACCCTAGAAGAAAACCTAGGCAATGCATTCAGGACACAGGCATGAGCAAGGACCTCAACTTTTATTTCAGATTCAGAGGGTACAAGTGCATGTTTGTTACATAAGTATATTGTGTGATGTTGAGGTGTGGGATATGAATGATCCTGTTGCTCAGGTAGTGAGTATAGTGCTCAACAGTGTTTTCAACCCTCTCCCACCTCCAGTAGTACCCAGTGTCTATTGTTGTAACCTTTACATCCATGAGTGCCCAATTATTTAGCTCCCACTTATAAGTGAGAACATTTGATATTGGGTTTTCTGTTCCTGAATTAATTCACTTAGGATAATGACCTCCAGCTGCATTCATGTTGCCACAAAGGAGATGATTTTATTTCTTTTTGTGGTTACATAGTATTCCAAGGTGCATATATACCACATTTTCTTTGTGCAATCCACCATTGATGGGCATCTAGGTTGATTACATATCTTTGCTATTGTGAATAGTGCTGCAATGAACATATGAGTGCATGTGTCTTTTGGGTAGACCAGTTTATTTTCTTTGGGGTTATATACCCAGTAATGGGATTGCTGGGTCAAATGCTAGTTCTGTTTTAAATTCTTTGAGAAATCTCCAAACTGCTTTCCACAGGGGCTGAACTAATTTACATTCCTACCAACAGAGTATAAGCATTCTGTTCTCTCTGCGACCTTGCTAGCATCTATTGTTTTTCTACTTTAGTAATATCCATTCTGGCTGGTGTGAGACGGTATCTCATTGTAGTTTTGATTTGCATTTCTCCAATAATGAGTGACGTTGAGCATTTTTTCACCTGTTTGTTGGTTGCTTGTGTATCTTCTTTTAAAAAGTGCTTGTTCATGTCCCTTGCCCATTTTTTTAAATGAGGTTATTTTTTGCTTGTTAAATTGTTTATGTTCCTATAGATTCTGGATATTAGACCTTTGTTGGATTCTGGATATTAGACCTTTGCAAATATTTTGCATTTCCATTCTGTAGGTTGTACATTTACTCTGTTGATAGCTTCTTTGGTCATACAGAAGCTCTGTAGTTTAATTAGGTTCCACTTGTCAATTTTTTTTTTATTGCAATTGCTTTTCAGGACTTAGTCATCAATCTTTCTCAAGGCTGATGTCCAATATGGTGTTTCCTAAGTTCTCTTCTTGGATTCTCATAGTTTGAGGTCTTGTATTAAATTTTTAATCCATCTTAATTTTTGAATATATTGAGAGGTCCAGTTTCATTTTTCTGCATCTAACTGGCCAGCTATCCCAGCATTATATATTGAATAGGGATTTCTCTCCCCATTGCTTAATTCTGTCAACTTTGTTGAAGATCAGATGGCTGTAGGTTTGCAGCTTTATGTCTGGGTTCCCTATTCTTTTTCATTGGTCTATGTGTCTGTTTTTGGACCAATACCATGCTGTTTTGGTTACTGTAGCCTTATAGTATGCTTTGGAGTAAGATAGTGTGATGCCTGTTGCTTTCCTTCTGCTTAGGATTGCTTTGGTTATTTGGGCCCTTTTTTGGTTTCATATAAATTTTAGAATAGTTTTTTTTCTAATTCTGTAAAAAGTGACATTTGCAGTTTGATTGAAATAGTAGTGTTCTGAGCAGTATGGTCAGTTTAACAATATTGACTCTTCAATTCATTAGCATGTAATATTTTTCCAGTTTTTTGTGTCATCTATAATTTCTTCCAGCAGTGCTTTGTAGTTCTTCTCGTTAGTAGAGATCTTTCATCTCCTTGGTAGATAGATTCCTAGGTATTTTTTTTTTTTTAGGCCATTGTAAATGGGATTGTGTTTTTGATTTGGTTCTTGGCTTGAACACTACTGGCATATAGAAATGCCACTTTTATATTGATTTTGTATCCTGAAACTTCACTGAAGTTGTTTATCAGTTCCAGGAAACTTTTCATGAAGTCTTTAGGGTTTTCTAGATATAGAATTGTTATTGTTAGCAAAGAGAGATAGTTTGACTTCTTTTCCTTTTTGGATACCTTCCATTTCTTTCTCTTACCTCATTACTCCAGCTAAGACTTCCAGTAGTATGTTGAATATAAGTGGTGGGAGTGAGCATCCTTGTCTTGTTCCAGTTCTCAAGAGGAATGCTCCAGCTTTTGCCCATTCAGTATGATGTTGGCTGTGAGTTTGTCATAGCTGGCTCTTATTATTTTGAGGTATGTTCCTTTGATGCCTAGTTTGTTGAGGGTTTTCATCATAAAGCAATGTTGGATTTTATCAAAGGCTTTTTCTGTATCTATTGAGAAGATCATATGTTTTTTTGGCATTGTTTTGGCATTTTGGTTTTCAAGAAAATTGCCATTTTATCTAAGTTGTTACATTTACTGGCACAACATTATTCATAGTATGACCTTAATTATCTGATTTCTGTAGGATCTATGGTGATGTCCCCATTTTCATTCCTGATTTTGATCTTTGTGTTATTGAGTTACAGCACAGAGCAGATAGCAGAACAGAAAATGTAAGTAAAATGTAGTACCTAAAAAAATTAAGTAAAAATCTGAGCAAATATGTACAAGATCCATATAAGGAAAACTACAAAACTCTGATAAATAAAATCAAAGAACTATATATATTTTTTAAATTAAAATTTTTAATATATATTTTAATGCAGTGCATAGAAATCAAAGAGATGAGAAAACTGAAAGTGAGGCTAATAGAAATGTTAGGTTGAAGACCTTAAATAAGTCAGGGTTTCACAAAAAGAGAAGAGACAAATGATGAGAGGAAATATGTGAAAAAATAATACTTGATTTTTCCAGAATGAACTATTCAGATATGTAGATGCAGTAAGCACAACACATATAAAAGCAGGATAGCTAAAAGGAAACCCATAACCAGTACCATTAGAGTAAACTCTGTAACACCAAGATAAAGTCTTTAAAGCCTAAGGAATTTAAAGAAATCATCTACTTAGAAAATCCAAAATAATCGATTAAAAAACTGGAACCAGAGGAGGCCTGAGTGATAGACCTTCAGCAGGGCTGTAGCTACCATCTTCTCTCACACGGGCGTTGCTGGGCTGTCGGTCTGGACCGTGTAGCTGCAATGAATTCAAGTTCAAAATATGGCAACTTTGAAAGGTATTATGAGGCAACTAAAGTTCATCTAAAACATCCAGAAAATTACCAAGTCTATGAAAATGGAAGCAGCAGCAAAATACACCCGAGCTGAGAGAGAGCTGAAACATGCTCGAATATATAGATTGGGATCTTTGGCTCTGTATGAAAAAGCTGGCATCAAGGTGCCTGAAGACAAGAAGAAACACCTCCTTATTGGTATGCCCTCAGATCGAGGACTGTGTGATGCTGTTCATTCCTTCATTGCTAAACAGATGAAAAGTGAGGTTGCTACACTAACAGTAGTAGCTTGGAAAGAAGTTATACTTGTTGGAATTGGTGACAAAATCAGAGGCATACTTTATAGGACTCATTCTGACCAGTTTCTAGTGGCATTCAAAGAAATGGGAAGAAAGCCTCCTACTTTTGGAGATGCATCAGTCATTGCTTTTGAATTACTCAATTTTGTATATGAATTGATGAAGTCTCCATCAACTTTAATCGATTCAGGTCTGTCATCTATAAGGCAGAAGAAAAGCCCATCTTTTCCCTTAATACCATTGAAAGTGCTGAGAGCACGAGTATCTAAATTATATGGATGCTGATGTGCTGCAAAATTACTAAGAATACAATCTGGACAACATCATCTACTACTCTCTGAAAGAGTCCACCACTAGTGAGCAGAGTGCCAGGATGACAGCCATGGACAATGCTAGCAAGAATGCTTCTGAGATGATTGAGAAATTGACACTGACATTCAACCGTACTGGTCAAGCTGTCATCTTCAATCAACTTCAAAAGAGTTGATTGAAATTATCTCTGGTGCTAAAGCTCTGGATTAATGAAAATGAAGTTCCATCCTCAGAGAAGAGATAAGTAAGGAATATTCAGCCAGGTGATTTTGTTTTTAGCTTACTGCTGTCTTTGTCAGAAGAAAGTGTTCCTCCATTGTTTGAATTACTGAAGACAGCAAGATATTTGTAAATTATCTTACAATAAACAACTTAAAATAAGAAAAAATGGAACTAATAACTGATTATAAAAAAGTTGCACGGTATAAGGTTAGTATACAAAGTCAATCCCTTTCCTACATATCAGCAATGAACAATAGAATTCGAAATTAAAAACACAGTATCATTTACATTAGTATGTAAACAATTAAATAGGTAAAAATCTAACCAAATATGTAGAAGATCTACATAAGAAAAACTATCAAACTCTGATAAATAAAATCAAGAATTAAATACATGGTGAGACATTTCATGTTAATGAGTAGGAAGACTTAATATGGCCAAGATGTCAGTTCTTCCCAACTTGATCTATAGATTCAATGCAATTGCAACCAAAATTCCAGCAAGTAATCTTACAGATACTGACAAACTGATTCTAAAGTTTAGAAAGAGAGACAAAAGACTCAGAATAATTAACACAACATTAAAGAAGAACACAGTTGAAGACATGGCACAACCTGACTTCAAGCCTTATTATAAATCTACAGTAATCAAGATGATGTGGTATTGATGAAATAGACCAGTGGAACAAATAGACCAATGGAACAGAATAAAGAACCCAGAAAAAGATCCACGTAAATATAGGCAGCTGGCCTTTGACAAAGGAGCAGAGGTAATACAATGGAATAAAGCAGCTTTCTTTTCCATGGTACTGGAACAATTGGATATCCACATATAACAAAAATTAATCTAGACACAGACCTCACACCCTTCACAAAAATTAACTCACAATGTATTATAGATACTATGGTTTGAATATTTGTGTCCCCTCCAAACTTCATGCTGAAACTTAATCCTCAGTTCAACAGTAATGACATGGAGCCTTTAGGAGGTGACTAAGTCATTAGAGATCTACCCTTATGAATGGGATTAGCAACCTTATGAAAGAGTTAGAGGAAACTAAGTCCCTTTGCCCTTCCACACCTTCTGCCATGTAAAGATGTAGTATTCATCTCATTTTTTTCTTTTTGTCCTTGTACCATGTAATAACACAGTGTTAGACCTTCCTACCACAGGAGAATGCAGCAACGAGGCTCCATCCTGGGAAAAGAGATCACTCCACCGACACCAAATCTGTAAGAGCCTTGATCTTGAAATTCCCAGCCTCCAAAACTGTGAGAAATAAGTTTCTATTATTTCTTAATTACCAAATTTAAGAGCACATTAAAAGGACCATTGACTAGGATCAAGTGGAAATTATCCCTGGAACATGAGGATGATTCAACGTACACAAATCAGTAAGGGTGATACACCATATTAACAGGATGAAAGATAAAATTTATCATGTCAATAGATGCAGAAACACTATTTGACAAAATTCAACATCCTTTCATGATAAATACTCCAAAAAATTAGGTACAGAAGGAATGTATCTCAGTATAATAGCATCCATATGTGACAAGCCCACAGCTAACTTCATACTCAATGGCAAAAAACTGAAAGCTTTTTCTTGAAGATCAGTAACATGACAAGGATACCCATAATTTTGCCACTTATTTTCAATATGTTACTAAAAGTCCTGGCCACAGCAATTTGGGAAGAAAAAGAATTAAAAGGCATCCAAATTGGAAATGAAGAAGTATAATTGTCTTTGTTTGCGGATGGCATGATCTTATATACAGAAAATCCTAAAGCCTCAACCAAAAAACCTATTAGAACTAATCAATTCAGTAAAGTTACAGGAAACAAAATCAACATAAAAATGAGCAGCATATGTATACACTAACAACAAATTATCTGAATAAGAAATTTTAAAACACCCCATTTACAATAGCATCAAAAAAAAAATACTTAGGAATAAATTTAACCAAGGAAGTCAAAGCTCTGTATATAACACTGACGAAAGAAATGAAGAAGATAAAAATATATGAAAAGATCCTATGTTCATCAACTGGAATAATACTGTTAAACTACTCATACCACCCAGAGTGATATAAACATTCAATGTAATCCCTACTAAAAGTCCAATGACCCATGTTTCACAGAAACAGAAAAAATAATTTTTGCCATAAAGACCCAGAATAGCCAAATCAATCTTGGGCAAAAAGAACAAAGCTAGAGGCATCATACTACCTTATTTCAAGATATACTACAAAGTTAAAATAATCAAAACAGAATGCTGCTCGCATAAAGACAGACATACAGAAAAATGGAACATAATAGAGAACCAGAAATACACACATTTACAGCCAAGGGATCTTCATCAAAGTTTCCAAAAACATGCAATAGGGAAAAGATAGCTTCTTCAATAAATGATATTAAGAAAACTGGATATTCGCATGTGGAAGAATTAAACTGGACCCTTATACACACACCATATCCAACAATAAACTCAAAATGGATTAAAGACTTACACATAAGACCTGAAACCATAAAACTACTAAAAGAAAACATAGAGGAAAAGATATTTTGCATCGGTCTGACAATGATTTTTTTTTAATATGACCCCAAAAGCACCAGCAATAAAGGCAAAAATATACAAATTGGATTGCCTCAAACTAAAGAGCTTCTGCACAGCAAAGGAAACATTCAACAGAGTGAGGAGACAACTTACAGAATGGGTGAAAATATCTGCAAACTGTATATCTGATAAGGGGTTGATATAGTTTGGATTTGTGTCCCTGGGCAAATCTCATATTGAAATGTGGTCCCCAATGTTGGAGGTGGGGCCTGTTGAGAGGTGACTTTATCACACAGGCAGATTTCTCATGAATGGTTTAGTACCATCCCTCTCGGTATTGTCCTCACCATAGTATGTTCTTGTGAGATCTGGTCATTTAAAAGCATGTAACACCTGCCACTGGCTCTCTTGCTCCTACTTTCACCATGTAACATGCAATCTCCCACTTCACCTTCCACCATGATTGTAAGATTCCAGAGGCCTCTCCAGAAGCAGATGTTGGTGTTATGCTTCCCACACAGCCTGTAGAACCATGAGCCAATTAAACTTCTTTTCTTTATAAACTACCCAGTCTCAGATATTTCTTTATAGCAATGTAAGAATGGCCTAACATAGGGGTTAATATCCAAAATATATGAGAAACTCAAGCAACTCAATAGCAAGAAAATAAATAACGTGACTAAAAATTGGCTAAAAGATCTGAATAGACATTTCCCAAAAGACGACATACAAACGGACAACAGGTATGTGAAAAAAGGTTCAACATAATTGGCCATCAGGGAAACCCAAGTTCAAGCCACAGTGAGATATCATCTCATACCTGTTAGAATGGCTGTGATCAAAAGGCCAAAAGATAAATGTTGGTGAGGATATGGAGAAAAGACAGCTCTTGTACACTGCTGGTGGGAATATAAATTAGTACAGCTACTATGGAAAGAGTATTAAGGTTCCTCAGAAAATTAAAAATATAACTACCATATGAACCAGCAATCCCACTTCTGGGTATATAACCAAAGGAAATGAAATCAGTAAATATCTGCACTCCCATGTTCATTGAAGCATTATTCACAATAGCCACGATATGAAATCAATCTAACTGCCCATCAATGGGTAAAGAAAAGGTGGTATATAAACAACAGAATACTATTCAGCTTTAAAAACAATAAAAATTCTTTTTCTGTGCAGAAGCTCTTTAGTTTAATTAGATTCCATTTGTCAACTTTGGCTTTTGTTGCCATTGCTTTTGGTGTTTTAGTCATGAAGTCTTTGCCCATGCCTATGTCCTGAAAGCTATTGCCTAGGTTTTCTTCTGGAGTTTTTATGATTTTAGGTTTTATGTTTAAGTATTTAATCCATCTCCAGTTAATTTTTGTATAAGGTTAAAGAAGGGGTCAAGTTTCAGTTTTCTGCATATGGCTAGCCAGTTTTCCCAGCACCATTTGTTAAATAGGGACTCCTTTCCTCATTCCTTGTTTTTGTCAGGTTTGTCAAAGATCAGATGGTTGTAGATGTGTGGCATTATTTCTGAGGCCTCTGTTCTGTTCCATTGATCTATATATGTTTTGGTACCAATACCATGCTATTTTGATTCCTGTAGCCTTGTAGTGTAATTTGAAGTCAGGTAGCATGATGCCTCCACAGCTTTATTCTTTTTGCTTAGGATTGTCTTGGCTATGCAGGCTTTTTTTGGTTCCATATGAAGTTTAAGGTGGTTTTTTCCAGTTCTGTGAAGAAGGTCAATGGTAGCTTGATGGGGACAGCATTGAATCCATAAATTACTTTGGGCAGTATGGCCATTTTCACGATACTGATTCTTCCTAACCATGAGCATGGAATGCTTTTCCATTTGTTTGTGTCTTCTCTTATTTCCTTGAGCAGTTGTCTGTAGCTCTCCTTGAAGAGGTCCTTCACATCCCTTTAAGTTGTATTCCTAGGAATTTTATTCTCTTTGTAGCAATTGTGAATGGGAGTTCACTCATGATTTGGCTCTTTGTTTGTCTATTATTGTTGTGTAGGAATGTTTGTGATTTTTGCACATTGATTTGTATCCTGAGACTTTGTTGAGTTGCTCATCAGCTTAAGGAGATTTTGGGCTGAGAAGATGGGGTTTTCTAAATATAGAATCATGTCATCTGCAAACAGAGACAATTTGACTTCCTCTCTTCCTATTTGAACACCCTTTCTTTCTCTTGTCTGATTGCCCTGGCCAGAACTTCCAATACTATGTTGAATAGGAGTGGTGAGAGAGGGCATCCTTGTCTTGTGCTGGTTTTCAAAGGGAATGCTTCCAGCTTTTGTTTATTTGGTATGCTATTGGCTGTGGGTTTGTCATAAATAGCTCTTATTATTTTGAGATATGTTCCATCAATACCTAGTGAACAGGCAACCTACAGAATAGGAGAAAGTTTTTGCAATCTACCCATTTGACAAGGGGCTAGTACCCAGAATCTACAAGAAACTTAAATTTAGAAGAAAAAAACAACCCCATTAAAAAGTGGGCGAACGATATAAACAGACACTTCTCAAAAGAAGACATTTATGCAGCCAAAAAACATATGAAAAAAGCTCATTATCACTGGTCATTACAGAAATGCAAGTCAAAACCACAATCAGATACCATCTTGTACCAGTTAGAATGGCGATTGTTAAAAAATCAGGAAACAAGAGATCCCGGAGAGGATGTGAAGAAATAGGAATGCTTTTACACTGCTGGTGGGAGTGTAAATTAGTTCAACCATTGTGGAAGACAATGTGGCGATTCCTCAAGGATAGGATCTAGAATCAGAAATTCCATTTGGTCCAGCAATCCCATTACTGGGTATATATCCAAAGGATTATAAATCATTCTACTATAAAGACACATGCACATGTATGTTTATTGCAGTACTATTCACAATAGCAAAGACTTGGAACCAACCCAAATGCCCATCAATGATAGACTGGATAAAGAAGATGTGGCACATATACACCATGGAATACTATGCAGCCATAAAAAAGGATGAGTTCATGTCCTTTGCAGGACATGGATGAAGCTGGAAACCATCATTATCAGCAAACAAACACAGGACAGGAAAAAAAACACCACATGTTCTCACTCATTAGTTGGAGTTGAACAATGAGAACACATGGACACAGGGAGGGGAATATCACACATTGGGGCTTATGGGGGAGGGTAGTGGAGGGATAGCATTAGAAGAAATATCTAATGTAGATAATGGATTGATGGGTGCAGCAAACTACCACGGCATGTGTATACCTATGTAACAAACCTGCACATTCTGCACTTGTATCCCAGAACTTAAAGTATAATTTTAAAAAATGAAAATTCTATCATTCACGATATGAGTGAATCTCAAAGACATTATGCTAAATAGAATAAGCTAAGCACAAGAAGCCAAATACTGCCTTATCTCATTTATATGTGGAATCTAACAAAGTAGAACTCATAGAAGCAGGGAGAAGAATGCTGGTTACCAGGTGCTGGAGTGGGAAGGGGAAACGGAGAGATGTTAGCCAAATGGTAAAAGCTGCAGTTAAAGAGGATAAATTCTAGAGGTCTATTATATAACATGGTGACTATCGCTAATAACAACATATTGTATACTTCACAACTGCTGAGAGTAGATAGCAAATGTTCTTACCACAAATAAATGGTAAGTATTTGAGGTAACAGACTAATTAGCTGGATTTAATCATTTCACAACATATACATATATCGAAATATCACTTTGTACCTTGGAAATACATACAGATTTTATTTGTCAATTAAAACGTAAAAAGGATAGGGGAAAAGAGCTATTGGGCATTATCTCGTAGAGTTAAACATGCAAATGTCCTGTAACCCCAGAAATCCAGAATCTTCATGGCAGCATCACTTGCACTGGCAAAATTCTAGAAGTGGAGAGGGGATAAATAACTTGCAATACACTTATACTTTCACTGTGTAGAATTCTACACGGCAGCAAAAGCGAAGTGAATGAACCAACCTCTATAAAAATATATACTGTATTTCACAATTCATATAACATTTAGTGATATATTGCACAGGGAAATATACACAGGTGGCGAAACTAAATTACAAGCAAAGGAATAATAAATACTACCCTTGAGTGGGAGGGCAAGAGATGCAGGAAAGGCAATTGGGCTTCCCTGGCACCAGTAATGCTCTGTCTCTTAAGCTTCACTGTTAGTGCCCGGATACTCATTTCATTTTCATTCGTCCCACATATATGGTACAAACCATATATAATATATATTTATTTTGTATATATAAAATATTTCAGACAAAACGATGTTTGTAAGTCAATAAACCATAAGTCACAAAAACAATGCTTCATGGTTATGAGGGAGTTATATTTAATAATAAGAGCAAAAGCACTGAACCAGAAGGAATAAAGCTGGTTTCAAGTTGACTCTGGCATATTCTGGCTATGTGACTGTCAGGAAGTCATCAATAAGCCTTAGTTTATTAATTTATATAATGGGGGAAATAATTTCTCTTAAAGTTATAGTACAGAAAAAAGAACAAACTATATATGCAAAATGCCCTGGAATATGTAACAAACCATATACTATTGTAGATGAATACAAAGACCCTAAAAGAAAATAGGTTGTAATTTTTCTTCCAGTCCAAATAACTGTGTGTCTGTTGGCTGCATCCTTTTAGTTGTCCCAATGTCCCTTCTTTCAAAAGTCGTAAAACCACTCAGAAGCCATCTTTATTTTTCCCTCACCATGTGCAGAGGTGAGCCTCTGGGGCTCTTGGACCCAGCTGCCTTGCATTCACTTAGTTAGAACGTTAGGCATGCCCTCTTCCTGAGCTGTGCAAGTAACACCTCAGAGGGCCACGCTTAGCCAGCTGAGGGGTGACTGGACAAGACAGAAGAAGCGTGGTGATAGCCACCCCCACCACAAGCTGTCTAAATCAGTAAATAATAATCCCAACTTCCCAGTGGGGGCGTGAATCTTGTCCTGAGTGACTCCCCAAAGCATAGTCATAGATCCTATAGTTCGTTAAGAAATATTAAAAGGCGGAACAGAAAACATGAAAACCCCAATAGAAAACGGTTGGTGGGAAAGTGCTGTGCTTCCCCTTGCTCAGGCACCTACTGCCCCAATGACTCCAGGGTCTTGGCTCCCATCTGGCCACTGGAGGTTAGATGCTTCACTCATCCCTTCAGAAAAAAAGTCCTTCTGTGCTCCTCTCTTGAAATCTGTGAATTAAGGGGATCTTGGAGGTTAGATGCCTCACTTATCCCTTCAAAAAAAAAAGTCCTTCTGTGCTCCTCTCTTGAAATCTGTGAATTAAGGGGAGCTTGGAGGTTAGATGCCTCACTTATCCCTTCAAAAAAAAAAAGTCCTTCTGTGCTCCTCTCTTGAAATCTGTGAACTAAGGGGAGCTTGATAACCACCCCCACCACACCAGTCTCATGTTCCCAATCACATCAGTTATATTTATTTTGCCAAGGACATAACAAAAGACAGTATCTACAGGGCCAGTAGGAATACAATAAAAATTAGCACCACATGTCACCCAGGATCTCTGTGTGTCTTTGATGTGAGCTAGAGAAAAATCCAAAAGGTCAATGCAGTCTTCCTAGAATTCTCTTCGCCCGTCACCCACAAGCCTGCTTTCCAAACACCTCCGTGCAGGGAAACTCTCCATATGAAGGTGCAGCAAGCATCCCCACCTTGTCTTGGCCTCTGAACACCATGTCCTCACTGGATTAGGAGGGCACTGTAATTCCCACTATTGGCAATCCAAGCTGCATTATCTGGATATCGATGAGGATTAAAAGAGCCTCATCGTCTTGCTACCCACCATAGCAAGTCAGTCTGAAAGGCCAAAACTCACAGACATGAAATCATCCTTTAAAAAACTTAGTTCTGGCTGGGTGTGGTGGCTCATGCCTGTAATCCCAACACTGTGGGAGGCCAAGGCACGTGCATCACTGAGGTCAGGAATTCAAGACCAGCCTGGCCAACATGGTGAAACCCCGTCTCTACTAAAAATACAAAATTAGCCAGGTGTGGTTGTGCATGCCTGTAATCCCAGCTACTCAGGAGGCTGAGGCAGGAGAAACACTTGAACCCAGGAGGCAGAGGTTGCAGTGAGCCAAGATCACGCCACTGCACTCCAGCCTGGGCAACAAGAGTGAAACTCCATCTCAAACAAACAAACAAACAACTTGGTTCTTACTGGCCTCCAAGCCTCTGTGATTGGATCTAATGAGGAATGAAGACTATAGCTTAGCACCAAATAAAGAGAAAGGGGTAACAAGAATGTAAATCAAATATCAAAAGGTTCACCTGACAAGGATAGGCGGACAAAGGGTACTAACTGAAAGTCAGGGGCCTGGATTCTGGCATTAGTCTATCCCTCGCTGTCTGTAGGTCTAAGTCGAGACTACCTTGGTGGGGGCAGGTGGGGGCTTTATTTTAACTGCAAAGTGCTCCCTGAGGGCCTTTCTAGCCTAAGCACTCTATGGGTCTAACTCAAATAAAACCCAATGTTAGTTACACTTGATTGCTTCTAGGAAGTAAAATTTAGAGAACTAGGATGCAGGAGATAAAAAATATAAAGGAGAGGGTCATTTTATATACAACATAGGAAACAAATGGGGTAGAAATGAGTAAGCACTGAGAAACCAGAAATAATAAAACAATGAAATACAGGTGGAGTGTTCCAAAAGGTCTTCGAGACAAAGTTTGAGTGTCCCTTAACAATAGGTCTGTTTATGCTTTCCCCACCAAAATTAACAGAGCACCTGACTCATAGTAGAAACTTTATGTTTATTGAATAGGTGAGACCAAGGCTGAGAACATCTTCTAGAAGTGGGTTTGCTGATAAGATTTTCACAACTGAAATCACCTGGCCAAAACATGGCAATCTGAAATATTATTGAGAAACTCCCGAGACCCTTCCAAAAGTTAAAAGGAGATGCCCCAAGAGGGACCAAGTCAGTGGGGGGTAAGGTGACTGACCTCCAGTAAGGAAGATGGTGCAATGAACTTGTTAATGGCAGAAGACGGACCACACTGGGTTAGTTATTCACATTCCAACTCGGCTCCCTCAACACTCATACAAGGCATTCATGACATAATATTTGACTTGAGGAGTATAATCTATGGTTGCACAACAGCTTGTTATGAAGACATGAAATAACATATAAAAATCATTTAAACAGTTAAAGGTGGCCTATGTGCTACCTAGCAAGGCAAAAAAAAGTTTTCTTTGTAAGCATGCTCCTGGGAGAAAAAATTCTCCATTTGTTCATCTGATTCTCCTAATTAGCATATACTAAGCAGCAGACATGGTACTGGATGTTACACATAATACTTGTAACTGTCAGCCAGCTAACAGTTTGAAAAACTTTCAGAGACTCTCAAGAGTAACTCACTCTTTACAATACATTAAGCTCCACAAAGCCATATGTACTCCTTTAATTCAAAGGCTGTCAAATCACAAGTCAGAATTAATCTGTTTATTTTCTGAAGCATGACACTAACAAGGCAAAAAAAAACACCAAAAAACAAAAACAAAAAAAACCCAACTTTAAAAATCCCTTGTTTTGGAAGAACACCCATCTTGAATAGGAATATGGCATTATCACCAGACATGAAACAAACAAAGCAAATCAGCAAACCAAACGAAGACAAGAGGAAAAGTTGACAATAATAAGCAATGGGAAAAGACCCCCCTATTCAATAAATGGTACTGGGATAGCTGGCTATCCATATGCAAAAGATTAAAACTGGACCCTTTCCTTTCACCATATACAAAAAACAACTCAAAATGGATTAAAGACTTAAATGAAAAACCTAAAACTATGAAAACCCTAGGAGAAAACCTAGGAAGTACCATTCTGGATGTTGGCCTTGGCAAAGATTTCATGATGAAGACTCCAAAAACAGTTGCAACAAAAACAAAAATTGACAAGTGGGACCTAATTAAACTAAAGAGTTTCTGCACAGCAAAAGACACTAACAAAACAGTAAAGAGACAACCTACAGAGTGGGAGAAAATATTTGGAAACTATGCGTCCAACAAAGACCTAATGTCCAGACTATAAGGAACATAAATCAACAGCAAAAGCCAAACGACCCCTTTAAAAAATGGTCAAAAGACATGAACAAGCACTCCTCAAAAGAAGACATGCACATGGTCAACAAGCATATGAAAAATGCTCAACATCACTAATCATTAGAGAAATGCAAATCAAAACCGCAATGAGATACCATCTCACACCAGTCATAATGACCATTATTAAAAAGTCAAAAAATAACAGGTTTGACAAAGTTGCAGAGAAAAGGAATGCGTATACACTGTTGATGGGAATGTAAATCAGTTCGGCCACTGTGGAAAGCAGTGAATCTCAACAAATTTAAAACAGAACTACCGTTTGACCTAGCAAAGTCGTTGCCGTACCTCCTCTAGGACCTGGTCTGAAGGAGCAACCCGGGTATATAGTCAAAGAACTATTAATTCTTCTATGATAAAAGACACATGCATGCATATGTTCATTGCAGCACCATTTACAACAGTAAAGACATGAAATCAACCTAGATGCCCATCGACAGTGGACTGCATAGACTGTAGTGCATATACACCATGGAATAGTATGCAGACACAAAAAAGAATGAAATCATGTCCTTTGCAGCAATGTGGATGCAATTGGAGGACGTTATCCTAAGTGAATTCATGCAGAAACAGAAAACCCAATACTGCATGTTCTCACTTTTAAGTGGGAGCCAAACACTGAGTACACGTGGACAGGCAGACAGTAACAACAGATACCAGGGAAAACATGAGGATGGAGGATCAGAGGAGGGTAAGGAACAATAAATTGCCTATTGGGTACTAGGCTCACTATCAGGGTGATGAAATCATTTGTACACCAAACCTCAGTGGCACGCAATTTACCCATGTAACAAACCTGCACACATACCTCCATGAACCTAAAATAAAAGTTAAAAGAAAAGAAAGAAAGAAAATCTTATTTTAAAAATAAGTATCTTAAACCCAAGCATAAGAGCATGGAACATAATCCTGCAGGAGACTGAAAAACTACAAGCTAAATACAATTCAGTAGTAAGTGACTGAGAACAAAAATCAGAAGTTCCAGGTTTGGGTACCAACTCTTCCACTGCCTGTTTGTGTGGCTGTAGTAACTGATTTTTTCCAATAATTCAGACACAGAATTCTATCCAGTGCCATTGCATAAAGTGCCATTTGCTAGACTTGAAAATGCAAGGAAGCATAAGATGCCCTGGCTGTACTTAAGTCAATCTTATCTACCAAAGAGTCAGATAAGTTAATCAATATAAAATGGCATATGCCATAAATGGGACAAGGATAACATAGGGAGGGGAGGGGCTCCAATTTTATGGAAGGAACTGGGGAAGGTATTCAGGAAAGAGGATGCCACATGTTAAAGGATAAATAGAGATCAATGGCAACACCAGTGATAGGGTCTGGATCTGTGTTTCCACCCAAATCTCATGTCAAGTTGAAATCCCCAGCGTTGGAGGTGGGGCCTGCTGGGAGGTGACTGGATCATGGACGTGTTTCTCAAGAATGGTTTAGCAGCATCCTCTTGCTGCGGCTCTTGTGATAGTGAGTTCTCAAGAGATCTGATTGTTTAAAAGTGTGTGGCACCTCCCCACTCGTTCACTCTCTTGCTCCTGCCACGTAAGACATGCCAGCTCCTGCTTTACCTTCTGCCACAATTGTAAGTTTCCTGAGGCCTCCCCAGAAACTCAGCAGATACCAGAATCATGCTTACTGCAATCTGCAGAACTATATGCCAATCAAACCTCTTTTCTACATAAATTACACAGTCTCAGGAATTTCTTTATAGCAATGTGAGAATGGATTAATACAACCAGCCATTGAGGAAATCTAGGCTGGAGGGTGGGATTTGCTGGGATGGATAATGAGAGTTCAGCGGAGGCCATATGGAGTCTGAGATGCCGGCAAGCACCTGGGCAGGAATGTCTCATCCTTCTTGGTCTTCCAGTTTCCTCATTTGTGATAAGCAAAACTGACAAGAAGACAGTCAGCATTCCTTCTAGTTAGAGCATCTTGGAGGGTCAGTTTTTGTCTTTAAGTCCTAGATGTAGTTGAAAGTATTGTGTATTCCATCCTCTTTGGAAAGAGGCTAAGAAAAACCTGACAAGGTCAACTGAGCTATGGTCACACGGGGTCCCAGTGTCAGAGCTTGACCAGGCAAGGAAGTGCTCCAAAGGGCAAGGGTCTATTACCCACTATGGGGTCATCATTCATGGGATAGTCATTAATGCTGCTCACATAATACTTTTGGCTCTCTGCCTTCTTAACTCCCAACATTGGATGCGGCCACATTGACCAGTTCTGGCAAATACATTTAAGGGCAAATATTTCATTGCCAGGGTAAGACCCCCAGAGCTCTCTTTCCCCTTTCACAGTGACAGAAAGTGTGGCTGAAGAGACATAGGCCAGAAAGAGTAGGAAGTGATGAGGTCAGAGAGCAGCTGCTTCCCCAGCTCTGGTTCTAGAGGAAATAAGAAAATGACTTGTCCAGAGCCCCCAGCCAAGAAGATGATAGTCACAGAACGAAGCAAAAAATAAAGCAACGCTGTGAGGTAGGTATCATTATCTTCCTTTAACAGATTGGAAAACAGAGTCAATGAAGTTAAATAACTTACTCAGAGCTGGTAGGTGGTAGACCAGCGTTCAGATCCTTGTCTGGTTCTGTTCAAATACAACCCCATTCCCCCAATGACTTGCTGTGATTTACTTTATTCTGTGGGTTGTAGGAAATCATCTGAGGTTTTTATATAAGGGAGTAACATGATTAGGTCTATTTTTAGGAAAATAGCTATGTTTTTGCCAAAAAAGAAAGATGAGGAAGGGACACCATTTGGTAGGCTATGGCAGAAACCTGGGTGTGACAGGATCAATGATACTGGGAAAAAAAAGGAGGATGAGGAGAGCAACAGACATTTCACAGAATAAAAGAGAATCTGCAGACCAGATAGGGATGTTCCAGTAATTCCCAAGGTCCCTAGGATGGCGAAATGGGTTTTTGGTAGGGAACATTCATTTGGTTTGTGGGATGGTAAGCTTGAAGTACTTCATTTGAATCTACCACACAGTTGAAAACATGGCTTTGCAGCACAGGAGAGGCAGAAGTTGGGGACACGGATCTGAGGGTCACAAGGACACAGAAGGCTTAGAGCTGTGGTAGGCAATCACGCTCAGCACGGCTCCCTGGGGAGAACCACCCAGAAGCCAGAGAAAAAGAACACATCCAGTTCTCCTCAACTGTTCTTCTTCCCCCTTGACGGGAGGCTTGGCCACGTGACTCGTTCCCTAATGAAATGTGAGTAGAATTGTCACGCGGCACTTCTGCCCTAAAGCATTTAACTGACAGTGCTCCCCCTGCAGCCTCTCCCTTCTGTGAGGGCGACCGCGCCGGTGCTTGTTGAGAAGGTGGCATCCGAAGACAGTGGAGTGTCCCTAAGCCTGAGTCCCCATGTGGCATCTGGAAAGCAACTCTGACCACACACCTATGGCAACAGGGCTGAAGGTTTCTTCCACTAATGCCGGGAGGGAGTGGTCAGACACCTAGGAAGTGAGAAATGAGAAATCTAAGGGAAAAGGAAGGTCTCAAGGAGCTGGCCAACATTTTCAACTGCCTCAAGGAGGTGAAAGAGCTTCCAGGCTGAGTGACCACTGACTGAGAACACAGAGGACAACTGAGGACAGGGATGGGTGTGGTGAAGTGTGCTGCTGCGTGGACCGATGTCTGGCAAGATGTAAAAAGCACTCTCAGGAGGTTTTCCCTTTTTGGCTCTTAGTTTCCGGAGGCAGGGTGTGTGAGAAGCAGGGTGGGCTGGGCCGGTCGGCATGTGCATGAGAGAACATGTGCGGGCGGAACACACAGTTCTTGACTTTCCCAGCCCTGTGGGTTGGCAGCCTACATGCTGCTCACTGTGGCAGTTTCACTCACTCAGGCCCATGTGGATGTCACATCATGGGCTTGTGCTCTCACCCCAGATCACATCCTTCACCCTGATGGTTGGAGGCTCATGCATCATAGCACGTCAGACCTGGTTCCCTGAAAGTGTCCAGCCACTAATGAGGACATAGGAACCACGCTAACAGCCCATTCTCCACCCAGGGAATACCTCTAGTGACGTCTCCCAAATGCCCATTTTGAGTACCCTCAGTCACTGCCTCCCCTCCACACACTGGTTCCTCCTGGATCTTGACTCTTGCTCTCTGTCTAGCTGCTGAGATTGGGGATTCTTTTTTTTTTTTTTTGAGACAGGGTCTGGCTCTGTCACTCAGGTTGGAGTTCAGTGGTGCGATCACTGCAGCCTTGAACTCCTGAGCTCAAGCCACCTGCCTGCCTCAGCCTCCCGAGTAGCTAGGACTACAGGTGCACACCACCATGCTCTGCTAACATTTTGTATTTTTAAAATTTCTTGTCGAAATGAGGTTCCACTGTGTTGCCCAGGCTGTTCTCAAACCCCTGGGCTCAAGAGATTCTCCCACCTTAGCCTCCCAAAGCACTGGAATTACAGGTGGACTCGACTTTAGAAGATCAGCCTCACTCAGACTTTGGTGCCCTTCTGCACATGGCTTTGTCAATTCTGCACACGTCTATGGCAAGTAAAAGCGTGCAGAATTGATAAATCCATGTGCAGGCAACATGGTTGCCTGCCTGCCCTATGTTCCCAGGCCACGGTCTAGCCTAGTCAGCCACTGATAGGAGAAGGACAAAGACCTCAGAATCCCATCCCTGCAGTGCCATCTGGATGACCTCCAAGACCAAACCAGCCCTAAAGGACACTGGAAGTAAAAGTCTGTGAAAGTATACCTTGTCGCCCGTTTCCCTCTTCACGTGTTTTCACGGGGCTCCCTGGCACTATGTCCTTATCCACCCCCTGGCTGCCCAGCTGGCCCGAGTGTGCCTTCTAATAGGCACCGTCGCTCTGTGCATTTTCCAAGCGGCAGCAGAGTGCAGGACAGAGTACGTAAGCCTTGGATTAAGAGAGCCGCAAGCGAAAAATCCTAGTCCCCAGCTTACTAACTGGCATCCTTGGGCAAGTAGGCAAGCTCCTGCAGTCCACATCCCCGCTGGGTAATGCGGGGAAATACAGCCTGTCTTACTGAATTGTTGTAAGGAAGAGATAATATACAAAAATTTTCCTAGCACCTGGTGGCTATCCAATACATTTTGTCAACTTTCCTGTTATTCTTTTCCAGATTTCTTCATCTTTTACAACTCGACTCCCTATCTATTAAAATGACTCTGCCCTGCTGGAGTACCTCTCGCCTGGGACTCTGTCATCCTTAGGTGCCAATAAATGAGTCATGCAAAGGTGTGAAATAGCATGAGGGCTAGCATGTGGAACTTTCACCAGATACCCTATGCGTAGTTATCTAGAGGCTCTTACAAAGCCTGAACTCAAGATAAAAATGAATAATAGTTCATGTTTCACAGGAGGCTGGTTTAAGAGGTTCTTAATAATAGTATGTGTTATTGAACATCTCTTCTGTGCCAGGCACTGTGCTAAGTTCTTTGCATTCATTACATCATTTAATCAACAAAAAAATCCAGGAAGTATTGTGATCCCCACTTTACAGATGGAGAAACTAAGGCTGAGAAAGGTTAGAAAATTTGCCCAAGGTGACACAGCTAGTTAAATGAAGAATTGGGATTTGAGCCTTGTAATCCAAAACAATGCTAAATTGCCTCCCTCTTCTCCCAAGAGGTCCTTCCAAAACCTTCAGATCAGGGTTGCTTTTGTGTGTCTGTATTTACCCTAGGCTTTTAGAAGCGACAAGGAAAAGGGAGTAGAGGAGACATGTTCCTGGAGGGTAGACCAGTTGTAAAGAGGAGGAAGAGGCTCAGAGGAGCACAGCCAGTTCTAAGTTCATCAGTTACAATCCAGGAGGAATGACCGAAGGATGAAGACAGAGGCCTAAAAAGTGTTTTCTGGAGGAAGTTTTAAAACACGCAAGTATTCAGTGTGTCCTTGTTAGTTCAGTATGTCCTTGTTAGATACACACACATTAGATGTGCAGCAGTACAGTAAGAAAAGTCCTAACAGGCAGTGAACACTTTATAAACAGTACCTGCTCTTATTGTTATTACATACAACCCATTGCTACTGCTCCCAGACACTGGTGTATTTACAGGTGAATGGTGGCTTTGTTTCTGATTTCTCATTTATCTAGAAAATAACAACAAAAAAGCTCTTTTAAAAAAATAGCATGCATCCTGATATCCAATCTCAAAGCCATGGTCTGGGTAGAATAAACACTCTCTCAGTCCTCTTTTAGAGACAGCCTATCCCAACTTCTGTGTCGGGCAAGTCTGCCACAGTTCAGAGTGGCTGGCAGAGGGGTTCCACTATGGTCCTCATGCTGGGGCCACTCAGGATTCCTAGAAGATTAAAGTTGAAGAGACAGCAGAGAACCCAGATGAGCAAGTGTCCTCGCCCACAGAACAGGTCTGTGAGCTAATCTTCCCCAAATACCATGTCCCACACATGGTCATCCTGCCCCCTCCATCTAGCAACCACAGTAACTCTCCCGCCTGCAGGATAAAACTTAATTCCCTCTGTCATGAGGCCCACAAGGAAACATAATGCCAGAGAAATAGGAGGTTCCCTCACCCACTAATGGTTCTAAACTATAGGAAGCATTATGCAAACATTAACTACTTAATTGGTTAATCTGAAAGCAGCTGCAACTTAATAGATTTAATCTTTGCTGATGCACAGAACTCACTCAATTGCTTATTTCAGTGAGAATTGCTGTCTTCCATAGGGGATATTAGTTCACTTATACATCACCCGTTCAGCTTGGCATGGATTATTGCCAAACAGCTATTCGCTGGAGTCTAGTTGGAGCACATATACTAAAGAGAGCCTCACACTTCAGCTGGAGCTAAGCACTCATTCATTCAACATATATTAATTACTGTGTGCCAGACACAGAGCTTGGTGGCAGAGACATCATAGTATACACCCTACACAGTCTTGTGGGCAACAATATCAAACAAGCACAAGGGGGCAGCAGGATCCCCACATTCAGCCAGTTCTCAGAACAAGCGCCTTAACTGATGGATTGGCTCAAATGCTGTTAAACACTGATTATATTATGGAAACACACGTAGTACAATGTCCACGGCCATTCTAATGAGGAAAACACAAACACTACTTGAACCAGGACAAGGGTAGCAAGGGATATCTTCTTTAAAACACATTTTTAATAATAAATAATTCTAAGATGCTCTGGGTGCATTTCCAATTTAAGTATGGTGGGCAAAAACATCATTACCTACAGATCCTCCTCGGCGTTCACATTTTGCATTTCTCAATGCTTCCTTCTTTCACATGAGTCCCATAGAGCTCTGGGACACTTTGCTGGGGAGAAGAGCCTTATAGTTCTAATGAATGTCCAATAATGGGAATTTTACATTCTAAACCGTGGTGGTAAGAGTGATACAGCACACACCATCACTTGGGCTACAGTGAAATTCATTGAAAGGAGTAAAGCTGAGCTATAAGAAAGGGCGGGTGGGAGGGAGGAAAGGGAGGAGAAACAGAGCAGGAAGACAGCCTGGCTTGCAATGGGTTCTCAAGCACAACGCATGAGGTCTCTTTTGTCAGAATGCCTTAGCTGCGCATTGTCCAGAGCCCGGGAGGCTGCAAAGGCATTCCAACCCGACAGCAACCCTGCAGGCTCCGCCAAGGTCAGCCAGAAGCAAGCAGCTTTGACACTACCGGCCCCCAGCCTCTTCAGAGGCATCCTCTGCTTCATGATCACTGTTTTATTATTTTTATTATTTGAATTCTTTCCCTTTTGAGCTTCTCTGCCTTCCCATGCAAAACTGGTTCAGAGATGCCACTTTTGGAGCTCATTATGTTGTCATGGCAACTAGAATTTTCAAAGTTTATTTCTCCTCCTCTCCTCCATGAACTCTCCTTCCCCATCCCCTTCTCTTACCACATATATGTTTTGCATAAGAAACAAAACATGGAAGAAAATAAGACCTACAGCACCACCAGGTAAATATTTCTCACACGCTCTCTATTTTCTCACATGCTGTCAGCACAGCATGTCCCTACTGGATACGTGAAATTACCCCTGTTCCCACTGTCTCCAATTAATATTCTTAGACTCCCAATCACCCGTGATGGTTCGGAGCAAGGCCTTGGGTAGCAGCCATCAGCTGTGCCTCCTCCTCTTTTCCTCCTCCTCTCTTCCTGCAGAGAGAAGCAGATATATTCCTTCCTGCTTATATAAACCACGAACATGCTGTGTCTTATTTGTCATTTGTTAGTCCCTGAAAACAACAACAACTGTGGATGAGGGGAAGTGAAAACACCTCAGATGCACTTCACAGGGGATCTCTCCAGAGACCGGAGGAATTACAGTTGCTGAAACAAAAGGAAAGGAAATCCCCAGACAAAGAACATTTGCTAAATTGATCGTTTAATTATAACACTAACCTTTGCTATCAAAGACTAGGTGAGACAGAGAAGGAAGAGAGATGGAAACAGGGATGAGAGAGCCTGAACTTCCACACTGAACACAAGCCACCTAAGAAAGGCAGTCACCCTGCCACCTGGGGGACACTCGTGCCCTGGCACTCTGAGCTGGCACCTGCAGGTGAAATGCTGGTCTGGGCCACACAGCTGCTAGAGGGGTGGCACTCTGAGGACCTCTGCTCTGGCTGTGCTGGGGTGCAGGTGACTTGAGAGACATACTCAGGACAAGTCTGTGGCACGGCTCCTCCTTCTGCCTGGCGGTCCGTGCCCCTGCCGCGCTGCCCCCCAAGAAAGAGATGAGATGACAGGAAAACGTGGGAATCTGTGGCTGAGGGGGCATGGAACATTCAGTTGGGGCCTGGTCCGTATTAGGGGGACAGTGTCCAGGGGCTCTAAGACAGAATGACTCTCCAGCTACTGAGACTCAGTATTTTTAATTTACGGGCCTATTGAATTTGAGCTTAAATTCTGTGACATCAGACACGATCAATGAGTGTTTTAATTGAGACTCTGCTTACTTATTCTATCATTCATCATTGGTAGCACAAGGAGAGCCCCAAATGCTTAAGCCACAGAAGCTCCAGACTCTAGTATTGCTTGAATTGGCCCTAACAGGATTAGCTGTGTGGCTGGGGAACTGAATGATGATAATAAGAACACGGTACTCTACGCTGAGGAGCAGAGTGAAGGGCAGCAAGGATGTGCAGGACAAACGCATGCTGGAAGCTGGGATAAAATGGAACGGTGGCTATGTCAGAGAAACGGGCTGGCAGAGTGGGTGTTGGAGTGTGTACCGCTGGGTGGGGTTGAGAGGAAGAGACTATGTTTCAGGAGAGGGGTGGGGTCATGTGGACTTAAACTTTCAGGGCTCTAGTTTCCATGTGGGATGAAACAGGAGTGTCCCGCCCAGCCCGTGGCTTCCATCCCCTGGCCCTGTGAGGGATGTCCTCTTTCTGGGCAGTGGACCATCTGCTCTCCCAGCTCATGCCAGTCCTCAATTCTGTTGTCACTCTGCTTCTTCCCACTCACTAACCTTGGAAAAGCTGTTCCTGGCACATAGTAGGTGCTCCACAAATGTTGAATGAATGACCTATGCCTTGAAAGGGGAGCAAGAGCATATGCTCTGGATGCCACCCCATATCCCCTCGGGCCACCTCTGGGTTCTGCAGCTGCAGTGGACAGGACTTAAACACTCACTCAGGTGTGTGACAGCACCCACTTCGAGTGCTACATCTTCCTGACTCTCCACCTATAGAACTTATGGAATTTCTCCAGTACTCTAGGCACCTGTTCAGCTTACAAACAGGAAGACCCCAAAGTGTCATCACTCAAAGATGGACAGGGATTGATGGATGGGGAAAAATACACACACACACACACACACACACACACACTCTCACACACATGCATACATAAATATACAGATACATATATCTATCTCCCCATTTCCCAGTTGCTGGGTGGAGCAGAGCTGAGATACATCCTACATGGTTCCTTCAAGGGTTCCCAGTGGATTAAGCCTCAGCAGTTCATACTGGCAACTACCTCAATTAACACATAACTCTTTGGCTGTTTCCCCTTCTCTGTCTCAATTTTCTCAATGCTCCCTTTTGCGGCCAATTCTTTTCTTGGGGTTGTCTTTCAGGGAACCCAGGCCAAAACCCTTTATGTGAGCTAGTTAAGTCCATCAAATAACTTCTCCCTGACAGAAGAACATTAAACTAGGGGACAGCAAAGGTGCATGATCTCAAATACAAATGCCACCGACTTCTCAAACTTTTGCAGGAGAAAACCCTAACCAGGGTTGAAAGACTATATGGATAAGAAACGCCTAGAAAGGAAGGAAAATGTTTGGCTTGTCTGTGAACACGATCAGCACAGAGCAACCTTGAGACAGTTATCTGCTACCGTTTCTGAAGGTAGTGCAGAGAAAAGGGGCCCAAAAATCAAAGACTGCAAGAAGACCCTCCTCTCTGGAACTAGACAGTCTGGGATGCAACTTGGCCTTGGCCTTGAGGTTCCCGCTGACCATTTTAGGCCCCTTTTTCCCCTCTTATTCTTAGGTGTTTACAGAGGAAATATTAGAAGGTGGAGTTATCAATAAAAGCACAGTCTTGGTTTCCAGACCATTATCTTTGGAAAAAATAATAACTTACTTAATCCACTAGGGCAACTTTCCCCACTAGTTAACGTAAAGGCACCCTTTTTTACAAAATTTACTTTTATTTTAGGTTTGGGGTACATGTGCAGGTTTGTTAACTCGAATCACGGGGGGTTGTGGTACAGATTATTCCGCCACCCAGGTATTAAGCTTGGTACCCAACACTTATCTTTTCTGCTCCTCTCCCTCCTCCCGTCCTCCCCCCTCAAGTAGACCCCAGTGTCTGTTGTTCCCCTCTTTGTGCACATGAATTCTCATCATTTAGCTCCCACACGTAAGTGAGAACATGAGGTATTGGTTTTCTGTTCCTGTGTTAGTTTGCTAACGATAATGGCCTCCAGCTTCATCCATGTTATTGCAAAGGACATAATCTTGTTCTTTTTTACAGCTGCATAGTATTCCATGGCATATATGTACCACAGTTTCTTTATCCAGTCTGTCACTGATGAGTATTTAAGTTGATTCCATGTCTTTGCTATTGTAAACAGTGCTGCAATGAACATTCACATGCATGTGTCTTTATGGTAGAATGATTTATATTCCTCTAGGTATGTACCCTTTAATGGGAATGCTAGGTCAAATCGTAGTTCTGTTTTCAGCTTGCAAAGGCATCCTTTTTAACACTCCTAAGTGACGAATGAAGTACTCCACACAAGTTAATTAGTGCATTCAAGGTCCTATTGCTCCATTATTTTTTTAGCCCAGTTGATTAGTAAATTACATCTTCAGAGTAACTGACACTGTTCGCTAGAGACACACAAGCATCATTCCTCCTGTAGGGAAACAGTGTGGGAGCCACTATGTCAGCGAAGGGAAGCTTACCCATAGAATCAACACAGGATCAGATCAATGCAGACTGTAGAAGTCTGGCAGCAATTCTCTCAAGTCTGATTGTTTTTTCTTTCCAAGACAGGAATCAAAGTTGCTATCCAAAGCCTGTTCATTTTCTTCATAACATTTCCCATTATTTGCGTTATTTACTTGCCTGTTTTCTGTCTCAGCCATGAGAAAAATAAAGTTCCTAAGAGTAAGGGACTACATCTTCTTGTTCACTATCAAACTCAGAGTGCCTGACATATAGGTGCTTAACAAATGTTTGCTGGCTGGACACAGTAGCTCACGCCTGTAATCCCAGCACTTTGGGAGGCCAAGGCAGGAAGTTTGCTTGAGCTGAGGAATTTGAGACCAGCCTGGGCAACAAAGTGAAACCCTATCTCTACAAAAACAATTAGCCAGGTGTGGTGGTATGCACCTATAGTCCCAGCTACTAGGGAGGTTGAGGTGAGAGGATCGCTTAAGCCTGGGAGGTTGAGGCTACAGTGGGCTATGTCTGCACTACTGCACTCCAGCATGAGCAAGACTCTGTCTCAAGAATAATAAATAAATAAATAAATAAATAAATAAATAAATGTTTGTGAACAGATATTTTAGGAAGTGATCAAAGAAGTATTTTCCCCCTTACCACCTTCTACTTAAAAATTTAGTCTGTATCCTCCTTCAGCTCTTGGTCACTAAGGTATTAATTGCTTGTAATTAGATCATCCCTTTCTTATACTATATTTGGTCACTGGGTACGTTGATCTAAACAGAGCATACAATGTGAAAACACAGTGGCAAGAGGATGGAGAAGATAATTCTCTGTGAACAGCACAAAAGGTAGTGGGGTGGGGGCGTGGGGAAGGAAAGGCATGTCCTACTTTAATGCCATTTCAGCCAACTCTACCAAGGGTGGGGAAGCCTCTTCTGGTCTGGCCAACTTCAGCTTGAGGACTCATCAGCTGCTAAAAAGATTAGCTATCAAGTTGAGTCTAACATAGGTAAGAGTGTGTGGCCCCTTTAACAGATTTTGGGGTTGCTCCAGTTGCCCCAGATACTCTCAAACACCATTCATTTCCTGGGTTCTCTATGGAACACGGTATCTCAGTGCTCTCTTGCATAGCAGAGTTAGCTTCTTCAACGGGAAAAAGTAATTTCAATATTTTGCTAAATGAAGTATATTTTGGGACACAATGGTAATTAAGTGTTGAGAAACTAGTGATACACTTGACACCGAGGGGAAAATAAAGAACTTTTAATTCAACTACAACTCGTCAGTTTCTGAACCTAACAGCTAGAAATGTCGTGTACCCAGAATATAACCAAATTGTAAAGACTGTGATTATCAGCCGGGGAAATTGGGAGGTATCATTTCAGCCACCTCAGTGTATACGTGTCTGCAAATGCACAGAAAACATGTGGGCTCAACGATGGACTATAAACTTAGAATGACATGGGGATCTACTGTTATTACAAATTCCCATGTGATAAAGCCAATTATGAGGTTCTGTAGACCGGAAAGAGAGACAAGTTCAAACAAAAAAAATATTTTTTTTCTAATCTGGAAAAGCCTAAGATTTTGGTATCAAAGCTACAGTGAAGAGAACGTACGAGATAAATTACCATGGGGAGGGGGAAGGTCATTCAAAAGGCCTTCGCAACAGCAACAACTACATGGGATCATGTCCACCATGCTGATATCAACAAACGTTCCCTCTTTCTCGATGTAACGGAGACGTTCTTAGAGTGGTACACTTCTTAGAGTCGTCCCTTGATACCAGCAAAATAAACGGGTCCTACCACAAGCGCCCTGTGCTCAGCTCTTTAGCTAATATTAAACTTTCAGGGAAATTATTCACACTGAAAACAATGCCCAAAATCTCAGGAAAAATTCTGATGAATACAGACCTCACAAACAGGAAGTTTTGATTTGTTGGCCTGAGGGCATTTACTGGGAGCTGTGTGCTTGTTAATTGTGCTTGCTAAATGCTGGGGAAAAGAAGGTGAACTCACCATGGTGCCTGCCTTCATAATCCTGTGAAAGGGGCAAAGACCTCCACAAATAACTATAAAATAACGTAACAAGTGCTCTAATAGAGGAGTATATATAGTGCAATGGGAACCCAGATGAAGCTTGACCTTGAAGGATGAGTCAGAGTTCCCCAGTCAAATACAGCAGTGGGTGGAAGTGGCTGTGGGGGCTGGTTATTTCTATGCAAAGAAACGATTACCTGGGAAATCCAGGAACAGGGAGCTGTGTGACCAGGCTAAGGCAGAGGAATCTTTGAGTTGAGGCTAGAGAAGTAGGTTGCAGCTAAGCTTTGAGAGGTCTTGCAAAACAAAGAACATTAATTTGGGCCTTTTCTTTAATGAATTGATGGTGAGTGAAGCTAGAAGTTGAGTGTTTGTGATTATTTCTTTTAAAGTCTTTAACTGCTAAAATTAGAAGTTACTAACTCTGTATTCATCTTTTCTACCCAATCAAGGTTGGTTTTGTTATTTTCCTGAGAATTTACTGGTCCATAATTTTAAAAACGTAATTTAATAATCATGGATCTACATTATTATAATTGTTTTTTGAGACAGAGTCTCACTTTATTGCCCAAGTTGGAATGTTTGTGGAATTGCCCACAAACACAGTTCATTGCAGCTTCAGCCTCTTAGGCTTAAGTGATCCTCTCACTTCAGCCTCCTGAATAGCTGGGACTACAGGCACACACCACCACATCCAGCTAATTTTTTTTTTTTTTTTTGTAAAGACTGGGTCTCATCTTGTTTCCCAGGCTAGTCTGGAACTCCTGGGCTCAAGCAACCCTCCTGCCTTGGCCTCTAAGTGCTGGGATTACAGGTGTGAGCCACCATGCCCAGTCTTGGTCTATATTATTGTCTTATAACTTCAAGGTAAGTTTGTGATACTTATTAATGTTCATTGTATATTATTTAATTTTTTAAGCTCACAGGTAAGAATACGGAAAAACCAGAAGTCTCATGCATGGCTAACAAGAATGTAAAACGGAACAGCCACTCTGGAATACAGGTAGGCAGTTTCTTATAAAACTAAACATGCACCATACAGCCCAGCGACCTCACTCTTGAGCATTAATCTCAGAGAAAAAAAAAATTATGTTCACACAAAAACCTGTACACAAATGTTCTTCATAGAGGCCTTATTTGTAATAGCCCAAACTGAAAAAAATTTACACATCCTCTAAGGAGTGCGTGGAAACAAAGCACCGTATGTCCATACCATGGAAGGCTATTCAGAAATGAAAAGGAATGAACAACTGATATATGAACAACCTGGATAGACTTCAAGGCAATTATGCTAAATGAAAATAGGTAAATTTCAAAAAGTTATGTATCCTATGATTCCATTTATTTAACATTCTTGAAGTGACAAAATTAAAAGAACGGTTTGGCGAGGGTGAAGGATAGTAAGTTTGGCTATAAAGGGTAGCACAGGGATTTTATGCTGATAGGACAGTTCTGTATCTTGATTGTGGTGGTGGTTACACAAATCTACAAGTCATAGAATTATATGGAACTACACACACAAATGAGTACATGTAAAACTGTTGCAATCTGAAGCTCTATAGATTGCATCAACGTCAATTTTCTGGTTTTGTACTGTGCTACAGTTACACAAGATATTACCATTGGGGGAAACGGAGAACATATAAGACCTCCCTGTAATTTTATTTTTATTTTTTTGGCAACTTCATGTGATTCTATAATTATTTCAAATAAAAAGTAAAAAAAAAAAAGAAAAAAAGCCAGACACGTCCTCCACGTTGCCAGCTTCCAGAGCTACTTTTTAGTCAACTGTGTATTGGATCTCCATGTCTCATTTAGCACTTGGGGGCTTCTCATTCCTTTTTGAAACCCTCTACTTCTTCATCCTGTATGATGTGATCTTTCTCTTATGTCCTTTTGAAAATCTTAATATTCTAACTCTTAAATGGTGTTTCTAGAAACCTCTATCTATGGCTGTTTTTTCTTCTCTACCTGTCCTCCGTGGAAACCTTATGTATTTGTACCATTTTCTCTACTGTGTTCTGATAGTGTATCACATCTTTCCTCCCCGTTCTTAAGACATAGATATTGGATGACCCTATCTACTTGCTCAGGTCTCTCAAACGTCAAGCTTTACATGTCTAAAATTAAACAAATCTTCCTCTCAGAATGAGGGCTTTTCTTTTTTCTCTATTATTCATGTCAGTAAATGGAACCAAAGTTCTCCAAAACATTTGCAACTGAATCTGGGATCATATGCTAGGTGATCTTCCTTACTCTTTACAGTCAGTCATTCATCATGTCCTGACTATTTACCACCTCAAATCTTCACCTGTTTTTCCCTTTAATTTCAGCCAGCAGTGCTTGAAATCCTCATTTCCGGTCTTGAACTAGAGCTTTATTACACTCTTACTATTTATCAATCACCTTTTTATCATCTTCCTGAATCCTCTATATAATCAATCTAAAATTCAAAACTAACTCATTTGTCTTTGGAAGTTATTAATAAATTATAGTAATCAGTATATTTTTATTTTTAAAAATTCAAATTTATCAATTATTTCCATTATGGCTTATTGATTTACATAATGCTTAGAAAGGTCTTCTCCCTTGAAGATTTTTTTTTAATTGTCCATGTTTTCTTTGAAGACTTTTATGATTTTTTTTTTTAATGTATGTATTAGCTCCACCTGCAATTTATTTTAATATAAGATATGAGATAGGGATCCAACTCAATTTTTGTCCTTCCAAGTAACTAGCCAGTCACACAATTCACTGAATGATTCATCTTCAATGATTTGAAATGACACTTGACACTTACACTGTAAATTCATACACATACTATATATATACACACGCACACATTATATATACACATACACACATATGTAACGTGTGTGTGTATATATATATAGGTTACTGTATGCCTATATTATACCACATCATTTCAATTATTGTAGCTTTAGAATCTATTTTACTACCTATACAAAAAGTTCCTATTCCTCATTGTTCTTTAAGGAAATCTCTTAGCTACTCTTATATTTTCAGATAAATTTTAATATAATTTAGTAAAGAAAAAACTTTTTTGCATTTATCAATATCGCAGTAAAGACTAAAGTGGAGAAAGCAGACATCTTTGTAATTTGAAGTATTCTTTTTCAAGGACAGGGTGTGTCTTTTCATTTACCTAAATTGGAATATATGTCCTTAGAATCTCCCATTATGAGGGCAGGGATTTTTGTTTTGTTCTCTACTGTATTCCCAACATCTAGAATACTGCCTGGCTCATGGAAGCTCAACAGCTATTGAAAACTGCTTGATTCCATTATTTAGACAATGGGATGCCATTATAAATAATTAACGACACAAATTCTATAATTAAATGTCTAGTTTGTAAAGACTGTTTTCTCATGAATAGCAGGCTGCATTAGAGCAGGGAGAACATTTAAAGAGATAATTGCTATAGTCCAGGACATAGTTTATGAAACTTAATCAGTAGGTCTTGTTGAGCAAGTAGGCACAGAGAATAAGTGAGGAGCAGGTATCAGGATTAACTCAGGTTTCTATCTTGGATGATAAATGTGATAAAGAATCACAAAAAGAGTAAAAGAAAACCAGAGAATATAGAAAAATAGAGGATGTATTTAGCGGTGGGGAAAGATAGTTAAACAATGAATTCTGTCTGGGGCATCCTAAGCTTAAGACACCTAAGGGGCCAAAACCCATCGGTATGCTGCATCCAGACCCACCTCACATGCAACGATACACAAAGACTCAAAACAAAGAGATGGAGGAAGATTTACCAACCAAACAGAGAGTAAAAATAAACAAATAAATAAAAAGTAGGAGATGCAATTCTCGCCTCTGATAAAATAGACTTTAAAGCAACAAAGATCAAAAGAGGCAAAGAAGGACATTACATAATGGCAAAAGGATCAATGTAACAAGAAGAGCTAACGATTCTATAGATCAACAAGACAGAAAATTAACAAGGACATCCAGGACTTGAACTCAGACCCGGAACAAGTAAACTTAATAAACATTTATAGAACTCTCCACTTTAAATACACAAAACACACATTACCACCTCACACCTATTCCAAAAGTGACTACATAATTGGAAGTAAATCACTCCTCAGTAATCGCACAGCATATCATAGGTTTAAATGAAATATTGGTTGGCTGCTTGTTTGTTATTTTCTTCCCTTATTCCTTCCTGTCTACATCATTAAGTATAATTATTAGTATAAAAGAAGTTTTCAATACCCATTTCTAAACTGCATTCTAGCCTGGGCAAGAAAGCAATACTCCCATTCTCTCTCTCTCTTTCTCTTTTTTCTTTCACTTCTTCATTCTTTTTTTTTCTTTCTTTCTTTCTTCCAAAGAAAAAAAAAAGACACCTAAGGGATATCTAAGTGAATATGTACACTTGGGAGCTCAGTAGCAGATCAGAACATTAAATCCAGGTCTGTCTCTTAGAAAAGCAGCCTTTTTTTTTCATTTATTTTTAATTAGGACACTGTAATTGTACATATTTATGGGATACAATCTGATGTTTCGATACATACATATGTTATATAATGATTAAATTAGGGTATTTAGCATATCCATCACTTCACGCATGTATCATTTCTTTGTGGTGAGGACATTTAAAAGCCTCTCTACTAGCTACTTTGTAATATACAATGCCTTACTGTAGCCATCATCACCCTACTGTGCAACAGAACACCAGAACTTATTCCTCCTATCTAAAAAACCATCTTTTAAAACATGACTTCATGTTATATTCTACTAAAGTAAAAATTATCTTCTCCTTTGAAAAACAAGCAAAACTAGATTTTTAAAATGGAACATTCTTGAAATGAGTTTAAATGTAGTCACTGTGCAAGGCAAATTCAGAGAATGGTACAATCATCTACCGGGTTCCTTAAGTACTAAATGAAGGGACAAATCCTGGAGTATGCATCGGAGTTTGCACACGTGAATATAAAACATCACATACATGTGTGAAAATGTGTGTATGTGTGCATATGTGTATGTGTGTACATATGTGTCTATGTGTATACGTGTGTGTGTGTATGTACATATGTATCAGAGTGTTAGAAGATTTACCTATACTAAGAGCATGGCTGAGGAGCTACCAGGATGTTTCAGTTACCTAAGAACTTGGCCAACCAGAAATTCATGTGTGAAAAATTATTCAACAGAGAATGGAGGCATTTTTATATTTGTCTACTGTCTTCATATCCAAAAAGGGACCTAATGAAGTCCCAATCCAATTGTCCACAGTTCTCTTTAAAAAAGATAAACGCTTGTAAAACAGTACCTTGTTTTGAGTATTTGTCTTGATTATTCTACTCACTGATTTCTCTATTCCTTTTCCCTCAACACCTTGACCCTGCCTCTCAGATGCAACCTTTCTGGATAGGATTCTTGGCTTCTCCCAGCTATGACTTCACCTCTCCACCCCCGCCACTGTAGCCAAGGATGCCCTCACCTTGACTGAGCCCCCAGGACCACCTGTCCTGACATTGCCTCTGCTTCCCACGGTAGATAACAGCAAGAAACACTAGAGCTTAATTTTTGAGAGGAGACAGAATTTTAATTAGTACAAGAAAACCAGAGCCTTTCTCCCTGCAAAAGTGGCTGCATTACATTCCACATTCATATTTTACAGCCCATAGCGTTGTCAACACAGGGCATTTCAGGGTATTGGTGCTGACTGTACTTCTTCCTAACAATAAAGTCCTAAAATGGGGAGTGATAGTACACATAATATAGATTGCATGTGCAACAGAAAAATATAAGCTCCATGGAGGCAGGGATTTTTGAATCCCCATCATCTAGAGCACAGTGTCTGGCACTAAGTATATGTTGAATTAATCAGCTCAAAAGAGCACTTTGTTGTTGTGCTGGAGCATGTGTGTGAATCACTAGAAGCCAAGCAGCAAAGATCCCATTGCAAATCCCGACTCCATACGGAGAAGCAGTGCTTTGTGTAACAAGCGCACTGGACTGAGAGTCATAAAATCACACTTACATTTATAATTTAGGGCACATCACTTGCTCACTTTGAGCTGCAATCTCCTTATTTGTAAAATAATAATATACTTCTTAGCATTACTGGGAGAATCAACGACATGATATGCTTTATAAACAAAATGCTCTAAAGTAAAAAAGAATAATTGTTTTGCCTTTTTCTGCTTCCAACAGCCTTAGCTGCCCACAACTGCCAACAGGAATAACAGTTTTAACAATCCTTTAGAAGTGATTATTTTGAAAACATGTGCCACATATGATATAAAAGGGTTAATATCCTTACAACGCAAATAATCCAAGTTCATGTTAAAAAGATAAATGTGTCAATTTATAGGAAAATGGGCAAAGGATATGAGGAATTAACTAGAAGAAAAAAATTGGCAATGACCAAGTGTAAAAATGTTCAACCTGTCACAATTATTTTTCTGTAACGCTTGTAAGCTGGGATCATCATTCTAGAAAGCAAACAGCTTCTCTGGAGGTTTTCTGAGGATATCCAATACCAGTGATTATGCTCCTGGCTTTAAAGATGCCAGCTTCTTCCTTAGTTCTAATACTGTCCTCCAGGAGGTCATGGGGGAGTATGGCGTCCCCTAGGAGGGTCCTGATGTTACTCAGTTTCCCTTTAATTCATCAATCATTTCTTGAACACAGAAGCAAGGCACTAAGATATCAGGAGCAATTCAACTACATGGAAAGACATCCTCAACATAAGAAACAAAACTTAATGGGTGACAGAGACAACTGTGATTCCAAAGCACGGAAAGACAGTGCATCCAGAAGAAGGCAGGAGAGCTCCGCCCCTCATTAGACTGTGCAGCTTAGGCAAGAGTCTTAGCCACTCTCAGCCTCCATTTCCTCAATTATAAAATGGGATTAACAAGAGTACCTGACTCTGAGTACCCAGGCTGTTACAAAAATTAACTGAAATAATGTATACAAAGCATTTAGCACAGTATTGGGCAGATGACGAGCTTTCAATAAATATTAGCTCTTATCTTTAGTAGTATTAAATTCTGTAACAATTCCGTGATGTTACTATGAGTGACAGAGTCTATAACCAAGAGGCACATAGTGCTATGGGACCATGTGGGAGAAAGATTTTAATACTAATTGTAAAGTGAGAGTAGGGGAAACAGACCTGGGAAGATCTCACGAAAGGAGTCAAAGTTAAAACAAGCTGAGAGGAACGAGCAAAAATTTAACAAAGGAAATTAGAGGCTTACTCCAGACCACATGAGCAGAGGGTAGAAAGGCCCAGGTACTCCAAGGAACTTCCAATGGTGGAGTGTCCAAGTTGATGGCCTCATGTGGGGCCCAAGGACATAGTCTGTCTTTGCTGCTCCTGTGCCATGGATGGTCAGCTCAACCAGTGGAATCTGAAGACATCTGAGCCCAAGCTAAACAACTCAATGGGAATACCTGGTACGTAAGAATGACTCTTTCCCAGCCCTACCTACTAAGTGTAAACCAGGCTCTTGAGAGAAGAAATCTGCTACTAACAGCTAACATTTATGAAGTATTTACTATCTCCCAGGTATTACACACTTAACACGTATGATCTGATTTCCTTTCCCCAGTAATCTTACATGACAAACACTAACATCCTCATTCACACAGTTGGGTAAGTGAAGGTATAGAAAAGTGAAATGACTTACCTAACATCATCGTCACAGCTGGCAAGTGACAGGAACAGAACTCAAACCCAGCTAGACTGCCTACAGAGTCCGTATTTTATTACTAGGCTGTATATAGGCCACAGAGGAAAAAACACCCCAGACAGGGAGCCAGGGCACCTAGCTTCTCCTAGCTAAGGTCTGACACTAAACAGCTGTGTACAAAGCAAGTCGTTTCACTCTCCAGCCGAGTTTCCTCCATTGTAACAAGCAGACAGACGCAACAACACTTAGAATCTTGTCTTCCTCAACTAATTTTTGTCTCACCCTAAGATACAGTTTTCACAGCTGATACACAAAGCAGTGTCTGGAAAATGCAGATTCTCTCAGCAAGCTCCCATAAGCTTTTTATGTGACCACCCCATGGTCACACAACTCACCCAGGGAAAGTCCTTTTCGTCAGTGGAGGAATTTTGAACACGCTGCTCTGGTCATCATAACTGGGTATCGTATTTCTGTCCACAGGACTGGCAAGTTCCACATGCCATGGCTGTCACAGAGGTCCCGTTCATGTTCACCAAGTTTGCTATACCAGATGACAGATAATTTCCTTCCATAAAGGACATTTAAACCATCTGGAGGATCTGCTTAAAGGCATAGGTGTTTGTGCCTAGTAGACCTCAATCCAAATTCTGAACCTGTTGCTCATGAGCTTTGTTTACGTTGGCAAATTACCGAGTGTCCTAGTCACAGTATCTCAATTTATAAAAGGAAGTTAGTACTTCCTCATACAGTCACTGTGGGGATTAAATGGGACAATGTGTGTCATGTGACTGGCACAATGCTTGATGGATAGCACAGTCTCAAAAAATTACAGCTTAAAAGAAAAACAACCTAAGACAAACCCTACTACTCCACACTCCTGTGAAGCAGCCAGAAGCCATGACATGTGTTACACTTTCCCATACTCGGCAGGTCCGAAACCTGACCTCTTTCCCTTAAGACCGACCCTTTGGCCTGTGTTCTCCCCCAGCCACCTTCAGTCTCAATTTGGAAACCTAAAAGCAATCCAAGAGACTTCCCTTTGATTTCCATGCCAAACCCACTCAGACATACTCACACTGTCTGGAGTCCTGCAGATGCAACAGCTGCCCCCAACACCTCCTAGAGCTGCCCCGTCCTTCCCTCCCCTACTGCTGTACTCCTTCAGCCCCGCTGCTTCTCTGCTTCTCCCCTGAAGTGCTGCTCCTCCCTATTTGCTTCCAGTCTTGCTTCTCTATGTACCTTCTCCAGGGTGATCGTTTTCAAATGCAAATCTAGCCATCTTCTGATCTAACAATCTAAAACCTCCCACAAGCTTCTGGGATCAAGCTTAATTATCACCTTAGCCCAAGACGCCCTTCTCGATGAGCCTCTGCCTGTGCCTCTGTGCTAGAATGTGCTTCTCCCTTGTTCTCTCAGACTATCACTGGCTTTCCAAAAGCACACACCACTGTCACCTGCTTCAGTTGGCCTTACCTGATCCTTGCCCCTTCTAATTTAAATGCCCCCCTTTGCTATCTCTTCCTAGACTCAAACTCCTTGAGAATAACAACTATCTGTCCTTGTTTGACCCAGTGTCCCTAGCCCCTAGCAGTGAGTCACATACAACAGTACTTAGTAGCTCTTGTGTGAGTCAGTCACTGAGTCTCTCCCGGTCGATTTCAGTGCTAGAATCCCAGCAGAATTACTCTCCCTTATTTCAGCCAGTCACCTTCGATGTCAGCCAGCCTTGGGAGGATCACACATCAAACTAATACTCAATGACTCCCCTCAGAGATCTCATCTGGAACATTGCGCTGGACACAAATAATTTCCTTCTTAAGATTAGCAGCCAATCCTACCTCAGGTCAGGCCCAGGAAATACTCAGGTACCACCTCCTAATATGGAATGGCACGTCCAACAGGAGATGCGGGTTTAACACTGAAGGTATAGTTGTTAATCTGCCCACTGTGGCCAAGACCCAGGTCTTATTCATCTTTTTATCCTCAACCACGCCTTGCAAGCTAGTAAGTACTCAAAATTAGTGACCTGTATATATGAATCTCAAAAAAAAAAAAAAACAATAGCTTTGGGGAGGGACTAGCATTCTGGACTATTTGAACTTAGAGCCCCGTTGCATGTATTTTGAAAGATTTCCATAATTAGTCTACAATCTCCTTATTTTACCCATCTTTGTATTCTAAATGTCTAGCAATGTATCTTTTGCATAGCAGACATTCAAACACTTGCTGAATCTCACCGAATCAGCTTGCACATGAGTGGTTAGCAAGGCAGACAGCTGTAGTTTTGCCTGTTGTGGGAGCCACTCTACGCATTCATGAGATGCAACCAGAAGAATTCCTCCTCTACTATGGACAGTTTACCATTTCCCATTAGTCTTAGGGCAACGGGACCTTGGCAGTGGGTCTTGGGATCTTCAGCCTTGTACACATACTGGTTAACGTTGTATATGTGGACATCAGTGTGTGTAAGTGTGTCTATCAATGCACACACAGATTAAAACTTGCACCAAATCTATATGGTCAAGATATTACATGCTAACCACTGGTAGCATTTCTCTGGGTGTACCACCTTGGGTATCAGTATCCCTGAATAGAGGCTACGTGGCACACTAAAATAAGCACATAACCAGAAGATGAGAAATGATAACCTCTGGCCCCACCTCTGCCAGTAACTAGTTGGAGATTAACACCTCTAAACCACCCTCTTCTCATTTCCAAATAAAGATACTGGCCCACCTACTGCGTGGAGTCGTTGCAAAGAATATGATCACAGGTGCTTTGAAAACTATGGCATGCTTTACACAAGAGATCTCACGTTGCTCCTCACACATATATGGAAGCAGTCTCTGGCCTGACTGTCCCTGCTCTGGTTTTGAGACAGCTCAACTGCTTCCCCATATTTAGCTTCCCCTGCCCAGAAGGCCAGGGAACAATGGAAGGAGACAGTGGGGTGGCTCAGGGTCATTTCTGTCGGTGTGAGCCTCTGCCCTGTAGCCCCTGGCAGCACTTCAGGATGCGCTTATGCAGCCCTGCTTTGTCTCCATGGAGACAGGAAGCTCTGCTTCTCTTCATGCCTAAGCTAATGGTTTTCATCAAATCCCATTTCCCCTGAGACAAGTAAAAATGCTACAATGCTTCCATCCATACTTCCTCTTTAAATATGAGCCGACAAACATGCCTCACGGCCTTCCTCACACTAATGCCTGTGCCCCAGAGACAGGTGCCTCAGTGGTCTCCACATTTGGTATCTGGGGGTCTCTGAGCACCAGTGGATCCTGCCTGCCCCCTCTCCCGTGGACTCTCTCCCTCACCTGCCCAACCTTGGAGCTATGTGTGTTCCCCCTTTAATTTCTGTCTCTCTCTGCTCTGGGAACAGCCTTGGTACATAACATTCAGCTGCCTGCAGGTCACAAGAAACCTGCTCCCTATGTTTCCAAGCTATTTCCCAAGCTGCTTCTGAATTAAATTCCAACCAAACCCCCACCCTAAGGAGAAAGCTTACAATCTTTCCAAAGGCATGTGAGAGCCAACCAAGCAGAAGAGAGAACCCACGGCCCCTCCTGTACACAGGACTGGCTGCTGCTGAACCCCCTGCAGGCACCAATAAAGCCCACCCCAAACTGTGCTGAGCATCAGAATGAGAAAAAGAAACCAGGTCAGAATGATTTCAGTTCCAACCTATAAGGCCCCTATGATGAACACTCCTTTAAATGTCAACATTTATTCACACCAGCTGTTCCCAGCTGCCATTGTCACTTCCTAGGCTTCTCCAGAGGCAGTAAGGAGGCATCTGCCAACCCAGTTCCATGACATCTAACCCGTGAAGACCATCTCCCAGAGGAGCTGATGGCCCCACAGCTGGCTCAAGCGAACATCCCCAGGCCGCTAAGCAGGTGATAGCCACCTGGACCTAACAGACTGAGAAAATGTCTGTTAATATTATGGAAGGATATAGGCAGCTAGTAAGAGCTAAGGGCTACTCTGTGCCAGACCCTGGGCTGGGGTTTTGCATATGAGAGAGTGATTGCTATCCCATTTTACAGAGGAGGAAGCAGGCTCGGAGTGACTTATCCAAATTCACAATGATCCACAAGAGCAACGTGAGATCTCTTGTGTAAAGCATGCCATAGTTTTCAAAGCACCTGTGATCATATTCTTTGCAATGACTCCACGCAGTAGGTGGGCCAGTATCTTTATTTGGAAATGAGAAGAGGGTGGTTTAGAGGTGTTAATCTCCAACTAGTTACTGGCAGAAGTGGGGCCAGAGGTTATCATTTCTCACCTTCTGTTTATATGCTTATTTTAGTGTGCCACGTAGCCTCTATTCAGGGATACTGATACCCAAGGTGGCACACCCAGAGAAATGCTGCCAGGGGTTAGCCTGTAATATCTTGACCATAAAGATTTGGTGCAAGTTTTCATAACAAGTAGTTTCTTACAGGGTTAGGCTTCTCACCCATGAATGTCAGATGCTAAAGCCCACGCTTCTTCCAGGGCACTACTCTTTCCCATGCAGAGAAAGATGTAAGAGAATGAAAAGATGTGATTCCACACCAGAAAGAGTCCGTGTGGTCAGACACAAAGGTACTGTCCAGTAGGGTAGTGCTCTGTCCCATTTCCAGCTCTGTTAAGACACCGCATGAACCTATGTGGGAGCCTCAGCCAGAACACTAATGTTTTTTGTTTGCACAGAATCTACATTTCTCCTCAAATGCATAGTAAGAATCTGTCTTAAATTTTCCAAACTAAAATATATACATACTTAGGATAAAGAATATCAGATAAGATTATACAAACACGAGATTATCCTCTCAGCAGAAATACAAGGGGAGAGCCTGTGGTCAGGCTCCTCTGGCGGGCAGAGTTACGGAGGGCATACATTGGAGTGGTCAGGCTCCTCTGGCGGGCAGAGTTACAGAGGGCATACATTGGAGTGGTCAGGCTCCTCTGGCGGGCAGAGTTACGGAGGGCATACATTGGAGTGGTCAGGCTCCTCTGGCGGGCAGACTTACAGAGGGCATACATTGGAGTGGTCAGGCTCCTCTGGCGGGCAGAGTTACGGAGGGCATACATTGGAGTGGTCAGGCTCCTCTGGCGGGCAGAGTTACAGAGGGCATACATTGGAGTGGTCAGGCTCCTCTGGCGGGCAGACTTACGGAGGGCATACATTGGAGAGGTCAGGCTCCTCTGGCGGGCAGAGTTACAGAGGGCATACATTGGAGTGGTCAGGCTCCTCTGGCGGGCAGACTTACGGAGGGCATACATTGGAGTGGTCAGGCTCCTCTGGCGGGCAGAGTTACAGAGGGCATACATTGGAGTGGTCAGGCTCCTCTGGCGGGCAGAGTTACAGAGGGCATACATTGGAGTGGTCAGGCTCCTCTGGTGGGCAGAGTTACGGAGGGCATACATTGGAGTGGTCAGGCTCCTCTGGCGGGCAGAGTTAGGAGGGCATACATTGGAGTCGTAGGCACTGGCTGCAGACAGTAACTTCTAGCAGTGTTTGGGCGCAAACAAAGAATGCTGACAAATGCTCACTGAATAAGTAAATATAGAAGAAATCTCTTACGTCTGAAGACTCTCCGCTCATAACAAACATTATTAAAGTTCTTACTTCTTCTCAATGTCTTCAGTTTTTCCTTCATAGCCATCTCACAAATTACCAACACAGGCTCTTAGCACCACGTAGTTGGACTACTATAGCTGTTTCCTGCTTAATCCTACTGAATCTGATCTCTCTCCATGCCAATCCTTCCCCCACGGATGTCAGATGAATATTCTCATATACGCCTTGCATCCTACACTTGTGTGTGTGTGCAATAGTTTTACTTTGAAATTTAATTTCTATTTTTTCAAAGTAACACATGTAGAGTTTAAAAAGTCAAATAATTTTGAAAGATTTCTAATGAAAAACTGGCAGCCCTCTGCCTTACCTCTCCTAACCCCTGAGTCTCACTCCCCAGAGGCAACCACTTCTAACTCTTTTTACCTGTTTCTTCTGGTATTCATTTCCAAATTTCTAAATATTATACTTAAACACTGAAACGTCTTTATCTTTCCATCTTAGATATTGCCTAAAGACTTCCTTACTGTGGAAGCTAAGATTTCAGTCTTTGACATCTCCTTCCCCTCCCCATATTCAGCCTCCCCCATGCGTTTAAGGCAATCATAGCATCGTAAGGGGCTATCTTAAAATTCAGCATCAGCAACATAAATCTGGTTGGCAACTGAGCTGAATAGAGGACCTACTTACTATGCTTATATATTTCTTACTGGTAACAATTTCATATTTCATGGAATTAAATGCTCAGAGTGTTTTTGTGTGTGTGCATGGGTACATATACAAATACATACATATATATTCATACACAGTCATGTATCACTTAATGAAAGGGATACATTCTGAGAAATGCATTGCTAGGCAATTTCACTGTTGTGTGAACACCAGAATCTGTACTTACACAGACCTAGATGGTATAGCCTACCACACACCTAGGCTATATGCTATAACCTATTGTACAGCATGTGACTATACTAAATACTGTGGGCAACTGTAACACAGCATTAAGCATTTGTACATCTAAGTATATCTAAACATAGAAAAGGGATAGTAAAAACAAGGGATAAAAGATTAAAAAATGGTTCACCATGAATGGAGCTTGCAGGAAGTTGCTCTGGGTGAGTCAGAAAGTGAGTGGGGAGTGGATGTGAAGGCCAAAGACATCACTGTACACCACTGTAGACTTTATCAGCACTGGACACTTAGGCTATACTAAATTTATTACAAATAGTTTTCTTTCAATAAATTAATCTTTGCATACTGTAACTTTATCTTATAAACAAAAAAATTAACTTAGACTCTTTGGTACTAATGCTTAGCTTAAAACATACATTGTGCAGCTGTACAAATATATTTCCTTTCCTTACATCCTTATTCTATAAGCCTTTTTAAAATTTTTTTTCTTTTAAAAATATTTTGTTAAAAGCTAAGACACAAACAGACACATTATCCTAGGCCTTCACAGAGCCAGGACCATCAATATCACTGTCTTCCACCTCCACATCTTGTGCCGGTGGAAGGTTTTCAGAGGTAATACCACACAAGGAGCTGTCATCTAGGACGACAGTGCCTTCCTCTGGAATGCTTCCTGAAGAACCTGCCTCATACTGTTTTACAGATAACTTTTTAAAAGAGTAAGTAGGAAAAAATTCTAAAATAACAATTAAAAGTAAATACACAAATCAGTCACACAGTCATTTATTATCAAATATTATATACTGTACATAATTGTATGTGTTATACTTTTATATGATTGACAATTCAGGTTTGTTTACACCAGCATCACCACAACCATGTGAGTCATGCATTGCACTATGATGTTAAGATGGCTATGATGTCACTAAGCCACAGGAATTTATCAGATCCACTAAATCTTACAGGACAACTGTTGCATATGCATCAGTCATTGACTGAAATGTCATTATGTGGCATAAGACTGTATACAGTTCTGGCAAAACCAAAATCTCTTTTGAATATCATAATACACATGGGGGAATACATCAGTTTTATTTTTTTCTTACAGATAGCATTTTTAGAGGCCTCTGTCACCGTACTCAAATCTGCACTTGATACTCTAGGCTTCCCTTCATCACTTCATCAGCCTGGGAATCAATTCCCCTTCCTTCTCTCCTCCATTGAATCCCTTGTTTCCGTGAGTATCACGTTCTTCTCTTTCTTCAATTCCTTCCTTATTTTTAGTGATTCACATGCACCAGTAACTTTTTCAAAATGGGTATCTAAAAATATTGTGATTCTATCCTAAAAAACAATTGGTGTTTGAGCCAGATATAGAATTCGCTCTTGGAAATTATCTTCCTTATGAAAGTTTTAGGAACTTCCCTATTTGTTACTTACTGTCAGTGTTACCACTGAGAAGCCCAAAGCTGACCTGATTCCTGTTGCTTTGTAGATGAATTCTATCTCCTTCTTAATTACTGGGTACTTTGAGAATATTTTTTAACCTGATATTCTGAAATTTCATGATCCGCCTTAGTGTGCTCTCTTTTCATTAGTCACGCTGAGTTTTCGGTGTACACTTCATTATTAATTAAACTCATTTGTTCCCTTTTACCTCCACACCCATCTTCTATCTCCCTGCTATAAAATTATCATTAAAGTAAAATAAAAATTAAAAAAAATTACAATATATTTAAAATGTGCCTTTGATTTGAACGTATTTTCACAAACTATGTTTTGTGTGCATGTATTTTATGTAATTGGTATCATATCACAGTGATTCTTTTCACTAAACTCAGTGTTCTTAAAATATCTTATGTTCCACGTGTACACAATATTTGTTGCTCTGTGCTACATAGGATGCCATAGTACATACTGCTGCATACTACACTGTGGTATACATCCAACATTTTACCTATAAAACTTCCCAGTTACGGACGTCCAAGTTGCCTCCAGCTCCCCACTACCATGAGACAATGCCCGAAAGAACATCCTTGCACCTGTCTCAACACATCTTTTAATCTGGCGATGTGAGTCTTTTGGTTCTAGGAACATTTCTTGTATTTTTGTTAATTTCTTCCTTTCCATTTCTCTGTTCTTTTTATAGAACTCCTATTATAGTCGAATGTTGGATCCATCCTATTTTGCTGTTCTATTTTCTAGGTAATTTCATCAAATGTATATTCCAAACATTTATTATCTTTATTACAGTCTTATATTTTTACATTATTTCATTTTTACATTTAATGTAAATTTACTTCTTAAAATGAATGTACATTTCACATTAATTCCAAGAGCCCTTAACCTCTAAATGTTTTTTAAATATTAGTGGCCCATTATTCTGTAAGTGAAATTATTTCTCTTCTATCTCTGCAAATGCAGTTTTTTAAAGTTGTCTGCTACTCCCTGTATTGTTCATATTCCCTCAATTTCCTTTTTTCTATTATTTTATTTCTTGTCCTTTCATGTTGTGCATTTTCTTCAAATGCTGATGATCCCTAGCTGTGTGTTCATATTTAAGAGCATGGCACAAAAGCTCATTGGCAACTCTGTATGTATGCCTGGAGCTTTTGGAATGGTGAGTGTAATGGGATGACTGGGAGCCCCCCAAAAGATGTGTTCACATCCTAAGTCCTGGAACCTGTGAATGTTACTTTATTTGGAGAAATAATCTTTGCAGATATAATTAAGTTAAGGATGCTCAGATAAAAGATCATCCTAGCTTATCAGCATGGCCCTAAATCCAATGACAAGCAGCCTTACAACAGTAAGGCAGAGGGAATGTGCACAGAGACACTGAATAAGAGCAATATGATCACGGAAGCAGAAACTAAAGTGACGTGACTATAAGCCAAGGAAGGCCTGGGGCTGCCAGAAGCTAGAAGAGGAAGAAAATCACATCTCCTTTAGAGCCCTTGGAGGGCTCTGATAAAGACATACCCAAGACTTGGAAATTTACAAAATAAAGACATGTCATGGACTCACAGTTCCACATGGATGGGAAGGACTCACAATCATGGCAGAAGGTGAAAGGCACGTCTCACATGGCAGCAGACAAGAGAAGACAGCTTGTACAGGGAAACTCCCCTTTATAAAATCGTCAGGTCTCATGACAATCACAAGAACAGCACGAGAAAGACCCACCCCCATGATTCAATTACCTCCCAGTGGGTCCCTCCCACAACACCTGGTAACTGTAGGAGCTACAATTCAAGATGAGATTTCGGTGGGGATACAGCCAAACCATGTCAACAGCCCTGCTAGATTTTGGACCTATATCTTCCAGAACTGCAAATGAATAAAGTTTCTCTCACAGTTTTAAGCCACAGAGCTATGTAATTAGTTGCAGCAGCCATAGGTAATGAATACAGTGAGTCTCACCAAAGGTGATGAAGTGGGTATCTGTTTCTCTGGTCTTCCCCAGATATCAGTATAAATTTGTTCCTTCTCTTCAGACAGACAGTTTCCCCAAAGAGGAATCCTCTCCACTCCTACTAGATTGCTATATTTTTAAGAGTCAAGCAGGAGAAGTGGGCCGGACTATGCACATTTGGTTTGTACTTTCATTTAGCCCTACTGTTTTCAGTACAACATACAAACACCAGCCTCAAGTGTACCTGACCGTACCATTCCAAGCTTCTCTGATTTCACATCTAGAGATTAAGTCTCCTAACTTTTGCCAGGGTGGGGGTTGGGTGAAGCAGATACTTCTCAGAACTGCCTGGAGGTTAGAGTGGGGTGGAGCAGGGAGTCTAATGTTCCTTACAAGGACTTTCCATCACTCCTTCCATCTTGTTTTCAGCAACACGTCTTCCCCAGCTCTCAGACCTACCTGGTGTCTAATTCCTGAGCCTTTCTAGGGCTCCTCAAGACAATCAGTTTGCTTTTTTACTGGTATTCCCCATTGTAAACAATTAAACTTCAGTTTTCCCACCACTGTCAGTTGCCAACTTTTTCTATGTTCAAAATTTTGTTGACATCGCTCATCTCTTTCGTGCCTCTTGTTCTCTTTGTCCTTGTTCTCTTCTTAAAATTTATTTTCTCTGTTAGTGGAGTTTCAAGAAATGACCAACTTAGTTCAATCTGCCATGTTTAAACAGAAGCGCCACCTTATACATTTTCATTTGAAGAACGTACGCCACTCTTACAAAAAGTTCAGTTTTGCTTAGAAAAATGTAAGAATCTCCAAAATATATCCCCGTCTCAGCTATCCTAAGATGTTACATTATAATTTCTTCACACTCCGTGACAAGTCCCATTTTTTCATCTTTGCTTGTGGTGCGACGTTCCCCTTCCTGAAATGTTCACTCCCATATAGTCTTTGTAATCCTACTACATAGTTCATAACCCAAGCAAAATCCCAGGCCTTCATGTAACTATCCCTGATGACTTCGGACTACATAGATTTGTCCTTTCCCCAAAACAAATGACTACATCTTGTCTAAGTCAATCAAAGGACTCCTATCCTCTGTTTCACGTGTTTGTATCATCTTCTTGGCAAAACATGTCTCTTGAGGAAAGAAACCACACCTCATACTTTGTGTGCTCCTGGCGATGTTCACCATAGTATTGGACACCAAATAGTTGCAGATTTGTATAAACTAATTCAAGCCACAAATATGAGACTTGAAGTCCAATACACTACAGAGTAAGAAGCTTTTGAGGGAAAGCCTATGTCTAATTCAACTTTATTTCCCTAAAAACAAGCACAATGTTTGACATCCGTCTCTGACTGCTGAGTTACTGAATGAAAGCATGGATGGATAAATGAACTCTCACTAGATACTATGTTCAGTGTTGTGTATGACATCAAGACTTTTAATTCCTGAGAATAATCAAGATTATTAGAACGATGGTTCACTTCCACATTCCCAGCATCTAGAAAGCATTTGGCACAGAGGAACTGCTCGGTAAGTGTCTTCTAAATGAAGGTTAAATGAATGAATATGCCATGAGTCAGGAGGCATTAGTTTACAGTTAGCAGTCAGCAAATGAGTTAAGAAGAGAGAATCATCTGGCTCACCCGGAAAGCACTCCCAGGACTAGGTTGAGAACAAAGAAGGATCCAATGATGATGAGGGGGATGAAGTACAGCCAATTCCAGGTGGCTCCTAAGGCATCATTGGTCTGAAAGAAAGAAAAAATGGTTCCTTAATACTTAAAGCCATCTTCCATAAGTAAAACTTACATTCCTGCAGCTTCACACAGAGGGTGACGTGACGAGTGCAATGTAATACAGTTAAATACTGCCTCACTCCATTCTCAATTTGGTATTACCGTGAGTTAGCTCACAACCTCCCATGTACGTGAAGAACAGAGCATCAGCCTCACCATAATACTCTGAGTTGGAATATTCTCACACACTCGCTTAGCACACGAGAAGACAATACAGAAAGGTCTGATACTTTTCCAAGGTCACACAAACAACCACTGGTTCTATAGCGTTGGGTAATGTGTGTTCTAAGGCTTTGCACATGAAATTGGGGAAATTCTCAAAAAGACAAAGGCAGCCTGTGCCCAATCTATTCCATGGAGGCTAGCAAAGGCCTTGACAGGGTTGTTGGGAAGAAATTTTAGGGTCTTCTGCGTCTTCCTCAGCCCTTGACCCGGGCTCAGCTTGCTTTCTTTCATCATAGTACAATAGTACAGAGCTGGCCCAGACCTGGTCCCAGCAAGGCTCTGGCCAGAACAAGGAATAAACCTAGATTTGAAGGGCGATCACTTGCACTCTCTCTAATGCTAACACTCAGTGAATGAATAAATGCCTGCAAATCTGTATTCTGGATTCTTGAACCATGAATCAGATGCAAGACCCTTGCATGGACAGGGACTGAGGAAGAATTATATCTCATGACTTAAACAAAGGAAGCGATTCTTAGCAGGATGTCTTATTAGAACCTTGAACTAGAGCTTGGGAGTATTTTGAGAAGTCCTCTAACAGTTGTACCACTCAACTAAGGGTTCTCAGTGTTCCCCTTGACTCCTCCTCCCCCGACAGCACCTCCAAGTCTTTCCAAATAGTCTTCCTGAATTGCATTTCACATATGCAGGGCTTGAAATTCCCTCAACCCCAGCTCCACTTTTTCACACACAAACTTAAGACCCATTTGAAACTTAACAGATATTTTATCTCCATTTCACTGGAAAAAGAAGGCCAAAGTCAAATGCCATGCCTAAAACTCACATGCTAAACTAGTAAAATTAAGATCAGAACTCAGAATTTCTATGGCAAAATATTTCTTGTTCCTCTAATTTACCTTTTCCCCTCTCACTACTAAATTTTGAAAACATATTTTGATTCATTGTCTTCATGCTTCCTGTGGACTTCTGTGACATTCTTGTTTTCTCCCAAATGATCTCATTTCTCTCTGCCTCCCATTCAAATATACCAGTCTGCAGAATATAGCCTCTTACCAATCATGGCACCTATCACCGTAGTCATCCAGTAAAAACAGCTTCTTTCACTTTTAAGTTCAGGGGTACATGTGCAGGTTAGTTATATAGGAAACTCATGGCACAGGGTTTGTTATACACATTATTTCATCACTCAGGTACTAAGCCTAGTACCCAATAGCTTCTTGATCCTCTTCCTTCTCCCATCCTTCACCCTCCAGAAGCCTCCAGTGTGCTGCTCCTCTCTCTGTGACCATGTGTTCTCATCATTTAGCCCCCACTTGTAAGTGAGGACATGCAGTGTTTGGTTTTCTATTCCCATGTTGCTCTGCTAAAGATAATGGCCTCCAGCTCCATCCATGTTCCTGCAAAGAACATGTTCTCATTCTTTTTTATGGCTGCGTAGTGTTCCATGGTGTACACGTACCACATTTTCTTTAACCATTCTGTCACTGGCAGGCATTTAGGTTGATTCCATGTCTCTGCTATCATGAATAGTGCTGCAATAAGCATATGCATGCATGTGCTTGTATAACAGAATGATTTATATTCCTTTGGGAAACCCGGTAATGGAACTGCTGGGTTGAATGCTAGTTCTGTTTTACTAAAACAGCTTCTAAGGCAATCTCCTTTCACCAAACTTGTGTCTTTTGTTTGCCCCTACACTATTTAGAGAGAGATAATTGTAATTGAAGCAGAATACAAAATAAAAATAAACAAGAAAACACTTTCTGAATGGGAAGAAACAGACGCAGGAACCTGACAATTTCAGTGTGTAAGATGGAGCTCTTTGGTTCAATCAGGTCTGGTCAGCTAAATGCAATCAGGGAAGACATGGGCCAGACCTCAGAGGAAATTGTTCCTGCATATTAGCAGAAAGATGCAGAAGAACTAGATGCCAAGAGTTGTTGAGGGTTTTAATGGAGGTAGGGAGCCGTTTTCTCTGAGATCGTTAAGACATGGATCTTCCCTATGAGCTGAAAAATGAACTGCAATGATCTTTGCATAGCTAGCTCTGGGTTTATTCATGATTATAAATCAATCCTTCTGTAAGGCTGGCTAGCTTTGATAATTCACCCGTAGAGCTGCGGATTAACAGGGTTTATTCACTCTATGGCTTAGACAGTGGCCAAACCCCACCACCACCCCCAACATTCCTTGGCAACAAAAACTGAGTCTACACCGAGCACCCAGATAGGACTTCGTTGCCCATAAACATTAGCAGGTATCAGCAACAGCAATGATGAACTTGTGACTGTTAAGACGTTTCTGTTCTCAAATAATTGAGCTACAGTTTGAGGGTGGCTCAGAGCAATTTCACTTGGGTGACTACTTGCAAGGGATGCTGTAAGGAGGATGTCCAAAATTACATTGTTCTCATTGCTAGAGATTTGTAAGAAGTTAATGTGTTTTGTGGAAAAGGGACTTCTGTAACCAAAAAATTCTGGGAAACACAGCAGATTATATATTCTTCTGTGCCTGTGAGAAGATCCACACACACAAAAAAATGCTATTTACCTTGTTTATTCTATCATTTCATAATCGCTTTTGACCATGGAATCCTCATTTTCAGAGAAAATCTAGTAACACATCAAGGAATCCAGTCTATGAAAGGTAGGAACTAAAGTGGGCCAGAATCTGGAATGAATCAAACACCAGTGACGAGCACTGTCTTTTAATTCAGCATTTAGTGAGGATGTTCTGGTTTTGCTTCAACCTATATTCAGGCAGAAACCTTAACTGTCTGCTCATTTCTGTATCTGGCACCTAACAAGAGGTTTGGCCCACAAAGCCTAATCAAAAAAGTCCACAATTCTAATAAGAAGATTCTCCTCTTAAAAATACGCTGATACCATTCATTCTGATAGCCCCCTCTCAATCTGTAGAGATTTCTCTGAATTGCTGCAAACGTCACCCACCATGGTGTTGGGGCCTGCTGGATGAAAAAACAGGATGGGAACTTGAAGGAGAAACAGAATAGCTGGGAAGATACCAGCACCAGCAAGGCCCTGGGGGTTCTGAAGATGGCTGACAGCTTTAAAGATTCTTCTGGAGAAAGCAGCTTGACAACTCCCCTAGATTATTCACATGCCTTTTAATAGGCTTGTCCCCCCCACCCCAACACCTTGCTCCTCTCCCTCCTGTTCCATCCTTCCTGGCCAGGTGGCCTCCACTCTCCGTGCCTGCTTGTCCATGGGTCAGTGACACACCCAGTAGGACAAAGGGACACACCTCAGCAGGAAGCAGGCAAGCAAAGAAATGCACACTTCCTCCTTCAAAATGGCAAGGTTCTTTCTGATGCCAGTTAGGACTTCAATCTCCTTCTGATTCATCATTATTAAAACAAAATTGTCCAGTGTAGGAGAGACGACGACTTAAGAGTCCTTTGAGATTAAAAAAGCAGCAGCATTCAGCAACTCAAGGCAGCAAGTGCCCAGAAAGCACGTGACGCGGGGGTCGGGGTGAAGTTGCCAGTTCAACAGCGAAGTTGTGACTGTTTTCTCTCTTGTGGCACGCACGTGTCTGTCTCAGCAGGAGGTGCGAGAGAGAAGGGTTGCCTGTGAGAGGGAGAATCACTCATTCTCTCTCTACAGCATCCCCACTTCTGTGACAGAGTGGCAGTTATCACAAGCTCCTTTCATGTAAGACTTGCATTCTGTTTTCCCCAGTGACAGCAACTCTTCCTTCAGGAACACTGGACAGCCATGCTAAGTACTCCAATCAAGATCCTGACCCCAGAAGAAACTTCACAGCCCTGACCTCTACTGTGGAGCAGCTAAGGGAAACCAGGGCCCTCCCTGCAAAGAATGCTTCCCAGAGAATGCCAGCCCCTCCATCCCACGCCACTCATGGAACACCTACCATAAGTCAGACATCACAGAAGAGCACTTCTGTTTGGTCATTGTCCTCTTACATAGGGCACTGAGGCTCCTCCCATCTCCCAACATCCTCCCCGCCCAGCCCTACCCTAGACTGGCATGCTGGCTGCTCTCCATCTTCCTCACCTGCCGATCCCCTGAGTGACACACACATGCACACGTGCGCACGACGAGGGTGATGACAGAGAAAGCAGTTCGGGGGCGGTGGCCCACCTGCACAGGAGTGCTCAGCGGGTACCAGTCCTGACACTGTGGGAATGTATTCCTTTGGGAACCTGACTGATGGGGGTGGTGAGCTCACCCACTCCCTCCGTAAACAGGCACACATGGCAATTATCACATTAATCTCCAGGGGGTTGAGGAAGAAGTTGCAAGGTGGGGTGGGAGGAGCAGGATTGGAGAGAAAGATGGAGACAGAGCAAGCAGGAGGAGAGAGGTCCCACGGTTCCCCGGAGCTGAGGCTATGGAGACAGGGCCCAGCCCCCATCCTCAGAGACAGGTCTCTAACAGGGTTCCCCAGGGCTCCATGGAAAGCATGCTCCCTGTCTGTGCACTCTCTTCACAGAGCAGCTCTGTGAATTGCCAATGATTGAGTGGGGGAGGCTCTAACCGGGGAGGCTGAATTGCCTGTGATTGAATGTGTTGGGGCTAGGAGTAAGGCAAATGCTGATTCCACGGTCCTTTGAGAAGCAAAGGGTCTCTGGGGAACACCAGCTCCACAGGCTGGCAGCAGCACCTGCTGGCTAGAGCAGGGCTGGCCTAGGCAGGGTTTCCTCCACTGCAGCACTACCGGCCCCTGTGGACAGAGAGTTCTGTGTGGTGGGGGCTGTCCTGTGTGTGCCTTAGCGGATTCCTGGCCTCTACCCACAAGATGCCACTAGAACTTCCCCAGCTGCAACAATCAAAACTTGTGAAATGTCCCAGGGGGCAAGATGACTTTTGGTTAAGAACTGCCAGACTCAAGGCTCCATCTCAAGGAAAGATCTTTGGCTTCATTAATTATTAACTGAGCTCAGGTCAGGAGATAGTTGGAGCAGCCACCGTAGGCTACCAAAAAGGCCAGGCCATTCATCTCTGCAGATGCATCTGTCCAAAGCCTCTGCTGACCAGCCCCGGGGAGAGGCAGTGAGTGGGGAAGGAAAGAGGCTGGGGACTGATTCAACTGCTTCACACCTTCCCTCACAGCAACACACCCAGCCTCCTGCACCTCATGGGCCAACACACCCTCCCTAGGCTCCCATTTCCTCCAGCACCAAGTGTGACAGCTCCTGTCCCACCCCAAGGGACTTGGATTCCATGTCTTGGAGCTGAAATGCCATATTTTTTATTCAACACATTCATGGGACACTTACTATGTGACAGACACTTTTCTAGGTGTTCAGGATAAATGACGAGCAAGACACTCTCAGTCCCAGCCCTTTGAAACTTGTGATCTAATGGGGGAGACACACGTGAAGCAAGTGAGCACACAAATGTCACTCTAAAGTGCAGTCAGTGCTATGAAGAGAGCACAGGGCACTGGGGCAGGTGGGCCTGCACAGGTCCAGGAGGTCAGGAAAGGAAGCGCTGAAGCTTTCAGGGAAAGCAATCACACGGGAGGCTATGAAACTACCTTGGCTGAGACAGCAGAAGCCAGAAAGGCAGTGAAAAGGTTAACTATGGAGGTGGAAGAAAGAGGGAGAAAAAGGTTAAAATGAAGACATGCCAAGAAGTGGGGGGACATACAAGGGGAAAAGGAGGGTGGGGAACGCCCTCTCGGAATGAACGGCGACTACCTTGCAGTAGCAGCCCCACCCCGGAGCTCTGTGTGGATGTTATGCTGAAATGCAAGTCTTAAAGGTACCCCCTGACTTTTTCAACACATGTATCACTGGACAGCCAGCCTTCAGATAACCCTAAGGTCTTCCTCATGTCCCTTCCTAGGCACCCTAACCCAACCCAAATGTAACATCATCCCAACTTTTAGATCAATCAGTTAGATTGGCCTGATTGGAAATCCCACCTGAATACTTCCCTGCATGTGCTGAGCCATCCACAGGAATCAGCCACCCGGGACAGCCCTCTCCCACCCTGCCCCTGCCCTCCTCCATGTCCAGCTCTCGTGAAGGACGTGGCAGGTTCTGTGGCACTCCTGTCCGAGTCTCATCCCCCTGCTGCTATATAAGTGTTGGCTGCTTATAACTCACACCTGCCTCACTCCTGCACCCTTTTCAGATGCTTGCCCTTGACTGACAGACCAGCTTCACCTAGAATGTTATTCTGGACCCTGCCGGCGATGATGAGGGGGTGTAACAGACAACTGCCTGATGCAGGAGTATCAGTGGCCCAGCCCTTTGCCACTGGGTAAGACAATTGCTGTGGTGTAATTCACACTTTGGACTGTCCGTGGAAACAGGCTGTTTTTCCCTTGACTATCCTGCTTCCCTCACATACCTACAGTTAACTCCTAAAAGCAGTCCCTCATTAAATCACTGCCACAAGAGGCTTAATTTCATGTCGGTTTCTAGGGAATCTGATTTAAGGCATTCGATTAGGGTTCTGACTGACCATACAAAGCTGGCAATACCCTTTCCCTCAGTCACACCAGTTGGATGGTGTTCCCACCTCAAAGCCACCGCATGATTCCTCTGATCACATCCACATTTTAGGGAAAGGATACAATGTACAGCATACCCCACAAGTCACTGGGCAATTAAATGCCCATAACAGGTTTCCTGCAGACTAGGAAATGCAGTCATACTCTCGGAAGAGGATGATGAGAACAAGTCATCCAACTCACCATTCCATAGGAGAGGAACCTGAGGCCCAAGGAAGCCAAGCAACTTCCCTGAGGATCCAAGCAACTTATCGGCAGATCTGGGGCCACAATCTAGACCCAGGATAGGTCAACTTCTTGCAAACCCTTGACTCTTCATGTCTGCTTTAGTTCCAGAACTCTTAAAAGCAATTCTACCCATACTACTACCACCATCTAGAGCAGAATGAAAGATAGGAAAGTCACCACCAGGATCTTGCAGCGAGAAAAACAACAGCTGTCTTCTCAGCCCCCAGGCAAGAGACAAAGGTGGGGAAGCAGGGGAAGGATTGAGAACCTAGAGCTCCAAGTGAAACACAGGCACCTGCTGTCACCCAGCCAGGAGGCTGAGCCTGTCAGACCCAGGAGCAGGGCGTTTCACTGTAACTCAGAGCCCTGAGTATATTTAATAAACATAGTAAGTCTCCCCACACAAACAATCTCTAAAGGCAGCATCTGGCTTAGACAGGGGCCGTTATGAGTAATTAAGGCTTCTCACATATTCTGATAATTCCAAACCCCCTCTGGACTTGATGCAGCCACCTTCTCCTCACTGCCCGGATTGTCAGTGATTGTCACTGAGGATGCAGCAGTGCTTTAGTCTAGAACCAAAAGGACCTTGGAGAGCAATTTTTTTTTTTTTTTGAGACGGAGTTTCGCTCTTGTTACCCAGGCTGGAGTGCAATGGCGCGATCTCGGCTCACCGCAACCTCCGCCTCCTGGGTTCAGGCAATTCTCCTGCCTCAGCCTCCTGAGTAGCTGGGATTACAGGCACGCGCCACCATGCCCAGCTAATTTTTTGTATTAGTAGAGACGGGGTTTCACCATGTTGACCAGGATGGTCTCGATCTCTTGACCTCGTGATCCACCCGCCTCGGCCTCCCAAAGTGCTAGGATTACAGGCTTGAGCCACTGCGCCCGGCCGGAGAGCAACTTTTTATTTGGACATTTCACCACCTATTGTTCCCCTTCTTTTGCCAGTGGGAAAATGTGGCAGAGTCAGTTTGGCGAAGAGGAGTAGCACAGAAAGAAACCCTCCTCCACCCAACCTACAAGCAGCCACAAGACACTACCGAGATCAGGGTCAGGAGCTCTGGCTGGGCAGCTGCAAGGGCAGACATGGCCCACCCCACATGTGGGCAGCCCTCACCACTGGCAATGGGCAGGCAGGTACCCATGTGCCAGTGAAAACCCATCCACACTCCTGGGAGGGCAATTCAAGAGCAAATAGTGGTGCCACATAGGACTACGAAGGCTGCTGTGGCAGGAAGTGAGCACCTCCAATATGAGCAGGGCTCATGGTCCTGCTGTGCTTAAAATCTCTCTGGTTAAATCCTAGTAATTCCAACGTTGATGTCATGATGTCTGAACTCTGATACAGAAGCCCAATAGGGAAATGCCAGATCCTCTAAAGAAGGTCTTGTAACGGCTGGGGTTGATCTGGGTTACACAGGGTTTCAATATTCTATTCTCTCTACTTTTGTGCATGACTGAAAATTTCTATAATAAAAATTTTAGGGTTTTTTTTCCAAAATAAAAATAGTTTATTTAAATAGTTCTGGGTCATCGGTGAATTTCAGGAGAAATCCTTTTTTAGTCTAAACAGTGAAAAATGTTATTAATAATAGTGATTATAACCTGTGGGGGGAGTGAGGGGGTAGAAAGAAGTTATTCTTAAAAATTACTTTTATATTTTGTAACTTTCACGTAATAACAAAGTATTGTTTTAGAGTTTGAAAAAAACGATTATTAGAAAAAAATTAAAAAGAAGGCCCTCTGCAACTGCAGCCCAGGGTGCTGGGGAGGCAGATGCTCTGGGGTCCAGGACAAAGGCAGCTGACCCTGTGCTGGCCATCCAGACTGGCATCCCACTTTGCTCTGCGAAAAGGCCAGTGTGTTGCTCTGATATCAACCATCACCACTGTATGCAGATCAGCCAAAGCAGGTGAATTTAAGACAGGATTAAAAAGAACATGCCCAGTGGTGATCAGCTAAAGAGCATTACCCCTTTGCCCCTTCTACAGGGCTTGCTGATGAAAGACTTGTATTATTTAAAGAGGAGCAAGCACCAGAAAGGGCTCTGAGAGCAAGAGAGGAGGCGAGTATCAGAATGGCAAAAGAGTATAGGAGGCTTAATATATCCTCTACTGTGAACGTTTTGTGCAGTGCCCATCCTATTCCAGAAATAATTCCAAGATAACCAGTCTTCGACCAGTCCCTCTGATTCTCCACTTTGTCCTACGGTTGTCAGAGATCAATCCTTCTGGTCACCATCATTTATTGCTTTTCCTGACGTTCCCCTCTCCCCTCCCACTAACAAATCACTATTTTCCACTCAGTCAAATATGAGTACTCTAACCATCACCTTACAGATTCGAGAGCTGGAAGGAATCACAGCATCTTGCACAAACCCCTCATTTTACAGAAGGAGAACCAAGGTTCAAAAGCCAAGTGACTGCCAAAAGGTACTCCACTCACTGGTTATGGAAGGAGAACCAGAATGCAGGGCTTCTGACCTCCAATCCATTCTGCACAGCCCTTCTGTTTGGTCCACTCTGTTTAGCACTTAATTATATACAGCTCTGCTCCCTCTCATTATTTTGTATGTAATTAGTGTCGCCTCATGATCTCATTTGAAAGCTACCTGAGGTTGAAGCCCATGATTGTCTCTCATTTCCTCTGAAGGTTAAGATCACTGAAATCAGACCTGTAAACACTGCCATTTAATGAAGATAGGAGCAAGGATAGAGATGTCATGCAAGGCTTCCTAAGACTGCACTTTCACCCAGACATGAAGTGGAAGATGGATTCAGTTTGTCCAATCAACAGAGGAAGATATTGCAAGGAGAGAGAAAGAGGTGGAAATGCTAAGGCCACAGAGGACTGCCTTTGGTGGCAGTAAGCAAGGCGAGGTAAGACCTAAAGGATCAGGTCACAGAGGACCCTGAATGGTGATAAAAACTGTTGGGATTTGCTCAGTCCCCATGAACTCTTCCTCCTTTCTTCTCCCTCCTGTCTCCTTACTCCACCAACTACAAGTCCTCTCAGACTTGAAAACACTGCTAAGCCGCTATAAGGCTTCCCTTAAACATGTCTTTCTGCCTCACTCCAGAATTCCCCCAGAAATTAGGCACACCTCACAGTAGCATACATATTCATTCAACGCTTTTGAGTGTGTACTCTGCACAAGATGAATGAGAAAGGAAAACAGTTCTCAAGGGCTTTGCCATCCTAAGAAGGCTAAGTCATCAGTACCAATACCTGTAATAGAAACCAGAACATTAAGTGCTGCACTCAGGCATTTATTTGCACTTACTTACAGACCTTCTTTATACGTGTTCTGTCTCTTTTACATATGGGTCCTCCATTCCCATTAGGGCTTAAACACAGAACTGCATCTTTATTTCTGTGTTCACTCTACCAATGCCTAGAATATGACTCCACAAACAGGAGATTCTCGATAATGGTGTTAGTAATAGGAGATTATAAACCCGCTGGCATTATTCTGCTTCACAAGCCTATATGAGTTTCCTTCTCTGGAAACAATATATCACGTGTAAAATGTCATCTCTGTTGACATATAGCAAGTGCACTTAGCTAACTCAAATATTCAGCACAGCCCATAAGAGCAGAGGCTCGAGAAAAAAGCTTCAGATTTTTTTTTTTTTTTTTGCTTTCATTCTTCCCCACTCAATGAATTCTGAGCAGACGGTGAATTAATTTATCATTGAACATCTCTGTTTTAATTAATGATTGTGTATCAAACACTGTGTAAGACTGGTTAGCCTCATTGGTTTCCTGAAGAAGCCCCGAGACAGTTTCATTTATTCTGTGGCCACAGGAAACACTCTTATTCCTTAATAAAAACAGGCTGAAAGCAAGGAACCATGGATTGTAAGTCTTTGTATCTCCAAAACCCAAGACAGCACTGATGGAAGACATGGCCAATGAGTCTACATCAGCGTTGAGGGAGTGATAATGAAATGTCAGTCCTACATGCCCATGCATCACCAGAAGGCCCGAGGGTAGGTACATGGGTGAGTTTCTCATAGCACACTGAGCTACAGGTGTGCACAAAATATTCTCGCCTGACCTCTTTAACAGACCTTGGGGACAGTCAGTCCTCAGGCTGGTCACCTCTATTTGTTACTAACTTATCCACTTGCCCCAGTGCCAAATAATTGTTATTAATAGGAATCGCTGTGCCAGGCGATCATCTGTCAGGGACACTGATGCCGAATTCCTGCCTTGAGTAGGTGCCTGTATCGGACAACAGATGTGATACAGGCATCTACTCAGACCCCGTATTTCTCACTTTGCTTCTCCTCTCTTTCATGGACTCTAAGTCTCAGATCCCAATTCTGCCACTCCGCAACCTCCTTCTCTTTTCTCATCTCCTGATGTGTGTACTCTCTTATTCACTCTGCCGCTGCCCTCCTAGAAATTCATCTTGGTTCTCCTCTTTCTCCAAAGATACATGAAGTTCATTCCAAATGAGTATTCCCATTGGTCTGGGCTCAACAAGCTTGAAGCAAAACAAAGATAATAAAGTAATCATGCTCATTGTTTCTCCCATCTGAGAAACATCAGGAAGAATCCCCTTTTACTTTGACCAGACTTTGCGTAGCTCTCTCTGCTGTTCATCAGGGTGGAATGTATGAAGAGCAGTGAAGATGGGAGAGCAATACAGGAATGCACATAAGTTGTCGGAGGGCAGAGCCAACCTAAACCCGTGCAGATATCTTTCTGGAAGTATGAAGAAAACATAATTAAAACATTGTTATCTGAACATTTTCCTGTCACTTAGATCCTAGCGCTCCATGTAACAGAGGGGAGAAAAATAATAATGGTTTCCACTTGTTATGTGGTAAAGCAGAATCTACCAGTTTTGTTTTTATCCTTTCCTGAGCTCATCAGAGGTAAGAGTGATAGACCATCTACCCTAAGCTAGACACCGGACCAGGTGCATAGCATACGTTAATCTTCACAACCACATGCAAGAGAGGTGCTATTGCAACAAAGTGTATTAGTCTGTTCTCACACTGCTATAAAGAACTGCCCAAGACTGTGTAATTTATAAGGAAAGAGGTTTAATTGACTCACAGTTCAGCATGGCTGGAAAGCCTCAGGAAACTTACAATCATGGCAGAAGCCAAAGGAGAAACAAGGCATCTTACTCACAAGGAGGTAGGAAAGATAATGAATACAGGAGAAACTGCCAACACTTATAAAACCATCAGATCTAGCAAGAACTCACTTGCTATTAGGAGAACAGCATGGGAGAACCACCCCCATGATTCAATCACCTCCACCTGGTCTATCCCTTGACAGGTGGAGATTGTGGGGATTATGGGGATTCCCATTCAAGATGAGATTTTGGGTAGGGACACAGCCAAACCATATCACAAACTGACAAGGAACAACAATACAACCCAGGCTCAGAAGGCAGGGGATGTGCCCAAGCTCCCACAGTCAGCCTACTGAAGATTCAGAATCCACGCCTAGCTTGGCCTCTCCTCAAGAAACTACACTGTATTGCCTGGGGTAGAGGGCAAGGGGGCTGGAGATCAAAATACAATGTTTTAACTTAGAAAGTATTGGAGAAGGGAGTTATGGATGCTGGTATTTGCAACAGCAATACCAGTGGAAAAAAAGTCATTTTTAATTTCATATTGTAATCTTATTCTAATGTTGTGTTGTTTTACTTCCTTTGATATCTACATCCTAACTTGGCAATTTCTTCTCTGCTCTGGATGTCAGATAAGGTTGGAAGACTGTCACAGCAAGTTCCCTGGCTAGTTGTACAACAGCCATTCTGTTGCCAGGGAGATCTTGTAAAGTGGGGCAAGTGATTCCCAGGCACAGCTGGCTTCATTCTTCAAAGCAGGGGAGAGTTGTCATTTCTAACCGACACATCTTGCCCTGTCTCTCCCCGGCTTAATACCCTGCAATGGCTGCCCACGCCAAATCCCTTACCATGACGGACCCAACCTCACCTCTCTAGCTCATCTGTCTCTCACGGCATCTGCCTACCTGTATACCAAGTCACGCAGCCACACCCAGCTTCTTGCAATTTTATGTCACGTTCCTATTCTACACTATTGCTCAGTTGTCCCCACTGCCTATAATGCCTTCCCCAACTTTTCCACCTGCAAAGTCTTTGCTCAAACCCTGATTGAATGTTACCTTCACTAAAAAACCTTCCCATAGTCAGTCACTCCCTTATGCCCTGCACTGAATCCACCATACCACTTAACTGCAGCATAACTATTGTGGGTTGGTATGTTGTTCACTTCTACAAGACTTGACACCCCCAGGAACAAGGAGCAGGTCTGATTTGTCTGTTTCTGGCTCAGAACCCAACTTAGCTCTCCGTAGGTGCTCGGCAAGTGTTTGTTAAATGAATAAACAAATAAGGGAATAAACTGAATGTATGGCTCCAATTAAATCTGAGGCAAGCAGAAGGGACCAAAAAAAAAAAAAAAAAAAAAAAAAGGAAAGAAAGAAAAAGAAAGAAAGGGTGATTAGAAAGATTTCCCAAAGAGTTAATTAAGTGTCTAGGGTTTTTTTCCCCCACCACTAAAATGGCAAAACTAGTAGATTATTAGAGGGGCTTTATCAGGGATTATCACTTAATAAGCCCTTTCCAGGTATATCTTGCCACAAAGAACTTCTAATCCTCTCTGTAAGAAGAAAGGCTCTATCACTCTTATCTCTGATGAGCTCAGGAAAGGATTAAAACAAAACTGGTAGATTCTGCTTTCTCATACAGCTACAGTCTCAGCTGTGAAGCTGGGTCTGGGAGACAGAAAAGAGAGGTTTGACTCAACATGAATGTGGACTGTGGTCCTTGTAGAGTCCCAGACAAAGATTGGGGAACTCTCCCTGACTTCCAAATAACAAGAGAAAAGCACCTCTCTCAGGGATGGGGGTCATATCGAAGAGGGGAGAGGGCAGCCTCTCTGAAGAAGGTTCAGAAAGCACAGCCTCTTTGTTGATGGGCATTGCTAGGAAATGCTCTGTTAATGCTGACAGCACCAGCCCCATGGCATTTGGGCCTGAAAGTGACTCTGTCTCTCTAGACAGCAAGGCTGAGCAAGGCTAAGCTTGAAACTCTCACATCCCAGCCTGAGAATTCTGCCTTCTTCAGCTGTGTCAACCAGAGACTGTAAAGCCTCAGTCCTGACAATCTCCTCCCTCCTCCAAAACAAGTTTCACGGTCCAAATCCTGGCCATCCATCAAGTCCTTTCTTATATTCCACTGGGGTTTACTGAGTCTCTGACAGCCAAGTAGGGCTGCTTCCTCTGACTGGTGCTCCAGGGGCTTTTCAGGCCTGCTTTGGAATTCTCTAATCCCCACATTGAGGTTCAGCCCCTATCCATTCTCTTGACAAAATCCTGGAGATTTATTTAGTCTGGAAGATATCAATTTATTTAGCCCAATTCTGTGATATTCAGCATCAGATCAAAATATATTGGTAATAAGAGTCAATATGTTTTGGAGTAATTACTATATATGCTTTGCCTACATTAGCACATTTCATCTTCTCAGTAATCTGTTGAAGCAGAAACTAATACTATAATCTTTTCCTCTGATGAGGAAACTGAGGCACAGAGTGGCTGAGTAACTTGCCTGAGGTTGCACAGATAATGACAGGTCAGGACTGTATCCCTAGCAGTCTGACCCCAGCACTCTTAACCAATATGCCCTGTACATGGTACAGTATCTGAAACATAGTCAAGGCTCCACAAACATTATATTAGTCTCACGTTAGATTAGAATTCACATATTATTATTTAAATAGGTTAAGCTCAGTTCTCCTTATTCAATTCTTGGCAAAGAAAGAAAAATAAATGAATAGGTCATTATTATTTATATTCCTGTCATCTAAATATTTTACTTGTCGTGAGTAAGGAGTCAGTTGCATACTCTTTTAAATCTCTTATTACTTGCAGGTTATTACAATATTTATCACCCCACATAATAATTACTTATTTACTGTGTCTTTTGTACAGATCTGTGAAGTCTTAGAAGACAAGGTTTTATGTTTCTCTAGATAGCTAGTATCCAGCAATGTCTGACACTGAATAGGTGCTCAATAAACACCTGTTCTATGAATGGATGAATGAGCTAATCAAATAATTTAAAGTCAAAATGGAGAGGAATATTCCAGCCACAACCAAATCACACTGGATCTAGAGAAGTGGTTCTGAGCATGGCCCCTTGTCAGAAATACACTTTCTTGGGTCCTGGTACAGACTCCAGATCAGAACTCCAGGGGGAAGCTCAGACTCCAGATCAGAACCCTAGGGGAAGCTCAGCAATCTGTGTTTTAACAAGCCCTTTAGGTGATGCTTGCTCAAGTTTGGGAACTGCTGGTCTAGGAGAAAGTAAGAAATCTGCCATGAGTAGCCTTAGCTGCTACATGGATGTATTATATCTAGGAGTAAAAAAAGAGGGAGAGAGAGATCTGAGGAAGGAGAAAGCCTGAGGTTGAGTGGGGAGGAGGAGAGATGACAGAAGGCTGTGGGGAGAGACGCAGAGGGAGGAGAAGAGGAGTGGGTGAGAAGGAGATTGATTCACCTTACAATTGCCTGCAAATGAAATGGGTTCATGATCTCAACTGGGTGCTGCCATAGCAACAGGTACAGCCCCTCCCACTACCCCTTCTTGAGGATGACCAGGCATCCGATACACCTACGCTGAGTCCTGAACCCTGCAAAAGGATTTAAGTTTCAGGAGTTGGAAAAACAGAAGGGAAAGCGTAAGGGAGAATCTTCCTACATGGGCTCTGGCCCCCTTGGGGCTCTTGGAAAGGCTGCTTTATAGCATAAAGGCAGAAGAAAGCTTTTCTGTCTCAACTAGTGGTGAAGACATACCTGGCTGAAAGCCAGTGTAGAAGTGCTGGGGTGTGTCCTCTGAACGCCAGGTCATACCATAACCAAATCTGGCTAGGATGGCACAGCTGCCCTGTGGGACTTCTTGCTGGAAAGAATGATCAGTTTATGAGGAAAAGGAGAGAGCCCATTGTAGAGGCAGAGTTAGAAGCAGAGGAAGGCACAGCAAAGCAGGGAAGGGTTACTCCAGAAGCCAGGTGAGGTGACATACCTGGAGAAGGCGAAGAGAAGCAGAATTCATATACAAATTCAAGGTTGGAGGCTCTGATAGGAGAACAGAGGCTCCCACCTCTATAGATAGTGAGGAGGAGGAGGCTCACAGCATTGTCACTGCCCTTTGCTGGAGCTGCCAGGGCACCCACAAGGCGAGCACACACCTAATTGGCCTCCCGAATAAAGCCAGGACGGGGACTGCAAGAGGAGGACATCGAGATAAGCAAACTGCACAATGCTCCATATGTTCGATGGAAATAACTTAGTAAAAGTGCGTTTACAGCCAATTAGACATTAAAAGTAAGATATAATTGCTGTTGCTATGTTTGTTTCCAAGAAGAAATGTGTTATGATTAGACTAACAGGCTAGTGTTAGAATTCTGAGCAAACTGCATGGAAGATAGTCTCGCTTTCTCTCTTGCCTCTTGAGAGAGGGAAGCAAATGAGAAAATGCTGAATCAATAAACTATGGCTATGTTCAGAGTATCTGCCCTCAGATAATCTTTGTGCAGCCTTGACCCCTTTTGCAGGGGAGGGGAGAATGTGCTGAGAGATTTCTCATACCTGATTTCTTTTAATCCTCATAATGACCCAATGAAGTCATCATTATCACCCCCATTTTACAGAAGAGCAAACTGAGCTTAGAGGCGTGAAGTGGCACGTAAGGCATAAGATGAGAGCTAGGATTCAAATCCACGTCTGCCTGACTTCAAAGACCAAGCTCATTGACCCACAACAAAGGACATGATCTGTCCACATTAATGGAAAGGGGTGTGGTCTGGTGGGCCATGAATTACCCAGGGGCTGTGATGCCTTCTCCAGCCTAAACTGGGTATCTCTCACTGGACAGGTTATCTCTGTGAGACATCGTAGGCTAATGGGAAAACCCTGGCCTCACCTCTTTCTTCTTAGTTCTGTGATAGTGGGTAAATCCCTTAACCTCTCCACACTTTAGTTTCTCAGTGTGTATAATGGGAATGTTAATCCCTATTATGAAATAGCACTTTGAAGATCATAGGCGAAGTACAGTCTGAGACCAGGCACGATGGCTCATGTCTATAATCCCAGCACTTTGGGAGGCTGAGGTAAGCGGATCACTTGAAGTCAGGAGTTCGAAACCAGTCTGGCCAAGTTGGTGAAACACCATCTCTACTAAAAATACAAAAATTAGCCAGATGTGGTGGCAGTAGCCTGTAATCCCAGCTCCTCAGGAGGCTAAGGCATGAGAATTGCTTGAACCTGGGAGGTGGAGGTTGCAGTGAGCCGAGATGGTGCCACTGCACTCCAGCTTGGGTGACAGAGCAAGACTCCATCTCAAAAAAGAAAAAAAAAGAAGACAACATATATATAGTCTGATAGTTATTAATAACTCCCCTGTCTGCCCCTCTGCCTATAATGGTATTCATTGGCAGTTCACTTCTCTGCCCCTCAAATGCCCCATCTCTACCTTGCATGGATTAGAAACAGTGCAGCTAAAACACTCTGCTCAACGTATGACAAGCAGAAAGCATTCAACAAGTATTAGCTATGGTGGTAAGAATGAATTTGAATGCCTGGAGTGGATACCATGATATTACAATCAGGTTCTGCTTTCAGAGCAGACACTCTTATTTCCCAGCTCCTGCAAACGTATGCCACACACAGCTGCACCGTTCCTCGGGAACTGCCCTTGCCTCGATGAGACACACCTCTGAAGGGGCATCCGGTTCTGGTGGTGTGAGTGAGCCTTTCCTCTGTTTGACTTTGGCTTTTTTGCATCCTCAGGTGTATCTTCCCAAAGCACACTTCGATAGATGTTCTGCGTCCAATTCCCTCACGTAGAGCTGACTTCCAGGAAAACTAACCTAAGATAGTACCTACATCTTACAGAGTGCTCAATAAAGAGTAATTGTAATAATAGTAATAATAATAAAAAACAGTAATAATAAAAATAATAAATAATAAAAATAGTAATAATAATAAAAAACAGTAATAATAGTCTTCAAACTCAAAAGACAACAGTATTGTTCAGGCAACTCCTGGAAGCTTTAAAAAACTGTTGGCTGGACTGTGCATTCTCTGAGGAAATGGATTGTGTCCTGAATGTCTTTATGTTTCCTCCAAGCGCCCTGTAGACGGCAGACGCTCCAGAAACATTTGACTTGTACAGGTTCTATTTCCATTCGGCCCAGAATCAAATCAATCTGCACGGTCCAGGGGGTACAGATTTCATTTCCACGGTGTTGACACATGTGGCTCGTAACTGGAACACACAGAGGCTCAGCAATAAGGAACTTTATATATGAAATCCCTCTGACAGGATAACTTTGTAAAAATGGGCCACACAGATCACAGCAGGAAGTGGGTTATATACGGGCTATAACTGTTATTAATTCTTTTAAAATTAAATATTAAATATTTAACAAAGTTCACATCTGTAAAGACAGTGTTACCAACCTGATCCCCAGCGTTCTAACCAGAGGGGCATAAGCTCCTTGGGGGCCAGCTAAACCCTGGCAGCAGCTCCTTTTAACACCTGCTTCCACCCCATGCCTCGACCAGGGTGACCTAAAGAGCCAGCGGCAGCACTTGGAATAAAAGCCAGCTCCCTTATTTCCAATCCTGTATTCTTGGGTTACTCTGTATCTTCTGTAACTGGCTCCTCTGGAAATGTAGGCTTAGAAGAAAAGAGGAAATACACAAGCATGGCTCAGTCCATGCAAAGAAACAGGCTAGCTCCCCACTCCTGCTATCCCTCAGTGATATCTCTGTGGAGGCTACAGGGTAAAGAGAAGTTGAGAAAAGAGGTGTCATATGAAGAATGTGTAGCTCCCAATATTGCATCAGCTTATTCAACTCAAGGTGAATCTCGTTCACTCTGAAGTCCTTGGGGCTACACTGGGAGGAACTATTAGACCCTCAGATTTGTTGCTGTTTACACTGGTTTCCTGCACTTCATGCACTAACTCTGAAATCCCCTGGAAATCTGATTTCCAGTGGGGTCTTGAGATCTACTTGAAAGGTGAGGAAATCTGATCTCCCTGGGTCTGTGGAGCCTTCCAGGGGATCTAGGAAAGCCCATGTGGATGACGTGTCTCCCACAAAGGATCTATCAGTGCAAAAAAGTGGTCGAGCCTGGGGTTCCTCAGCTCTCTACTTTCAGCTTGCCAAGAGGGAATAAAATGGGCATTTTGCCAGGTGAGCTTTCAGTCTGATCCCTGGAAGCTGCAGATCTATCTCCTTTTCCTCTTACTCCCTCAGGTGCTCCAGGCCTTACTCCACACTGACAAGCACCATCCCACTGAGGGGGCAGGCAGGAGGTCCATCTCACCACCCAGCCATACTGCAACAATGCCCTTTCCATCTGGGAATACAGCCCAGGCACTCCCTTGGAATCCTGAACACACTCCAGGCACCTCTCTTCTTACTGAACACCACCTAGGCTCAGAGCATGACGCTGGAGGGACACACTGTGAGGGGACACCTCTGATCTCAGGCAGCTTAAGATGTCTTCAGAGAGACTGAAAACTGCAAGGATTCAAGGCATAGCAAATGATATACAGACAAGAAAAAAAGACGTTTAGAGAGGGGGATAGGGCCTGAAGGCTTGAGTTATCCTACAGGACTTTCTCAAAAGAAGTCACCCTGGGACCTGAAACATTAGAGCTCTTTCCAGAGTAAGTCTACTCTCAGCCAGAGGTCTCCAACATCAGCCCAGACTAATCAGCACACAGCCTGGGCTGTGGGACTACCTATAATCACCTAATTAACTGAGGATCACACACCTGGCTGGCAGCTCGGTCACCCTGGGCACCAGGCCGAGAAAGCTCCCCTAATTATGCAGCTATGCAGCATCAGGCCAGGTTTGTTTGTTCTTAGAGAGTCGGGCCTTCAAAGAGCCCTGGGGCTGAGGGTGACAAACCCAGGGCTCCTGCCAGCCAGGCCTTCCAGCTGCCTGAGAGCAATTTCAGAAGGTGCTGGCCAGCCTGGCCTGGGAGGAATGAGGTCAGAGTCACAAAAAACAACACTTGGGAGATAAGCAGAGCTCGAAACCAGTGCACATGGAAAGCCTGGCACACGGTACACAATTGAGAAATGTTTTCTTTTTAAATAATAACCAAAGTAAGAAACGAATGAGTATCAGGCTTTAAGGGGGGGCGGGGCATGTTAATTACACTGCTTTGTTCCATACGTGAAGGCAAAGCCCTCGGGATGAGGTCGAGAGTTCATCTCACTTGGCATAACTAAGTTGTTTTCTACCTGGTTTGAACATTATGGCCAGACAGTAGCAGAAAATGTGTATTAATCAGTTCTTAATTTCTAGGTACTTGTTTTAATTGTCTTTGTATGTTAAATTACAGAGGCATTATGTATACAATGGCAATACAAAGATGTATATAGAAAAAGTTAGTTGCCCCACCCCATCCATATTTCTAAATGGTTGTCTTTTTCTTATAAATTTATAGGGGCTCTTTATGTGTCACTTATAGTTTTGTTTTATGTGTAATTATTCTTAGTGCATTCATCATTTGTTGACATTATTCATGGTGTCCTTTACCATTAATAAAATTGTAATTTCTATATAATCATTTTTAATCTTGCTGAGTCAGATATGAGAGTTCCCACTAAAACTGAAAATATTCATGTTTTTTTTCTCTCTCAATCTTATTCAGGGGTGCCCTCCTATGTCATGAATATAAATTGAACTTACAGACTGAAGTAAGACAATTCACACTACAGAAACTCCACAAGTGTATTTGATAGAAAAGTTGAGAGAAAAATAATAGTGAAATAACCCCTCCGTGGCCATTAGGGAAAAAACGTTGCAAACAACTTTTCCCCCACTACTCACTCCACGTAGAAAGCTAAGCAAAGATCATCAGCTGCTTCACTGCTTGTCCTGAGACTGAAACTCCTCAACACCAAAGTCCTTCCAGTTAGTCAGTCCCATCCAAACCTGCCTCTGATTCTGGTCTTCCGTGGATGGGCACCACCCAAGTAAGTTCCTCCTCACATCTTCCAATCCCTTCAGTAACCCCTGCCCTGGGAAGCCTTTCCCAGACAGAGGGACTCCGCTACCACAGCTTTTCTGCACTCCTCGGATTTGCACTTACCATCTCCTACAATAACCGTTTGTCTGTCATTCTTATTTGTATTCCCAGTCCCTATCACTGGGCCTGAGACATAGTAGTTACTCCTTAAGTAGTTGTTGAAAGAAAGAGAGCAAAGAAAAAAAGGCAAGAAAATCAAGAAAGAAGCACTAAAATCCAAACCTGAATGTTAGCGGTTAACTGCCAACTCAAGATCAATCAGTAATGAATGTTAAACATTGCTGAAATTACAGGGAAAGTTAATGAAGGGGAAAAAAGTATTCCATTTACAAAAAGCTGATTGACACACAAGATTTCAAGAACATGCCTGGTTCCTGAAGAAAAGCCCGCCTACACTTCAGGGTTGCAGGGCTGTCTTTCTCTCGCTAACATATTTCACTCTAGGACAAATGGGTTTGGGTCAAAGATAAAGTCTAAATATTCACTTTTTAGACTCCTAATGAGGTTCAGAATGATCACTATCATTCAGCCCTAACTGCAGCCAATTTTCTCTGAGTTAATCTTGACATCAACACCCCACCTAAAAGCCTTTTCCATGATAAAAAGAAGATTCATGTGATAGCATTCACACTTCAAGCTCACATCTTCCAGAAGTGATATATTTTTGAATTGACTATAAGACTACAGAGAAGGCACTGGCAATGAGCTCCTGGGAGAAAGGATTTCAATGTTTTAATAGACGAATGATAATCTAATTATACAGAGTCCTTCCTGAGAAACAGAGCCACCGTATCCACTCTGTAAACACTGAACGTTTTCTCTGACTTGGTCTCATAAAGTCCCTGAGAGTGAGTTTTTCCATTCCTCAGTTGTGGGGGCGGAGGGGGTGTTGCTGAAGAATCTAAGAAAATGGAAAGTTCTGAGGCACCCGCAGTGATTAGTCCTGAATCAGCAGCTGGACACGTGCATTTGCAGTAGGACAATCAGAGGTTCTCACTTAGGAGAGCTTCCAATGCTTACCAACATTGACTTGAGAGACACACAGCCCTTCTCAACATCTCATCATCTTCAACGGATTTCACCTTTAAAGAAATATGACTTAACTAACCCTATTATTAAAAACTCTAGCTTACAGCATTAAAGAATATTGCTAATGATCTCTAACGTCAATTGCACAATAAAGAAATAATTACTTCACTTTAATACTAAAATGAGTATGAATTAAATGCCGATAACATGGGGTAGGAGGACGTTAGAAAGAGAAAGCAAAGGTGGGTGGAAAAGTCATGACACTAAAACAATGAGATTATTGTATCACAATTCCAAAAAGTTTAGCAACCTTTAGCCTCACCCATTGAATAAGCATGTTAGTGACATAATTTAAGCCTTAATCTTCCTAATTTGTAATAATTAAGAACACCTGGGAAGAAGCCTGGTGCTTAGACAGTATTCCCTTACCCTGAACCACTGTGCTGGCCAGTGAATTCCCTCTGACCCTCCTGAAGCCACCATCAGCATTCCCAACACACTGTTCTCATGGTGGCCTTCCTCTGCTCAGAACCCTGCAGTGGCTCCACTCTGCCCACCAGTTAGACACCATCACACAGAAGTCTGGGTCTCATCTATTCACTGAGGCTTATTCCCCCCACTCCTCAGGAGGATCCTTCTCAGAAACATTAACCTGACCTTTCATAGTCCTTTGATAATGCATCACATTTTCCAGGTAAAGGTGCCGTTTCCTGTTGAGATGCCCCATTTTCATATTCTGTCAACTGATAACTCTTTCTGCAAGACCTAGTTAAATAGCTTTCCATCTGTGAAACATCTTGTTCTGTGAACAACTCTCCTTCTTGAATCAGTTACTGGTAACCCCTGTAGTACCTATAACATTGTAAGTGGTAAATAAATACTAAATGAAATGGATAAATGTTCGCTGAAATGAACTGAATTTTGAAATCCTTCCTTGTGCTTTCATCTTGCTAGACTATCTATCATTCTTTTGTATAGGATTTGTTTCTTCTAATTATAAAAGTAATACATGAACATTTAGAAGTACAGAAAAGCATAAACAGGAAAATAAAAATTACCCACAATCATCACCTAGAGATAACCACTCTCATTACCCTTTTAATTGCACATTTTACATCAATGCAATTAAGAAAATTTGTATATGGAAGTCCTACGCCATGGACATGTTTTCCTGAATTTAGATCAAGTCACATGCTATATATTTACCCAGCATTTGGTTGATCAGAATCTCTGCTAATGAGCACTCCTACTTATCAACAGTACAATGCAAGCAAATGTTCCTGGGTGATGACTACAGAGTCCCACAAGTTTCTGAAGTGCTTTCTCTGAGTCATAAATTCATAGAGCTTTATAGCTCAGAGTGACCTCAGAGAAACCTCTACACTTACACTCCCTATACTTCCTCCTCCGCATTTGTTGACATGACTAACCATGCTGCGTACTTTTCATAGATGGGTTTGGACATGGTCACGGAATCTTTCTCCAGGAAACCATGTCTATACACTGAAAACTGCACGCAAGGTAAAGCTAGTTGACATCTGAGAGTCCATGGCCTCACTTTGCAGATGATGAAAGGTCCTGAGAGAGGCTGAGTAACTTCCCAAGGTCCAAAAGTCCAGGAAAGGCACAGCAGAAAGCAGAAGTCTCTAACCTTGCTCTAGGGTTCTCTCCTTTTTTGTCACACATCTAAGACATGAGATTAGTTCTACAGGCGTACCTTGTTTTATTGCACTTGACTGCACTTCACCAATGTTGCGTTTTTTACAACCCTGCATCCAATAAGGCTACGGATGCTCCAACAGCACATGCTCACTTCATGTCTCTGTGTCACATTTTGATAACTCTTGCAATATTTCAAAATTTTCCATTACTATTGTATCTGTCACGGTGATTTGTGATCAGCAATCTTTCTCTTATAATTGTTTTGGGGTGCCACAAATCACGCTCATGTAAGTTGGTGTGCTTAATGATAAACGCTGTGTGTTATGACTGCACCATTAACCTGCCATTCATTCTCCCATTTCCCTCTCTGTTTTTGGGCCTCCCTATCCCCTGAGACACAACAATACTGAAATTAGGCCAGCTAATAACCCTAAAATGGCTTCTAAGTGTTCAAGTGAAAGGAAGAGTTCTCTGACTTTAAATCAAAAGCTAGAAATGATTAAGCTTAGGGAGGAAGGCAGGTGAAAGCTGAGATAGACTAAAGGCATCTTGCACCAAATAGCCAACTTGTGAGTGCAAGAAAAGGTTGTTGAAGGAAATTAAAGGTGCAACTCCAGTGACACATGAGTCAGAAAGCTAAACCACCTTATTGCTGATATAGAGAACAACTGAGTGATCTGGATAGAAGAGCAAACCAGTCACAACGTCTTCTTAAGCCAAAGCCTAATCCAGAGCAAGACCTTAAGTCTCTTCAATTCTGTGAAGGCTGAGAGAGGTGAGAAAGCTGCAGAAGTTGGGAACTAACAGAGGTTGGTCCACAAGGTTGAAGGAAAGAAGTTGTCTCCATGCATGAAAGCACAAGGTGAAGCAGCAAGCAGATTTAGAAGCTGCAGCAAGGTATCCAGAAGACTAACATCATTGATAAAGATGGTTACACTAAACAACAGATTTTCAGTGTAGATGAAACAGCCTCATATTGCAAGAAGCTGCCATCTAGGACTTTCACAATTAGAGAAGAGAGAAACATAAGTAGAGAAGACAATGTTTGGTTTCAAAGACTCAAAGAACAGGCTAACTCCCTTGTTAGGGGTTAATGCAACTGGTGACTTTAAACTGAAGCCAATGTTCATGGACCATTCCAAAATTCCTAGGGCCCTTAGGAGTTATGCTAAATTTACTCTGCTTGTGCTCTATAAATGAAACAACAAAGCCTGGCTGACAGAATATCTATTTATAGCATGGTTTGCTTAATATTTTAAGGCCACTGTTGAGACCTGCTTCTCAGAAAAAAAGAAAGATTCCTTTCAAAATACTGATAATGCACCTGGTCATCCAAGAGCTCTCATGAACAGGGACAAAGAAATTAAAGTTGTTTTCATGCCTGATAACACATCCATTCTACAGTCCGTGGATTAAGAGTAATTTCAACTTTCAAGTCTTATTACTTAAGAAATATATTTCATAAGGCTATAGCTGCCATAGTGATTCCTCTAATGGATCTAGGCAAAGTAAATAGAAAACTTTCTGAATAGGATTCACTATTTTATATGCCATTAAGAACATTTATGATTCATGGGAGGAGGTAAAAATATCAACATTAACTGGCATTTGAACAAAGTTGACTCCAACCCTCATGAATGACTTTGAGGGGGTTCAAGACTTCAGTGGAGGAAGTAACTGCAGATGGGGTGAAAACAGCAAGAGGACTAAAATTAGAAGTGGAGCCTGAAGATGTGACTGAATTGCTGCAATCTCATGATAAAATTTTCATGGATGAGTAGTTGCTTTTTACTTCTTGAGATAAAATCTACTCCTGTAAAGATGCTGTGAACGTTGTTGAAATGACAACAAAAAATTTAGAAAATCATATAAACTTAGCTGATAAAGCAGCAGCAGGGTTTGAGAGGACTGACTCCAGTTTTAAAAGAAGTTTTACTGTTGGTAAAATGCTACCAAACAGCATTACATGCTATAGAGAAATCTTTCATGAAAGAGTCAATGGCTGCAGCAAGCATCATTCTTGTCTTATTGCTATAGTTTGGATATCTGACCCTCCAAATCTCATGTTGAAACTGGATCTCTGTTGAAGGTGGGGCCTAATGGGAGCTGTTTGGGTCATGAGAGTGGATCTCCCATGAATAGCTTGATGCCTGGTGCCATCCTCACGATGATGAGTTCTCAATCCTTGCTCTATTAGTTGTATGTAGAATTAGCTTTTTAAGAGTCTGGTACCTCCCTCCTCCCTCCCCACTCTCTTGCTTCCTGCTCTCACCATGTGGCAGGCTCCCCTTCGCCTTCCACCATGAGTGGGAGCATCTTGACGCCCTCACCAGATGCAGACGCCAATGCCATGCTTCTTGTATAGGCTGCAGAACCATAAGGCAAATAATACTCTTTTCTTTATAAAATATCCAGCTTCAGGTATTCTTTTATACCAAAAAAAAAAGTTTAAGACATTTTAAGACATTGCCACAGCCATCCCAACCTTCAGCAACCACTACTCGGATCAGTCAACAGCCATCAACATTGAGGCAAGACCCTCCACTGGCAAAAGATTGAGACTTTCTGCAGGCTCAGATGATTGTTAGCAATATATTTTTTAAGGTATGTAGATTTGTGTTTTAGACACAATGTTATTGCACTCTTAATAGAATACAACATAGTGTAAACATAACTTTTATGTGCACTGGGAAACAAAAATTTGTGTGATTTACTTTATTGCCATACTTGCTTTATTGTAGTGGTCTGAAATCAAACCTGGAATATCTCCAAGGTATGCCTATATATTGTTTGAATTTAAAATGTATTTTATTGCTGTTCATTTTTTTAAAAATTTGTAATCCACAAAAATCTATATAATATGTTAATTATTTTATTTGATTAAACAGTAATTTCTAAATTTATGGACCCAAAAATAACCATCTTCAAATGATTTATTTAATGATTTAATCATTCAGCAAACATTTGAAAACCTATTCTGTGCCTATTCTGTTAAATTCCAGCAAACAAGTATGGTCCTTTGTCCTTAAGGAACTTACTTTGTTAGGTATATGTGTACATAAAAGATTTTCAGGTACACTATAATACACACCAAATAAGTAATACAGATGTCAAATGTTACCTAATTTTTTGAAAAGGGGTTTTTCATTGTGGGCCAAATTAGGGAGCGCTTCCTGGAGACGGAGATTTTAACGGAGGAGGTTGCATATCAGAAAGGTGGAATTGGGGTTGGGGAATGTTTGTTGAATGATCATATGGACTTCAATAGCGGCTGATAGTGATTAATAATCATTGTGACCCATTTACAGTATGTGATTTGAGAAAAAAGGATTGTTTTCCTTTTCCTAATTAGCTTAATAAAAGAAATTAGAAAAATGTCCTTCACCATAGGAGGTCCAACAGTGAGGGTGTGTTGCTGCTGAAAGGTGCCCAGAAAAAGCTCCCAAGCATAAGTGGGCTGTCGCGGAATTTTTAAGCAACATTTCAGATCTCACCCTTGCATGTATCTTCTGGATCCAGGCCCAAACAGACTTCCAGAAAAGGTGAGGGAAGGGAAGTGGAATTAGGAGGACGAGGACAACAGGACAATGAAGTGTGGAACGGGAAGAGCTTCCCCAGGATTATGGACGGAATTTTATTTCCCACCAAAATTCACCCCAAAGCCCTAACCCCCACTATATTTGGAGACAGGGCCTTTGAAAGAGGTAATTTGGTTAAAAATCAGGTCACTGGGGTGGGTCCTAATTCAACCTTACTGGGGTTATTATAAGAAAAGAAAACTTGGACACAAAAGATGCACGCACACGGGAAAGACCACGTGAGGACACAGCAAGAAGGGGCCATCTGCAAGCCAAGGAGAGAGGCTCAGGATGAAACAAACCTGCCAACATCTTGATCTAGGACTCTCAGCCTCCAGAATTATGAGAAAGTAAATTTCTGTTAAAGTCAGCAGTCTGGTGTTTTGTTACGGCAGCCCTAGTAAATACACCCACCACCTACTGTAACATCACCTTCGTAATCAGAAGAGGTTCCATCATGAAAGGGCCCTGACTCAGCGAAAGAACAGCCCCCTACTAAGCCAAAAGCTGGACTTCCCAGAGTTCCAAGCGATTATGGAGGACTCGCAGGGGAAGGAAATGGAAGATCTAACCTTGGATATGCCAACGCTTCCTACAGCATAACCTAGGCATGGAAATAGACATAAGGCAGCTCTGATGGACCAGTGTGAAGGCGAGCTGGTGAAGTCCCTGTTGGCCTAACTCATCCAGGAGCAGAAAGTAGGAACTCTGCTATTCTTGCTACTCAAGGACAATTATTATGGCCAGGGGGATTCTTGGCAGTGACAGAGACCCCATACTGGATGTCTTAGCTCACCAGCGACTTGTACGCCCCTTAAGGAGGGGATGCACTCATGGCTGGATCAGGCATGATCCTCATCACAGCTGACAAAGCTGGCTCAGTGACTAGAGGCTCCCCTGCCTGTGCATTATAGAGATACTGGGCTTGGCACAGTGCAAGGCTGGGTAGCACAATAGGTCACTCAGTCTCTCCACATCTTGATTTCCTCACTGAAAGATTGGGTGATAACCCTAATTTCACAAGCTTGGAGTAAAAATCTCAAGTATGATACAGTCATGCTTTAAGTCATTAAGGAGCTCCATAAATGCTAACTGGCTTGGCAGTTATTAAATTGATTCACTATATCTTATTCTGCTTATCTAAGTTCTGTCCTTCCTTATTGACAGGCTGGCTAGCAATGTGGATATGTGTTTTATATTAGACCTGGGAATATAACTGTTGAATTTTTTCTGTCTCCCCTTTACATGTGTTAGAGAACTAAGAACACAGTAAGCACTTACAAGGCACCTAATTGGTGAATGTACAGTCGACTCTGTATGTTTGAAAATGGCTCCATGTCTTTCCATTAACCCATACTGAATTACCTTTAACACTCTCCACTCTTTTCCTGGTTTATGGTCTTCCTTCACTTCCCCAACACAAGTCACCCCATAACCCAAGCCAAGCATTGTTGCCAAGATATCCTTCCAGAACACTATTTTTAAAACATCAACCTCTCATCCAAAAACTTCTACACCTCCCGATTGCCCACAGGGCAAAGTCCTAAGTCCTTGGTTTGATTCAAGGCCACACACTGTGTAGCAACAGCCCACACATTTTTGTCACTGCTTTCCTAAATAAATCTCCCATTCTGTTCAATGTGATCTCCTCATTGATGCTAGACAATAAATATTTGCTAAATAAATAGATGGATATTTGACTAGCATCAGAAAAATAAACTTTCCACGTATTATACAACTCTGTCTCCTTGTTTTATTCCATGCTTTTTTCCCCTCCTGGAATGTCTTTCCATCTTGGGGCCATACGCATGGACTGTGATATTTACGGTGCTGTTTCGAGTTGTTTATGTACCACCTCCACACTAGGAAGCCCTCTTCCTCTTTACTTACTTAAGCCTTCCCACTTCTCAAAGGTCAGCTCAAGCCCCATCTCCTATGTGAATGAGCCTTTCCTAACTTTATGGCACCTAGGATTTCGCTCAGAATTTCTCATGACACATATGAACTATGTCATACCTCTGTTTTCTAGCACCTTCCATCTTGCATTACTATTTGAACTTTCATAGAAGTCCACCAGATAAGTTCCTTAAGGGAACTCTCCAAGTCTTCTACTTCTTTGCACCTCCAGTACTAACCACAATGCTATGAGTGTAGCACAATCTACTCGGGGCTCCTTGCTCCTTGGAAAGAAACACCTTCTGGTAAGTTTAGAGCAGCTGTGTTCTCAGGGTTTCCTAAGCACATTATCTCTAGCCCATGGGTCAACTCTATCTAAGTCTCACCTTGAGATGAATGTATCACAAGAAAAACAAGAATTCAATTGCACGTGTATGCCCCTGTCTCAACATGTGGATGAGGGATGCCTGCATGGTAAAATGACATTATGCAGGTGAGTTTATCTTCTTATCTATAATAGCAATCAGGACGTCTTCCCCTTCAGAGAAGGGATGATAGCAGAGCTGACTCAACACCCGAGGCTGCTTTCCCAGCAGTGAGGCTGGCTTATGCTGATCCAACCCCCGTCTCTTACTGGCTCACCTATAGAGCTAACACATACTTGCCCTACATGGCCAGCTTGGGTTAGCGGCCTTGAAGCTAATCAATGGCCCTCAGAATATAACAGAAAACCCAATCTGGGCCAGATACTAATAAAACTCATGATATCAGCTTTGTTCACATCTAATTCTCATGGTCTTAAAAAACTAGCTATATACTACAATAATGCAGACATATACGTATTTTTTCACCACAACTTCTCTGAACTCAAGTCACGTTTCTACTTGCCTACCAAAGATCCTCCGCGGATGTCCAGTAGCCATCTCCAACTTCATATTTAAACCTGAGTTTGCGATCCCCACCAAAACACAAACCTGCCCATCTCACCATTCTCCCCAGCTTAGTTCATTACAATGCCATCCTACCAGCTGCTCAGGCCAAAAGCCTTCAAACAATCATGACCCTCCCCCTTTGTCTCTCATATCCCACATCATGCTCATCAATAAATCAATAGCCTTTCCTTCAATACCTATCCAGAATTTCACTCCTCCTCACCATTCACACAAGTACCCCTGGTCTAAGCTACCATCATCTCTCACTCATATTATTGCAATTGCCTCCTAACTGGTCTCCTTGCCTCCATCTTCGCCCCCTTTCAGTCCATTCCCAACATAGTAGACAGGGTGACCCTATTCAGATGTAAGCTGAATCATGCCACTGCCCTCTTCGAAGCTCTCCAAAGGTTTCCTATCTTCCCCAAGTTCAAGTCAAAGACTCACCGTGACCTACAGGATTCTACACAACCTAGCTCCCCTAGTTGATAAGCTCCATCCACACGGTCCTCCTAGCTTGTCCCTTAACTCTCTAGATGCCCTCCTTCCTCAGAGCCTTCACACTTGCTGTTCCTTCTCAAAATGCTTGTTTCCCAGACGTCCATATGGCTTAACCCCTAGCTTTCTTCAGGTGTTTATTCAAAAGTCAACTTCCCTGTGAGGTCTTTCCTAACTGCCCTATATAAAAGTACACCATCAGGCCCTCCTACCAAAACTGACCCCGTCCCCTTGTACTGTATCACCATCTAATGCACGAGGTATATGACTTATCTTTTTCTTTTTTTATGTTGTAAACCACGTAAGTTCCATGAGGGTATGGATTTGGATTGTTTTGTTCCTTGATGTATCCCCAGTATTTAGACCAGTGCTTTCTATATAATATTAATAGAGACTCAACAAAAATTTGTCATATGAATGAACCCTCATCTAATAAACTGAAAGTCATTTATTTTACTTGTTATCATGTATCTATGAGTTGACTGACAATTTTTGAAGTAAGTTAGGGCCAGATTAACCAGATACTCTGAAGAACATCTTAAAGTGTAACATAAAGGAATTTTTAGCAGCTGCGGGTATATATCTGGTGTTTACTCAGCAAATATTTATTGAGCACCTACCCTGTACTACTCACTGAATTAGGTGTTAGGAATACAACAGCGATCAAGGTAAATACAGTCTTTGACCTTTGAAATTCACAGGCTAGCAGAATCAGATTCCAACTTCTTCTTCAAATAATGAAACATCTCTGAATTTCAATTGTATTGTCTATAAAATATGAATGAAGACATGTCATCTACCCAAGGACAAAGGACTCAACCACTCAACCAGATGGTTTCTTTTTTTTTTTTTTTTTTTTTTTTTCCTTTTGAGACAGAGTCTCACTCTGTCACTCAGGCTGGAGTGCAGTGCCATGATCTTGGCTCACTGCAACCTCTGCCTCCCAGGTTCAAGCAATTCTCCTGCCTCAGCCTCCTGAATAACTGGGATTACGGGCACACACCACCATGCCCAGCTAATTTTGTATTTTTACTATAGATGAGGTTTCACCATGTTGGCCAGGCTGGTTTCAAACTCCTGACCTCAAGTGATCCACCTGCCTTGGCCTCCCAAAGTGCTGGGATTATAGGCGTGAGCCACCATGGCCAGCCCAGATTGTTTCTTGAAGTCCCCTCTACCATTGTGACTCTCACCGACCATGCCCACCACCATCCCTTCTCTGGTGTCTTATTCTTCCCAAGAACGCCTCTCTCTGGTTCATCCAGTCCTCTTGTCTCACATATCCATATAAATACAGACGTACAGCCAATTCATAGTTGGTTCATCTGTAACATTCAAAACAGCACTGTAGGCGAATTAAATGTCATGCAGAGACTCATTGTCTACATCTTTGGGCCTCTGAAACAAGGCAGGGGGGAAAAGCCATATCAACTTTGGAGTCTTTGAAAAAAAAAAAAAGGAACTGACAGTCAAATCCAAAAAGCTTTTCTTCCCACACTGAAAATAAACTCCTTCAGCTCTGGGGCTCACTCAGCTAAATGTGGACAAAGTAGCAGTCACCAAGATGACATGCAAAGCCCTAATGGCACATCCAACGGAGTCATTGTGCTAATACCACATCACTCTGTCACTGTCACAACGTTGTGCCCCTTAAAATACCCAGAGTCATTTGGGCTCTTTTGTAATGAAGAGAGGTGTGGGAGGCAATCTTTCTGTGAGAGAACATTCAAAAGGAGGGGCTGTCGGGAATGTTGGCAAAGAACGTGCTATATACTTAAGCTTGTGGCACCTCTCACTGCTATAATTGTGAGTGATGGAGGTGGGAAGAGGGAAAGCAGAAGTCCTTGATAGGGGGATTGGCATGAAACAGATAAGCATGAAGACTGGCTAAATCATCACCAGAAAGGGAATAAACAGAGAACAAAAGTCCCCAAGGCAGTTGCACCGATTCACTTGTTGCGGGAACAACTCAGATTCCTGATGATCTCTGTCCCATCTTCCCCCTAACAAAGACCTGAATGCTCATTCTCTCTCGTTCATCCAATATTTCTGGCGGAACACTTGGGATGTTCCAGGTACTATTCCAGGTACAACACACCATGATGTATCTGGAATAATACAGACACTAAAGATTTCCACTAGGAAAAAAAAAAAACTGCTCATAAGAAATACATCCTAAATATAAAGATGCACAGTAAAGTTTGAAACAGAAGAGCATATTAAATCCCTTGAATTTTGAAGGAAATAAAAACAAAAATAAATTTACAATCCAGAAAAATCAGCAACACCAAAAATTGGTTTTTAGAGAAGACTAATGAAGTTGATAAACTTTTAGCAAGACTAAGATATAAATAAAGAAAAGGGAGAAAGTAGATATTATCAATATCAGGAATGAAAAGAAATATATCACTACACATCCCATTAATGTTGTAAAAGATAATGAGGAGCTATTATGAGCTTTATGCAACTAAATTTGAAAATAAGAATGCCATGGATAAATTACTTTAAAACATAACTTATAGTAATTGAGACAAGTAGAAAAGCTTAATGATCCTCTTTCAAAGAAATTAAATCTGTAACTTATACAAGACATAAAAAAGACAAAACAAAAGAAAGCTCGAACCTTATTAAATTTTTTCTGCATTGATTTCATTGGTTCCATAATTTTCCCCTTTATTATTTCAGTATGGTAAATAACAGACTGATTCACCACTGTGTTAAATTACAACTTGGTAGAAACCACAAAAAACAAAAACAACTTAAAAAAAATGCCTCCAAGCCCAGATGTCTCCATGGGTGAATTCTAAGAAAATACTTCAATCTTACAAAATCTTCCAAAGAGTAGAAAAAGAGAGAGCATATTTAACTTGTTTCATGAGAGAAATCTAGCCTTAACATCAAAACTTCACAGAGCATTGCAAGAAAAACAAATTATAGGCCAGTTTCTATTGTGAAAACAGATAACACAATCTTAAAAAATCAAACCCAACGATATAGAAAAAACATATCACAACAAAGGTGACGTCACTCCAAGGTTGCAATTAATTCACTATATTAAAAGAATATAGAAGAAAAATCACGATCAATGCAATAGTTGCAAAAAAATTTTAGTAAAGTTCAACTTGTGTTTATTAAAAAATCGTAACACATTAGGAATAGAATGGAACTTTATTCGACCTAAAAAGAGTGTCTGTGAAAAACTGACAGCAAAGATCATGTTTAACGAGAAAACAGTGAAACTTTTCCATTGAGACTGTGAATGAGATAAGAATTCCATTATTGCTACTTCTATTTAATTTATAACTTAAGGTCCTAGCCAGCATAATAAGATAAAAGAAATAAAAAGGGCATAAGGATTGGAAATGAAAAATTAAACTACCATTACTCACAGATGACAGGATTACATATATAGAAAATCCAAAAGAATCTCCAGATACACTACTAAAATTGATAAGTGAATTTATCAAGATAGCTGAGTACAGCTGAATTACTGTGTATATTTATATACTAGCAACAAAAACTAGAAAACAGAACTTTAAAAATAATGCCAATTACAATAGCATCAAAATGAGTTTAAGATACATCAAACCTCCACACAAAATAGTACAAAACATGAATGAGAAAAAGTGATATAATGAATGGATGACTATATTATCTTCATGGATGAGAAAACTCAACATTGTAAACATGTCAATTCTCCAGTATTCTACAGATTCAATGCAGTCACAATCAAAACCCTAGCAAGAACTTTTTAGTAAAAACTGACAGGATAATTCTAAAATATATACAACTGACCCTTGAACAATACATGTTTAAACTGTGTGGGTCCACTTATATGCAGATTATTTTCAATAAATGTATTGGAAAAATGTTTGGACATCTGCAATAATTTGAAAAAACTCGCAGAATTGTGCAGCCTAGAGATAAATAAATATATATATATATTTAGCTATTAAATGATATAGATTAATAGCTACATATATTTTGTGCATTCATGACATACCTAACATATATATATAAAACATACATATATGTAGCTATTAATCTATATCATTTACTATCATAAAATATATATAAATTTATTATAAAAAGTTAAAATGTATCAAAACAAGCACACGCTTACAGACTATATTTGTTAACATTTTTTACGTTTCTTTACACTTCTCTCAACTGAATGGTATGTGGTTGAGAAATGTTATTGCTCATTCTCTCTCAAATGGTATGTGGTTGGTATGTGGTTTTCTCATTCAGTTGAGAAAGCGTAAAGAATGGTAAAAAATGTAATATTAAATCACAACTGCTTAAAATTAACTGCATGTGCAACTGTACTGCTGCTATATTTTCGTAGCCACCTCCTGTTGCTATTGCAGTAAGCTCAAGTGTTGCAGGTATCTGCTTCAAACGCCGTGTGACATTAATCATCACTGAGTGAGCAACTATCTTTAGTAAATCACATACTGTAATAAAAAGTGATCTATCATGGTTCTTGCATAGTTTTCATTGTGTTTAATGTAATACTTGAATAACATCACAGGACCCATAAGAAGTGTCCCTACTAGTGATGCTGGAAGTGTTCCCAAGAAGCAGAGAAAAGTCATGACCATGTAACAAAAAGTTAAACTGCTTGATATTAGATTAGAGCCTACAGCTGTGACTACCTGCTATTTCAAGATAAACAAATCCAGAATAAGGACCATTGTAAAAAAAAGAAAAAAAAAGAAAGAAAATTTGTGAAGTAGTTATAGCAGCTATGTCAGCAGATACAAAAACTTTATACTTTTTGTGAAATATCTTTTTATCACATATTAAAAACGCAGCTTTTACATGGGTGCAGGATTGCTATAAGCAAGGCATACCTATACAGTAATTCGATTTGAGAAAAATTGAAGTCATTATATGACAAAGGAAAAGGAATGTGAATTATCTAAAGCTGGAGAATTTAATGCCAGCAAAGGATGGTTTGATAATTTTAGAAATATATTTGGCTTAAAAAATATCAAGCTAACAGGAGAAGCTGCTGCTACCCACAAAGAAGCAGCAGAGGAGTTTCCAGGCACCACTGAAAGACATCACTGAGGAGATTTTAAATGGTTTTAATGCAGACAAAAGTGCCCTATTTTAGGGGAAAAAAGGACATTTAGTAAGGAAGAGAAGTGAGCACCAGGATTTAAGGCAGGAAGGAATAGGCTAACTCCACGGTTTTTGTGCAAATGCAGGTGGGTTTATGATCAGGACCTTCCTCACCCATAAAGCTGCTAACCCCCAAACCTTGAAAGGAAAAGATAAACACCAGCTGCCAGTCTTTTGATTGTACAGTAAGGAGGTCTGGACAACAAGAACTACCTTTCTGGATTGGTTCCATTGATGCTTTGTCCTTTAAGTCAGGAAGTATCTTGCCAATAAAGGACTGCCTTTTAAAGTTCTTTTGTCATCACATAAAGCCCTTGGCCAAGCAGAAACCCATGAATTCAACACTGAATGTGCTGAAGTGGTCTACCTGCCCTCAAACAGTCTCTAATTAAGTCTCTAGAACACAAGGACCTTTAAGGCTCTTTACACACAGTATCTCATGGAATGGATTTTCAATGCTATGGAAGGTAACTCCAACAGATAAAATATCATAGAAGTCTGAAAGGATTATACCACTGAAGATGCCATCATTGTTATAGTAAAAGCTGTGAAATTCATCAAGCCCCAAACAATAAATATCCACTGGAGAAAACTGTGTCTACATGTTGTGCATGACTTCATAGAATTTATGACAGAGCAAATCAATGAAATCATGAAAGAGATTGTGGATATGGCATAAAAGATTGGGGGTGAAGGGTTTCAAGATATGGATCTTGGAGAAAATCAAGAGCTAACAGACGCCACATCAGAGGAACTAATAGAAGACGATCTGGTGAAGACGAATGCTTCCAAGCCAGTGCCAGATGATGAGGAAGAAGATGCAAAAGCAGCAGTCCCAGAAAACAAGTTGACATTAGACAATCTGGCAGAAGCATTCTGATTATTCAAGACTGATTTTGTCTTCTTTTATGACATGAGCCCTTCTATTATACAGGCACTGAAACTAAAGCAAATGGTGGAAGGAGGATTGGTACCATATAGAAACATTTTTGGAGGAATGAAAAAACAAAAAAAGAAATTATGATATTTTTCCATAAAGTTACACCAAGTACGCCTCCCATCCCTTCCACCTCCTCCATCTCTTTGATCCCTGAAACAGTAAGACCAACCCTTCCTCTCCCTCCTCCTCCTCCTCAGCCTACTCAATGTGAAAATGAAGAGAATGAAGACCTTTATGATGATCCACTTAGCCTTAATCATAGTAAATATATATTCTCTTCCTTATGATTTTCTTAATAAGATTCTTTTCTCTAGCAATCTTATTGTAAGAATATAGTATATAACACATGTATCATATAAAATGTGTATTAATTCACTGCTTACGTTATCAGCAATGCTTCTAGCCCATAGTTTTTCTCAAAAGTTATATGTAGATTTTTGATGGAGAGGTGGTCAGCACTCTTAGCCTGCATGTTTTTTAAAGTCTAACTGTATACATAAATTCTAAGAAGAAAAAAAATAAACCTGAAAATAGAGAACAAATTTGGAGGAATTACATCACCACATATGACTTTTATTATAAAGCTACAGTTATTAAGAAACTGTGTGGTATTTGGTATTGCAAAGAGATACAATGGAACAGAACAGAGTCCAGAAGTAAACTCATCCACACATGGTCAGGATATGGTTATGATTAAGGTGACAGAAAGTAACAGAAAAGGAAGACTTGTCAATAAATACTGCTAGATCAATTGGCTGTCCACATAAAAAACAATAAATCTTAACTCCTTCTCACAACACACATAAAAATCAATTCCAAGTGGATCGGAAACTAAATGTGAAAAATAAACCAATAAAACTTCTAGAAAATAAAACAGGGGACTGTATTTATGACCTTAGGGTAGGCAAACTTATTCAGTCAACCTGACAGTTATATACATACTCAAAAACTGAAAGAGGGGATATCTGGTGTGGCATTGCAGATTGCAGTAATTATATAGGAAGGAGCAGTTATGAATGTGATATCTCTGTGCACTCATCTACCCTCCATGGAACTATCCCAGCTGCCTTAAAGAAAACTCAGAGTTAAGTAGTACCAAACTGGAAAAGGGATGGTGTCAAGGACTATCGCCTACAGGCCGGAAGCATTCTCCCAGGAAGCCTCTAGTGAGAGGCCTCCCTGAGTAAACTCTACTCCAGAGTCTGGCCCTGAGTGTCAGTTGCTCACAAACCTGTTTCATCAGTCCTGACAGTTGATTTGTTTCTCAGGTTGAACTCACCATGCCTGAGCATTCCAATGAAAAATAAAACCTTGCAGAGACCAGGGCCCACATGTGCTCAGGTAAACCCATCACCCTCTCACAGGCAAGCCACCTGGTAAGTCAATTTGTGGTTGGAAGATGGATCAGAGCAAGGAGTGTGCATCACAGGACTGGAATAGTCAGTGGCATTAGGCTGCAGAAGCATGGTTCAGCCGGCTCTCCTCCAGAGAGACCTGAAAGTCCAGCCCTTGGACAGAGCTCCCTCTTCCCTAGAGAGGTTGGGATGAGTCCTATCTATTCTTTCCTCCATTGTTCTTTCCTTTGATTCCATATGTGGCCAGGCCTCATTGTTTGGATATTTTAATCTCCTAAAGTGTGCTTTCTCCTGGGAGAGGAAGGCTCTGTAGGGTGACTTGACAGTCTATGCTCTTAGGTTCATTGGCCTTCAGATAGAAATCTTTTCTCTTGTGTTTGTGCTTTTAGAGGATATTGGATTTTGCCTTCTATATGCATCAAGGGAAAAGTTTATCCTCAACCAGAATTTCATCAGGGAAAATCACCAAGAGTTGACTGCATACTAGAATGACCATATACGAGTGGTCTCCATCTAAGAACTGTAACATAAGCCAGTTTCCCAAGAAGGAATCTGCCAACCATAGAGTCTTTCAATATTGCGGCTTTAAACACACCATAGTAACTATGGCAGTAAACAGAACTCAGCCACAGTGCAAGGATAGGGTCAGAGGCTGAGATCTGATCTGATTTCTAAGTCAGGAAGCAACCTTCCCCTATTGAATCCACAAATCGCCTAGTGGGATAGGGACTCTGGAGGTAGATCCACATCACATTTGAACTCACCTCTGTGTACCTCAGGTCTATCTTATCCCTGAGGAAGAATGGCAACTGTCTTGCTTGACAGTAGAAGTGCACCTGCCCAAAACACACCACCTGCCTGCTGATGTCTCACATTCTTTTGATAATTGGCAAGATTTTCCATCCTCTGATTAGAGGTAAGCACTTAGAATGAATTGCTTCTGAGAAAAAAACGCTGACTTAAAAATCAAGCAAAAATGGAAGTAACTGAAATTACAATCTTTCCTTAGAGCAGTGCCCACAATGGTACCTAATACATAGTCAGCATGCAATAAAGATCAGTTGATGAAATGAATAGATGAATCAATGTGGAAAAGAATTTGCTAGGGGAGGCAGTGAGAGATGCAAGTGTGTTGAGGGTGGTGATGGGGGTGGAGAATTTTACAAAAGGTTCTATAGGAAAGGATAAAAGAGCTGGCAGCTAGCAGACACCCCTTACTATCTCACACTTTGACCGAGGCCTTGCTCTGAGGCTCGTAATCATGGAAATGAATTAGCATCTGGACCGTGCCCTGTAGGAACTACCACACAGCTCGAGGCATGTCTTTCAGAATCGGTAGAGGCTAAGAGCATGGATTGACGTGTGACCTTAGTGAGTTACTAACTTCTATATGTCTGTTTCCCAATCTAAAAAAAACAAAACAAAACACGGTAGAAATGTTAGATTGCAAAGTGGTAAGAGTTGGAAATAAATAATGAACTTAAGCCCTCCACATAGTGCCTAGCACATATTATAATAGTAAAAGGCCAATAAAAATAGCTACTTCTGTTTATATATATATATATGAGCAAAGCTGCATGCTGTTGTACATGCGGCTGAGCTGGCCCTCAAAAGGCCTCATTGGAATCAGCCAAGATGCCCCAACGTGGCTGAGGAGCTCACCACAATGAGAAGAGAGATTTTTTTGAGTCTTAGGATATCAGTGATGACATTGCTACCTGAGTAAGTATATGTATCTGCAAATAAGATCTTAGTTGATCAAATTCACAAGGCCTGATTTCAAATTTTTCAATGAATTTAAGCATAAGAAACAATGTTTGGGTCAGAACTTTTTGCTGTATTGCAAGGAATAATTAAGAAGATTCAGCATGTCCAACTTCAAAGCCAAAGGTCGACCATACCATACTCTGCAGCCGCTTAACTCTTATAGACCATGCAAAGTAGAAAGTTAAGCAGACAAAGACACGGCACTCAGGCATCACCCAACAAGTCCTCATATACATTCTGTAGATCATCCAGTTACCCAAAGATATTTGGGAGGAGCGTTCTCAACCTTAGTATGTTTAGGTTACTGGTTTAATACGGGGATGGGAATGAGAGGAAATGGCTGGAAAAATGATCTAATGGGTACTTATGCGCAGGGAGTGTGGAAAGACTTGCCTTCAGGAAGTATGCCCAGTCTACAGACTCCGTAATATTGGAGGCAAAAGGCTTTCATCCTTTCTCTTGTACAACATAGGGAGCAAACTGTCATGGCTTTTACAGTAAGAGGTCAGGAAGATGCTTTGTACACACTAAATGGACCAGGCTTTTCCTGCCATTCTTCACCATCCAATGAACGCTGTGTTGGTGTCCAAGGGCCACAGAACTGGATAACAAGACATGCGATGGGAAAACAGAGGAAGGCAGAGATGTGCTCTGTCCTTGCAATACTTCTCCAACTCCAGCCAATCAGCTGGGAGTTCATGCCTAGGAGCAATGTCCAGAAGAAACAGTCCCTTGACAATCCCAGTTTTACCCACTTGAGGTTGGGATCCAGCGTGCTGCTTGTCAGCTGTGTGGGCAAGTTACTCATGCTCAGCCTGAGTTTACTCATCTACTAGGCAAATCATAGAAAATAGAGTTCTAGCTCACACAACTGCTGTGAGAATTAAACAAGATAATGCACAAAGGGGCTAAACACGGTGCTTAATGATATGAATAAATGATGATTTGCATGGGCTTATTAGCAATTTTCTCACAACTTCCACACAAATACCCAGGCAAAGCCCTCATCAACTCCCCACTCTGTGTTTGAGCTCCATCTGCTACACTGAAACTGGTGTGCCCATTCACTCTGTTCTTTTCTTTCTTTCTATTCTGCCACATTCAGCACCGTTATTTCCACTCCTTTTCCATCACACCTGGCTGTTCTTCTGTTTAACATCCTCCCTCAAAATTCATCCTTCCCAAACATCTTGGCTTCCTTCTCACACTACCAACCCATACAAAACACATACAAGCCTCTCTCTGAAAGCAAGAGGCTTGAAAGAAAGGGAACGAAGAGCAGGAGCAAGCAAGCCCACTGCCACTCTTCGTCTAGGGCCCGCCTCCCTGGGGTTATGTTTTATTTCCTGCTCATCTTATTTCAGGCCTATGCCCAGGGGGCTCCACCAGCATTTCACTTTCTTTCCACGTGACCCTGATGGGCCTTTTGTGTTTGGCAGACATTAAATAAGAACTGGCATTACAACAAAGGCAGAGATGGGCAGGAGGTAGCCCCGCTGGGCAGAGCACTCATTCAGCGGTTAAGGAAGAACAATGTTCTCTCTCCCCATTTCTTCTTCCTAAGCTGACTTCCTTTGTGGATGCTGGGGTCCCAGCTCTGGGTGTGGCCATCTCTTCTGATGCTAAAGCTGTCTGTGTGGTCCAGGCTGTGGCAGAAGGTTGAAATGGTCAGGAGACACCCCTGCCCCAGCCCTGTGGGCTCAGAAACCTTCATCCGTCATTCCTGAGTCTATAGTAATAATATACAATCAGTAATCAGAAATGTGGAAGAGGCCTCCAAAAATTAGAAAGGAGGCAGCAGTCACAGTAGCAGAGATGTCCCAAGGAAGAGAACAGAAAGTCACAAAGACCCAGCAGGTGACTAGAATAGAGGAGAGGAAGAGGAAGGCATCAAGCAAAGCAATCCTGCCCAGAAATGCCAGGCCGGGGGCTTCTCTGTGCCCTGGGTCTCCTGTAGACATGCCTGATGACAGACAAGCTCTGCATTCAGTCTCATCCATTCCCAATGATCCTCGTGTTCACCCAGTGCTCTCCATCTTCACTGGTGGTCACTCTAGTCCAGGCCTTCTGCGCCATCACGAGGCCCATTACAACAGTATTCTGGTCATTCCTTGCCGCCCTCTGCTCACATACCTCTGCCCAAACCATTTCTCCAGACAGCTTTCATTATGAGTCTCCTCTGTGAAAACATCTGCTGTAGCCCGCCTTGTCTGTGGGATAAAGACCAGTCTTCTAAGCCTGACAACCATGGTTTGGTCGTCCCTACCTACTTCTTAAATCGTATTTCCCACTAATTTCTTCAGCGGCTCCCTAGGTATTCTCCAGCCTTTCTGCTTTTTCTCCCACCATTATCCTTACCTGGATATCCTCCCTGATCCTCGCTCCTCCCTGTCTTCCCGAATCCTACACATCCACGCTGGTTATACTCCATTACCTGCCCCTCCCTCACCTACTCTCCACCCTTCTCTGTGCCCTGAGATGTGAGGCCTTACAAACTGCATCACCCAGCTCCCCAGCCCTTAGTTTCTAAGAGGCGGCACCAGAAGTGTTGGTGTGGCAATTCAGGCAGGGTGAGGTCCCTCTGTGGTCACAGTCAGGCAGCCCCTCTTCCTTCCTCACTAGGCTCTGACAATCCCATTTCCTCACCTTGCTCCTTCAGGCCCAGTAGAAACAGCTCATCCCTAGGGTCTAAGAATGGCTTCTCAGTCCCATATTCCTGTCCACATCCCTGAAATGCTGCCATTACTAAATCCTCTTCAGAACCCAGCTGAAGTTGCCTTCCATTTCCTGCCAGGATCCTGCCTGAAACGCCATCTTCCCAGCCTCGTTCCGAATCCCCACCCCGCCCCAGGAAACTTTCTTCCCCTCTGTAGTTAAGAGCGACTGCTCATCTCTCATCACTCCCCAGCATCCTTACTTAATTCCAACACTCTCACGGAGCTTCGTGGTTTTCAAAGTATTTGACACAAATGAACTCATCTTTTTCTCACCACAACCCTGAAAGATAGACAAGGTATTATTACCATTAATAATCTCATTCGCATTTTGCAGAGAGCTGAAGCTTCTAGAGAATAAGAGCCATGGCCAGGAACACCCAGCTCTTAGGCTGTCATAACTCAAGCAGTTCCAGCCACCGCACATGCTGAGATCGCAAGGATACAGGCCAGTGGGGAAGCGGGGAAGGTGCGTCCACCCAGACAGGGACTGGAAGATTCGGACGTGTCTATACAGGATCCAAGGAGACAAAACCCAGTGGGGGTGACAACAAAATCTAAGACCCAATCCTCAAAAAGCAACAACCTCTATTTGGTGAAAGTGCATATACGCATAGCTGATAATCATAACACAAAACACAGGGCTAGGTGGGAGGCGCCCTGTGACAAGAACTCTTTATTCTATATGTTAGAACATGCTACCCTGCTCCACCCTCACCTTGTGCTTGAATCAAAGCCCTAGGCGCAAAAGTGTTCAAGATAAATTCACTCATTTATTCTACCTCGACAATAGACCAGGCAGGGTGCCAAATCCTGGAGACACCACAGTGACCAGGACAGACACGGCCCAGCTCTCATGGAGCTTACGTTTGGTCGGCAGAATGGCATGAAACGTTCCACAAACAACTGAAATGTCACAATGGAGAAGCAATCCGAAGAAACATTGAAAGGGTCACGAGCGTGACTTCTGGGGGGACTGACTTTCTTTAGGGTCAGTGCTCAGGGTGGATTTTCCTGAGGCTACGTCCTTTGCACTGAGATGGAAACAGTAAGAGCCAGCTTGAATGGGAGGGGCCGCTGAAGGAAGAAACCCTCATGCATGCAGAACTGCATGTCCAAAGGTTCTGAGGTCGACGAAGTTGGTGGGGGCGGGGGCGGGGGTGGGGGTGGTGATTCTGACAAAAGCCAGCAAGGGTACATGACAAACAGTAAGGGCTGGAAAGGCTGGCAGAGGCCACTCGCCTTGTGGATCATGTTAGCTTTGGGTCTGTATTTCAAATGAACCCAGTAAAGGGTTTTATAAAAAGGGAAGTGACATGGGACATTTGCATAGTTTAAAAATCCTTCTGGCCACAAAGTAGAGAATGGATTGAAGAGAAATAAGGAAGAAAGCTGGGAAGACAGTCAAGAGGCTGCTATAGTCATCAGGGGCAAAGAAGACGGTGGCCAGGTCAGTGTAGATGTAATGGAGAGGGAGCACTGGGGGCAGCCGGGGACGCATTTTGGAGGTAGCAACCATAGGACCTGCTGTTTATTGGGAGACAAACACCAAAAGGGCAAAGGAGTGGGGAGAAAGGACAAAGCGAGGTTTGGGGCTTGGGCAACTCCATAGGTGGTGGGGCTGTTTTACTAGGACAGGGCAGGAGAGAAAGAGAACAACAGAGGGCTCAAGCCTTCGGCTGAAGGTTTGGTAGCCTCAGGTATTTAGAACAGTGCCAACCACAGATGACCAGACACGAGTCTGGAGCTCAGAAGAGAGTTCTGGGCTGGAATTAGAAAATCAAGTCATTGGCGTATAGTCAAGAGACTTCAACAAGAACCCCTAGAAGGAGAGGGATAGAGAATAAATAAGAGCCCCGAGGGAGAAGCAGCAACCAGAGAGATGGATGGAAATAGGATGGTGTGATGGCACTGAAGTCTTGAGCTTTAAAGAGAGAGAAAGCACCCGTGCTGAATGCCACTGAGAGATAAGGCAGAAGAGATTGATCCATACACTATACTGAAGGTAACGTGGCTGAGTTTTAAATTCCTGAATTACTCCCAAGTTTATATCCAGCACATTAGGATAAATTCCTATCCTAAAATCTCCATCTGGGTATGGGTGTGGTGACGCATACCTGTAAACCCAGCACTTTGGGAAGCCGAGGTGGGTGGATCACAAGGTCAGGAGATCAAAACCATCCTGGCCAACATGGTAAAACCCCGTCTCTATTAAAAATACAAAAAAATAGCCAGGTGTGGCAGAACACCTGTAGTCCCAGCTACTCAGGAGTCTGGGGCAGGAGAATTGATTGAACCCAGGAGGCTGCAGTAAGCCAAGATCATGCCACTGCACTCCAGCCTGGGCTACAGAGTGAGACTTCGTCTCAAAAAATAAATAAATAAAAAATAAAAAAAATCTCCATCTGCACAAATACCTAGCAGGTAAAGTCTGAAATCTTTGTATGCTGAGAAGCTCCTCAAGAAGATGATGTACCCTGTACCCCATTCCCTTGACAGGCACAGCAATTCTTCCCACCCAAGATAGCCCAGGACACTGGAACCCAGGAACTGCCTCCCATACTCTGGACGGTGGCAGGGACTACTCTGAGGGCTGCTGGGAGGTGTCGGAAACAGCTACACAGATAATAACATCTGTGCTTGCTCCCGACCTGCGAAGGACACTGGGTGTTGATTAACTCTTCAGACCTCCTTGAACAGAATTTTTTTGCCCTTTCTGTTTTTCTCCCTGTGTTTCTCTTTTGGTAGTTTTTATTTCTGTTTCAAAAACAAAGAAAAGAAAACACAATACAATACTGTTCTCTTCTTGTGTGTGTTTGGCTTGAGCTTGCAGTGCTGCTCATGGCGTGGCTCTGCCTTACAGAAGCACCTGGAAGACGACGCACATGCTTTCTCCCCCACCCCTCCCTCCTCCGCTTCTTCCTCTGCTTCTGTCTCCCTACTTGCATGTGGTCCATTCAGTGCTTCTTCAGGCTTTTGTACATGTTATGCTCATTTCTCCCCATCTTGGAACCCTTCCTGCTTGTTCTAATTTCTTTCTCTCTGTTTGCTCCAAAATTGCCTCCTGAGTTAAACACACGAATGTATGAGCATGATGCACAAACTCAAAAGCACTTTCTTTTCTCTCCCTCTCCTCCCTCACTCAATCTCTGGACATCTCTCCTTATTTCCATTCTCAGAGAAGAGCTATCGACTAGACAGCGTGGCTTTCTGAGTGAAGACAAGTAACTGCCTATTCCTCCTCCCAACTCAGAATGACAAATGAGGCCTCTCTCATCTCTCCCACACTGGGAGTTTGGGTCACAGTCCTCCCCACGTCCTGCAAGTTGGACTTAGAGATAAAAGATTCACTCTGACCTCTGTTAAGAAACTTCGTGCTAGGTTAAGCAAAGCACCCCTGGGCCCAGTTCCCAGCCTATGAGGATCAGAGCGGTCCCGAGAGGTCCCCGCTCCTCCCTCATCTCCTCCTCCAGCTAAGATATGGGATCAGATCCAGTCAGAGGTTAAAACAGGGCAAGGTACGTAGTAAGTTCTACCGCAGTCCCACAGGAATTGTGACAGGTGACCCAATATGATCTCAAGTGACTTGGCAGCAGCTCACCCTTGTCAATAGAAAGTGACAATAGAAGACTAATGACATGCAGTGTGAGGCCTGGGACTGTGCAGAGAACCTCCTGGCCCTGATGTAAATACTGCCTGCAGGGGCCAAACCCAACAGCTCCTTCTCCTCCCGCTTTCCATGCCCCAGTCTCATTGTAAGGAAGGTAGCCAACCTGGGCTTCTCCTCTGAAATGATCCCTCAGCTGCCTCTTTTCATGAAAAACACATCTCAAGCTTGCCTGAAGAAGAGGGGAGAGCTCTATGTGTTATATTGAACCCAGACATCTAAAAGTGGGGTCTGAGGGTCCTGGTTACTCCCCCAAAAGGAGAGCTGACAGGCAGGGAGGGTTCCCCAAAAGCCCACACCCTGGCAGTGAGTGGGACCTCAGTCTGAGACAAGGTTGGGATGGAATTAGTCATGGGCCACAAGTCTCAGAAGGCAAGGGAACCTGAAGACTGGACCTCTGGGCACCATTCATGGAGTCAACTGAGACCTTCCTTCCAAGTCAGGATGAGTGCAGCAAACACAAGAAACCGAGCCTCCCCCTTAAAACCAGTGCTTCCAGGGTGAGAATGGCTGGCCAGCTGCCACCCACAGAAGAGGGCAAGGCACAGAGGGCAGTGGGTCACAGGGCAGTCACCAAGCCTCATTTTTACTAAGTGGCACACATCTCCTGTGAAGCAAGCAGATTGGCGGCAGCTGCACACCTACCTCCTTGTCCCCCAACACCTGACACTGAGCCAGCACACGTCACCAGAGACCCAGAGCCAGGGAGACAGGCAGGCGGAGGCAAAAAACAGGGGGCAAAGGGACATTGGCCCCTCTGAGTGCTATAGATTAGTCCTAGGCTGTCAAGAATTCCTCAGAACAGAGGATCAAAGGCGAGAAATGCTCAGTAGCATCTGAGCAGTCTTCATGTGTCCCAAAGCCTCTAAGACTTTCATCAAAAAGACAGCCCTACTTTAACATTCTCTCTTACGGGGGAAAAAAAAATGTGTCATGAGGAAAGTCTCCGGCTAGGTGTAGTGTTGGGGAGTTGGGGGGGGGGGTGCTTTTCTCTCTTGGGAATACTAATTACAGTGTTCACACATGCATGCCTCATGAAAAGTCAGTTTTCACACACAGCTAGCTACTCCCCACAACAATATCACACATCAAAATGTAACACATAAGCATATAAAACTTCAGTGTATCATCCTAAATGGCCCTAGAACAATACTTCTTTTGAGATGGTTGCAGCATAATCATGAAGAGCACAGACCCTACAGACAGTCTGCCTTGGTTTTCTCAACTGTAAAATGGGGATAATCTTCCCATCTCAAAGGGCTGCTGGGAAAATTAAGTAGGTTTATATCCGCAGAGGACTTAGAACAGTGCCTGGCATACAAAATGTGCTCTGTGAAGGTTTGCTGTCATCCCTTACACTTGTCCTTTCACCACATAAATATCCCCAAGGATTGGGGTCTTCCAATTCTTAAGGCCTGTAGGTTTTCCTTCCTGGTTTTCAGATTCATTTTCCTCTGATTCATTCACAGATTCATACCCTACCCAGAGGTGTTTAAGGCTTGCTATGGCACCTGAGTGAGGTGTTTAAGGCCTGCTGAGCCTGGATGGAGGCCTTCTCATGAGGACGCCCTCGGGAATTCCAATCCCCCACCTATCCCCAGCAAGAGATCCTAGAGTAATGTTCATGTATAAATATGGATCTTGTGGATTCAATGAATGGTTTTTTTTTTTTTTTGTACTTTAGGTTCTGGGGTACATGCGCAGATCATGCAGGATTGTTGCGTAGGTACATACATGGCAATGTAGTTTGCTGCCTCCATCCCCCTGTCACCTACATCTGGCATTTCTCCCCATATTATCCCTCTCCGACCTCCCGGCCCCCACGCTGTCATTCCCCTAGCCCCCCCCAACAGACCCCAGTGTGTGATGCTCCCCTCTCTGTGTCCATGTGTTCTCATTGTTCATCACTCACCTATGAGTGAGAACATGTGGTGTTTTTCTGTTCTTGTGTCAGTTTGCTGAGAATGATGGTTTCCAGATTCATCCATGTCCCTACAAAGGACACAAACTTATCATTTTTTATGGCTGCATAGTATTCCATGTTATATATATGCCATATTTTCCTTGTCCAGTCTATCAATGGGCATTTGGGTTGGTTCCAGGTCTTTGCTATGGTAAACAGTGCCATAGTGAACATACATGTGCATGTGTCTTTATAATAGAATGATTTATAATTCTTTGGGTATATACCCAGTAATGGGATTGCTTGGTCAAATGGAATTTCTATTTCTAGGTCCTTGAGGAATTGCCACACTGTCTTCCACAATGGTTGAACTAGTTTACACTTCTACCAACAGTGTAAAAGTGTTCCTATTTCTCCACATTCTCTCCAGCATCTGTTTTCTCTAGATTTTTTAATGATCGCCATTCTAACTGGCATGAATGGTTGTTGTTTTAACACAACCCCAATGAGCCCTTTTGTGGATTCATCTAACCCTAAACTTGGGATGTCAGTTTACCCAATAATACTAAGGACATCCAAGGAAATGGTCTGACCCTGCTAAGGCCGGTTGGCTTCTGGTGTGGCAATGCTACTCTGAGAGCACAGCTTAAGTCCCTAATGGCAGCCCACTGGTCACCGAAGGGCCTGGGAGTAACAGTAACTAGAACAGATAAAGGGCATTGACCCCCATCCATCCCACAAACTCACGTTCTGTCATTTATGCACTCAGCAAATATTTATTACATACAGGCTGAGCATCCCAAATCCGAAAATTTGAACTGAAATGTTCCAAAATCCAAAACTTTTTGAGAACCCACATGATGCTCAAAGGAATGCTCACTGGAGCATTTCAGATTTCACATTTTTGGATTTGGGATGCTCAACCAATATAATATAAATATTCCAAAATCTGAAAAAATCCTAGATCTGAAATACTTCTGGTCCCAAGCATTTCCGACAAGGAAGAACTCAACCTGTACTTATCTTCTGCCAGGTATTAACCTGAGCAGCAACTGTTTGCAGCAGTGTGTGAGACACAAGTCCAGCCCTCGTGAAGCCTGTACTCTGGTGGGCTGACTTAGCCTACAGACAAAATAAATGGGTAGAGTATATAATGTGGTCGCTAGTGTTAAGTTCTCTGGAGAGAAACACATCTGAAAGGGAGTTAAGAGAGTACTGGGAAGGGAGAGGTTCCATTTTAAATAGGATGGTCAGGAAAGGACTCACCGAGTAAAGACCAGAGGATGGGAAAGGAGTGAGCCCACCCTGATAACCGGGAAGAATGTTCCAGCAAGACCCACGGTAACAAGGTTCCATCCAAGGCAGGCGCATGCCTGACATGTTGTCTGCAGCAAGAGGGCTACTGTGCTGGAGCAGATCAAGGGAAGAATCAGAAAGCAATGGGACAGCAGATCACAGAGGGCCCTGTGGACCCTTTCAAGGGCTTTGGCTTTTACTCAGCAAGGGAGGAGGAGCTACTGGAGGGTTCTGTGCAGAGGAGTGACATGCTCTGATTTACATTGCCAGGATTATAAGGACAGTCTGAAATTTGGCAATGATGCAGTCAGATGCTGCACTAACTCAGGCAAGAGATGGTGGTGGCTTTAGACCAGGGTGCAGCACTGGAGGCCAGGATTGTTGGTGAGATTCTGGATAAATATTGAATACAGAGTCGAAGGAGCTACTGATGAGTTAATGTGGGATGTAAGACAAAATGGGAAGGGTGGTTCCAAGACTTGGTAGCTAGAACATCTAATAATGATACAAGGGCTATGAATAATGATGGACAGGTGGATGATGTAATAGCCATCAATAAAATGAGGACCAGGTGGGAGAGAGCAGATGGCTTTGAGCAGGAAAAGAACCACGGGGAGGAGCCGTGTGTTTGGAAAGGGAGCATCCAAGCACTTAGCAGTGTCTAGCACATGGTAGGCCCTCACTAAAGGTTTGTAGAATGAAAAGGAATACAGATACAGAAATAAAAATCAAGCTTTAAAAACATCAGCCTGAGGGAAAATATAACTTTCACAGGAGAAGAACAGCAGACAAAAGGAAAATGAAAACAGACTGAAGAGCTCCCTCCACCTACCCGTCCTGCACCTGCAGCTAGCCTATGGGTGGTAGTGGGAGTTCCTATGTTCATCCCCTGTGGCAAAGTAGCCCCCATCACAATCAAGAAACTAGTTCTAGGGCATATTACTATCCTGATAACTTCCTAAGGGGAGCAACAACATTAAATTTGGGCTCAACCCCAGAAGAAATAGCCCCAAGAGAAAATACCCAAGTTCTCAAGCCCTTAGTAATAGACCTACTGCAGTACTAATACGCATTAAGTTGTAGTTCCTCAGAGTTAAGTCTTTGATCCTCTTCTCTATGTCTTCCTCCCAAGGGACATCAGTCAATCTCATGACTCAAAACACCATTAATAAGTCAAGGATTCTCAAGTTTATCTCTCTTGCCCTGACCCAGCTCCAGACTCAGACGTCCAGCCACTTCTCATGACATCTCTAACTCGGCTATCTCATAGACATCAATTAGGCCACTCCAATTTAGCATGCCCCCAGCTGAACTCTTGACCTGGTCCAACCATCCTGCTGCTCCTCATGGCACCACTATTAACAGATTCATGTAGCTGAAGAGCCCTCATTCATCTCTCTCATCTCTTCTACCCCACATTCAACCCATTAGCAAGTCCTGCCAGCTACACCTTCAAAACACATCCCAATCTAACCGCTACTCAGCCCCACCATCACAGCCATCCCAGGCTGCACCACCGCTGCCAGCTGTCCACCTCCACTCTTACTCCACCATGGCCAGTTCAACAGCAGGCAGGGTGATCTTTCAGCATAGATCAGATCTTCTACCTCATCTGTTCAAAGCACCTCAAAGACTTCCCATCACACTCAGTAAAATCCAAACTCCTAATCGTGGTCAATGAGGCCCAACCTGATCTCTCTCTGACCTCTTCCCCTCGAGCGCTCACTCCTCCCTGGCCTGCTGGACAGTCCCTGAACCTGCCGTGCAACCACTTTGGGTCACTGCACTTGCTGGCTCTCCGCCCAGAATGCTCTTCCACAGATATCCCAGGGTCATCCGTCCCACTTCTGTAGATTTCTGCTCAGGTATCACCTTCTTCCCCGACCACCTCATCTGAAGGATACTGCCTCCCCCCAACACTCTCTGCCCCTTCCTTTGCTTTGTGTTCATATGACTCATCACTACCTGACTGTATACACTTACTTTTTAAATTGTTTAATAGATGCCCTCACACTAGAATATGAATTCCGGGAGAACAGGGATTTCGTTTGTTCTTCACTATATCCCCAACTCCTAGCACAATGCCTGGCCATAATGGGTGCTCCACAAATATTTGTTGAATTAAAAAAATGCAATTGGAAATACCAGCAAATGTGCCTCATTTAATACAGGCCTTCTGTTTTCACCTAGCATAAGAATACTCCTTGCTGATGGCTTGATCCTATATCATTTATTAATTTATTACTCCATCCATCCAGTAATTCACCAGATTTTTACTGAGCATCTACTACATGCCACACAATATGCAAAGTTCTGGCAACAGTCATGAAATGATAGACATCCCTACACCTACAGAGTGTACAGGGTAGTTAACAGAGCAGAAACCTAATAAACGGCCACACAAATACACACACAAAAGGTGGTAAGTGCTATGAAGGAAATAAGATTGTGATAAAAAATTATACCAAAAGCACTCAATTTAGATTGGGATTAGGACAGTGTTCTCTAAGGAAGTAACAAGATGCAGCTTGAAGGATCAGGTGTTGGCCAGATGAAGAATGCAAACACAAGAATCAACCTAAATGATAGACTGGATAAAGAAAATGGAATACTATGCAGCCATAAAAAGGAATGAGATCATGTCCTTTCAAGGGACATGGATGGAGCTGGAAGCCGTTATCCTTAGCAAACTAACACAGGAATGGAAAAACAAAATACCCCATTTTCTCACTTATAAGTGGGAGCTAAATGATGAGAACATATGGACACATGGGAGGTGGGAACACACACTGGGGCCTGTTGGAGGGCAGGAGGTGGGAGGAGGGAGAGGTTCAGGAAGAATAGTTAATGGATACTGGGCTTGGTACCTGAGTGATGGGATGACCTGTGCAGCAAACCACCATGATACACATTTACCTGTGTAACAAATCTGCATGCACATCCTGCACATATACCCCTGAACTTAAAAGTTAGAAATTAAAAAAAAAAAAAATAGGCGGAAACAGTGTGGCCATAGGCAGGAAATGGGACAGAGCCTAGATGGCTAGCGGTCGTGGTGGAGGGAGCACAGTCAATGGAAGAGGCAAGGACGTGAAGATAGACAGAAGAGCAGGCCAGGGACAGATGGTCAGAGCTATGTGGGCCACGGTAAAAGACCCAAGGAGGCATGAAAGGCATGAACTCAGGCTCGTTGGACCCATTCCCACACTTGGGCCCTGGCAGTACTGAACAAGGACAGTGTCAGACAAAAAGATGTACAGATAAGTCACTGATAATTTCAAGCCATGAGACCATTTTCCTGATAGAAGAAACTGTAGACATTAATGAACACTCAGTCCTTTATCACTCACGCCTAATCTCTTCCCCAGTCTCATCTCCAGGCATTTTCCACCTCACCCCCTTTACTGTGGCCACTTCAACACGGCACACAAATGTCATACCTCCACCACGCTTCTGCCGAGGTCCTGACCTCCTTCTCCCCCAGTGAAATTCTATCTCTACAAGGTTTCTCCATGAAGCCTTCCTTGACTACCTCAGACAGACCACTGCCTTTATGCATCCACTGAACACAAGCATGTCTAGTCTCCCTGAGGGCAGGGGCAGAAGCTCTCCCACCATCCAATGCCCTGGCAATTGGCTGGCACTCCAACATTTGGTACAGACATCTGTTAAGTGGAAGTGAGCTGCCGAAATCATTCATCCATCTCCTCTAACATCCTGCTCTAATAGGGAGTAGTGGGGAGAGCCTGGGCTTTTCCAGTTCACAAGACAAGGTTCCAGTTGGACTTTCCACCTTAACAGACGTTACACCTTGGGAGGATCCTTTAACCTCTGTAAGCCGTGAGCGCCTGTCCCCACCCAGATCTCATCTTGAATTGTAACTCCCACAATTCCCACATGTTGTGGGGGGGAACCCATGGGAGGTGATGGAATTATGGGGGTGGGTCTTTCCTGGACTGTTCTCGTGATAGTGAATGAGTCTCACGAGATGTGATGATTTTAAAAATGGGCTTTTTTCTGTACTAGCCTTTTGCCTGCTGCCATCCACATAAGATATGATTTGCTCCTCCTTGCCTTCTGCCATGACTGTGAAGCCTCCCCAGCCATGTGGAACTGTAGTCCAATTAAACCTCTTTCATTTGTAAATTGCCCAGCCTTGGGTATGTCTTTATCAGCAGCATGAAAACAGACTAATAGAGTGCCTCAGTTATCAAATGAGGACTGATCCATCACCTGCAAGGCGGTCACACATGTAAAGTACCCAGCACTGTGCCTGGCCCACAGTAGGTGTAAGAGGAAGGCTGATGGTCTGTTTATCCATGTTTCCCGTCTTTCATCTCTCTTTTCAGCATTATTTAATGTTCAAAGAGATCCCAACAAAGTGTGTTTTGTTCTGGGAGAGAAGAGGTAACACAGTGTTAAATACAAAAATAAACATGGATAGGAGAAGAGGCTTCACTCCCTGGTGGAAGAGGAGGAAGGGGCAGACTGAAGCCATGGTAAACAAGATGACTTTGACAATGATAAGAGAGCCCCTTTCTCCTCTCAACTCAACCTCTGCTCACTACAGAACCAACCATGACGGCAAAAGCCACAGAGGGTCCAAGTCCCACAGAGGTGATGAGCTCCTCTGAGTACCAGGGTGGATCTCGTAAAACAGATTGGTTGCCACAGCAGTGGAGAACATGCAAGCTCTTCCAAATTAGAAAAGAAATTTAATTAAACCAGGAAAGGAATGAGAGATAGGGAGATGATTAAGGCCCCAGGATATCTCCGTCCTTCAAAGGGAGGGGAGGAGGCAGGGCGGAGCTGGAATTCACCCCACCTGCAGTCTGCACCCATGCTCCCTGTCCTCAGCCCCTTCTCCTCCACAGCCCTACTTCTGACTCCTCCTGGGCATCTCCTTCCTCCTTTTTTGGACACCTAGGCCCCTACCCCAAAACCAGCCCTGTGCAAAGCTCTCCCCTAAGGACATATGTGCTGCTGACTCATTCTCCCAGCTTCTAACAAAGTTGGGGAACTTTTAATTCCCCAGTTATTATCTTTTCTTGCTCTTTCTACTTCATCTTGCTTCATGTTATGAATTATGTACAGTACTTCTGGTACTCAAGAGAGACCCTTTATCAAATCTGCTCAGAAGAGAATTCATGAGTGATCTGGATAGACCAAGAGTCTCTTAACATCACAAAGAGCTCCCTGGGCCTGCAGGGCATCTGAGCTTAAATATGTGTACACACACACACACCCCCCTCACACACATGTGTTCGTGGTGGGTGGAAGACCACGCTCTGGAGATGAGACTCCCTGAAACCTCGTTTGGACAGGGTGATGATAAAATGCCCCAGGGACATTCTTCCTTATACATCTGCCCTCTGTTAGGCTGCACAAGGCCAAGGCAGGTAGAGGGGGCATGTGACTGTGACAAGCAGGCAAAGAAGTGGGGAGCTACCCTTCCAGGTGGGGTAGGTAACTGTAGGCTTTGTGCAATCTGCATTCCTACGCCATGCCTTAGCTTTTTATTTATAAATGGTAAAAACAAGATACGTCCACAGGAGGCTGCTTCCCAAATGCCTGAGACAGAGAAAGCTCTTCAAGATCCCCCGGCAAAGGAGATCTCTGTGAGCCACAGCACATGCCTTCCACCACCAAAGGGAGGAAAATAAGCCACGTAGCGTTTCTTCTGGCCCCTTTCTCCCAGTCTCCCCAGCCCAATCTCCCATCTTTCTCCCTCCTCACCGCCCACTTCTCCACTTGCTAACGGCACCCAAGATCCAGTTTAAATAACCTACTTTGCAGTTTATTTAGCTCTAAGTGGAAGCCGTAAGACAAATGCAATAAATAACCTGGGCACAAAAGAGAGGTCCGTACCTTCCTTCTCGCTCTGTCACCCACATGCACAGACTAAACACTGGCAATTACTCTCTGCGGTCACCTTCCCAGGCATGGCGTGCTGATAGGTACAGCTGCCTACAGCGGTGCCGAGTGGCAGGCAGGCAAGGTTAGCGTTCCTGGGTGGCTTCAGGCTCTGCAGGGTAGACCAAGGCTCCTGGATTAATGAGGCAATGGAATCTGCAGTCCCAGGAGCCCTGGACACCCTCATCTGTGGGGGGCATTATCTTGGTGACCTGGCCAGCCACGGATGTCTCCATGCTATTCCACCCCAGCTTGGGCGGGTGGCATGATCCCTGAGGGACTGTCACACCATTCCAGTGCAATCTGCCAAAGAAAAGGAACCTGTCACAGAGAGAGGAGAGTGGGAGACCCGGGGAAGGGGAGGATGATGGAGAGACACAGGGCTGCTGAGAACACCAGGAGAAAGGGAAGCTTGTGACAGAGATGTGGCAGCCTTGCTGACTACGCCAGCCCCGCCTGTGCCTGGAGAACATGTGCTGCCAAGAGCTGAAATGTGTGCAGGGGACGAGGGAGGTGTGATCACCTGGGTGTGCATGTGCCTGCTGCCCTTTGGGGCTGCCTTTCCTTCCAAATTCCTAAGGCAGCTGGCAGCAGCCACGAGAGGTGCTTTCAGAGGCAGTGGGGGACACGCCTTGATCATTCATCTAAGGATGGCATCAGAGAGACCCCTGGGGAAGGAACCAAGCTCCCACACTCCCTTTCTTTTCTGCTTCACCTAGAAATCTGGTGTTTTTATACAAACTACTCAGGCAGTGGCGGCTTTGTTTCATATCAAGAAAACACTTGAAAAGGTCAGGATATTAGGATGCTTTAAGCACAAAGAAAACAGAAATATCCTAACAGTATTTTGAATATACATTCTACCTTCCTTCCAAGGGATGCCATTGACCGTATCTGTCAAAATGTGTTTAAAAATGATACACGAAAAACCTGCATTGTAAATCTCAGTCATAGAAATCGTCCTAACCTGAACGTTCATAACTTTATTTTTATAATACCTTAAATTTGTAAGGCACATCTTGGTGCACAAAGCACCCTCACACACACATTTTTCTTTAATTCTTACAACCATTGTATGAACTAACTACCAAACTGGTGTTCCTAATTAACAGAAGAGGAAAATGAGTCTCACTCAGGTCATGTGACTTGCTTAATATCATGGCAGGGTCAGGAGGAATGGGTAAGAAACAAAACTTGCAGCTGGGTGCTGTGGCTCATGCCTGTAATCCCAGCAGTTTGGGAGGCCGAGGTGAGCGGAAGATTTGAGGTCAGGAGTTCAAGACCAACATGGCCAACGTGGTAAAACCTCATCTCTATTAAAATACAAAAATTACCCTTGCGTGATAGCAGCTGCCTGTGATCCCAGCTACTCAAGAGTCTGAGGCACGAGAATCACTTGAACCTGGGAAGGGGAGTAAGGCAAGATTACGCCACTGCACTCCAGCCTGGGTGAAAAGCTTGGCTCAAACACAGGTCTTCTGAGTATGACCCAATGCCTGATACTACTTTATTCTTAGAAATGGCACTCACTACACCAGCCTATATGGTTTTCTAAAATACTCATTCTTCAATGACAGGTCACATAAATGACTACCAATTTTGCCTAAAATTAACGTAAAAATCTCAGTATCACTAGAATGGAAAAGAAAACTGAAGCTGCTAATAGCAGTATTATGCATTTGCAAGTAAATTATATAATTATATTAATATATTTATCTATTATATATATTACACAGATCAAATATATATCGGCATAGATTTTTAGCCTTCACAGATCACAAAATTTTCACAAAACAAAAGCAAAAAAATCTGTGCTCGCAATGGCGTTCTTAACTTTTTATTTTGCCAAGAAAGGACGTTAACATTTTTAATGTTTAAATTCAATTTCAAGGTGAACAAATTTAGTTTCATGAACAACTGCTATTCTTTTCCCATCATGCCGTTCTGGTGTAGACTGTCAAGGGCTCAGTCCCGGCCCATTGAGGAACACTGCCGCAGATGAATGCCAAGTCTACCCTAACACTTGCAAAGGCTAAAATGTCCTGAAACGCGTGAATTTGGATGCAACCGCAGCACAGGTTTCACCAGTTATTATGCGAGTCAGCAAGAACTGTTATTAAAGTGCCATTTTTATACCAAATATACATGTTTTTCAATATGTACAGAATATAAACAATACTGTATTCCTAACCAAGATCACAGGGCTTGAGCGCACTCACGACACGGAACAAACACAGCAAACTGATGCTAAGAGACAGAAAATATGTTAGGAGAATTTGCCTGATATGCCCCTGAAGCAACCAGACAGCCCCTTTGAATAAGCACAAAAGAAAAAAACTGCTCACTTAGCAAAATTGAGTTTATAAGTCCATAGCTCATAGAAGCAAAAAGTTATAAAAATAGCACACTCATATAGTGAGGGTTGAATGTCTTTTTTTAAAGCACTTTCATACAGTTTTTCTCATGTAATTGCTGTAAAACTTTCAAGGTAGAAACAGCAGGCAGTATTACCCCCATATTACTGATGAAAAGACTGATGCACATTTATTTATTCATCTATTCTATAAATACGAGGAGGAGTTGATTGTTTTGCCTGCAATCATGGGGCTCATGGCGGCAGGGGATCCAGTGGCTATTCTCCTATCTTCAGTGAAGATATCAGAGCCCAAGCTGATGTAAACAAATGGTAAAAAAATTTACCAACAGAATGTGACTGAAGAAACAAAAGAGAGTGTGTGTGCGCGTGTCTGTGTGCACACGCATGCATGCGTGTGTGCGCATGGGAGGAGGAACAAGTGAATCTTCGCTTTAGGGGCTGTCTTTGGTCAAGCATCGTCACCAAAGACAGGGCATGCTTTTTTCTTCATTCTGCTCCCAAGTCCCCATCATGCCTCAGATTGCCTAGGTATGGATCTCTTTAAGAGCATTTCAGAGCCATGTTCCAAGCCAAGGAGGCCGGCTGTGTCACAGAAATAAACTGCTAATTATACATGAACCCTCTGTAAACACTGAAATAAATTACCTTTCCCCTACTTTGCATTGTTTTTTTTCCCCTTTACCTGTCACAGGAGGAGGGAGCTGAGCTAGAGGGAAGCAGGACGAGCAGAGGCTGCAGCAGCCGTAGTCCCTGCGGACAGAAGCTCGCTCCCTGCGAGCAGAACCTGTGCTGCGTCTCCTGATAGCCTGGCAGTCTGGAAGCCACGGTGTCTTTGGTGGGTTCCGACAGCCACTCTGTGAAATCAATCCATCAATGGATATTTACCGAACACTTAGCCATGTCTAGGGGACTGTGATTGATGCCAGGAGACGGAACATTTAATAAGGAAAAGGCACATGAACACCTAGAAGACGATGAATGATACAGGAGAATCTGGGAATGAATGCTACTAACGTTTAGCTCTGGGGGAGAAGGCTCAGGGGAAGCATCTCCTCTCCTTTGAATTTCTCAGGGATAGTCAGAGCCGGCTCTGTGCAGAAGGCGGCATCAGAGTTTTAGAGGCAATTCCAAGAATGTGCACTCAAGGTTGGCAATGATGCAAATAGAAAGTGCAAAGTGGCTAGACTGAGAGGCAGGAAGGACCAGTCTGAGAGGAGCAGATTCATGCAGTGGGCCAGTGGAAGACGACGCTTTGCTTTGCTTGTCTGTCCTAGATGGTTTTTCAACATTTTTAACTAATAATTTCTCACATGAGTGCTATATGCCAGGCATGTGCCAAAGGCTTTATCCATGTTGCCTTACTTAACTCTTACTACAACTCTAGGAGGTGGGTACCATAATCATCCTCACATTACTGATAAGAAAATAAAGGCACAGAGATTAAATGAGTTGCCAAAGTCCCAGAGGAAGTAAAGTGAGACTAGGATTCCTAACCACTATGTTACAGCACCTTTGGCATCAGAAATCACTTTTTCAAACAAAATCTTTATCAGAACATCCATGCATAAAACTTACAAAAATGGGACACCTTTTGGCCTAAATTTTATATATTTAATATAAATGCATTCATAACACAGAACATTTACGCAATATCACTCAGAACATGAGGTTGTTTCCCGGAAGATAAAAATTTGAAACCAGGGTTATAGATGACTATTGCAGTCTTGAATCAGCTTTGGCATCCAGCTTATTTTTGTATTTTATTTTAGTTTCACAGTATTGAGAAAATCTTGAGTCACACAGAAAGGTAATAGTGTGATCACTCATATCACTTTATGAAGGCAAACAAGCTGGGGCCTGATTCTTTAAAAAGACTAACACAGAACTACAAGCTTTCTAATCAATACCAGATTTATACAAAGCTCAAATAAATGCAGAGATAGCAAAGGGAGCTTGACTCCGAGGTCTACACAAAGAAAAGAATTAAGCCAGTGTGACCATGGGTGGTCTCCGAGTGTGAAAATTTGGTCTATGACACATTGATTACGTGTGGCTTTTGTTTTTTTTCTTCATTTTCTATTTCTTCAATTCTACAGTATACCTTTCTTTACAGTGGAAGGTTTTGTAACTCAGAATATATAAATACATAACATACAGAATGCAGTGGTTTTCCCCCAAGAAAATTAATAATGCTTAAATTTAATAACAGAATTATTCCATTTTTGATAGAGTATACCATCAATGGCGTCGTGGATTCAAGAAAATGTGGTAGTTAAAAGACACATTTTAAAAACTAAAGTTGAAACAAATTTTATAGGTGCCATCAAAGCCCATCCGCAGGTATCAGCTGACAAGTCTCAGGTTCGGGGTGAAGGCTGCAGCCCAGGGGCAGTGCGTGGGGAGAGTGGGAGGAAGGAGAGGGAGCACCCGCAAGGCACCTCAGGAGGACAGAAATGCAAGTGGTCCTCTCCGACCATCGCAGGGGCTACGACTCACCCACTGGCTCCTGGAATGAGGAAGATTGCATGCTGGAAGGAAGGGCACTGCCTAGGGTCACTGCTTCTCAAGAAAAGGGGCACTAGGAGAAGCTGAGGGGACAAAAATCAGAAGACATCCTAGGTCCTCTGGCACTGGTCTTGTCACCGTGGCTTCTTTATCTGATTTGAGTGTTGTGATGTCCCAGAACATCAGACATATTCCAATGCAGATGATAAACCAAAGCTGTACTCATCAAATACAGTATCTTTTTTTTTTGTAATTAACTCCACTACTCTGCCTCCCTATGAGTGCACAAAATCCTGTTTCCTCTTGTGTACAGACAATGGGGCTTAAGGTGGAAGGCAGGGAAGAGTGGAGGTTCTCAAGAGTCCCTTTCTAAAAAGCTCTCCAGAAGTGTAAATGGGGCCCCCAGTACTTGGCGCCTTAAAGGAGAAAGGATCCTGTTCAATCTTTCCCTCTCTTTGGGAGGGAACTGAGCTGTAATTGGGGTCACATGTGTCAATCAACAGGGAAGGCTGCAGCTGAAGCTTCGTGGTGGAAAAGCAGCTGAAATCTAACATAGGGAACTGGTGGCAGGCAAAGGTCTGTAAATCTAAGCACACTGTTTTCAACAGGCATGAAATGAGGACCAGCCAAGGAAAGGATGGTTAAGGGAAAGTTACTACACCCAACCCTTCCCTCCCACCAAAACGGTTGGGCGTACTAAATTTCAAGTCAGTTTCTGAACCTTGTCCCTAAAGAAAGGTAAAAATACAAAGTGGCATCTAAGTACCCAGTGGGTAAATGATGCCTTGGATCTGTTGTCAAGAGCTCTGACATCTTTGTCCAACAGGCTGCGATCTCATATCATGGGGTCCCCTTGAGTTTGCCAGCTTTCACATTTCTACATGTGCTCTCCAGAAGTTCACTTTATATTATTTCTTTTTAGAGATGGGATCTCACTATGCTGTCTGGGCTGACCTATGATTCATAGGTCAGTCATAGCACACTGCAGCCTTGAACTCCTGGACTCAAGAGATCCTCCTGCCTCAGCCTTCCAGGTAGCTGGGACTACGGGTAAGAACCACCACGCCAGGCTCAGCGGCTCACTTTAAATTATCCACTCCCTCCTCAATCCTCCCAAGAGATCTCTGCTTATATATCTCCCAATTATTCACTATATTTAGTTTTCCCTGTTGTTACAAGTATGTGTGTGTATCCATGCACCTGACTTATTGCCCTTTCTAGAGCTAAGTCCATAAACTACTTCCTGAGAGCCCACTGTGTGTCAATCACTTTACGTTAGGCAAGCATTGAATAAAGCATGACCTCATGGAAACCCACATAGCGGGCATGCAGGCTGAAGGCAGAAGTGTGCCTTTTTCTTCAGTACCATCTCATTTGCCTGCCATGTCGCCTTCCTACTGCCCGGCAATTACATTCATGTAGAACAGCAGTCCTCAAACTTCAGTGTGGCCTCAGAATCATACGGGAGAGTGTGCTAAAAATACAGATTCCTTCCTCCTACCTCTAGAGAGGCTGGCCCGCCAGATCTAGGGCAGGGCCCGAGAATCTGCATTTACACTAATTGCCCCTGGATTATTCCAAGATGGACCGCATCTGAGCGGCATGGAAAAAAATTGCTCGTAAGTCTTGGAGTGAATAATGAATTGGGGAACAATGAATAGAGACCTCTTGGCTTTCCTAGTGTGCCATATACTGGCACTGTGCCATCCCCACTTGGCTGAGATTCTGTCAGCATTTGGATTCCAGAGTGAAAAGTACCTGAAACAGCCACTGAGTCACCAACGCACCACCTCCAGTTAATTTCTGCCCCTCAGTCCTAAGGCCTTGTGCTGCCTGAGAACAGAACGATCACAGTCCAAAGCTGCGTGACACATCAGGCACCTGAAGCCTTTGGCCATGGATTGGAAATTAAACCGCATATTAGAGTAAATGAAACAAAAAGGAAAGAACCCTGAGCCAGCCTAATGGCTCTGCACAGACAAAAGACCAGAAGACGGGCCTGGTTAGTGGTGTGAAATTCAGGCACCAGATCAGGAGGCACATTTGGAATAAATCCCAAACATTACGGCATCTCTGGTTTGACAAAGAAACCAAGACTGAAATGCAATGAGTAGGAAAAACTTCAAGGTGGAGACAGCTATGGATGGGAAAATAATAAGTATGAGAAAGAAAGAACACACTGGTTTCTTGCTAGGGAGGGAGTGGTGGGGAGAAGGCTGTGACCCCAGGCTCCCAGCCCAGCAGGCAGGGGCCAAGAGGAAGGCACTGCAGGGTTTAGAGAGGACAAGAAATTAACAGGAGGACAGGCTGCCAAAGGCGGCATCAGAAGCTGCAACGTAAGTGTGTTTTAAAAAAAGAGACAGACACTCTGAGGAGGAAAACAAGATGACAGAGTACAATGCTAGTGAGGTAGGTGGGCGGGCCTGGTGGGTTTCAGCCCCCATATGTTCCCCCAGTCTACGTTCTGAATTGAGCTGAAGCAGTGCCAAGCACCCTGGGAGTGGTGTCATAGAGGGCCCCGCGGTGTGCTGGCACCCGGTCACAGCTTACTCTGCACATGTGCGGCACATGCACACACTCACTCTCCTTCACTGGGGGCAGTTCGAGCACCAAATTAGAAATCAGAACATTTGGTTTCAAAACCCACTCCCTACTTCCATGCAGCAGACAGGTTTCTTAACTTACTCCACAGACTGAATTTGTCCAGCAGATTCAAGAGTCACATTTCAAAAAGGGTCTCTCCCCCACCTCTTTGCTCTTTATCCAGCTCAAATTCCATGGCTATGTTACACTCACCCTTCTGATCTTCTCGCATTTTATTGTGCTCACCTGGCGAAACTACACTAGTCAAAGCCAGCTCTCCACCTGCTTCCCACCTGAGACTCCGTGGCTGAATGTGAGCAGAGGAAAACACACCAGGCTCACTGGTCTCATTTGAACGTTATCACCACTAACTCCAAGTGAGTCCTTAAAGCTGTCCAGCAACCCAATGCATTTCCCTACTCCACTGACTCCCTCAATCTTCTGGAAAACGATGTTATACCTTCTCTTCAAACTTTCAACATTCTCCTCCTCCTACCCTCAGCTGATGACCTTACTTCTTCTTTCATTGAGAAAATAGAAGCAATAGGAAGAGAATTTCCACAGGCTTCCAACACCACATCTACCCACATACCAGCCTCTGCAGCCACTTGTTCCTCCTCTACTCCTAGTACTATGAATGAATGATTAGAGCTCCCATCCAAGCCAAGTCCTATACCTGTTGTTTAGACCTCCCTACACCACACACACACCTGTTCAAGCAAATCACCCCAATTCTCCTCCCTCTCCATCAACAATTATTTTTATCTCGAATGGATCATTCCTATCAGCATAGAAGTGGTATTTCTTCCATGCTGTTTCCGTTGCTCTCTTTTTTTTAATTTTTATTTTTTTTATTGCATTGTAGGTTTTGGGGTACATGTGAAGAACATGCAAGATTGCTGCATAGGTGCATACGTGGCAGTGTGATTTGCTGCCTTCCTCCCCTTCACCTATATGTGGCATTTCTCCCCATGCTATCTCTCCCCAACTCCCCACCCCCACTGTCCCCTTGCCTATTTCCCCCCAACAGACACCAGTGTGTAGTGCTCCCCTCCCTGTGTCCATGTGTTCTCATTGTTCAACACCCGCCTATGAGTGAGAATATGCGGTGTTTGATTTTGTGTTCTTGTGTCAGTTTGTTGAGAATGATGGTTTCCAGGTTCATCCATGTCCCTACAAAGGATGCGAACTCATCGTTTTTGATGGCTGCATAATATTCCATGGTGTATATGTGCCACATTTTCCCTGTCCAGTCTATCATCGATGGGCATTTGGGTTGGTTCCAGGTCTTTGCTATTGTAAACTGTGCTGCAATGAACATTCGTGTGCATGTGTCCTTATAGTAGAATGATTTATAATCCTTTGGATATATACCCAGTAATGGGATTGCTGGGTCAAATGGAATTTCTATTTCTAGGTCCTTGAGGAATCGCCACACTGTCTTTCACAATGGTTGAACTAATTTACACTCCCACCAACAGTATAAAAGTGTTCCTATTTCTCCACATCCTCTCCAGCATCAGTTGTCTCCAGATTTTTTAATGATCGCCATTCTAACTGGCATGAGATGGTATCTCAGTGTAGTTTTGATTTGCATTTCTCTAATGACCAGTGATGATGAGCATTTTTTCATATGTTTGTTGGCCTCATGTATGTCTTCTTTTGTAAAGTATCTGTTCATATCCTTCGCCCACTTTTGAATGGGCTTGTTTGCTTTTTTCTTGTAAATTTGTTTTAGTTCATTGTAAATTCTGGATATCAGCCCTTTGTCAGATGGGTAAGCTGCAAACATTTTTTCCCATTCTGTTGGTTGCCGATTCACTCTAATGACTGTTTCTTTCACAACTGCTACAAAGAGAATAAAATACCTAGGAATATAACTAACAAGGAATGTAAAGGACCTCTTCAAGGAGAACTACGAACCACTGCTCAACGAAATAAGAGAGGACACAAACAGATGGAGAAACATTCCATGTTCCTGGTTAGGAAGAATCAATATCATGAAAATGGCCATACTGCCCAAAGTAATTTACAGATTCAACGCTATCCCCATCAAGCTACCAAAGACCTTCTTCACAGAACTGGAAAAAACCACCTTAAACTTCATATGGAACCAAAAGAGAGCCTGCATAGCCAAGTCAATTCTAAGCAAAAAGAACAAAGCGGGAGGCATCACACTACCGGACATCAAACTATACTACAAGGCTACAGTAATCAAAACAGCATGGTACTGGTACCAAAACAGAGATATAGACCAATGGAACAGAACAGAGGCCTCGGAGGCAACACAACATATCTACAACCATCCAATCTTTGACAAACCTGACAAAAACAAGCAATGGGGAAAGGATTCCCTGTTTAATAAATGGTGTTGGGAAAACTGGCTAGCCATGTGCAGAAAACAGAGACTGGACCCCTTCCTGACACCTTACACTAAAATTAACTCCAGATGTATTAAAGACTTAAACATAAGACCTAACACCATAAAAACCATAGAAGAAAATCTAGGCAAAACCATTCAGGACATAGGTGTAGGCAAGGACTTCATGACCAAAACACCAAAAGCATTGGCAACAAAAGCCAAAATAGACAAATGGGACCTAATCAAACTCCACAGCTTCTGCATGGCAAAAGAAACAGTCCATTGCTCTCTTAAATCCTTCCCACTCCGCTCAAACTGCTCCTTGCATTCAGTGGTTAATTCTTAGCCTTTACCTTCCTTGCCCATCTGAAGCATTTGATTCAAATGAGCAAAGCATATAGGTAAGAGTTTTTGAAAGAGTAAATATGAATGGGAATTCAAGAGAATCTGTGGATGTAATTTACACAAATGACCAAGAAATGATTAGCAAGATACTCTAGTAAAAACCTTTTTTTAACTGAATAATCCTATGATAGGAAAAACACTTCTTCAGAGAACTGACTTGATCATCCTCGACTTTCTCCGTCTGCAGCGCTCTCTTCACTTGGCCCCAGGACACCAGGTTTCTGATTTTTTCCTCTTATCTCCCTGCTGCTCCTTCTCAGTCTTCTTTGCTGGTGACTGTTTTTCTCTTCACATTAACATCAGAACTCAGTCCTGAAATCTCCTCTCTTCCCTATCTATATTCACTTCCTTGGTGGTTTCAGCCAGTCTCAAAACTCTACTGTATATATGCTGAAACCTCCCAAATTTTTATCTGCAGCCAAGCCTTCTACCCTCAATTCATTTATTCACCTTCTTCCCTATACTACCATATCAAATGAGCATGGCAAATTTAACACATCCAAACTCCATTCTTCTCTTCCTCCCCGCATCCTTCTCAGTTAATGGCAATTCCACTCTTGCTGCTTTCTCCCAAACTCATATCCAATCCACCAAAGAATCCCATGAGCTCAACTGAAAAATATATCCAGAATCCAACCACTTTCCACCTCCTCCACTGCTACCTCCCTGGCCCAAGCCTCTATCATTTTTTTTTTTTTTTAGATCCTTGCAATAACCTTGATTTGACTCCCTGCTACTACTTTTGTTCTATCAAAGGAGGTGGAGGGAACCACTTGCAAGTGACAAGACAGGTCATGTCACTCCTTTCCTCAAAACCCTCCACTGACTTCCCATCTCACTCAGAGTAAATCCAGAGTCCAGAAGAGAGTTTGCAAGTTGAGGAGACCTTTGGAGACACAGGGCAAACAGGTAGCAACAGCCAGAGCTGCAGACAGTTTTGCATCCCTTCTGCCACAGGAGGGAGGGAAGCCAAGAATATAGTTGGAGTTTGACCAAGCAGTTGGCATTTGGGTGAGACCAAATGAAGCACGGGTGACTCCAGGTTGCCCTGACAATGGGAACCCTCCCCCTTACAATAATTCATTATAATCAGAAAAGTCACGAGCAAATGAAGTTAATAGTAATCAATGGCAGAGCAACACAAGGTCATAGGGAGGCATCTAGGAAGAGTCTGTGCTACACAAAAGGGATGCAAAGATGAGGGAAGCATTTACATTGTATATAAAAAGGTTAAACTGAGCCCACGTGCTTGAGAGCTTCTTCCTACTGGGTAAACTGAAGATTCTCCTACTGGTTTGGATTTAAATGACAACAATAAAGCTTACATGTTTGTTGTACCATTGAATAGAAGGAGCATAGGGCTGGGAAATAGGGGCTCCCCTTCTCTTAGTGCTCCGCATGAACAAATCCAGCAGCTGAGTGAACTGGGCCTTCCCAGAATAAGGAGTGGTAGAAAGGAAAATGAATACATTTATATTTATATTTGCACCTTATTGGTGGTGGTTGTAGTAATGCTTAGTGAGACAATTTTCTTTATGCAGAAACACACACATATATTTATACATGTATTTATAATACTAAGCTGACTAGTCCTTCATAGTTAACTTCATGGTATACAACCAGTGTATATAAATGTGTGCGTGTGTGTGCACGCACACGCGTGTGTGTGCAGGGACAGTCCAAACAGGTAGCAGACAGCCCAAACAGGTAGACAGTCTTTGGGTGACAGTCCCCCTAGCCCTATATCCAGCCAGCAGAATAGCAGGAGGCCTTCAGTAAGCAGAAGTTCAATGACTGACAGGCTGAAAGTCATAAGAGTATGTGCGTCTGTGGGCCCTGGATGCCCTTGCCATAAAAGGTTTCAGAGGATCTGCACCCGATCTCCTCTCCTCCCTCTTTCTTTCCTTGGTGAGCAAAACTAGAGAAAGGATCAAGATCACTGCCTGTGTGTAACTTCTAAACCTATGGTTGACAGGTAACTGGAGAGAGACAGGGATTTGAAGAGAGCACTATGATAGCAGGAATCATGGCACTTTTTTCTTCCCATTTCCCTAGTGCCTAGGACAGTGCTTGGCATGTTATAGATGCTCAGTTAATAAACACTGAAAGAATGAAGGAATGAGCAAAGAAACGAATGCAGAAAAAAATGAGTGGTTCCACAGCTGTGCTCCTGCTCCTCTCAGCACCATCTGCATCTTGGCTAAAGAGGACCAACAATCACGCCTGTATCCTCAAATGCGACACTTCTCCTTTCAGGCTTTCAATGCATTTAGCACATCACTTAGGTGAGTCTACACATATAATTGAAATGCATCACTCTCAAAGCCCTGCAAGTGACACCAGCCGCTACAGGGCCAGTGCTGTAATTTCTAAAGGCGCCTGGCTAATTTGAGTGGCATGGCCTCAAGACAACCTTTACATCTCAAATGAGGAGTGACTGCACTCACCAACCTTGCCTCCCTCCCCTCCTTCCTGCTGCCTCCCACAGCTGGTGAGAACTGCAGAGTGTCCTCCAGGGCTTTCTGGGTCACACTTCATTCCTGGGCTTGCTAGGTGTAAGCTGGTCCTTGGGACTTCTTCACTCCCCTTTAGAGCTTTAGCATAATGGCCTGTGACTCTTTTCTGCAAAGCTTCAGTCCTGCCTTGCTCATCCTATATGGGAATGGATCCAGGCTAGCAAGGGACCTCTACTAAGTACTTTCTTGCACAGGGCTTACGTAGTCCTTGCTCTTTGGGAATTATAGTCTAGTTGAGTTTCTTCTGAGACACAGCATTTCCTTTCCCTCCAGTGTAAACTATATCCAAAGCTCCTTCTAAAGCGTGCTTTGTCTAAGCCACCTATGTCCCACCTAATGAGTTTTATACAGATAGAATCAGGCTAAAAAGGTCTAGAGAGGAACTGAAGGCAACAGAGAGCACCTTAAGGTAAAGGCAGGTGGTGGAGCATACATAAGAGGCATGATCATTCCAAAGTGGGCTGACGGAATGCAGGTAAGTGTACAGTCCTTCAAAAGCACCTGCCCCAACTGCTTTACCCCAGCTAGGATTCACGTGCATCAAACCACATACCTCACCCCAGCTCTCATTTTTGATCTTGGACTCTGCACCTGCCTTTTAATAAGTTATCACTTATTAAAATCAGACTCTAGAAGGTGGAAGAGACTTCATAATCACTCTGTCTACCTTCTGTCCCCGTGCAGGAATCCCCAACATCCCTGACAGGCAGCTAGATGGCCTTGTCTTATGCACCAACTCAGAACCTTCCAAACACGTCTAATCATATGAATCAACTGGGCATTTGAAAAAAAGCACAGCTCACCGACTATACAAAGCTATACAAAATTAGGATCTCCAGAGAAGGAGCCTGTTAATCTGAATTTTCAGCAAGCGGCCCTGGTGACTCTCACAATGAAGCACGGGTTTTTACGTGCATGTAATACGGTAGTTCCTGAGAGGGGCTACATATGAGAATCAGATAGGAAGCTTTTTAGAAAAGTCAGTGACAGGCCTTCGCCCCTAAATATTCCTACTTCATTGGTTTGGGATGGAGCCTAGTTGGTATAATTCTTTTCTTTTCATTCTTTTTTTAGTAAATTCTCCCAGATCCTAGGGGGTGATAAACTTTTTTAAGCTTCCGGCTAATTCTACTGTGCAGTCAGTATTATCCATTATTAGTACCCTTCACTATACCCACCACCGTGTCCAACCAACATGTTCTATAACTATCAAGCCGATCTGACTTAACTAACGTGTTCGCCTATCCAACACAGGATGTCATTTCCTAATTGGAATAAGAAGCTGTATATTTGTACTTAGCAAGAGGCCAGACAAAAGCGGGTTATGGACTGCTAAGGCTTGTTCCAGTTGAGTCTTCACTTCTCGCCCGAATACACATATATCTACAGCCCTCCCTGTCCCTGAACTAGCTGGACCAGACAACCCCAGAAGCCTCAGTCCAGGGCTCTTCCCTCCTCCTCCCCAGTCCCCCCCCCCAGCTCTACTCACATTGTACAGCACGGTGGTCCACCCTTCCATGGTGATGCACTGGAAGACAGTCAGCACAGCAAAGAGGATGTTATCAAACTGGGTGATCCCATCATTGGGGCCGATCCAGTCCTTGCATTCATAACCAGCGGGGCAGCCCTGCACGCCACATGGGTGAGGGGGGTCAAATCCTTCTAGAATACCTGCAGACACATTTGGAGGGTGGGGGATAAATCACATGGTGATTCACAGGAGCTGGAAAGGACCCCTGGAAGCCACAGGCAAGTAATTCCATTCCCCATGGAGAGAGGCCTGCCCTTCTTTGTCTCAGGCTCCCTCTCCTCTCTGGACTCTCTGCACCTCCCAGCTCACATATCAGGTGCTCAGCCCAATGTTTCCCAGTCTCCTGAAGATGCAGCCTCTCCTCCGCATGGTCCCCCATTCTCTGCAAGCCTCATCCTCCATCCTCACCTGCTATACCACAGGAATTTAGAGGACTGAATCATACAGAACACTTTGAGGAGAGGAGAAGGCCAAGTGAAGTTTTCTAGCTTCAGACTCCGGGATGAGCCCTGAGTTCTTCCTGGGTTTCTTAGGGACAGTTATTAAACTACAGTCCTTTTAGGGTTGTTTTATTTTTTTTTTTTTTTCGGAGATGGAGTTTCTCTCTTGTTGCTCAGGCCGGAGTGTAATGGTGCTATCTTGGCTCATCACAACCCCCACCTCCCAGGTTCAAGTGATTCTCCTGCCTCAGCCTCCCAAGTAGCTGGGATTACAGGTAATGCGCAACCATGCCCAGCGAATATTTTGCATTTTCAGTAGAGAAAGGGTTTTTCCATGTTGGTCAGGCTGGTCTCAAACGCCCGACCTCAGGTGATCCACCTATGTCAGCCTCCCAAAGAGGGGGTCTTAACACCTTGTTTTTCTAGCATGGACGGGTCTTGAATAAAAGATAAAAATATAAAATAGAAATCCAAAGTGGAAGGTGGTCTTTGAAGGTTCTTTCATTAAAAGCATGGTAACTATTTGGGATTCTTCAGCCTGCCTCCCATCTCCTTTCCTCCTAGGATACTCAAAACTCAACTTGAAAAGAACAAATGAAATACAAAGATATGAGAATTTGGGGTTGTGTACCCTACCAATCTCCCAAGCATGCTTGCAAGCCAAGCTCAGAGCTCCCTCAGCTCTTCCACACCATGTATGGGTCAAAACAGAAAGTGAGGAAGATGATGAAAAGGACCATGAAGGCAAAATGTCTCCACAGATCCAAAGGGACCCAACTCTGACCCTGGACTCCTCCATCTCAGTGGCCTGTGGGCCAGAGAGGCCACCATACAAAAGTACTTATTGATTCAGTCAGAGGCCGCTGTACGAAGAGTCAAGGGGTATTGATTCAGATATTCAGACAGATGGCTCTTTTTTTTGTGGAGAGAGAGACTGGGGTCTCACTAGTTGTCCAGGCTGGCCTCAAACTCCTGGGCTTAATGGGCCTCTCACTTAAGCCTCCAGGGAACAGCTAGAACCACAGGTGTGTGCTACCATGCCTGGCTCAGACAGACGGCTCTCGAAGTTAATCTGCATCGCGCTTGACCGTGGGAGAGGAGAGCCAAGAACACCTATTTGAAATCTTCCAATTATGTGTTTGCTTTGCAATGTTAATGTCAAGTGAGGATCTCTAGTCTAAGTTGGTTGTGCCTCAAAAAGCTCCTGACTAGAAACTTCTGATTTAATTCCAGGGTTGGAATAGGACATACCTTTCCAGCAAGCGTCCAAGTGCCCTGAAATGAACCCCAGTTAACAGAGGGAAGAAGGGAAAAGGAGAGGACAGAGAAGAGTGGCCCTACCTGAATTGTTCATGAAGCACGCTCGGTGTAACTTCCCACTGTAGAACTCCAGGCCGATGATAGCGAACATCAGGATGGCAAAGAAGAGCAGAAGGCCAATCTGCAGAAGAGGTACCATGGCCTTCATGATGGACTTCAACACAATCTGCAGGCCTAGAAGGAAGGACAGAGAGTGCCCAATGCAGCCATCCCTCAGCACCATCTGATAGGGCAGGATTGCTTTCATTCCCTCACTGGTTTCATCCATGCTGCCTGCTGGATTCCTCTGATAGATTAAGTTCATTTACGTGTGCTCCTTTCCTAAAGGAAATTAGGCCCAGCTCTGCTAGGCTGTAAAGTCCACAAGAGCTGAGACAAAGTTCATCTTCCCATTCGCTCTATCTCAGACCCAGTTCTCTCAGTCCCTGTTGGGGAAGCATAGTGAGTACAAGCACTGTTCAGAAAATGTCGTATCCTTTGACCCACACATTGCACTGCTAGGATTCTAGCCAAGAGAACAGTCAGAGATTTGAATAAAGATTTAAGTAAAAAGATGTTTGTTGCAGTACATTTATAGTTGGAGAAAAACTGGAAATGGCATATTTTTATTTTTTATGTCATCCAGCAACATAAAACATAAAAATGGCTAAATAAATCATAACACATGTAAGAATTTTTGTTTTGAGACAGAGTCTCGGTCTGTCGCAGAGACTGGATTGCAGTGGCGTTATCTTGGCTCACTGCAGCCTCGACCTCCCAAGCCCATGCAATCCTCCCACCTCAGTTTACTGAGTAGCTGGGAATACAGAAATGAGTCACCACGCTCAGCTAATTTTTGTTGTTATTGTATTTTCTGTAGCAATAGGGTTTCACCATGTTGCTCATGCTGGTCTTGAACTCCTCCTGAACTCAAGCCATCCGCCCGCCTCAGCCTCCCAGAGTGCTGGGATTACGGGCGTGAGCCACTGTGCCCAGCCAAGAATTTTTAAGGTTAGGAAAATACTTATTTCAGGATATACAACTACAATATACATAATGATTTCAATTATATTAAAATGCACAGGAGAAAAATGGAAAATATTGAAATTTTAACAAAAGTGATTTCTGAGTGAAAAGATAAAGATAAAGAATGCTTTTCTTGTTTTCTTTACTTTCCACATTTTCTGTATATATTTTCCATTACCTTTTATATTTGCAAAAAGTTAAATTTAAAAGCAAAATGTTACGCCAGATTGCTCCAACTCCACTATTTATTACCACTGGGGCTTTTTCCCAGGAGGAATATTGTTTGTTTATCCCAAATTCCCTTAGACCTGGATCTAGCTGAGGACACATCAAGAAAGTTCTTAGCAGAGCAGAAAGAACGGCAGATGCTCACTAGGTATCCCTGACACGAGCTTCAAGGGCCGCAGGACACGCACAGCCCGGAGGGTCCTCAGGTCCACGTGAGTGTTGAAGTGGGTTCCCGCAGTGGCCAGGATGCTGCAGACAGAGACACAGAAGGGTCAAGGTTACCAGTCTGGCTGTCCCCTCTTTTCCATGCAAGAAGCGGGGCTGAGGCAGGCTCAGCCTGGAAAGCACACAGCGCTGACGCCAGCTGTATGTGGGCGCACCTGAGCTTGGGTGAATCACCAGTGGCTCCAAGTGGAATTAAATTTAGCCATCTGGGTTTCACTTTGCAAAGAAAGAAAACTTATCATCATACCAGAACCCTAGTTCCAAATCCCGAGCAAAACACAAGGTCGGCAACATCTGTCCCATTCCTGTACCCAAACCTTGTCCCCTTTCTCCTCTCTGCCCCTTTTCAAATTCCTCCTCCTCTTTCCAAGCCACCAAGCCCTTGTATTCTTTTATTTCAAAATTTTCTTAGGTTCTCCTGTCTAACTCCTTCAGGAAATGTCTCTGGATTAACTGCAGTTAATCTCTGGATTAACTCCTCTCTACCTTGACACTTAGAATTTTTACCAAACAAATCAATTACACTGATCCTTACAATGAAGAATAACTTCAATGGTCTTCACATAGTGTCAGTATTTTTATAATTGCACAAAACCACTCTTTGACCCCAACTGGATTTCTTTGTTTCTATTTTTCTACATTCCACAGCCATATACAGAAACACACACATACACACACACAAATCCATAGTTCTATTAGATTGTGTACACCAGGGAGACAACTTATTTCATATAATCTCATGACATTGCAGGGACTTTGGAGAGACAAGGACATATATGCCTTTATGAAACACACAGCAAAAGACTAACAGCAGAACAAGTAAGTTTAAGTCTGACTCATTCTGTGAGAATGGGGTAACTCGACACAAGTCTCTCAACCTCTATGAACCTCACTTCTGTCATCTCTAAAATAAGGGGATATCGTGGTCTAGTTATAAAAATAAAAAGACATGGTATTTAATATTACAATATACTGTGTTTAGAAGACACAGTCGTGAAAGGAGAATCTCCCACCCAGGCAGCACAGAAGACTGTGCTGTGCACCTTACCTTTATTACAAGAACCAGCAAAACGATGATCCCTTTTCTTGTGGTTCTCTATCTCCACACCTATCCTTGAAGCTTCTCCTTATTGCTCCCCTCTTTCTCTTTTTCTATTTGTGTCATATTTTTCAGTTCTTCGAACTACAATGTGCAGACAGACATTGTGGCTAATGCAAAGCCTACTAATATTAATAAAATACTAATTTGAAACGTGCTCATTTTATTATTCTTTCTGTTAAGAATGAAAGGAAGTTTCTCCCTCATAATCCCTCCAGAACAATCCCGGTACCTGGAACCATCAGGAAATGAGGCATTCAGAAAACTGGGTTCCTCTATAGTCAAAGGGTGGCAAGAACGGCTTGTTTTGTTTATTTCCGATGGAACTTCTCTGAAATAGTTCAAGTATTAAAGAAGGTACCAGAAATGCCTTCAATATTTGACATGTCTTCAATCTCAGAAAGAGAACGATATGGAAAGTGCACATCCTGTGGTCCTTGGAAGCAGACATACAATCATTAGGTACGAATCATACAGACCAGGACAACAGAATCACAAGCGGTAACCGACACAAAGGGTGCTTCCAACAGCCAAGCAGACAGCTTCATGTGCTGGCAGCCTTCCCAAAACTCCAGGTATCCGGGAGCTGCCTGTGAGCATCACTAGGAGGTAAAGAGGGTTCCTACATGGGCTGAAGGTTATATCAACAACCAGTAGAGATTCCTGTCAACCTTAAGATTCTCTGAGTCTACATTCATAATACCTAAAAAGAAGAAGCAGAAAGAAATCCTACTCATAAAGAATCTCAAGATCTAGACAAGGTTTCCGAATCTTCCCCATCTCTCGTGACTCACACTTCCATGCCATTGTCGGAAACGGGGTGACTTGGGGGAGCGGAGTCTTCCACACTGCTTTTGCCTCTATCTTCCAAGGCCAAGGAAAGACATTAAGGATGGGGTCATAAAATTTCTAATAAGTAGGGAAGGACTAACGAGAAAAAGGAACAAGGAGAAACATGGAAAATAGAACTGAAAAATATGACAGAAATAAGAGAAAGAGGACGCATAAAGGGAAACTTCGAGGATAGGTGTGGAGACGAGAATCATCGTAAGAAAAGGGATCACTGCTTCGCTGGTCCTTGTAATAAAGGTAAGGTGCACAGCACAGCCTCCTGTGCTGCCTGGGTGGGAGACTCTCCTTTCACGACAGTATCTTCTAAACACAGTATGCAGAATATGAGTTAGAAATTAAACTTCTGTTTCCTAGGATACTCAGATACACGAGACACTCTTTTCATATCATAAACAGCCCTGCTGGAAATGAAAACTTCCTCTCCAACCCTGAGTTTAACAGGTATGTTTCAGAACACAGTGGTAGAGGCAGAAAGATAAAATTAAAAGGCAAAGAAGGCTCAAATGTAGAGGGGAAACTTGGTAGAGAAAAAGAATGAGATGATGGAAGAGTGAGCAGTAAAAGAAAATATAGGGATGCAAACAGGAAAGGAAATAAATCAAAACTAGGGAGAGAAGCAAATGTCAGAGAAATGGGAAAGGGAACGAAAGCAAGCTAACTTGAAAGAAGGAAGAAAAAACATGGTACTTGTTACGGGGTCTCACACAGCCAGCCATGACATATGCCCATGTCACCAAGTTAGTCCTTGGCTGAAACTACTTGCTCCCCAAAACTCTCCCAACCATGCTGCGGCCAGGGCAGTGCAGCCTGCAGCCTCGTGCTATCCTGGCCCTCAGAATTTTCTTTTCTCTCCTCCAATGCAGGAGAGCTACCAGCTGGGTCTTTAATTGATGCGCACTGGCCACTGGCTGCTTCCTAACTCCCACTGTTCAAATACTCCTTGAGGCAGGAATGACAGCTGGCTCCCCTGTTCACCTGTTAGAAAGCAGGAACAATGGGATTCTTAGAGGAAAAGGAGCCCTGTTCTGGGCTCCCATAATGTGTCCACCTCTATCACTGCCATAACCACATACTAGAGAAATTCTGTTTTCTCATCTGTCTCTCCCACTAAATCTGAAACACCTCTAATGGAGGCACCATTTTATTCATCTCTACCCCCAAATCCTAGTCCAGCCACTGGCAAGTAAGAGACACTCAATAAAAGCTTGATGAATTGAACTTGAATTGCACTGATTAAATTAATAAATTTGTTGAAGCAGAGGTCAAAAAGAGAGAACATCAGGAAACTCTAGAACTTACTATGAGAAGAATAGGGTAGCAAGCTGGGATACTATTCCAACATACATGTGTTTGAGTACACAGGAGAGTACTGAAAATCTATCCTCAAGCATTTAGAGCCTAATGAGGATCCATTTGACCCAGCAATCCCATTACTGGGTATATACCCAAAGGATTATAAATCGTTCTACTATAAAGACACGTGCACGTGTATGGTCACTGTGACACTGTTTACAATAGCAAAGACCTGGAACCAACCCAAATGCCCATCGATGATAGACTGGACAAGGAAAATGTGGCACATATACACCATGGGATACTACGCAGCCATAAAAAATGATGAGTTTGTGTCCTTTCTAGGGACATGGATGAATCTGGAAACCATGATTCTCAGCAAACTGACACAAGAACAGAAAACCAAACACCACATGTTCTCATTCATAGGCGGGTGAACAATGAGAACATATGGACACAGGGAGGGGAACATCACACACTGGGGTCTTTTGGGGGTGGCCAAAGGAGGGACAGCGGGGGGTGGGGAGGTTGGGGAGGGATAACATGGGGAGAAATGCCAGATGTAGGTGACGGGGGGATGGAGGCAGCAAATCACATTGCCATGTGTGTACCTACGCAACAATCCTGCATGATCTGCACATGTACCCCAGAACCTAAAGTACAATAAAAAATAAAATAAAATAAATACACATAGATAAAATGTATCATCTTTAAAAAAATTTTAAGTTTTGAGGTACATGTGCAGAATGTGCAGGTTTGTTACGTAGGTAAACGTGTACCATGATGGTTTGCTGCACGTATCAACCCATCACCTAGGTATCAAGCCCAGCATGCCTTAGTTACTTCTCCTGATGCTCTCCTCCCTTCCCCCACCCCCTTCCCCTTTATTGGCCCCAGTGTGTGTTGTTCCCCTCCCTGTGTCCATGTGTTCTCACATTTATGAGTAAGAATGTGTGGTGTTTGGTTTTCTATTCCTATATTAGTTTGCTGAGGATAATGGCTTCCAGCTCCATCCATGTCCCTGTAAAGGATATGATCTTGTTTCATTTTATGGTTGCATAGTATTCCATGGTGTATATATATGTACCACATCTTTACCCAGTCTATCATCAATGGGCATTGGGTTGATTGCACATCTTTGCTTTTTCAAATAGTTCTGCAATGAACATAAGGGTCCACTGTTCCTTAATCCAGTGTGTTGCTAAAAATGCCAAGGTCACAGTTTTGTGATTCTAAGGCCACAAATCACCAAGTGCCAGCAATAGGATTGCTGGCTCAAATGGTATTTCTGGTTCTAGATCTTTGAGGAATCACCACATTGTCTGCCACAATGGTTGAACTAATTTACATTCCCACCAACAGTGTAAAAGTGTTTCTATTTCTCCACAACCTCACCAGCATCTGTCATTTCTTGACTTTTTAATAATCACCATTCTGACTGATGTTGAGACAGTAATATTCTCGAAAGACTCTCTTACTGAGGACTGGACAGATCCTTCCTTGTGGGATCTTCCCAGTTCTCAGTAAGAGAGCTAGAGAGAAAGAGGAAAGAATGGAAACTCAGTTAAAGACTTGCGCCTTAGCAAAGCTTAAGTATTGAAGTACACACAGCTCAGCAAAACCACAGGCCTCGTAAGTACCAGGGCTTAATCAGGAGGCTACTGGAAAAGTAAGGAGTAGAAAACAGCTCTTGACTCTCAGTCTAGTGGAAGTAAACAGAGACATAAAAGAAAGAAATTATAATACACCATGAAGCATTATAACAGTTGTTTACAAAGTGCTATGAGAATGGGGAATGCCACAGTGACAAACACAGGGTGCTTGCTGTCTGTTAGCATTTTCAAATGGTATGGCATTAAATCTTCAAAACTTTCCTCATATTGCTATTGTCTCCAATTCATAAAACAGCAAGCCAAAGCTTAGAAAAAATTACGTTGCTAATAAATGGCAAGACCAGGAGTTAAAGTCTATTCTCTTCTAATGTCAAAGCCAGTCCTTACCCCACTCTGCCATTATGTGCGTAATGTTTGCCCAGTGCTGGGTCATCCGCTGTTCCTTAGTCCAGTGTGTCGGCAAAAATACCAAGGTCATAGTTTTGTGATTCTAAGGCTGCAAATCACCTAGTGCCACAGATCACTTGCCATGTCTCACTCTCAGGACCAGCAGAGACAAGACTCCATGCACCTCTCTTAATTACTACATACAAAAGCAGCTTAATGGCAGGTGATGATTGCTGTAGTATTTCTATATACACACAGTGGAGAGACACACACGCCACAAAATCAAAGTGAGGCCACTGAGAATGACTCCAATTTTGAGTTAATAAAAGCCTAGGCTCTCCGCTGTCCCAAGAGGCACATGTCTGTGCTCCTCAAGAGCAGAAGCGTGTTTTCCATTTCTTTTGTCACTTTAGGCACACAGCCTGGTGGAAAGCTCTGCACACAGAGGGGTGCTGAATGCCCACTTTGCCCCCACAACAGAGGATAGTCAGAAAGCACACGCAGCCCTCTGACCACCACCAGCACAGGTATCATGTTCTCTGCACACAGTCAAGTTCAATAACTGTTTCCTGTTAGAGATCAAGGCTCAGCCCCACCTCAAATGTTTTTACTTTTAGGTGTCAGCAAGTAGGGAAGAGAATGGAGATTGATACAATCCTGACGATGCAGCGCAAGTCTTTCCTGTCGTGGCCATACTGCAGTGGCACGCAGAATGGGACAGAAGTAATGCTCTGAGCAAAAAGAACCAAATCATCTCTTCCCAAGTTGGTCACCCAAAGAGTTCTTCAACCTTGCATTCCCTTTGACCTTGGGGTCTTTCGTAGCCTCCTTGTCAATCCAGGTCTACAGTCTCTTTTCAAAGGCATATTCCACTGCGCAAATCCATGCCTGAAATACCCTGAAGCAGTGGTCACAGGTCCAGGGTTGCCAGCTAAAATGCAGGAAACCCAGTTAAGTTTGAATTTCAGATAAACAAATAATTTTTAGTGCAATATTTGTAGAATGCATGGACTATTCATTATTTATCTGGAATCTAAAATTCAGATTTAACTAGAAGTCTTATATTTGTATTTGCTAAATCTGACAGTTACACTTAAGTATTGACCAGAAAAGACCAGAAAAAGAGCTCTCTGCTTAGTTGTTGCCCCAGCCCTAGACAAAATTTCCAAGTTCCCTTCTGAGAGGAGATGCGAACCAGAGGTCTTTCGCCGTTATGTCCAGGATGTCTCCCGAGCTTCAGAAATTACCCATATAAATACCAATGGAGAATTTTGTTAAGTTTTTGAAAGACAGGCTGTTCATCAGCATCTGTGAGAAAAGGCTAACACTAGCAAAGGATGTTAGGTTTTAACCAGCCCATGTGATGAGGAGACCCTGAGGAGGCAGCAAGGGACTTAATACAAGCTGAATTCCCAACACAGAGCTGAGTCAGAATATCATTCCCATGGGCAGTTGACATATAAATGAGTTGCTGTGTCCATTCAAAAACATTCCATCATGGCTGGTTCCTTTATCTGTCCTTCCACTTTACCTGTCATATCCCTTCCTTTAACTCTCTTGGATTCACTTCTTACTCTCCAGCCTCCTTCCTCCCTGGAATGTTTCTCCTTTGCCTTCTCTCTGACTAAACAATTTGATTCAGACCTCAGGGCCCAGATGACATTCTACCTCCTCCTTGGAAAAGGTCTATGACCGAAAGCTCACTGAACTAGGATTCTGAGAAAGGGGGAGGCACATGCTCTCCAGTCACACTGGCTAGTTTCAGATCCCAGTTGCATCAGCTATACTAGCTGTCTGGCTGTTTGCAATTGCCACGCTGAGCCACAGTTTTCTTATCTGCGAAAGGGGAATAGTGCCTTCCCAAGAAAGTTAAAACAAGGATAAAGAAAATAATGCCTGCGAAGTTCTGCACACAGCACTGATTTACCACGGGGGTTCCTGGTCGTAAACAACAGAAACAGATTTTAACTGTCTGAAACTGCAGACCCATCAGCTCCCTCCCTCTAAAAAGGTATATTGAGAAGATATCAGAAACTCACAGAATTGAGGGGATGTTGGAAGACCAGGCTGGGAAAAAGAGGAAAGCAGGAACCTTGTCGGGGCAGGGATATCCAGATCCTAATTGAGAAATCTGTGAATGTTACCGGTTATGGCAAAAGGGACTTTGCAGATGGGATTAAGGCTCTTGCAGTGGAAAGAGTAGCCTGGATTATCCAGGTGAACTTGAGACACAATCACAGGTGCCCTTATAAGAAAAAGGCAGAAAAAGATTGACTAGAGAGAGAGAAGGCAATGTAAGGACAGAAGCAAGTTATTCTGCATCTGGCTCTGAAGGAGGAGGGAGGGCCCAAGGGCCAAACAACATGGGAATGCACCCCTAGAAGCTGGAAGAGGCAAAGAAATGAACTTTCTCTTAAAGCCTCCAGGAGGAGAGGTGGGAAGCACAGCCCTGGATTTTGGCCTAGTGAAAGTGATTTTAGACTTCTGACTTCCAGAACTGTAAGAAAATACATGTGCGTTGCTTTAAGCGACCTACTTTGTGGTCATTCGTTACAGCAGCCACAGGAAACTAACACATTTGGCAAAGGTCAGAGGTTCTGGGAAATCTGATTCTAGGCCACCGTGGCTATTGCTATGAATATAAACGTCAACTGTCTTGGTGTTGCAGCATCATCGGCTTAAGAGTAAAGTCAGGACGAAGAAGCACGTGGGCGAGCTGAAGTCTCCCTGCACCCAAATCCCCTACCACTTCCAAGGTGAGCAAGACTCCCCACAGGAACACATACAAAAAAATTCTCCCAAAAAAGAAAGCAGGGGCCACTGGGGAAGCTGAATGAGGAAGAACCTGAAAAAAAAAAAAGTCTACCACAGTTTGGCTCATAGAAAATAATCAGTAGGTGTTGCAGAGGAAGAAGAGAAAGAATCTATCCATTTTCTTATCTATAAAATGAAATTGTCAGATAAAGGGACCTCTCAGACCCCTCCTGGCTCTAACTCTGTGAGCCAACACCTGCCTCGATGGTACTATGCTTCTATAGCTCACACTGATCCCCCTTCCTCTCAGCATCCAGAGACCTGCTCTGTGTTTAACTTCCAATTACAAACAGTTCTTATATCTTAGAACATCGGTCTGATCACGAATGAGTTAGATCCTTGTAACTCAGTTTAAAACCAGCTCCTGAAACCATCTTTCACATTTCCATACACTATGGCTCCTTCCAGAACAATATGCAACAGTCATGCTCTAGAAATGCCCTTCACTCAAGGAGAAGTGGGTGTTAATACATTTCCAATTGCAGCAGATCAGCTGGACTCACCCACAGACGTGTCCACAGAGCTGTGATGGGCCCATGACATCTAATAATTGGATATCCAAATGGAAGGGGGTTAGCCACATGTATAAGTAATTATGATCTATCAAAAATCTACTGAATTACACATGATGTTTTGCTCTCCATTTCTTTTAAATAAATTACTGAAAGTGTGATTTGATTTGGGAATCAATTTCTGGAGACTTCATTTTACTTTTTAAAATGTCTTTGTGTATTAAATTGTTCACATAGAGATAAACCAAAGAAAATCAATTTGACCAAAATATATTTGAGGGAAGAGGACAAGGCTGCGGAAGGAATAAAAGATGTCAAGCCCAGCCCGATGTCTGCAAGCTGCCTCTTCCTCCCCACCTACTCTGCTGGGGCCCCTTGATGCCATCAGGCTTAGCTCCATCCCAGAGTCTATGATTCACTCTACAGTTGAGATACTTCCTGACCACGTGCCATGCAACAGACCCTGGCATTAGAGTGGAGAACAAGATGGTAAACATGGCTGTCCTCATGATACGTAATGAAAGAGGCATACATTAAATAGGCCTCAATTATGATAAGTGGAAGGTCAGAGAAAGAAGCTTCACTGTGGAAATGCAGATGAGCTCAAAGGTAATGCTGGAGTAGGTCAGAGGAAACAATGTGGGAAGAGCATCCCAGATGCAGAAAAAGACATGCACAGAGGTCTAGAGGCACAAAGGAAATTAGCATACTTGAAAAACTGAAACGAGGCCAGTGTGGCTGAAACCTAATGAATCGGGGGAGAGTAGACAGTAAGGAGTCCAAAGAGGGCCATGCACTATGGCTCACACCTGTAATCTCAGCACTTATGGAGGCCAAGTTGGGGGAATTGCCTGGGTCCAGGAGTTCAAGGCCAGCCTGGGCAACATGGCAAGAACCTATCTCTACAAATCTCTACAAAAATAAATAAAAATAAGCTGCACATGGTGGCATGTGTCTGTAGTCCCTGCTACTTGGGAGACTGAGGTGGGAGAATCACTCGACCCCAGGAGATTAAGGCTGCAGTGAATCATGATCATGCCACTGCACTCCAGCCTGGGCAACAGAGTGAGACTCTGTCTCAGGAAAACAAAAAAAAAAGAAAAGAAAAGAAAAGAAAAACAAGAGTCTGAGAGACTGGGAAATGTCACAGAAGGAAAACTTTATAGGCTGTGTTAAGGGTTTGGACCAAGCCCAGCAGTGTTCAAAGAGCGCCAGGCAGAACTTGGTGATGGAACACCAGGTTAACCACACTGCTTCTCTGAGCTCAAAAGAATTTTCCTGATTAACCATTGATCTTTAACCTCCTCCCCAAGCCCAGCCCCAGCTGCTATAACTGGGTGTTTACCTTCATCTCTGTACCTGAACTAAGTCCACCCTCTCTAGCCCCACAGGCCCTTCCTGGAGCAGCTGCTGCTGCCTGCCTTCTCTGCAGCAGGCTTCCCTGACAACATGCATGCCAGGGAGGCCAGGCGGATCTCCAGACTCCCTGCAGGTGAATCTAGATTCGTGCAAGCAAATCATCTACTGTCCTGGGTAGTGACTGCTTTAGGAATGAGCAGGTAAGAAGGTAACAAAACTCAGGCCACTGAGTTAGAATGGAAAATATGTTTTGGGCTTCAATTGACCTACATTCTAGAACGAAGGCAAAAGCATATAAAGTAGTGATTTTCAAGCCTTTCTGATCATAGCCTACATTAAGAAATATATTTTACAACACAACCCAGGATGTGTTTGTGTGTGTGTATAGGTACATAAAATTAAATGACGTTTCATAAAACAATACTCTCTGTGTAATGTACTCATATTTTCTCTTCAGTTCTTTCTTAAGGTTAATGCTGGTTTTAACCAACTAAATTAATTTCATGACCCTCCAATGGGGCTGGTCTAGAGTTTGAAAAATCCACTTCTACAGAAGACAAAACAGACCAACATGAATGGTTGCTTTAATAGCACCATGCAGCTTCTTGGTGTTATCCCAGAATGATGAAACAGTTTGCCTTGAAAGGTTTCTCTGTGCTTTTCCAAGAACCACAAACACAGCATTCTAGAACAGAATCTGTTCCCTCTTGTGCTACCTGAAGCAGCAACATCTTGCTGCCCTCCAGAATGGACAGTCTTAAAGATCTCTCTCTCTCCCTCTTTCACGCACACTCAAAACTGTCACGGGGCACTTTCCTGTTTCTGATGTGTTTTTGGTTGGTTGGTTTGGGGTTTCTTTTGTTGCTGCCCATTTGTTTGTTTGTTTTATGGCTTGGTGGTGTATATTGCTTAATATGTATGGCTCTGACTTAATTATGGCCAAACTGGAGCACGGACTTTCTTGTAAGAACACAGACAATATATAACAACTAAGAAGCCCTAATATTTCTTAAGAGAAGGAGAAAGAGAGTAGAGTCACCTTGCCCTTTCCAAGAGAGATCTATGCCATTTCTAGGAGGAAATAAATAGTATTGCATTTAACAAAAGTAAGGTAACCCCTTCTGAAATTTAAAATAGCGTTCCCAATTAAATTTCAGAAGAATCCTAGTGGGTATGAAGTGGTCTCAAAATATGGCTTTTGATGGGAATAAAAATCATGGTCTAAAAATCCTCTCTTTCCTTCCCCACCAAAAGAAAGCTCATCAATCAAAACCACCACACTAAGAAGAGGAGGTTGTATTGATGTTTGGAGACAGATCATTGGCATTAGGGAGCTGCCCTACGCAGGGCAGTAGTATATTTAGCAGCATCCCTGGCCTCTAACCACTAGATACCAGTGACAACCCCTCCTGCCACCCCCCTCCCACCCCACCCAGCAATGACAACCAACAGCATCTCCAGACATTGTCAAATGTCCTCTGGGAAGCAAAAATCACCCCAGTTGAGAACCACTGCTATAGGAGAACCTCTCAGACAGAGGTTCCTTCAAAACAGAGAAATGCTTAATAGTCTGATTAAAGGCAACAACATATGTTTCACATTAGTCCCCATTCACACTGAGAGAAAATACACACAGCTCCTCTCTCTGCTTTCTTCTTGAAACACCTCCTCGGAGCACGAAGCTTGGCCCCAACCTGTCTCCAAAGGAAGGCTTAATCTCACCTTAGCCTCAAGAAGAGGTTCCCCAAAGGATGCCAGATGATGAATACAGAAATAAAGAGTTTTGTTTGCTTAACCTCAGTATAATAGAAACAAAGGTCAAGTTCCTACCAATGGTCCTGGGTTGCCTTCTCTTTTCTGAGAAAGTCCCTGATTATTCACTCAGACACAGCTAGGAGAAATGCCAAGAAATGGAGAAAAACTCTGTCATTCAGGCCCAGGTGATGAAAACAAAAAGAAAAATTTCTTACTGTTATTTCACAGTTTACATAGCCCTGTTCCATACAGTAGCACTATCCCAATTTTACAAGTTTGAGAATTAGGGTTCAGAGAGAGAAACTGGCTAGCCCCAGGTCACTGAGATAATACATGATCAAGCTGAGACTCAAACCTGGAAATTTAGATTCCAAATTTGGAGTGCCTTCAAAAGCTACAAAAGATAATGGCTAATAGCTAGTAATATATCCCAAAGGCACATACATTTGACAAATGCATTCTCTAGGACAACCAGAGTTGCCTCTCTGCAGAGCTTTATGGTGTCCTATGATTGCAGCATCATATGAACGTTACCAAAACTGTGCTTCAGAGAGTTAGCAAAGGAAAACTGCTGGAGAGGGAAATCCACATTATAAGAAATCACCTACATAAATACATGTTCTTTGAGTTGTTGTTCTAGTAGTGGTGAGGGATTTCTGTTGCTCCACCACCCACACACTTTCTCTCCTCAGGTACCCCCCAGGACCAGGAACAAGCAGTTGTGAGATGGCTAGTCAGGGATAGAGCAGGACACAGCTGAAGACCAGAATCCAGCTAATTAGCCATGTGGGAGCCACACCCTCAAAAGCGGCCTTGTTACAAGATGCACTAATGAACTCCAGTATCCGATTCCCACGATTAGCTATGTAATCCAGCATTGCCCATAAGGAGGAATGTCCACCTATTGTTTTTACTGCCAGTCCCTCCTCTTCCTCTGACAACAATACTTCATCCCTAAGATCTTGCCAAAAATTACAATGCTCTCACATGGCACTGCTGGCCACAGTTAACAGGATCGGGGCAGGAAGTTCCTTCACTGGATGTTTGGAGTTAGGACCTATAGACTTAGGTTGATCTCCTCTGAAGCAGCTGAAGCCATAAGATAAAAGGCTCAAGAGCTGTCACTATCCATGTTTTCCCTTCCAGAAGAAAGCTGGCTATAGCGAGAGAGAAGAATAAAGCCAGTCTTACAGGGGCAAGAGGGAATGAAAGGAGGAAGGAATTCTGGTGGACCTGGAGCCCTATTCTTGCAGTTCCCAAGGCCCGTTTTCTAATTCTTCCTGCAGCATGGTGATTCTGTGAAATGTCATTTCCCTGAAAAGCCCCTCCTTGCTCAAACTAGTCTGGGTTTGGTTTCTGGCACTCACAATAACCTGCTCACCTATTCTATTTAGATGATACCATCTAGATAAAGAAACCAAAGTGAAAGTTGGTATAACTGGCATGGCCAGATATATAAGAGCTTCAAAGGGACAGGCTAACTCTCTCATTATGGGCAAACGTAGCTAGTGACTTAAGGTGAAGCCAGTGCTCACTGACCATTCCAAAAATCCTAGGGCCCTTAAGAATTGTGCTAAAACTACTCTGCCTGTGCTCTATAAATGGAACAGCAAAGCCTAGGTGACAGTACATCTCTTTACAGCATGGTTCACTGAATATTTTAAGCCTGCTGTTGAGACCTACTGCTCAGAAAAAATAATTATTCCTTTCAAAATATTACAGTTCATTGACAGTGTATCAGTGTGGTTTTCATACCTGCTAACACAACATTCACTCTGCGTCCATAGATAAGAAGTAATTTTGACTTTCAAGTCATACTATCTAAATAACATCTCAGAAGACTACAGCTGCCATAGATCGTGATTCCTCTCATGGATCTGGTCAAAGTCAATTGGAAACCTTCTGGAAAGAACTCACCATTCTATGTGCCATTAAGAACATTAATGATTCATAAGAGGAGGCCAAAAGACCAACATAAACAAAAATTTGGAAGAAGTTGATCCCAACTCTTATGTATGACTTTGGGGAGTTCAAGACTTCAGTGGAGGAAGTAACCACATCCTAAGATGTGGTAGGAAAAGCAAAAGAACTAGAATCAGAAGTGAAGCCTGAGGATGTGACTGAACAACTGCAATCTCATGATAAAACTTTCACAGTAAGAAATCGCTTCTTAGGAATAAGCAAAGAAAGTAGTTTCTTGAGATAAAATCTACTCCTGATGAAGATGCTTTGAACATTGTTAAAGTGACAACAAAGGATTTATAATATTACATGAAATTAGCTGATAAAGCAGCAGCAGAGTTTGAGAGGATTGACTCCAATTTTGAAAGAAGTTCTACTGTGAGACAAATGCTATCAACCAGTATCACAAGCAACAGAGAAATATTTCATGAAAGCAAGAGTCAATGGATGCAGCAAAGTTTGTTCTTGTCTTGTTTTTAGAAATTGCCACAGCTACTCCACCCTTCAGCAACTGGCACCCTGATCAGTCAGCAGCTATTAACATCCAGGTAAGATCTACCAGGAGCTACAACTCGCCGAAGGCTCAGATGATCATGAGCTTTTTTTTTTTTTGCTATTAATCATCCATATTATTTTTTGTTACATACAAAGATCTAACATGTCACCCAGGGACCGTTTCACCCATTGCTCTGTTTGGCCGTCAGTCTTTTGTCTCTCTTTTCAGCAATGGTGAGGCGGATACCCTTTCCTTGAGGAAGAGAAATCCATGGTTTCTTGCCCTTGCCAATAACAAAAATGTTGGGAAGTTGAGTGGCAAAGATGTTACCATTGGCATTGTTCACGTGAACCACATCAAAAGATCCGGGTGCCTCTCTCTGTTGGTAATCACACCAATTCTTCCCAGGTTAGCACCTCCAGTCACCATACATAGGTTACCAGAATCAAACTTGATGAGATCAGTAATCTTGCCAGCCTCCAAATCAATCTAAATGGTATCATTCACCTTAATGAGGGGATCAGGGTAGCAGATGGTGTGAGCATCATGAGTCACCAGATGAGGGATTCCTTTTGTGCCCACAAAGATTTTCCTCACTTTGCACAACTTGTACGTGGCCTCCTCAGGTGTGATACAATGTACAGCAAAGCAGTCCTTGGTGTCATAGATCAGATGGAAATTCTCTCCCATTTTGTCAATGCTGATGACATCCATGGATCCAGCAGGGTAGGGTATATCAGTTTAGACGTTGCCATCGATCTTAATGAACCACTGCATGCGAATCTTCTTTACTTCACCTCCTGTCAGGGCACATTTAAGCCTGTTCCTTAGGAAAATGATGAGGGAGAAACACTCTCTCCACTTGTGAGGACTGGTGGATGGACGAGGAGCAAGCACACTGGTCAATTTATCCAGCATCCAAGGCTTTGGAGTTGCTACTTGCTTCAGATGCTTCTTAGGACCACAAGCCATGGCTGCATTAGGCAAGGAAAGAGTACCTCTGTCTTCCAGTGTGTATAGAAATTCAATCATGAGCATTTCTTAGCAATGAAGCATTTTTAAGATATGTACATTGTTTTTCACATGATGCTACTGCACACTTAATAGTCTATACAATATGTATAAGTTACACTATAGTGTAAACATAACTCTTACATGCACTGGAAAACTGAAAAATTCATGTGACTTTCTTGAGATATTTGCTTAATGGCAGTGGTCTGGAGCCAAACAACCATTCTCTGAGGTATCCTTGTACATGAAAAACAAGGAAAAACCCAAAACTATGCACCTGGCATGGAACCAGTATACCAATTAGAGAGAGTGCAAGCTTTTTTCTTGATGTCATCTTAGCAAGTAGCTTAATCCCTAAGATACTGAAATGATGCTTCCTCTTCATCTCTGGAAGACTGAAAAATTTACTCATTCATGATCCTTGAGCAAGCCAGAATCCTCTTCCATGGCATCAAACACTGACGAGTATGGGTTACCACTGAATAGAAAGCTGGCCAAAGGGATCTTTCAAAGTGTATGGGAAAGAAAAACCCAAGTAACAAAAGTCTACTTTCTCATAGTGTTGTGTGGTGTTGGGGGACAAGGACTCTTTTTCTTTCGGCAGTCTTGGAAATATCTCATTTAAAGAATCTGAGTCTATAAAAAGCCTTCTCAAATAACTCTTTCAGACAAATCACAGTCCATAAATTTTAGAAAAATATATTTTTTCCATTGTTCTACTTTCCTAGTTCTGCCTATGATGCCTGAAAAATTGATTTGCATGACAGGCACATGCCATCCGCCTCCTAAGATGACAAGTATTTAAAAGAAAACACCCAGACAATTCCCTATACTGGCATAGAACACAAACCTACAATTATAGCTCTTGATGAAGAGGCAACCATAAAGTTTTATAAAATATCAACTGTCTGTAGAATCTCAAAATGAATGAGAACTATTTGTCAGAGGAAACAAAATGCTTTTTAGAGTTATTAAGTCAAAAATCATTTCAGTACTTCTGAGTCATATCACATCCCATACCATCTATTTGGAATACAATAAAATACAAGCAATTTTAATAATTAAAAAGAATTGTGCCTATATACAGGAACTGTTTGTTACCCAAATCTATTTGATAAAGATATGTAAGCACAAAATAAGAGCTTTTAATTGTACTTTCATTGTGAACACATAAAATGCTGAGTTGTTAGAGGAATCAAGAGCTTACTCTCACAACAGGGAAACTAAGTGGCATGGCCATCTTCTCAGAGAGGAATTTAAAAGAACACTGCTTTCTATTTATTAGGAACAATAGAGAGATGTCTGCCTCTCACAGAAGTGCTGACACCCAGTGTTCAAGTTTAACTTGAGGGTAAAAATTTTTCTCTTCAACTCTAAAGTTATTTTTACCTTGCCAGCTATGCAAATTAACTCATGACCTCTGAACATGAAAGAAATGAGGCTAAGACAAAGTTTAGATTTTGTGGAGAAAAAAAAACAAAGAGAAAAAGAAAATACTGTAAACTGCTGATCCTGGCATGGAGCACTACATACTCTAGAACTAACCCTTTCTATGTCAATCCTGCATCAAAACAGGCAAGGGGTAGACGATTCACGAAAGAAGAAACACAGACTGTTTAATAACTATGTGAATAAAAGTTGTATGGCATTATAATCAAAGAAATTCCAGTTAAGACAACACAGTGGCCTGTCATGCCTATCAAACTGCCACCACTAGGACACTAAATTTGTGCAATGGTTTTGAAGAGCTGTTGGACAATGGGCATATGAGGGTGGCAAAGATGTTCACTTTCTTTGACCTAGTAGATTTAGAAAATTATTGTAAGCACAGACCCAAAGTGAGGGCAATATTTTCATATACAGTGTTCTTCACGGAAGCATTATCTGTAATAGTAAAACATTTAAAAATCAACTACAACTAAATAATAAAACAAACAACCTAACTAAAACATGGCCCAAAGAAGTGAACAGTTGCTTCAGCAATGAGAGAGGAGGAGGGTAAAAAAGCACAGGAAAAGATGTGACGTTATTAATCATTGGGTAAATGCAAATTAAAACCACAGTAGTTATAACCACACACTTATTAGAAGGCTAAAACAAAACCAGACCCAAACAATAAAAAGCCTGACAATACCAAACGCTGCTTAGAACGTGGAGCAACTGTAACTCTCATATATTGCTGATGAGAATGCAAAATAATACAGCCACCGTGGAAGAGTTTGGCAGCTCCTTATAGAGTTATACATATACTTACCATATGACCCAGCAATGAATAGTTATTTATCACAGCTACATTCATAATGGCCCCAAACTGAAAACAACTGAAATGTCCCTCAATTGGTAAATAAACAAACTGTGATCATCCATACAACTGAATACTAGGGAGCAATAAACAAAAATGAACTGTGGATATACACAGCAACATGGAAGAATCTCAAAAGCATTATGCTAAGTGCAAGAAGCCAAAAAGACTGTATACTTCTCATCCCATTTATGACATTCTGGAAAAGGCAAAACTGTAAGAACAAACAAAGCAGCACTTACTAGAAGCTGGGGATGAGGAGAAAAGATGAACTAGAAAGAGTCTGGAGGGAATTTGGAGGGTGACAGAAATATTCTATATCTTGATTATGGTAGTAGTTAGCCAACTACATCCATTTGTCAAAACACAGAGTTGTGTATCTAAAAAGAATGGATTTTGCTAAATGCAGATTATACCCCAATAAACACAACTTCCAAAAGAAGTCAGTATTAAGATTTTCAATTGCGGTAAACTGTAAATAACATGAAATTTCCCACTTTAAACCATTTTTAGTGTAAAGCTCTGTGACATTAAGTACACTCATATTGCTGTACCATCATCACTACCATCCATTTCCAGAACCTTTTCATCTGCCCCAGCTGAAATTCTATACCATCAAACAATAACTTTCCCCTCCTTCCAGTCCCTGGCAACCAGCTTCTATTTTCTGTCTATGAATGTGACTACTCTAAGTACCTACCATGAGCCAAGCACATTTTGTGCCTGGCTTACTTCACTTAGCACCACGTTTTCAAGGTTCACCCATGCTGTGGCATGTGCCAGGCCTACCTTCCTTTTTAAGGCTGAATACTCCCCTTGTATGTACAGACCACATTTTGCTTATCCCTTCCTCCGTCAGTGAACACTGGGTTTGCTTCCTCCTTTTGGCTCTTGTGAATAATGCTGCTATGAACATGGGTGTACAAATCTGTTCAAGTCCCTACTTTTGATTCCTTTGGGCACATACCCAGAAGCGGAATTGCTGAATCATATGGTTTAATTTTTATGGTTTAATTTGGTTTGTATGGTTAATCATCTGGTTTAATGTTTTTAATCCTATGTTTAATTTTTTAAGGAACTGCCATACTGGTTTTCCACAGAAAGTCCTTAGAGTTTTAATAATAGGGGAATGGTTGAGTATAGTGTACTCAATGTAATATTATGCAGCCTTTTAAATGCTATTAAGTGTAATTTCTACAAAACTTTTAATACACTGGAAAAGTCATTACGTGGTCTTAAGAGGAACAGCAGTATACTTTAAAGGGAAAACATTTTATCTAAAGTATTAATTCAACAGTGTGAAATACATTAAAAAGGAAAAAAAGACTAGAAGGAAATAAATCAAAACGGTATTGTCTTGAAGTAGTGGAATTACAAGTTATCTGTATTTTCTTTATGCTTATCTGCACTTTCCTGATTTTTTTAAATGGAAATATATTCCTTACACCCATAAAAAAAAAAAAAAAACTTAAAAAAAAAAGCAAGCAAGGTTGCTTGCAGCATCTCCCTAACCTTCTCAAGTTGGCAACACTGAGAGCTCTTCACAAGTGACTCCTCCTGACCCTGTCTAGGTGGGCCCTGCACTGGATGGTGACTTTACATCCATATTAAGAGCAGTAGTACATGTTCTGATTGCTAAATTTCAAATACGACTAAAGGTCAACAAATACAGAAAAAAGTAGTTCTTCCACAATCGTTAGATCCTTATTTAAAACGATCAAAACTTTTTAAAACTAATGTGGATTGAAGTCTCCTCAAAGAAGCAGGTGATCTTTTTCCTCACGTTGCGGAAGAACTTGGATGCTCTGCATGCGACGCCCTCAGTGGCTCTGTGTGGACCTCCTCCTCCTGTTTCCTCAACTCCTTGCGCTGTCTCTGCTGACACAGCTCTTCCCTGCATACCTGTGGTCCCTCTCCAGCCTCCTCACTTCCCTGTCCAGTTTCTGAAGCTGGTGCACAACTGCACCCTCTAGCTACTCAGCCTGCTGCACCTGACTGCCGCCCTCCTCAATCTGTGAAAATGACTCATTACAGGGCATCAGCGGTCTGCAGGTCCCCAAATTCAAAATGTACTTGTTGGAACTGTTTTGCAGCACTTTGTAATAATTCTGTAGTATTTAGTACCCTCTCCTTGAAATGTCTCCCTTTCCTTTCGAGTTACCCTTTTCTCCTTTGGCTACTCCTCTTCCTCCCCAGCCATTTAAAAGCCACGTTTCCTAAAGTTTCATACTTGCCTTTCCCCACTTTTATTTTCAATCTACAGTCACTCCCTAAGAGGCCTCACTGAACCCAAGTGTCCAGCTATCACTTGGATGCAAATGACTCCTAGTCTTTATCTCCAGGACAGAGCTCTCTCCTTGCATACCCAGAACGCTGTTGGGCATTTCCACTCTCCAGCAGCTCCCTCCAAGGCCTCTGGCCTGACATACCCTGTGCAATCCATTCTTTACACAGTGGAGTGAAATTTCTAAGGAGTAAGTCAGACCAACTTGCTTAAAGCTCTCTAGCTTCTCAATACACTTGCAGTAATAGCTAAAACCTTTCCCGGGAACAAGGCCCTGCAAGATGGAGGCTGTCTCCACTGATCTCTGTGATCTGGCCACACCAGCCTTCTGTTTCTTGAATGCTCCAAGCTTACTTCTGTTTCAAGGGCTTCGCTAGTCCTGCGGTTTGGGGATCCCTTGGTCTCACACCTTCACATGGCTATTTTCTTCTCATCCTCCAGGTCTCAACTTAAACGTCACCTCTTCTGTCTTTCCCAAGAGAGCATCTTGTAGGAACTCCATAGCTTTTTCTCTGTTAATTTCTCTATCCCTACTGCCAACATCCTCATAATTTTTCACAAGAATACCTACTGGTTTCTCTCTGCCTCCCTGCCCCTTCCTCCCACATTCTTCTCTCCAGACCATTACTAGAGTGATCTTTCTAAAATCCAAGTCTGGCTTGTAGCTTCCGATTTAAAATCCTCCAATCCCTCCATACTGACTTTAGAATAATGTCATGATCTGGCTTCCACCTTGTCTTCCAGCCTCTTGCCACGTCTCCCCATGCCACCCACCCTCCAGTCAGCTGAACTCATTTTGGTTTCCTGCAGATGCCCAGCTTTCACATTTCAGGGCTCTCACACGCACCTCACCCTGGCTAGGTTTAAACTGCTGCTCCTCAATACCGTTCGGCACGCACTTGCTTCAGAAAGGCTTCCCAAGCCACACTTTCCCTTAATCTTCTATCTTATAATTCAGTTTTCTTATCTGTTTTTCCTTAGCAGACTGAGTTCTCTTAGGGCAAAACCTGTCCTGTCTTTCCAGTATAATAAGGTGCTTGGCATGTACAAGGTACTCAATAAATGTATGTGGCAGGAAAGGGTGAACTGATAAACTTCAAGTCAGAAAAGATCTTAGAAAACATCAAGCCCAAACTCCAGGAACCCAGTGTTCCTGGGCTAAGCTCATCCCAGCATCTATATGAACTCTTGCAGGGAGGGCAGCCCATCCCAGAACTTGGAGCTACACAAAGTAACCCTTAGTGTAGCTTCAAGACTGTCCTTCACGTGTTCCAAGACAAATGTCATTTGCTCCTGGAATCATTCTCTTCTCCAGGCCTACGTCCTCACTCCTCTCATTTCCCTGTAGCTCACTCTTTAGATCAAACCACAGTTATCCTGGACAATTGTATCTGAGACCATTCCTTTTTGCTCTTCTAAGGTAGCGCCCATTTCAAAAGTATCGCAGAGGCAGGCTAGCCAGAACTGAATTTAAAAGTGGGACAGCCTGAATCTTATTCAAGGCCTGGAAGCCTGGTCACAGGAGGCCCAGAGGGTGGGATTCCTTTAGGCTGCAATCTCACTTTTTAAATGGAGCTGAGTCCTCTCCCCGCTAAGCCAGCTCTGCCCCGTCCTCTCATGAGCACTGAGACCCATGGATGGTTTTTGCCCAGCGGATAATGTGAGCAAAGCTATGCTTTAGGAAGGTCTCCCAGCAGTGGTTGAGAAAGAAGAGTGGAAGGGGAGAGACGCCGGGCCAAGGGAGCAAAGCAAGGTGGAGGCTCAGCCACAGCCTGGTGTAAGGGCACAGGGTTCTCAACTCGGAGGCGATCGATGGAGTGAAAAGGAAATTCATTATCTCTGTCTTCCAAGAGTCTGAGTACTCGGCACGCCAACAGGATGCGCCTGCCCGACACAGCTGTCGACAATAGGACTGTTCAAATGTCTGAAGCTGTCAGAAGGAAAGGAGGCAGGCACTGAACGGCAAGGGGTGATCACAGTAAGGTTAGAGCTCCTGGTGGTATTTTCCAGAGGGCAAAACAAAAGCTGTACAGAAAACTCAGTAGGTGCTCCTGAGTGACGTGCAGAGGCTCTGCAGCAGCCCTTTCTATGGATCCCACCACATCTGTCACTGGCTCCTCCCTACGCCCTTCTAAGCAACCTCATAATCAAGTACTCTGTACAGCACTGCCAGAAAAGTCCTGCTAGGGACCTGCAAGGCTGCGCCTTCCAGAAGCCAGCACCCAGGTGACAGGGAGGAAGGTGGTGGGAATGTTGATCCCACACACTCCCCAACATGCTCCCCAAGACGACACCCAAACACTCCCCCAGCTCCCATCAAAACCCCTTCTCCCAGGGCCAAGGAGACGGAGACCAATGCCTCAGCTCCCCATTCCCACACTGCATGATGTTCCCAGCCTGCTGATCTCACCTTCTCTGACACAGTTACAAAAAAGGGAGGGAGAGAGGGTACTAAAATTCTGTGTGAACTCTAGGAAAGGCTATAAACTAGCAAATTATCCATGGTTCTCTTTCCAAACCCACGTTTCACACCTCTGTAGCAGCAGCAGCAGTCACACTGAGCACACTTTGATCTTCACTCTGTTAAAGAGAAACCTGAGCCCCTCAGAACCTGAAGCTTTAGCATCCCATTACCTCAATAGGACCACAGTGCCCTCCTGCCCCAGCTTCTTCCCCTCAGCCCCCAAATGTGCTCTGAGGCCATGCACCCTCTAAGCAAATGCAATATAAGGAGATCCGCAAGACAAAGTGATCCCTCTTTGGGAGAGACGGTCCTGCTGGGTATCAGGGAAGGAGCACAATCAAAGGTCAATGCTCATGGGGTTCTTTGGGGATGTGCTGCCCAGGGAGATGAGCCAGCCTGTTCCACCCACTGCCTTCCCGTCCCACAGGGGCCCCTCTCTGAGTCCCTTTCAGCAGTTAACAGCTACTGTGAAGGGAGCCTGAAGTTCTGCTTTTGTTTTGTTTGTTCTGTTTTGAGATGCAGTCTTGTTCCGTTGCCAGGTTGGAGCACAGTGGCACGATCTTGGCTCATTGCAACCCCTGTCTCCTGAGTTCAAGCGATTCTCCTGCCTCAGTCTCCCGAGTAGCTGGGACTACAGGCACATGCCACCATGCCCAACTAACTTTGGTATTTTTAGTAGAGACAGGGTTTCACCACGTTGGCCAGGTTGGTCTCGATCTCTTGACCTCATGATCCACCCACCTGGGCCTCCCAAAGTGCTGGGATTACAGGCATGAGCCACCACGCCCAGCCAAGTTTGGATTTCTTATTTATGTCCTTGCTTTAGAGGGGCTTGTTGTAGAAACACGAGGAAGCAAAAGTACCTTTCGGGAATACTTTGGGGAAAAACCATGTATGATAAATCGCTGTCCTGGAGTCAACAGTAATTTACTGTAAACTCCTCACCAAAGTGCGCTCCATCTACCCCAGAGGGACCAGGGGTGTCGCTGCCATGCTGTAAGACATCTAGTAACAAGATGCCCTGGGCTACTCTAGTCTATAACAAACTTGAAGCCAGAAAACCCACCATGCATCCTCAGGCTGCAGCATCCTTCACTTTGGCTATATCCTCCGGCGAAGGAGGATACACGGTCACGATCACTGTCACAACAAAGGAGGTGACAACAGCTAGAGAACTGGGTACACCTTTGTTATCCCAAACTCACTTGCTGGTCTAGGCCCATGTTTTCATCAGTCTCAGAACATTTCATTCCTTTAGACAGAGTTTAAAGAACAAAGATGGGAGAAGCTTTTCTGAACTTCTTTCTGGGCTTCCTCTTCATAAAGCTTAAGAGGAGATGTATGCCTTTCAGACTCGCAGGAGCCACAGTTCAAGTAGAAAAGAATTCTCCCTTCACTTATTCAGTTATTCATTCCTGCATGTGCATATGCTTATAACACATCATATTTACATAAATACATCATATTATATTTCCCGCCCCTTACAGCTTACTACCTCATGGAGCACATCTTCCAAATGCCAAGACCAGGGATGGAGAAATGACTGCTGGCTCTACTGGCTTTATGCACCATTAAGTCCTGACCTATCCCTTCAAGTCTTAGTTCTTCCAATGAGAAAATGGGGTGGCAGGTGCCACCGTGGGGAAAAGCTGGTTATTCTCTGTACGCAGCCCTCCCTTCCACGGTAACATCAGAAGAGATTGCAGGTGGCACTGGACTAGCCTGCTGAGGCTGCGGGAGGGTGGATGGAGAAAGAAAATAGAAATCTATGTATATGGTGCCCTCTGATCAGGATGAACACGTCTTGCTCCTGTAAAGATTTATGCTGATTAGGAGAAGGTGGGAAAGATTTGCTCTAGATGAAAGAGCTCTAGAAGCATACCTTTTCCTCCTGGAGTCTGCAGTTCTGTTTCTTCCACCTCTAACACAACTCAGTGGGCAAGAGCTGATAGGTACACCCCTTTCTGGATCTAGTAACCAACATTCAGTCATACCTCTGAGTGTCTTATAAATATTTTTTAAAAATCTAAAAGGAAGAGGACAAATTATGTTAAAAGAAAAGTGAGATCGGGCGTGGTGGCTCACACCTGTAATCCCAGCACTTTGAGAGGCCAAGGCAGGTGGATCACATGGTCAGGAGTTCGAGACCATCCTGGCCAACATGGTGAAACCTCATCTCTACTAAAAATACAAAAATTAGTTGGCCATAGTGGCACACGCCTATAGTCCCAGCTACTCAGGAGGCTGAAGCAGGAGAATCACTTGAACCTGGGAGGCGGAGGTTGCAGTGAGCCGAGATCGCACCACTGTGCTCCAGCCTGGGCAGCAAAGCAAGACTGTCTCAAAATAAAAAAAAGAAAAGAAAAACCTGGATAGGAGAATATGGGAATACTAGAAGGAGCACTTAACCATTTTAAATAACAACAATGGCTCAAATATGTCTTCAACTTTGAAGTCTGAGAAGCACTTTTACATAAACATTCTCCTGTATGAGCATCTCAGCATCTGTGGAAATATTTCACATAGGGATTATTATCCCCACATGGAAGAGGAGAATACCAAAGCTCAAGGTTGAGTGATGTCCTGTTGGTCTCACTGATAAAAAGCTGTCATAGAGCCAGACTTGAACCCAGTCTGCAGCTCCCAAATTCAATCCTCACTTAGAGCCAGCACTGATAAGACATCCAAACCAGCAACTTATGAGAAACTGGGGATAAAAACAGAGGCCTTAGAAACCTGAGCAAATGTCTTGATTCCAAACAGAAGACTCTACAATGACAACCAGTAAGCTCATTGTCAATCCCAGGAGAATTCAGCAGTACATCAGCACACAGTGTGTGAGCAATGAGAAAGCAAGATGATCAAACAGTGCATGAGACAAGCTTAGCTCAGTGCCTGGCCCAGCCTGGGGCTCAGCAAAAGTGAGCACCATTAGTACCACTGTTGGCATTGTTTCCTGTTATGAGGAATTAGCATGAGATCTCTCGGAATAAACTGATCCAAGCTAACCTTGTTTCTTTTTCTAAACAGGGTTATTAAACAGACAGACCAGGAAAATGCTTAAGATTTGGTACCCTGGATTTCAGCAAGCCCCCGACAAAAATCTCATATGCTATACTGACACAATGGTAGATTAAACCCCTGGATGAGTTTGTGCCATTTGAACAATAATTCCCAAATCATATTGATTAGTGAATAAAGACTAAATTCAGGCTAGGTGCAGTGGCTCACATCTTTAATCCCAAGCACGCTAGGAGGCAGAAGTGAGAGGATCACTTAAACTCAGAGTTCGAGACCAGCCTGGGCAACATAGCAAAACCTCATCTATGCGAAAAATAAAAATAAAAAAATTAGCTATGCATGGTGGCATGTGCCTGTAGTCCCAGATACTAGGGAGGCTGAGGTGGATCACAGGAGCCCAGGAGGTCAAGGCTGCAGTGGGCTGTGATCTCGCCACTGCACTCCAGCCTGCATGACAGAGAGAAACTCTCTCTCAACACAACACACTAAATTCAAATTCAAATTCAAATTCCTTACACTGACTTTGCTATTTAGAGCATGTGTGACCTTGGGCAACTGATTTTACCTCTCTGTGACTCTGCTTTCTAATCAGTGAGATCATGATAATGGCAATAATCATCTCAGAAGGCCAGTGATTACATCAAAAAACTTATCCACCATGATCAAGATGGCTTCATCCCTGGAATGCAAGGCTGGTTCAACATATGCAAACCAACAAACATAATCCATCACATAAACAAACCAATGACAAAAGCCACATGATTATCTCAACAGATGCAGAAAAGGCCTTTGATAAATTAAACATCCCTTCATGTTAAAAACTCTCAATAAACAAGGTATTTATGGAACATATCTCAAAATAGTAACAGCTATTTATGACAAATCCACAGCCAGTATCATAGTGAACGGGCAAAAGTTGGAAGCATTTCCTTTGAAAACTGGTACAAGACAAGGATGCCCTCTATCACCACTCCTATGCAACATAGTATTGGAAGTTCTGGCCAGGGCAATCAGGCAAGAGAAAGAAATAAAGGATATTCAAATAGGAAGAGAGGAAGTCAAATTGTCTCTGTTTGCAGATGATATGATTGTCTATTTAGAAAACCCCATCGTCTCAGCCCCAAAACTCCTTAAACTGATAAGCAACTGCAGCAAAGTCTCGGGATACAAAATCAACGTGAAAAAAATCACAAGCATTCCTTTATAAGAACAAAAGACAAGCAGAGAGTCAAATCATGAATGAACTCCCACTCACAATTGCTACAAAGCGAATAAAATATCTAGGTATACAGCTAACAAGGGATGTGAAGGACCTCTTCAAGGAGCACTACATACCACTGCTCAAGGAAATAAGAGAGGACACAAACAAATTGAAAAACATTCCACGCTCATGGATAGGAAGAATCAATATCATAAAAATGGCCAAATTGCCCAAAGTAATTTATAGATTCAATGCTATTCCCATCAAACTACCATTGACATTCTTCAAAGAATTAGAAAAAAACTACTCTAAATTTCATATGGAATTAAAGAAAACCCTGTATAGCCAAGACAATCCTAAGCAAAAAGAACAAGATGCTACCTGACTTCAAACTATACAGCAAGGCTACAGTAACCAAAACAGCATGGTACTGGTATCAAAGCAGGTATATAGACAAATGGAACAGAACAGAGACCTCAGAAATAATACTGCATATCTACAACCATCTGATCTTTGACAAACCAGACAAAAACAAGCAGTGAGGAAAGGATCTCCTGTTCAATAAATGGTGCTGGGAAAACTGGCTAGCCACATGCAGGAAACTGAAACTGGACCCCTTCCTTACACTTTGTATGAAAATTAACTCAAGATGGATTAAAGACTTAAATGTAAAACCCATAACCATAAAACCCTAGAATAAAACCTAGGCAATACCATTTGGGTCATAGGCACAGGCAAAGACTTCATGATGAAAATGCCAAAAGCAATGGTAACAAAAGCCAAAACTAACAAACAAGATCTAATTAAACTAAAAAACTTCTACACAGCAAAAGAAACTATCATCAGAGTGAACAGGCAACCTTCAGAATAGGAGAAAATTTTTTCAATCTACCCATCTGACAAAGGACTAATATCCAGAATTTGCAAGGAACTTAAATTTACAAGAAAAAAGCAACCCCATCAAAAAGTGGGCAAAGGATATGAACAGACACTTCTCAAAAGAAAACATTTACGCAGCCAACAAACATGAAAAAAGGCTCAACATCACTGATCATTAGAGAAATACAAATCAAAACCACAATGAGATACCATCTCACACCAGTCAGAATGGCAATTAAAAAGTCAATAAACAGTAGACGCTGGGCAAGGCTGTGGGGAAATAGGAACACTTTTACATTGCTGGTGGGAATGTAAATTAGTTCAACCATTGTGGAAGATAGTACGGCAATTCCTCAAGGATCTGGACCCAGAAATACCATTTGACTCAGCAATCCCATTACTGGGTACATATCTGAAGAAATATAACTCATTCTACTATAAAGACACATGCACAAACGACCCCATCAAAAAGTGGGTGAAGGATATGAACAGACACTTTTCAAAAGAAGACATTTATGCAGCCAACAAGCATATTAAAAAAAGCTCACCATCACTGGTCATTAGAGAAATGCAAATCAAACCCACCTTTAGATACCATCTCACGCCAGTTAGAATGGCGATCATTAAAAAATCTGGAGACAACAAATGCTGGAGAGGATGTGGAGAAATAGGAACACTTTTACACTGTTGGTGGGAGTGTAAATTAGTTCAACCATTGTGGACGACAGTGTGGCAATTCCTCAAGGATCTAGAAATAGTAATACCATTTGATCCAGCAATCCCATTACTGGGTATATACCCAAAGGATTATAAATCATTGTATTATAAAGACACATGCACATGTATGTTTATTGCAGCACTGTTTACAATAGCAAAGACTTTGAACCAACCCAAATGCCCATCAATGATAGACTGGAGAAAGAAAATGTGGCACATATACACCATGGAATACTATGCAGCCATAAGAAAGGATGAGTTCATGTCCTTTGCAGGGACATGGATGAATCTGGAAACCATCATTCTCAGCAAACTGACACAAGAACAGAAAACCAAACACTGCATGTTCTTCCTCATAAGTGGGTGTTGAACAATGAGAACACGTGGACACAGGGAGGGACACACACCAGGACCTGTCAGGGGCTGGGTTGCTAGGGGAGGGAGAGCAGGGGGTGGGGTGATTGGGGAGAGTTAGCATTAGGAGAAATACCTAATGTAGATGACGAGGTGATGGATGCAGCAAACCACCATGGCACATGCATACCTATGTAACAAACCTGCACGTTCTGCACATGTACCCCAGAACTTAAAGTATAATTTTAAAAAGATGCGTGCACACATATGTTTACTGCAGCACTATTTACAATGGCAAAGCCATGGAACCAACCCAAATGCCCATCAATGATAGACTGGATAAAGAAAATGAGATACCTATACACCATGGAATACTATGCAGCCATCAAAAGGAATGAGATCATGTCTTTTGCAGGGACATGGATAAAGCTGGAAGCCATCATCTTCAGCAAATTAATACAGGAACAGAAAACCAAATACCTCATGTTCTCACTCGTAAGTGAGAGTGGAACCATGAGAACACATGGACACAGGGAGGGGAACATCACATACCAGGGCCTGTTGGGTGACAGGGGTTGAGGAGAGGGAACTTAGAGGATGGGTCAATAGGTGCAGCAAACCACCATGACACACATATAACTACATAACAAACCTGCACATTCTGCCTATGTATTCCAGAACTTAAAGTAAAATAATACATAAACACACAAAGATTTTTAAAATGTTTAGGGCAGCTCTATTCATAATTGCCCCTAACTAGAAAACAACAAATGTCCTTCCATTGCGGAATGAATAAACAAACTGTGGCATATCCATACAATGGAACAGAATATGCTTAGAAAAAAAAAAAAAAGACCAGTGATTGATTAGACAAGTAGATATTTGGATATAAAAACAAAAAAATAGCTATGAATTATGTTATAATTTTCACCTGCAGGGAGGTCTCTAGCATTGTGTCATAGCATTCCATCATCATTTCTGTCCATTTCAACATGTTTATCAACAGCTTAGATGACAAAATCAAAAGAGTACCAAAGTGGAGCCCAGCATCGGCTGCTCATATGTAAAAGATCTGGGAACGAGAGAGAATCACAGCCTTCATATCAGCCAACGGTGTGAGCAGGGGGCTACAAAATCATCTCAGATTGTTCACAAACATGTGTGTCACCCTAAGGTCCTCTGCACTGGTCAGACCAGTCGATTACTGTGTTCTGTTCTGGGTGTCATATTTAAAAGGCAATACGGAGAAATTTAGGGGATGGGGGAATCATAAGGGGTCTTGAAATAATGTCAGAAGTAGCTGAGAAAAGTATGAATGTTCTGTTGGGTGGCAAGTGGTTGTCACTTAGATGAAAGCTTACACTGCTTTCTTTCTTGGCATAACTTGAGTCACTGAATCAAATTAGAAGGGGCTAGAATTTTGCCAAAAAAAAAAAAAAAAAAGGAAAGGATGCAAGGAAAGGAGGGGGAAGGGAAGGATGGAGAGAATGAGGGAGGAAGGGAAGAAGTGAGGGAGGCGAAAACCTAAAACCTATTCAACAATGGAATGGTGTGCCTTGCCTAGTAGTGAGCTCCCCATCACAAGGAGAGTTCAAGTAGAAGCTTGGTGACCAGCTGTCAGGGATGTTGTTGAAGGTGTCGATGAACTGGACGATCTTAAGGGCCTCTGGCCTTCTGTCATCCTCAGAGTCTGTGATCCCAGTCCCTCCCTCCTGCACAGAACTTTTTCCACACATCCCTTCCCCCATCAACGTTGCTGTGGAGCTCCTAATTCCATGAGCACCTGCCAAAATTTGGCCTGAGAGATGCATATTCAACAATGAAGGATTCAGCTGGCTGAGCTGGCTGGTCTGTCTGAAGATTCCAACACCGCAGCAAGTGACCCTCTGGAATCCTAAACAAACTGTCAAAAGCTTCAGGAGCCTGGGCTCCAAGCAGCCTGCATGGGGGACCTCAGCTGCACAGGCCAAACGCTGCATCACCACCCCACCAACCACCCACCATCACCATGGCAACCACTGAGGCTGACTGCCTAGGCGAGGCTCTTCAATCCAAGCAGGGGGAGGCCCAGTTTTTCCTGCAATTTTCCCAAAGTAGTGGGCCCTAAGGGGATGCAGGTGGGAGGACCACAGAGGGAGAGTCTGCCCTGTCCTTTCCCAACAGGATGCCCTGAGGCACCTGGAGACACAGCCTGTCATCCATAACTTGACCTTGGCATCCTCTAACTCTAAGCAAAACACAGGAGAATGAGCCGCTGGGGAATCTCATTATTTTTAGAAGCAAGCACAATCACTTAGCAACCTAAATGTCCCGTTTCTTCCCCACCCCTCCAAAAGCCCAGAGAAATAAATACAGTATTGAGGACTCCAGTGTTTGGCGCTGATACAGCGTGAGGATGTAATAATAATAATACTTTCTATTTATGTAGAAATAAAGCTTGCCTTCCAAGGAGCTCAGAGCCTTGCTAAAATTAAGGCGCCGATCCTTCACACCCGGCCTCCTCTCCCTCTCAGTACAAACTGCCCAAAGATGACTATTTCCCTGCTATCTGACAAGAGACTTTACATATGGATTCTGAGACACAGAACAATCACGATCATGATTCCAATTCCCTGTATGTTAGTGTCTGCTACCAAAAAAAAAAAAAAAAGCATCTATTTCTAGCTAGGGAACAGAAAAAGGTCAGGGCTTCTCAAACAAATGCCAGCAATGAATTCCTCCCTCACATTTGAACCTGGTAACCATTCCCTTCTGGAAACTCTTTCTCCCTTATTTCTCCGCTAATGGTCTCCACCAATCTGCCCCCACCCCTCCCCCCAGATCCTCTCAGCCTCCATTTCAGGCCCTCCATATTTCCCGTTCCCATTTGATTCAGGGACTCTGGAGCCTGCCCTTGCCCTCTTCTGTCTCTGCCATTTCACTGGAACAATCTGACCCATGTCTATGGTTTCAACTACCAACCACACAGTGATGAATCAAGATGCCCATGCAGACCCGTCCCAAGCTCCAGCCTTTCTATAGGGCACTACACCCAGGCCAAAAGACAGACCCAAACCCCAAAGCCAGAGCCACTCTCATCCCCTCTCCATACCAGACTGCTCCTCATCTGGGGTGGAAAGAGCCACCTTCTCCTACACTTGGGATTCATCTTGGATTCTTCCCTCTCATCCTCCAAGTTTAAAGACCCCTAGGTATTTCCTGTATCTGTCCCCTCCTCTGGTCTCACTGGCACAGCCCTCAGTATATTCTAGACAGTAAAGACGGTGTCCTAACTGGTCATCCTAGCTCAGCCTCATCCCTTCCTCCCTAATTAACCCCAACACACACACACCACCATGGCAAGCTTCCAAGGCTGTGAGTGGCAGGAGGTCTATGCAGCCAAGGATTCTACCAGCCCCTCACTGTAAGCCTTTTAATGGCCCTCCATTGTCTCCACAGTAGAATCTAGATGTGTCACTGCGATACCCAGGCCCAGCCCCCGCCCGCCTGTTCACCTCCACTCTCCCTCATGCTGCACTCCACGCTCACTCCAGCTGTTGCCGGGACGTGCGTGCCGTTCTACACAGACACTGTGCTTGCTCTGGGCTCCATGCTCTGGTCTCTCACTGTGGCTTTCTTCCCAGCCCCACCCCACTGCCAACAAACTCCTGAAGAAATCTGCCGACACCCATTGCTTCAGCAAACACGACGGGAACCCATGGGCAACTCCCCCTCCTCCATCCTCCCCTTTTAGACAGAGTCATTTCTCAGAAGTTTCCAGAAAGTTCTAAAAACTGGAAGCAGCATCACCATTATAAGGGAAAGAGATGGGTGAATGTAAAAGCAGCTTGAAGGTGAGCTGTTGTGTCTACACCCAACCACCCCTGCCAGTTTGTGACATGATTTTAGCCTTTTCCTATGCTCTTACTTAATTCTCTGTCTAGAAAGGGAAAGTATTCAGAAACGGAAGCAAATACAACTGATCCCTCTCTCTTCAGCCCTTCTTCCTCGTTCTTACTCTGGTCCCTTGGTTCCCTTCACGCCCATTCTAATCCATCCACTTCTGTTCCTTTCTTAATGCCCTCGAAGCCCAGCCTGGTTGTGTGACATTTTTCCTGGGAAACTGATGGAGCTGTGGTGTTAAGAAAACCCACACCAGGCGGCTGCAGCAGCGGCCCAAGAGTCCGGCGCTCTTTCTGCTCATCCTGCCCCCACTCCTTCACCATCCCTGTGGCTTTGGGCTACTTCCCTTTGTGGGGCTTTGACTTTTTTATTTGTAAAGTGAAGTCAGACCTTCCAGCTCTTGGGGGCTGGCGACTGATGAGGAATGATTTCCCCTTTCCAGCTGGCTTTTCCTTTCTGTTTCCTCCGGATGAGCCCGTCCGTCCCAGACCGTCTCAGTTTAGGGGCTTGAAAAATGCTACTGTATCTTTTTACCTGGGATCTTGTTTTATTCTCTGTGCCACAGAGAAAACAATAAAAATGCCATCTCTTCATTATCTGGGCTGGTAGAGGAAGAGGCTGAGCCAACTAAACATGATGGATAAGACCAAAGAAATTTATAGTATTTGGTTTTGAGATGCAGTTAGAGACACATTCTGAGACACGAAACTATCTTTGCCCATCTGGAAATCATCCCAAACCCTCCTAGCCTGGCCCTAGTCCCAGTCTGGGGTTTGGTCACACAATGGAAGAAAGCCCGGGGTTGTGCAGATAAACCACATGAGGGTGAGCTACTGTTAACCATGCCATTATTCATAATACTCAATTCCACAGCCATGTGTGAGCACAACCATGTGTGGACAAAGCAGCCTACGGGCCATACAAAGAAAGACTTCTTACTGTCCCCAGAAACACAGAAGCCAGGAGGAGGCAGGGGTCTGTTCATAATTATTCATATCCCATGAGCAACAATAAAGATATTAGTTAAGTGTTATGGAGGCCAGGCATGGTGGCTCACACCTATAATCCCAGACTTTGGGAGGCTGAGGTGGTGGGGGATCATTTGAGGTCAGAAATTTAAGACCAGCCTGGCCACATGGTGAAACCCCGTCTCCACTAAAAATACAAACATCAGCTCAGCAGCAGTGGCACACAATGCAGTCCCAGCTACTCAGGAAGCCGAAGCAGGAGAATCGCTTGAGCCTGGGAGGCGGAGGTTGCGGTGAGCCGAGCTCACACCACTGCAATCCAGCCTGGGTGACAGAGTGAGACTCAGCCTCAAAAACAACAACAACAAAAAAAGTGTTATGGGAACAGAGGGCAGAGCATACCTACCTCTAACCAGGAGGCTCTAGGAAGCCTCAGATGAAAAATGAAGGCCAAGCCGACAACGCTGAGTGGACAGGTCTTCATCACAACTAATGGCTCAAATGTGAGCCTTGCCTAGAATTGCCTCGAAACCCATTGAATTAACAAGTAGATAGCAAGCTCTCCTCCATGCCCAGAACTTCAGGAGATGCTGTAGGCTACAAAAGATATTTAAGACAGTTTTGACTTCTATGCCTAGGGTAATTAGCAAAGAAGGCACTGTTATATTCTGATATAATAAAGGGCTCAATGTGTGGAACTGACAGTAAGAATGAGAACAAGCTATAATAAAGTGCTAACTGCATCGCAAATGCAATGAATAAGAAACCCTCCACAAACATTGTTATTTACTCCGCCTGCATCTCTGCGGCTGGCTGTTGATGACAACATCCCAGTCAGCTGTGGGCGAGAATGCTTCCTCCGCATCTTTGGGCAGCATGGTGTGATGGAAGGAGCACTGGACTAGGAGTCAGAGGTCTGGTCCCGGAATAACCTGGTGCATAGCCAGCAGCAAGTTACTGCCCCTTGCTGGGCCTCTGGAGAGAAGCTGGACTCAAGGACCTCAAAGGCCCCTTCTAGTCCTAGTGAGCGGAGGTTTTAAATGCAAATACACCAGCACCAGCCGGTGTTACTGTGAAAGGCTCTGAAATATGCATAGGAGAGAGGGAGGATAGAGGGTTCCAGAGGAGGGCAGCTCAGGAACAGGGGTGAGAAAGCCAAAGCAATGAACGCACGGCTGAGAGAACAGAGCCTAGCAGATGGCCAGTCGGGGCAGGCACAGCACCGCTGGAGTTAAGGTGGTATTGGCGCTAAGGAAGGCTTCGAAGGCCACAGAGAACAGGGCAGAGCGGGGGCAACAGGAAAGAGGAAGACGTCTTAGGTTCCCATTTAGGGATGTGCCTTGCTGTAGAAGGGCTTTAGCAAGATTCTCATGGCAATCAACAGACTGAAGCTGGGGAGGAAACGACGGCAAGAAGCCAACCAGTGAGCCTTTAAATCATCTTAGCTGTGAGGCGATGAGGATGCGGGCTGGTGGCCGGGAGGGTGACATCGAAGGTTAGCTGTGAGGCGATGAGGATGCGGGCTGGTGGCCGGGAGGGTGACATCGAAGGTTAGCTGTGAGGCAATGAGGATGAAGGCTGGTGGCCGGGAGGGTGACATCAAAGGTTAGCTGTGAGGCAATGAGGATGAAGGCTGGTGGCCGGGAGGGTGACATCGAAGGTTAGCTGTGAGGCGATGAGGATGAGGGCTGGTGGCCGGGAGGGTGACATCGAAGGTTAGCTGTGAGGCGATGAGGATGAGGGTTGGTGGCCGGGAGGGTGACATCGAAGGTTAGCTGTGAGGCGATGAGGATGCGGGCTGGTGGCCGGGAGGGTGACATCGAAGGTTAGCTGTGAGGCAATGAGGATGCGGGCTGGTGGCCGGGAGGGTGACATCGAAGGGAAGAACAGATCGCCTGATTTAAAAGGACAGGCAGGGCCTGAGACACTGTGAGGCACGAAGAATGCAGGAAAGGGGTGAGCCCAGTGCCTGGGTCATTACTTCCTACTCCAGGCTAACACCACACACCAAATCCCCCAGGTTCAAAGCGGCCCAACACTCATGTCCAGAGCACCTCACGTCCTGAGAGGTGAGCAGCTGTCATGAGGCAGAACAGGAGCTGGTGAGTGTGCACTGTCTGCACGGCTCTTTCATGTGGAGGAGAGGATGTGTTTGTCACCACGGCAGCTGGCCCCAGGCTTGGCACCAAATGGGTAGGCAGCGGTGTCTACTAAGAGCCTCCTTCTTTACACGCGCACACACACACACACACACACACACATATATATATATATACACACACATATATATATAATTTCATTTTAGGTTATGGGGTACATGTGAAGAACATGCAGGATTGTTGCATAGGTACACACATGGCAGTGTGATTTGCTGCCTTCCTCCCCATCACCTATATCTGGCATTTCTCCCCATGTTATCCCTCCCCAACTCCCCACCCCACGCTGTCCCTCCCCTAGTTCCCCCCCACAGACCCCAGTGTGTGATGCTCCCCTCCCTGTGTCCATGTGTTCTCATTGTTCAACGCCCGCCTATGAGTGAGAGCATGCGGTGTCTGATTTTCTGTTCTTGCGTCAGTTTGCTGAGAATGATGGTTTCCAAGTCCTCTACCCCCAAACAGTCCCTCATATAACTTCAGAAACTTTCCACATAGAGGACAGCAGGTCTGAGAAGGAAAAGGGGACCATCTGAGAGAAAAAACAGAAGGCAGCGCCCCAGCAGGGACTTAAATGAAGAGATCAAGGGCAGCAGGAAAATTGAGGGGCTGAGGAAGAAGGTCAAGGGGGCTGAGGCCTGGTGCCAACTACGGGATTAGAAATCAGTGGTCTTCCAATGCTCTAATTCCTTCTCGTCACTCCACAAGGCAGAGGAAGGGCACTTACTGCTCTCGCACAGCAGGGCAGAGGTTCCAGGAAGGAAGGAGCTAGCAGGAGCCCAGGGCTCCTTGCTCTCTGGCCGCAGCCCTCTCTGCCAGCCTCCTCTTTCTCAAGGATGGCACAGGCTGGCAGGCTTCCCAACTGACCCAAGACTGCTGTGAAACTTGGCAACTTGGCACACGTTCCCTTCCAAACCATGCCTTATGTCTGCTGGAGGTGAACTCTCCATTTATTAGACTGTCGGGGCAGCTGCTCCTTCCCCACAGCATCCCTCTGGAAACCTGCTGCACCCCAGCCCTCTCCCACACCCCAGGATGGCTCTCTAGCCTCCTCCCCCAAACCCCCGGAGGCACACATGATGCTCTCATCTGCACTTCAGTGTAATGGGATCACAGAAAGAATATTCCTGAAGGAATGGCAAAGAAAGGGATTGGACTGAGGGTCCCTGGGGAAGCCTTGGGTCAGGAAAAAAAAAAAAAATCCCTCTCTCCTGGAGACAAGGGGAAGTGAAAGGGGTCTTGAAAGCTATGAAAGAAGAAAAGCAGGCGACAATTGTTGTGATCCAAATATGGAATCCACACTCTGAACAGAAGTGTGGGTAACTGAACAGAAGACCGTCGGGGTAGAGCAGGCAGGCTGCGGGTTCCTCATGCCTCCTCTCTGTCCTGTTCTCTCGGGAGAAGTTTCTGTCCTGCAGCTTCTTGAGCTCCTGCCACCTGCCCTGAGGGACAGGCTGTGTGAAGCCAGGAGTAGTCAAAGCCCTCATGTGGGAGGAGGAAGTCTCCTACCTCGGCGTGGGGGGCTTCCATGCTGGGGGCACGGCCATCCCCCCACAGCCCTACAGGACACGGGGAGCACAGCTGGACTGCTGTCCTCCCTGCCTCAGTGCAGTGAACCCCAGGAATGGACGAACATCTAAAATGCCAAATATGACAAAATACTTCTATATACTTATGGAATATTTCAAATAGTCACAAGGCAAAAGGCACAACAAACATGATCTTACATATAACAGGGGCTAATATTTTCTGTTCTTTCTTTCAAATCATGTTTTAAAGACTTGGAAGTTTCAGACACAGGTAAGGCTCTGCCCAGCCGGTTTTCGTCCCCTCCTTTTGGAAGTAACTACTCTCTTGGGGTTGATTAGATCAGCCCCATGCACGTTCATGCACACCTCAACATAGCAAGACATTTTTTCGAGCGGAAACCTTTTCACTGTATTCCATGAGCCACCTGCATCAGAATTATCTGAATGCTTGCTAAACAGGCAGATTCCTTACCCTCTGGGGATAGGGCCAAATTTTTCATTTTAAACAAGAACCACAGATGATTTTGACACACGCTAAAGCTTTGAGAGCCACTGTGCTAGCTTAAAGCTCCAAACCTTCTTAAAATGCAAAACGACCAACCACAATGACCAAAACAAACAGCCATACCCTGGGAAGGGTGACCCTTTAAATTGCTATCTGTCATTGGCTGACCTGTGTGAATGACAGATCTGAAGCAGGTTTTACACTCTTTCTAATTAGCAAACTGTCCCGGGTCAGCCTGCTGCTTCCCCAGCACGTCCACAGCTCACTCAGGGCCACAGTAAAACAACAATCAACATTTATTATCTTCCCGGGAAGGAAGGAAGGAAGGAGAGAAGCCGCTAAAACCAGCTACATCTAAATTTTCAGTTTGCACCAACCCACCACTGCCACCATTTGTAGTATGCCTCTGGCACCTTATAGATTACAATAAAGTTACAATGTATACTGTAATTTGATATTAGTACTTCTGCTGCTGTCCTAATTTAGAAGCTATATGTATTTTTATAGCAGCTGTATTGAGTTATAATTTACAACCACAAAATTTACCCTTCTAAAGCATACAATTCAGTAGGGTTTTTTTTTTTTTTTTTAGTATGTTCAGGATTGTGCAACCATCATCACTAATTTTAGGACACTTTCAACACTCCAAAAAAAACCTCCATTACCAATCGCTCCCCACCTCACTTCTTCCAGCCTTTCGTAACCACTATTGTATGTCCTTTCTCTATGGATTTGCCCATTCTGAACTTTTTAATATAAATGGAGTCATAAAATATGTAGCCTATTGTGAGGAACGTCTTCAATATGTTTTCCGGGTTCACCCACGTTATAGCAAGTATCAGTGCTTTGTTGCTCTTCACTGTCGAGTAGTATCCCACTGTCTGACAGGCCACATTTTTTTTACCCATTCATCAGCTGATGGACACTTGGGATACTTCTTGTCTATTGTGAATGCTGCCGCTGTGGACATTAATGCACAAGTTTCTGTATGGGTACATGTGTTATTTCTCTTAAAATTTCTAGGAGTGAAATAGCTGGGTCATATGGTCTACATTTAACATTTTAAGGAGCTTAAAAGAGGCCGTGCCATTTTACATTCCCAACAGCAATGTATGAGGGTACAAGTTTCTCCATATTCCTGCTCAACACTTGCTGTTGTCTTTTTTATTATAACCATCCTAGTGTGAGGTGGTATCTTACTGTGGTTTCTATTTGCGTTTCTCTAATAGCTAATGATGTTGTCTTGCTCAGTTCTGGCTGCTTTAAAAAATACCATAGGCTGGGTGGCCTCAACAATGGAAAGTTATTTCTCAAAGTTTTGGAGGCTGGGAGGTCCAAGGTCAAGGTGGAAGTCAGGTTCCTGGTGAAGACCCTCTTCTCAGTCTGCAGAGAACCATCTTCTTACTGAGTTCTCACATCACACAGGGAGAGGAAACAAGCTCTCTCAGGGCTCTTCTCTTGAGAACACTATTCCCATCATAAGGGCTGCATCCTCGTGAACTAATTAGCTCCCAAAACCCTACCTCCAAATATCATCACATTGGGGATTGGGGTTTCAACATATGAATTTGTGAACAGGAACATTCAGTCCATAGCAGACGCTGAACACCGTTTCATGCGCTCATTGGCCATTTGCACACTCTTTAAGCTCTAGGGAACCTGAAACCCTGCTGAACAGTGGCTCCCAAAGTGTGGTCCCCTCCCCCCACCCCGCCACACACCCATCAGCAACATCAGCATCAGGAGGGATCTTATTAGAAATGTAAATTTCAGGTCATCTGAATTAGAAACACTGGGAGTGGGGCCCAACAATCTTGTGTTTTAACAAGCTCTCCAGGTGATTCCGATGTAGGCTTAAGTCTGAGAATCAACGCTATAGGACAATATTTCTTACAGAGTATTCTCTAATATTTTACTACGTGACATTTGACTTTAAAAATTCCTTGGTAATGTGAGTTTGGGAAACAACGGGCTAAACAAACCAAAAAAATATTTACTTAAGACTTGTTTAGATACTTTAATATGCTTATGAGCAATGTGTATTTCCAAGAAGGAGACCTAGTATGCAGCGTTTCCCAAACTAATAAACACACCAAACTCCTTGTACATGAAGTATCTTGCAGGAGTAGTGTTCCACAAAAGTTACTTTAGGAAACACTACTTTAAAGGTATTCCATAAATCAAGAAATTAAAAGGCATGCCACTGTATTAGTCTGTTTTCATACTGCTATAAAAAACTGCTTGGGACTGAGTAATTTATAAGGAAAAGAGGTTTCACCGACTCACAGTTCAGCATGGCTGGGGAGGCCTCAGGAAACTTAGAATCAAGGCAAAGCGTAAGAAAGACACCCTCTTCACAAGGCAGCAGGAAGGAGAACTGCTGAGCGAATGGGGAAGAGTCCCTTATAAAACTATCAGATCTCGTGAGAATTCACTCAGTATCACGAGAACGGCATGGGGAAAACCGCCCTGATGATTCAATAACCTCCACCTGGTCTCTCCCCTGAACATGGGGATTATGGGGATTACAATTTAAGATGAGATTTGGGTGGAGCCACAAAGCCTAACCGCATCAGCCACTATTTCTTCATCAAGTCAAGTCTGTTGGTAACGACATCCTTTAAACCAGTTCTCTATAAAGTCTTTTGCTTTAATTACCTATTAACATTTCTGAAAAGCAAAACTTGTTGGATTAAAACAACAATTAGCATGTATTATCTCACACAGTGAGTCAGGAATCTGAGAGTGGCTTTGTTGGGGCGGGGGGATGGGGGTGGCAGCTTTTGCTCAGGATCTCTCATGAGGTTGCAGTCAAGAAGCCAACCCCAGTCGCAGTCAAGCTGTCAGCTGGGGTTTGCAGTTATCTGCACACTTGACTATTCTGGGTTTCCAGGATGGCTTACTCAAGGCTTTGGCAGGAGTCTCCAGTTCCTGATCATGTGACCTTCCACAGGGCTCCTTGAGTGTCCTCATGATATGGTAACCTGCTTCCCCACCAAGCAAGTGATCTAAGAGAGCGAGAAAGATGTGGCAATGTCTATTAGGACCTAACCTCAAAAGCCACACCCTCACTTCTGCCGTGTTCTCTTGGTCACACAGACCAAACCTGATACAATGGTGGGGAGCAAGGGCCTACATGAGGACATAGGGACCAAGAGGCAATGATCACTGTGCTAGTAAGTGACAAAGCTGAGATCTGAACCCAGGCAGTCTGGCTCCACAGTTCATGCCACGGTGACTGCTACTTCTCTGTTACATGAAGAAACAAGATGTCTAATACTCCTTAAAGAATGTGTAACTCAAAAAGACGAGCCTTTGCAGGTCAAAACGTAACATGTGCTCCTCTGCTTGCTGTTAGCATGTCCACATGCTTTAGCAGCTGCTGCTAAGCACTGCGGCTTGCCCAGAAACAGCCTTTCAGAACATAGGACTGGAACTGTTCATTAGCTAATTAGGCTGTTCTCGACTAATCCGGAAGATGAGCATCAATTTACTTCTGTTTGTGCGGCTCTCAATGATCCTGTTACCATCAAACTACAAATCACCCCTTCCCCCTTTTCCTCATTGTCTACATAACTGGGAGACTCGTAACTTCTAGCACCTCTAGCTCCTAAAACTCTATTCCTTAGAAATTCTCTCCACCTTTTTTTATGTGTATCTTTTTAACTGTTATTATTTGGCAACAGAATGTTGGATGTAAAGCTTCAACTTCTTTCAAAATGGAAAGTACAACATTTCTGCCTAAAAATCTGTTAAATCTTAAGTATTTTAGGACCTTAAGAACATCGTTGTGATATTTTGCCTGTGTAGTGGAGGAAAAAACCTTTTCCTTTCACCCTTCCAGGCTCTCAGCTGGGGTTCTATAACAAAAGACAAATTAACCAAAGAAAAGCGTACAGATTTATTTAACACAGGTTAAAGATCCTGTATCCAAAATGCTTCGGAGCAGCAGTGTTTTTAATTTTGGATCTTTTTTTTATTTTGGAATATTCGTGTTATACTCACCACTTGAGCATCACTAATCCAAAAATCCAAAATCTGAAACGCTCCAATGAGCATTTCCTTAGAATACCATGTTACAAAAAGTTACAGATTTTGGAGCATTTCCTGATTTTGGATTTTGGGATTGCCTGTATAACTTTTACATGACACAGGAGTCTTCATAAGGAAATGAAGACCCCAAGAAATGATTATACCTGACTGTTTTAATACAAGGTTTGATGGAGAGTGAAAAATTATGGAAAAATACAATAGGACAAAGTGGTGGGGGCTAAGTACAGTAAACTAGGGAGAGACTTTGCCAGGCCTGTTTTTTCATATCCCTCTCAGTGTCCCTCTGTCTTCGGGGATCAGGATGCTCCTTTCCTCCAGGGATGGGAGGCCACCTCACGTGAGCATTCTATGAGCTGTTTCAGGGGAAGGCCAGAGAGTCCTTCCTGCACACATTGTTTCTCAAATTCCTTTAGCTTAAAACATTGAGTATGCCAAGGTGTCATATACTGGGGAGCATATTCTAAGCCCCATCACCTACCTTCCGAATTCTCTCCCTTTCATATGTGTCATTCATTTGTTAGTTTGCTCAATATTCATCAACTATTACTGAATAACAACTAAGTGCCAGACATACAAGGAATAAAAACTACCATATAAAAGTCACATAAAATACCATGTTGCCACAGAGCACAGAGACGAGGGTACCAAACACAGGGGCCGCGATTTGGGGGATGAGGATACAGGGCATTCCTGATGATAAGGCGTCTACTTAAAGCCCTCTGATGTTTACTGGGTGCAGGTATAGAATTACAGTAAATTCCACAAGGGATCCAGAAAGTGTGTTTACATCAAGGGGATTTTGTGAATATTCTCCATCTCCCTTATTACAAGCAATCTGAAGGCTCTCAATGTGCATCACCAGCACACAGCAGGATGTCATGCCAAATTGGAGGTGTTCATTGAGCATCTGCTGATGGTGATGATAAGGAGGATAGAGACCAAACAGGAACCAAATAGGAAACATGTTTATTTGTTGTAAGACAGGGGAACCTGAAATCAGGCATCCTGGTTTCTAATTTTACCTCTGTCCTATTTTAACACAAGACCTATAATAAATAATACAGCTCCACTGCACTCCACTTTCACATGTGTCCACTGAAAGCAAAGACTAACTCTCGGTCTGCCTTCTGGGGAGAAAAGGTGAATTTTAACATGAGTCTTAGCCATTAAGTAATATAATAGTTTTATTCATAATATTCGGAGGTTACTGCTCAGAGGAAGGATTTCTACTAAGAAAAACGCTTATCAGTTTTTTCTGTTACTTTTACTCAACTCAAGAAAAGCTTCAGGTGGACTCAGACTTGTGGGACACCTGGATTGAGAGCCTCATACAGAGCATGAGCAATGGTAAAAGGACCATTAGAGAAGGGGAAGCAGATGGGGAATAATATATTCTTCCTCCCATGAAGATGATCACGTGACAAAGACTGGATGGATCAACGTGGCATTTCTTCATTTGGCCTTAAAGATATCTTTGAAATATTTTGCCTGTCTTCCTGAATTCTTCCCCCCTTCATATCTGCCATTCATTAATTAGCTTGTTCAATCATTATCTGTTCGTTTGGTAATATTTGCTGAATGACCACTAAGTGCTAGGCACACAAGGAGTTCAAAGAGAATATGATGCAACCCCTGCCTTCAAGCCTTCAGCGAGCAGCCATGTAGTGGAGGAGATACTAACGTCAACTGTGCGAGTGAAGTTCAGGGTGAGCCTGGTCAAGGAGTAAGGGAAGATGGAGGGAAATAGGGAGGAAGCACAGTCAGGGAATAGTCACTTAGCTGAACAGATACCAGTCAGGGGGACAGCAGGGATGGTGTCACAGCAGGCAAAAGAGCACGTTCAAAAGGAAGGAGGCATGAAATAGCACACAATTCAAGGAACCGCTGGTAGTCCAGTATAGCTGGAGGGCAGGCTGCATGTGGTCAGGTCAGGAGGGATCGTGTATGCTGCTGCAGAAAACAGCAAACATTGAAAAGCTTTAAGCAAAGAATTGCAGAATCATATTGTATTTTGTGAAACCATGCTTATCATCTTCGCATGATCTTTTTCAAAATTCCACAGAAGCCTTTTCAGATTAACACTATATCACTGAACAGATTTTCACTTTGTAGACTCTCAGGACTTTGCTAGTCAGTTTGCTTTATATAGGGTGATACCCTCCACTTTCCCTGATCGAACGCCCTTTCCCACATTCTCTTTGGCAATCCCCTACCCACCTTCAACATCAAGCTTAAATAAATACCAGCTCTCTGTGATTTTTTTTCCCCAAACACAGTCACCTTCTCCTTCTTCCGTACTCCCATAATACATTCAATAGAGCATTACTGCAGTGATGTATTGCAATTGCTTTTTAACAGTCACTCTCTTCCCCTAGACTATGGGTCCCAGGAAGGCATAGATTTGCATTCCAATTTACATATACATGCATATTTGCATATAACACAGGAAAAAGATTCCATTGAATCAGCAGTACTTTATTGAACACCTGCTCTGTGCCAGACAATGTGCTGAATGCTGGTATTCAATACAGAACCACCAAATGAAGGACATCTTTCTCATGCAGCATATATAAATATACATGTAATGTGTATATATATGAAAATTAGGATGTAAGCTCCCTTAAAGCAGAAGTCAATACCTTTTTCAGTTCTCTGAACATGTGAGATTAACCACAACTGATTTTTTAAAACTCATTACCTAATTTATTTGCAATCATATCACATGACAAAGCAGAAAGACTTAAAATGGTTTCAAGCACCGAGAACTCAATATGTAAAAATTTAAAATATTGAGCTGGTAGGGTAAGAATCAAATGGTCAGAAGCCCACAGCTTTATTATATAAATACACTAGGACAGAAAACACTAGAACAGGGCACCCTACCCAACTAACTTCTACAAGATCTTCTGCAAATTGCATGAAATATAAAGGTTTGGTGATTTTTCATCCACTCGATAGATATTTATTAGTGCCTCTTATCAGCCAGCTCCTTTGTTGGCTCTGAGAAAAAAAATAGCTGCCATTTTTGTGGTTCCAATATATTTCAGGTACTATGCAAAGTGCTTTATATGCATTAGCTTAATAATTCTCAAACTAGTCCTATAAAGTAGGTAGCCCCTTATCTGGGTAAATTATTTAATTTCACTGTACCTCTCTTTCTTCATCTATAAAATGGCAATAGTAATACAATAGACATCACACACTGTGACCTCTTCCTCCTTCCACCAAATTCTTAGAAATCATTTTCTATATACACACAGTAACCACACTGGATCACAAAAAGAGAAACCCTCACCAGGCTAGATGTTGTGATGAATCCCCTCTGGACAGAAAGTAGATACAATCTGATTTTTAAAAAGAAACCACAGGCCAGGTGTGGTGGCTCATACCTGTAATCCAAGCACTTTGGGAGTCCAAGGCAGATGGATCACCTGAGGTCAGGAGTTTGAGACCAGCCTGGGCAACATGGTGAAACCCCATCTCTACCGGAAATACAAAATTAGCCAGACATGGTGGCGCATCCCTGCAATCCCAGCTACTTGGGAGGCTGAAGCAGGAGAGTCACCTGAACCTGGGAAGTGGAGGCTGCAGTAAGCCGAGATCGTGCCACTGCACTCCAGCCTGGGCAACAAGAGGGAAATTCTGACTCAAAAAAAGAAAAAGAAAAAGAAAAAGAAAAAGAAACTACAGCCACCAACCCTCAGAAGATAATATGACTACTCTAAATATGGCTATATCACCACAAGTGCTCCCTTCTACAGAGGGTGGACACTGGGATCTGATGGGATCCAGGTAACCAACAGGGTGATACTTTGGGTTCAGTAGCAGGAAGATCAAGCAATCACTTTAACCTTCCTCCTCACCTCACCTTATCCCTCAGACCAAGCAGCAATAAAGGAAAATCTGCCCTCAAGCAGGGTAAGATGAGAAAGATGGGGCAGTGCTTTCGTGCCTTTCCATGCCTGAGAGGAACAGGAGGTACCTACCCCCAGAGGACTAGTCATCGAAGTGACCCACCCAGCAGCAGGTCTCACCACTTCCATACCCTTGCCAGACTATTAGCTTCATAGGCATTCTCCCTCCAAGAAGTTTGCACAAACGGACATGCTAGACAGAAGATGATACTACAATCAAGAATCACCAAAAACTTGGGGAACTTCAATACCACAGAGAGAGAGAGACAACAAACTCAACAATCAAATAATTTGTACTCAATGAGAATGAAGACATATAATTATCAGCTTAGAGAAAAGTGTGAGAATATTGCAAGCATTTTACAAAATGACCTAGAGACAATACAATTGAAAATATTGATAACTGAAAACTTTTAGAATGATTAAGTAGACTGAGTGGCAAAACAGACAGCTGAATTTGAGATGTGAAAAATGGAACTGAGCCATGTTCCCAGAAATCAATGCAGAGTAAGAAGAAGATGAAAAATATAAAGAAAAGATTAAAAATAGAGGGAAGGAGTTCCAACATCATTGAAAATGAGTGCTGGAAATAAAGAACAGATAAAATGGAGACAGGGCAAAAGTAAGAGGTGGAGAAGGGAGGAAATTTGAAAGGAAGAGAAGCATTCAAAAGTACTTCCCAGCATTGAATAAAGATAGAAACTTTAAAATGCCATAAAAATAAATTAAGACCATCATAAAAGACACATATTAGTAAAATTTTACAGTGCCAAAAATAAGGAAAAAATGCTAATGTTTCCAATGAAAGTGGAAACAAAAGTTTTATATAAATAAATAATCAGGATGGCCGGGCACAGTGGCTCACACCTGTAATTTCAGCACTTTGGGAGGCTGAGGTGGGTGGATCACCTGAGGTCAGGAGTTCAAGACCAACCTAGCCAACATGGTAAAACCCTGACTCTACTAAAATTACAAAAATTAGCCAGGTGTGGTGGTGCATGCCCGTAATCCCAGCTACTCGGGAGGCTGAAGCAGAAGCATCACTTGAACCCAGGAGGCAGAGGTTGCAGTGAACCAAGATCGCACCATTGCACTCCAGCCTGGGCAACAGAGTGAGACTCTGTCTCAAAAACAAAAATAAAGAAAGAATCATGTTGATATTAGAAGTACCATCAGCCACAAAGGATAAAAGACAACAATAGAGTGGTTAAAAATTTAAAGGTAATCCTTTATATGTGCGTGAGTATGGGTGTGTGTATTACATACGTGTGTGTGAATGTAAATGTGTATATATATATATGGTAGAAATGTATTTTACATATATATATGAAAATATATTTATACACACACATTACAGTCGTATAAAAATTTCAAATACACAGAGTAGCTGAACTACAAACGTTTTGCGATGATGTTGGTGGTGAATTTTTAAAAAGTCAGAACTGCAGTATGTTTTTTCTCTTTGTTGCCCATTATCATTCAAAACTTAGTTCAGGACCTCTAATGCCTAAGATTAGCCAATTTTAAAGACAAATGGGGGAGGGGAAACATCTTATAAATGTTTACGCCTCTGAGGATCTACTTTGGAAATCAACCTAAGTGCCTGATACTGAACCTTTTTATAAAGACCTCTACATTTTTGTTGCATTTTGTTCAAAACCAGTTGGAACTCTCCTTACCTGACAGTCACCTTTACATTTTTAATGACATTTATTCTGATGGTGCATAACTTTTAAATGTCCTTCAATTATTTTCTTTTTATCACAATGAAATAGTCATTATTGTCTCCTTCAATGTTTTCACCTTTAATTTTTTTAATGTTATATTCACCTTCTTTTGTTTGGCATTTGTCTAGAATATCCTTTGCCACCTCCTCTATTTTCAGTTTTCTAGTGTCTCTTTATTTAGCTTAGTCATTTAAACATAAGATCCAAAAATTAAAGTCACAGGGCCTCTGACTTTTAAAAAATAAATTTAATCTGTTACATTTGTTTCAATTGCTATTAAGTTAGGACTTACTTCTCCCTTCATATGTTCTGTTGGCCTCACTTTATAATTGTTTCCTTTCTCTCCTTTCTTGCTTTTTGATGAACTTGCTGAACTTTTTTTTTTTTGTTACTTATTTTTACTGGTTCTATTTGCCTACAGCTTTTTTTCTTATTTTTTTATTTTTATTTCAATAGTTTTCGGGGTACAGGTGCTTTCTGGTTACATGGGTAAGTTCTTCAGCGGTGATTTCTGAGATTTTAGTGCACCCATCACCCAACCAGTGTACACTGCATCCAATAAGTAGTCTTTATTTCAGCCTTTGGAATGCCACACCTTGTGTGGCTATGATAATGAATTCTGTGTTCATACAGTTCATCTTACAGGTTTCTGTTCCATAGATTTCTTAATTTAGTACGAACTTTGTTTATATAATAACACCATGTTTCATCAAAATTGTATGTATATTATCACTCCAAAAACAAATAAGCTTATCGTTAATACTAAACTTTTTAGCTGAATTTTCAATAGCACCCACAATAATGTCAATGTTTAATCTTCTACAGAATGAACTTCCAAAACCTTTGAGTTTATGAATTAGATAAAAATATTGAGCTATTATTGACATTAGTTTAACAATTATTCTTTAGTTCCTTTATTAGGAATATTCACCACTGGGAGCAGTGGCTCATGCCTGTAATCCCAGCACTTTGGGAGGCCAAGGTGGGCAGATCACCTGAGGTCAGGAGTTCAAGACCAACCTGACCAACACAGTGAAACCCTGTCTCTATTAAAAATATAAAACTAGTCATGCGTGGTGGGGCATGCCTGTAATATCAGCTTCTTGGGAGGCTGAGGCAGGAGAATCACTTGAACCCCCCAAGGCGGAGGTCGTAGTGAGCTGAGATTGTGCCATTGCACTCCAGCCTCGGCAACAAGAGTGAAAGAGCGCCTCAAAAAAAAAAGAGTATTCATCATAACACTATGAGGAACATCTGTCTTCACTGTGAAACTTTAAATAAGGAACAAGATAAGACAGGCTTCTATTACTGCCATTACTCAACATCTTCCTGGAAGTTTTATGGCAGTAAGATAAGAAAAAGAAACATATACTAAGTGAATTAGAAAGAAACAAATACAATAACACTTATTTGTAGTTAATATAATTTTCTACCTATATAATCTAAAATATATCTACAAACATGGTTTTAATTAATAAACTTTTACATGATTACTGCGTATAGCATCAATAAATAAAAACTAACATTCCTATACATTCGCAACATTCTATAAGAAATGAAAAAAATTAAATCATTCACAAGAGTAATAAAATTAAAAGATACAGAGAAAAATCCATAACAAAGATGTGTAAGTCATAAGTGAAAAAAATCTCCAAAACTATAATACAGTCTAAAATATATCCTAAATAAATGGAGAAATACTTGTAAGATTCAACATTGTGAAAATGTTAATTTTCCCCAAATTAGTCAATAAATCCACTGCATTTCCAAACAAAATCTGAAGATTTTGACAAGTTACTTCTAATTCACATGAAACTATAATGCCTAAGATTAGCCAATTTTAAAGACAAATGGGGGAGGGGAAAATTGGCACTACCAGTCATCAAAAAGCTTTATAAAAAATGTAGTAATTAACCATTGCCAATGGGATAGAAAGACGGAAATGGATAGAGAAACGGACCACATATATATGGGAATTTGGTATACAAACAGAAGTGACATTACGGATCAGTGGGCCAAAACTGTACTATTCATATTCACTCGATGGAGTTGAGAAGTGACAGAAAAACATATAGGCATAGTCATACCTCACACAGTACATGCAAAGAAATTCCATATGGATTAGAGACCTAAATATGATCATCATAACTTTAAAATTGTGCCAGAAAATACATTTTTGTGTAATTTTTTATGATCTTACTGAAAAAAGAAAAAAACCAAATGATCAATAACCAAATGGCCACATCTTCATCACTCTTGAATTTTATGCATACACTGTCTCTGTCTCAATTCCCTATAATAAAATGTGAGCTCTGACTGCCTAAGAGACAAAGAACTTGGTTCAGGGCTTAATGTAACCAGCTTATTTTTCCTAAGCCAGCTTCTAAAGACCAAGACACCTTCAGGAGTGTCAAATACTGAGAGGTTTTGTAGATAGGGAATGTCACTCTCCCACAGGCTGGGCAACAGTCCCACTGCCTCATGCACACAAGGATGTAATAATAGTCTTCAAAGACAAGGGAGACCTATAAAGCGAATGGTCACCAGGTGTTCTCCATCTCCAGTGAAGCAGATATACAAGGAAATAAAATTAGTGCAGTAGCAGGGAGTGTCTAGGCGAAGATCCAAAGAAAAAAATGTCCCCTGCTTGGGAAGGTTTGAAGTACTGTAATGTAAAGGAAGGCAGGCAAGATATCTCCTTTCCTCAATGCTTTGAAAATCAAATCAGCTATTCAGCCTGGGGAGAGTGAAGTGTTGGCTTAGAGGAGAAAAATCCAGTTCATTGATGAATCTGACCCAAACCAGAATCACTGGTCTGGAAGGCATACACCGATAAAGAACCTTGCTTTTCTGGAAGAAGCTCCAGCACTCTCCTTTTAAGAGAACATGAGAGAAAGACCACATGCAACCTGCTCTGCCCCTGATGGTGGCCTGCACAGCCCCTGCACCAAGCTAGGGAGAAGCCTGACCTTTGTAATGAGGTGCTGCTGCCACACACCCATACACCACATCCTGCTGCCCCAGCATATGGGCCATGAATCTTTCACAAAGCTTCTGAATCAATTATTCATCCAAACCAAAGACCAAACACTTTGCTAACTGTCCAGGAAGAGTAGGGAGAGGGAAAGAGAGACTGACTGAAAAGAAAAAGAAATCTGTGTCATGCAAACAATTGGTCATATTAACACATCATTTATTTTAAACAAAAAAACAATAAACACGCACACAGAAAATAGACTCCTCCAAGTTCACTGGCTAAGTGGCGTGGGCTGCCTCTGAAACAGGAAGGGAGCAACACATCCGCCTCCTCAGAGTCCTGATCAAAGGACCCCATTCCACATCACCCAGTTTTCTTTTTCTTTATTTTTTTAAGACAGAGTTTTGCTCTGTCGCCCAGGCTGGAGTGCAGTGGTGCAATCTCAGCTCACTGCAACCTCCGCCTCCCAGATTCAAGAGATTCCACTGCCTCAGCCTCCTGAGTAGCTGGGATTGCAGGTGTGTGCCACCACGCCTGGGTAATTTTGTGTGTTTTCAGTAGGGATGAGGTTTCACCATGTTGGCCAGGCTGGTCTCAAACTCCTGACCTCAGGTGATCCACCACCTCAGCCTCCCAAATTGCTGGGATTACAGGCATAGAGCCACCTAGCCTGGCCATCTTTCTACCTTCAGCCTCAGTCCCACAGCTGGACTGTGAGCTTAGCATCCACGTTCTCACTGCTCCTGGGCCTAAGGTTTAGTTATAGCCTAGATTCTTATGCCTGCCATATGGGCTCAGGAGCAGGAAACATACCCCGGGCAGAGTATGAGTGAACATGGAGGATAAGGCATAAGCTGGACTCATGGTTCCCCTCCAACCCAGCCCAGCTCCATGGACAGGTATGCACAGAACCTTGCTTTTCACCTCTCATTCATCTCACAGTTTTGGGGCATCTATTATGGGTCTAAGAATATATATACAAGTCAGCCTGGAGAACAGGAAAAGGAGAACATGACGCCTGCCCTCAATCTCAGTGAAGAAACAAGAGGACCATGAAAGTAACAGAGGGGACACAAATGCCTGCTGATGGAGGGAAAGTGCAGATAAGTGCTAAGTGAGCACAGAGGAAGGGGGCTAGCTCCCTAGGAAGCCGGGTCTCGGGCTGCTTCCCACACAACAGAACATCATGGCGTGGATTAGTAAAAGGCAGAAAGGATATAAACAGAAAAGACAGAGGAATCCCATTCTGGAACAGTTTATCTAAATAAGTTATGGTTTCTCCAAAGGAAGGAAAAGGCTTTTAAATTCTTTCAGCAAAATCACTGATAAAGCAAGCAAGCTGCAAAGGAAACACAACTGCCAAACAGCTCACACTCAAGAGTTCTCCTTAGGAGAATATGGTATGGAGGATGTAGATGAAATATATATGCAGATGTACTTTGATGCAACCTCAGGCAGGAACAAATACAACCCACAGGCAGGCACTCACACAAACAGATCCTAAACCATAAGCCTGTGCCCTCCTCTTCAAAAGCTGCAAAATTTCTGATTATTCTTATTTCTTATTCTTTCTCTTCTCTTCCATCTTACCTCTCCAGCCCAGCAGCCCCTGGGAACACCATCAAATTTTAATGGGCTCTCTTCTCTGCAGCACCCGTGGCCTGAATATAGATAATTGCATTCGGTGCCCCCCATGACTCCTGATACTGGCCAGCAGAAGGGATGGGAGGAAGGTAGACAGGTAAAGTTACAAGCAACGGTGAAGGTACCAGGCATTTTCATACGTGCCATTCCATTTGGTCTCTTCAATGGTTCTGTAAGCTAGTATCGCTATCTCATTTTGAATTAAGACTCAAGAAGGTTAAGCAACTATTGCTATAGTCATACCAATAAGGACCACTACCAGGATTCAAACAATTTGGGTCTAGGTGGGCTTTCCACTACAACACATAATTTCTCCCTGGAATCAACTGAGTTTCACAGTCAAACTGTCAGTGTATTAAAAATCTACTATATACTCAGCATCAAATTTAGTGCTGTGTGTATATGGTTGCTTACAAGCCTGTAAACAAGTTGTATTAGTTCATTTTCACACAGTTGATAAAGACGTACCTGAAACTGGAAACAAAAACAGGTTTAATTGGACTTACAGTTCCACATGGCTGGGGAGGCCTCAGAATCATGACAGGAGGTGAATGGCATTTCTTAATGTGGCAGCAGCAAGAGAAAAATTAGGAAGAAGCAAAAGTGGAAACCCCTGATAAACCCACCAGATCCTGTGAGACTTATTCACTATCATGAGAATAGGATGGGAAAGACTAGCCCTCATGATTCAATTACCTCTCCCTGGGTCCCTCCCACAACATGTGGGAATTCTGGGAGACACAATTCAAGTTGAGATTTGTGTGGGGACACAGCCAAACCATATCATTCCACCCTGACCCCTCCAAATTTCATGTCCTCACATTTCAAAATCAATCATGCCTTCCCAGAACAGCTCCCCAAAGTCTTAACTCATTTCAGCTTAACCCAAAAGTCCATAGTCCAAAGTCTTATCTGAGGCAAGGCAAGTCCCTTCTGCCTATGAGCCTGTAAAATCAAAAGCAAGTTAGTTACTTCCTAGATACAATGGGGGTACAGGTATTGGGTAAATACAGCCATCCCCAATGGGAGAAATTGGCCAAAACAAAGGGTTTGCAGGGCCCATGCAAGCCTGAAATCCAGTGGGACAGTCACAGTTTAAAACTCCAAAACGATCTCCTGTGACTTCAGGTCTCACATCCAGGTAACACTGATGCAAAAGATAGGTTCCCATGGTCTTGGGCAGCTCCACCCCTGTGGCTTTGCGGGGTACAGCCTCCCTCTTGGCTGCTTTCATGGGCTAGCATTGAGTGTCTGCAGCTTTTCTAGGCACATGGTGAAAGCTGTCAGTGGAGCTACCATTCTGGGGTCTGGAGGATGGTGGCCCTCTTCTCACAGTTCCACTAGGCAGTGCTTCAGTAGGGACTCCATGTGGGGGCTCCCACCCCACATTTCCCTTCTGCACTGCCCTAGTACAGGTTCTCCATGAGAGCCCCGCCTCTGCAGCAAACTTCTGCCTGGGCATCCAGGCATTTCCATACATCTTCTTAAATCTAGGTGGAGGTTCCCAAACCTCAGTTCTTGACTTCTGTGCACCCTCAGGCTCAACACTATGTGGAAGCTGCGAAGACTTGGGGCTTCCACCCTCTGAAGCCACAGCCTGAGCTCTACATTGGCCCCTTTCAGCCATGGCTGGGGCAGCTGGGACACAGGGTACCAAGTCCCTAGACTGCACACAGCATGAGGACCCTGGGCCCAGCCCACAAAACCACTTTTTCCTTCTGGGCCTCAGGGCCTGTGATGGGAAGGGCTGCTGTGAAGGTCTCTGACATGGCCTGGAGACATTTTCCCCATGGTTTTGGGCATTAATGTTAGGCTCCCTGCTACTTATGCAAATTTCTGCAGCCAGCATGAATTTCTCCTCAAAAAATGGGTTTTTCTTTTCTACTGCATTGGCAGGCTGCAAATGTCCTGAACTTCTATGCTCTGATCCCTTTTAAAATAGATACTTTTGATAGTGCCTAAGTCGCCTTTTGAATGCTTTGCTGCTTAGAAATTTCTTCAACCAGATACCCTAAATCATCTCTCTCAAGTTCAAAGTTCACAAATCTCTAGGGCAGGGGCAAAATGCAGCCAGTCTCTTTGCTAAAATGTAACAAGAGTCACCTCTGCTCCAGTTCCCAACAAATTCCTCATCTCCACCTGGGACAACCTCAGCCTGGACCTTATTGTTCATATCACTATCAGCATTTTTGTCAAAGCTACTCAACAAATATCTAGGAGGTTCCAAACTTTCCCACATTTTCTTATCTTCTTCTGAGCCCTCCAAACTGTTCCAACCTCTGCCTGTTACCCAGTTCCAAAATTGCTTCCACATTTTCAGGTATCTTTTCAGCAACACTCCACTCCTGGTACCAATTTACTCCATTAGTTCATTTTTATGCAGCTGATAAAGACATACCTGAACTGGGAACAAAAAGAGGTTTAATTAGACTTACAGTTCCGCTTGGCTGGGAAGCCTCAGAATCATGGCAGGAGGCAAAAGGCACTTCTTACATGGTGGTGGGAAGAGAAAAATTAGGAAGAAGCAAAAGTGGAAACCCCTGATAAGCCCATCAGATCTCACGAGACTTATGCACTATCACAAGAATAGCATGGGGAAGACCAGCCCTCATGATTCAATTACCTTACCCTGGGTCCCTCCCACAACATGTGGAAAGTGTGGGAGATACAATTCAAGTTGAGATTTGGGTGGGGACACAGTTAAACCATATCAGAAGTGGAAAGATGGGAAGTAAAATGAAACACATAAAAAATGATCTCCACCACAGGAATTTGATAATTCAGTAGATAATTATAAGAAGTGTGTATAGCTACTCAATTATACTCTGAAATCTATATCAAGATAAACTATAAATACAGATCAAATATGGAGGGATTCCAGGACTCTAAAGCCCACTGTAATAGACTGAATGTTTGTATATCCCAAAAATCTGTATGTTGAAACCTAATCCCCAATGTGATGATATTTGGAGGCTGGGCCTTTAGAAGGTATTAGGTCATGAGGACTCTGCTCTTATATGGGATTAGTGTCCTTATAAAAAAGACACCAGAGAGCTCCCTCGCCCCTTCTTCCATGTGAGGACACAGACAGCTATCCAGAAGCCAGGAAAGGGGCCTTTGCCAGGCATTGAATCTGCTTTGATCATGGACTTCCAAGTCTCCAGAATGTTGAGAAACAAATTTCAGTTACTTATAAGCCACCTGGTCTATGATACTTTTGATATAGCTGCCCAAATGGACTGAGACATCTACTCAAGATTTAGTATGTTCTAGAAGCTAGTATAATCCAGTACAAGTAGCAACAGATTGAAAATAAAAGCACAACAACTTCATCCCAGCTAGAGCAAGTTTCTGGGGGGTGGGGCTAGAGTAACTCAGAGAATATATTTGTTCATTATGTGCTTCCCTTTCCTCATCAATAAACTAGAAAATAGTAAAGGTACTATTGTTGAAAATCTATTATGTGCAGAGCACTGTTTCAAATGCTCAACATGTATTATAGCAGGTTAGCCTCATAAAATACTCAGAAAAACCCTGAATCCTTCTTTCCCAAGGAGGAAATTGAGGCTGAGAGGTTACTTGCTCAGTGTCACAGAGCCAGAAGCAGACTTCACATACAGAACCATGCAATGCCAGAAGCAGACTTCACATACAGAACCATGCAATGCCAGAAGTAGACTTCACATACAGAACTATGCAATGCCAGAAGTAGACTTCACATACAGAACCATGCAATGCCAGAGCTTTTGTTCCTTGCATCTTGCCAGGCTGTCTTGTGTTGTTAACTCTAAACTATTGTTAAAAGGCTAAATGGACAATATGTCTAAAATGATTTCAAGATCAAAATGACATAGAAAATCCAATAATCTATTGTTTTCTTAATCTCCTTCAATAGTAGCCATTTTTCCAGTAACTAAAACCAAGTAGTGAGTTTTATGTCCCTCTGGATGGATTTTGACATCCAAACCAACAGATACATCTTTTCACTTTTGTTAATTAAGATGCACTTTTGCTAATTAAGTAAAAAAAAAAAAAATTCAGAGCATGCAGCCACTGGATGCATAAATTAGGAAAGCAGTGTAGCATCATGGTCAGAAACCTGGGCTCTGGAGTCAGACTTCCTCATAGGAATCCTGACTCCACCAACTAACTGTCGGCAGCATGATATGGGGAAAATTACTGAACCACCTAAGCCTGGTTTCCTCATCTAGCAGTGACTATGATAGTATCTATCTCACAGGGATGTTGCCAAGAATTTTCTTTTAAATGCTTTGAAATGTTTAATGCAGTGACTAGCACGGACTATGAGCTATTAATTAACTCAGCAGTCTTGAATAACTATGTGATCTCAGGTCTCTTTTCAATTATTCCCCTCCCTGCCTCCTGACCTAGCATCCCTACAACAAAGGTCAATTTCTGAATTAAGGAGCCCTTTTCCAGAATTGCACATTGCAAATATCAACGAAGCTGAAAAATTTGGGCAACTGCTTTCTGAAACTCCTTTTCTTAAGGTCATAAACCTGAGACCAAACTGGCCATTTTCCATGGCAAAGGACAGCTCCCCTAGTCCCAGTTACCCCATATAGAAGGCAGGTCATAAACTGCAACAAGGAGCAACGTAATTAACATCCTCAAGGACCACTCCAATCTATGGACACAGTAAGAAATCCTTCTCCAAAGACTCATGACAACCATTTTATTTACTACTGACTCTATTTGTTGTAGCTGTATACAGCTTATAACTAAACTTCTGACTTCTCAACTTTCTTTGTGCAGGCTAAGGATAGAAAGGAAATTAGTAAATAGAAAAGCTGGTTTTCCCTCTGAAACTGGCTCCTGATCCTCTGTTTCACTAAACTACAGAGTTTAGAGTTTGACAGCTATTAACCAGCAGTGATATCCAGGCCACCAACATGGACATATTATAAACAGCCTCGGCTGGCTGACTACCTCTGGGCTTTGCTATGTTGAAGAGGACAAGAATAAGCATCACAAAAAATGTAAAAAATATGAAATAAACTAATTGTTTCTCATTCTTATCTTCCAAGCTTGACCAAGAGAGGTGGCAAAAACAATTCAGTAGCTACTTACACCAGCATCTAGTGTATCAACAGTTGCTGCATTGGGGCAAAGTGAAACCACATTCCCAATGATCTTCCGTCTCTTCCCTACTTAACTCTACTGCTGTCCCTCCTACTGCTCATCGCTAGGCCTTATACACAGGAACTATTCAATGAAAGGAGGATAGGTGGACAGACAGAAAGCTGATTGCACAGAGTGGAGCACATTTATTTCCAGTTTTTTCTAATGATCAAATGATGTCAACCTCAAATGAAAATCATCTACATATATATATATATATATATATATATATATATATATACACATCAGACTTAAAGTTCCTTGAGGGGCAGGTATCTTATTATTTATCTTTGTGGCCTCAATACTTAGCAAAATGTTTTGTACACACATAGTAAATATTTATCAACTCAATGGATGTTACTAATAATTAGAAGAATACATTTATTATATATCTCCTATGCATCTGACAATTTATGTACTTTTTTTTTATTTAACCCTCAGATCACTACTGTCCTCCAAAATTGATGCTCTCCTTTCCACAGGGTAAGGCTGTCGCTAGGAGCAGCTGCCCAATTAGGGGTTAGAGCTCCCAGTCTCACCTGCAACTAGGCTGAGCCACGTGGCTACTCCTTGTCAATGGGATGTGAATAGAAGTATATGTATCAGTTCTATATCAATACATTTAAGGAGTATGCCTTATTCCTACTCTCCCTTTCCACTTTTCTTGAAGGGACATAAACCATGGGATCTTAGAGGTCAGCAGAGCTACCAGATAGAAGGAGCCTGGGTCTCTACATCACCAAGGGGAGTGAAGCCAGGAGCACTCTTAAGAACACACTGGCCTGTTCAAGGAGCACGAGGGAAACCTACGTTAATCCGTTGAAGTTTGGGAGGTTATTTGTTAGAACATCTAGCCCTGCTCAATCTAGTACATAAATCTTGCAGAGAGTTATTTTAGATTTTAAAAATGAGACTGTTAAATAACTTGCCCAAAATGACACCTGAGTGGCAAAGCTGAAGTTCAAGCTCAGGTCTGCTCAACAATAAAGTCCTTAATCTTTCCACCAAGGGTACACTATCAAGATAATTTGATGTTGGTAATAGAAAGGTACACATTTATGAAACTACTACTTCCCCATAAAGTGCAGTCCAAGCCTGGATTGATGGTAAGATCCATGTAGACAAGGACCGTAATAGTCGTTCATTGCTAGTAATATTCGGTATCTAATATAATGCCTGGCACTCAGTAAGGCACTTAGTAAATAATACATAATGGTTTGTAGGATGGATGAATGGAAAAGAAGTATTGCTAAGAGAAATCTGTTGAAAGAACACCAACCGCCTCTTCTCCTCACTCCCCAAATTCCCCAGCAGCAAGGACCAAGGATGTCAAGAGCCCTCGTAGACTGTATTATACTTCTTGCCCTGTTCAGTCTCTCAGGCTTACTATAAATCTATAAACTTCCATTGTTGAATTTCAGAGAACAGAAATATATCTTTAAAAAGATTGAACGCTGCTCTCCATTACAGTTTAGATGCCTGACCCCTCCAAATCCCATGTTGAAATCTGATTCTTAATGTTGGAGGTGGGGCCTAATGGGAAGTGTTTGGGTCATGAGAAGAGTCTCTCATAAATAGATTAATGCCCTCTCTGGGGGCAGTGGGAGGGTGGTGAATGAGTTTTTATTCTATTAGTTCCCACAAGAGTTGGTTGTTTAAAGAACCTGACACCTTCCCTCCTTTCTCTCTTGCTTCTTCTCCTGCCACGTGACCTCTGCACGTGCTGGCTCCCCTTCACCTTCTGTCATGAGTGGCAGCAGCCTGAGGCCCTCACCAGAAGCAGATGCTGGTGCAATGCTTCCTGTACAGCCTGCAGAAAACCATGAGCCAAATAAAGCTCTTTTCTTTATAAATCACTCAGCCTCGCGTATTCCTTTATCATAACACAAACAGACTAAGACACTGTCCTCTCTCAAGCAGTAATCAAATCAAGATGTATATTCAAATTACAAAAGCTCAAGGAAAATATATCTTTTCTCTTAGGTCAGTAAGACAACATGTGGGGTTAAGGAAAAGTGGCAAGCAACCAATAAAGGAGAACTATCCAAGAAGCCAATTCTGATGACAGTGAAAGACAATGAAACCCGGGCTGGCTGTGGAATTCCCAGCTGTGGGCAGAGATTAGGCGCACTGGCCCAACTGACGGCATCCTTCCCTTCTAGTCACTCCTAGATCCTGGACCAGCCAACCTGGAACTAAGCTCTGTACTGATCACATTGTTCCCAGCTGCCTTAGGACCACGCATACATTCTACTCCAATCAGATTGCTCTTTTTTTTTTTTAAAGGAAAGATACATTTATAATTATTTCACTTTATCCACAATTTCCCATACAAATATAAAATATAAAAAAAATAAAACCACCACATGGAAACATGAGTGTCTTTCTTTCATTATTCTGGCTGAGGAAGGAGCACACGCCCTCTCACTTTATGAAAAGGCAAACACTAATAATGGCTGAGAAATGGCTCTGCATGAGCAACCTAACTCATACCAGTGTAGGCTGGTGGGGCCTCACTGGCAAAGAGACTTGGGGTGTCACCTACTGGGGACAGCATGGCTTTCCAAGAGGATGACAGCTGCTTGGTCCCAACTCCCCCACCTCCACTACCAAATACCAAAAATCAAATATGGGCCACACATCTCATGAGCTCCAATTAGACTGTTCTGTTCATGAGTGAAGCATTGTATCGAACTTCTGCTTCTACTTTCACCATCACCCTCCTCACAAGACTGAAGATCAGCTTGACTAAAATCAGGCCTTAGCCACAGACGAAAGCCTGATTTCCACCTTCCAACTAGAGATAAGAGTATGGGGCATACACTGCAGTTCTGGGCCTCATATCCTGTTTTCATATCAGTGGCTTAGTTCCACTGAACTAGCAATTCTCATTCTTTCAAGTGTGAGGCTCTTTTTTTAATGTCAATTATTTAAGACCCACCACATCCCTTGGAGGAGTTATTTCAATTACCATAGTCCCTTAACAATGTGGTTCCATAATTGTTACTGCCCAGAGCCATTCCTTTTTCTATGTAGATGGAGACATTGAGACTTAACAGAACCCGGGTCACCTGTCCATAACCACAGAACTAGTAAACAGCAGAGCAGAGATATGAATTCACGTTTGCTTGTCTATGAAGTTCAAATTGTTAACCACTATGCAATATGGAATAAATTAAAAAAGAAAACAATACTATTTATTCAACGGTAAGTTTAGACGTATTTATAGTTTATAAAACACAATAGCATCCACACTAAAAATACACTAGGTACGTATTTGTGGGAAACTTCATTCAGGAAACAGCCACTGCTTGTAGGTGATTCCTTGTGGCTTAGCGTTCAGACCAGTCACAGCTGGGGGAGTGGAAATCACTGGAAGTTCCTCCTCCTTTATTTGCAGTACTAGCTGGTCAAACCTTGACCTGATCAGATTCCCGGTAGGGAGATCCCACCCCACACTTGAATTTGTTTATTGGAGAAGAAGGACTGGATGTCAGAGTCTAATAGACAAAGTTCTAAAAAGGCCTTGGTCAGAATTAAGTCTCTCACACACACCACAACCACAGCACCATGTACTACACTCTGTGGCATCTACCCCAGACTCCCCAAGTCTTGTATTTCAGAACAGAATGTAAAATGAAAACAGGGAAGGATTAGGGAGAGTAGGAAAAGGACAGCAGAAGAGCGGGGAGGGAGAAGCTAACACATTAAAGAGTTGGCTGCAGTCATCTGAAGAGGGGATGCAGAATGGAAGTGAGCAGGAAAAGAGACCGGGGTGAGCATTTACTCCCTCCCATCTCTACCTCCAGAGTCCATACGTGAAGAATGCATCTGGGTGACCTGTCTCCAGAACAGAGAATACAACACTTACTTCGAAAGAGAACTGGGATGCTCTATTTCCCTTTTCCAAATGAGTAAGTAGAACGTAACTCACAAAGCACTTTGAGCTCCTCTCTGGATGTAAGGGCCCCTAAATCACAAATGTTATATTTTCGGGGGTTATTAACCAGAGTTCAGTGAGAATCCAGATTCAGCATTATGATGTGTCATGGGTTTTGGGAACAGGAAAGAGAGAAACATCCCATAAACAAGCATGTGGGTTGGCTTGATCTTTTGACTACTGTTCTATCAGAAAAATAAAAATCATAATAATCATATAGCAATGTTCTCAACAAAGAATTTTTAAAATAATTTCTGTGTTGAATATCAAAAATAAAAGCCCACACACTCATCAATTCTTACCCATTGTTTGAATCAGTAGGAGATGCTCAGAGTGTAATCTCAGAGGGCCAGGGACTATGTCTCCACTCTGGGAAGGTTAACCAATCTTTAGCGTGTGCTGGGCTGGATTATAAGGTCTGTAGACTGGGTTTCGGTACAACTCCACTAGGTTAAACAAAATTATAGTGGAGGGCTGATTTTGGAAGGAGGAGGCAAGAGGGAAGAAAGGGACTCTGAGGACCTTAATCCTATGTCCCTAATTCTGAGAAGACATGGAGTTATTTGGGCAACTTGTTCTATCTTCTGCTCTGCAAACATTGTGGCTCTCTCCTGCAAATCTGTTCACTTTCCTGTTTCAAACCATTCAATGGCCTCCCATTGAACATTCCTGGACATGCCAATGAGGCCCTGAATGATATAGCCCCTGCCTGCTTTCCAACCCCTCTTAGGTTACAGTCACTGTGAGCCCCTCCAGCCTTCTTTTTGCTTCCCAGACCTGCCATGGCCTTCCCCATCTCCAGCCCTGCACAGCTGCCCTACCCTCTGCCTGGAACTCTCCTCATCCTGTCCCCGTTCTTCTTCTCATCTCATCCTAGCTAAGTGCAACTCAGTCTTTCAGGTCTCAAATTAGGTTAGGGCCCCAGTAAAAAATTCTCCTAGTACCCTAACTCTTCTCCTATGCAGCACATTATACACAATTAAATTAAATTAAATTAAATATCTGTCTTCTCTGCTGGAAAGCAGGCTATGAGCAGAGGCTGTATTTCCATCCAGTGCTGTGTTCCTAGAAGTCAGCACAATGTTTGAACACAGGATGTGCTCAACTAATACCAGCTGCCTCTATACTTCCTTCCCTCCTGTCTTCTCCTGACTCTGTCTGTTTTCCCCCCAACCACAGTTCAGAGCTTCACATATGGGTATTAGGAATGCCTAGCCCTGAGTGGGCTTCTTTCTGGTTGTTTCCTCCTCACCCAGCATTGCAACTAAGATTCAACAGCAAAGATACCCCAAACCAGGTCAGTTTCAGTTCTATTTCACATTGAGCTCTCCCATGGCTAGTCATGCTGACCTGGACTAGGGAAGGACTCTCCAAGGCCAGCTGGGCCCCAGAGGGCTGGTGGGGAGAAGGTGAGATGCAGGGATCTCCACAGTGATGTAAATCATCGCCGATGCGTCTGACGTGTGAAGCAGCCACACTTGTCACTCTGCCTCCAAGTCACTGTCCTAGTGTGGGAGGCCAGGGAGAAAAGCCACGGCCCTGAGCCCCCTTCCTAAATGTTCTGTCACCAAGGCCCAGACAACTGACAGAAGAGTGGCAGCCAAAAAGGAAGGAAATGAAAGATAAGAGGGAAGAAGTCAGACTTCAGGCCTCTTGTCAGTCCCTCCTCTGCACAAGGGTTCTGCCTGGGCATTCCTCCTGGAGGAGAGACGGCATTGTCAGCCTTCCTGGGTCACATCCAGATGTGGGCAGACAGGGGCTGACCCCTCTGACCTGTGTATGCTTTGTGCACCTCAGAAGACAAAGAAAAGGAAGACCAAAAAAAAAAAAAAAATGGAAATCTAGAAAATGTAACATTTTCCTTGTTAGTGAAGTTTAAAATAGAGGACTTTGTTTCAACTTTTACTCTCAGAACTTCTTTGTTGTTCTTATGGGTAATGACTGTGGCAGGATTTGACTAATTTTGATAAAACTGGATATAATTGCTGAAAGGAAATAAGACCTATCCTATGTGCAATGTGCAGTAAACTTCTGTCTTGAGGCAAAATCATAACTAATGGAAAATTTTAAGTTTGCCATAGTTTTAAAATTTGCAATAGGTGTCACTGAAATTTGTTTCTGTGGTTGCAAGTTTTATAGACCTCATTCTTAATGAGGTCTATAGAACTGTAGTATTTTGAGTACTTTCCATTTTTATATGCTGGTTTTTTTTCAAGGCACTCAGAGTGCTTTATGTGTATTTTAACATTTATCTTTATAATATCACTGTCCTGGAGGGAAGATATTATTGTTCACTGATTTGATATTCTGCTTTATTTATTTTTTCAAAACACTTTGGCGGTAGAGGCTGTGCTGTACGATAGATACAGCAAGGGATTTAGAATTGTTGATAACCGAATAAAAGCGCCAATCTCTCCCCGTAGTAACTGACATTGAGCAAGTGACTTCTCTTTGAGTTCTGGTTTCCTCATCTGTAAAATGGAGATAATACCAGCAGTGCCTTATGTTTCTGTATTTAAAATAATATGTGCAAGTGCCAATATAGTATATGAAGCTGTCTGTATTTAAAATAAGACATGTGAGCTCCTGGTTAAATGGGAGCTGTCATTATCCACATCGTCACTATCCTATCTGCTTGTCATGAAACCTAGTGGGGTAGCTTGGGCAGGTGTTACCTTCACTTCATAAATAAAGTCTCATAAAGGAAAGCCAAGCTGAGTTGGGTTACATTATCACCCAGTATGACAGAGAGAATGTATGTCAGCATCAGGACCAGAACCCAGAGCCCCCAAGTCATTCAGTCCATGAGATTAAGCTCTGTTTTCATGTAAGTTGCACATACATATTCCAGCCAATAATAGAGAATCTTATTTCTTAATACCTCCAGCTTCACGGCCTAAATACAACCAAGAAGCAGCAGATTCTCAATGTCAGGGGTGGTAGAGCGTAGAGCATAGCTGCAACAGAGAGCTAGATTTGGAATTACACAGGATCCAAGCCCCAGCTCACCACACCCCATCTAAAAGCCCCTGGACAAGTTACTTAGCAATGTGCACCTCAGTCTTCTCTTCTGAGAAAAAAATAATAAGGCAATGTTGGGCAAATTTATTATTCTCCAAGATCTGAAATTCAGTGATTGAGCTTCGGTACCCTTAGCCTTACCTTGTCGTCACATGTTCTCTTTTAAACCAGCATGCCCTCTTTTTCCTCTCAACATCTGCACTGCCCCCCCGCCGGCCCCCTCCCTTTGGTAACCACTCTGCACTCATTATATCTGCTATTTCCTGACTTCAGTGACACATACATTAAAAAGTGCTCTTGCATTGCCACATTTCACACCAACACAGTTATACTTAACTGTGGACTATATTTACAACATAGACACAAGTGCACAAATCTCTACCCAAAGGAGAAGTATTTCAACCACAGAATGGAAATGTAAACAGTTCCTTTAATTCTCAATTCTTGTAAATCTATAGAATTCGCATTTATGCCATATCCACCTCTGTTTGAAAACATACCTGGGAATTTTCACCCCGCCTCCCTCTTCTACACGCACCCATGCACAAGCACAAGAATGCACGCATTTAACTGCCTTAGAATGGGAGCTCGAGGCCCAGGAGAGTGGTCTGAGTTAGAAAGCACCTTGCCATAATTTCTTTCCCTGTATCACCCTGAGCGAATGCAATGCCAGGAAACAAAGTCCCAAGCCAAACCACCCAGGGATTTTGAAGCTTTCTTCACTCTCTGTGGCTTTTCCTCCTCTTTGATGATATCAAAGCCAATTCAGGCCCCACTCAGTTCTGTCCATATGGAGCTTCTGTCAATGGGTGGGGGTGGCAAGAAGAAGCCTTTCAGGAAAGAGAAATCATCCCAACAGCAACGCCTTGCATCTGGAACACAGTGGATGTTCAATATACATCTATTGAGTGAACCAATGGTGCATCTCAATATAGAAAAAAGACAGAGTGCAGACATGAGAAGAAACTCCCTCCCACCCAAGGCACAATCCCAACTCAGCTGCCCATCAACTACTCACTGGCACTCTCACTCGGAGTCTCCCCGAAGGAACTGAGTTTATGAGCAGCACGGAGCTAAGAAGAGGCCTTTAAGCTTCACATTTTGCCTTTTGCCCACCTCTCCCAGGAATCAGAATCCTGTATTCTAACCTTATCTTTTCCATCATTTGTCCATCTAGGAGGAAATGCAATTGGAACAGAAATAATGTTCTGATAAAAAGAGATGTTCTTTGGGAGGCCGAGGTGGGTGGATCATGAGGTCAAGAGATCGAGACCATCCTGGCCGACATGGTGAAACCCCGTCTCTACTAAAAAAAATACAAAAATTAGCCGGGCATGGTGGAACGTGCCTGTGGTCCCAGCTACTCAGGAGGCTGAGGTGGAAGAATCGTTTGAACCCAGGAGGCAGAGGTTGCAGTGAGCTGAGATTGCACCACTGCACTCCAGCCTGGCAGCAGAGCAAGACTCCATCTCAAAAAAAAAAAAAAAAAAGAAATAGAGAGAGCGATGCTGCAAGTGGCAGTTGTGCTCCCCAGTGTGGAGCTAGAAACGCACAAAAAGCCAGGGAGGAGGTGGAGGTCTGTCAGGGGAGCAGCCGGCAATGCTGCTGAGAGGAAGAACTGAAAAGCAGTGAGGCTTGTGGGCTTGCAGACCTCCCCAACATCAGCATTAATAATGCTGATGCTAGGTTTAGCACCTAGCATTAAGGCACCACATAAATATCTAGTCATCCACCAGCTCAGCTGAGTATCTCTGAGTGCCTCGCCTCGCTCCACTCAGCCTCGGTTTCCCCATCTCCTAAATGACAATCTCTCATGCTCCTCCCTCTACCATTCTGCCCTTGCTCCCCATCTGCCTCCTTCGCCTGCCCAGAACAGTAAGGACAAGTAAAAGACAGGTTTGTGAGATCCTGCCAGGCCTGGAGATGCTATATAAATACCCAGTGATATCATACTATTACCACAGGGATTTAAATTGGGCTGGGGGCCCGAAGACTGTGTTCGCAACTCCTCCCCCACATTCTCAGCCCCAGAGAGACAGTGCTCCCAGAGGAAAACTCTGTTTTCCTCGATCTTTAGCTGCTCAGGAAACTCTTGTATTAGGGCAGCCTCCTTACAGAAAACCCTCTAAAAATACCTATCAATATATATTTAACTCCAGATAGCGTCCTCCTACCAAGAGGCTTCAGGCTAAATCATTCTGCCTGTGCCACTGGTGACAAGCTGGGGACGAGGACGGCAGCTCGCAGCTCTCCTCTCCCCTGCTCCCTTTTCCTCTGCCTCCCCTCTTTCTGCTTGGCTCTGCATATCCTCCCAAACTGCAAAGGAGGTGGGGATGGCTCCAGACTCTTTTCCTTGCCTTTCCTCAGAGTTGATTCCAGGGTAAAAAAGAAAAAAGACTGTGCCACATCCAGAGCCGATTCAGAGCAAAACAGTGCACCACCTGCTCAAAGCCTTCCGTCGCTCCCCACTGCCCTGTGGTTAAAATACAGACTCCTCACAATGGCCTAGACTGGCCCCTGCTGACCTCTGCAGGGCTCTCCCCATGCCACCCACCAGGCTTCCAGAAGTGCCCTGTGGTCCGTCTGTGTGCCTCTCTCCATGCGCCACCCCCACAGGGCATTTGTGCATCACATTCTTTCTCCCAGAAGGGCTCGTCTCCTTCCCTGCCCAGCTGAGTCCCATCTGTCCACCATTCACACTCGTTTAAATGTGACTTCTTTCAAGAAGCTTTCCCCAGTGCCCTCGGGCCCGGCTGGACACCCTTCCAGCTTCTCATGGTGCGTGGCCCCACCTCCACCACCATGGAAGACACTAGGCCCCAGTCCACCCACACCAAGCACAGTGCCCAGCACATGGTGGGTATTCAGCAACAGCTCTTGAGTGGCTTCCTGGGTCCTGGCGTGATGGTCTTGGCAGGGGAAGGAGGAAAAGCCAGGCGCAGACACACCTGCCCCTCCCCAGAGTCTACACCATATGCTCCACAGTAAAGGAAAAAGCCAACACAGGTCACCTCCCATGCAAGGCTGGCAAAACTCAGGAGAGGGTATTTTGAGCTGATTTGGGGATTTTGGTAGGAAAATAGACAATATTACCAACATTCAATACTAGCTCTGTAATGTCACCAATACTTTAACATACAGTGGAAAATAAAGACTTCCTAGAGGGAAAGGGATAATAAACTTTTCTCCATTTGGCCTGAACCTAAAGAGGCAGAAGGGAAATAGGGAGAGGAGACTAAATGGCTCCAGTAGCACAGGAACAGCTGGTGCCGTCGCCGAGCCTGGGAGGCAGTGATGTCACCTGGCCTAGGGATGGTGCCCAGATGCTGAAGGCAAACAGGCCTGGGTTCAAATTCTGGCTTAAGCTTATAATATCAACCGTTTGGATTTGGGCAAGTTACTTAAATTGTCTGCACCTTGGCTTCTTCATCTGTAAAATGGGGCTGGGTAATAGTCAAGCCTAATGATTCTCATCTCCTGGTATCATGTTTAGGATTAGAAATTATGTGTGTGTGTGTGTGTGTGTGTGAGAGAGAGAGAGAGAGACAGAGAGAGAGAGTGTGTGTGTGTGTGTGAGAGAGAGACAGAGAGTGTGTGTGTGTGAGACAGAGTGTGTGTGTGTGAGAGAGAGAGAGTGTGTGTGTGTGAGAGAGAGAGACAGAGAGAGAGTGTGTGTGTGTGAGAGAGACAGAGAGTGTGTGTGTGTGTGTGAGAGAGACAGAGAGTGTGTGTGTGTGTAGTCTTTGGCATATGGTTCAATAAATGACCATTTTTATTATACAGTAAATGCTAGGTGACATGATACCCCTGCCTTCTCCCTATCCACCCCTCCAACCCCACCCCATCCACAGCCACTTCTATAATGTTAGATCTTCATTATGCAGCCCTGATTCTTCCCTCATCACCCAGGAAGCAATCCTTAAGATGTAACACTGACAACCTGGTAAATAACCCCAGATCGCTTAATGGCCTAGAAATTGAGCTCCCAACTTTCATTCTCCTAATAGAGTGACCAGACTATGACCAGCCTGGCAGATGTAGATAAAGAGGAGAGAGACATAGACGCTGCCTGGCTCAGCCAGGCCAAGGGGGAAGGCTGGGAACAGACAATCCCTCTCAACTCCAGCCCCAGCCCCAGCCTTCCCCCAGAACTCATTTTTGTCTCCTACAGACAAGAGAATCTGGGGACAGGCAAGTAATTCAATTCAATCAGCACTTACTGAGTACCAACTATCTGTCAGGCACTGGGCATACAGAGATGAGTGGGCACCTAAGGCACAGTCCTCACCTTCATTTCCCTGTTGTTACCTATAGTTTAGGGGTACCTTTGACTCTCATCCTCCCTTCTCATTTGCCCATCTGTTCCAGGTACTATATTTTTATACCTTATTCTTAAGACTAATGTGTAATAATGACTTCAACTAATTTGGAATTCTCCAGGTGGCCTGACAAGTGTTTAGAAAAAGTTTTTCCCAGTGCAAGGGAGATCCCAAGTTCCATCAGAATGTGTTAAAAGAATGGCAAACTGCACTGTCTTTTAGCAGGCAGGAAAATACATTAACATCCATGTTTCTCAGTCCTAGCATTTCCCTATGCATTCAACCACACAATACTAGTTACACTGAATTAATGAATGGGTGAACAAACAAGCCAATTAATGAAGAAATCAGCTGGAACGCTGATCCATTCTGTATGCATCAAACCACGCTGTGCTGACAGTTAAAGTGACATGCCTTCTTTACCACAGAGCAGGGAGTCTCATCCCAAGCCCACAGTGAGGAGCCTCAGGATGGATACATGGGGCTCCTGTCCCCTTCAACCCAGACATGAAGCCCCAGCTTTGAGAGTGAACATTTGCCTGATTATGCCCCTCCCTGAGCTCATCCCACACTGCCTCATGGGGACCAAAGAAACCTGCAGCCACAGAGCCGTAGAACCATGGGGCCCTTAGAACCCATAGGGATTGTGAAGTAACTGACAGTATGGGGAAAAGAGAGTCAAAGAAGGAACTTGGAGCCAGCAGATGTGGGTTCAAGTCCTGGATCTAGTGACTCCTAGCAATTCCTGTGCCCTCTCTGATTCTTAGTTTCTTCATCTGTAAAATGAGGATAACAAGGTCTTTTCTATGGCACTATGAGAAAAAGATGAAGCAATGTACATAGATGCGATTTCCAAACCATGCATACCCTCAACTTATAGGCTGAAGAATGCTAAAGTTTAGGAGGTCTGAGGTGGCAAGCAGAATGTAGTGGTCCAGGCCCCTCAACTAGTCATCTCTTAGCAAAGGTCAGTGACAGCAGGTCTTACACTGAGCCAGCTGACTGACACCTCAGCACCCACTTCCCTCCTGTCAGCACTGAGAGCTGAGAAGTTGTGCAGCCTCAGCCCTGAGGCACTGTGTCATGCTCCGGCACCTGTCATTCCTCCTGTGCACAGGGGAAAATGTGAGGTGACATCTGGAGATGAGGTGGGAAGGAAGAGCTGTCGGCAGGGGCTGCTGTGGGTGCAGGTGTCAGGAAGACAAAGGGGGATAACGGGTGGCCTGGAGAGGAGGCTGCACAGGGCAGGGGTCAAAACACCAGCCCCGGATGAAAGGGCACCATTGACTCCTGCATCTGCCATTAAGGGGCAGGTGATCTTGGGCGAATAACTTACCCTCTTCGAGTGCCAGATGACTCATCTCTAAAGTCTGCTTTGCCTGCCTCCCTGGTTAGTTTCTCATGTCATTGAATCTACAACCATAACAATTGTAAGATGTCCCATAATTTTATGTAGCACTAAGAAAGAAAAACATGCTGTCAATTAAGCTATATCATGCCATTATTGTAAGATACAGGCTGATTTCAGCGAAGTTACAGCATGAAAAACGTGCATCTTAGAGCCACACACTGTGGTAGATGAGAGCACCATGTGACTGTAAGACTAAATATGATCATCCATTCCTGTGGGATAGAACCGCAACCCTCAGCGAGGAGTTCGAGAGGGCCAAGTTCTTCGCCTGGAGCATATTCACCCATGAGTCAAGGACAGAGAAAGGCAATGGTCCACGCTGGGAAGAGGGTAAGTCGCAGGTCTGGAGGAGGAACAGGAGCAAAGTCTGGTGAGTTCAGACGGATATCAGGGGCCTGCTAAGGCAATCCACAAAGCCAGGGACATCTGAAGAGCCACTAAGAAGGGAGGATGTAAGGGATAGGAAAGAGACCACAGACAGGACAACTGACTCAGCCAAGCTCAGCACCTGCACTGACTCTTGAGCAGCCCCTGGACGTGCAGGCAAGGACCTGGGAGTCCTTCTTGGCTGTGTGGAACCTACGGGTCTCTATTAATCTGCTTCTTCAACAACATGCAGCAACCCGTATTTGCGGAGAGATTATCATCTACCTTAAGGCTTCTCTCCTGCAGCCATGGTCCAGTTTCTCCACCTCCTCACACCCATCATAGTTCCCAGACCCCAGAACAGAACAGCTAGATTCTCCTCCAGAATTACTTCTTCAGCCTTGTAAAATGCCTCGTAAAATGTGACACCCAAAAGACATATGTTGGAGCATCTTTAATAATTATTTATCACAGCAAAACACAGAAAGAATCCAAGTGTCAAGTAACTGCAAAAATGAGAAGCAAGATGTGTACATCTATTTAACGAACTGATCAGTCACTACAGATTTTTGCCAAAATATGCAATAACATGTTATAGCCTTATACTATTTTGAGAAAAAGCAGCAAAATTACAAGCATTTAAAAAGAGCTTGCTTAGCATTGAAGGCCTGGAAAAGATACCCCAAAATAATCCGGAATTTTTCTTAATCGATGAGTTATTTTTTCTTCTTTTGACTTTTCTGTATTTTCCGTATATCTTTAATGAACATATAATCACTTAAAATAAAAATAAATGAACTAGACAAGAAATTTCAAAGGGACTCTGCCACATACAGAACTGAGCAGGACCAAGAATTCACATAAACTTAACATATTAGATATACATTGCAATAGTTTTCTATTTTTTTTTTTTTTTTTTTTTTTTTTGCTCTTCTGTAGTGACTTACACAACACTTTTCTTCTAGATATAATCATAACATGTCTAAATGACTCAGATTCTCATATAGGCCTCTTCTAATACAGCACATATTATTTTATTTTAGAGACATTGAAAACATTCCCCAATGTACTTCTGTAACACTATGTAGAAACTATATCTTCATATACTAAAGCATATTTAAAATGTAGTAGTAGAATTTTCTTTTAGAAAAAAAAACTTCCAGAAAATCCTTCTGTAAGGCAACAGATATTTTTAAACATGAATAGTCATCCCTGTCTCTTTATCCATTTCCCAGATTGAGGGGCTGGCTGCTTACGGGCTTCCATTTACATATTCCAGGCCATTACATCTTCAGTGTTTTCTCTTTCACTCAATCCCAGTGGCGTAAAGGTTAAAAATAAGAGTATTTTGTCTATTCCACAAGACAGAAAATAGATGCAATCATTCTCAAGCCCTTACCCTTCCTTCTAAGACTTTACCTACCTTCGCCCCTCCTCTGACTCCTCCCTGGGAAACAATTCCTCTCTTCTCCTCTCTCCATTTGGTCAATCACAGTAGTAGCTAATATTTCCCCTTCCCTGTCATTCGAAGTCACTCTCTTCTTTTCTTCATAGGTTTGAACTCTGTCTGCCAAGCAGTTGGGTAAGGGCATTTCCAGACCACATCACTTTCTATCCCATTCACACAGGACCACTCCCCAGTCCCCAGCACTGCAGGCCCCAAGAGTCACCTGACACAAAGACCAACAGGAAGCCACAAGAGCCCGGGAAGGCCTGCCAATCACACCATTCCCAAGGCCAACACAATTGCTGCCAAAGACACTGGGTCAAGACAACATCCTCATACTATATTCATTTCCAAAAGAATGATTTATCAAATATTTAACTAAATGTACTGCCATCATATATGCTGCTGTGACACTGGGTCGGCCCCAATGTCGTATTACTATATTAATTTCCACAGAATGATTTATCCAACATTTTAATATGATTCGATTTTATACTATTAATAAATCTGCAAATCATAAAAAATTCTGTTGTCAGAACACAAATCTCAATTATCAGTTCAGAAAATATGGCTGTGGTCTTCTCCAACCCCCTCAAAGAAAGTGAATTTGACTGCATCGTTTGGCCCGTCTTGGGGGTACCTCCCAGGCGGGGGTAAGCTGCTTGCTTTGGTGAAAAGGCTCACTGGGAAATGTCACCCTCCCCAGGGAAGTGGGTGTTCAGCCACTGAGCCAAGCACAGAACAGAAAACCAGAAGTAGCAGCTGCCATGAGAGTCCCATGGCCTCTGCCTAACACCACACCCACCTCCACACAGCGCTCACCCTCCTCTTGATGTGGCTGACCTATGGTCCAGCACCCTGGGGAATCTTAGCCTTGAACTTTTTCTTCTGTCTTCTGCCCCCTACTCTAATACTGCTGTCTTTTCACCCCAGGTTCTTTGCCCCTGGCCACCTCATGACACCAACCCTCTTCATACACACACAAAGCCCCCAACTCTCACACACACACACACACACACACACACACACACGAGAGAGAGAGAGAAAATGGACTTACCCACTGAGGACCACAATGAAGTCCATGACATTCCAGCCATTGCGGAGGTACGAGCCTTTATGGAAGATGAACCCCAGGGCCACAATTTTGATCCCAGCTTCAAAGCAAAATATCCCAATGAAATAAGGTTCTGTCTTCTCCTGTGGAGATGAGGAGCAGAGGCACCAGTGAGAAGAGGACTGTGCTTTCTGAGACGCAGACAAAGGCATAGCCCAGCCCCTCCTGGATGTCTCTGCTGGGCCTGCTCATGTGTAGGCGGGAAGCAAGGGTGCTAAGGACTGAGGGGGCAGGCTCTCTGTGACTCAGGAGTACACAGGGCAAGGGAGCCCCAGGGGAGCTAGCTGTAGAAATGGACGATGTGGGGGTCACGCCCAGGAGCTAGACTTCCTTCCCAGGAAGGTCCCCAATGGCCCTGGCTTTGCCCTGAGTTTGCTGCTCTTCACATAAGTTAGAAGCTTGAGGGTCGTCATTGCATGTACATACATGGATTTCAGGCAATCTGTCTGCTCTTTTTAGGGGGAATACGTTAGACGTGTGACTCATTTCTTTAAGGAGAATAAGGACGTAAGCATTGGAAAGTTCATAACCACAAATACGCACAAGAACTGAGCATCCTTCATCCTCTCCCCTCTACTTCCCCTACCCCTTTCTCTTGTGTCAGAAGTCCCTTAGGAAAGAGGAAGGAAGAAGATGGACCTGTGTCCACCCTTTCTTCTTCACTGGCTGCCACACAGCACAGACACAAGTGTTTGTAATCTCTTCTCTCCCTTGTGAAAATCCCCATGGGGTCTGTCACTAACTTGTCCCCCAGCAAAGACCAAATCCCTCCCAGAACTCACAGGCAGGAAGGGAGGGGGAGAGTGATACAGCAGAGAAGAAACCACAGAAGACAAAGAAAAGGGGAAAGGGGAGAAGGAGAGGAAGCACATACCAGCCTTCGGGACATGGGGGTCTTGTCGTCCTCAGGAAGATGCTGCTCCAGAGCGAGGACTATGCAGTTGGCGATGATGGTGGCCAGAATCATGTACTCAAACGGCGTGGGGAAGTGGAGCTAAGGAACAAATTCAGCAAACGAGAGAGACGCAGCCTCCAAGATGGCCGTGTCCATAAACACACAAGCTCTATCAACTCGCATTGTGTCTGTGCAGTTTGCATGATTTATATTTGTAAACAGGCAGGCAGGACAGCGAATGGTCCGTAGCATGTGAAACCACAAACGTTTGTGCCTGATCTCTGAACAAAAAGCACCTTCTCCAAAAAAACGTATGTAGCCAACACATAATATAGTTGGGCATATGGTGGACACTCCAGTTACTGAGTGAAATCAGTAACAAATCCAATAACCAGAGCTGACAATGGAAGCGGGAAGAAGGGAGGAAGGAACGTAATTAATGCCATAGCAGACCCCTGTTTTCCCCAGTCCTCAAGCTGCTGGACTGGGTAACGATGCTTGTGTACAGATGCAGCTGCTGCAATCCCTTGCTGTCTCTGGGCTCACAACTGGAGTGCCCACTTCTAGAACCTCTTCTCCACTGAGTAACAGAAGATCCCCGGGAAAAGAAACAATTCTCTCCATGTGAGCTTCCTTCTATTTTAAAATTCCATTCAGCAATGTACTTCTCGGGGCCAGGAGAGGCTTGCTTTGTCCCACCTCATTTTCTCCTAAGCATCTGCATCTGTAGGAAAGAGACTGATCACGAGTCTAAATCCAGGACAGCAAAGTCCAGTCCTCTAAGAACCACACTGCAATGAATGAATGTAGGCTTTTTTTCTGTTAGATGTTTTTGAAAATAGGTGAGGGGCTCCCTGTGCCTTTTCAAAAAACAGGACTATAACTCGGGTGCCAGCATCCTGATACTCCTGCAGGGAAGTTTTGCCACACTCTGGAGGGAGGTGGGAAGGACTGTCAGAAAAGAGAGAGAACAGTGGCTCATCCCTATAATCCCAGCATTTTGGGAGGCCAAGGCGGGCAGGTCACAAGGTCAAGAGATTGAGATCATCCTGGCCAACATAGTGAAACCCCGTCTCTACTAAAAATATAAAAATTAGCTGGGTGTGGTGGTGCACGCCTGTAGTCCGAGCTACTCGGGAGGCTGAGGCAAGGAAATCACTTGAACCCAGGAAGTGGAGGCTGCAGTGAGCCATGATCGTGCCACTGTACTCCAGTCTGGAGACAGAGCGAAGACTCCGTCTCACCAAAAAAAAAAAAAGGAAGAGAGAGGGAATCACCAGCTCCCAGCGTTGTCATTCTGTGTGCTGGGATTTCATTCTATAATTACTATTACAACTAACACAAGTTTGCTACTGCAACTGGTCTTGCTGAGCAACCTGTGCTCTAGAAGATTCTGGAATCCAGGCAGAAGAGAGGAGCAGTAGATCTGGCAGAGTGGAGGGAAGAAAAGGGACTGTTCTTGTTTCCCCACATACCCAGGCAAGCTGTGTAGGGTGCAGGGCCTGGAACCCTCTCATGGAGCACAGGAGAGCAAATCACAGCTATCCCCGCAATGGCCCCCCATCCCGTCAGGCTATCTACAGCAGTAACACAACATTAAGTTAGCACCAAGGGCATATCTGGGGAGGGTAGGGAACAGGGCTTGGGGCAATGTATGCAATGAGATGTGAGCTGTTTACCAGTTGCTCTGGTCTTGGTGCTGGCATGGGCACTATAGGGCTGAGATGCTGGCTGTGTGTGAACCCTGAGTCCTTCTCTTAATCCTCATTTAGCAGTGCCTTCTCCTCCCCCACCTCCATCAATCCCTGAGTCACACTGGAGAGTCACACTCACTCGCCAGCAGCTGACCGCCATCCTTCCTTCCCACACACCTCAAATACTCACATAGCACACAGATCCCAGAGACTGCTCCACAGGCCTCTGCTGCCCTGAGGCTCAGCCACTGGAACTAAAAATGGGCCCAGCCTCAGAGGACCTCAGAGCCTGTCCACTGCCTCCACACCCCACTGTGCCTGCTTAAACCCTCCCACTCAGAGGGGAGCCTCCCCACATGGAAAGTCCCTCAGCACCCATGGGCATTCCTCCTCCTTCAAACACTCTGGGTGCCAAGCCCTGAGAGCCAAATATGCCAGCAGACACACACCACAGATGCCCACCCATCTAGCAAACCCATGTTCTCAGGACTGGCCCCCCAACACAGGGCCACCCATGCCCAGGCCACCCATGACCACTGATCGCAGGGGGAGAGCTCCTCACCTCCCATCATGGCTGTAACCCAGACCTCTGAACAAATGCAGAGCGACCAGAAACCACACCAGGACCCAGTGTCCCATAAGCCTTCTGAACAGTCTAGGTTGCCCTGGGCCTGGCACAGGCACCCAGAATCCCAGACTCATCCTGCAAATTAAAGATGGAAACCCGGCCACAATGGTGGCCAAGGAATCCATACCCTTTCCTGAAAACATGCTTGGGGGATGGGTCCAGAAAGGGAACTGACAACACGTATACAAGCCATTGACGAAAAACAACAGAAACTGAGAGTGTTGAGAGTAGTGTTCCTAAAATGCAGGCCACGAAATATTAGTGCTACAGGAACTTGCCATTAAACCAGTGAGGGGAGGTCTGGGTTGGATGAAGGTAAGCAGGTTTCTCCTCAGCAGGACTTCTTGGAGCCTTTAATACTTTTGCATAAAGTGTGCACACACCCCATCACATACCATCACACACACACACACACACACACAGAGGGGGTTGTGGACAGCACACAGCATTTCCCAAACTTGCTTCACCTTGCAACTCTTGTTTTCAGAGCATCTCTCTTGAACGGTGTTCCCAGGAACATACCCGGGCAGCCCTGACACAAAGGGTGGGTCTCTCTGCCAGTCCCCAGGAGTTGGGGGAGGAGGGCTGGTGGCTCTGACTGGAGTGAAACCAGGGCCTCTTCCATGTCGTCCCCTGTCCTTCTTCCTAACAAAAGTGTTCACAATAGTGTAGGGCTCACCTGGTCACTCCCCACGGCTGGAAATGGCGCATGCAATTTCAGACACCTGCTCAGCAGATCCAAGAAGCCCAGCGCCTGTCCTGGGAGCTGGGACTGGGCAAGAGTCCTTTCTCATTCAAGCTACAGACCTCTCGCATTCTCATGGGTCTATGTGGGGTCTATGGTTGTTTTGGGAGGGTTGAATCTTCTTCCCCTGAAAACCTGAAAGTGATAGGCACAGGCTTAAAAGTAGACGGGTTCTTGGTGCTGAGCTTGCAAGCAAGACAGGTCCTGGCAGCGACGTGCCTCCGCGGCCTCCTCACTCACAATATCCACCTGGATCACAGCAGCTCCTCCACTGCCTCTGACTCCCTGCTTCCACGTCCATGCCTGCCTTTTTCTAGCCAACTAATCCAAGTACATTGCTCCCTGGAAGGACCTTTAAGCTCAACTAGCCCAGAATGTCCACGTGCAGATATGTGAGGTTTGTGTGGACACAGGGTAGCTCGGGAAGGTGTGGCCATCACTACTGCAGGATGCTCTGGGTCGGGGAATGGCTCTTGGCCCAGGTGCTGATGAGTCAAACTCCCAGTGACTGCCCAGGTATCTGGGTGGCTGAGAATTCACAAGGTCTTGATGGCTGATGCTACCCAAGGCCCTAAAGGCTAGAATCTAAAGTTAGGAGTTTGGTAATCCACAGGTTCTGAGCAGACCCTATTCTCACTTCCTCTCCAGCCAAATCCTCTGCCCAATATCTGATGTGGAACCCATTCAGAGCAGCAATCTTCTGGCTTAAAAAAATTTTGTTTTTTTGCTTAATATTTTTTAAACTGTTCAGATGTATATGCCCTTGACAGAGATGTCCCTTTTGGCCTTATAGAGCATCTAGACCTCAGGATGAATTCATGGCTGCGGTAATGAAGAACCTGCGGTGAGAATGTGGAGATTCCGCATATCTGTGGGGTAGGTGAAAGAATGCATTGTGGCAGGGAAGTCTCAGGGGAGGTGAGCAGAAGAGACTATCCGATTCTGCCTGGGCCCCAGCCACTCTCCCTTACAGCCCTGTTCTTTAACCCCTTTTCCTCTTCCCTTTCTGAAGAAGCACAAAGAACAGGCATTTCCATCTGGGTGCTTGTGCCACCACCTGCAATGGCCTTTCTTTATCTTTCTGGTCATACATCAAGACCAAGCTGAAATGTCACCTTGTCAGTGAAAGTTTCTCCCCATGCCCCACAGCTCTTTGAATTGTGGGACTGTATTATTTCTTCTCCTACTTAAATCCCCAAGAAACTGTATCTTGAAAGCAGGAGTTTTGCTTGTCTCTCTACTGGCAATGCTTAGCAGAGCTCCAGGTACACAGTAGGAGCTTCGTCAATGTTCAGTGCAGATAGGAATGAACAGGAGGCATTCACTGAGGAGCCATTATAAAGACAGGGCTTTGCTCACCCACTCTGGCCCGGGCCAGGGCTCCTGCTCACTCTCACCCTTGCAGGCTGCCTCAGAGGCGCCACTCCCATTTCTTCCCAACAGCAAAATTTCACACCCAAAAGCAATGGCTCTGCTACATCCCCAAAGGGAAGAGAGCCTAGCTGGCAAATAATACCCACCCGCCCATCAAGCTAATGCACCTCCACCTAGCAGACTGGACAAAGACATGACTTGGAAAGGTCAAAGGAAGCTCCGAGTTGCCACGGCCTCAAAGACCATCATCACCCTTCATGGCAACCACAATCAGGGACATGACAGAAGTGTATCCAGGACTCTGACTCTTTCTGTCCTGGAATTCACTGACGCTCATTACACTCTGTGCTTGACACTGAATACATTTTAGGGAAGAAAATCTATCCCTGGTGTCCAGATTGCTTGTTTTGAAATCTTGAACAAATGGAGCTGATAAAGCAGTGAGGATTGGGAGCCACAGGGCAGGCCCTTGCCCACCTCACTCACCACTGTCCACACAGTGGACCTCCAGTAACTGTTATTTTATTAATAAATTAATACTCAATTGATAAATGAATCATATAGGGAAACTAGAGCCAGAGGTATCCTTACAAAGGGTAACTTTTAAAAAGTTCAAACAGGTGTGCACATGATCTATTTAAAAAAGAAAATAAATCAGCATACATGGAAGATCCTTTTCACATTTTTTTTTTTTTAAAAAAAGAGAAGGGAGAGAAGGAGAAAAAACTCTGTCTTGCTGGGAAGATGATGAGTCTTCTCTCAGTAGTAGGGTTATTTTCACTTTCTTCTTTACTCCTTTATCCATTTTCTGAGTGTTTGAATGAACATGTGCTCATTTATAACAATACAATCAATTAAAGCTATGTGTATCCTGAAAAAACAAACTAACACAAAAACCCATCCCAACCTGAGAGTGAGGAGGAAGGTGACGGCCAGAGAAATCAGAAAAAGACTTCGGAGATTATTAAATGCAAGAGAATAAAGGGACCTGGCCAAAAGGAGGAAATGGCCATGAAAGTGCTTTGAAACCTGCAAAAGACGCCCCCGCTCCTGCCTTCCCTCCTGTACCGGCTCACTGCTGGCTAGGGGCCTCATTTCATAAACTTTCTGGCAATCTCCTCGAACACCCCTTCACTCCTCGCTCCCTCTAAGCCCATTAATGAGGACCTGTGTCACTCCAACTCTTTTCTAGTCTAGCAGTTTCAAGACAATCATTAGGGAAATGATAAAAATAGGTTCACTTATTGATTTATCTCCTTTACCCAATGCTCCTTCCTTCCAACGGTTGACTTGTTTCCTTAGCAACATGGCTAATTTGAGCAGCACGACTCGGCCTGCACACCTGCCATTTGTTCATTTCCTTCTTGAAGCGTAGAAAGCTGGGGCAAGGGTGGTGATGCCGGTTCTGCTGTCACCAGAGCCCTGGGGGCCTGGCCTGGAGCTGAGCCTTCCTCTGCCTGGACCTGAAGAGCCTCCCCATCACCACCTCTCAGGTGTAGATCTGCAGGTACAGGCCTGGAAAGGACTTAAGTCAGGCCTCAGACAGTAAATAGTGGGTGTCAGCTGGGCAAACGTGCATTTCTATCACCACCAGGGGCTGATCCTGACACCCTTTGCACTCAGCTGTCTTCTCCCAGAGCCTATGACATCCATACAGTAAGAAGGCCATGCTCTGAGGGATAAGGGGACACCAGGGACAGGCAGGCAGACAGAATGCTGTGCACTCTCCCAACTCCAGCCTAATGGGGAATATGATTCTGTAGGGAGCAGCCGGTGGGCACTTAGGCACTTCCTGGAAACTCCTGTGGGGGTATAGAAGAGCCCACAGTCCGAGGGAAAGCATCCCTGAACCTCCTTTACCCATATCCACCCCTCGCCCCAGGCCCAGAATAATCTCCTTATGAGAAGACTTGTCTCCTTTTCTCCCTTCAGCCTCATGTTTTTGGATGTCTTTCCACCTCTTCCTCACGTGTACATAAATATCATCCTAATAAGTGGACTTTATTCAAAGATAGTAACAGAGAAAGATCCTTGACTAGTCTGTGATTCCCTCAAAGCATGAAACCAAACAGACATTTTACAAATGAACAGTTCAATGCAGCTAGCTATCCAGGGATTCTCTGTAACTTCAGAATCTTCTTCAAGACCTGGAATGCAATGAAGAAAATGTAACTTGGTAATGGAAATCAGAGCCAGGGCTCTGACTCCAAAAGCTGTCCCAAAACCGTACTCAAGTCAAGGGAGGGTGATGACCATCCATTCCTACAGAGCCAAACCAGAAATACAAAAGGACTGAAGCCTAAAATGATGCAGGAATCTGAACTCCCTCTGAAAACTGTAAGGTGTTGCACAAACACAGTTACTTTCATTATCCTTCTGACTCCATCTTTCAGCATCTACTGTGGCTCGATGCTCTGGGGAAAGCATCTCTTGGTGGCCACAGACTCCAACCCTCAGGAGTGGGCTGGCTGGCTGTAGCCATGGGCTGACATGGAGGAGACCAACCCCAATAAAGGATTTAAAAGAAAATTATGGTAATGGGCCTCCGGGAAAAGAGCAAAGACATTTGGCCCAGAACCTCCTGAGAATACGGAAAGCGCATCCAAACACCAGTCCCCGGAGGAGGATTTATGAAGCTGATGGCTCTGATGCAATCTCTCCCAGTGATTAGAAGAGATATTAATCACACCCAAGGCCAGGGCTAAGAACAGGAGGGGTTAAACCATCACAGAAGTCTGGCTCCAGTTCCCACAGACCCTGATGGAAATGCAGTGAGATCATGCTGGTGAGATCATATGCCCCTCATCTGAGCCGACTGAGAACGATGCATCTGTCCTGGAGGGACAAGTAATACCGAAGACACAAGACCTTGTACCTAAAACCCAGACATAGCAACAGTTATGGCAGCCCAAAAGAGACCAACTTCAGCAGTGTGTCTGCATCCCTCACGGTCTTCCTCACCTTCCTAGAAGCAGACATTCTTACAGAAATCTCCACCTCCAAACCTGTCTATACAAAATGAAAATTCAAACCAGCCCAGTTCAAACAGGCCTGGCCTGGCCAGGCACAGTGGCTCACGCCTGTAACCCAAGCACTTTGGGAGTCTGAGGCAGGTGAATCACTTGAGATCAGGAGTTCAAGACCAGCCTGGCCAACATGGTGAAACCCTGTCCCCGTGATTAACAAAAAAGTTAGCTGGGCATGGTAGTGCATGCCTGTAATCCCAACTACTCGGGAGGTCAAGGCAGGAGAATTGCTTGAACCCAGGAGACGGAGACTGCAGTGAGCTGAGATGGTGCCACTGCACTCCAGCCTGGGTGACAGTGAGACTCCCTCTCAAAAAACAAAAACAAAAAACAGGTCTGGCGAGGCCAGCTCCCTTTCTGGAGGGATGTTTCACATTTTCTCCAGACCATGCCAGAAAATAGAAGTGAATATGAGGTAAAAAGATGGAGAATTTCCAAAGCCTCTCAAGAAGCCGCCCCACCCTGCCCAGGTGAGAGGGCCCAGGTGAAGAGATACGCTGTGGTGCAAGGAGTCTCGGCCCAGGCCTCCTTCTGTACTTCTCTGCACTCACTCCTATGGCTGCCCTGGCAGGACACGGCAGCCCAAAAGAGATCAACCCAGCAAGGGAATAAATGGACGGAACTATTCCTGGAGATTCTGAGGGGCTATAGATGAACTTTTCAATTCTCTGAAAATAAATGTTAACCTTCCAAATGTATCAATATATAGACCACCTTCCTATTTGGGTGGTCCACATGTTCAGGTTTCTTGTGTCTGTTCTGGGCTAATCAACAATGTGAACCACACATCACCTCCAAAGGGCAAGAGGGCTAAACCCCTGTGTTTCTCCATGTGACAGTTAGCAGCACACAACTCTGGCTGCAAACCTGGAAGTTTACATGCATATTCCTTCCTCCCCTCTCCCACCATGGCAAGAGACACGCACTATCAACCAGCAGAAAAACATGAAGGAAGGCTCTGCATACTCCATACTGTCCCATTTCATCATCTCATCGCTTTCCTTAGTGCAATTGTTCTCACCACCCAACCTCGTCTTAAAAAAAAAAAATCAGACTAAAAAACCAAACCCCTTTTCTTTTTTTAAAACAAAACAAAACAAAAATGCATCATGTGACTTCCAGCCTTAACATCAGTTTTTTAACTTTGGTTTCCATGGTGGTGGGATGCAACCTGCCATCACCATGACAACAGCTGCCTCTGTTCAAATTCACCATCTGACAGGCAGTCCTGAACAGACACACACCTCTCTCTTTCTTAATCCTCCCTACTCTCTCTCTCTCTTCCCCCCCTTCCTCCCTCTCTCTCTTCCCCCTTCCTGCTGTCAAGAAGATGGAAACGCCATCACACCTACTCTTAAAGACTTAAAACCTAATGAATGAAAGACAAATAAAGCAATATTAAGAACATACCAAAGAGGCCTTTTGTTTGCCAATACAATCCTGCTGCTCTCTCATGGAGGTCAATGAACTCAGTTACTCAAAACAAAAGATCCTGAGTATTACCCATTTAATGCTGGCTGTGAAGCCAAGTCCAAATTCTCATTACTTTAGACTAAAGAACTCCCAAGTGGCTCCCAGGACCTTACCCTCTGGATAAAATGACTGAGAGGAAGTGCACATGATTGCTACTTTAGTGAACCAACACTGAGGTCAGTTCCAGACACATATGGGCCCTGATTCCCAAAGGATGGGGAGTGCTGGTTCTGAGAAAATAAGACAGTACCGGCTCCCTCCCTCCTCCCACCGCCTGTGCCCCTTGCAGTTACAGACAGCTGGGTAAGTCTTAACAAATTCACTTGTTTTGTGTGTGACTAGATCCTGGACTCAAAACGCTGTCATTCAACGTAGTTTTGGTGAACAGCAGACAAATGATTGAGTGCTACAGAAAAGGGAAAAAAGAAAAGGGGAGCATTAAAAGCCTCTGGAAGAAAACAAAACAGCAGTGGGAAAATTACCTGTTTCAGAAATGAGAATTTGTGTTGTGATGACACTCTGATGAATTGGAGCCCATCAAGAGTTCTGGCAGCAACATGCATTTCAGGGAAGACAAGGATGAGGTGCAATCAGCAATCCCACCCAAGACTACACCCCACTTCATATCAACACTGGCATCTTGGAACTGAGACAGCATAAAGAAAATGAAAAGCCTTTTGTGAAAGCGTCCATAGATCACCTGTGGGAGAATGTTTGTTTTCCTCTGAAACCTCTGCAACTGTGCCCTGGCGTTCAAAGACACCTACTGAGCCTGCAAACCACGTGAGAAAACGGTGAAGGAACTAGGGATGCTCAGCTTGGAAAGGGAAGACTTGAGAAACACATCAGAGCTGCTTTCAAATATCTGAAGGGCTAGCTTGTAACAGGGGGCTCAGATGTTTTCTAAGTTATTCTGGAGACAAAGACTAAGACCCAACGTGCAGACTACCCATCCAAAGACAGATCTGGAGCAATAGAGAGAACAACTGCCACTGTCCACAAGTGAATGAACTATTTCGTTAAGTAGAAACTAAGTCTTATGCTAATGGATGTTTAACATCAGGGGGAAGAGCCCCAGTGTGTAGCAGTGGAAAATTTATGGGGTATAAATACTCTCCCCATGGACAATTTCAAGCTACCAACTTGACATCACTAAACATGGAGTCTGGAAGAGACACACACAGAAGACACTCAAGAGCCGGGACAAGCCAGTTCAAGCACAGCATTTACTGTGAGTTCCACAACCCCAGGGGAGTGCCCAGGATGTTAAGGAGGAGACTCCTGTATTTGATGGTAGTCACGCTGGATCAACCTTCCTATGCATAAGGGGTGAACTAACCAGGTAGGAAGCAAGGTCAACAACTCTTAGTCACTTGCTCAAGGGCCTCCTGGGTGAGCCTTACTCTGTCCTTCAGCCTCAAATGGCCTCCTCAGCTAGACCTGCGTTCAGGACATCTGGCCCATCCCCCTCATCACAGAAGGCTGTGCAGCTGGAGGTGTGTCAGAAGCAGCCACAGGTGAATGGCTTTGCCAATGCAATGAAACATAAGAATTAATCACCTTCTCTCAGGCTACATTTCCAGATACTCCGGGGACTCCTGCTATTTCAACACAGCTTGCAAAAAAACTGAGAGGAAGCAGCCAGGATGTGATCAAAGCACACTCAAAGGAAACAGAAGGAAGTCAGGTGATTGGCTCCCCTCAGTCTAGAAGATCAGTGGATCTCAGCCATGGCTGGACCACAGAATCACCTGGAAACCTTTTCAAAATTAAGGATACAGGTGTCCTGTCTCCAGAAATTTGGATTTAATTTGTCTTGCCTGCAGTCTAGGTAACAGAATTTCTAGAAGCTCCCAGGCTGATTCTAATATGCAGCCAGGCTTTGAATGCTGGGGGCCAAGAAAGCTAATGCTGTCCTCCAATCAGGTGAGAGAACAATGATGGAAACTAGAATCCCGGTGGCACTACAGTGGTAACTGAAAGGCGCCTTAGGGTTTTACTAACTATTCCAACACACTCACTTTACAGATGTAGATACTGAGACCAGAAAAGGAATGAGACTACTCTAGAACCAGGGCTAGAAACCTCTTTGGACTCTCAGTCCTATACCCTGAAAAGCTTGGAAAACCATTATCAGAATAATTAAATAAAGTTCCCTGGTCTCTTAACTCCAATTGAGAATTCTAAAAGAAAAAGATCTAGGGATCTTTTTATTTGAGCTGCTTCCTCCTTCCCGGGAGTATTCAATTGTTCTCAAAGAGCTTACATCTTAAAGTAGCATCTGGATAGTTTGCCTTTCTTATAGCTACTGAAGAGCCCAGCAACCATTCTGAGATGAGTGCTTGCCTAAGCGTCCACCTAGTCTCCCATCTGCTGAGATCTGCTCTTGGTTTTACACTAGGTAGAAGTCCGCTGCCTACTGAGTCCTATACTATCATTTCACAAAGTTCTCCAGCAACATATTTGGGAAAGAAGAACATTAACCATTTTTCTGAGTCGCTGTTTCTGATTCTCACTGGATCTCTGCTGGGTGGCTTCACCTCTATGAATATCTTCATCTTGTCCACTCCTATTTTTTCTTATGTAAGTCCCTTCTTATTAGTCATGATCCTTACATCCACCCTCCTGTGCCCCAAACACCAAAAACATATACTTGCTAAGGATGAGGAAGCCCCAGAAGAGAAAGAAGGGACTAGAGGGACGATGACTGAGCACAGAAAGGGAACAGAGGAAAGAAGAGAAAATGTGACAAAAGGAGGCTGGCACTTGGTCAGGGGCCCTGGGTTCTAGTCTCTGCTCTGCCACTTATTGAGGGACTTACAGCAAGTCACTTAACCTCTATGGCCTTCATTTTTCTTATAGGTAAGTGTGAGTTTGATTAGAGTTTCTCTTCATTCTCTATAAATCTAATATTCCAGCATTCTGTGATGCTAATGAGGAACATGATGGGAAGGGAAATGGAGGAGAAAGAAAGACCACTCATGATTACAACTGAAAGAAGCCATTTTTGGTGAAATTACTAACAAGGACATCCCACAATAACATTCAAAATGGAAACCCTGGCACGCCCAGGGACACCTTCAAAGGGCCTACAGTCCATGGAAATACTTCCAATTGTCAAGCATAGGAGCTCCAGACCAGTTGGATTGGCTAGAAGCTTCTCTAACAGTTAATGAAAAGCTAGAATCCTCACAATGGTGGCCTGGGGGTGAACCATTGTAGAAAAGGGCAGCTTTTCTATAAACCTACTATTAGCCTTTTCTATATTCTTTATCAGGATGTAAGAGTCTCTCTGCAGTCTCTCTATACCCCAACCCTCATTTATTTAAAAAGCTGCATTCGGTATGTGAAATTTCAAGAGGAGGTCATGAAAGCTGCCACCTCCACACTACGACTCACACTATGGGTACCCCAGAACAGAAAGGACTGAGGGTAGACTTCTTTGAGAACTGGAAAAAAGAAAATGGACTTTCCATGCTAATATCGAAAAGGGAACTGGCATTTCCAAACCAAACACTCTCTGCAGAGTGATAAAGTAACTGTGGTGGGGGAGTTTTGGGAATGGTGGGGAAGACAAAATAGTGAATTTCTCAGATTCCAACTCGAGCTCGCATTCCAGTGACCCAGGGAGCAGGATGTCTCAGGTCCATTGCACGACAACCATAATGATGGAAAAGAGATCATTGCTCTTCTCCCACCTACTGATCCTTCACTCCTCCGTGAGTTAGCCTCATACCCAATGATGCTGCAGATACATACAAGTAGTTCACAGTGTCATCCTAAAAAGATATTCTGTTAGGGAAGAGTACCTGCTGGTCTTCCAGTCTAACCCAAGGCAGCATGGAACAATGGAAAGAGAGCAGCCAGTAGCACCAGTCAGACCATATCTACCTGTGACCTTAGGCTAATTGTCTATAAAATGAGAACAATGCTTCACACAGGGTTGGATTAAATGATACATTCCTCTAGAGCACATTGTAGAGTGCCTGTCATACAATAGGCATTCATTAAAGATTAGTTTCCTCCATCCACTCTCAGGGATGCATACTGAGGAACAGAAAGCTCTCCAGGCCTGGAGGGGGTCCCTATAGAGTGATGGTAAAATTACATGATTTAAAAAACACGAAGGAAAGAGAGAAAGAGAAACAGTAAAGCATATGATTATGCAGGTCGTTCTGTATCCAGCCTTTTTTGCAGTAGAAGTATAGAAAGCTGTTAGAAGTTCTAATTTCCAGCTGGGCATGGTGGCTTACATCTATTATCCCAGAGTTTTGGAGGCTGAGGCAGGTGGATCACCAGGTCAGGAGTTCAAGACCAGTCTGGCCAAGATGGTGAAACCCCGTCTCTACTGAATATACAAAAATTAGCCAGGTGTGGTGGCTGGCGCCTGTAATCCCAGCTACTCGGGAGCCTGAGACAAGAGAATCGCTTGAACCTGGGCGGTAGAGGTTGGAGTGAGCCAAGATCGCGCCACTGCACTCCAGAGACCCTGTCTCAAAAAAAGAAGTTCTAATTTCCTAGAATCTATTCCTTTGCTTTGCTCTCCTGAGCCTGTCTACTGTTGTTTGTGACAGAAATGAGCTCAGTCTTTCTGAGTGGGCATTTGTTACTCTTTAATCATTGCCAGGGAAAGAGGTTACCCAGAGATGTAACATGCTTATCCACAGAACTTCAGGTTGGGGGAGGTGGTAGGGCAGATGGTGATCTCAAAAATAAATAAATACCTCTCTATGAGAAGGGAGGGTGCTCTTGCCAAAATGCCCAGATCCTCGGATTGACATAGGCCCATATTCCCAGACCTGCTCCCTCCTCGTGTTACCACATCCACCTACTCACCCCACCTCCAGACAAGCCCACACCCTTCAACTGCTCCTCATATCAACAGACTAGAAGAACACATGCATCCTTGTGCATCCATATGGCTCAGTTATTTCACAAATACAAATTTCCATGCAAAAACAATCCAAAGTTAGCAGAAAGGAGAGGCAGTTCCTTTAACTTTGTAGGCCCACTCCTTAATTTCTTTTGAGTGTTCTGTCTGGTTTCCAGAAGCCAAGTGGTGCTTCCTATTTCTCCATTCTCATCCACAACAGTAAACATTTCCCACAAGTAGAATGCCCCTAATATCCCTAGCAGAGGACCTTCACCAGGGTCCTCTTCATTAGGCACATTTCCAAGGGTTCCAAGCAATGGAGTTTTCTCCTTCCCCCCACATCACCCTAACCCTTCATGAAGCTCCCTCCATAGCGTGTGGATTCCAATCTTTTCTCTCTTATTTGATAAAACAAACATAGAGACCCTAAATACCCAAGAAATCTAGCAGACAGGAAGTAGTTCGCTAGGAGGCTGGCAACCCCCGGGAATAAAATCTGCCCAGATGCCAAGAATCGAAAGGGGATTCAACTACATGCCACCCATCAAGCCATCTGAAATTTATGGCTGCCATTTTTGTTCAAACAAAGACAAAATCAAGTGAGTCTGTTTAAGGTTATAGATCATCTTAAGTATCCTATCTGTTTTTATTAAAGCTTGCTGGGAAAATTCTGCATCATTATTGCTCCTGAAGATATGTTTTCTGGTTGTAAATCCAAATGGGTCCTTAGGTACAATACTGGTATAAAACCAGCATTAGAAACATACAAAAGAAAACAGGTTTTGATGTAGATATTTTAAATTTTATTTTAAAAAATGTAAACCCAATAACTTTGATAAGGAAGAAAAAAAGGCTTATGGAAAGACTAGCTTCAGTGATTAAGAGCACCGGCTCTGGTCCAGGCCTCCAGCTCTTACTGCGCAATCTTAAGGGAAGGCGTTAACCTCTCCACACCTTAATCCTTCTCACTATGAAAGGCAGAAAACAAGAATGCCTATCTCCATAGGATTGTCACGAAGCATCAATGCAATACTCCATGGGCAGCACTTAGCATAGTAATGTGGCATACAGTAAATGTTCAGTAAGTGTTACATATGTATAGACTCTGTCAACATTAATACTAATAACTAATATGTTTGCAAAGGGCTTTCAGACGCATTAGCCAATGCTAACCTCACAGCAGTCTTAGAAGGTAGGCAAAGCAGGAAAAGTGGCCTCCACTTCACATCTGAAGACACTGGGGCTCAGGGAGGTCATGAGACCAATTCAAGGTCACGTAAACATTATCTGGGAGCACTCAGGTTCTTGGTAAGAGTCAGGAGGACCATGAAACTTGGTAAGAGTCAGGAGGAAGTAGGACAGCATTGTCGGAAGGAGAAAACTTAGCCGCAGAAGTTAAATGTTTATGTATCCATTAACCATATACTAATAACCAAGATTTACTCACAGCTTACTGTTTGCCAAACATTGTTCTAAGCACTTTGCATGTATTATCTCATCTGACCCTCACAAAAAATGCTATGATACACTATGTCCATTTTAAGCAAATTACTATCTCCATTTTACATGTGAAAAGTCCAAGGCACCACAAAGGTAAGCAGGTTGCCTGAGGCACACAGCTATGAAGTGGCAGAGGCGACACTGAGATTTGAATCCAGAGGTCATGTTTTTAACAATGATACCCTAATACCCTAATGCTTCCATGCAGAGACTGGTAAATCCTGAATTCTAAGGTGAAGCTTTCATCAACTGGGCATTGGACTAGATGACATCTAATATCCCTTCAACTCCTGAGATTCTAGGACACAACACTTTTATTGTCCAAGGAAGAAATAAAATATTGTCTGGGTCTCTGAAAATGATACCTAAAGTGGACTTTGGAGAAAGCCAGATAATACGTCCTGCTTAAAATAGACATGAAGTAGTCATGAAAATGTGTACTGATTTCAGTAAAGCATGTGACAAGAATATCTCATACAATATTTTTACAGACAGAATACAGAACTGGCAGCAGGCTAACGCACAGATCAGAATACCTGAGAAAAGCTCAACAGTCAGCGCGCGCTGACTGATGCACTGACGATAAGCAGAAAGCGGGTCCCTGATTCTAACGCTATTCTTTATCAATTACTCGAATGAAAGCATTAAGTCTGTGCTGATAAATCTGCAGACGACACAGTGCTCAGGGTGGGGAGCTCACTCACGCAACAGCAGAGTCCATAGACAGTGTGGTGTAGAAATCACTTAAACTTTGGAGTCAGACCATGGGGTTCAAGTTCACTGGTGGTGACCTTGGGCAAGCGATTTAATCTGCTTTCACCTCAGGTTCCCCATATTTAAAATGTGGATAACATACTTGCTTGAAGTAGAGCCTGAAACTTGGTAGATGTTCAATGGATGTTGGTTCCTTGTTCTCAACTGAAAAGGATCTCTACAGGATGAACTGCTGGATCAAAAGCAAGGAGATAAAATGTACTTGATATAAACACAGAGTCTTGAATCTAGATTCAAAAATTAAACTGAATGACAACAGAGTGAGAGAAAACTAACTCTGTCATCAATTTATATTAAAAGATCCAGAGATTTTAGCTGACTACAACCTCAAGTCAGAAACAGAATGTTACTTCTGTAAAAAAATTAAAAATTAAAAACATTTTATTAAAAATCACACACACACACACACACACACACTTCAAAAAGTATTTTAATTGGGCCAGGTGCAGTGGCTCACACCTGTAATCCCAGCACTTTGGGAGGCGGAGGCTGGTGGATTGCCTGGGCTCAGAAGCTTGCAACCAGCCTGAGCAACAGGGTGAACCCCGTCTCTACTAAAATACAAAAAATTAATCAGGCATGGCAGCATGTACCTGTAGTCCCAGCTACTTGGGAAGCTGAGGCAGGAGAATCACTTGAACCCATGAGGCGGAGGTTGTAGTAAGCCAAGATGGCGCCACTGCACTCCAGCCTGGGTGACAGAGCAAGACTCCATCTCAAAAAAAAAAGAGTATTTTAATTGAAATGAATGTGTTAAATGCTGATGTTAATATGCATTGTCTTATTATCTGGTAATTAAATAATGTCCCCTCCCCTCGCAAGGATTTTAAACCAATGCTAAAATTATGTGGTATGTGTTATGACACAGTAATAAATAAGGCACCCTATGAGATCCCAAAGGACAAAGCTAGTCTTATTTGGCCAAGAGAAATCAAGGAAGGCTTCACAGAGGAAGTGACCTCTGAGTACAATCTTAAAGCCAGACTCATTCCGGGTGGAAGAGCAGCAAGTACAAAGGCATGGAGGCCTGAAAGAAGATGATGTCTTCAGAGATCAGTAGCCGCTGAAGCAGCTGAAGAGACGGTGATTACAGTGGTCAAGGAAAGCTGGGGCAACGTGCAGAGTGGCTCATGAGAAGCCCTGCACACCAAGCCAAGGAGACGCTGCCCAGTAACAAAGCTAATGAATGACAGAACCACAGGGGAGCTTCAAGCTTTGGGACTCATTATGCATCCCCTCTGCCTGTGCCATCCTGTACAGTAGCCACTAGCCACGTGTGGCTATTTAAATTTAACGTAACTAGAATTAAGTAAAATGTAAAATTAGTTCTCAGTCGCATTACTCACAAGTCACGTCCATAAGGGCCACAGGTGCCAAAAGTCCACCAACAGTGCTGCTCAGTGCCATAAGACCATCAAGGGAAAAGAAGTAGACTGAGTCTCCACTGCTTTACAAAACAGAAAACAGGAGGGGAAAGAGCCGATGGAAGCTATAAGGAGGAATATTTCCACTCCCTATATCTTAAATTTTCTTAATAACAGAAGAGCACCCTGTCAGAGGAAGTATTCCAGCTTGACAGTCGTCTTTCACAGTGATGTAGAAAGAGTTTCTGCACTAAATTCCCGCCCTTTGGTTAGATTGCTTGTGTTCTATCACGGGAGCCTGGCTGACAGCCCAGTGCAACCATCTCTCCAGCTCCTTCGTATCAAATTCCTGTCATACTCGCTCACAAAGTGATGTTTCATTAACAATCACTACTCCTGATAGCCCAGCATCCCAACATCCCAAACAGTGGGATTTTTTTACATGGTAGATGTTTTGAAATTGTGATTCATAGACCTCTAAAATTGAATGCAAAATGTATGTGCATTTTTCAGGAGAGCAGGTCTATAGCATCAACTAGATGTCAGTAGGATTTGTGATCCCAACATAGAAAGCAAATAAACACTGTACTAGAGAGACCCAATGGTCCCAACACTCCAAAAAGGGTCATCTAGATGCCCTCTAGACACTTACTCAGGTCACTACTCAGACACTTACTTAGGTCATACTCTAAAGTTGCAGAGAGTTTCAGACTGATGCTTAGAAACCCAAAGACCATCACCCTACAACTGAATCATTTTAGAGCTCAACATCTGATCTTCGAGGAGGAGGGAAGTGCAAGTAAAAAAAAAAAAAAAAAGCAGGAAAATAAGCCCAAGGCACAAAAGTTGGATAACTCAGAGTCAAGTTGGTGAAGGTACCATCTGACAACCTCTTGCTGAGATGCTTATTGGAAGCTCTCTTGGAAATCCTGGTGGTTCATTTTCTATGTTAGCCTACAGAAACAAACACACCCAGTTAGATGTAACACCAGCTTACCAGCTGGGGAACTTGCCCAGTAAATCTAAAGCCTGCTGAGCTATTAGACCATTTTTTAGATAATGACTTTGTTCTAACTATCACCTGATACATGGTAATTGCACCAGGATTTACCTCCAGGTCCTATAATATTTCCAGAACTAAAAGCACTGATTTCTAGAACAACATACCAATTCCTCTGTCATCTGGTATAGCTGGAGAAGAATGCTTTGATTCATTTAACCAAAAACAGTGATAAAGAGCTACTTATATAATCAATATGAATTATAAATCACACAAAGCTCAAAATACAAGGAAGAGCACACACCAGTGGAACTATGTTGAATGTAATACAACGAATGCTTCATTGGCAATATTCAGAAAGTACTCCAACACTCTGTGGTACCCTCGGGTCACCATTACAAATCTCAACTGTCATTATACTATATGCCAATTAATAAAGAATTCCATGTAATAAAATGCCAGGTAACAAATACCCTTTTTTTTTTTTTTTACAGTGAGAAAGCCTGCATCCAATAATATAGAAACTGAAAGAATCCTAAGCATAATCATGAAGTAGCTAAATCTTGTCTTTTACAGCCTCTCAATTCCCATGTGATAAGTCTTCACTCCCCTCCCAGCCATCCCCTGCCCTCATACCACCTCCTGGCAACCTCCTGCCCCCTCCCTAGGGCCACACCTGGTCTTACAGGTCTTATTCAGGGCAACACAAGGCACTTTGTTGATGCTTGCTGACTCAATAGCAGCCAATTTGGTTATAAATTATCCAACAAAAGTTTACTGAACATTTACTATGTCCCAGCATGTGCTAGGGGCCGGAATTAAATAGGGGCATGCCCTTTCTCAGAACAGCCTGTTCTCAGTGGTAAGTCCTGAGAGAACAAGATAAACTAACTCAACGTTGATCATGACATATATTTCGTTTAATATGTCCCTGTTCTCAAGGTCATCAGCATTTTGTTAGAGAAGTTTTAAAGCCTCCTTACTACCCAAACCCAAAGCGTTAAGTTTTTGTTAGCAGCCGGGCTTTAGCTGGTAAATGAGCGAGATTTAGGATGAGGAAACGCATCAGCAATTTGTAAGATTGGCCTTCTAGAAAGGCATTTCCAGGCAGATAACAAAACCGTGTACAGCAATGGTTTTCAAAGCATGATTCCAAGGCCAGCAGCATCAGTATCACCTGGAAACTTGTGACCAGTGAAAATTCTCCGGCCCTACTCATACCTACTGAACCAGAAACTCTGGAAGTGGGGTCTAGTAATCTGTAGTTTAACAAGCCCTCCAGGTGATTCTGAGACACAGTTCGACAGCCAGTAGTGTAGATGAAACAGGCAGACCGCCTGTGTCTGATTTCAACGCAAAGGAACTAAATGAGGAATTAGCCTTGATGTTGATGGAAATCACCTGCTGAAAGGCATGGTCCCTGATAGAAAAGCAGCAAAACAGTTCCTAGGAGCACACAGTTGGAAATTGCCAGGACGTTAGTGAGTGACTGTTGAAAATCCATTTCATGCTTTTTGGCTCTGACCAGCCCCATGAGACAATGATGTGGAAATTGAGAAAAAGGCACAGAAAGTTTGAAAAACTTCCAACCTACAGCTAAGCTGAAGGCTGGGAAGGGCTCATGAGAATTAATTTTCCTCCCGGTGCTGGTTTTCAGAGCCTCCGCTCTAGATCCGGAAAGCCACGCACGATGTCCCGTATCTCAGCAATGATGCCAGAAACTGAGCATCATCAAGGCTCCATCCATGATCTACAGCAGAGCATTTCTTCCTTTCCCCTCTAGCCTGCTACCCACCATCCAGCTGCATCCTTTTCATCCCTCCCCTAAAGGGAAGAAAGATGACCACCCCCGCAACCTTTAATGACACAGCCTTTGGAAAAGTCAAGCATATATCTGAAAGAGGCTTTCCAAATTCTCCAGAGATGAGGGGAATTGATGCAGCCCGAATGCAGCAAAAATGCAGCAAAAGACCAAATGCAGCAAAAAAAATAGAGAGCCTTAAGATTATGCAGAGTTACAACAGTGATTCAAATCAACCACCCACAGGCAAAAAGACCACACTTGGCACAGGTGCCAGGCAAGGCCTCTCTCTGAAGCCTTGGCTGGGCGTAACATTCCCAAGCCCTGCCCACCTGCTTCTGGGATTAACTACCGCTTTACAAATGGGTCTATTTGAGGCTCCTTTTTTTTTTTTAATAAGTAAGAGGATTAAGGGTGGAATATTTAGTCCTACAAATTTGGAGCTTAAAATACAATAAAGGAAGCTCCTAAGAAGTACCCACTACTCTGGGAGGTGGCAGGGAGGATGTCTTAGATAACCAACACATTTTAAAGTCATTCACTGCCGTTCCCCTTAATCTGGCCCATCTTCACCTTATAAGAACACATCTTCTAGCTTCTAGCTACTTTCCAGAGATAGGGACACTGGGGCTCATCAAGGTTTATAAGGAAGCATATTCGGGGTGCTCAGTGAGCAAAGATACACCATAAACATCTCCCTGCGATAAGTTTAACACTAAGAATCCATGAGGTTGGGGGAGTCTAAAAACTCTATGCTGTACTTTCTGTCCTTAATTAGGATTGATGCTGGAAGCATGACTGATGGGTGAACCCACACATGCATCCTCTCTGTGTAGGTTTAGAAGGCTTGGGGAAAGTAACACTGATCCAAGCCCCTCATGTTTCTATCACTCTTTGGAAGGGACTGCTTTAGAAGCCACGTGGTGGTGGTGGTGGTAGAGGTGGTGGAGTGTTACACACTGAATTCCATGCCTGTTCCCCACAACCACCCCTGCTCCCTGTAATTCCTATGAGAATTCACACTGGAATTGGAAAAAGAAATGGTTACAGAGGACTGTTCCTTAGCTTAGTTGTTCAGCATTTATCAGTGTGAAAACCCAAGATGACAACAGGATTCAGAGTGGCAGGTACCTTCCACTTAACCAGGGTCTCTGAGAAGAAAAGGCTAGAAGTTGCATATTTTTGGGGCACTCACATGTAACAGGGCTGGGTAAGAGGCACTCATCATAAAAATGGCAAGAAAAAGTGTGTTACAAGATTTCCCCCCAGCTTCCTTTTGTCGTGTCACGGTCCCACTGCAGAAAACAAAGGTCTTGGAGAAAAAGTGGATTTCTGAAGTTGGCCCTCTGTGAGAGACCTTAATCCTATCCAAGAGGAAGACAAATAACCTTCCTTTTCTGAAAATCCTAGGAAAAACCCACACATATAATGAATTATTCACAAAGGCTGAACCTAAAAATGAGAGAGGGAGAAATATAGAAAGATGAAAAGATGGGCAGAAAGAGAAAGCAAAGACCTGGTGTCTGTCTGTATCTCTCTCTCTCTCTCCCCCAACCCCTTGCTTGAATAAAAGGATATTAATTAGAGTTGCATTAAGGTTCCATCCTTTATGTCTTTGTGGTCAGTGATAAGCAAAATAAGATCAGCAGAGTCACCCCTGATGGACTGAATTGCACATCTGGGCTTTGGTGTCTGGTGAGCTGTAGCTTTCCAGGCAGCCCTGTGCATGACGTAAGGGAGGCGGCTGACCTGCTCATCGAACACATGGAGTCAAAGGTTTGCAAGAGTTCTGAGAGCTTAGCAAAGCTTCACTCAGTTTATTTTCACCAAGAATATGAAGATTGAATGAAACCAGATGTTCCTATAAAGAAGGGGGAAAGCAACAGAGTTTGAGGGGGAAAAAACTCCTACACTCTGTACAGCAACGCTATAAAGAGATAAGTAATTTTGGATGGAGCTAATAATTTCAGAGTCTGGATGTTTCAGAAGAGGAAAAAAACAGGCCTGTTCTCGTTACTTTCCTCTTCCTCCTTTAATTCATAGCATGCACTGAGACTATTGCAGAAAAAGCAAGTGGAGGGAAATGGAGAAATAATGACATGCAAACCAACAGACAAAACTATCACATTCAGGATATTTTTGTCTCTATCCTCAAGTCTTTTCATTTCTGTCAAACTCCTTCACTCCAACTCATTTTCCAGGCTGCATCCCAATTACAAATGGTCCCCACAACAGGTCATGGCCTGGTTTCCAGAAGAAACATTACCCAAACTTCATATTAAAAGCAAAGCCAACAGGCAATTCAGAGATTGTCCTGGGATGCTCGGAAAATGAAGATCTTTCTCCTACAGCTTCAGTGCCAGCTGCAGTCACTATCTGTTTTACCATCCGCATCTGTGCACAGGTACCCAGAAGACATGAAGTCCTTCTGCATTATCTGGTCATAGGATATAATTACAGACTTCACCCTTGTTGGCTGCGGACGTCTTCCCTAATCAAGGCATCCCGACTCATGATTCACTAGAGTTACATCAAACCTGAAATTCTTACCAGGACCTCAGTCTACTATCCTGCAACGTGCTGCATATTTATAGACAACCAAAGCAGAAGAAAAGGATATGCCAAAATGGGAGATTTACAAACTAAAACTTTTGGTAATCCTCACCAAAATCCTCCAAAATAAATGGACAGTCTACAACGGGAGATTCATAATAATAAAGCATATAATCTCTGATTCAAAGTCAGAGTGCTCTGGGGATACAATGAAATTCTCTACAATAAGAAATCATGGATTAATGTCCACAGGTTCGCTGTGATGAGCTTCATTATCTCAGGGCTGCAAACATATCTGATCTTCCTGTCAGCCATGTTCATTTCCACATAAAACATGTGCTCCCCTGAGGAGACGACCAACGTGATAGGGGCATGGGGGGAATATCCTATTGCCCAACTCCGGAATAGAGTCTCCAAGGCAGACACACCACTTCTTCCCTTCACACCCCTGACCTGGAAAAGTTCAGACAAGTGTGGGGCATCACACAAACCATATATGAGGTGCTGTATGCCCACAGGGTAACTGGCCGGGTAACTGGCCCTGGGCATGAAAGAGTGAGAGCAGGTAAGCTGCAGCACGGTGAACACGGGAGGGCACTCAGAACAGCCAACTGCCAGAGAAGAAAAGAACCCTTCGGTTAGCTCTATTAGATGAGCATAAAAGAAAAGGAGGAATCATATAGAATGTAACATCACATTTTAAATCACATTAGCATTTTTAAAAAGAGTATGGTATCCACTGCAGAGGAAAGTGCCGTAAGAAAATAAAATTATCTCCCTATGCAGATGTAGCTTCCAAGAAAAATGAAACACATTCAGAGTAGGCTGTTGACTTGCCTCCATCTTCCATGCCAAATCTGGGCTGTCTTGGGTATTTCTTCCCATAAGAACTAGACCTCCCCTATTAATAACTGGATAAGGTTACCCTTCCCCTCCAAGTCGAGGTGAGGGTGTCCTAGAAGCATAACTTAAACCATTCCTTTTACCTAACCAATCTTTTCAGACAAACATGATGAAAGACCAGTAACACGCAGCATGAAGAGACCACTAACGCAGCACATAGAAATGTACATCATCCCCCTCATCCTAACATCATCCCCCTCGTCCTACAGTGACTTTCTGCAGCCTATGATAAAGTGTAAGTCTCAAAAGGTGTTGTAATACGAACAAAATTCCCAAGCATGCTAAATTTGCATGTGTCAATATGAAAGCAGGTCTTGGCATGTTTTCTGAACAACAGAACCACCTTCTTTTCTTAAAAAAAAAAAAAAAAACTGGCCCTTACAAAGAGCAAAGAAGTACTTCCTAAACTTTAATGAGCATATTAATTACATGGAGATCTTATTACGATGCAGATTCTGATTCAGCAGGATTGGAGTGGGGCCCAGGATTCTGAATTTTTAGCAAGCTCCCAAGTGATGTGGATGCAGCCCCTTGCTCTCTTTGAGAGGCAGGAATCTAGAAGACTTCACCTTGAACTGAGACCCCTCCCCACTTCAGGCAGGCTGAAATTTCTGAAGGACATCATTAATAATAACAACTAATGTTTATTGGGTAATTAGGTAATGTTTTAGGTGTGTGATATATATTAACTCATTTAATTCTCCCATTATTACTATCATCCTCATTTAACAGATAAGACAACTGAGTCACAGAGTAATGAAGTAACTTTTCAAGGTCACGGAGCTGGTGAAGAAACTAGGATTTGAACCCAGGCAGCCTAGCTCTATGGACAACCACTACCCAGACTGACTCCCAGTAAGACAAAGCAAGTTATTTTGGGAAGTTGGATGTTTAGAAAGGAAAGGAAGTTGAGACTAGGAATTTAGGTGCGTTTCCCACGGTAACCCAATGTTTCCACGTGGTCACCACCAGAGGGAATATATTAGTCAATTACATTGTACAGAAGAAAAAAAGTAAACATGGTGTATTTTACATTTTCCAACAGGGCTCCACTAAACACCTTAGCAGATGTTCTCTGAACACTGTTACCACAGCCTACATGCTGTAGAACCACTGTGAAATTTCCAACTATGCAGACAGAGGAGATCATTGGGACAGGGCTCAGGGCCAAGGCACAGTGCATGATGCTAAAATCAACTCCCTCGAGAGTCTCTGGTTTGACTCTCTTTGGTCCATTTTGGCCAAAGACAAGGAAAGGGAGGAGTAAGACTCACAGCCGCACCTTGCGCGCTCGCAATGCCTGGTGGAAAGGCGGTGTCTTTGCAGCGGAAGAGAAAACGTGAAAAGAGGTGACCGCGTGGTGTAGGAAACGTGCCTGGTCTCTCAGCCCGGAAGTACCCGAGGTGCTGAACCTGGGTAACTGGGGACCCCAGGGCCGCTGGGAGTTTCGGAGGCGCTGTCCGAGGTGCCAACGATGGCTGCTGGCACACTTTGCCACCCGCGGGGCAGTTGGGCGGCTTTGTCTACCGCAAAGAAAGGGAGGGCGCCTGTCTGAATAAACACGCCCCTAAATAGGGGCACAGCAAAGCAGCACCTGGTGGATGGGAAGGTTTCGAGAACTGTAGAAGGCAAGCGAGAAAGGAGGGCCCAGGCTGGGAAATCCGTAGACTGCCTAGAGGAATATTTGCAGCAGCAGCACACAACACAATGACATCTGTTGGCTTTGTGCAGCGCACCGGCAGGCGTGACTGCAGGGACCCGACCCCTCCCCCGCCCGAAACCCCCACCCTAGCTAGATACGTTCAACTCAGGCAATGGATGGCCCGGGATCACTCTGTGGGAGTGGAACAGGGGAGGGGAGTGCAGGGAGGAGGAGAGAGGGAGAAACCCAGCCAGGGGTGGCTGTGGGAGGATGCGAACAGCAGCAGGAAGAATATCTGCTTAGAGATGCTCCTTCGTTTCTAATGAGGGGTGCTGCCTAGAAGCACCACGCACCAGCCAATCATGGAGCGGCTGAGGCAGGAAACTAGGGAAGAAGGAGGGGAAGGCCAGAGGCTGGGGTGGGGGGAGTAGGCAGATGCCCAAGCCCTGGGGGAAAGGAGCTGGGTGCCTGGCTAACACTAGGGACTTAAGGCAGCTCCAGCTGCCTCACTGCTGCACACCTGGAGAGTGGGGGTGGGAAAGAGGGAGAATAGGGGAGAAAAGGAGGGGCCTCCTTTGCAGGTACATCCCTCCCAAATCTCCCTCCCAAAGTCCCATGTCTCTAACCCCACCCCCATATTTAACACCAGACCACTAGCTTGCCTCCTACTAATCGCCTTCACCACCCCACCACCCCCCAATTCCTAACGGCCTTGCCAGGCATCCAATCCTCAGTGAAGAACAAGGCAGCAAGCTGCCTAATCAGCAGCCTGCATTTGGTGTACTCGATTAAACCTGCAGAGCAGCTCCTTCCATGCCTGTTCACCCTGACACCACCACCATCAGAGATGGCCCCCACCAGTGCTTTTGGGAGAGCAGTTCCTTTGGAGCTAAGGAGAGAGAGACTGCGTGCACACCTCTGGCCTCGGCGGATGAATGCAGGCCCAGCAGACCCACCTGAATCCTGGGTACTGAGAGAGCAACCAGCTGGGTCAAGCACTAAGAAGTAAGAGTACCCAACCCAAGACCAAGGAAAGGATGGACCTGATGAGCTGCTCTCCCTTGGCTGAGAAGAGAACTCCAAGTTTGAGCTGTTTGGGCCATGGCAACAGAGATCACCTCCCCTGACAGACACTCATTCATGCCACTTTCAGTGGAACTTAAAAAGTCCCCAGAGTTAGCTGAGTCCCCAGTCAAAAGCCTGTTTTATTTATTCATTAGTCTATCTGTATACAGGATTTTGGCCCAGTGCTCTGGGAGCTTCTGAACTGATAAATCCCCTCATGGAGACTTGACTTCCCTACACGAAGACAGTGCAGTATCTCCTGGCTGGCGGGGATAGAGGCAGAGTGGCTGGCTTAAAGGGAGGAAAATGAGAACTGATTATGAAAGGAAGCATTGGGGCAGCCCAATCTTTGTAGAGTGCGGCATGTGAAGGGAGTAGGGGTGGGGAGGGGGCTGGGAATCAGACAAAGCCCAGCCCAGAAAGGGACGCACCCAGGGACACTGGAGATTTCCACACAGGAAAAATAAAAAACCAAAAGTCTTACCTTGAAAAAAACACTAGTGCACAAACCGGTCTCCAAGGCACCAAGCTTGCCCCTTAGATGCACCGCTTCAGCAAAGGGGCAAATTGGCACCAGGAAGGGGGTGGGGGATACATTCCATGCTAGGTCCCCCGCTTCACCCGAAGAAGGGGGAGAGGGAGTTATGGTGGGCAAGAAAGGATATGGCCAATCGATGAGCTTCTTGGCATATTTCCTGACAATGTTATCTTCTCCGAAGATGAACAGGGATCTGTTGACGGTGAAACAGTTCTGCCGGACGGGAATGGGGTTGTACAAAGCCATAGTCCGCGCCCTCTGCGCTTTCGTCTGCTTGTAGGCGGCCGCCTGCCCCGAGGCCGGCACGGGGGTTCCTTGCCGGTTCCTGCTCTGGTCCGAGTCTCCATCGCCCGACCCCGGCCTGGCGACCACCGCCTCCCCGAAGCGAGCCATCCTGAAGTTTAAACAGACAGAAGACACACAAAGGTGATCGCAGCCGAACACCCGCACACAGCAACAAGCAGAAAGACACAGGGAGACTCAGAGCCGCATCCAGACAGGCACGGGGACCACCGCCTCTGTGGAGCTCCGCGAGCCCTTCGGAGAGGCAGCAGCAGCAGCCCACCGCTGTGAACTGTTGAATCTAAATGCAACCTCTGCGAAGCTCCATTCCTCAAGAAGGAAAAAAAAAAAAAAAACGGGGGGTAGGGCTTGGGGGTGCTCAGTTTCTGAAGGAAAATATTTTTTTCAAAATGCCAGTGTGTGGTGGTGTTCAGGGATCACAGAGGAGAGGGGTGGAGTAGGCTGCTCTTCAAACATAGCTCCTCTTCTGGCAGACGCACCACCTAGTTCTGGGAGAGAGGCAGGCACCGGCCCGCTAGGTAACAGTTTCGTGATTTATTGGTTGGGGGAAGGGGTAGGAGGGAGGGGAAAATGAAAACAAAAGAACTTTTTTTAAAAAAATAAAAACGAGGACGGGGTTACGGTGACATGCTTTATAACGCCAACCCCCGCGAGTCCATCTAAGAAATTCCACCACGAAGACTTGGGTCCTTAAATCTACCAGCAGAGAGGCATCCAAAGGTTGGAGAAAGAGAAAGGAAGGAGGGAAGAGCGATATTGAGGTTCCTGCGTAAACCGCAATGCCCAAAATCTCAAAATAAGAAGTCGATCCAAGTGGAGAGGGACAAATGACTTCAAAGCTCCTGCGCTTGGGCTAGAAGTTGAGCAGCATCCAGAGAGCAGCGAAGCCCGAGTGCCAGCATCCGCCCGGAGCGCTCGCCACCGCCGCCTCCCCGGATCAGCATGCAACAGCGATCCGCGGCTGCGCCGCCGAGAGGGCGGGAGCGCGAGCGGGCGGGCGGCGAGCACCGGCGGGCGAGGAACAGGTTGCAGCCGAGCCTTCGGCGGCCTGGCAACACGCTTGTCCACAGACCGAACTTCCTCACTAACGGCTCGGTCTTCCTCTTCCACCCAGGCAGCGCCCTCGGCGGAGCACTGGCGAAGATGCGGAAGGAGAGAGGGGAGGCGAGGCAGGGGAGGGCGAGCGGAGCGCAGAGGCGCAGCGAGGCGCGCGAGAGCGCCCGGGAGAAGCGGGGGAGGAGCTGGCGAGGCGGGAGAGGCGGGGACGCAGCCGGAAGGCTGGAGGTTCCTGGGAGGTGAGGCTGGCTTGCCTTCTTGATTTATGTGGCCAAAGGGTAGCGGCCACCGCTGCAAAGGTCCAGTGAAGAGTCCCCTTTCCCCCAAGTAAAGCCGAGAGGAGAGAGGCAGGCGCAGCCGGCGACGCGGCGGAGTCTCCGCAAGAGAGCGAGGGCCTGGCGTGGGGCGCACACGCACGCGCGCCTTGGATCCCCGCAGAGAGGTGTCCCCAGGGCTGTGCCCTGCTCGGTGCCGGGCGCGCTGCCACGGGCCCACCGCCGCCCTAGCGAGGAGGCCGGGCCTTTGCGCGCCACGCTCCATGGCTGCATCGCTGCTCCTCCGCACCTCCGCACCTCCCAGGCTCCACGAACACTGCCAGGGATTTCCAAGGAGAAGGCAGCACCCTCTCCCCATCTCCCCACTTAGCATCTCGGAAGCCCCGTGGGGGAGGCTGGGACCTCTGGGGGTTCTACACTCTGCTGTTGGCGCTGGCTCCTGGCAGGACCTTCTGCCCTCACGGGGCGGCCTCCTGGTTCCTCGCTGGCGGAGCCCTGCCCCACCTCTCCTAGAAGGGCCCTCCATGGTGAGTTATGGGCTAAATCTACCCTTCTCGAAATCTGAACAATCAGAACGATCCCCTCATCTTTTATTCCCAAATAAGCTCCACGGACTTTCTCAAACGCACCCCATTAATGTAGAAAAAAACAGAATTGGTATCTGAGCTGCAGAGGTGGGAAAGGTGGACTCCAAGCCCCAGGAGAATGCTCCTGTGCTTAGCAGCCAAGCCCTTCCCCACAGGTGACTGGTGGTTTGAACTGAGGACAGAGACCAGCTGTCCCCTCCCATCTCCACACTAGGTGGGGCATACCGTCCTCTGCGTTTTCTTCTCTTGGCTCAACACATAGTCCTGTCCAAATCCTCCCAACCCGAGCAATGGAAGGGAAGAAGGAAAGGAGGGGCTGAGGAAGGGAACAAAGACACTGACCAAAGCCCCGAGGTTGGAAACCATGGGTGAGTATGGCTTCCCGCCTGTGTAGTGAGATTAACTGTTGAGAAGCGCATGGCACGTGTGTTCTGCGGGTATGTGTCTATGTGTGGGCAAGGCCATGTGAGCACTGACGCGTGTCTATTGTGTGAGAATGTATGTGAGTGTATGTGTGTGTGTGAAGGAAAATTCTCTGAGTACTGGAAATCCAAAGGAATGGCCTAACATGTCCAGCCTGCTGCCCCTGGGGAAGGCGTTTGACCTTCTGATGCAGGGGAGCCCACTGAAATTACTATTCAAGGTGAGTCAGCTCTAATTGTTATTTTGATTTCACATCACTGCCTTACTCTGTCCTTCCTCCTGCTTTAATCAGAGGGTCTTCTTCTGTCTAAATACCTAGTCGGAAGTGGAATGGAGGGAGGTTGGTGCTGTGAACCATGAGGTCCCATCAGCCAGTCAGTCACTTAGAACTAGTCCCAAGTGGCTATCTCAACATTCCTGTAAACTACATAGGGGTAGAAAAAGGCTTTTAGAAATGATTAAGTGTATGTCGCTGCTTTCAGACTACCTAATCCACAGCACAAAATTCATTCAGATCATTCAGTTGAGAAGTATTTTTGAGTACCTTCCACGTGCCAGGCACTGTTTTAGGCACTGAGGATACAATAATGAACAAGATGGGTGATGACATAAATCATGTACCTGCTTACACTAGATTACACTAGATTGCATAACCTCACAGGCCAGAAAGCTTCAGGAACTTCACTTTCATGCTGTCCTCTCACCCCTTTGCTTTGTGGTCCTGCCTCAGCAGGCTAGCAGGTGGCATACCTTCTTGTTAACGCCCAGAATAAGCAGGACTCACTAGCCTTTTACCTCCCAGGTGTAGTTTTTGGAACATCAGAGATCCCTGACTTGTCTCTTCAGTGTTATCAGATGTCAGCAGAGATCCAGTACTCCATGTCCTGTGTTCTCTGTGGCTGTTGTAATTCTCTAGAGCCCTAGAATGCTGAAGACGGGATAGTACATGTGCAAATGTGATGACACACTGGAGTTGCTATCTGCCTTCTTGCCTTCGAAAAAACACGGATCATAAGTGCATAGGTTGGGAATAAGGTGGAATAACTTGGAACTTTTGGCGCCTATGTAGGTGAGTTAAAAGGGATGATTCTTGGAGGGTGCAGTCAAAAAGGAAAGGGGCAAACATAAAGGCATAATGGCTTTGGGAAGAGAGTTGGCCTCAGGGCAGGAGTGCTAGCAGGAAAACAGACTCTCATCTTCCACCCCCACCTGGGGCTGTCATAGCTCTGGAGAGCTTTGAAATCCATGAATTTCTATATTGGTTTCATGCTCTCTAATCCCCCATTCTACCAGCCCCCAAGGCAGCTACAGTTGTTGATTTTGTTTTATTTTTTAATAGAGATGGGGGGGGGGTCTCACCATGTTACCCTGGCTGGTCTGGAATTCCTAGGCTCAAGTGATTCACCTGCCTCAGCCTTCCAAAGTGCTGGGTGAGCAATCGCACCTGGCCAGTGGCTACAGTTTTTATGGTTGAATAATATATGTGCTTAATAGTTTTCAGTTTACATAAACTCCACAGCTGACTCTCACTCCAAACTTCTGAGGTGAGCCTGGCAATACATGTATCACAACCCTTATTTGACAGGCAAAGCAGCAGGGTTTCAGCAATGTTAAGCCGTTTGCCCATGTTTGGTAAGAGGCAGAGTGTGGACTTCTAACACATCTGACTTCCAGTCTGTAGCTCTTTCTAAAACCCATGCTGCCCTTCAGGGAAGCAATAGTGTAATTCTAAGTTGTTCGTCAAGAGAAGAAACTATACAGTGACACTAAGCCTATGGAAATGCTATGCTTACCATCCTCAAATTGAATGTGATCAGAGGCCAAGTGTTCCTGGCACCATGCCCTCAAGATCCAGGAGGATTCTCAGAAAAAGTTCACGATCAGAATATTGCAGTCATGCTCTTCATATGGGAATTTGGTGGGCATTATCTTTCCAGTGCCCCGAGTTCCACTATCCTATTAAAGACCCACAAATGGAAATGTGGAAAATCAGCAATTAGTCATAACTCTGACTGGAAACCAGTTTGAAGACCATCTGAAAATCCCTTTCCAGCCTCAGAGTGACAGTAACTGTATTTTCCTGTTGTCAGAGCACCATCTACTGGTCACTTGTGAGATGTCACTGTGAGCCCAAGTGCTTGGCAGCCCAGCACCCTGTGCGCTATGCCTCAGAGTCCAGACATTCCTAGGCTCTGACCTCTTGTTAACAGCCCTCTACTCCCCTATGGGACTTCGTCGAGGTCCAAGCCCTAAATTTCACCACAGTGCAGCCAGCCCATCTCACAGTACTCGGAAAGTGCAGCCCCACACACTGGGCACAAGGTCAGCACCACACACACCCTCCCAAGTGAAGATGGGCTTACCAAACGCTCCACACGTTTTTCTGCAAGCAGTGACCTGCCAAGTGGAAACCCAGCAGGAGCTAAGGAAGCAAGTGGAACACTTTCCTAGTCTATCAAGCCCATGAAGACTATTCATTTCAAAGCATTTATCCTGCAGCCCTTCTTCTGCAGTGTATCATTGAGCTGCAATCAGGAGTGAAGGGGACTGGTAGGCAGTCCCTCCAGCCTCTTCTGGAAAAGGCAGAAAACAAGGTGTCCACACTGCTGCAGACCAGACAGGCTGTGGGAGTTTGTACTAAGACAGCTCGACACGAGTGGCAAAGCTGGAGACGCAGTTTGCCTATTACCCTCATTCTGAAGCTCTTCCCAGATATGTCAGGCCTTGGGCCATCTTCATAAGAGATTTTAACCCATCACTGAGAAGTCTGTGGATCTGGGCCTCATCCAGAAGGCCTGTGCCCCTCCCATCAGGCCTGCTCCTTCATCTTCCCCCACTCTGACAGTTACACTCAGATAGCTTATGCTTAAGTTATCAGAGCCCCTTTCGTTCTATTTTTCCTTCGTTGAGCTTTTCCAAGAAATAGACTCTTATGCAAAGCAGTGCTCTAGGGAACATAATGCAGAGAGGATTTGGGAGTGGGTTCTTAAGAAAAAAGTTGGCAGGCGACCATGTGCAAATGCATAGTGGAGCAGAGGAGCATTATGGCAATGCAGACATCTTGGGAGTCTGGTGGCTTTCACAATACCTCACAGCCCTTACTTGGGTGAAAACATAACTTCATATCCTTATGTAATGTCCGTCCCTAGAATCAGCATCTCTCAAACCTAAGCCTGAGAAGCCCCACATGCCAGCGTGCTATCAGCTAACCACAGGTCAGCAAAGTTGGCCTTAAAATATTTTAAAAACCATTCATGTATGACAACCCATCACTTCCTGGGCGCCATCTGTAGTATTATCTCATTGCATCTTTGCAGCAGGACTGTGAGGCACATTCTCTTATCTGACACCCAGAGGGTCAGGTACTTATCCAAGTGCACATAGCTAGGAAATAGCAGAGCTGGATCTCCTAATACTAAGGACAGGATTCTTTGCAATGTGTGGCCATTATTAACATACTGCATGTCAAAATAATATTTTCCTTGCTTAAGAGTCCAGTCATAGGCAGGATCTTGGGCTTTAGAGAGGTAAGGCATGACCTTGAACCAGAGAGTCTCCCAGAGGGTTTAATTGCAAACCATTGTGCCCCACTGGGCATACATACCATTCTGCCCTACTGGGCTGTTATGAAAATTAAGTTAGTTAATATGTATGAAGCTCTTAGAACAGCACCTGGCACACAATAAGTGCTACATAAGTGCTTGTTATGTACATTTCAGCTTCAGTAGCTGTGACCACGGTAACATATGAAAACACTGCATGTCTACAGGCTTTCTGCATGTCTACGGACTTCAGAAGTGCAGCCAGGGATGAACATACTCTAATGCGTGCAGGGTGGACAGAGGAGCAAAGACATGTCAGTACCTGAGATCAGGTCAGAAAGAGGAAGAAAGGAAAAAAAAATAGTAAAGACCAGTGTCTGGAGACCCAAAGGCCATGATACCTGAGAGAGCTGTGTGTTTGTTTACTTATTCATGAATTCAGAAACCCATTTAACAAATGCTCATTAATCCCCTTTGATGTGCCACACATTGTTCTCTGGGGTTCTGAGGCTCAGAGATAAATTAGACATAGTCACAGCCTCTAGGAACTTACAGTTCAAAAGAGAAGATGGGAAAACCTACCCGCGAAGGGCTCGAATACAAGGCAGGATGTGGAGTGCACCACAGGAGAGCACTGGGAGAGAAGAGCGGGGAGCCATCCCCTCCCACTGGAGGCAGCCAGAAAAGGGAAGAATCCGAAAGAGACCTCTGAAAGAGCTAGTATTGGTGGCATGGAGCAGCAGCCTGGAGCATGAGTGTTTAGGATGTGGGGGGTACACAAGATGCCTGGGGTCGATTAGTCAATCGGCGTTTTTATTTTCTTTCAATGTATCTAGGATCATGAAGATTATAGCATTACCACTTCAGTCCTTTCTTTTCCATAAGATGAGGTCACTGTTCAGCCCAGAGAAAATCCAAAAATATGCTTACCCTAATAGATATTAACCTTTATTGGGAAAGTTGATTTGGAGGTTCAGAGTTTAGCCCTAGACAGCAAAAGATCCCACGCCCACCACCATCTGCCTCTCCTCCCATCCTCAGGGCCCAACCTTGCTTCTCAGCCAAAGCAAAGTGCCGCAGGAGGACTCAGAGTGCTCCAGCTCCCACTGATGGGGGTGAGCAGAGCGTGAGAACAGCCGGCAGGAGCACATCCATCCATCCGCCCCCACGACCTCTTGATTCAGAAAACACAACACAGCCCACACCTTGCAAAGCCCGCTGAGCCCGGCTGGGGTCATGCCGATTCATTCATTCAGCAGACGTGCAATTAGCACCTTCCTCGTGTCAGGCATCCTGTCAGGGGCTAGCTCCAAGGAGGCAGTGCCTAGGAGAAGGAGCCCAGGTTGGATTTGTGTCTTCTGTCTCTTGATCCACTCCCTACATTTCTCTCTTGAAGATAATGCCGCAGTAACAAAAAATGCAGCTCACAGTTGCAGTCAAGCCTAGAGGGGCCCTGAAGGCCCAGAGAAGAGAACGAGATTCCACTGCACCCACCAGTCTTGCCTCTCCAAGGACCCTTTGTGTTGGAATCATCAGCAGATTAAGCCACCACCTGTCCATCACCACACCCTCTCTCTCCCACTCTCTCCTACACTGAGCAGCTGGTTACACCCACCTGGTATAAAATAATCAGAGTGAAGAAGGCATTCCCATATGATATGGACTTGAGGCCAGTTTTGAAATGTACACCTGGGCAGGCCATTTACTAGCTCTGCCCTTCCCGCTCCACAGAAATTGCTCTAAGACTCCTACTGAACCCTAAGGGTCCTTTACTTCAAGGTTATATCCTCACCTGCCATTGCAGCTGCCCCCTCCACACCACATCTAGCTCCTAGCCTTCACCTTTCACCTTGTTTCCAGACCCAGGTGTCCGGTGAAGTTATGGGTAGCTACATATGGATTGTCCCTCATCCCCAAACTCAATGTGGGTAAAAGTGAAGTCATTGCAATTCCTTCAAAACAAGCTCCCCCTCCTAAAATGCCAGTTTCTATGCACGTTTCATTGTCATCGCTTAACTTCAGTGGCTCCTCACTGCCTATAAAGTGGCCAAACGCCTTAGCCTGACACTTCAAGGCAATCAGAATTCAACCTATCTTTCCAACACCGTTTCCTCGCATACCATAGTATGAGATACATAAATAAACATGCCACACCCACTCCTGCCTCAAAGCCCTGCTCACAGCACCTGCCTCACACTGCCCCAAGAACCTCCTTCCTCTTCTCTGCTTCTCCCACTCCTAGGGCTTTCTGTGCACAGTTCAGTTCAAATCTGCTCTCCCATCAAGCCTTTCATAATTGTTCCTACTCCTATAAACCTTACCTCCTATAAACTCACAGAGCTTCTGTATCGTTCATAGTAGTACCGTGTTTTCTCACTGATACTGTCATGACTGTAACTTCACCATTATATTCATATTTAATTTTTCAATTATGTATGCCTTATCTCCTCAACTATGGTGTAAGCTTCTCAAGAGTAGAGGACATATCTTTCCCTTTGTTTTATTACCTAGAGTGCCTGTATTATGTTATCCTCATAGCAAGCCTTTGCAAAATAAATCGTCAATGAATGCCTGAATCTGCAGCAACTGTTATTGGTGAAAAAGGGTTTGAATGTCAGTCAGGTATCTGGCCCTTGTCTGAGGACCTACCCTTCCCCTAATACATTCTAGCTCTGATGAGGAGCCTTTCTGTGCTGCCAGGTGTTGCCAGCTTCTTCTTGTGAGTTGAGTGGCCATCAACCTAGATGATAGAAACAGGAATAAATGTACTTCTCTTGGAGATTAAGTGCCTCTAACTCAGGGGGAACTTCTCCAGCACACTAACTGCCCAAGCCCCATCTTATCAATCATTAAACAAGAGGGTTCATTGTCTTATGAGGAATATCTCTTGCTCTTAGAAACAGAGTTGAAATAAGATCTGGGGAGTCAGTTATTAAAAGGAAATGGCTCCCTACCTAAAGAATATTTTCAGATCCCTTTCCACAGAAAATTAAACATAAAATTTGAAAGTCCTGCTTTAAAAAAATAAAAACATTAATTGGTTCTAGCACTTCTTTACAAAAAAAAATAAAAAAGGCAAATGTCATCATGCCTATTTCCCTTATGAAGAATTACATAAGAAAATGACACACACATGTTTGCAAAGACCCATGCATGCTACATTCTGATCTGATCCCAAGTTCTGTCAGCCAAGTGTACAAACACACAAGTTATCTTCACGTGCTCCGGGAGCCTTCAGACAGGCTTAATGCAGTACTTTCAAACGTGAAGAGTGACAGGCGCTTCTGCAGATTTCTGAATATTCCCAATGTGCCATTTACAAATTGGAAAGGTGGAAATGTAATTCTCAATCAAGAGAGACTTTCTGAAATACTCCTCTGTAACAGTGCTGACAAGCCAGCTCCTTGGACACACACAAATACACACACTCACGATTTAGCTTTTTCCTTTAAAGACTTGAAACTTTTCATAAAACCACCCCATCACTGGATCATATTTTTCAGTAATATTCTCCCATATGTGATCAGTTATTAATAGAATAATTCAGAGCTTCCAGTTTTGCTACTTTCTTTTTGTTTAAATAATCTCTATTTTCATATTGCAAATTCTGGAGCTATAAAAAAATCAAAGAAAAATGGACATGGATCAAACAAGGAAAGAATAATCACAAAGAAAGTATAGGTGATGCTGTTCGTATTATTTGTCCTGGGTATTAAATACTATGTGCAAGGCTCCACGCTAACTAGATTCACTCTTCTTATTTCTCAGAATAAGTCCATGTGGTAAGTGCTGTTATAAACCCCATTTTACAATAAGAGAAGCAAGACTGGACGAGAAATGACTTCCCTGATGGTCACATAGGTGGCGGGTGACATAGCAGAAGGTCAGTCCTAGGTCCACCTGACTTCGAAACCCATTATCTTAGCCACTTTAATTCCTCTCACTGATATCATTAATAGAGATTTGAGCTAGGGCATAGAGATTTCATGATGATTGCGCAGTTCCAAGAGGCAAGAACATATCCAGACTCTACAGATGGTGCCAAAGGGCCTCAGAATAAATGAGTTATCAGGGTGGAAACAATACCAGCAGGCTTGCCCCTCAGTCCTGCTTGGGTTTATAGCCTTACGTGCAAAAATGGCAAAAGTAGTGCCTGCCCTCTGAACCGCGTGGGGCGACCGATAAACCAAATGTGACGATACATTCTTAGCCCGACCCACTGCTGCCACTGCTGCTGTCATCGTGCACTGCAATATCCCAGAGCAGCAGGAGTGCGGCCAAGAACTGAGTGCTAATTCAAAACTTATTTCAGCCTTCAAAACTTCTCAGAATTCAAAGGGTCTGCTATTGCCCACAATTTATGCATGATGAGCACGGTTTTACGCCGCTTACTTTTTCTTCAGTGAATGGCTAAGTCTATCCAAAGGGTCCCAACCCTGAACTCCCTGGTAGGTCAGCCTCAGGTAGCTATCCGCAAAAGGTATCGGCCAAACTCTGGAGAGGTCAGGAAGGAAGGGAAGGGAGGAAGGGGGAAAGCCATAGAAAATAAGGGTCTGCTGCATCGTAGATACAAATATTGTGCAGTGCTGTGCTCAGCAAATCCAGGGGTAGCACTGCTCCACCATTCAGGAACATCGATCCTGGTCATTAGTTCTAGCTTTAATTTTTTTTCATGAATACTGTTGCTGCCAGTGTGTGCCACCAAAGGACTCCGCAAATTTAAATCCTCCTGCATCTCAACTTGTTGTTTTCCTGCCTGCACTCCAGCAGGTGAAACACCCACAGACTCACAGTGCTCTGGGCTGTAGAATTCACAGGAGTCTATAATGTTCAGGTTATTTTTAAACTTTGAGGCCACTCTCCCTCCTCACGAACAGCAGGCCTGCCATTTAGAACGGTGTTTAACCCACACCCCACCTACTTTGAAACTTTAGCTTTTTGTGTTAAAAGAAGCAATACCTCAAGCGTGTGTGCGTGAACACACACACACACACGCATCTAAAAACTAAAGACAGTCACTAGCTCACTGGGGGTGAAAGACCCAGGTCACAGATTGATGTTGAGATTGTAGAGATGATGGGTATGAAAATGCTTTGTAAACTCAGTTGCCTGCCACTATACGTGGTATTACTATTATATTTACAGGTACAGATACCAGGCATTATAGGTGATGTCAAAGACAGCTTCCTTTTTTAAAAAATAAATTTAGGCCGGGCGCGGTGGCTCACGCCTGTAATCCCAGCACTTTGGGAGGCCGAGGCAGGTGGATCATGAAGTCAAGAGATCGAGACCATCCTGGTCAACATGGTGAAACCCCGTCTCTACTAAAAATACAAAAAATTAGCTGGGCATGGTGGCGCGTGCCTGTAATCCCAGCTACTCAGGAGGCTGAGGCAGGAGAATTGCCTGAACCCAGGAGGCTCAGGTTGCAGTGAACTGAGATCACGCCATTGCACTCCAGCCTGGGTAACAAGAGAGAAACTCCGTCTCAAAAAATAAATAAATAAATAAATAAATAAATAAATAAATAAGTAAATAAATTTAATTGCATACATTTGAGATGTACAACAGGATATTATGGGATACATATAGATAGGAAAATGGTTACTACAGTGAAGCAGATTACCGTCCATTATCTCACATAGTTACTTTTTCTGTGACAAGATCAGCTGATAACTACTTATTTAACACAAGTCCCTAATACAATATAATTTTATTAACTTTATTCCACATGCCCCACACTAGGTCTCTAGACTCATTCGTCCTACATACCTGCTACTTTGTATCCTTTGATCTGCCTCTCCCCACTTCCTCCTCCAGTTCCCCACACCCACTGGTGCTAACCACTGTTTCATTCTCTATTTTATTCTACATATGTGAGATCATGCAATATTTTTCTTTGTGTGTCTATTTCACTTACGATAATATCCTCCAGGTCCATCCATGCTGGGGCAAATGGCAGGATCTACTTCTTTTTTAAGGCAGAATAACAATCCAGTGTGTGTGTGTGTGTGTGTGTGTGTGTGTGTTTACATACACTACATTTTCTTTATCCATTGACAAACATTTAGTTTTTTCCATATCCTAGTTATTGTAAATAATGCTGCAATGAACGTAAGAGTGCAGATATCTTTATGAAGTGGTGATATCAGAAAAGGAATTACTTTCACTGAGGGTGAAAGACCCAGTTTACAGAATGATGCTGAGATTGTTGAGATGATGTGTATGAAAATGCTTTGTAAACACAGAGTGTCACACCATGGTGGGTGGTACCATTGTTATGTTTTCAGGGACAGACACCAGCCATCATAGATGATGTCAAAAAACAACCTGTAGGCCAGGCACGGTGGCTCACACCTGTAATTCCAGCACATTGGGAGGCTGAGGCGGTGGATCACCTGAGGTCAGGAGTTCGAGACCAGCCTGACCAAAATGGTGAAACCCTGTCTCTACTAAAAATACAAAAATTAGGCAGATGTGGTGGCGCATGCCTGTAATCCCAACTACTCAGGAGGCTAAGGCAGAAGAATTGCCTTAAACTCGGGAGGTAGAGGTTGCAGTGAGCCAAGATCGCACCACTGCACTCCAGCCTGGGTGACAGAATGAGACTCTTGTCTTAAAAAAAAAAAAAAAACCTGTTATTTCCAAAAGGGAATTATATCACTACAAGCAAAGCATTCAAGGCCCTTTATTTGCCCAAAGAGCCAGACAGAAGTTGGCCAAGAGGTGTTAGGTTATAATTTTCTTCAAATTAATTACATTTTTTTAATTGAAAAACATTGGGAGAAAAGGGAAAGAAATTCTGAAAACAACCAAAAGAGTATTAAGTTAAAAAAAATCAAAGAAACTCTTCAAAGCAGCAACAATAACCGACATGTGTGCAAGGCCGAAGCACCATATGCCTTGTTGATGTGCACGAGAATCCTACAAAGTAGGTATGGTGAGCTCCAGCCATTTCTCAAGGCGAGAATTCCATTTGACCCAGCAATCCCATTACTGGGTATATATCCAAAGGATTATAAATCGTTCTACTATAAGGACACATGCACACGAATGTTCATTGCAGCACAGTTTACAATAGCAAAGACCTGGAACCAACCCAAATGCCCATCGATGATAGACTGGACAGGGAAAATGTGGCACATATACACCATGGAATATTATGCAGCCATCAAAAATGATGAGTTCGCGTCCTTTGTAGGGACATGGATGAACCTGGAAACCATCATTCTCAGCAAACTGACACAAGAATACAAAATCAAACATCGCATGTTCTCACTCATAGATGGGTGTTGAACAATGGGAACACATGGACACAGGGAGGGGAGCACTATACACTGGGGTCTGTTTGGGGAGAGATAGCATGGGGAGAAATGCCACATAAAGGTGAAGGGGAGGAAGGCAGCAAATCACACTGCCACGTATGCACCTATGCAACAATCTTGCGTGTTTTTCACATGTACCCCAAAACCTAAAATGCAAGAAAGAAAGAAAGAAAGAAAGAAAGAGAAAGAAAGAAAGAAAGAAAATCACACATTCTTGCAGAGGCACACTAGAGAAAAAAAAAAAAAGATCAGAGAAACTAAATTTCTACACTAAGATCACACACAGCTACACTGGGAGCCTGGGCCTGCCTGATACCAGAGGCCACATCTTACTACTGCCCTTTGCTATGGTTTGAATGTTTGCATCCCCTTCAAAATTCATGTTAAAACTTAATCCCCAATGCAGAAGTATTAACAGGTAAGTTCTTTAGGACATGATTGAGCCATCAGGGCTAATCTCATGGATGGGATTAATGTTCTGTGAAAGGGCTGGAGAGAAGAAGCTAGGCCCCTTTTATCCATCAGCTTTCTGCCATGTGAGGACACTGCCATCAGTTACTCTGGAGGAAGCAGCATTCAAGGAAGCAAATACCATGTCCTCGACAAACATTGAACCTGCCAGCGCTTTGATCTTTGACTTCCCAGCCTCTGTAACTGTGAGAAATACATCTGTGCTGTTTATAAATTACCCGGTCTAGAGTATTTTGTTACTGGAGCAAAAATAGACTAAGACAACCTTACTGCAAGAGACAAGCTGAAGGAGAAATTGTAGCCCGAAACTTAAGACTAGATGAGGAGAGTTTCAAGGGCCCAGAGGAGAAGAGTAGGGGATCACTCAGGACTTGAGAAGAGCCAAGGAGTAGGCACAAAGCCTCCTCCAGCCTTTACCTGGGAACCGTAGGCTTTGCGTGAACGCAGATCCCCATGTAACCACTTGGCCATCAAGGCTATGGAGAACAGGATGGCACAGACAGAATCAATCATAGAAGGTCCCCAAATGTCCTCCCCTTGGTGGCATACCTCTCAGGGGAAAAGGCACTGTTGCCACAGTGCCCTAGGAACCTATTAGAAAATAAATCAAGGCCAGATGTGGCAGCTCACACCTGTAATCCCAGCACTTTGGGGAGCCAAGATGGGAGGATCACTTGAAGCCAGGAGTTTGAGATCAGCCTGGCCCACATAGTGAGCATCTGTCTCTACAAAAAAATAAAAATAATTAGCCAAATGTTTTGGCACATGCCTATAATCCCAGCTACTCAGGAGGCTGAGATGGGAGGAATGCTTGAACCCAGGAGTTCAAGGCTGCAGTGAGCTGTGACCACACCACTGCACTGCAACCTGGGTGATAGAGATCCCAACTCCAAAAAAAAAATGTTTTTAGAGACTTTGTCTCAAAAAAAAAAATCAAGCAGCTCACTCACGCTCACTTGTGCGTTATCGTGCGTGCTCTCTCTCGCTCTCTCCCTCTGTCTCTCTCTTGCTCTCTCTCTCTCTCTGCAAATCTTTTAACCAAAGCTCCTAACGTGCAGGAGGGATGACTCACTGGAGAGCCTCCTCCACTCCCCCTCCCTCCTCACCCTCTGGCTGAAGCACTGAAAAGTGATAACATGATAAGGTGGCTCAACACTTTTACAGCTAAATATGTTCCGGGGAATTTTTTCACCCCAGAGTCTGTTTCCCTGGAGGCTACTAGGGTGTGCATGCATTCTTATGTATCGGGACTCAGCATGAACTGGCTTTCCTCTTCCTGCCTCCCTCAGGAGCATTTCCAAACTTCTCCTTCTTCCTCCCTAACTGCCTCTTCATTTTCACCTTTCCTTTTCCTGCCCCCTAAGCGTGGACACTCCTCGGATCCTGGTTTCTGCCCTCTTCACCATGTACTCACTCTCTTGGTGATTTCATCCACATGGATGGCTTCAACTGAAGCTAATATCCGGAAGACTCCTAAACCTTTATCTTTGGCTCTGGTTTTTTTCTTTTTTTCTTTTCTTTTTTTAAAGTCTGGTACCACATTCACCATGGCTCAAATGGACTCCTCCACCTGGATGGCCTGACAGTGCCATGAACCAGCCAGTTTAAAAGCAAATTCACCCTCTTTCCCTAGGATCCAGCTCCCCCCAGGTGTCTAATGCTGTTGGCAGCACTGCAGCCTCCTCCTAACTCAGGCACAAAACTTTGGATGCATCCTTGACTCCAACTCCTACTACAGCCATTCCCCAAGCCCCCCACCTTTTCTCTCTATGCCACTGTCACAGTCTTCCTGTCCTTTCCATTTGCACCACCCCCATCTTCTGTTCAGGAGATGGGCAGAGTCTCCTCCTCCATCTTCCTCTTCCAGGTTCTACCACAAAAATTCAGTGCACAGCTCAACTCTGACCCTATCTCACCTTGCAGTGCAATGAAATTGAAGAGCTTCTACAGGGTTGTATCCCCAGTGCCTAGAATAGGTCTGATAAAATAATAATAATAATTAATAAATTTTTTTGTTGTTGAATGAATGAATGAGTTTTCTAGTGCCTATCAAGTATAACTATCCAATCATAAGATCTTATCATCTTAGGGTTGGAAGAAAACTTACATGTCATCCAGTCCAAGTCCTTATTACCCACCATGATGCTCCTAAGCAGTGTCTCCTCCTATGAAGCAGGACTGTTCACCCTTCCCTAAGAACACCTTGGAATTGTCCTCCTGCATATCATTTCTCATTTTCTTTCTCCCTTCCTTACCCTTTCTTCCATTGCCACCTGTCAAAAAAATTATTTAGACTTAAAAGCCCAGTCCATATGCTACCTCCCTTATGAAGCCATTTGTGGTCATATGAAAAAAGTGATCTCTCTCTCCTCTGAGTGCTGCTGGCGCTTTATGTCGCCCTGCCTAAGATACTGTGGTGTACACACCCTGGGTCCCCACTATACTGCAAGGGGTTTGGCTTATTTATCTTTGCATTCTCCATAGGAACTAATGCACTGCTTTATGTCTGGTGGACTCTGAATACATGTTTCTTAAATGAATGAATAAATGTACAAATAAATGGTAACTATAAACAAAGCCAAGTATACACAAGCAGGACACGGACTCCTTAGGATCTGCACCATGTTGGGAAGGTGCTGTGGGAGAAGCTACAAGTGATAAAACTGTTCTGGAGACAATCTGTTCAGCTCCAGGAAGCCCATCCTCAACCCTCTCCTCACAGGTACAGGTACGCGTTCGGTACAACTCGCAAACCTAACCTGACAAGACGAATGACCCAGTGCATGGGGGCAGACGCAGTGGTCACCGTGAGCCTGCAAAGCCCACAACGTCGCGAGTACAATATTTTGTTCTCTGGTAGAAAATGGGGAAATGTTTTCAACTCATTTCGCTTCCTTCATGCATCTAGAGCTGTGATGTGGGTTGAAGTGGTTGGTGTTGGACAGATGGGTAATAACCTAATCTAGCCACACACATCAACCTCCTCCTCTAACCCCTCCATGTTACAGATAAGAAAAGACATGTAGAGAAGGGTGTCTTAACTCAGCATTACTGGCATTTCTGAGTCAGATAATTCTTTGTCATAGCGGGGCTGTCCCTGCATTGTAGGATGTTCAGCAGCATCCCTGGCCTATAACCACTGGACACCAGACGACTTCCCCTACTCAGTTGTGACAATCAAAAATGTTTCCAAACATTGCTAAATGACCCTTGGGGCCCAAAGCACCTCCCAGTTGAGACTCCTGGTGTAGAATAATTAAATACATGGCTCTAGGTCATAGGACTCATCAACATCATGACCAGAATGCAGGAACCCCAGTGGAATGCATTTGCCTCGCTACGCACACTTTCATTTTCTCCTCACATCTAGTAAGTCACAGCCTTGAAGAGTTGGGGTGAACTCAGAGCTGCACCTCTGGTTTTCTGATGGTCTCACAGGCATGCACAGAAGGGACAGCAGAGTCTGAAGGGACAACTCAAGCTGAAAAGAAAAAGTAGCCTCAACCTGTCATAATCAGTTTAAGGCTTATCAACTAAAGTTCAAATAAATAGGATTTCTCTTGACACTTTGGATACTAAGAAATGTGGTCACAAGCCCTGCAAAACAATGCTCCCCCTCAGGTCAGCTGTCTCTGCAGTGAAAACTCCTACACTCGCTTTCAACTCAACCCTGCGTACCCTCACCCCCTGCTTTTCCTTGTTTTCTTTCCCTGCTTATTTTTAAAGCTACTTTGAATCCTTCAGTTTCTCTGGTTACCAACACCCTTGGAAAGCTTTTCTTCTAGAATTTGTCTTCACTAGAATTTGAGAACTATCTCCTTGCTTTCTGAATCTGATCTTTCATTTCCTAAAAAGGCTCGATCACTTCAGGCAAGATATTTTCAGGAGCTGCTGGTAAGGACTTACCAATGATCACTTTTCTAAGTGAATTGCCATTAGCTAAGCACTCATGTACCATCTGAGGGGGCAGAAAGTAATTGCCCATTAATGTACTGCTGTTTCTCACCCACTTCCTTCCTCAAATCTTCCCCTACACTCTGTCCGGCACTCTTACTAACCTCTCCATTAGGAACATCTAGTTATAAGTCTTAGAGGACTGTGTATATTCCCCAGGGACTATTTTATGCTTTCCTATTTTATTCTCTTTGTAAAAGTCATTCAAGGATTCAGTACTAGAAAGATGGCAGAATTAAGAAAATCTCTTGCTACACATTTCTAGAAAAACTAGATAAAGTACAGAAATATATTTTCAAATATATTTGAAAAGATATATTGCTGAACTTGAAAGTTATAAAAGGAAATCCCTAGGAGGAATTGAAAAACAAAGAGGAAGCGTGTGAATCGAAGCTGCAGCTGTCCCATAGGCAGTAACTAGTCCTGGTGACAAAGAGGATTTAACGGGTGGAGTTTTTCATGCGTTTTGTTTTGTTTTGTTATGAGACAGAGTCTCCGTCACCCAGGCTGGAGTACAGTGGCCTCATCTCAGCTCACTGCAACCTCCACCTCCCAGGCTCAAGCAATTCCCATGTCTTAGCCTCCCTAGTAGCTGGGACCACAGGCACACACCACGACACCAGGCTTAAGTTTTGTTTGGTTTTGTTTGTATTTTTAGTAGAAGTTTGGTTTTGCATGTTTTGTATTTTTAGTAGAAATTTGGTTTTGCCAGGTTGGTCACAAACTCCTGTCTTCAAGTGATCCACCAGCCTTGGCCTCCCAAAGTGCTGGGATTACAGGCGTGAAACCACCACACTCAGACTAATGAGTAAGTTTTAATGTCCACTCCAGAGCAACTGATAAGGTCTTAAGACCTTTATGTGGACAGAAGTTGGAACTAAGACTCTGCGCTAAGCTATAACTTAACTTAAAGAACTGTACCTTCAGTTAAATAAACTGCATGAAAATCAACTCTACAGCAAAAGTAGATAACATGGAAGCTTCTGTCTCTAAATGAATGAGAAAAAGCAAAACCCTGAGAAATCAAAACCCAAGATTGTATGTGACATGGATTTATGGGCTGAATTTACACTACATGTTCAGTGGGGTTCAAGAACCCTTAGGCCAAGAAAATAACTCCCCTGGGTCAAGTAAGAAAACCAAACCAGACTGCTCTCAGAGGCTACTCTCGCAATCCATAGTACCCTGCATTTATATTGGAAAAACAAGCACTACTAAACATGACTTGCAGTCAAAATTTTTGAAGCATACGAGGAAATAATCCAGCATAAGGAAAGAAGAAAAGTTAGTTGATACGAAGAACAAGAAGATTAGAACCCCAGAACTTGAAAGAATAGAAAAGGTATATAAGGAAATAAAATAATAGAATACAATGAAATGAAAAAAGATAACTTGAAAAAGTGGCAAATACAAAATTTCTTGTAATAAAATATATAATCATTGAAATTAAAGGCAACAGATAGGTTAACTATTAGATTATATACAACAAAGGAGAGTGTCAGTAAACAGGAAGATACTGTATATGATAAGATAATATATATGAGGAAACTCCCCAGTATACAGCCCAGGAAGATAAAAATATAGAAAATACAATTAAAGTTAACAGACATGGAAGATGGAATGAAGAGGTCCAACGTGTATCTCATGGGAGTTCTATAAAGAGATAATAGAGACAGTGGCCACTGTAGACTGCAGAAAGGCAATATTTGAAGATCTATAGAATGAATTTTCTAGTATTGATGAAAGATATAAATCCTCCAAGTCAAGAATTTCAATGAATTCTAAGGAGGAGAAATAAAAATAAATTCAACCTAAACACATTCTAATGAATATCAAAAGTTCTAAAATTATGAAGAAAAAAATCTTGAAAGCATCCTGAGAGAAAAAACAGATTACTTACAAGAAGCAGCAATTAGATTATCAATTATAATGATAGAGGCCAGAAAATGATAAAATAATATCATCAAGTATTAAACATATTCAGCTAAATTGACTCAAAATTGAAATAAAGACTTTTCCAGGAAAATAGAGTTTACTATTCAAGTTCAGGTGAAATAAGTACTATGACATGCCTTAGGGAGGAAATTTAAATGGAAGAAAAAAAGTGGCCTGCAAGAAAATGGCATAAGGAGCAAAAGATATTAATGGATATAATGACAATTGTATTTGTATATATAATGTCTAATTTATGAATACATATACAAAAAGGGAACTAAATTACTAACCAACGATGCCATGTAAAGTGGGCAGGATGGTCAGAGGTAAGGTGGTGTTCACAGGGAACACAGACTAAGTCAGGACATAGCTATAAAGTGAGATATCAGTCTAGGACACCCACCAAAACTGCTTCTATTCAGTATTGGACTTGATGTACTAGTCAATGTAATAAGTAAAGAAAAAGAAAAATATATATATATATGGATTATAAAGGAAAAATCAAAGCTGTCATTAGTCACAGGTGATGCTGCCTGCATCCAAAATATAAAAGTTGCCTCCAAAAAAAATAACAAAAACAAAACAAAACCAAAAAACAAAGGCCACTCATAGTAGTAAGAGAATTCTACAAGGATGGTGGACATGAAATCAGTGTACAAAAATACAAGTTCTGGTACACCTAAAACAAAGAATCAGAAAACATAATGATAAGAAGACACCATGCAATAGCAATAAAACTATAAGATACCTAAAGAAAACCCAATCAGAGATGTGAAGAAAAATTTTAAACTCTCTTGGGGGACTTTAAGAAAGATACAAACATAAGAAGAAATATGTCATGACCAGGAATGTAAAAAAAAAATAGCTTAACTATGGCAAGCCTCCCCCAGGTTAATCTATACATTTATTCAATTTCAATTAAAACTTTATCTTTTTAGTGAAATGTGACACGGTGATTCTAAAAATCGTATGATGAATAAAGATCCAATACCCAAGGCAATTTGGCAAGAATATAGGGAGAATTTGCCATAATATGCCAAAACTACAAAGTTATAAAAACTAAATTAGTGAGACATGGGTGAAAGGGATACACAAATAGACCAGTGGAATAAAATAAGGTGTCAGGCAACAGCAGATAAGAATTGCCTGCTCACTAAATGGTGTTGAGTCAAAGGACTAATCATAGCAGAGAAAAAATAGATAAAATTAGAGCCCACCTCGCACTATACACAAAAATTAATTCCAGATAGATTAAAAGAACCAAATGTGATAAGCAAAACTGTAAAAAATGTTAGTTAAAAAATATAAATGACTTCTTTTTTATCTCAGTATGTGGAAGAAATGTTTAAATGAGACAAGATGAACAAAAATCATCAAAAAAGGCAGATACATTTTACCATTCTAAAATTAGTAACTCTGTATAAAAAAAGGCACCATAAACAAAGTGGAAAAGACAAGCCATGTTGGGGAGAAGATACTGACAACTCACAAATTGTATCTAGAATATATACAAGGATTCTCAGAAATCGTACAATCCAAATGGCCAACAAACATATGTTCAATGCTCAATTTCATTAGTAATCAGGGAAAGTGCAATTAATGCAATAATTGGATTCCATTTCACACCCATGAGGTTGGCACACTTTAATAATTCTGAGCATCTCAAGTAACATTGAAGATACACAGAAATGGGAGTTCTGCATATGATATCTAGGATGGAAATGACACATTTACTCTGGAGAGCAAGGTGTTAGTTAACACAATAGTCGCCACCTTATCCACAGTTTCACTTTTCTCAGATTCAGTTACCCTCAGTCAACCAGGGTCCAAAAATATCAAGGTATTTTTAGAGAGGGGAGAGAGATGATATAAGTTATGTGACTAACTTTCATTACAGTATATTGCATAATTGTTCTATTTTTTAACAGTTTTTTATTATTGTTCATTTCTTCCTGTGTCTAATTTATAAATTAAACTTTATCATAGGTATGTACGTATAGGAAACATAGAGTATTTTTAGGATTTGGTACTATCTGTGGTTTGAGGCATCCACTGGGGGGCTCGTCCCTTGCACATAAGGGGAGACTACTGTGCCCAATAAAAGTTGGAAATGTGCATTCCAAAACTCAGCAATTCCACTTTTAGGTATCTGTCCCAGAGAAAATCTCACACATGCACCCAAAGAGACATGGACAAGGATGATCATTTTAGTATTACCTGTAATAACAAAAAATTAGAGCAACCTAGCCTCCCCTCAGAAGGGGAGCAAATTAAGAACCTGTGATTTATTTATACAATGGAGCTCTATACAGAAAGTGAAATAATGAACTCAGTATACATGTAATGATACTGGTAAATCTTAAAAACAGATTTTCATTTTGCTTCAAAAGGACATATTCTATGTATCACTTAAAACTGTAAAACAAAAAATTCATATACATACTTTTTCATTAATGCATATGTAGTAAAATTATAAAAATTCACATGGTAATGAAATATCAATTTCAGAAGAGTGATGATTTCTGGAGCAAGGAATAAAGAATGAGCATACCAAATGCATCTGTAACATTGTATTTATTTGAAAATGGGAAAGGGATGAAGCAAATATGGCAAATATTATTATGTATTTAATCTTGGTAGTGGGTACATGGGTGTCTCTTGTTTTCTATACAAATGTTTGAAATTTGTCATAATTAAGTGTTTAGGAGAAGTTCAAGAGATATTCTTACTAATTGAAATACCCAGAGCTGGCAAAGATGAGCTCAATCTCACTCACTATGGGTGAGGGTGGAATTAGCACCGCCTTTCCTGAGGGAGATAGGGCAATACTTCTCAAGAGTCATAAATATGTGTACAGCCTATGCCCCAATAATTCCAGTCCTAGGAATTTCTCTTTAAGAGATCATTAGAGTTGCACACAAAGATGCATTTAGAAAACTGGTCACTGGATTGTTCACTTGAACATTAAAAACTACAAAATCTTTTTGTTATCATTGTACTAAGTGAACAACAATAAGAAATTGGTTATCAAATCATAAGAGTCATATAAGTGAATTCTTGCAATTATTAAAATCACGTGTTAACATTATATTTAATGACATAGAACACTCTTCATAATGTATTATTAATCAGTAGAGCTGGTTACAAAAGCAAGATGTGCCTACCATAATCCCCATTAGTATAACAAACTGTAAATGGGTATATGTATGGATGTGAACGTACATTCAGGTATATATGTAGGAGGGAAAGCCTAGGAGGATATTTATCCATTGTTAACGATCAGTTGTACATGATGGCATTATGGATCATTTTAATTTTCTTCCTTATGCTTTTCCATATTTTCTATAACAAATGTAAAATACTTCTATAATTTCCAAAAAAAAAATAAATCTAAGCTGGGCCTGAGATTCATGAGTTGTTCACATCAGCCACCCTCAGAGATTGATGATTTATTCTGCAAGAGCTGGTATTATTTTTAGTTAAGCAAGTGAAGAAGACAGCATCAAGGGGAAAAATGCCCCAGAGTTTGATTGCAGAGGGAAAGCATAACTGCCTGAAGTATTAGAATCTTTCATCTGTAAAATGGATTGAACAACACTTCTTTTAAACTATCTCACGGAGGTACTATCATAGTCATTCATAAACGGATACTGTTTTGACCCTCTCAAAAGAAAGGGCTCAGTTCTAGTCTCCTGAATCACTCTAGAGGAATGTTTTGTAATGATCTATTACCTTCCTTAATGGCACAAACTTCAGTATCTCCAAGTTAAACCCTGGAAGGAAGTCTACCAGGTAAGGGCTAAGGTTGAACCCACCTCAGTTCAATCCCCACTGTACTTCAGCTTCCCACAGGATTTATTTACTATGAGTGGAGTAAAGAGGGTATAACGAGCATGTATCAGACATTCTATACACCAAAATCATTTAACTCTCACAACTCCAGGAAGTTAGTGTCATTAATTCCCGTACTGCAGATGAGAAATTTAAACTGACATCACATACCTAGAAACTGGTCAAACCAGAATTCAAACTCAGAGCTGGCAGAATCCAAGATTCAGTCTCATCTTATTAAGCTAAATTAATTTTCATTAATGGAAGCAGTAGGGCATTTTTAGCCATGCATCCCCTTCTGCAAAAGAAATACTACTCTAAGTGTAAACAAATTAAACAGATGAAGACAGAGAGTTACTCTGATTCAACTAGGAGCTGAACCCAAGCTCCTTCCTCCTGAGGGAACTCCATGGATCAGTTTGAGTAACATTGTCCTGACATCTCTGTAAAGGTCTTCAGTTCTCCCCAGCAGAGTTCCCCAAGCTGAAGTCTCTCTATGTTCAACAGGTGATGAAGGTCCTTGGTAGGTTGTAATTTGTCATCTTGCTGAACCACGTATTTGAATTTGAACCATAACAGCTGCTGTGCAAAGATGTGGGTCCTGTACCTGACCCAGTACACAGCACCCATCTCAGTACAGCCTAGTCTTATGGTTGCCCTTCGCAAACACATGCTCATGACCACCACTGCTCCCACTCTGGTTCAAGCCATCGTCCATCTCTCCACTGAACTGTGATTGATAGTAGCCTGCCCACTGCCCATCCTGCCTCCCTTCAATCTATTCTCCAAAGTGCAACCAGAGTCAGCTTTTTAAAAAGTGTATCAGGTCATATCATTCCCTAGTTCAGTATTCTCTAATGACCTCCCCTAATTTTCAAAGTAAAATGTAAACTCCTTATCATGTCCTACAAAGCCCTGTATCAGCTGATGCCTGCCTCTGTCTAAGCCTGGGTTCCCCCAGAAAGCAGAGCCTGAGGCAAGGGGTCAGGTGCCTTTATTAAGGTGTCTAATCACAAGGAAGCAGGAATGAGGGAAAAGGGAAGTAAGGCAGCGAGAGCCAATATGAAGGTGCAGGACCCAGCTGGCCACTGGTAAAAGACAACTATGTCTCAGGACAGTCCATCAGAAGACAGAAGAAATCATCTGCTCTATCTCCCACTGATCAAAAGTTCATCACTCAGGGAGTTAATTTCTTCTCGACCTTCTAGTTGCCCAGGAGAGTCCTGTGCATCTTGTGAGTTGGTGTCAATAGGGCAGCTCCAGGGTAAGAGGTGGGAGGTACACCTCCATGAGGTGAAGTGCTGTCGGGTTTTACATGCATGGACTTGGACAGTCACTGCAGTGAAAACTAACAAGCAGCCAAAAGTCCCAGAAACAGGTGAGGCCACAAGGCTGTAACCTGGTCCAGGTAAGGTGTCTGGCACACCAATCCTCTGACCGTATCTTCTACCTCCCTCCCCATCACTCCAGTCACAGGTGGAACAGCTCCAGTGTTAGGGACAAGAGGGCATGGGTGATGGAGTCTGAGGCATTACTATGACTGGTCTGCTTGGTACTGGCCAGCGTGGGCAACTTATACAAGGGAAGCCTCACAGAATTCATGTGCTAGACACAACAACAAGCAGGGCTGCGAGCCATAGCTTCTCCCTACCTGAACATGTGTAAAGGCCAGCTTCCCTCAGAGCCCAACCCTGGTGCTGACTCAGCCTGAGTGCTCCCTGCTCACTTCAACTGGCTTCCTTGAGGTTTTTCAAACACACCACTCTTGCTTCTGCCTTAGGGCATTAAGCCATCCTCCCATAGCAGTTGCTTCCTGGCTCTCAGATCTCAGCTCACATGCTACCTTTGCAGAGCCTCCTTGGACCATCCGCCCAGTCACATTCTATGACACCAACTTATGTTAATCTTCCACTCGTTACTATCCTGTATTTTCTTGTCTATTTGTTGCTGATCTATCTCAGATGAATGTAAGCTCCTTGAGAGCAGAGACTGTCAATAGTGTTCACTGCCGTCTCCCCATAGTTGGAGCAGTACCTAATATGTAGTCGGTAATCAATAGTTATTTCTTGAATATCTGTTGAATAAATGGATGCATGGATGGATTGGTAAATAAATGACTTAAAATGTATCTTGTGAAAAGTAGCCATCAAATGTGATAGAAACCAAAGTGAAAGACAGAAAGGCTAACAACAATGCAACGTGCCCAAAACACAGGACACTTCACAAAAGTGAAGTCAAGGGCCCATACAAAAGTTTCTATATTCACAGGCATGAAGAGTCCCAGCTGCCAGCTGCTTAGCTCATAGGTGTCAAGGGTCTACAGTATATCAGGTTCTTCGTGTTTCTGGTAAGTGACTTTTCACAGCTAAATCTTGGCTCTCTGTCTGCTGCCTTCTTCCCTCTTCCTAACTGTTGATGAGACAAGTGTTCCCTTGGGGTTCTTCCCCAGGCAAGGGTCCCATCGTAGTTCTGCTATAGCTCAACCTTGAAAGAGGCAATCTATGCCTTGCCAGGCTGTTTCTGAAACGGCCGTAACAAAGGCAAATGTTACACTCATTTCCTCCTCTGTTTTTGCCTTTTGGTGGGCATAGGAAATCGTGGGAAACGCAGAAGCGTGGGAATGGGGGGCCAGGAGGCGGTCTGTAACACCAGGAGTCCCAGAAGCACCAGCCCAAGGTCACCTGTGTCTTCTTCTGCCTCTGCGGCCTGCCAGCAAAACATCCCCAGCCAACTGGAGACGACCCCTAGCCAATTACCATAGCAACAAGAGGACAAACTGGGGCATGAGAAATCATGACACACAGCGTAAAAGAGCAGTTTGAAGAACAGGAACAGACTTTCTGGAAAACTGCTAGAAAGGCAGGAAAAGGCACTGGAAAAGTGAGTGGAGGAGCCTCTAGCTGCTATGGGAGCTGGCTCACACATACGGATGGACTTAGACCTCACGTGGAATCCATGCGGGCCGACATCCCCACCTACTCCCAGCCTCGAGGCTCTCCTTTTCATCCCTGCCCCATCTCCCACCTGTCCCTTCCCCCAGCAGCCTGGGGAGGGGCGATCCTGTCCCATAGTGGGAATGTACCAAGGTCTTAGAAAATCACCAGTTGCCTTTATTTTTGTCATGCACAAACCACATTGAGCTGAGACATTTCTCCTATTTCTGGCCTCAGACATTTGTTCAATTTCATCTTTATGTTCAACTCCTGACTGGTGAGCAGGTGAGTACTTGGGCTGAGTCAGCACCAGGCAGTGGGCTCAGAGGGAACTTGCCCCTGTGCACATTCCCTGCAGGTAGGGAGAAGCTATGGCTCCCAGCCCTGCTTGTTGGGCCTAGCACATGAAATCTGCCAGGCTTCCCCTGCAGAAGTTGCCCAAGCTGACCGACACCGAGTAAGACCAGTCACAGTAATGCTTCAGACTCTGTCACCACGCCCTCTTGTCTCCAACACTGGAGTCACCCCACTTGTAAGGAACAGTATGACAGTATTCCTTGGCTGACATTTTCTCCCTTCTCTACAGCAAGTCCTAAAAGCCCACCAATCTTATCTTCCTCCTTGCTTTGATGGACTGAATGTTTATGTTCCTTCAAATTCATACGTTGAAAGCCTAACCCCCATAGGGACGAAATGAGGAGGTGGGGCCTTCAGGAAGTGATTAGGTCATGAGGGTGGAGCCTTCATGAATGAGATTAGTACCCTTTTATAAGAGGCCCCAAAGAGATCCTTTGCCCCTTACCTCATGTGAGGTTACAGTGAAAAGAAAGGTATCCATCAAGCAGAGGGCGCTTGCCAAGACACTGAATCTACCAGTTCCTTGATCTGGGACTTCCCAGCCTCCAGAACTATAAAAAATAAATTTCTGTTGTTACAAGCCACCTGCTTTATGGTATTTTATTATGGAAGCCGATAGACTAAGACACTTATCTTTTAGTAGAAAAGCTAACACAAGACCCCTTGATTCTTCTCAGCAACATCTGAAATCTCAACCAGGCAGTCTTAAAGATTAAAATTACAATTTTTCCCTTTTCAGATCTCTAGGGAAAGACAGGTGGAGGAGGAAGAGAGAAAAAAGTCTTCTCCACCCCCAGCTGCCACATCCCACGGCCCCACAGCTAACACTGCAGGTAAATATTAGCTCCCGCTGGAGTTGAAGAATACCAGATAGAGGCGGGGCGGGGGGGGGGACAGAGAGAGAGAGAGAGAGAGAGAGAGAGAGAATGAAAGGGAGACAGAGGGAAGGGTGAACATGAATTTCTGCTGCTTAGTGCCTTCCTGGCAGCATGGGAAGCTGGTTGAATAAGCAAAATATGAGCTCTCAACTCCAGGCACATAAATAAGCTCAAATAGATCCACTGCTCTTAGCAGCCCCAGAGGGAGGCGTAAAGAAGGATGGCTCCCTTGGCCCCAACCCTCTCCATGCCTTGCAGCCAGTCAGTTACTGGAAGCAAGGACTTCTTCCCCCTGAGGAGGAGGAGGAGGCATGGAAAGATCTGAAGACATCAAGCAAAGGAAGTGGGTGTTTGAGTAGGTGCCAAGGGAATACCTCAGATCACATGGAGGCTCGCAGAACAGGCACAGCCTCTCCCTCACCCTCAGGCTCTTCACCCACAGTAAAACACAGATCCTCCTAGTCCAGAATGCATGAGTACCCGCTACAAACCCAAATTTATGCTAAGTTAATGGGCTCGCTCATCTTGTCCTCTGTGACCTCCCCAGCCTCCTGCGCACCTGCCCATCCCTCCTGCACTAATTTCCAGGTTTCCTGTGAGGCTAAACTCTTCGGTTTCCTCCTCACTCACTTGAACCTGCAGCAGTGATGCAGTCTCTCTCCAGAAGTCCTTGACCATGACTCCAAATGGACCTGGTCCTTCTCCTCCATCCTCCCTCCCATTTCTTACCAGTTCTCCCTTCCCATTCCTGGGCTCAACATCCCCGAAACCAAATTCTTCTCCTCCAAACAGGCTCACTTCCCATTGTAGTCAATGGTAAGCACCCCATCCTCAGTCCCACAGGCTTAGGCCACCCGTTCTGCCCTTTCCACCCAGTAAATGCATCCTGTTGAGCCTTCTTCCATTCTGTAAGTCCCCTCTGTGATTCGTCCGGCACACCACTGCTCACAGGGTCCTCCTCACAGAGCTGAGGCCACATTCAAGGGCATGGCCTAGGGTGTACGGCCCAGAAACAAGACCAGAATGAGCAAATCCATCTAACCCATTAATGAGTCTAAATTATAGTCCAGAATAAAAGGAAGAGGTCAGAACTGGAGCTAAGTTACTGAGCATCAGATGTGAGGGTCAAGGCAAGGCCAAAAATAGGCATGCAAGATGGAAGACTACTTCTGGAATACAAGGTGAACTGGGTCATTGATTCAGTGACTGGGCCAAGTAGTTCAGGACAGTGACCTGGTAAACTGAAAGGAGCCAGAGATCAGTTTTTATCATGGTAACAACTGGGTGAAATTTTTACGAGCACAACAAATAAATAGACAAGGCATCCAAACTTTTCTCCCTACTGCCCTGAACAGACCCTCCAAGCTTGCTCCCAAGGCTTTTCTCACATTAGCCCCCAAGAGGAAGCCTTCCCAAACCTCTCCACATCATTGAATCCTCTCATCCTTCAATTCCTTATCAATGTTTGTCCCTGTCCTTGGAGCTCTCCCTGAGCGCTCCACTCCTCCAAAACTGCTCCTCCCCTTCACTCTGGACTTTTCTGTGCCCACCAGCGGTTGTCTTAGCTTTAGATTTCAAGGATGAGCAAAATTTCAAAAGAAACCAACATAATGTGGTCAACTTTCTATTTTTTTAAGTATGGGCTTTCAACCACTGCTATTTATGCTCCAACATTCCATAAAAGAAAGAGCATTTTAGCATCAAAATGTTGGAAGGATATAATCTCAGAAAATCCTATTAAATAAATGTAGCCTTATGAAATAATCACTACTTGCCCTATTTTTCTCATTTCACAGAAAACTGATGAAAATGTTATCACTGATAGATATAAATCTGTAAATTGGCATTTGGGAACCACAGGCATAGATTTCTCATTTGACATTTAATCATATAGTGCTTTGCATCTTTGTTCAGTTTTGTTTTTTTCTTGTATTATTTATCTACATTTTCAACTTTCCATGTCTTCTCTATGAAATCCCTGTAGTACACAAAGCCTAGTACACGTGGAATAAATACCAAGTGAATGAATGTCAGATCAGAGCAGGAAAATACTTAAAGGAACCAAAGGCCAGGAGGGAGTCAAGAAATTAAAACCGGTTTAGGAGAAAGACAGCACATATGTTTCTATTTCAATTTCTTGCTGCCTTTATGCTGTGAACCCTTGAATGATGCTAACAAAAATGGATTTGTCTACAATGTGGGTGGTCCAGTCAAAAGCACCTCAGAAGCAACAGTTCATGAATTCTCCCAAACTCTCAAGCTGTCCCCTACTTGGGTAGCAACTACGTGAAGGGAGCATTATGTTGGGGTCAAGACGGGGCTGCCTCTGATTTGCCTTTTGAGCTTCATTTCACCTTGTCTATGCCTCAGCTGTCTCTCCTACTAAATATACCTGTCGTAGATTGTATTGGAAGGTCCCTTTCAATTCAGAAAGCTGTGATTTTTCACTCCCATTTTATCAGCGTTTCAATAGAAATACTGTACAGAGAAGGTTACAAGTCTTGTCCAAGGTCTCCTGGAGGCTCTGGGGAGGGGCCTGACCTCGAGGCCCTCACTCCACCATACAGCATGACTTTCCTGACCACTCACAAAAGTGCAGCCTCTGTGCTAGGCCACCACAGCTGTGGTCCTGGATCCCACCATGAAGCCCTTGGATTCATACAAAAGAAATGAGGTACTATCTAATGAGTGTCTACTATATGCCAAGCTCTTACCCTGAGCTCTCTCCCACCCTCTCAACCACCCGTCAAGGCAGATATCATTTCCCTTCCGCACTGTGAGAACCCTGAGGCAAGAGAAGCTAAGCAACCAACACAGAAAAGTGAGAAAGAGAGCAGTAACCTACCCCCCTCCGGCTGCAGAGCCTGTGTTCTCACGGCAGTGGATCTGGTGGGTGAGCAGGGGCTAAGGGCTCAAGAGCTACTGGCCATCAAACAGATTTTTCAAAGTACACAACTGAAATATCTGAGTTTGTCTCAGCACCAGAGTTCCTCCAGAGCTCACGGCTCTCCATCATCAATCACACCATCAACTGGGACTAGATTTACCAGGGTCAGCTCTCCTTGCTAGACCTTCTGTCTAGCTGGCTTCTGGACCTCTGCCCACAGTGGGATTCTGCCACCAACCCCCACACTTCTGGAGCAGGATATAAAAGAGAAGTTACTGAGCAGAATACTAATGTTCTCATTTGGAACGCTGAAATAAACTGATTACTTCCATTTTCAGGCCACCCTCAGCACTTACTCCATCCACCCCTTCCTGCCTCCTTCTTGTATTACTTAGGCACATGCTGGGACCATTAACTCCCTTGAAGCCAGAAACTGATTCTCAAAATCTCTGTATCCTTTACAGAGCCTACAGCTAAGCTTTGCACCTATATTGTAGGTGCTCAATAAATACTTAAGAAAAGGAGAAAAGCTTAGGCCTATGTTTCACAATTTGTAAGTCAAGAAGTTATCACTACATTCTGGCAGTTCTCAGCAAGGGAAACTACAGAATTATTAACTCCTAATGTCACTGTGTGATTAGGAAATAAAATGATTTCCTTTGCCCCTGGGCCCTTAATCTTTAATCTCTAACTCATGCCTACTGGATACATCCAGGCAAATTGTAGCCTTTAAAAAAAATAACTGGCCGGGCGCGGTGGCTAACGCCTGTAATCCCAGCCCTTTGGGAGGCCGAGGCAGGCAGTTCACAAAGTCAGGAGATCAAGATCATCCTGGTCAACATGGTAAAACCCCACATCTACTGAAAATACAAAAAATTAGTCTGGCATGGTAGTAGATGCCTGTAATCCCAGCTACTCTGGAGGCTGAGGCAGGAGAATCGCTTGAACCAAGGAGGCAGAGGTTGCAGTGAGCCAAGATTGCGCCACAGCATTCCAGCCTGGGGACAGAGTGAGACTCCATCTCTATATATATATATATATATATATATACATATATATATATAGATATATATATATACGTATATATATATATATAGATATATATATAGATATATATACACACACACACACACACACACACACACACACACATATATATATATGATAACTTAATGGAAAAGGGATTGTTTTAATGAAGGTACAATTTCTGAGAACAAGGGAATTATTAGATCCAAATGCTTGAGATGCACTGGTTTCAGAAAAACATTGCCACAAAGTGTCCAAATACAAGCCATCAAGATTTAAAGACACTAAATCTGTGCAGCTGACGGTCACAGGGTCAGCAACAATTCATGTCTGGGAAAGGATCCAAACTGGTAAATTTTTATACTCCTTCTTCCAGTGTCTGGAATGCCAGGAATCCAGAGAAAGCTGGTAGGGACTGGGGGCAGAAATGAAACCGACATTGTACTGAGAAGAACCACCAGCCCCACCTAGAACAAGATCCACAGGGAAGAGGCTGGAGCCGGAGCTGAGGAGTTAGAAAGAGGAAGGGTTTTTCTAGATTTTGCATGTGGTTAAGCACAGGAATTCACACCAACTTTGGAGGAGGGTTTAGGGACAGGCCTACATAGAGATACGCTTAAAGACAGGATAGAGTAGGTTTTCCACATTGGGAAATGCTTCTGGGGGGGAACTTTCCAAAAAAAGGCTGATATAGAAAACTGGAAAATTCCTGAGAGCCCTGGCTGAGGTAGGGCTCTAGGAGCTGGAGCCCTGCTCCCTGAACGCTCCCCATCCCCTCCCCATCACCGGCAACTCTAAGGCATCCCTGAAGGCTCCAAGGAACACAGTTTGCAAACCACTGGAGAAGGGTGAAAGAACCAGACTTTGAATCTAAGGACCCAGACATGAAGACTGGCTCCCTAACTTATTAGTTAACTTCTAACGTCTCTAAGATAACTTCTAACTTATCTCTGCAATGTCCTCTAACTTGCTAAAAGAATGAAATGGGATAGCAGACAGCAAAGGGCTTTGTAAACTGCAAAGTCCCATACAAAGGCATTCACTTTATTAAGAACCCTTCCTACTTATTCAAGTGTCTAGCCTTCAAAGGGAACTCAAAAGTCTATTTGTCTTCTCACCCAAGGAGCAGTCTCTTCTATTGAGGATTACCACAAAGGCAAATTGATTGACTAAGCCCTCATCTGGCCCTGACCACGGAGGCTCCAAGTTATTTTGTGGGAAACAATTATCCCCCCTTACTCTCTGTGCTACACACCTGCTACTTAATCATCACACCTGGCATGCCCATTCCTTTCCAAGAGACATTTATCTCACCTCACCCAGTTAGTTTCTTGAGGGCAGCAACATTGTCAGACCTGGTGCTCCCTTTAGTCCTGCAGGCTTCACCAGATGCCTCATGCTCCTGCTTAAAATACATGATTGGCTCCCCACTTCTCACAGGGTAAAGTCCAAATTCGCTAGCCCTGCACCCTTTCTTCCTTCTCTCTCCACTCTTCCTGAAGACTGTCATCCACTCAAAGGCTCTACACTTTAGGTGGTGACTCTCAGATAGAGCGTTGCTAGCTATGACCTCTCTGGGTTTTTTGTTGTTGTTGTTGTTTGTTTGTTTGTTTTTGAGAGAGTGTTTCACTCTTGTTACCCAGGCTGGAATACAGTGGTGCAATCTCAGCTCACTGCAACCTCCCAGGCTCAAGCAATTCTGCCTCAGCCTCCTGAGTAGCTGGGACTAAAGGCACCACCATGCCTGGCTTATTTTGTATTTTTAAGAGGGACAGGTTTTCTCTACTACCATGTTGAAAACTATGTTTTCACTATGTTGGCCAGGCTGGTCTCAAACTCTTGACCTCAGGTGATCCACCTGCCTCAGCCTCTCAAAGTGCTGGGATTACAGGTGTGAGCCACCACACCTGGCTGGCTATGACCTCTCCTTCTCCTCAGCTCTTATCTTTTTACAATCAACTGCCACAGGAACCCTTCCACAGGAACTGTCCCCAAAGTTGGTGGGGGAGCTGTTAAAAAATATTGATCTGGTATGGCAAGGGCACTAACCAGTCAGAACAGGAGACCTCCTGCTACATCACACAGGAACTGTTTCATTTCTAGATTCTGGGAATGTCCTAGGGACTGGGTTAGCTAGGGCGAGTGAGGCGGTGGAAGGAAACATAAGTGCCTGCTCAGGGCTGACTATTCGTCAATACCTCCGCATGCCCACACTGCTCTCATCTTTCCACCTCTGCCTCCACACCTGTGCTGCCTTCTCTGTCTCTGTAGCCGTGAATGGCTCCACTCTCGCCATCCACTTGCATAAGCCAGAATTAGGGGTTTTCTTGTTGCCACTTTCTCTCCCTCAACCCTATTCATCAGTCACCAAGACCTACTCTTCACAATTCCTAAATATCTTTCAGATTCACCCGTTTTCTCCATTCCACCCCTTAGGTCAGGCTTCTTCTCTTATCACCTAAGACCACTGCCTTATACTTCACATCCACCCACCCCATAGCAATAACAGCACTATATTGTATTTGCCATTTTAATTGAGAAATAAATGGTCTCTCTGATGCTGGTCCTGCCTCTTCCAACCCCATTCTCTGTATCACAGCTAATATCATCTTTAAAGCCAAATTTGATCATGAAACTATCCTCCTACTATTGTTCAGTAGCTCTACGTTTCCCTAAGGTTAAAGCACAAATGTCTGCACCTGGCCTATATATCATTATCTCATTTTTCAGTTCCTGCTAATCTAATCTCTCCCCACACCTCCATCTCTGATATTACGGCACTCTAAAAACCACCCATAATCTTGGTTTCTAATTCTCTCAATTGCCTAATTCTCTTTGGCCTCTGGGTGTTTTCCCATGCCATCGATTCCATCTGTTCTGCCTAGAACTCTTCTTTCCTTCTTCTTGAAAACACACACACACACGCACACACACACACTCACTCACAATCCCTCTTCACCTGAAGATCTCCACTTTGTTTTTAGGTTTAGCTTGTATGCCAGTTCTTAAAGGAAGCTTTTCCTGACTATCCACTAACAACACGGGGTTGGGCGCTGACATGGCTGGGCTCTGTGTCCCCACCCAAATCTCATATTGAATTGTAATCCCCAATGTTGGGGGAGGGGACCCGGTGGGAGGTGGTTGGACCATGGGGAAAGATTCCCCCCTTGCTATTCCTGTGATAGTGAATTCTCACGAAATTTGGTTGTTTGAAAGTGTGTAGCACTTCCCCCTTCGCCCTCTCTCTTCCTCCTGCTCCAGCCATGTAAGACATGCCGGCTTCTCCTTCACCTTCCGCCATGATTGTAAGTTTCCTGGGACCTCCCCAGCCATGCTTCCTGTACAGCCTGCAGAACTGCAAGTCAATTAAACCTCTTTTCTTCATAAGTTACCCAGTCTCTGGTATGTCTTTATAGCAGTGTGAAGACAGGCGAATACAGGCACCCTCCTATGTGCCCCTATGCCCCTATAATACCTTATACTTCCCACCCACCCACCCCATAGCAATAACAACACTATATTGTATTTGCCATTTTAATTGAGAAATAAGTTGGTCATTTTTTGTCTTTGAATATCCAAAATAGATGTTTAATCAATGTTTCCTGAAACAAAACAAAGGCGCTCACATCCTAGCACCTTCACAGAAGGTGGTCTGTGGGTAGGCACTGATTGTGTAACAGAAAGAAGCTCCAGATGTCTGCTCTCCTGGGGCATCCCACCCTCCTGGATACAAGCAGAAAGAAGCCAACACCACTTCATGCACACTTCCGACTCTCAGTGCAGAAGCTAAGGGGGAAAAGAGATCACAATAGACATTATAAATTCCTGAGGAATTTATAATGGGCCTAAAAGCAAGTTAGCAACTTGCAATCCTGACATGTCAGAGTCAGGTCAATCACTGTGCAAAGACAGAATTATGGTGGGCTGCCAGCCTGTCAGAGCAGAAGCCAAATTGGAAGAAAAGGGCAAGAATACTGAAGCATGACATAAGCTGATCACATCATTTAAAAGTGGGTGCGTGAGCACACATATAAGTGTACATGAGACTGAAGGAACTGCGGCCTCCATGAGTTGGTTCTGTGGCAGGCATCTCAAGGAGGAACTGTATGTGTCTTGAGATTTTTCTCATTCAGATACAAATTAAGTCTCTCTGGCTTGGAAATGTGAGCTTCCAAAGTGCCACAACATCAGTGGTCCAACCGCATCCAGACAAACTGCACTCAAATCAGCGAGCACACTGCTGGGGTGTTTCACAGAATGGGAGGCCTCCAGATGTGGCCCTGCCAATGACCCCACCAAACCTGCCACTCATATCTGCCCCATCCTATCTCTTTCCACCCCTACTTCCCGGAATGTCTTTCTCTGCACAGCTCCTCCCATTATCACCGAGCTGGCACAGCCACTCCAGGCCTTTCTGTGCCAGTCAACTGTGCTGGCCGGAGCTGCTTGAACTGACCAAAGGCAACCTCTCTGCAGAGTCCCAGGCAGCTGAGATGAGCAGGACACAGGAGGCTTGGACCAGCTGTCCAACTGCTATGCCCTCCACCTGTCACACCCAGAGGAGGTCCTGCAAGGACAAGATGCCTGGTTCCACTTTAAGCCACTTAGTTGACTTAGAGCTCAGCCCCACCAAAGGCCCCCTGAGACAAAGTCTCTTCGCTTTATCAGTTGTCTCTCTTGTCCCAGGTTGTGGTATTGTACAATTAGTCTGCTGCTTATCAGAGACTGGAGTGGGGAAAATGAGTAAATTATCTACATCAAACTCAGACCTCAAAGAGACTACAGTGAACCTGGAGGAAACACCCACATTTAAACAAGTGATTAATTCTGGAGATCCCAGGAGGAACAATATGATGTAGTGGCAGGAGCGACATTCAGATTTGGAGTTTTAGCCACCTGGGCTTAAATCCTGACTCCTGTGTTTACTAGCTTTTGGACTTCAGGAAAGTTAGTTAATTTCTCTAAACCTCAGTTAACTCATCACTTATCTGGTTGTCGAGATGTTAGAATGAGGGGCTGCATGTGCAGGTCTGGCAGGAGGCTTGGCATACAGTAGGTGCTCAAAAAAAGCTAATTTACCTCCTCCCCATTGTAACCTCTAGAATTTAAATTACATGTATTGTTGATTTAATGAAGAAATTATATGTGGTATGCAGAATAAAGTCCCCCTCAAAGATGTCTACACCATAATCCCCAGAACCTGTAAATTACGGGAATTAAGATTGCAGATGGCATTGAGGTTGCTAATCAGCTGACCTCAAAATGGAGAGTTATCATGGATTATCATGGTCTCATCTGACCAATTGCACAATCTCTTATCTAATCACACCAACTCCTAAAAGCAGAGATGAAGAGAAAAGAGTGAGTTCAAAAGATCCAGCATGAGAAAGACCCCACCTGCTACTGCTGGCTTTGAAGTTGGAGAGAGGAGGCCACAAGCCAAGGAATGCAGCAGCTTCTAGAAGCACAAAACAGCCCTTCATTACAGCCAGCAAGGAAAGGAGACCGAGATCCTACAGCCACAAGACTTGACTTCTGCCAACAACCAGAAAGAGCAGGAAACGCCTTCTCCCTGAGAGCCTCCAGAAAGGAGCAGTCTGCCCACACTTCAATTTTAGTGTGGTGAGGCCCACAGCGGGTTTCTCCTTTACAGAATTGTAAGATAATAAATTTGTAGCTGTTTAAACTACTAAATTTGTGGTCATTTATAACGGCAATAACAGAAAAAACTAAAGCACTATACTATTCATATAAATTTAACTGCTTTTTTTTTTTCTTTTTAAGAGATAGTCTCACTCTGTTGCCCAAGCTGGAGGGCAGAGGTGCGAGCATATCTCACTGCAGCCTTGAACTCCTGGGCTCAAGCCATCCTCCCACCTCAGGTGCCTGGATAACTGGGACTACAGGCACACCACCATGCCCAGCTAATTTTTTTTTTTTTTTTTAGAGACAAGGTGTTGCTGTGTTGCCCAGGCTGGTCTCAAATTCCTAGCCTCAAGTGATCCTCCCACCTTGGTCTCCCAAAGCTCTGGGAATGCAGGCATGAGCCACCACACCCAGTCTAGATTTAACTTCTAAATACTGTTCTACTTTTTATAGGGGGGAAAAATCCGAAAATGGAATAGCAAGCAGGTTTTCTTTTACTCAGTTAACTATTCCTAAGAGCAACCTGGATATTCTGGATATTTGAACCCTGAGACTAATCCAGGCACCTTTTCTCCTGGCAGCGACTTGTGCAATGAGGTACATTTGGGAAGAAGGCAAGAACCTTGGAAGTGCAACCTTACCAAATCACCCTACAGTGGAGGATAATATTACAAGCTCAAAAAGCAATGGCCCAGATTCTTCTCGGATTAAGAAAGAGTCCAACAGGTGCAGTTCCAAAGAACAGCACTCCTAATAATAGTGTAAGTCAAAGGCAGAAAACAAACAAGGTCCCATTTACACCAAACACAGGATCGGGAAATAACACAGTGGGCTGGCAGGTGCCACAGCCCCACCAGCCACCAAAAGAGCTTTCTCAGTGACACAAACGGCACATTTCATGATGTCTTCCAGCATGTCAGAATCTTCTCTGTAAGACAACAGGATGCAAGAGTGTCTGGGGGCACGTGCTGGAAGGCGGGAACGGGACTGAGCAGACACTATCTTAGCTTCCAGCCCCAAGGACTTCTGGATTTCGGAACCCAAGCCAAGAAGCTGTAAACAAGAATTCAGCATGGCACTTGATCGTCTTTTTAAATGCCTCTGAATTTCATATAGTGCATTAGCCACCCCAACGCCAGAAACAAGCTAATGGCAGAACCTCTAAGCATTGTGCACTGACAGTCCACAGCCCCTGTAATGAAACAGCAGTCTGCTGTATTAATTAGATAATCCATAATAGCTTTATCCATCAGGCCCACTGTATGCTGACGTGCTCAGAATGCAACTCTTGGCACCAAGCAAGCCTGGGACCTTTGGCTGAGATTCACTTCATCCTTTGTGACAGGCCAAGGCAAAATCTAAGCTGTGCTGCAAGGGCAGGAAGGCACCTCTGTGATGACCTCACAGATATCGGGAGACTCCAGCACAATGGCCCCTGCCACATCCTCTCCCAGTCCTGGAAGCTCCCCCAGAGAACACCACAGTCTGGGAAGGTACTTAAGACTGCCCCAGACATCTGAGGTCAGCCCTGCTGGTGAGCATAGAAGAAGCCAGCCTGGAAAAATGATGCTATTTTACCTGGAGAGCAAGTTGTCAGGTGGGCTCCAAGATGAATGAGTGACAGTCATTTGCAGAGAAAACAATGTACATTGACCCTTACATCCCTCCGCCGTCCATGAGTGCTGGGGTGCCCAGTATGGTACGCTGTTAAGAGCAATCGTCTCCTGAGACTGGGGTTGCTGGGATTCTTTTGAACCAGTGGAAATTCTGGTTGCAAAGATGCTCTCCCCATACGGATGCCTCCCTTTTTGGAACCTGAATGATCCTTACTGCAAGAATCGCTAATTTAGCAAGTGAGGTGAGCCTGAGACCAGATCTGTCAAGTGCTACGATTTTTAACTGCTAACTTAGAATGCTCCCCAACTGCTGCCTCTGTGTCAGGCTGATCCACGCAGTTCACTGAGGGCAAGGCCCCTGTGTGCTACATCACCTGTTGTACCTCATACTCTTGGTGTGATGCCAATTATAGGGCAGGTATGCAGAAAAGACATGGAGTTGGGGAGGGTTAGCAGAAGCTCACCCACCAATCAGCCAGCTACACAAGGCACTTGCTCCAGGCCAGAGTCACTTCCATCCTTCCTCCTCACCTCTCATCCTTCATCCTCTCCAGCCCTGACACCGAGGGTCAGAAGCAGGGTGAATAGCAGGGTCATTTGGTGTGTTCATGTTTTCCTCGCATTTGCTTACATTCATGCTAAACACAGGAGAGGCACTCAGGAATAGTGTTGCCTTGAAAACACAGGAAAAACCAAATATTGAATTGAAAGATTATGTATTGTATTTTTATCTTTGTTTTCATTTCCAAAAGAAGTAACCACAAAATTTCTTACATACGAAGTTCCCCAGTGCATGGAAAAGGAGAATTAGTTAGTGCTCAGAAACAAAGGGATTCCTGCCCTTAAGAAATGCAAAGTCATGAAGCGGAATGAGACAGGAAAGCAAATAAGTATAGAAGAGTTGATCAGGAGAGCAGGCTCAGCACATATCTCTCTTTCTTTTCTTCCATGTTGTTGTGTTTTGTTTAGGAAGCTACCTGAGACTAGTACCGGAAAACAAGAATGTCATCAGTGAACCAGAGATGTGAGAAATTTCTAAAAGATCAGAAGTCAGTAGATACAAATTTACAGAGAGAGAAGACAGAGAAACCACAGCTGGGAAAAATGGAAGAGGAGACCCAGAGGTGGGAGCCACCCCAGGGGACTCCAAGCAAAGCCAGCTGTCTATGGCGAACTCATCAACCCCAGGGGACTCGAACTCATCATGGGGGTGAGGTGGGGAGTCACATGCTGAGCTCCTGAGCTTGCTGGCTGCTCCTGTCTCTCCAGCTGGTGCCGGCCTGAATCAGCAGATGACCTAAGACTAAAGCAAAAAGTGCATCTGCTGGGGTCAGACAGAAGGGGCAGGGTCCCAAGTGGACAGCAAGGAAGCCCTACATTCAGAAAATAAATTCTCTTCCCCAATCTATTCTTCTCGCCCACCTCAAATCCATTTCTCTTCCAGAATTCTTCATCTTACTCTACCTTGCTGCTGTAGTCAAGCAGCTGGGAGTCCTCCCTTCTCTTTCCTTTCCCTGCTTCTCCAGATAATTGTCAAATCCTGTAATTCAACCTTTAATGTCCTCTATCAATTCCCTCGTCTCTTTCCCTGGCAGTTCCAGCACCTTACGCCCTCTCTCTTAACTCTCCTTCTCCATCTCTCCCACATGACATAACATAAAGAAAAATCTTTTTTTTTTTGTTTAATAGCACAGTCCACCTTAGCCTTGGAGGACACCTGCTCTGTGGAATGAATGCTTTGATCAGCCACCTGGGGACGTGCCAGAATAACCCAGATGCTCACAGGATTGCTATCAAAGGAGGCAGCTCAGCACAGCCAGGGCTTTTGCTCTGCCACCCTGCCGATGCTGAGGGAGGGAAATGAATTACTGGGAACAATGGACGAGATACCAAGGGGTCAAAGCAAAAGAGTGAGAGAAAATAGATGAACCAACCCTGGAAGTGGAGCTAAGAGAAAAGCATTAGAAAGAAGAACAGATTTAAGAATGAAGTCAAGGAACTGAAGGAAGTTTGTCTAGATGATGTTTAATGCAAAATGTCTTCCTCACCTGGTCCCAGAAAATCTTCAGTAAAAGCTCCATTTCTCATCAGTTTTCCATGAAACTAGATTATGTTGAGGAGTCATCAAAGCACTAAGTCCTGCTATGAGGCAGACGCAGGATGAGAGCTGTCATGTGTACATTCTATGCATAATCAAATGTATCGTGCTGCAGGGGGAAGAGAATGGATTCTGGAGCTTGATGGACCTGGGATCAAACCCTGGCCTCACCATTGGAGAGACTTCTGTCTGCTCATGAAGCCTCAGTATTACCTTCTCTGTAAAACAAGGATAAGAAGCCCTGCCTTACACAGTTGTTACAGAGCATCCCACCTCAGAACCTGTGTGTCTTTATAGCTGTGTCATGGGGTGACATGACTGTGGTCCTGCCTGCAGCAGGCTATCTGCCTCTTTTTAAACCTGTACCACCCTTTGTACTTCTCCTCAGCAGCAGGCTTGGTTTTAGAATACCTTAGTTAGCTCCAATATCTCACAGACAAAGAGAGAGCACATGTTCTGATCTCTCTTATTGCCATGGGGAAAATCCAGGGAAGAAACCAAGAAACCGTAAGTGTGAGGTTGAGATTGAGATAATGGAGTTCATGTCAAACATCTGCTGGAGGCAGAGCGCAGGATGGACCTGGAACTTCGGCTGAGAAGCCCAAGGCTCTATTGTTCTGTCCACTACCCTGCTTTCTTCTGGTGTGTAACATTTTGCATAGTGCTTTCACACATTTTTATATTCGTTCTGTGAAGTAGAGAAAGTAGAGATGTTTTCCCATATTTTGCAGAGGAAGAAACTGAATATTAAAAAGTGAAGTGGGGGCTGGGCACGGTGGCTCACACCTGTTATCCCAGCACTTTGGGAGGCTGAGGCAGATGGATCGCAAGGTCAAGAGATCAAGACCATCCTGCCCAACATGGAGAAACCCTGTCTCTACCAAAAATATAAAAATTAGCTGGGCATGGTGGCATATGTCTGTAGTCTCAACTATGTGGGACACTGAGGCAGAAGAATTGCTTGAACCCGGGAGGCAGAGGTTGCAGTGAGCCGAGATCGCGCCACTGCTCTCCAGCCTGGTGACAGAGTGAGACTCCATCTCAAACAAACAAAGAAATAAAAAAGTGAAGCGGCATGTGTAAACGTACACAGTTCGCAAAGCCAGAGCCAGGACTCGAACTCTAGCCTAGAGCTTAAGTTATGCTGCCCCTCTGCACTGGGCCAGCTCATCTCCATCTGGGCTTTTCTTCTCCTTAGTTTAGAATTCTGCCCCTCCTGCACAATGAAGAGAGGCTTGGTGACCAGGGTGCTCCTGACAGCAAGGCTGGTCTGCACAGACTTCCTGCAGAGGGAGCAGCCCACGCGTGGGACAGTGGGTGCAGCTGCACTGAGATGCTCTTTCTCCCATGGGGTGAACATCACCTATGGAGCCCACTGACCCACCCATCACTGTCTTCTGGGGAATGGAAGGAAGAAAGGGACAGGATGTGGAAGGGCTGGAACTGAGGGCCTTTGAGTGTATCTGAACACAAAAAACCAGGATGACATGGTCATGTCCTCCAACTCCTAGAATATTATAGAACCAGGTCACTGGGAGGCAGTTTGAGCCCCTGCCCTCTGGGTGACAGGCTGTGCTGGGCTGCCCCCAACAGAGGAAGTGGGGAGGGAGCACGCTGGACAGCTCTTTCGTAACAGGTGGAAAGAGAAAGCACAAGAACAAAATGAGGCGCAAAGATGAAGCTGTGTCCTTCACACCAGTGCCCCTCACGCCTGTGCTCCTCACGCCTGTGTCCCTCATACCTGTGTCCCTCACACCTGTGTCCCTTATACCTGTGTCCCTCATACCTGTGTCCCTCACACCTGTGTCCCTTATACCTGTGTCCCTCATACCTGTGTCCCTCACACCTGTGTCCCTCATACCTGTGTCCCTCATACCTGTGCCCCTCACACCTGTGTCCCTCATACCTGTGCCCCTCACACCTGTGTCCCTTATACCTGTGTCCCTCACACCTGTGTCTCTTATACCTGTGTCCCTCACACCTGTGTCCCTTATACCTGTGTCTCTCACACCTGTGTCCCTCACACCTGTGCCCCTCACACCTGTGTCCCTTACGCCTGTGCCCCACACACCTGTGTCCCTCATGCCTGTGCCCCTCACCCCTGTGTCACTCACACCACTGTACCCCCACACCTGTGCCCCTCACACCTGTGACCCTCACACCTGTGCCCCTCACACCTGTGTCCCTTATACCTTTGCCCCCACATCTCTGTCCTTCACACCTGTCTCCCTGACACCTGTACCCCCACACCTCCCTCATACCTGTGCCCCTCACACCTGTGCCCCTCACACCTGTGCCCCTCACACCTGTCTCCCTTACACCACTGTACACCTACACCTGTCTCCCTCACACCTGTACCCCCACACCTGTCTCCCTCATACCTGTGCCCTTTACACATGTGTCCCTCACACCTGTACACTTCACAACTGTGCCCATACTTGTGCCCTTCACACCCGTGCCCCCCACACCTGTGACCCTCACACCTGTCCCCCTCACACCTGTGCCCCTGACACCTGTCTCCCTCACACCTGTGCCCCTCACACCTGTGCCCCTCACACCTGTGTCCCTCACACCTGTCTCCCTCATACCTCTGCCCCTCACACCTGTGTCCCTCACACCTGTGCCCCTCACACCTGTCTCCCTCACACCTGTGCCCCTCACACCTGTGCCCCCACACCTGTGTCCCTCACACCTGTGCCCCTCACACCTGTCTCCCTCATAGCTGTGCCCTTCACACCTGTGCCCCTCACACCTGTCTCCCTCACACCTGTGCCCCTCACACCTGTGCCCCTCATACCTGTCTCCCTCACACCTGTGCCCCTCACACCTGTCTCCCTCACACCTGTGTCCCTCACACCTGTGCCCCTCACACCTGTGCCCCACACCTGTCTCCCTCATACCCGTGCCCCTCACACCTGTGCCCCTCACACCTGTCTCCCTCATACCTGTGCCCTTCACACCTGTGTCCCTCACACCTGTGCCCCTCACACCTGTACCCCCACGCCTGTCTCCCTCACACCTGTCTCCCTCACACTTGTACCCCCACACCTGTCTCCCTCTTATCTGTGCCCTTCATACCTGTGCCCTTCAGACCTGTGCCCTTCAGACCTGTGCCCCTCATACGTGTACACTTCACAATTGTGCCCATACTTGTGCCCTTCACACTTGTGCCCTTCACACCTGTGCCCCTCATACTGTGTCTCTCATACCTGTGCTCCTCATCCCTGTGGCCTTCACACCTGTGCCCTTCCTCCCTAAACCCAATCCTCCTCTCCCCATTCCCCCAGTGAGGTGGGAAGCAGAGCTGCTACTTTTTGCAGCCTAGTACATGGCATGCCAGAGTCCAAGGTCCCTGTGGGCTCTAAAATGCTGTGACTGCGTTGACAACACAACCTGCAAATGAGTAGGCCTGGCAACTTCTGGCTCTGAGCTGTCAGATGAAATGAATTAAGTTCTCTCTAACTCTCGGCTCCCCTCCTTCCTTCCCTCACTCATTCCCAGGCTGCTTCACATTCTCAAAACAGAGGCTCTCGTACTGCCAGCCACTTTCTCTGGCCCCTTTCCTACTGTGCTGTGTAGAATCAGGCTAAGAACACACAAGAGTTTGCCTCCAGCCCAAACACATTTGCAGCTGCCCGCAAATCCCAGCTCCCATGCAAACCCAGCAAGGCAGGAAGAGAAGAGCAGAGGCGGCGCTTGATAAATTCCTCTGAGGCCCAGTTGTCAGTGAGTCGCCCGTATCCGATACGATGCCTTTTAAGTTCTGAGTACCAGAACACACAGTGATTCGAGTGTCTGCATTAACCAGATGCGATGACACAGCAAACTTGGCATTTCCCAATTTGGGTAGGAAAGGAAAAGAATGACCCATCATTGTGTTCTCAAACATAGCAGCCTTCCAGTAGCACTTTCTTGGTATCAACAAATGTTAAAAGGAATGAATTGGACTGGGCGCGGTGGCTCACGCCTGTAATCCCAGCACTTTGGGAGGCTGAGGCAGGCAGATCACGAGGTCAGGAGATCGAGACCATCCTGGCCAACACAATGAAACCTCGTCCTTACTAAAAATACAAAAATTAGCTGGGTGTGGTGGCATGCACCTGTAATCCCAGCTACTTGGGAGGCTGAGGCAGGAGAATCACTTGAACCTGGGAGGCGGAGGTTGCAGTGAGCTGAGATCACGCCACTGCACTCCAGCCTGGGTGATAGAATCAGACTCAACCTCAAAAAAAAAAAAAAAAAAGCAACGAATTGTTAACTTAGCCATTTAAAAATGATAAGAATAAAATGAAGCCTTTCCACCCACTATGGAACACAGATTTGACATGGCTCCTAGGAGCCAGGAAGCCTGCTTTTCCAGACTCTGGGAAGAGCTGGGCACCTTTTCTTTGCTTTTTCTTTTTTCTTGAGACAAGGTCTCACTCTGTCATCCAGGCTAGAGTGCAATGGCATGACCATGGCTCACTGCAGCCTTGAATTCCTAGGCTCAAGTGATCCTTCGACCTCAGCCTCCTGAGCAGGATCACAGGCATGAACCACCACACCCAGCTGATTTTTTAAAAACTTTTGTGGAGACAGGGATCTCACTAGGTTGCCCAGGCTGGTCTCCAACTCCTGGGCTCAAGCAATCCAAGGCCTGCCCCAGCCTGGGTCCACCACAGCCTCCCAAAGTGCTGAGTTGACAGGAATGAGCCATGGCAACCGGCCAGGCTGGGCATCTTAACAGCAGTGGCCCCAGGCAGGGCATCCTCTGTTGAGAGTATGATGTCACTCTGGTCACCCATCAAGCTATTTCAACTTTTTCAGTAATCAAGAGCAACCTTTCTGCCTCTGCCTACCCTGCAGGTAGGAACACAGACCAATCACTCCCCCAAATCTGGGGGAGTTTCAGCTCTCTATTGTTCTTTGGCAGATTGACAGCTTCTCTGACACACACAACTTCCAATCTACCTCCTCTGGGCCACCCCTGCCCAGAAGCATTGTGCTATGCGGCATATCTGTGGATTTTAAAAATTGAAGTGAATTACAATTAATTTCCTTTGAAGAATTTCAGGACCCTCCTGGGGCCTCAATTAGCAGGGTTGGGTATCACTGATGGAAGATTTTACTCGCGGGGATGGGAAACTTTCCAGCGTTGGCTCCTTCATCTCCTTGTATGGAAGCGTACAACAATTGCCTCTCTCCCCCGCACGCTCACGCAACCTAAAAAATAGGTAGCCCAGTGCTGGGGATCATTTTCCAAAGAAAACATCTACCTGATCACAGGTGCTGCCTGAGATTTGGTCACCAAACCATACTGAGATAATTGACACGAAAGTACTTTTAAAGGTCTAAAGCATTCTATAAATGTAAGTCTTTATTATTTCCCATTATGACTATTATTGCAGAAGAGATTGTATTCCACGTACCCCGCTGTTTACCATTCGAGCTACAGTCTTCTGGCCATCTTGACGGAAATGCCCCTAGACTTCTGTCCCCTAGCACTTAGTAGGCATTCAATGTTTCTGAGATTGGATTAATTTGAAAAGCACTACGGAAAGGTATTTCTTAAGTAGAAAAGATGCTGCCTCCCTGTGGGGATACATGTGGCCATCACTTGGGAAAATCCATTTTATGTTTTTATGCCAGCAACCATATGATATGTTATGTTCTTGGAAGTTAGTATTACACTGTATCTCTGGGAGAGGCCTGCTCTTTTGCGGGGAAATGCCTTAGATATGCCTTTTGCCAGGGCAAGCACATACACCAAAACGACTACATCACGCCTGTAATCCCAGCACTTTGGGAGGCCGAGGTGGGTGGATCACGAGGTCAAGAGATCGAGACCATTCTGGTCAACATGGTGAAACCCCGTCTCTACTAAAAATACAAAAAGTTAGCTGGGCACGGTGGCGTGTGCCTGTAATCCCAGCTACTCAGGAGGCTGAGGCAGGAGAATTGCCTGAACCCAGGAGGCGGAGGTTGCGGTGAGCCGAGATCACGCCATTGCACTCCAGCCTGGGTAACAAGAGCAAAACTCCGTCTCAAAAAAAAAAAAAAAAAAAAAAAAGACTACAAACACAGTGATGCAATTGAAGGCAACAAGTAAGTAGAGATCACTGCTGGTCACTGTGCTGGGTGATGGGGACACCAAGATGGATGAGTTGCAGCCCCGTCCTTAAGGGTTCATCCTCTAGAGAGTCAGGCATCTGATGGTGTTTAGCGGTTTCACACCACAAGTAACTCGGAGGAGTTTGGGAGCAGAAAAGAGGCAGAGTCCAGCTCTAACTGCCATAGACAAAGTCATGGCCTACTCAAATGGGGCATGAACCTCGGTTTAAAGTTAGTTCTTGAAAAAAGAAAAGAAAAGAGAAAAAGGCCAGGTGCAGTGGCTCACACCTGTAATTCCAGCACTTTCTTTTGGAGGCTGAAGCTGGAGGATCATGAGGTTAGGAGATTGAGACCATTCTGCCTAACATCATGGAACTCCGTCTCTACTGAAAATGCAAAAAATTAGCCAGGTGTGGTGGCACACATCTGTAGTCCCAGCTACTCAGGAGGCTGAGAGGTAGGAGAATCACTTGAACCCAGGAGGCAGAGGTTGCAGTGAGCCAAGATTACACCACTGCACTCCAACCTGGGCGACAGAGCGAGACTCCGTCTCAAAAACAAAACAAAACAAAACAAACTAAATTTGGGAAATTCTAACCTTCTAAAATTTACAAGGAAAACACCTCAAATTTGAAATTTCTGTCTTTAATTTTAGACATATTATTCTCTATCTCTGAAATGAATCCAGAGGCAGCAGGGCTTTTTTCCTCTTCATCCCTAATACTCACCTCCAAGCCCCTGCCCCAGCATGGGTACCATCTCTGACACATTTAACATAAAAACTTAAATATTCGAACATCCATATCAAATAGGAAGAGTTTGGTGGGTATGTTTTTAACATATAAGCCATAACATGTTATGAATCTCATCCAGTTCCTGTTTTTCACCCGACACTGCTGTGAAAATCTGTGTTGAGGCTGTTTTCTCCACTGCACAGCCACTGCTCCACCACACTTGAACTGTCTAATCCCTTGGAATGGACGCCTAGGTTGCCTCTAAGTCCAGGCTATCACAAGTAAAATACTACAGTGAAATCTCTGTACACATCTTTTCAGAATTTCTCTAGGACACATTTACCCAAGAGTGGGACTGCTGGGTTATAGGTCACGCACACGTTTCATTTCACTAGATTCTTCCAAAATATGTGTGCCAGTCATGCTCCCACCAGTGTACACGTGCAAATTTCCATCTCCCTCATCAGTGCCAACAGTGGTATTATCCACCTTTCTGAATTTTGCCATTCTCAGAGGTAGAAATACATTTCTCATCATTGTGTATATTTGTATTTCTATACTGGGGATTTCTAGCTTAAAATACCATCTGACTGACTGTCTTTGATTTAGACGTTCCCACTCCCCACCAGAATACCCCTGATTTCTTTTTTTAAAAAAGGACAAAAGTAAATAGCATTTTAAAAAATGAGAATGGAATTGGAACACAACAAACCTACTACCCTGAAAGAATTTCCATAAATCATCCCCATCTACAATTCCAGCTCCACACCATATGGCCCCAGGGGGTTGTACTACCCAGAAAACCAGGAAGCCACCTTCTCTTGCATGGGTATAACTCTGGAAGTAGAGAGAATACTTTTGCCCACTCTAGCCTTCAGTTCCTCTGCTTCTAGACCCATTATGAGACCAAAGCTCCTAAGAAAAGGGGAGGGAAGTGGGAGGGGTGGGTGGGACTGGCCATGCACGTCATGCTCTGAGACGTACGCTACTGAGCAAGGAGAGTTGAACTGGAGACAGGACTCGTCCTGGAGACAGCGCCCTAGAAGAGTATGGCCACCATTCTCACCACATGCCTCCCTTAACTCTTTAGTATAATCTGGAATTGGAGCCACACTCTAGATGGTGGTGTCATCTGTGGGGGAAGGAAGACATGAGGAGGAATAGACTGGAGGACGGCATAAATCAAAAGCCCCTTGGACCTGTTCAATTGACTCTCATTAGACATCTGAATTAAGATGTCAAGGAAGCAGTTGGATTTTAGCCTCAGGAGCTCAGAGGAGAGATGAAGGCTGAATCTATAAAGTGGGAGTCATCTACATGTGGATTTATGTAAACTCACAACAATGGATGAGGTCCTAGGAGTGAGCATAGACAGTGAAGAGAAGAGGAGGGGAGGGGAGGGGAGGGGAGGAGAGGGGAGGGGAGGAGGGAGGGAGAAGGGAGGAGGGAGGGGAGGGGAGGGGAAGGGAAGGGAGGCAACAGGAGGAGAGGGCCCAGAACCTAGCCCTGGGGCACACCTACATCAGAGATAAAGCAGAGGAGCGAGAACCAGCAACAGAAACTGGAAAGGGACAGCCAGTGAAGTAGGAAAACTAGAAGAGCATGCCACCACAAAAGCCATAGGAACAAATGCTTTAAGAATGAGAGAGTAATCAGCTGCATCAACTACTCTGAGAAGTCAAATCAAATCAAGACAGAGAAAGAACCACAAGACTTAGGAACATGGACATCACTAGAGACCTGAACAGGAGCAGTTTTCGAGAGCAGACTCCTGTTAGAGTGGTTAGGATGGGCAGGAGTTGAGCAAGTGGGGACAACACTGGCCACTCTTCTGAGAAGTTTTGCTGTAAAGGAGAGCAGAGAAATGGGACTGAGAATATAGAGGGGTAGGACGTAGCGAGGATTCTTGTGTTTTGTCCTTACGTGTCAGATTCTATTGCATGCTTTTACACTGGTGGGATGAGCTAGCAGAGCTGGAGAAATTTATAGCGGAGAAAAAAGAAGGAAAGAGATCAAGAGCAAATGTGGAAAATTTTTAAAGAGAGTATAAAGCTGTCAGAAGTTAGTCTACACATATCGCCCATGCAATGAGCACAGAGGCCTGTGGTGATAAGAGGGTGGTGTATTTCTCCAGGGTGACCACCAGTCAGAGAAGCCCCTGGCAAGTGCACGGGGAAATTGCTGCAGTCTCACTAGAAACATGTGATTAGTGACAGCTCTTGGTTTTTCATGCTTTCATGAATAACATGCTTTTTGGGGTTTTTCTATTACTTTAATTAATTTTAATTGACATAACTGTATATGTCTATGGGGTATAATGTGATGTTTTAATATATATAGTGTGCATTTTACATGATAAAATCAAGCTAATTAACATATCCATCACCTCACATACTTATTTGTGGTGAGAACATTTAAAATCTACTCTTTTCGCAATTTTGAAATATGCAACATGCTATTATTAACTACAGCAACCATGCTGTACAACAGATCTCTACAACACATTCCTCCTGTCTAAATAAAATGTTGTACCCTTTGAACAAGCTCACCCCTTTCTCATCCACCGGCCTCTTCCCCAGCCTCTGTAACCACCACTGGACCCTCTATGTCTGAGTTCAACTCTTTTGGGTTCCATATATAAGTGAGTTCATATGATATTTGTATTTCGGTGCCTGTTTATACCAGTTACCATAATATACTCCAGGTTCACCCACATGGTCACAAATGACCATTTTCTTCTTTTTAAGGCTGAATAGATTCCATTGTGTATATACACCACATTCTCCTAATCCATTAAGCCTCTGATAGACAGTTAGCTTGCTTGCATTTCTTAGCTATTGTGAATAATGAGACAATGAACATAGGAGTGTGGATATCTCTTCAAAATATTGATTCATCTCCTTTGGATCCATAGTGGGATTGCTGGATCACATGGCGGTTCTATTTTTAGCTTTCGAGGCACTGCCATACTGTTTTCCATAAGGGCTGTATCAATTTACATTCTACCAACAGTACATAAGTGTTTCCCTTCTCTACATCCTCACCAACATTCATCGTTTGTATCTTTTACTATAGCCATTCTAACAGGTGTGAACTGATATCTCACTGTGGTTTCAATTTGCATTGCCCTGATGATTAGTGAGGCTGAGCATCTTTTCCTGGATCTGTCGGCAATCTGTATGTCTTCTTTCGAGAAATGTCTGTTCAGGTCCCCTGCCCATTTTTTAATAGGGTTATTTGTTTTCTTGCTCTTAAATCACTTGAGTTTCTCATATATTTTTAATTTTAGCTCCTTATCAGATGTATGGTTTGGAAATATTTTCTCTGAATCTGTGAGTTGTCACTTTACTTGGATAACACATTTTAAAGTTGTATTTTATTGCCTAATATTTTGTTATGATGTTAGGTTATTGCACAGTATTTTGTTAACAATTATTGAACTCTTTTTGGACTTAACAGGCCTCAACTTCAGAAATATCAGTAAGCTGAAAAAAGCCAATCCTAGACATTCCAAGGAAAATAACTCCTTTGACTGTATTAGAATCAATTTGATAATTCAGAAAGGTAGCCAGATGCATTCATTCATTGAAGCATATATATCAGGAGCCTACTGTGTGGCAGACACTGCCTTAGACAGAAGTAAATGGCCATGGTTCTGGCAAATAAATAATTACAATGAGATAGAGTGGTCAGGAAAGTCCTCTGAGAACAGAGATCTGAGTCCAGACCTGAAGGATTTAAAAAAAAATCCACTGCATAGAGAACAGAATGCAAAGTTCTAGATAGAAGGAACATTCTATGGGGGTGGCTAACGCTAAGTGTGAGCAAGAGTAAATGGCACCTTGCTGCTAGTGAAGGTAGAAACTGATGAACATTTTCAGTAGGGGGAGCAATTAGATAATTTTATGTAGGAATTTCACTTCCAGTAATTGATCCTAAGGAAATTCTCAAGACTACAGTCAAAACTGCACGTTGCCTCCCTGTAATTCATTCTTCACAGAGCATAGGCTAAGAGGATTTTTTAAAACCTAGATTAGTTTGTTCCAGGGATGTGCTGGCAAACATTTAACAACTGGCTCTCTAGGGGAAGAGCAGCATCTGCTATAAACTCCTGTGGTACAAACACAGACAGTCCCGGGCTTACGATGGTTCGACTGATGATCTTTTGACTTCAGGATGGGGTTTACGAGGGTATTAAATGCAGTTTTGACTGATGATATTTTTCACTTACAATGAATTTATCAGATTATGTCCTGATAAGTTGAGGAGAATCTCTAACTGTCTGCCACTTATCAACAGGATGTCACTGAATAAGGAGCTGGGAAGAGACATGCCAAGAGGCTCTCAGAAGCCCCCGAGGGCCCGCTTCAGCACACCAGTGTCCTTCCGCTGCACAGAAGCCTCCAGTGCGTGTCCATCATACCTTGCAACAGGAGTCCACACTCCTCACCCTGAGCTCCAAAGCTCTCCCTGACCAGGAGGCTCCTGCCCACCTCCCATAGTTCCTCCCGCCACACCATCTCCCCTGTACTCCCTGCTTCTGAATTTTGATTGAACTCTCCAAGTTCACTTCCACTTCAAGGTCTTTAACTTGCTCTTCCCCAGATCTCCTTCTTGTCACTCAGGTGTCTGCTCACACATCGCCTGCTCAGAAAGCTCCTTGCTGCCCACCCTACCTGAAGCTCAGGGCATCATCTTGTATTTGATTGACAGCCTTTCTCACATCCAAACTTGCCCAGCTTTTTGATCATGTCTCCCCACTAAAATTTAAATTCCATGAGATCAGACACCTGTCTGGTCTTGGTTACTCCTGTCATTTCCAGTATTTAGAAAACTATTTGGCAGGTAGTAAGTACTCAATAAATATTTGTTACTGATAAATTGATTAATTTATAATAGTAAAAAAAAAAAAAGTAAGCCACTTAAGTGTCCAAAAATAGGGAAATGGTAAAACCAACATTTATGGATCATTTACTATCTGCCAGGAACTATGATAAGCACTTTATCTGTCTCTCTCATTTAATTTGCACAGTAGACCTATGGGGTGAGCACTATTATAATCAGCACTTTACAGATAAGGACACACTTAGAGTGGTTAAGTAATTTGCCAAACCACTCCGAGCCAAGTAGGAAAGTCAAGCCCAGGACTGCTGCACAAACCCAGCTCATCTTAGAATCCAGGGACGGGGATCAGGAGGGAAGCCTCACCTGGACCAATGAGCATGGAAATGCAAACATACCGGTCTCCAGCGCTTGCTGAGCTGCTAATAAGGCAGTTACTCATTTCACACTTAGCTGTTACTCATTACATTGGCCAAGAGCTCCTCAACGAGGAGGAATGAGAAGCAGGGCAGGTGCTAAGTCTCAGTCCCCAGCTTCACGGCAACGTAAGAGCATCAAAATCTCCCCCTGAACCTCAGCCACTAGCCATTACAAATCATGTTTTCAAATGATACTTAATGATATTGTTATAATGCTCACAGTATAATAAAAAGTGAAAGAAACAGAAAAGAAAACTATATATTCTGTGAAATCTCCAGAAAAAGACATTTAAAACACATTCACCTGTATATGCAATGCTTAGGAAAAGACCAGAGGTAAGCACATCAAAACATTAGCAGTGGTCGGGTTGGAGTGAGTGGATTATGAGTGATTTTTATATTATTTTTTATAAGCTCCTATATTTCCCAATTGTTTTGCAGTGAACATGTCTTTTGTAATAAGAGAAAAAAATCTATATTATTACATTTTTTAAGTGGTTGAACATTATAAAGGCAATGGAATGCAAAATTAAGAGAACATGAAATGCCCTAGATGAAGCAGGAATGAGAGGCTGCAAATGGGTTCCCTCAGGGACCAGGCAGAGATAAGGCAGCCTGGGAGAGATCTCAGCCTGATAAAAAGCAGCAAGGGGCTGGGCTCAGTGGCTCCCACCTGTAATTCCAGCACTTTTGAGAGGCTGAAGTTGGTGGATCATGAGGTCAGGAGATTGAGACCATCCTGGTCAACATGGTGAAACCCCGTATCTACTAAAAATTCAAAAATTAACCAGGTGTGGTGGCAGGCACCTGTAATCCGAGCTACTCGGGAGGCTGAGGCAGGAGAATCGCTTGAACCTGGGAGGTGGAGGTTGCAGTGAGCCGAGATGGTGCCATTGTACTCCAGCCTGATGACAGAGCGAGACTCCATCTCAAAAAAAAGGCGGCGGGGGCAGCGAGGGGAGTGATTCCAAATCAGAAAAACACAGGACAGAGAGCAGCAGATGGTGCAGAAAGAAATGATGGGGTGAGGTTGTCCCTCAGGGTTTGATCCATGCCTGAAGAGAGGTAACCCCCAGGTTGGGGGGAAGGAAAAAGAGGCCAAGACACTCAAAGCTGAGTCGGGAAGGAAACTTGAGTATCCATGTTGAAAATCCCCAAGGGTCAGAACTGGAAGAACCGTGGAGCTCTGGAGGGCAGCACTGTTCACAACAGTGGCCAGGAGAGGTGTGTAGCTGCTGAGTGCCTGACATGGGGCCAGTCCAAACTGAGCTGTGCTGGAAGGGTAACTTACATGTGGAATTCAAAAACTCAGCGCAAAAAAATGTAAAATACTTTCTCAACAATTGTATTGGTTTTGTGTTGAAATGAGAATATTTTGGGTGCATTGGATGAAATAAAATATGTTAATTTTACTTGTTTCTTTTTGCTTTTTTAACGTGGCTGCTAAAAACCTTAAAATTATACAGGTGGCTCAAATAATATTTAGACTGGACAGCACTGATCGAGACCAACCGTTTCATTTTACAGATGATAAAACTCAGCTAGCAAGGTTAAGGAGCTGGAACTCTTTTGTGAAAGCCACACAGCTAATTAGTGAGAGAGGGAGAGCAAAACTCAGACTTCTCACCACCCTATCCAATCCTCCTGCCTCCTCACCCAACATACACATCAAATGTTTGATTCTGGAAGCATTTCAATGACATATTTGGTTTCTCCATGGAAAACTGAGGTTATTGTTATCTGACATTCTATATACTTAGAACAACTAAAGGATTTTTTTTCCCAGTACCCTCTGTTACTTTGAAAACCATCTCTGTGAAAATATTTTTTCATGTTTTCATTAATGGATCATTTCAACCCAACCCAGTGTAAGGTGGTGTGTGACGTTCTACGTAACCATTACCATGGAATGAGGTCTGGAAGTCTCCCATTGATAACAACTAAACTAGATCCCACCAGTTCATTTAGGGGCACTTTCTTTGTTTGCACAAGATCTAGCTGAAGCTGGAGAGTTACAATAGGACAAAGCTTACCTGGGCTTGGGTTTTACGCTCATTGCCCAATGTGAAGCAGCAGTGCTGTACCGTTTCCTGGTTTTGACAAGGTCCTTGCAGCTGACATTGGGAGTTGCCTACCCAGTAGCCCTTCTCTCCTCCTTTCCTCCTAACAGAACCCTGATATGATAAGGGACAGCTGAAGGCTCCACTAATACAACCACATCTTCCAGCTCCATGTGCAGCTAAGGGAAGCCAAGTCATGTAGATCAGGCCAAGCAGGTATCATCAGAAGTTACTAGGTGGACTGTAGGGAAAGTTCTTCCTAGGGAGCTGACTCCAATATCAGGCTTCCTTTTGCCCTCCAATCTGCCACTTGTTCAATTGGTGAGGCAGGAAACCACACTAAAGATGGCAGGGTGGACAGACCCTGATGACATCAGAGAAGTGCCCCACCAGGCCCAGGCTGCCTCCTCCTGACTTGCTGTAATGAGAAAAATAAAACTGCAATTTGTTCTTCAGGTCGCTGTACTCCAAAAGTCAAATAAAATTTCTGATACAGAAGCCCAGTATTTCACATCTGTCCATCATATAGAATGAAATGGTTTTAGGGGAAGACTAATTTAAAATGCAGGAATTTGCGCAAATCTCCGATTGGACCCAGTCAAAATCCTTGTACTAAAGAATCCTGCAGAATGCCAGGCAAAGCCGGCTCCATGCAACTGCAGAGACCTTCCTGAAGCTAAGTGCCCTAGAAATGGCTGAGTCGCTCTGTGGCATGCAGCACAGGGAAAAAGTGTAAACGACACCTGTGTTAAGTAACGTCAAGCACCCAGGGCCACTGGCATATCTGTTAACATTCTGGAGCAGGTCATGAAGTAAGTAGAAGCCACCCCACTTTTCTTTAACTTTTAACTGTCTGCAACCCAGATCAAGCCGCTCAGCCAATCTCTGGTGTCTATCACCTTAGAATTTACCGATGCCATCTCAAAAGAACTCCTATTTGGGGAACCACCTTTTGAAAACTTCAAGAGCTGTGGATGTCTTCAAAATGATGAAATTACTTACCTCTGAGTTTCACGGTCAGTATATGTTGTCATCAAAACGGAGTCAAAACAGTTGGATAATAAAGATAGCGTGCACACTGCCACATCAAAACTCACTCCACAACAAACAGTCTCTCAGACCACAGTGCAATCAAGTTAGAACTGAGAATTCAGAAACCAACCCAGAACCGCACAGCTTCGTGGAAGCTGAACAACTTTCTCTTGAATGTTGACGGGATAAACAATGAAATGAAGGCAGAAATAAAGATGTTCTTCGAAACCAACGAGAACAAAGACACCACATACCAGAATCTCTGGGACACATTTAAAGCAGTCTCTAGAGGAAAATATATAGCAATAAGTGCCCACATGAGAAGAAAGGAGAGATCTAAAATTGACACCCTATCATCAAAATTGAAAGAGCTAGAGGAGCAAGATCAATAAAACTCAAAACCTAGCAGAAGACAAGAAATAACTAAGATCAAAGCAGAATTGAAGGAGATAGAGACACGAAAAATCCTTCAAAAAATCAATAAATCCAGAAGCTGGTTTTTTGAAAAGATCAACAAAATAGACAGACCACTAGCCAGATTAATAAAAAAGAAAAGAGAGAATAACCAAAGTAATTTACAGATTCAACGCTATCCCCATCAAGCTACCAAAGACCTTCTTCACAGAACTGGAAAAAACCACCTTAAACTTCATATGGAACCAAAAGAGAGCCCGCATAGCCAAGTCAATCCTAAGCAAAAAGAACAAAGCGGGAGGCATCACACTACCAGACATCAAACTCTACTACAAGGCTACAGTAATCAAAACAGCATGGTACTGGTACCAAAACAGACATATAGACCAATGGAACAGAACAGAGGCATCGGAGGCAACACAACACATCTACAACCATCCGATCTTTGACAAACCTGATAAAAACAAGCAATGGGGAAAGGATTCCCTGTTTAATAAGTGGTGTTGGGAAAACTGGCTAGCCATGTGCAGAAAGCAGAAACTGGACCCCTTCCTGACATTTTACACTAAAATAGACTCCAGATGGATTAAAGACTTAAACGTAAGACCTAACACCATAAAAACCCTAGAAGAAAATCTAGGCAAAATCATTCAGGACATAGGCATAGGCAAGGACTTCGTGACTAAAACACCAAAAGCATTGGCAACAAAAGCCAAAATAGACAAATGGGACCTAATCAAACTCCACAGCTTCTGCACAGTGAAAGAAACAGTCAATAGAGTGAATTGCCAACCAACAGAATGGGAAAAAATTTTTGCAGTCTACCCATCTGACAAAGGGCTGATATCCAGAATTTACAACGAACTAAAACAGATTTACAAGAAAAAAACAAACAAGCCCATTTAAAAATGGGCGAAGGATATGAACAGATACTTTACAAAAGAAGACATACATGAGGCCAAAAGCATATGAAAAAATGCTCATCATCACTGGCCATTAGAGAAATGCAAATCAAAACTACATTGAGATACCATCTCATGCCAGTTAGAATGGCGATCATTAAAAAATCTGGAGTCAACAGATGCTGGAGAGGATGTGGAGAAATAGGAACACTTTTACACTGTTGGTGGGAATGCAAATTAGTGCAACCATTGTGGAAGACAGTGTGGCGATTCCTCAAGGACCTAGAAAGAGAAATTCCATTTGACCCAGTAATCCCATTACTGGGTATATATCCAAAGGATTATAAATCGTTCTACTATAAGGACACATGCACACGAATGTTCATTGCAGCACAGTTTACAATAGCAAAGACCTGGAACCAACCCAAATGCCCATCGATGATAGACTGGACAGGGAAAATGTGGCACATATACACCATGGAATATTATGCAGCCATCAAAAACGATGAGTTTGCGTCCTTTGTAGGGACATGGATGAATCTGGAAACCATCATTCTCAGCAAACTGACACAAGAACACAAAATCAAACGTCGCATGTTCTCACTCATAGACGGGTGTTGAACAATGGGAACACATGGACACAGGGAGGGGAGCATCACACACTGGGGTCTGTTGGGGGGGAGTGGGGGGACAGCGGGGGGTGGGGAGTTGGGGAGAGATAGCATGGGGAGAAATGCCACATATAGGTGAAGGGGAGGAAGGCAGCAAATCACACTGCCACGTATGCACCTATGCAACAATCTTGCATGTTTTTCACATGTACCCCAAAACCTAAAACGCAATAAAAAAATAAATAAAATGCAAAAAAAAAAAAAAAAAAAAAAAAAACTCCCTCCGCAATTTCAGCATCTTACTCAAGGAAAACAACAAAAACTTCTGTTGAAATTTACTTGTAAGCAGAGCTCCAATTTTCCTTTTGTTTTACTCGCACAATTTGAGTTTAATTTTTATTTTTGTAACATTTTTCCTCAAAAATTGAGAAGTATAATTCTTTGGAATATCATTTTTCTATTTCATATATGTAAAAAAAAATCAATAAAATAAGTTATAGGCAAAATTGTTCCTGGTGGTATTCGTGTGTGTTTGTAGAAATATAATGTAATTATTGCAAGGTACCTACGTTGTATAGATGGTGAAAGTGAGGTTCAGGAAATCTAAGTAATTTATCTAATATCAGACAGTTAAGAATTGCTGAGTTCAAATCCATATCTCTACATCCTATTATCCCAGGACTCAGTCTCAGCGTCATAAGTTCTGATCCAGTTGAGGGAAGAGAAAAGGAAAAACTAATTGTGCAGACAGCTAAAGCTGGTCTTCTGTAAAATTATTTTAAAATGAAAGACGGCCTCAAGCTACAGGCACAAATAGAGCAGCCTGGGGAGAACTCAGGCTGCAGCTGCACAGGTAAGAAGGCAAGGCCCCACACAGCAGCCTTTATTCTTGGTATAATCGGTGAGATCCCACGAAAAGGGCCGTCCCCTTTTCAGGCACATACACAGTAGGCTCCACGGGAACCTGCACAGGGAGGGAAGGGCTTACCCAAAACATAACCACAGTTACACAAACAACAGAAGCCGTGCTTGTGCTTACTAAGGATATGCCCGCAGCTGCAGATCAGGGGAGTCACACAAACAGCTACAGAGATGAGGGGAGCTTCTTATAAAAGCTTTTGAATTCGACTCTCCCTCTTTCGAGTCCCCTCTCTGCGGCGGAGCGCTTTCTTCTTTGGCTTATTAAACTTTCGTTCCGACCTCACCCTTTGTGTCCATGCTCCTTAATCGTCTTGGTTGTGAAATAAGGAACTCTGGGTGATTCCTCACAATGAGAGGCTGCTACATTGTGGTGCACTGGTGAGACACACAGTGAGCTCTGTCCCGTTACGGTACATGTGCAGAGATGCGGAACCTCTCACAGATGTTCCAGTCGCCTTCTAACTGATCCAGAAAAGCAGCTTAGCCCCAGAAAAAGAGTATGCAAAGGTCATCAGGAGATGATCTCAGACAGTCTGCTGTGTCCCAGGAGGAAGACGGGGAGATTTGCTCCTGAAAAAGGCTGGGTCTGGCTGGGCAGGCCCCGTAAGCACCAGGTTCCTGCCCGCCCAGTTGCCATGGTTCTCAATCACAGTTCTCAAACTAATCCATCACCTGAAGAGCTTGTAAAATACATACATCTCCCTGTCAAAACTCCACCTAAGATGAACTGATCTGAATCTTTGATGGTTGGGGTCTAGGCACTCATTTTTTTTTAAGCAGACTGGGAATGGGGAAGGCAGGGTCACTGGGCATCTCACTGTATAAATGGTTGTTCTGCCTGCCCAGCCACAGCCCCGGGGAAAGCGGGACAGAGCCTAATAGCAAACATCAGTAATAATGATACTAAGCCCCTCACACACAACCCTGAATGCTGGTGTCCTCAGCCCCAGCAAGGTTAAGAGACGTGCCCAGGCTCCTGAGCAACAGACCCAGGCACCCTAATTCAAATGGCCTTTCAGCTTCCACCAACTCTGCTGCCTGAAATTTCTTGAGAGGAGCCTGAGACGGCAGTGCTAAAGCGTAGATGCTGGTGCAGATGAGGGTTCAAAATAAAAAAGTCTCAGACCCTCCACCGTGTGGAGACAGGTCTAGCAGAGGGGCAGGCCCATAACAGACGAGCACCCTTGGGGAGAAAGTCCTGGCTGGTGCTCTGGATGGCTCTGGCTGCCCAGTACAGAGCAAACAAAAAACAAGAACCACCTCTAATCCACATTAAAAAGGGCCCAGAGAGGTGAAGAGGCTTGGCCAAGGTCACACAGCTTCCTATAGGCAGTTTCCTTTACAGACACATTTCTTTTTCGTTTTTTTAAGATGGAGTCTCACTCAGTTACCCAGGCTGGAGTGCAGTGGCGTGATCTCAGCTCACTGTAACCTCTGCCTCCCAGGTTCAAGTGATTCTCCTGCCTCCGCCTCCCTAGTAGCTGGGATTACAGCTACTGTATTTTTGTATTTTTAGTATAGACAAGGTTTCACCATGTTGGCCAGGCTGGTCTCAAACTCCTGACCTCGTGATCCACCCGTCTCAGCCTCCCAAAGTGCTGGGACTACAGGTGTGAGCCACTGTACCTGGCTTCCTTTACAGAAACATTTCTTGAGCAACCTGATGTGTGCCTGGCCATACACTAGTGCCAGATTTAATGTGACCCTTTCCAGGAGTGCGTGTGTTATGAAAGAGGGCCATGGGTTGGAGTAATATTGATATTTAGGTAGTCTTCCTAGGGGCAGTCCTCGCCATCAAGGGAACCTTGGTTTGAAAGCAGGCACCTCCCTGAGACAACTATACCCAATACAGCTGGGCGAGTGTCACTGCCTTGCAGAAGCACAATCACAAACCCATCACTTGGGCCCAAGAGCAGCACACACCTAGACCCCAAAACTTCCATTCCTGTCCCCACTCTCAGCCTGTTTCTCTCCCCCACCCCAGCAGGCACACAGGGATCCCTGAAGGAACTTCTGAATTCTCAAGCGTCCCTCCACCCTACCCAGAAAGGCACCACGGCTCTCCGCTCCGCGCTCTCTGCTCTATGCCGGATACCCCTAGCTGAGCCACAGTCTCCCCAGAGCCCTGCCCTGGCTCTGGATAAAACTGAAGCTGTCAGCATGTTAATTAGGACCTTGAGAGGGGGTGCTCACTGACTGACAATTAATAACTCCATCTCTCTGTTTCCTGCTGGCATGTTATTAATTTATCGGGCCTCTCCAGTGGGGCCAGAGAGATAACACAGACTGTGAAAGTACACACTTCAATTTGAGTCTGAGATGCAGAGGAGGGGTGTTGAGAAGTGCGAGTCCTCCGGGGAGCAAGGACACAGCGTGGGAAAGATTTGTCCACAGCCCTGCTTCTAGGACTTCACCCCACAGAAATGAAAGTGCACATCCTAAAGGCACGTAGGGGAGGCTTACTACAGCACAGCTGGTGAAGAGCAACCGGGAACGTCCGTTGACAGGGGCTGCTGGAATAAACTGTGGTTCAGCCATGTTGAGGAATACTCTGCAGCGTGAAAGAGGTGCTATGGACACCTTTCCAGAAAGGGCCAAAGAAAGATGCACACCATATACTGTTAATTGTTTTAAAGGAAAACAGCAAGAGCAAAACAAAGACCGATATGTGTAATATAATTTCATTTTCATGACACAAAGAGAGAAGGGAAGGAGGGAGGAAGGGAGGGGGAACTTTCCCCAGCTTAAGCATAAACACAGGGGGAGAAGCAACCACAACAGACAGCAGCTGTGGCAGGGCTGAGACGGGGAGGGGCTGAGACGGGGAGGGGCTGAGACGGGGAGGGGCTGAAGCCGGGAGGGGCTGAGGCAGGGAGGGGCTGAGAGAGACAGGGAGGGGCTGAGACGGGGAGGGGCTGAGATGGGGAGGGGCTGAGGTGGGGAGGGGCTGAGAGAGATGGGGAGGGGCTGAGATGGGGAGGGGCTGAGATGGGGAGGGGCTGAGACGGGGAGGGGCTGAGATGGGGAGGGGCTGAGGTGGGGAGGGGCTGAGAGAGATGGGGAGGGGCTGAGATGGGGAGGGGCTGAGACGGGGAGGGGCTGAGATGGGGAGGGGCTGAGGTGGGGAGAGGCTGAGGTGGGGAGGAGCTGAGACGGGGAGAGGCTGAGATGGGGAGGGGCTGAGATGGGGAGGGGCTGAGATGGGGAGGGGCCGAGACAGGGAGGAGCCAAGACGGGGAGGAGTTGAGACGGGGAGGAGTTGAGACGGGGAGGGGCTGAGACGGGGAGGAGCTGAGACTGGGAGGGGCTGAGATGGGAGAGGAGTTGAGATGGGGGAGGAGTTGAGATGGGGAGGGGCTGAGATGGGAGAGGAGCTGAGATGGGGGAGGGGTTGAGATGGGGAGGGGCTGAGATGGGAGAGGAGCTGAGATGGGAGAGGAGTTGAGATGGGGGAGGAGTTGAGGTGGAGGGGGGTTTGAGATGGGGAAGTCTTGAGGTGGGGAGGAGTTAAGAAGAGCGAGTAGCTGAGATGGGGGAGGGGTTGAAGTAGGGAGGGGTTCAGATGAAAGGAGTTGAGTTGGCTGACAGTTGAGATGGGGAAGGGTTGAGCTAGGGAAGAGGAGGTGGGGAGGGGTTGAGATGAGGGAGGGCTGAGATGAGGGAGGGGTTGAGGTGGACGAGTTGAGATGGAGAGGGACTGAGGTGAGGAGGGTTAAGATGGGGAGGAGTTGAGATGGGGAGAGGTTGAGATGAGTGGGGTTGAGATAGGGAAGGAGTTGAGATGGGGAGAGGTTGAGATGAGTGGGGTTGAGATAGGGAAGGAGTTGAGATGGGGAGAGGTTGAGATGAGTGGGGTTGAGATAGGGAAGGAGTTGAGATGAGTGAAGTTGACATGGGGGCATTGAGATGGGTGGGACTGAGATGAGAAGGGCTTTAGTTTGGGAGGGGTTGAGATGGGTGAGGATTGAGATGGGTGTGGTGAGATGGGTAGATTTCAGATGAGGTAGGTTTGAGATGGGGAGAGGATGAAAACGGGAGGCATTGAGATGAGTATGGTTGAGATGTTGAAGGATCAAGTTGGGGAGATGTTAAGATGGGAAGGGATTGAGCTGTGAAGGGGTTGAGTTGTCAAGTGCCTGGGATGGGAAGTGGTTGAGTTGTGAAGGGGCTGAGATGGAAAGGGGTTGAGTTGGGAAGGGGCTGAGATGGGAAGGGGATGAGTTGTGAAGGGGCTGAGATGGGAAGGGGTTGAGTTGGGAACGGGCTGAGACGGAAAGGGGATGAGTTGTGAAGGGGCTGAGATGGGAAGGGGTTGAGTTGTGAAGACGCTGAGATGGGAAGGGGCTGAGATGGAAAGGGGATGAGTTGTGAAGGGGCTGAGATGGGAAGGGGTTGAGTTGTGAAGGGGCTGAGATGGGAAGGGGCTGAGATGGAAAGGGGTTGAGTTGTGAAGGGGCTGAGATGGGAAGGGGTTGAGTTGTGAAGGGGCTGAGATGGGAAGGGGTTGAGATGGAAAGGGGATGAGATGGGAAGGGTTGAGTTGTGAAGGGGTTGAGATGTGATGAGGTTGAGTTGGGGAGGGGTTCAGATGAGGAGGAGATTAATTGGGGAGCAGTTGACATGGGATGGTCTTGAGATGGGTAGTGGTTGAATTGGGGAGGGCTTGAGATGGTGAAAACGCCCTTGACTCATTTGCAGCCATGGGTCCAGGCGAGCCCTTAAGGACGGCAAGGTGTTACCAGTGGTCAGGGAGAAGGAAGGTCCTGGACTGCCTTGGGAGTCCCGGGGCGCTCACCCTGCCCTGCCAAGGCCCTTCCTCCTCCTGGCTTTGCTTTCCCTCCTTGTGATGTGAGTGCTGACCACTAGGCTGCCCCAGCCGCTCCAGCTACACAGTGGAAAGCATCCCAGCAAGACTGCGGCTGCAATTCACAGAAACAACCACTTGGGGGCGCCATAAAAGAGGAAAAAACAAAACGTCTTCAGAAGAAGAGGGAAAATGTGACGGAAAATGTGACAAATAGTGTGCAGGTTCCTAGTCTCCTGATCGGTAGGCAGTGATGCTGCTTTTGTAGAACAGCAGTGAGGCCGAGTAGTGGGATGTGAGCACAGCTGCAGAAGGTGTGGAAGGGGGTCCCCAGGAGAGGTGGGGCAGGGAGAGAGCGGAAAGGAGGACAGTCCCTTTCCTCACTCACAGGCCACCGCTGCATGCTTCATTCCCTCCCTGTTATAGGCTTTGTGAGAAAAGGAGGAAGAGAAAGATGGTTAGAGGAGTTAAAAGCAGAAGAGGAGGAGGACAGTATGGCTGGGGTAACAGCTGCTGAGGTGGGGTCCTCAGAAGGGTGCCCCGTGCCCACCTCCTTCTCTGCACCTCAGCTTTCTCACCTGCACCTTCAATGAGAAGTTATGTAGGATGAATGTTAAAGGTCTTTTTATCGGTGCCTGGAAGTCTACAGGGTATCTAATTCTGCGTGCATGCGTGTGTGTGTGTGTGTGTGTGTGTGTGTGTGTGTGTGTGGTGTTCAGCAATTTCATAAATATTTTTTCAGCCAAAAAGGCTGAAGCGAATTCCTTCAATTGTGTTCATCTCCTCCACAATGAGCACTTCCTTTTCTGCATGTGTCTTCATCCATCCCCTTACATCAAGAGGAAAATGCCCTTGACTTATTTGCAGCCATGGGTCCAGGCGAGCCCTTAAGGATGGCAAGGTGTTGCCAGTGGTCAGGGAGAAGGAAGGTCCTGGACTGCCTTGGGAGTCCCGGGGCGCTCACCCTGCCCCGCCAAGGCCCTTCCTCCTCCTGGCTTTGCCTTCCTTCCTTGTAATGTGAGTGCCGACCACTAGGCTGCCCCAGCCCCTCCAGCTACACGGTGGAATGCATCCCAGCGAGACTGCGGCTGCAATGCACAAAAACAACCACTTGGGGGCACCATAAAAGAGGAAAAAAATACCTCTTCAGAAGAAGAGGGAAAATGTGACAAATTGTGCGGCTGGCACTAGAGGGCGCCGCTTTTCCCACTTTCTTCAAAAAGGTGGCTGGGGGCCGAATCTCCATATCTTGACATGTCGAGAAGGCTGAAGAGCCTCCTTCTGCAGATATGGCCGTGGGGGCAGAGTGGAGGCAGTCCAGCACGAGGGCAGAATGGGAGAGAGGGGACTGACTCACCTGAGCCTCCAAACAGGGAGAAGACTCTGATGGTGCCATAAAAGGAAACACAGAATGGGCTGATCTGGCCTGGGCATCAGGCTGCAGAGTCACAAACCCTCTCCCCGGCCTCCTCCCCCAGGGCCTGCCTTAGAAGGGAAGAACCTGGACAATGGATCTCCCTGAGCCTGGCTCCCAGCACTGTGCTCTGGAAAAAAAGGAAACCCTCTGCTTTCTCTCAGGGCATCCAGTGGCTTCACAAAGAAAAAGGGAGTGTGTGTTTTTAGAGGGGGCAGGAAGTCCCCAGGTCACTGTATAACTCTCTAGCAGGGAGGTTATGCATTCATGCTCTGCAAGAGATGAGAGTCGCCAGGCACTTAGCAGGGGCCAGTCCCCCGCTTCCCAGTACAGGACCCTCCTTGTCAGAGGCGGCCTCCACTGCAAGCGCAGAAACCCACACAGCTCACCACTACCTTGTTTATTCTCACATCCTGTTCTCTAGGGAAGCATTTCTAGAACTATGGAAGGTTTGAAGGGAAGGGCAAGTCAGTAGACACCAGACCTAGAAACAGGCTCCTTTTGCTAATCCCAGGAGGGCAAGTAAAGAAAAATCAAGGGTGTGTGAAGTCCCCAAAGGACTCAGCTTAAAACAAATCTCTAGAAATCGCCCAAATTGTGTCAGTTCCCAAGGGAAGTCCAGTTCTCTGGATTCTCTGTGCCTTCCTGCTCTGCTCAGAATTCCAAGAAAGCAGGGCACATGCTCCAGGTCTCTTCCTGGCTGGTGGATTTCAACTGTGTTGTTGGTTAGTGATAAGCTGGTGTGTTGAAGGCTCATGATTTCTGTGTTCCACTGGCATATGTTCTGGTTCCTGCACGCCTGTTCTTCTACACGCCTGTTCTGCTACAGCCCTACGATCCTGAAGTGCCTCATCTGAGTGAGAAGGATGGATTTTGCAGACCTGCAACCTCAGGTGCCTTCAGGACCAAGTCAGTCCTCTAAATGAGTGAATTAGCCCAAAGGCAGTAGAGAGTGGTGGGGAATACAGTGACCTGGAGACTTCCTGCCCCCTCTAAAGACATACACACTTAAATAAAATTAAAATATCTGATAAGTCAACGAAGCACTCATATGTTAACCGAACAAACTCTGCCATGCACCGTTTCGGCAACAGCAGTTCCACAGATTCCTGTATTCTAACAACCCAAGTGATGTCTGATGCTGGCGGCAGGTGGCAGCATATGGACTGAGGTCTCCACTTAGTCTGACTAGACCTGCATGAGATCTTCGTCACCAGGCTAGAGTGTAGTGGCACGATCATGGCTCCCTGCAGCCTCGACCTCCTGGGCTGAAGCGATCCTCCAACCTCAGCCTCCTAAGTAGCTGTGACCATAGGTGTGCTCCACCGTGCCAGGCTAATTTTTTCATTCTTTTTAAGAGATGAGGTCTGCCTATGTTGCGCAGGCAGGTCTGAAACACCTGGGTTCAAGCAATCCTCCCACCTTGACCTCCTAAAGTCCTGAGATTACAGGCTGAGCCACAGCTCCTGACCATAGCATTGTTGTTTTTTAGAGAGACGGGGGTCTCACTATGTGGCCCAGGTTGGTCTCAAACTCCTGGTCTTAAGCTATCCTCCTGCCTCAGCCTCCCAAGATGCTATGATATTACAGGTGTGAGCCGCTGCACCCAGCCTGTGGCCATAGGATTTTGTTTTACTACATAAGCCTAAGCTTCAAGGTTGAGACACGTGTTGCCTTATAGAATATGTTGCTGATGTTGAATGCGGTGCGAATGCTGGAGAGACTGTTGGTTGGATGTGATCACCCCTACCAAGTCAGCATAGCTGCAGGGCACATGAGGCAGAAGTGGGCGGGACTTCAGGACTGGTTCCCCCGACCTTATCACTCACACTGTCCACTGACCTTCACATAAAGCACCAGCAGTCACCCAGGCTCGCAGGACCCCAGCTTCCTCACCTGCAAATGAGGCAGCTGGACCAGATGAATAATAATAATGAGAATGAGAATGGCTCATAGGCATTGACTGTTGACCTTGTGCCAGGCACTGTGCATTTCTTCCTGTAACCTCCCACACGCTCCTGTGCTCTACTGATGTATACAGCTGACCCCAAGCCTAACTGCAACCTCTGCCTCACGGTCTTTGGCAACCCTCTGATGCCTGCTGTTTACAGCGATGGCAAGTGACAGGCTCCTGAAGGTAAGGAACTGGACAGACGGAGAAAAACAACCAAGCCGTGGACTAAGTACTTTGCGTGCTGTTTTTCCTTCATAGCAATTCAAAAAGGATGCTGTACTCATCCACAATCTAGCAAAAGAGGAAAACGAGGCTCAGAAAGGTTGGATATTTTACCCAAGGTCAAATAAGACACGGCTCAATGGTGATCAAACAAAGCTTGAAGGAGGACGGTTCCCAAACAACCTGCAAGTTAACCAGCTCGCCTTTTACAGCTCATGAAGCTCCACACCACAGGGGCACCTGCTCTAAACCAGAGCCACTGGTGTCGTGAGCTTCCGGACTAGACTGTTCAGCATCACTAGAGCTATCAGAGGCCAGGTAAACACACAGGTGGTAACTCTAACCATAGCCACTGTCACGGAGCATTCATAAATATTCATTCACAAATAATTACTGAGGGCCTACGTGTCCGCATCGCCCTCCCCACTGGGGCTAAGGAGTCAACTAGGCAGTCAAATCACCGATCTCACGGCACCAACGTTCTTGTGAGGGTAGGCGGTCTACTGCATCGGTGACGTGGCACAGTGATCAGGCGTCCATTTTAGACTGTGTGATGAAGGACAGCCTCTCTGAGGAAGTATCGTTTGAGCTAAGGTCTAAATGGCAAGAGTGAACCAACCCTGTTGAGATCTGGAGGAAAAATTCCAGACAAAGGGAGGAGCCAGGGTAGGGACATAAAGAGGCATAGCCTAAATAAAAGGTGAGTGAGCAGGAGCTCAGGGAACATGGAGAGAGTAGATGAGGCCAGGAGCTAAGCAAAGCTCAGGTGGGGTAGGGCCTTATGAGCCAGCAAATGGAGTTCAGATCGTCCCTGCTTGAACACGTTCCCTGACTGTAGGGAAACAAAGATGCAGAGACAGGTCAGGGGGCCATCACAATGGTCCAAAGGCTTGGAAGAGATTGGTAGCAGTGGGGATGGAGAAGTGTTCGGACTCGGGATATGTTTGGGAGATGTTGTTGACAGGGCTTGCCACCGATCAGAAGTGAGGAAAAAGAGAAAGAAATAAAAGATCATGAGAATACTTGGCTTGGACAACTGGAGAAATAGCGGTGCCCTCTACTGAGATGAGGAAAAATGAGGGGCCAGACAGGATCAGAAGAGGATCAGGAGTTTTGTTCCAGCCAGGTTGTTTTAGAAGCTGGTTAGACAGATAACAGTGCAGAAATGCCAGACAACCATTTGGCTACAAGAGACAAGGGTTCTTAGGAAATTTACATTTGAGACTTATCTGTAGATGTGTGGGTCACCCAGGGAGGCTGTAGTCAGAGAAGAGGCCCAGAATAACCCTGGTGCTCATCACCATTTTGAGGATCCCCCACCAGAATACGTGATCTAATCATTGTGGTCAAAATTTACAACAGGCCTGCAAGGTAGGTATTATTTCCCCCCTCTACTCAACAGATGCCGAGGTTACAATGTGCCCAAGCCCACAATTTACAAGTAGCATTGCAAGAATTCGGTCATGAACGGAGTTCCCGTCATGTACCCAGTACTGGGCGGGTTAGTATAGGGACACCAGTGAGTAGGATGGTTCAAGCGTGGGCTTTGGAATTAGAGGATCTGGAGGGAATCCTCACTCAGTGATACTGGGCAGGTAACTTCACCTTATCAAGCCTCAGTTTCCCAATATGTAAAATAACTTTGCTGTTGTTGCGTTTCATTTTGCAAATGTCTACTAAGTGCCTATTATGTGTCCAGCACAGTGCTAAGAAATGGAGACACAATGGGGAGCAGACAGACCTCTCTGCTGACAGTCTAGTGGGGCACACACACGAACAGGCAATTACAATGTAGTGTGCTAAGTACTATCATCATGGAAATGCCCCCTCCCTCTTTAGAGAGTAAGTCATACCCACCTACGCAGACTTTAAAGTTACCCATAATTTCCTTTCTTCCAGACCCATATGCAATAATAATGCCATACAAAATGTTTCTGTTCTTCATCATAGTACCTACTATTTCCATTTGAATAAATAATACATGCAAATCACCCACCATATAGCCAGTGCTGAATAAATGGTGGCAGTCATTATGAAGACATAGGATTTTGACCTAGTACCACCTCTAACTTTGGAACTCATTTTTCTCTTCTGTAAACTAGAAATAATACTAGCTAATTCATGGGGTCATTGTGAGGCTCAGATGAGCTCATGTATATGAAAAACGTTGTAAGCTGGAGACAACTGTATTCAAGTATTAGAAAAACATCTCGACATGCCCACTTGCTAAAGTTGTAAAACTTAGTACACAAGAAACCAGGAGCAGTGGCTGACGCCTGTAATCCCAGCACTTTGGGAGGCCGAGGTGGGTGGATCATGAGGTCAAGAGATCGAGACCATCCTGGCCAACATGGTGAAACCCTGTCTCTACTAAAAATACAAAAAATTAGCTGGGCGTGATGGCACGTGCCTGTAATCCCGGCTACTTGGGAGGCTGAGACAGGAGAATCGCTTGAACCCAGGAGGCGGAGGTTGCGGTGAGCCAAGAATGCACCATTGCACTCCAGCCTGGGCAACAAGAGAGAAACTCCGTCTAAAAAAAAAAAAAAAAAAAAAAAACTTAGTACACAAGAAACACTTGGTGTTAGCCAAGAGGTCCCCATCACCTGAAAAGTAGGACTGAGGAAACCTTTAAATAGGTTCTTTGGAAAACAACATTCGGCACGAAAAAATCATCTGCTCCATCTGAAATCACCTAAACTACTCCTTCTCCCATCCACATTTGGCTCACCCAGCCAAAGACAAAAGCAGGAGACTCCCAGGTCAGTTTCTAGTCTGTTTCACTCAACACCAGGGTCCTGACTCGGTGTCTAGGAGACAGGATTTGTAAAGCTGGTGGTGTGTGTCCTGGGCTTCTGGCTACATAGGAGGTGGACAGGGTCTCGGGAGGAGCAGAAAGCTGCTGGGGCTCCCCACAGAGAACCCTACCTGATTTCTCACTGTAACAAATCCAAGCCCTGAGAAAGGACCAGGCTGCCCCTGTCCTAGAGCCAAGGGGATCCTGTCTAAAGAACGTAAGTCAGCAGAAGCCGAAAGGCAGGAGACAGAAGGAGAAAAGCTTCCATCTCTACAAAGTGCATGCAGGTACAAGGTCCTGAGCAGCCCTGAAGTGGGGCAGAGAACAGACTCCCCACTTGCACTGCTGACTGTTCAACTGGAGGACTCTGTGCAGTCAGCAACCTGCACAACCACACAGTTGACCCAGGGAACTCAGCTGCCTCCTTCCCTGGAACTTAGCTCAGTGGAATGGATATCAATTCCCCTCAACGTGTTTATTTCATCATTCTTTCAGCAAATACTTATTGTGAGCCAACTGCACACTAGGCACTGTTTCAGACCCTGAAGGTAAGACAAAGGCCCTGCTTTCAAGAAGTTTGCACTCCAGGGCAAAATGTGTGTTGTGTGTGTGTGTGTGTGTGTGTGTGTGTGTGTGTGTGTGTGTGTTGGGGAAACAATAAGGGCTATGATGAAAAATAAAGCAAAATAAAGAGGGAAAGAGAGTCCCAATGGGGGAACGCTATTTAAATAGGGTGACAGGAAGTTCTCTCTGAGCAGAAACTTAAATGAAATGAGAGAGAAGCCCCATCTCTACTAAAAATACAAAAAATTAGCTGGGCATGGTGGTGGGCACCTGTAATCCCAGCTACTCAGGAGGCTGAGGCAGGAGAATCACTTGAACTGGGGAGGCGGAGGTTGCAGTGAGCCAAGATCACGCCATTGCACTCTAGCCTGGGCAACAAGAGCGAGACTCTGTCTCAAAAAAAAAAAAAAAAAAAGCATCTTGCGAATTGAGCACTAGAGGGAGTGAGTGGAGAGAAAAGAGGGGTGGTCACACAGTGGGATGCTTGAAACCGAGCGTATGCAGCAGTGCAGTTATTACAAGATCCAGGCAGACCATGGAGGTGAGCTCTCAGCAGGAAGCGAGAAAGCAAAGTTACAAAAGAGAAGAGGCTAAGGAACCACGAGGCCAGGGTGCAGGACGGGTCACCTACATGGATACTGAAATCACCAAGAACGGCTGGCAGCTGAAGACGCGGGGAGAGAGGCAGTAAACCCAGGGCTAGCCCAGTCTTCCTGGAATGAAGCAAGTGACTTGGGGGTCTATAGATGGTGGCAACCAGGGGCAGGAGGTGGTATTATCTGATGATATGTGCTCCACAGCTGGCATTTTTAGGAGAGGAGAGGGGAATCATGGTCTGGAAGCAACAGTGAGGAGCAAGTTGCTTCTCCGGACTCCAGAGTCCAAGGCAGCATGGAAGGGAAAGCAGCTGTCACGTGAGGCAGCTGCAGAGTAAGCTGCATTGCTGGGGCAAGGCTCCAGCAGGAATAAGAAAGTGAAGGGGACTTCCAGAGAAGGCTAGGAGGATGGACAGGATTTTGCTGATGATGGAATGTCGGTTCCAGACAGTGTGTTAGTGAAATCATGCCCCAAAGAGTCAAAAAAGCCAATGACTACATTCTTGGGCTTACAGGATAGCAGATAAGAAAAGAAACAACTTGCTGAAAAGCTGAAGCTGAAACTGTGCCCCAGAGAGTAAGAACCAATGACTAACAGACAGTCTTGAGCTTGCAGAATGGCAGATAAGAAAAGCAACTTACAGAAATGCTGAAATTCCCCGCACTTGTGAGATCAAGAAAAAACAGGCTGACGTCGGTTGGAACCAAGATGGCCTGGCCTACTGGAGTCTGCGCAGAACAAGCTTGCTGACATCACAGTCTGACCTGCCATGATGTGTTTCATACTAAGTCCCCAAGAATTTTCACAATGACCCATGAGGTAGCATGAAGAACATGTCCAAAGACTTTCCAGACCTCCCCTCCCTCTCCACCAATCACCTACTAATCAATCCCTTGAAACTTTTCTAATGAAAATACTGCCTTGAAGGGAGGACAGAGAGACAGATTTGGGCTTGACTACTGTCTCCGTGTGAGTCGACATGCAATAAAAAGTTCTCTTCTCAAAAACCTAGTGTTACAGTATTGGCTTCTAGTGCCTTGAGCAGTGAGCCCTCTTTGCTCAGCAACATTAGGGTTTGGAGAGCTGGGGAGGGGCGTGGAGAAGATCAAATTAAGGCATGTCCAGAGCCACAAGGGTAAGGGATTGGGTGGTAATGGGGAAAGGCACAGTGAGGCTATGAGTGTTGGGGAGCAGAGAAGGATGGGGCAACATCACTGTCTCTGTCACTTCCCATTTTCTCTTCAACGCACTCCAATTGGGCTACTGACCCCACTGCGCTGCTGAACTGCTCCCATTAAGGTCACCTCTGTGTTGCCAAAACCAGTGCTTCCTTCTCTGCCTTCATTTCATTTGACCTCTCAGCAACATTGTATGGAGATGATGACTTTCCTTCTGAACACACCCTTTTCCTCACTTCTTTGTCCCTATACCCTCTGGTTACCCTCCTACCTCCTTCCACTCCTTCTCACCTCCTTCATGTGCTCCTCCTCCATTGCTACACCCCTAAAGGCTGACATTCCCCAAGGCCATTGATGTGTCCCCTGGTTCACCTCTTCATGGACCTGCCCAGGTGAAAACGGTCTCCCAATCATTCCCATCGGCACCCCAGGTAGGTGGGGTAGGTGGCTCCTACTAGATCTTGACATCCTCCAATTAGTAAAAGTTTAACTTACTGAAAGACATAAAAGTTATTTCCACATTGCTAGTCATGGTAAAGCTAGTTTTTCATTGAGAATTGTGGGATTTCTTGGGTTAGGCCGGATAATTGGCATTGAGTGACATGAACAATGTGTATGATGGTCTCTCGAGGTGTTCAGGGTCCTCTTAGAAAGATAAGATGGAGGTGCATTAAAAAATAGTACTTCTAAATACGAAGAAAGACAAGCTATCAGAGCCGCATGGTATTTAAAGGCCATCTACTCTCTCCTACTTGTTCTCCAAAGTCATGATGAGGTGACTTACTCAAGGTCACACCACTAATTAGGTCACCCTGGGAATTAGAACCAAGTCTCCCAACCCCCACACCAGTGCTCTTACCATGGCATCTCAATAGGTTGTTGAGAGAAGTACTTTGGGCTTTAGAATGAAAGGCACTATACCATCATGGTTAAAAGCATGGATTCTAGAACCACACTGCCAGGGTTCGAATCACTAATTAATATCAAATCACAGTAACAATGCAGTTGTTATCCAAGTGACCTTAGGAAAGACACTTAACTTCTCTGTGCCTCATTGGTTACATGTGACTAATAACTGCACCTACCTCACAGCTATAGCGAGGATTAACGTGAGTGGATGTAGGTAAGGTGCTTAGAATGTTGCCTGGCACGTAAAGACAGCTACGCCAGGTTCTAAATACTAACAGTGCTGAGAGATGAACAACCGAGAGGTTTGTGGAATGCTGGATGTGCTCAGCTCCTCTCTGAATCCCGGGAGCTTGGCATACATTCAGGCTCCCTGAATGAATGAATTAACTAACAAACATTCACATCCTTATGAAACAGAGATCAGTTCATCTACCCCTACCTGCACCATCCAGAACATTCACTGAAAACAAGTAGGTAAATCTCACCACGACCACCACCATCAGGATACACCTGTTACGAGTCTCTTGGCACTTGATGACATCTAGCAAGTCCACAATCTAAAGCAAGAGATAGACATACGGACCACAGGACACGCCAACGTGCAGCGTAGACTCTGGCATCCACAGGACAAAACTCGGTCCGTCTATGGAGCATAAACCCGGCGCAACCAAGAATTAAATGAAATACCATCTTCCTTCAGGACTCCTAAGAAGAAAAAGCCAAAATTCGCAACAGGTGCGAATTAAAGTCAGCCTTTTGCCCTATACAAAAAGAGCAGAAATAAAGCCAGGAGTGGCCACAGATGTTGGTCATTTTCTTCCATCCACTGGGGAAGTGCCCCAGAATGTAATCATTTACCCGAGGAGGATATTCAAAGAGCAGGGTTAGCTGCAGTTCCTGAAGGAAAGATGAAATAGATGATCCACCTGGTGAAGCATTCTCCATGGGCTTCAGGAAAGCTCAGAAAATGAAACAGACCCCAGTTCTTTATCCACAGGCTGTTAGTAAAACAAGTGAGCCTTGGAGGCAAGCCTGATTCACCCGCATCTGACAGCTGAAGGCCTCAGTGAGGCTGGAGGAGGCCTACAGCCAGGTGGTGAGATGAGGGGCTGACCACGAGGACGTCACCCAGAGGGTCCAGCCCCTCGTTAGTTGCAGCACAGTCGAAAGCATCTCCCGCCCCCACAGGACCCCACCCCGACCTCAGGCCCAGCCACGTCCGCCCCCGCGCCCCCCGCCGTACTCACTCCCATTCCTTGCGCCGGGCCTGCGGGGTGCTCTGCATCTTGTGCGCCTCGTGGGCCTTGATGATGTCGCGCTGCTCAATGAGGCCCCCGCGCCGCCGCTTCATGACCTCGGGGCTCACCGGGAGGAAGGGGCCGGAGCCGGCCTCCAGCGCCACAGCGCTCTCCCAGCCCGGGCCCTCGCCCTCCTGCACCGGGAAGAAGTTGTCGAAGCCGGAAGGGGCGCGCGGGGAGGCCGGCAGCATGCCCACCTCGTCCGAGGCCTCGGCCTCGAGCAGGGTGCACTGCTGGGGCCGCCATGCCTCCTCCTCCGGCAGGGCCAGCACGTGGCGGCGGCGGCGGCCTGCGGCCCTGGGATCAGGGCTCCCTGCAGCCGGGCAGGGGGCGGGCTCGGGCAGCCTGCGGTCTGGGCTCAGTCCACGCATGTCCGGCACCATCACAGAACATTGCTCTGTGGGAGGGGGAGGGTAGAGACAAGGAGTGGGGAGGGGAGGGAGGGAGGATGGGGCCAAGGTCACAGGGAAATAGAGAATAGAAAGAAAGAGGTTAATGGCATTGCCCTCCAGGCCAAGACTTGCTCAGTGCTACACCCCGGGCCTGATCCACAAACGCACACAGAGGAGCTCCATAAATGATGTTGAAATCGGGAGCATCTGCAGTGGACCAAGCTGGGCGCCAGGTGTCCAGAATTTCACAAAGTGGACTGGATTCCTGCCCTCATAAACTTCACAGTCTACTGCAGAAGACAGAGGTTAAAGAACCAATGATATGCCCCGGTGGTAAGAGAGAGAACTCTGAAGGCTGCTTATATCAGCCCCACCTCAGATAGCTAGGTGGCTGTTCCCTCCATTTTTGGTGGAAGAATCCCTCTAACCCCTTACCCAGAGCCCAACTCCTCTGGGGGAATTCAGACCCACCACCTGCTTCCCTGCCTCCCAAGCACGCGCTCCCAGGGGACCAAGCCTCAAGGTGGGCTCCTTTTTTTTTATTTATTCATTTTGAGATAGGCTCTGTCACCCAGGCTGGAGTTCAATGGCGCAATCATAGCTCACTGCAGCATCAACCTCCCAGGGTCAGACGATCCTCCTGTCTCAGCCTCCCGAGTAGCTGGGACCACAGGCATGTGCCACCACAGCCAGCATTTTTTTTTTTAATTTTTTTGTAGAGATGGCATCTCCCCATGTTGCCTAGACTGGTCTCAAACTCCTGGACTCAAGAAATCCTCCTGACTCAGCCACCCAAAGTACTGGGATTACAAGCATTGCCTCTGAGCCCAGCCTACGGAGGGCTTTTCTTGAGAACTGGGTCCTGTCTGCAGGTTCCTTCCTCCTTTTTTAATTAATGTGTCTGCCTCAGGACCTGGGGGCCATGTGTGACTCAGGTGCTCCTGTTGCTCCCCTTGGCATCATTCTCCTTTTCCATGCCAAGGAGGATGTGGCCAGATTGACCTCTGAAAGACATACACATTGAATCGGTGTTGACTGAGGGCATACCATGTGCTGGGCACTGTGCCAAGCACTGGGCACAACATGAGCTGGACTTAGTCCACATCATCCTCATGGGAGAGACAGGAAGAATATTGATTGTGACCACGACAGGATGTGCTGTAATTGGCATAGGCCTGATTGCTAGAGGATGCATGTGAGGGGCACCTGGTTGGGCACGGTGGCTCATGCCTATAATCCCAGCACTTTGGGAGGCCAAGGCAGGTGGATCACTTGAGGTCAAGAGTTTGAGTCCAGCCTGGCCAACATGGTGAAACCCCGTCTCTACTAAAAATACAAAAATTAGCCAGGTGTGGTGGTGTGTGCCTGTAATCCCAGCTACTTGGGAGGCTGAGGCAGGAGAATCACCTGAACCCAGGGGACAGAAGTTGCAGTGAGCCAAGATCACACCATTGCACTCCAGCCTGGGTGACAGAATGAAACTCCATCTCAAAGAAGACAAAAAAGGGGGATACCTAGCCTAGCTGGGGGTGGTCAGGAGGGCTTTGTGAAGGAAAGGACCCTAGAGCGGGGTTAAACAGAGCTTGCCAGGTGAGGAACAGGAAAGGAGTATGGGCAAAAAGGAAGAGCATGTGCATGAGGGAGGGTTTAGGGAAGCCAAGGATTCCTCCCACCTCGCTGGTCACTCCTCTCTCCTCCTTTGTGCACTGCTTCTCCACTACTGCACCCCTAAAGGCTGAGTCCAAAGCCATTGAGGTGTTTCCCTGTTTCACGCCTTATGGACCTGCCCAAGTGAACGCAGCACTCCAGATGGGTGGCTCATACCAGACCTTGACATGCTCCAATTAGCAAAGGTTTAACTTAATGAGAGACGTAAAAGTTACTCACACACCGCTAGTCCCCATAGTAAGTCTAGTCCCTGTGTCCCCTCCAGGGAGGGGGGTGGGGAACCAGCCCTTCTGGCCTGAGAGGGCCTGAACTTACCACCTTTTCAAGATACCTGCTTATTGTCTCATTCCTAGCCGGGAGCCCCAAACGGAATTCCTCCCAACCACATGTCTTAGTGACCACAACTGGCATCTAAGAAGTGTGCCGTGCTCTATGTGCTCAGAGGAGCCCAGGCCTCCAGATCATTCAACCAGTGTGGGATGGTTGAGCACCTACTATGTGTTGGGAGCTGTGCTGGGCCCCCAGGGTGGCATCCTCCCAGACGCTGCCCTCCAGACACCACCCCTTCCCTGGGCTGGACTGCAAGTCAAATTGCAAATCACAAATACAAACAATATTTCAATGGTTAGAAATCTTAATGATCTAACTGTGTCATTTTATGGATGCTGAGGTCCAGAAAGGTAGAGAACCCCGCCCAGGATCACACTGCCAGTAAAAAGCAGAGCTGGGAGATAACTCAGATTTCAAGTCCTAGCTCACGGTTTTCTCCACTATATTGATCACATGTCTCTACCACACGGAGCAGAATCCATAAATGCCTCTCCCAGCCCCCCTCCTCCTCATTATGCTAAGATAGCAAATAGAAACAAAAAGGCTGGATGAGAGGATGATCTTAGCACATACGTGATAAAGCCTGATGGGAGCATTCAGTAGCCCTGGGTGTCCCTAGGGCCCTAAGATACCTTCTCTTTGTCTCCTTCTCCATCTAACATCTGTACTGGTCCTCCTCACCCTACCGGCACCACACCCTAAGGCCTCAATGCTTTTGATCTTGAAGCTCCCAGGACATGGTAGCCAGCACTAGGTACTTGGCCACCAAGGCCAGGTCAAGGGAGCAGGGAGAAGGAAGACAAAGGGTCCAGAATGAGCTTGGTACGGAGGAGAAAATGTATCTCAAATCATGCCAACAGCTGGGTGGGTCCCTAGAAAGAGTGATTCATGTTCTTCACGTTGTCATTCTGTCTCAACTCCCCTTGAGGGATTTTAAATTTATCCTTCATTCCTACGATGTTTAAATGTCTCTCCCTCACCACATGCACGCACGCACACACCCTTCTCTGCTGCTCCCACCCCCTCCCCAGGCCTTAGCATCTCCAGCAACTCCAAGAATTCTCAGGTTCTGCTGGCTGCAGCCTCGTCTCCCTCATGTCTCTCTGTGACAAAGGCTCCTGGGCCACCCTCCCACCTCTCACCAGGCCACCAGTACCTGGCTCCCCACCTCCGTTTCCTGACCCACCCCACTCTCTCTCCTTACATGATTTCCTCTTCTCAGACACTTTGCCAATTTGAATCACATCTTTGCCAAAATTACAACAGCAATAATACTCACTGCGGAGCTCCGGCTTTAACGGAATCAATGTTATGCATATCAAAACATGAAATTATCTTCTCTTTCCTTTAAGAATTTCTGTTAAACAAGCCTTCTATTATTGATATAAACGTTCATCAGGAAGATCTGTCACCCCACTGTTTGCCAAGCCGGTCAGTCCCCAGTTCTGGCTAGCACCAAGCTGAGATCTCAAGCAATTCAGACAAGCCAGTCTATATCTTCTAGGAAAGGACACTTGAATCTATACTTACCCACCCCCTCCAATCCCCAAATTCTGGCATTCCTTAAATTCCTTGAGATCAAAGATTTTGTCTTGTTCATCTTTCTATTCCTAGCACCTGGTACTCATTTCAACTCATAGTAGGTGCTTATGGTGGCCATTAATGCTGTCTGTCAGATATTCTCATTATCCCCCTCTTGGGCACATGGTAGAATATATTTCCTGGCCCTCTATGGTTGAGCGGGGCCATGTGACCATTCTGGCCAGGGAGTTGTGAGTGGAAGTGATATAAGTTACTTAAGACTAGCATGTAAATGCCAGTACAAAACTCTCTAGAGCAAGGATTGGCAAACTCTCCAAAGGGCCAGAAAATAAATATTTCAGGCTTTGCACGCCATACAATCTCTGTTGCAAAGGGCCAGAACATAAATATTTTGAGCTTTGCGTGCCATACAGTCTCTGTTGCAACTACTCAAACTCTGCTGTTGTACCATGAAAGCAGCCAGAGAATATGTAAATGAGTGGGCATGACTGTTCTGATAAAACTTTATTTATAAAGTCTTATAAACTTTGGTCTTGCAACTGCATCTCTTGGACTCCATCATCATCACTCAGCCTATGCCCATGGAAGCAGGTTCTACAGAGAACCAGGCAAAAATAGGAAATGGAGATCTACAAAAGAGAATGAGCAGCTTCCTGACAACAAAGTTACTGTCCTGTGGCTCACACGCAAGACACCTGAATGGAGGGAGAAGAGGGCCTGCTTAGAAATTAAAAGTTCTAAGACGAGCTCTGTGAAATGCACCCAAGGACGAGCTAATGCAAGCTTCGAGGGCACCTGTTTGACTCTAACCCTTGCTTTCTACCTACTTCTTTTCTTATTCTTTATTGCTAAGTTTGGTTAATGGGCACAGGGTGTGATTTTTTAATTACAGGAGTCCTGAGGAGGAAGAGGTTTAGTGCAATCCAGCAGCCCCAGGAACACTCTTCCCTTGCTTGTCAGGATGCAGTGGGATGGCAGGATAAGGGCTCTCCTTCTCTACCCCCACTCAAACACCCTGCACTGCCAAAAACACTTGAGCCCATAATTACACTTCTGCCTACTTCTGGAACTGTCTTCCCCATCACCCTTCCAGAGTCAAAGTCATGATCTTTGTCCATGAAGAAATATTCGCACCATCTTTCCCTTAATACCCTATCAAGAGTTTTACTTTTTAATTCATCTATTTTTGACTGCTTTAGAAATAATGATCCATGCACCCCTTTGGCTTATCTGGGCCTCTCAGACCCTTGAAGAGGAGTCTGCCACATTTAGGACATTCATCTTCCTCTCCTTGGGCGTATCCCCATCCTACTCCCACCCCTCCACCACTCTCTTTCTGATTCCTTCAGAACATGTGCATCCTCCAAATACTTTGTGAGAAGTGGATACACCAGGAAGTCAATGCAACTTATGCTTTTCTAAGTCCACTATCTCCATTCCCTGAAAGTTTTGAGTTCAGCAAAGAAGTCTCCACGGCATACACCACCAAGTACATGGGCTAAGAGACAGTGGGCATAAATGGAACTGATGGGCACCATGAGGTGAGTGGTAGGCACACAAGTGTCCCTGAGCTGCCCTTGAGCTATCCTGGCTCTGTGCCCTCTGTCCACCATAGGCAGGATGAGGGCAAAGATGTCCTAATTCCCATCTGTTAGAAATGAAAAGTCATAAAGATAGAAACAAATTTTGAGATATGAGACTCTATATATCATGTTGAGTTAATTCTAAAAGTGATTCTCCTGAGAGAGAACTGATACAGTTAAATGGGTTTCCTGCCCAGCAATAGGGATAGCAGGGAATGACCTACTCAGCATACTCACCCACTTACTCAGAGAGGAAATATTCCTCGTGCAGAAATAATATTCATCTAGGGATTTTTCTTAGCTGAGCCAGCCTGCTACCTGACCACAAAAGGAGTAAAAGCTGGGCATTATTTTCATTTGCCATGATTTCCTACGACTGTGTTTCTCAATCTCTAGTGTACGTCAGAACCATCTACATTGCTCGTTAAAAATGCAGATTCCTGGATGTCTCTCCAGAAATACTCGTGCAGAGAATCTCATGTCTCTTAGTGCACATTCCACACTTGAAGCAGAGTGTTTTCCTTGAGTCTTGGTTTATATTCAGAATGTGCCTACATTGTTAATAGACACCCGTTCCCCCAAAGAATCATGTCTTCAAACACTGTCCTAAAACCAGTGTGTCAGCCTGAGAGGTTGTGCTAAGTTGGTAACAGGTGTTGTCCTGGATGAGTTAGGTTGTCAAAAGCCATCAGAACAGTGTCCTTCTCAACCATTTCCAGTCTATATCATGAAATGCATATAGCAAAACACGCCCAGGAAGTGTTCCCTGACCCACCCCCACTCCCTGCAAAGCTCTATTCTCCCCTAGACTGGCATCAGTTTTTGCCCACCCCACATTCGTCTCCATGTGCCTATGTTGTTATGGTGACTGTTCAAAGACGGGCTAATGTCCAACAGCAATTTGACAGACTGGTGCATTCTGAATGCAAACCAAGACTCAAGGAAAACACTCTGATTCAAATGTGGAGTGTGCACTAAGTCAGCCTGCGTCTCTGTGGAGAAGTCAAAAGAGTCCATATTCTGGTGTCAGAAGCTCTAGGTTCAGGTTTCAGTTCTGCCACTTGCTAGTAAAGCAACCTTTAGCTTGACTTACTCTAAGTCAGTTTTCTCACATAAACAATGAGAATAATAATATAACCTGTCATACAGAAGCCTGTAATGAGAATCAAGATAGTATCTTGGGAGGAACTTGGAACTGTAAGTTAAATAAATGTGGAGTGAAAAATAGAAGTTAGGAGCCTGTACTCTGGAGCTGGGTATGAATCCCAGCTCCCCTCTCACCAACTGAATCCCTGGGCAAATTACATAGCCTTGCATTTCCTCATCTGTAAAATGATCACTAAGAGTAGATACATCAGGCCGGGCACGGTGGCTCACGCCTGTAATCCCAGCACTTTGGGAGGCTGAGGCGGGTGGATCACGAGGTCAAGAGATCGAGACCATCCCAGTCAACATGGTGAAACCCCGTCTTTACTAAAAATACAAAAAATTAGCTGGGCATGGTGGCGCGTGCCTGTAATCCCAGCTACTCGGGAGGCTGAGGCAGGAGAATTGCCTGAAACCAGGAGGCGGAGGTTGCAGTGAGCCGAGATCGCGCCATTGCACTCCAGCCTGGGTAACAAGAGCAAAACTCCGTCTCAAAAAAAAAAAAAAAAAAGAGTAGGTACATCATAAAGTTGTTGTGAGAAGTAAATACAGAAGCTCATAGAACAGCACCTGGCCATAAAAAATGCCCAATAAATATTAGCTACCATTTTTATTATGTAAAATAACTTATGTTTTATTAAACAACCTCAAAATATCTCAAAATATCTGTGGCTTAATAAAATAAAGGGTTATTTCTCTCTAATATCACTGTCTAATGATACAAGTTGGTCTGGAAGATGGGAAAGAGAGACTCTGCTCCACACAGTCATCCAGGGAACCAAGTTCCTTTCATTCAGTGGCTCTACCATCCCCTAGGGAAGAGTTCAGCAAATTTTTTTCTTAAAGGGGTAGATAGTAAATATTGTAGGCATTGCAGACCATAAGATCTTAGTTGCAACTATACAACTCTGACTTTTCAGTTTGAAAGCAGCATAGACAATATATAAACAAATGGATATGGCTGTATTTCAATAAAATTTTTTATTTACAAAAACAAGCACCTGATCCTGCTAACACCTGAACCTAGGGTCTCAGAGTCTTTCTGAACTCTTTTTTCTCTCCATCTGGAAAGAAAACAAAATGCTACAACCCCTTGGACTTAGAGAAACAAACTAAAATGCCAAAGTTATCTAGAATGGGATGGAGAAGGGCTGGGGGCTAACTTCCAAAAGCCCCTATGTAGTCCCTGAAGGGTGTCTGTCCAAACCACTGCAGCATCAGGCTAAGACAACGGCATCCACAATGCTGCAAAATCTTCTCCAATAGCCTCTTTTCTGTCAAAACATTTCTCAAGTATCAATCCCAGTAGCACTGGGGATCTCGAATTAGAGCCTGGTAATATCCCTCCCGCCTACTCAGACCAAGATTACTCGAAGTGATTTGCTTGGAGGTAACTGTCTTTTAAAGAGGAGTATGTTGCTACTGCAATAAAGTTATGGACAGCACTGTTTGTGCCGGCAGATTAAATCTCCTCTCTGAGCAGGGTCATAACGGCAGCACAGGCTTTCAAAGATACTAGCCCAGGGCATCCCCTCATACTGCCGCTCTAAGTAGGGAAGATGGTTTGGACCCGGAGAGCCAGTCTGAGTTGCCTCCTAGAGAAACAAGAACAAAGCCCGAAGTGGGGGCATATGGGGCCTCCACATTGGGGTGGTCACGGAGGACAACCCTACAGCCCTGGAATGCCTCACATGTTGGCCAGTTGTGAACCCCTGTGGTGGTGGCCTGAGCTGTCCCCCATCTGGCTGCCAGGCCTGGCCCCTTCTGGTCAGATCCCATCTAACCTGTCTCAGAACCCAGCCTTTGTGCACACCTTCTCAGCTGTGATCAAACACAGTAGCTTGCCAACGAGTGGGAAGATCTCGGGTTAGGATCTGGATAATCAGCAGCAGATGGCAATGGAAGAAGGGCGTACCTGTGCCTCCAAAGCATGTCCGATCTCTGAAAGCCGTTAGGATCTGTTCTTCATTCCACGCTCTTCTCTGTGCCCTCTGACTGTTCTGTTTTATGCTTTTTCTTTCATTATTACGTATTTTACCACATGATTACTATAATGATGTTATAATTCACCTGTTTTTTAAGCCGAATAATTCATTGAGAACAAAACTCACATTTCTAGAGATAATGTGACCCGAAGGATTTTTAGCTTAACACATGCTGAGCACGATGGTGGCAACTCCGGGTGCACAACTCAGACTGCTGTTCCCTGAAACTGTGCAATAAGACACAAGACACTTGTAAGATCAGACCGACAACTACAATCAAATTGAAAGTGCCCACATCTCTCCAGTGATCGAAAAGGAAAACTGCAGTAGGCATTATGTTTACCCCCAAGACTGTTCCATCCCCCTAACCTTGTGCACCCTCCGTTCAGTTGGGGGAGGGGCTGCAGCTCCGTGGCAGATTCTATTTAGACTAATCCAGGCAAGGTAACCACATCATTTTGCCAGTGACTAGTTAAGGAAAGGGCACGTGACCCATTTAAGCCAATGGAGTATAAGGTGACATTTGCTAGGGTTTTGGACGGAAAATCTCCCAGCTTTAAAGGGAAGCCTAGAAAAAGAAGTGGCCCCTCTCTGCCTCTGGACAGTGCGCTGCACAGATGCAAACCGTGAAACTGCCATCACACATCACCGCCAACTGAGGACAAGCTGGCCACATGGAGGAGAGGAGGGCCAAGACACTCACAGGAAATGGAGAGGGAGCCCCAGATTCAATCAGCCTGGAAGCCACCCCACCTTAGATCACCAGCAATATGAGCCAATACAGCGCCTACTGACCGAAGCCCATTTGAGTCAGGCTTTCTGTTACTTACACCCCGAACCACATTAGTTGAAGGAGTTCCCATATTTACCTGCACAATTTTAAGATTCTAAATACTCCACAAGCCTACGAAACCATTTAACTGTGTGGATCATAGCAGGGGAAGCCTTCTCTCATGCCTCTCTATGATTTTGGTCGTAGTTCATCCTCTATAAATGGACACTGGGACTTTACTCTTGCATAAAATTCTTGGTCAGGATTCTAATTCAAACAATCCTTGGGAATAATGGAAAAATGACTCAATCCAAACTGAATAAAGTTAAGTTAAATTGGGTAAGCAGTTTGAGGCGGGAAAGTGAACACTGCAATTGGGCTAGATATAAAAGGCCTTTCTGCAATTAAGTAGGGTAGAATGAGGATTAGGGGTCATACTAGAGGCCATCTCTAGCACCATCATCAATAAAAATAATAGTTACTTTTTATTGGGTTTTTAATTTTATACTAGATACGATAAGGGGTTTTATGCAACAAATCCTTTAAATTTTTATTTAATTCTCAAAAAAAAATCTTATGAAATAACTATTACTGTGAACTCAATTTTACAAATGAGGAAACTGAGACTTGAAAGGATTAAGTAATTTTCCCAAGGTTAGGGTCACACATTCATTAAATGGTAGAGCCTCTTATCCAGATCTGACTTATCTGACTCCAAATGCCATGCCACCATCCACTGCACCATGCTGGGCTCTAATAATGGTATTAGTTCCATTTCTTGAACTCAAGACCAGAAATTCATGTTTATTAACCAACCTATGGGGTAAGTACTTTTATCTTTCCCATTAAGTAAACAAGAAAACAGGGCACAGAAACTTACCCAAGTTCACACAACTAGTAACACTGTATCTAGAATTCAAAATCTGATTCCTTACCCAACGTCTCTCTGGAAGTTGCAGTAAGGATGGCATAGGCTGTACTTTGAAAGTGAATGGGTCTTCAAATAGCCCTGTCCCTTGGGTATAAGACTGTTTATGTGTTTCAGGCCAGGCGTGGTGGCTTACACCTGTAATCCTAGCACTTTGGGAGGCCAAGGTGGGTGGATCACCTGGAGTTCAAGACCGGCCTGGCCAACATGGTGAAACCCCGTCTCTACTAAAAATACAAAAAAATTAGCTGGGCGTGGTGGCAGGCACCTGTAATCCCAGCTACATGGGCGGCTGAGGCAGGAGAATCTCTTGAACCCAGGAGGTGGAGGTTGCAGTGAGCTGAGATTGTGCCACTGCATTCCAGCTTAGGTGACAAGAGACTCCGTCTCAAAAAAAAAAAAAAAAAGATTGTTTGTGTGTTTCAGTGATGGCATGTACATGTATGTGCAGGGGGTAATAAGGCCATGCATGTCTGTACCAGGTTTCACCTGCCCTTCCCCAGGCCTGGCTCCATGTCTTTATGTAATCCCATGTAGAGGAAGCAGAGCTGTCGTCAGCAGCACTTTCTAACTAAGCACAGCACTGCATGGGGACGGACGACGCTGTGGCTTGGCACAACAGTCCTGGGCCTCTCCAAGCAGCAGCATCACAGAGCAAGCTCTCAGACGGCCCTAAGAGGTAAGGGAAAGAAGGGGTGGATCATCCCTTGTGAACTTGTGATTGCCTGATGAGAATCAAGTGATGGCTCTGCTCTGGGAGGAAACTAGGAGAAATGGAAAAAATGAGTCTTGGGACCTTCCCACCTCTTTCCCTGGCCCCCTGGGCTCTCTCTCTCACCACCTTGTACCCCTGTCCCCCAGCTGCCAGCGTCTTTACACCACCCTCTAGCTGTTGCCAAATTCCTGTCTTCATCACAATGTTCTACAAAATCCCCCATGATTATGGCAACACCACTTTTCAAACCAAAAAGGAAGATAACTGGTCTGAAAAGAATATTTTTTCTGATCTGCAAATTTACATATAAGAAGTATCTCATCTGGTTATAAAAATTAGTACACACTTAGTTATGTTAGCAGATCACCTTCTCTGAAAATATATAATAATGCAAAACGGGGGAGTGTCAGAATGTCTGGGCCATGCATCATCACACACAAACTCCACAAACTCCAACATGGCCATCCTACTTTTCTTCTACTTCTTTTTCTCAGACCACAGACAAGTCCCCCAGGGCCAGGCTCTTCATTAGAGATGAAAATCGCTTACCTAAATAGGTCCCCTCGAAGGTGTCAGTGTTCTAGGGAGCTGGGTCACTTAACAGCCAGGCAGTAATTCCAAGAGGAGTCAAGAAGAGGGGCCTCTGCAGGCAGGTATAAGAAAGGCCCAGTGCTGCAAAGTGCAGGGATGCCGCTTCCTCCTGCCACAGATCTTCCAAGCATTTTAGCCTAATATATTTCCTATATAAAAATCAGTGCAGTTTTCACTGGAACTAGTTGAATCACAGACAATACAGAAGCTCTGATAAGAAGCCCTCCCTTATCATATGAATTGTAAATATAAACGACCTCTTTTTGAGCCAAGCACCATACTGGAGGCTTTACAAGCCTTACTAGCTAATCTCCTCAACAATCTTGAAGCTTTTTCTAAAGTGAACTGAATCATTCACTCATTCGTGCAATCATCCACTTCTTCAATACATTGATAATAAGCACCTATTACATGCCCAGCATTGTGCCAGGCACCAGAGCTTAAAACAGACAAGTAAACAGATTCTAACATGAACCTTGATTTGCACTCAAGTGAGAAAAACAAATAAGGTGCTCTGGGAGGCCCTAGAGGGTCTTGGGGAATTGAGGAGGCTGCCTGGAGGACAGGGTGTTTAAGCCGAGAACTGTACATCATGTCAGGATCAGCAAGGCAGAAAGGGTGGGAGTTAGGGTGGACTGCAATGGAAATACTGTGGTCAGAGTGGCCTCATCGAGAAGGTGATGTTTCAGCATACTCATAAGAAGTCAGGAAGTGGCAATTCCAAAACAGCAAAGACAGAAAAAGCTGTGCAAAGGCCTAATGAGGGAGCATGCCTAGAATGTTCCTTGCTAGGAGCAGGAAGGAGGCCACTATGGCTAGAACAGGAGTAGCAGCAGATATGGGAGTTGTAATGTGGGGGCACATCGCAGAGGGCCTTTGCCTTTTGCTCTGAGTGAAGTGGGGAGCCTTCAGAGGGTTTTAAGCATGCATGGTGCTCCTGTGCAGCTGCTGGTGAGGACAGATTATAGGGGAGCACAGGAAGAGGCAGGGAGACCAGTTGGAAGCCACTGCAGCCATAATACAGCAAAGTGTGCCCCTCTCAAACCCTAGACAGAGACAGCTTTGTAAGCTGCCTGATCCATGGGAGCTTAGTGTACCCCAAGGAAAAACACAGGCCATCAGGACTGGGGAGAGGTAGAGAGAGAGGGCCTGAGATGGTCACTCCCCATCCCTAAAGCTCCTGTGTCTCCTGAGTGGTGCAGGAGGCTCTCTGAGGATTTTCTGTCTTCAGCACACACCCTTGAGCCAAAGAGAGGCATGGGATCTTGCCAGTGGTCCTAAAGGGCCTCAAGGTTTGGGCAAGGAGGAGATAGGGTTCATGCATCAGGAGACCAGAGGCATGGCAGGGCATGCAGATGCATCAGCAGCTGATGTGGAGGGGAGAGGTGTCAACGGCCACAGGCGAGGAGGGCCCTCTTCCATGCAGCCTCTCCAGAGGGCCTGCAGCCCAGATGCCCCACCCCAACATCAGGTCACGTAAGCTTCAGGAAAGGAGGGGTAGCAGGCAGCTGACTATACAGACATCAAAGGAATGACATATATAATCAAAGGAATGATAAATCATCAGTTAACTCAGAAATCTAGCATGGTTCTGGAAATAATGAAAGCCAGATTTTTATAACCTGAGTTTTGTCAAGCAACTTCAAATCTGCTTCACAATGTACAACAGGAAAAGAAAACCCACTGAGATATAGCATAGAACTACAGTAGATCAGATTCCATATTATTTATCTGGGTCATGTATACTATTCATTCTTCAGAACAGTTAAGGCTAAAATTCAGCAATGAAGGTCTTAAACGTTCAAGGTCACCACGTAGAGCCTCACCTGTAATTTTTACAATCTAAATGTCCACTTCTACGGCATGGATTACATTAGCTTCATCCCAGGCAATGGTATCCAGGAAATCGTGATTTGTTGTACTAATTGTATTTTTACTATTTTAACAGTAAATTCCTCGCCAAAGAAAATCATCAAGCATACCATCATGTGGGAAACATCTAACAAGTCACACTTTGGGAAACATTGTCCTCACTGGCAGGTAGTATCTACATAATAACAGTCATCTCAGCTGTTAATGCTGAGCGTGAGGTGAGAACATTAAAGATCCCCCAGCTATCCTCCCAGTCCTGCTGAGTCAGCTCAACCACATTCCCCGCACAGTCATTCAGTCTTTGAACACCTCCATTGACAGGGATTTCACTATTTCACTACCGCCCTCCTTCCCCCACCACCCAAGCAACTATTCCAACTTTCGATAGCTCTATTAGGATGATCTTTCTTATTCTGAGCTGAAATCAATGTGTGTCAACACAGAAATCAATGGTCTGTAAGGAAAAGCCATTCATTCACTTCTGGCCACCTGAGACAGTCTAGAAAAAGAGGATGTGATCAGCAATAAAAACAATGAAGAGAGGCCAAAAATCGATGTACCTCCTGTCAGAATAGCTCTACAGAAACAACTCAGTGTTTTTGCAATTGACTTAGAATACCACAAGATTTTCCATTTGCTTCTCTTTTTTTCCTTCTACCTCTTTTCCTTTAAAAAAAAAAATCTCTTTGAGCTTTCTTCCCTGTGAAAAGCTAATTGTAACTTTCCTGCAAGGCATTACTCAGGTTATTTTGGGAAGAATCAACTCCTACAACTTCGGAGGAAGGACAGAAAGGTCACGATACTGGGAAGAATCAAAGGATTGAGGGGATGTGTTTGGGGACTCACTGAAGGACCCAGGTTCCTGCGAGGCAGAGGAGAGTCTCCCTAATACTTAGGTCCTTGTAGTGAAAACAGAATTTCTGAAGTGATCTTCTACACAGTAGGACTGCCTGGAAGGGAGGAAGGGAGATCTGTTTCCAATTGGATCTCCATTGCCTTTTGCCTTTTGATTCAAGCTGAAAGGCTAATTTTTAGGGATAGAACTACAGATTTCAAAGGGTTGTTGGTTTTTGCTTGATGAAGTCAAAGACAGTGGAAACTACTACTAGAGCAGGTCCAGCTGCCACTGCTCAGACCTTGTTCCTGAAAGTGAGACGGGATGGAAAGTGGCCCTAGTGAAAGGTGATCAGGTTGGGTGGGGGTGACAGAGCAATGTTCGTGCTTCATGGAACTCGGTCCTCCTTTAGCGACGCCCATGGAGGGAGGGCACTCTGCACGCCCTGCTCCAGCTGCCAGGAGGTGCCTCCAGAGTTCCCTCAAATAAGCCTTTCTGGCTCTTCTTGCCCTTCTTCCAGCCCTGGCTTTGCCATTTACCAACTTCATATCCTTGAGCAAGTCAGCCAACCTCTCTGGGCCTCAGTTTTCTCATCTGTATTATGGAGATAATTGTCCTTTCCTCCAAGAGATTTATTATGAGGGTTAAATAAGACAAAGTGTGAGCATGCACTTCCTAAGCTACAAAGCTTATAGAAGAAATTAATGTGATCTTAATGGTGCCAAAGTTTTGTTTTCATCTTGTTTCATCTTGTTTCTGTTATTCTGGAAATGGTGAAAAGACAGCTGGTCCTTGCACTTCAAGACTCCCCAGAGAAAGAAGGGAAATTAAGCTGCCCCTCCCCTCAGTCAAGGTATCTGGGTAGAGCCTGTGGCTTTCAGAGATATTTAGATGAGCAGTTTCATTTTACAATTGACCTCAGAAGAGAGAGGTTGAAGCAACAGCGGAGGGCTGAGCTCCAGAGTGGGGAAAGGAGGAAGAGGCGGCTTCCCCAGGCAGACACTAGCTTAATAAGGTGACATTTGCACATTAGCAGCAGGCTGGCTAATTGATTTGCTCCTGTTACAGGAGCATCTGTCTCTGCAAGAAAGCAATGGCCACCAGCTCTGGCACAGGTGCCAGGAGAATGTCCAGGATCTCTCAGGTCACTTTCTGCCCTAGCCAATAGGGTAAAAGCATTTTGAAAACCAGGAGAATGCCAATGAGAACTGACTGCAGTACAAGAGGGGTAAGGGCTGCAGGTGGAGGTCCCAGGGCTGGGGAGCTCAGCAGGGAGAGGGAAGGACAAGGTGGGATGAGGGGGAGGGCCACCAGGTCCTGGAGCTGGATTCTAAGCATCACCGAAGTAGCCCACTCAAAAGTTTTTCTCACTTTCCTCCTTTTCCCTGGAGTCTTCCTAGTAAGCTCAATGAGAGACTACAACACCTCGCCCTGGTCAGGTGCGGTGGCTCACGCCTGTAATCCCAGCACTTTGGGAGGATGAGGCAGGCAGATCACTTGAGGTCAGAAGTTCGAGAACAGCCTGGCCAACATGATGAAACCCCGTCTCTACTAAAAATACAAAAATTAGCCAGGTGTGGTGGCGCATGCCTGTAATCTCAGCTACTCGCTGAGGCAGGAGAATCGCATGAACCCAGAAGGTAGAGGTTGCAGTGAGCCGAAATCATGCCACTGTGCTCCAGCCTGGGTGACAGAATGAGATTCCATCTTAAACAAACAAACAACCTCGCCCAGGTAGAAGCCTGGGTTTCATAAGGTCCAGGATAGAGTTCCATCCACCTTTTTTGTGGAGACTGATGTTCTTGACCCTGCCAGAGACATTCTGAGAGCTCCTGCAGACCTCTGCCCTTTTTTACTGTGAAGGTCTGTTTGGGCAGCTCTAGAATTTCCTCATCTGGTGGCAGAAAACCCACCTATCTTCAAGGTTTTGAACTACCCTACAAAGTGGATCTGCAGCTTGCAAGGGAGTCTCAGCTGTTTCATTGGCCAGGTTCACTACAGAGGTGTTCAAACCAGGCATCTTCTACAGGCTGGACAGAGTGGCTCCAGTCTTTACCCAAGTCCCAGAAGAAAAATTAGTTAATGGAAAGAATTTTCTCAATTTTAAGATTTTTCTCCTGTAATTTCTTTTCCTTAAACTCTTGAGATCTGATATAAAAATGTGATGGGTAATTTTATCTGTTTTAGCATAAACTGTTTATTCTGGGTTAAGTAGATCTCTGTTTCTGTTATTCCACATTGTTCTACTCAGGACCGAACTCCAGCAATTATCTTTCTCTTCTGCGTCATCAATTTTTCACTCGTTGGATTACGTCCATCAACGTACAAACATACTGTTGTTTCTCTCATCTTAGAAAAGCCACGTCGTTCACCAGCTATTATCTGATTTCTTTGATCGCTTTTGTGGCAAACTCTTCAAAAGAGCCATCTCTACTCACTGTCTCGGTTCTCTCCTTCCATCCCTCCTTACACGAACTTTGATCAAACTTTTCTCCCACTGGTTTTGTTAAGATCACCAATGCCTTCCACATTGCTAAACCCAATGACCGATTCTTCTTGTCAGGCTTGATGTGGTAGCCAGCTTCCAAGATGACCAACCTTCACATAGCTCTGTGTGGTCCCCTCCCGCACTGCACCAGGGTTGGTCTGCGTAACCAAGAACGTCCAGAGGCGATGGCATGACACTTCCACAGTTAGGCACAAAAGACTGTGACCTCCATCTGGGGTGCTCTCCTGCAGTCTATCTTCCTTTTGGGTCACCTGCTCTGGGGGTAGCCAGATGCCATGTCATGAGGCCACTCAGATGGCCTACATGGCTGTGAACTGGGGTGCCAAGAACTGCGAGAGTGAGTTTGGAATGGGATTCTCCAGCCCCAGTTGAGCTTAGAGATGACTGCAGCCACACCTAACAGCTTAATTTCAACCTGCAAGAGATCTTGAGTCAGGACTACACACTGTATCAACTCCTAGATTCCTGAGTCTTGGAAGCTTTGTGAGATAATACGTTTTTGTTGAGATAATAAATCTAAGTTTTGGAGTGATTTGTTACACAATGATAGGTAGCTAATATACTTGACTCGACATTATTTGACACCGTTGATCACTCTTGTCCCCTTGAAACACTTTCTTCATCTGGCTTCCACGGCATCACACTCTCCTGGCTTTCCTTCGACCTCATGGATCGCTTCTCAACTTCCTTTGCTGGCTCTTTTACTTCTGCCTTGCTTCTTTATGCTGGAGGCCCGAAGACTCCCGGTCCTTTTCCCTCCTGTCTCTACTCACTCCCTTGGTGACCTCATCCAGTCACGTGACTTGAATCACCACATACCTCGTCAACTCCAAAATTTATCTTTCAGCTCAGATCTTTCTTCCAAATTTCTGGCTCATATAACGAGGTGACTCCATGACCTTCTCTACTTGGATATTTAAGATACAACTCAAATTCAACAAGCTCAAATGTGAACTCCCAACTTTTCCTGCCCAAACCTGCTTCACGATCTCCTTCTGAATTGAGGGCAGTTCTATCCTTCTGGGTGCTCAAGCTGCCCTTGACTTCTGTACTTCTCTTATTCTCTTATACATCTCAGCCTCTCTCTTGCCACTGTCTTTTTTTCCAGTTTCCTGTTAATTAGGGGCAGCCTCCTTTCTCTCCATGAGTCACAGTCTCATATTTGGTTCCAATGACTGTATTCCTCTGTCTTATCATCAGTGAATGCTATTGAATGTACCTACAAGATATATAAAAAAATCAACTCACTTCTCACCATCCACTGCTACTATCCTGGGCCAAGCCACCATCATCTTTCATCTGGACACCTCAACAACCTACTAACCGGTCCCCCTATTTCTACCCTTACCCCTCTACAGTCTACTCTGAACACAGTAGCCAACGTGCAGTGTGAGCCTCTTAAATAGGCAGAGCACGTCATTCCTCTCTGCATAGCATCCTGCCATGTACCCTCCCTTCACTTAGAGTAACAGCCACAGCCGGCCTCCCAGTGGCCAGCAAGGCCCTGCAGCCCCGGCTTCCTGCACCAGCTCACTTCCCAGACTCCACCTCCTTCTGGTCTCTCTGCTCTGCTCCAGCCACACTGGCCCCCGTGTTGTTCTCAGAACATGCCAGGCTCACTCCCACAGCATTTGCACTCACTGTTCCTTCTGTCTGGAATGCTCTTCCTCTAAACACTATCATGGCTAAGTTCGTCATCTTCTTCACATATTTGCTCAAGTACCACCTTGACAATGATGGCCTGTCTTAGGCTTCCTGGCGAATCCTGTGTGCGACCCACCCTCAGCACTCCCGTGCCCCCATCCTATTTTCCCCATAGCACCTATCATCTTTTGACACACTAGAAGCTGTACTTGTTTGTGTTAATGTATTGTCTTCTTTCCCTGCTAAAATCTATACTACAAAAGGGCCAGTATCTGTGTCTGTTTTATTGATGAGACGCCCCAAGTCTTTAAGTATTTCTGGCATGTAGTCAACCCTAAAAATATTTTAGTGAATGAATAAATTATCTGAAACTGCAGCAAAGGCCTCACAAGATATTCTGTATTATCCACATTTTACAAATGAAGGAACTGAGAAAAGAGAATTCACATTTCTCAGTCTTACCATGTGCCAGACACTTTCAATACGCTCTTACTTAAACCTTCCATTTTACGAAGCTCAGAGAAGCCAAGTGCCTTCCAAAAGTCACATAAGTGGTGAGAAGCCAAACTCTGATTTGAACCCAGGTCTAGCCGGCAATAAAGTAAACTCCCCCATCACTCTCCCCATTCTTGTGCAAAACACCTTCCGCACACCTGGACTGAGTCAGCAATCAACTATCCCCTGAGACAGCTATCTTTGGCTAACAGAAGTCACCACACCACACGCTTACGGGGTCCCTTACAGGCCCTATCTAGAGACCAGTCATCAGTCCCTACCTTTCTTCCTATCCCCAGGTTCAGGCACTCAGTCCCACTCATTCCCACAATGCTGACAGTCACACAACATAAACCCAGCTGCTCTTCAAATACACAAACACAGGAAGAGGTTCTTGGTACCTGCTTGTTGAAAGTTGCAAACATTTTTCCAAATACTTGAAATGTAATGGTTTTTAAGGCCCTGAGTCCAAATGAGTACACACTAGCCCAAGCCTTCTCACTGCCCCCATCAGAAAAGAGCACCAGTCCTTCTTGGCCAGGCACGGTGGCACATGCCCGTAATCCCAGCACTTTGGGAGGCTGAGGCAGATAGATCACCTGAGCTCAGGAGTTTGAGACCAGCCTAGGCAACATGGCAAAACTCTGTCTCTACCAAAACTACAAGCTGGGCCTGGTGGCACGTGCCTGTGATCCCAGTTACTCAGGAGGCGAGGTGAGAGGATCGCTTGAGCCTGGCAGGAGGAGGTTGCAGTGAGCTGAGATCATGCCACTGCACTCCAGCCTGGGTGACAGAGTGAGACCCTATCTCAGAAAATAATAAAAGATCACCTGCCCTTCCATCAATTCTATCCTCAAAGCCTTGAGGACAACATAAAAGACAACTAATGGTAAACGATAACTAACATCATATCAGCTCTTACAATAAGCGAAATACTCTTGAATCCTTTACTTCTCATTTAATCCTTATGACAACACTGTAAGGAGGTTACTATTATTAACCCCATCTTACAGATGAGGCAAACTGAGGCACGGAGAGGTTTAGCAACTTTCCTAAAATCCCATAACTGGTAATTGGTAGAGCCAGGATTTGAACCCAGGCAGCCTTCCCCCACAGCGCACATTTAGCTGGTCAGCGCACTTCAGCATGAAAGCACATGGAACGTGTAAACAACACCCACAGCTGTTGAGGCCTCCAGCACTCCACAGAGAAAATCCATTCATTCTCATGGCGATGTCTGGATTGGCAAACTGACATTAAACCTTCCAATACAGATATCCGCAATTAACTCCTTATCGTTTCACAAATCTCATTCTTACCTCCCTGAAGAACCAGCCCTACATTTTCCACTAGATCAGTTATGTATTACTCATTGCTAAACATAACATTTCAAACTGCCAACATCACACAATACCTCCATGCTAAGCTTCCTCAGCCTGCTCCCCATCTCAGCCTCTCTCTTGCCACTGTCTTTTTTTTCCAGCTTCCTGTTAATTAGGAGCAGCCTCCTTTCCCTCCATGAGTCACAGTCTCGAATTTGGTTCCAGTGACTGTATTGCTCTGTCTTCTTTTTAAAGCACCTTTGTGTGGGGTTCCTAGATTACTTATCACACATTTCTACCTGCTTAGCTTCTTCTCCTTTGTTTTATTAAACACCGACTACTTGATCTCTAGGACTGAACACATGTCCATTCCACAGATGCTGGTCAGGCATGCACTGTGTTTCTGCACACAGTGATGACATCTCTGGTGAATACAAAGACTTACTGACTCCCTGCCCCAGCCCTGGAAGAGCCTGAAATATTTCTGGAGAGATAAACTATCCTTCTTTGGTAAAACTATGATCTTACCAAGTAATAAAAGCAAGCTTAACCCTTTTAGGAGTTCTGAGAAGGAAAGCAAGAACTCTGAGGGCTGGAGGAAACCAGGAAAGCTTCCTGGAAGAGGTAAGGTTTGAACCATTCTTGAAGAATGGATAGGAATTGAATGAAGGAAATCTTACATGCAAAGGCATGGAGGGTGAAATTAGTAAGTTTTGAGTTGAGTGTCAGGAAAAATATTACAGTTAGAGAAACATGGAAGATAAGATTGGATGAGATCCTAAAAGGCTTTGGTGTCAGATTAAAAGATACTGGGATTATATTCTGGAGGTACCAAACTGCCTGTTCCTTACACTTTCTGTGCTGATCTGCCACAGACCTCTCTTAAGGATATTCTGTGCTCGTCCTCCCAGGCTCAACAGGAGGCCAAGAGAGGCTCTTCCTCATTCACCCAATCCCTGGCCCATGAGAGGTCTGTCCCTCCACTAAACAGACAGACAGACAGACAGACGGACACACACACACACACACACACACACACACACACACAGAGAGAGAGAGAGAGAGAGAGAGAGAGATTGAGAGAGAGAGAGATCCGGACTGGCAGACCAGATTCCTGTGCTATGGTACTTCCTGACAGACAAATCTGACCGCCTTCAATTCCACCCAGGAGCCAAACCCAGTCTGCATAAATAGCTCAGCCAGTGCCTGAAACTGACTGCACGGCACTCCTGTCACATCTGTTTCCATCCTTCAGCATTCCCCAGACTCTCTTGAGAACTGGCTCTGGCAAGGTTTGGCCACTGGGAGGCCCCGGGGGAAGACTAGAAGAAAGAAAGAGAAGTATTTTCCATCTCCTTCTTGGCTTTAGCTGGCACTTGATGGCCGTGGCGGTGTCTCCTTTGCCACTGCAGCGTCCCCCAGACAGCCCCTCCCTCTGAAGTCCCAGCTACCCCCAGGCAGGACTCACCATGGTTGAGTAGGTTCCGGGTTCCGGGGCTTGGGTGCCTCCAGTGTAAAGGTGGTAGGGGCTGCCTGCCCTGGGTTGCCTTCCATCCTCTATTTGTACCTATGCAATCAAATCTTTGTATTAATATTCCCCGCTTGAAATACCTAAAGCTGTTTCACAGCTGGATCCTGACTAATACTGAAATCTACAAAGGTTTTTGAACAGGGGAGTGGCAGGATCTTGGATTATTTTTTGAACGATTACTCTGGCTGCTGTAAAAACTGCTGATAAAAGAGGAAGATGAGTAGAATTTTAAAGCACCCTTAGGTGAGGCTCTTTTAGTAGTCTCAGTCACAGGTGACGTGCCCGGGGCTCCAGTGGTGACAATGAATAAGGAGTAAAATCAAGAGCGTTGAGCTCTATTTTGGAGACAGAAGCTAAGCAGTGTGGTGATAGATCGGATGTGAGGAAGAGGAAGAAAAGGAGAGAATTGGTGATGAGTCCTCTAGATTTTTGGCTTAAGTCACTGGGTGGAAAGTACAGAGATGGAAAGGCAAGGGCAGGGGCCGTTTGGCTGTCAATCAGCACATCAATCACCCCCGCCTTCAGGAAGCCCCTGGCAACCTTCCAACAGGAAGCAATTTCTCCCTCCTTTGTAATCACACAATACTGGAGATACACTATCATTATATAGTTACATGTCCATTTGACTTTCCCCTGCTAGAGTGCCATGTGTCCTAGCTCACTGTATCTCCAACTCTCTGACCTCCACAGCACCTACGGTTCTAGGATGCTGAGCCACAGGGCAAAAGCACCGAGCTGGCAGCTTAGCAGAACAGAATCATCTCTAGGCAACAGACTTCAGGCTCAAGCCTCGTACTACACAAAAGCATATGGCTTTCAGCAACCACTCTGAGCCCTCGCTACCAGTCCTTGACGTGCTTCCCTGACTCATGGATTAAACCCACTCTTCTACGTACAGGCGGCTGTTGCTGACCTCCATGCCCAGAATCCTTCTCTGCCCAGCCCATGATGCCATCCTTTGTGGCAGGAAGGGCACACAGAGGCCCAACAAATGTCTGTTGAACTCAATCAAGCTGTCATGACCAAGCAGCAAAAAACAACACCCCTCCTTTTATAAGTTCTCCCAACTTCTTTCACTTTCCTATCCTCTCATTAAAAAAATAAAAATAAAAAAGGTGTCTCCTCTCCTCTCCTGGGTGATCACGGAATTCAGCAGAAGCCCCTCCTAAGGTGGTCAGATTAGTAACAGCGGGAACCCTGGCACAGTCACTCATCCTGTTATCTTGGGAAGGTGGCTTAAGCCCCCCCCCCACTTTGTTCATCTGCACAGCGGACATCATAGCCCTGCCTAGGCTCAGGGGTGCTGTCACAAAGAGCAGTGATCATGCACATGGCAGAGAAGGCCTCGTGCTCTCAAGAAGGAAAGTCCTTCCCAGGAAATGGAAAACAAGCTGCTCACCAGCCCCATCCCAATGCACAGTCGGCCTCCTCTAAAATCATCTTTCCGTGGCTGCAGCCGCTTCAGTCTCCTCCTCCACTTCCTTCCACTGCCTCTCCATTGATTTTCCAAATTAACATAAATCTCTGTGTCTTCGCTTGAAGTATCTCTTAGGACCTATGCACGTCCCTTGTTTCATTTCATTCCCTCCCTCAGCTCCTTCTGCCCTCAGTCAGCACTGATCTCCTCCTCAGCAGCCCCAGTAACAAAGATTTGCAAGGGCCACTCTGGGTGAAATACTGGGCCAGACATGGCTGATAGAAACGAGAGGCTTGTCCTGCTGGAGCTCAGGGTCCATCCGAGGACACAGGACCAAAAGGAAAACACACACAGACACAGGCCACTTCTCGGGACCTCCCTGCGACACATGCGTGCATGGAATTTCTGCACTGTTCTCCACCTCTCTGCACAAAACCAACCTCCTTTTTTATCTCCTTCCTTAGGCTCACGGTACAGTCCATCCTCATTAAGCACAGATTCCGTACTTGTGAATTAGCCTACTCACTAAAATTGACTTGTAACCCCAAGACCGACACTCACAGCTCATCTGTAGACATGTGCAGGGTGGCAAAAAATTAAAGTCACCCAGTGCACTCATTCCCAGTTGAATTCAGACAGGTAACACGATGTCTCCTTGTTTTAGCTCTCATGCTGTACACAAGGGTCCCTTTTGTGGTCCAGTTAGTGCCATGATGTTTGCATTTTTGTGCTTTCTGTTGGTGACGGTGCTGTTAAAACGGCCCCAAACATGACACTCAGTGCTGTCTCGTGTTTCTAAGCACAAGAAAGCCACAGTGTGCCTCACAGAGAAATTATATGTGTTAAGTAAGCTTGGTTCAGGTATGAGTTACAGGCCTGTTGGCTGTGAGTTCAATGCTAGTGAATCAACAATGAATGTTAAAGAAGGTGTCTCTAAACAAAAACACATAAAACAAGCTATGGATGGATCATTTGATGAAAGTGCTGTAAGCAGAGCCTCACAGAACCCTAACCCTGCACAGTCACGTATTACAAAACAACGTTTCCACCAACGTCAGACAACATATACGACGATGCTCCCATAAGATCATAATACCATGTTTTTATTGTGCCTTTTCTATGCTTACATATGTTTATTAGATACACAAATACTTACCATGGTGTTACAGGGCCTATGGTATTCAGTACAGTATGACATGTTACTGTCATACAGCTCTGTAGCCTAGGAGCAATGGGCTCTACCACATAGCCTGAGTGTGTAATAGGCTATATCATTTACGTTTGTGTACCTGTGATGTTTGCACAATGACAGAATCACCCGGCGATGCCTTCCTCAGCATGTATCCCTGTCATTAAGCAACACATGACTGTATTTCCTATTTGTCTAGGCGCGATGGCTCGGCACTGCCCAACTGAGGGTTCAGAGCAAGCTTCTGGAACGTTACCTCAGATAAGGAGCATTGAAACTGGAGCTCTGCAGTCTCCCACGGTTCTCTTAGGCTGTGTCAAAGAAGCGGAATATCTAGAACGATGTTCCAGCAACGGCTGCACTCCGGCTGCTCTGTACGCCCACCGCTGGGTGCTCCACTCTCTAGGGAGAAACGAATACCTATTGGCCAAGGTGACCACGGGGCTTGAGACCTTATCCTCCAAGAAACCGTTGAAGGAAGTCTTAGCTATCATCAAACACCAGTGGGTGTTCACGTGAAGGAGGGATGATCAGGCTCACTTTATAGGGTCCGCAGGGGGAAGGAAGGTTGGGACCCAGGAGTGAACACAACAAAGGGCAGATTTTAGCTCAACCTAGGGATGTGTGTTGCAACAGTTAGAAGGTCCTGAGGTCAGGAGGGCAGCCACATATGGTAATGAAGTCCACAGCACTGCAAGTGACAACCACCAGAAAGGGACACAGAAAATACGAGCACAGACTAAATTACATTTGAAAGTCTGTTATTCTACGAAAATACGTTCCCCAAGTGGGAACCAAGACTCTGCCAGGGCAGGATCCCTGTTCCAACACTAAAATTACCACGTCTCCAGTCTCTGTGTACTCTGAAAATGGGGCGACACCATCTGCACTTCCAGTTAGAGCTAGCCCTAGCCACTGTGTCACGGGCCTCCTGCTGCCACACAAAAGAAGGCGCTGGGGAGAGGCTCTCCCTCAGGGACAGAGCTTCACACACCCTTACTCCTGTGGCTGAGGGGAGCTGGAGGAGAAGCAGATCATCTATTACCCTCAAATCCATTCAGAGCAATTACTATGAGGGCATTTCCTTTTATGCCTCAAGCTGAGCCTAAAACACAAGCACGGAAATAGGCCTTTTAAAAATCATTTTAAAACTAGAAGCCTTGGTGGAAAGTAATTTGACTGTCCAGAGAAAATACAGGAAAGGAAGGCAAGCTCCCTGTCACTGTGAAGCACTCAAAGGAGCAGTCTAAGTGTTCAGGGTGGTGACAGGCACCATGGGGTGACACCCTGCCTTTCTGCAGGAAAGCCGAGAACTACCGCCACCTCACCCCATTCACAGCATGGAAACAGCCATGGGCTGGGCAAATGAGACGCTGGAAGGGCTCCAGAGGCCACACAGCTTGGCTTCTCGTGGACAGATGTCCCTGTGCACTCTCAGAGGGCTGGGGCACACAGACCACGCGCAGCCCATCTGCAACACTGGTATCTGCATCCTTGCACTTTGTACTCATCAGCCCAAGAAGGAAAACAGGAATCAATCAATCTAACAAAAGTTATTCAATGATCTCAGGCTATGTGGCCTGCCCTGGGGCAAAAATAAAAGCCCAGGAGCAGTCCCCACTCAGAGCATGTGAAGACTCATTGAGGAGAAACGGGAAAACACATAGTTACCCAATTAACCAAGAGATTCAATCAGTACACGAGGCTTCAGTGTTAGGGGAAAGCTTAAGAGTTGCAGAAAGGCCTACGTGGGGGTGCAGGAGGAATTTGATTGTATTCTGGATATGATGAGCAGACTATACTGATTTGCACTGTCCATTATGCTAGCTACTAGCCACATGGAGCTATTTACATTTCAATAAAATAACATTTAAAACTCAGTTCCTCAGTTACACTAGTCGCAATTCAAGTGTGCAATAAATAGTTTCCATGGCTAGCTGCTGCCGTGTTGGCGAGAGACCAGTTTCCATCACTGCAGAAAGTTTTATTGGACAGCTCTGATCCTGATTCTCCTCACTCCCTTCGGTGTCCTTCAGATGACCTAGAAAGAACCTCAGACGCCTTACGGTGGTTCAGATAGCCCTTGGCAATCAGCACTTGCCTTGCTCTCAGGACTCATTTTTGACATTCTGACCTTAAATGTGATGTGCGCCAGTCACACTGAGTGAGCTTCTTCCTGACTTTCCACAAGTTGCTCCCTTCAGCTGCTAGCTGGAACATTTCCTCTACCTCTTCTGTTGCCAGGCTAACTTCTTCTCATCGTCAATGCATCCATTCCCTAGGGTCCCTCCTGACCCCTTGAATAAGATGAGGTATCTTGCTTTGCATTCTCAGAGAAGTCTGTACTTTCACCATCATAACCCCACTATCAGCTGTTCACTGATGTATCCGAAGTGCCCAGACCACTGCCCGGCTCATAGTAAGCTCTCCGTAATGATTTATGAATGAAAGAATGAATGAACAAATAACACTTTGTTAGAATTTCTTGTGTCATTGGTTGTCAACCATCATAGTTTGCAAATTACATGAGAACAAAAATCTTATTTATCTCATTCACTACTTTATCTCCACTCTCTTCAGTATATATATGGCAGATGATCAAAATTGTGAGAAATAGCAGTAAAATAAATGAAGGAAGGGAGGAAGAGAGGGCGGGAGAGAAGAAAGAAAGGAAGGTAAAAGATGAAGAAAGGAGCAAAGGAAGGAAAGAAGGGAGAAAGAGAGGGAGGGAGGGAGGAAGGGTAAGACAGGAGAGGAGGAGAGAGGAAGGAAAGGAAGGAAGCCGCTCCCTTCAGCAGCTCGCTGGACCACTTCCCCTGCCCCTTTTCTTTTGATGGAGTAGGGAAGGAAATAAAAGTAAGAAAAACAAAAGGAAGGAAGGGGTAGATGCACAAATGATGGATTCAAAGTCTCTGCCTTAGGAAACAGGAAAAACAATAGTAATTAAGTAACAGAGTAGCTGGAGAGTTCATGGCAGCAAGCCATCTAGCTTTGACTATTTACAATGCTAGAATAATCATCTCCCCATCACCACTCAAAGATGGGCTTATAAATATCCCATCCCTGTCACCTCCACTTCCCAACCCAGTGAAGTGAAAAATAGATAGAAGTGCAAATTAAGCTCTTTATTACAATTAGCAGCTTAACACAGGCATCACCTGTCTTGCTGTAATGTGATATTGCATCAGAGGCATTCATAATCATAACCCAATGGGAAAGACATGAACCAATTCGCTGCCTGTTTTTCAACAGCTTTATATGAAATGCTTTTCGTTCTTTACACTTGCTAGCTATCTCTGAGGAACTCAAGGCAATTTACAGACTTTTAATTCTCATGACACCCTGGCAGTGTAGGAGGTAAGAGTCTAGAATTTATAGATAAAGGGAGAAGAACCATGCAACAGGATTGTCTTTCTCTGCTCAGACAGGAGAGACTCACCCTGTCCCCAGAGCCCACCCTTTGGAAGCTGAAATGAAGGTAATTACAGTGATATTCCTAAAATCCATCTCAGCAGAGACATCAGGGCAAAATCCAGACTGGAAAGGGTGAAGGTGAGTGAATGGGAGACAGTAGTGATAGCAGGAATGGGCTTAATCGTTGGTAAAGAGGAAAGAGGCAGGAAAGCAGGAAAGATTTCTAAGGTTGAAGACAGAAGACAGAATGGAACACGGCAGGGTCTGGAAGGGGCTTGAATCAGGAACACTGGGAATGAGGATCTTCCCTTCCAAGATAGGAGGAGCAGCACAAAGGGCGCAGAGGGAGAGCAGATATTTGAAAGGAACATTTTAGAAAAAGAAGCAAAGTCAGAAATCACAACTTCAAAGATGAGGAAGACAATAACCAGAGAAGCAATGTGACTTGACTGAGCCACATAGTGAGCTATGATGGAGGGAACCAGACCCCCGAGTTCACTCTGCTACCCTACATGGAAAAAGGAAGTAGTGCTTGCTTGGGGGGCTCCATTTTTTTCCCAATAAAATAGGGTGGAGAAAGATTGGGAACGCAAGAGAGGAAAAAGAAGAATAGATTTTCCATCTTAGAATGACGCTGCATAATTGGATTTGATATTAGATACTGGGCTTGTCCAGCCACATTGGCACCCAGCTGAAGACATATATTACATGAATTTTTAGTCGAGGTGGATCAGCAGGTAGCCCTCACTTTACATCATAGATACTGCATCTTGGTGTCTTAACGCCATACTGATTTCTCACGTACTTCACTGTGCAGTACAGATAAGCAGGAGATTCTGTTCCATCCATCACTCAGGAGCCAGACTCCTTGCATCTAAAGCTGTGCTGCCCGGTGTGGTAGCCCTACCCACATGGCACAGTTTAAATGAATTAAAATTAAATAAAGTAAAAAATTCCATTTTTCAGTCACATTCGCTCCATTTCCAGTGCTCAGTGAGCACATGATTACCAAAGTGGCCAGCAGAGATATGGCGAGTTGCATCACCATGCGAAGTTCTGTCGGGTAGAGCTGCTTTCCACCGGGTCTCTGGCATGTAGCCAGCAGGCGAATAAGAGAAAAGGTCTGGATGATGATGGAAGAGGTTTTGTGGATCAAGTCTGGAGATGCCACGCGTCCTGTTGCCCACACTCCACAGCCAGAGTTTGGTCACACACTCCTACCCGACAAAGGAGGCCGGGTACCTCCCTTCATTGAGCTGCATGCTCAGGAAGAAGAGGAAACGGGTTTAGTGAGCATTGGCCAGTTTCTGCCACAGTATATTCTAGCAAATTCCTAAAATAAAAACCTAATTTCCCAACTGAGTTCTGGAACAAAATCAGATAGATGATCCTAAAAGGAGAATATCTCCCTATGGACTGTTTTAAATTTCAAACAAGGAAGAGTTAAGACGGTGATCAGGCTATTGCTCAGTCGGAGTTTTCTAAAGGCATTTGCCACACACATAGTTTCTTAATTCTAAGCACTCCCAGCTGCTCCGTTTACTACCTCTGCTTCCTTTCTGCCCCCGCTTGCCTCATCATGTAGAGACACATGAATCAGCACTCACCAGGAAATCTTAGCTCCCTTCTTTCTGTGCACCTACCATGCCCAAAAGATGTCCTTGACCTTGAATGAGTTCAATTCAATTCAACAGCCTTCACTGGACTGTACTATGTGCACGAGCTACATGCAAGAGGGGCTGTGGGGAACAAAGGAGTGAAAGACACGATACCTCAAGGAAAGGTGGAAATCAGTATAACACACTGGGCTGAGACAAATGCCTGAAAAGAGATACCAAAGGGGAAGTTCAAAGGAATGAGAGATGAGGTCGGGGAGGAAAGCAGGGAAAGAGCCCATTGAGGAGGAAACATCACAACATGGACTGTGCACACCGTCCGATTTGATCAGGCTGGAATGTGAGGAGGAGGTTCCCAAAAGAGGAGGCGGCTGTCCTGGCCTTGCCTTAAGACAAGATGGCTGGCTGCGTGAGTAGAGTCAGTCTCAGGAGAGGAGTCGCTTCTCCAGCTTCCTCCCACCACCTAAGCCTCCGCCCCTTCCGCATGAGTCCCACTTTACAACACAGGAACCACCATTCCCTGCACCTGACTACCAAGATAAGACCGGATGTGCTGGAGCAGAGCACTTGAGCAATGGGCTGAGCTGGAGGCTGGGTGAGGACATGGCCCTTAAAGGAAACATTGATTATGAAAGCACACGGGAAGCTTTAAAGGACCACACGAGTTTGAGAGAAGATTGTTATTGCTATTTGTGAAGGTATTTGTACAGAGCAGAGTGGAAAATAAGGTGGTTGGTCAAGGAGTAACATTAGGCTATCCCTAACTCACTTCCAGTTCTAAAATTTCAAGGCCCAGATGATTTAGTCATCATCAAGATTCCTGCTCTTTCTTCCTTAAATTCTTCCTCTCCACTGCCATTATCCTAGCCCAAGTCACTGGAGGCACCACCTGAACCACCCAAAGAACGTCTTAGCTCATCTCGGCTTCCACTCCTGCCCACTCCACAAGCACTTGTTTGCCCGCAGCCAGAATGACCTTCCTAAAAACCCATTGATAACTTTCTATTGTCCTGACAATAAAATCTAAACTCACCACAGCCTACCAGCCAAAGCCCGTCTTGTTCTTTCAGAGGCCAGCGTGGCTAGAGTTGGTAAGGGAGAGGAAGGCACTGGCTTCCTAGAACAGTTTAGGCCTTTCTCATCTCAAGGCCTCTGCAATGGCTATTCCTCAGCATATGGCTGGCTCAGCTCAAAGGTCACCATTTTGGATGACCTCTAATTGCCCTATCCCAAATAGCCCCTTCCCTAGTTACTGCTCCAGCTGGGAGCTGTCCCCAGGCTGCTTTTCCCTTGTTCCATGCTTTCTGGCCAGAGATCTCATCTGCTCTCCTGGCTTCTGCGCTCACCTCCATGCTCATATGTACATTTTTGTGGTAGCGTTCACCTCTCTGCAGCTGTAGCTCTGCATTCTCAACTAGCTCCTGGGTGTTCTCACCTATATGTTCCCTATATAGATTTGGGAAAATAGAATTCAGAATCTTTTACAAATCAGTTCCTATTCCTTTCTTATTTCTGCTGATCCTACCGCCACACTTCTAGTTTCATAAGCTTACAACCTCACAGTTATATGTAATTCCTTTTATATAACTAATAACTATTCTGTAGTATTGTACAGCATATAAAGAACTTTCTTGTGTCATCTCACTAATCACTGAAGTTTCATTACGATGTTAACAGCTTTACTGAAGTAGAATTGAGTACAATATGAAATAATACCAAAATCAAGATAATGAACATATCCATTTTCCAAAAAAACTTATTTGTATATACCCTTCAGTAATTTTGCCCTTATCCCTCCCCACTTCCTCATCTTCTCCAAGCAATCATTGACATGCTTGCTGTCACTATATATTAGTATGAATTTCCTGGAATTTTGCATGAGTGGAATCATACATTACAAACTCATTTTTGCCTGGCTTCTTTCACTCAGCATACTTATTTTGAGATCTATTCCATGTTGTAGCTCATATCAATAGTCCATCCCTTTTTATTGCTCCGCAGTATTCCATTGTATTGATATATGCATTTGTTTATCCATGCATCTGTTAACGGATACATGGGTCATTTCCAGTTTTATGCTATTATAAGTACTTCTATGAATACTTGTGTATAAGACTTTACATGGCCATATACTTTCTCCCTTTTTCTTTTTCTTTTTTTTTTTTTTGAGATTGAGGTTCACTCTTGTTTCCCAGGCTGGAGTGGAGTACAGTGGTGCAATCTCAGCTCATTGCAACCTCCACCTTCTGGTTTCAAGTGATTTTCCTGCCTCAGCCTCCTGAGTAGCTGGGATTATAGGTGCCTGCCACGATGCCTGGATAATTTTTGTATTTTTAGTAGAGACAGGGCTTTTACCATGTTGGCCAAGCTGGTCGTCAAATCCTAACCTCGTGATCCACCCGCCTCACCTCCCAAAATGCTGGGATTACAGGCATGAGCCACCTGCTCGGCCTGTATGGACATATACTTTCATTACCTTTCGGTAAATGACTTGGAGTAAAATGGTTATATCATTTTGTAGGTGTATGTTTAACTTTTTTGAAAACCGCTAAACTGTTTTCCAACATAATTCTACCATTTTATATTCCCATTATTAGTGTTTCAGAGCTCCAGTTCTTCCACATCATAACACTTCATACCATTGGTATTTTTAACTTTAGCTATCTTAATAGATATGTGGTAGTCCCTTGTTAAGGTTTTAATTTACATTTCTCTAACAACTAACAATATTGAGCATATTTTAATGTGCTTATTTCCACTTGTTTGAATTCAGTTTGATGAAATTTTGTTTCAGGAAACTATTTTTGCAACTATGTCCATGAGGGATACTGACTTGCAGTTTTCTTATTATACCTTTTATCTGGTTTTGAAGAAGGGAATAATAACAATAATAATAAAAAAAAAAACCTTATAATTTGTGGTTCCTATATAATAAAGTAAATTTTGCTGTGTTGTGTGCTGTTTAATATAAAACCTAACCCCCAGGTCTGCTTAAAATTAACTAACTCCCTGTAAAACCTACGTTATCTATTCTCCCCACGTTCTCAGCAAAGTTCCCAGGCATCTCAAGACTTCTATTTTTCTTGCTGACCAGCTGCAAGGTCACAGGGCAAGATAACACCCAAACAATGTACAATGCTTTCTCAAAATGCTATTTTTCAAATGTAATGTACATCACAAAGACATGTTACAAATTAATGAACTGTTCTTTGTTCTGGCTTCTGTAAACCTGTTAGCTGCTAGGACATCCTGGATGTATAAAAAGTACCCCATTTTCTTTCTCCTTTGCTCAGCCTTGGGATGCTAATCTGCTGACCCGGTGGCCACCTTAATCCAATCCTCCTGTTTCACCCATTGGTCTCTCCAGTCTCCTGAATATTCCGGAACAGTTTTGCTATCAGTGTAATGCTGGCCTCATAAAATGAGTCCAGAAGTATTCCTTCCTCTTCCATTTTTTAGATGAATTTGTGTATAATTGGTATTATTTATTTAAATCTTTAGTAGAATTCACCATGAAATTATCTGGGTCTGGAATTGTCATCATGAAAGGTTTTTAACAAAAAAAAAATTTATTTCTTTAACAAATATGCAGCTATTCAGGTTATTTTTTCTTCTCGAGTAAGTTTTGGCAGCTTGTGTCTTTCAAGGACTTTCTCAACTTGATCTAAGTTGTTGAATTATTGACACAAACTTGTTCACAATATTTTTATTATCTTTTTAATATCTGTAAGATGTATAGTAATGTCACCTCTCTTAGGTAAGTACCCCTTATCTAAAATGCTTAGGACCAAAAGTATTTTGGATTTCAGATATTTTTTTTTAAGATTCTGGAATATTTGCATTATACCTGCCAGTTGAGCATCCCTGATGCAAAAAACCCTAAATCCAAAATGTGTTAATGATCATTTCCTTTGAGCATGACTTTCGGCATCATGTCAGTGCTCAAACTTTTTTGGACTTTGGAGCATTTTAGATTTTGAACTTTTGGATTGGGGTGTTCAACCTGTATTGGAAATTTGTGCCTTCTCTCATTTGTTTTTTCCTGATCAGTCTGGCTCCAGGTTAATCAATTTTATTGACTTTCTCAAAGAACCAGCTCTTGTTTTCATTGATTTTTCTCTACTTTTCTGTTTTCTGTGTACCTGATTTTAGCTTTAATCTTTATTATTTTCTTGTACTTACTTTGGGTTTACTTTGCTCTTTTTTCTTTTATTTCTTAAGATGGAAGCTGAAGTCACCACTTTGAGATGTTTCTTCTTTTCCAAAATAGGCATTTAGTACTATAAAGTTTGTATCTTTATTATTTGCAGTATGTTTCTTGTAGGCAGGATGTAGTTGGGTCTTGTTTCATCCAATCTGACAATATCTCTTTCAACTGTGGTATTTATTGATATGGTTTTTCCTTTCTCTTCCTTCTTTTGGATAAACTGAATATTTTGTATTGTTCTATTTTATTTCCATTATTGGCTTATTAGCTTAGAATATAACTCTTTGCTATTTTAATGTTTGATTTAGGATTTATAGTATATATATAAAATAAATATTTAAATATATAGTGTATATATATATTTACAATACATATATACCTTATGACAGTCTAAGGTATATACTTATCATAAGGTAAATATATATATTTACTATATATTTAAATATATATTTATATTTAAATAAGTGATATGTTAAATATATTTATGCTAAATATATTTACCTTATGATATATATAAATAGATATATTTACCTTATGACAGTCTACCTTCAAGTGACAGCATATCACTTCAGATATAAGAAACTTATGCTAGTACATTTCCATTTCTCCCCTCCCAACTTTTGTTCTATTTCTGTTATGCTTTTGACTTTTACATATATTATAAACCACATACTACATTATTACTGCTTTATTTAAATAGTACATTTTTTTTTTTTTTTTTTTTTTTTTTTTTTTTTTTTTGAGACGGAGTTTCGCTCTTGATACCCAGGCTGGAGTGCAATGGCGCGATCTCGGCTCACCGCAACCTCCGTCTCCTGGGTTCAGGCAATTCTCCTGCCTCAGCCTCCTGAGTAGCTGGGATTACAGGCACGCGCCACCGTGCCCAGCTAATTTTTTGTATTAGTAGAGACGGGGTTTCACCATGTTGACCAGGATGGTCTCGATCTCTTGACCTCGTGATCCACCCGCCTCGGCCTCCCAAAGTGCTGGGATTACAATAGTACATTTTTTAAAAGAGATTTATATAAGAAAAAATCCTATATATTTATCCACTTAGTAACCATTTGTGGTGTTCATCATTCCTTTTTATAGACCCAGAATTCTATCTGGTTTCTTATTCCGTCTGCCTGACAGACTTCCTTTAATATTTCTTATAGTGTGGTTCTGCTGGTAATGAATTCTTTCAGGTTTTGTATGACTAAGAGTTATTTTTCTTCCATTTTTGAAAGATATTTTCCCTGGACATAAAATCTAGATTGATAGGAGTTTCATTCTCCTAGCACTTTAAAGATGTTGCCACTGCCTTCTCATTTGTATTGTTTCCAAAAGAAACCTGCTGTCATCCTTATCTCTGTTCCTCTGTCCATAATGTGTGCTTTTTCTCTGGCTGCTAAGATTTTTCTCTTTATCATGTACTTTGATCTAAATGTTTCTGTCCCCCTCAAATTCATATGTTGACACCAAATCACGAATCTGCTATTAGGAGGTGAGGCCTTTAGGAGGAGATTATATCATAAGGGTAGAGCCCTCATGACACTCATGACTTTAAGTTCACTAAACTTTCCTTTTGCAGAGTCCAACCTATCATTCCTCTCATCCAATGTATTTTTCATCTCACACATTGTAGTTTTCATTTTTAGAAGCTGGACTTGGCCTCTGTTTATTTCCCATGTCTCTACTTAACTTTTTGAACACATTTAATACAGTTATAGTAACGATTTTAATGTCCTTGTCTGTTAATTCTTACATTTACCTCAATTCTGATAGAGTTATCTCCTCATTATGGGTGTATTTTCCTGCTCCTTCGCATGCCTGGTAATTTTTGACTAGATGGTAGACATTGTGGATTTTACTTTATTGGATGCTGGAAATTGTTTCCCCATAAATATTTGTGAGCCTTGTTCTGAGACGTGGAAACACTTGGAAACACTTCAGTCCTTTTGTGTCTTGCTTTTAAAATTTGTTTTGCTGAACAAGACTGATATTTGCTCTAGAGATAATTCTTCCCCACTACTAAAGAAGACCTTTCTGTGTATACTACCAAAAGTCCTTGAATCTTGAGGTTTCCAGTTTGCCTACTGAGAATAGGCACTATTTATGTCCCTGTGTGAATTCTGGGCACTTTTACCTCTAATCCTATCAGGCAGTTATTTCCCCAGCGTTGGGAAGTTTGCTCACATACATGCATTTATAAGCATTCAGCTGAATACTTAAAAGGGATCCTCTACAAATCTCTAGAGTTCTCTCTCTGTACACATCTCTCCTGTCTGTCACTCTGTCCTGTAAACTCTAATCTCTTTGGTCTCCCTGGGCTCTCAGCTTTGTCTCCTCAATTCAGGGAGTCTGCTGGAAACTACCTGGGTTTCTATTCCTTGCAATGCAGCATGGAATCTCTCTCAAGACAGTAAGGTAGGACAATCATAGAGTTCACCTCATGTGCTTGCCATCTCTCAAAGACTACTGTCCTTTTTGGCCTAATGTTCAAGATCTTGCAAACTCTTATCTCATATACTGCATGTGATACTTGGTTATTTCCGTTGGGAAGTTCAATACGGTCCTCTGTCCTTCATCTTGGCCAGAAGCTAGATCTCTGTCATTATTATTACACCCATATCACAAATAAGTAACTTGAAGGAAGGATCAGTCTAAGCTTCTAAACTGTAAGTGGTCCCAAACCCCACAACAAGTCTAGCACTAAGTTCTGTCAATTATTCTCTTTCTATCCATTTCTGTTACCCTCAGTATAGTTAAAATCTTAATCGTCATCTGAATTACCAAAATAATTGCCCATTAACTAAGTGATGGACAAAACTATGTGCACTTTATTTATGTTTATATGCTGCTAGCAGCTCCTGCACATTGTTAGGTTTCAGTAAATACAAGGAGAATGGGTAGTGTATTATTAAAAGTATGGAATGCTGGAGCCAGACTGCCTGAGTACAAATGCTCACTCACTGTATTTGTTCATTGGCTGTATGATCTTGGGCAAGCCATTTAACCTCACTATGCATTCTTTTTTTTACTGTAGCACAGGAATTATAATAGTACCAATATCAGAGGATTATTGTGAAGATTAAACGATGTAACATATGTGAAGTGTATAGAACAGTACCTGCTACACAGTAAATATTATTGAAATGTTAGTTAATATTACGGACTTGAATTGAACTAGTCTCCTTGCTTTCCATTTCTCCTCCTTTAATTTATCCTCCAGAAGATCATTATTTTTTAGAACATGCTTCCTGAAATTTAAGTTTTATCCCATTTCATCCCTGCTGTAAAACCTTTGATGGCTCCCCACATAACCTTCAAAGCGTTCCTACTCTTTAACCCCAGCATCCATCTCCAAACACATCTCCCTGCCACCACAAATACCAAATGAACTCTTTGCTACAGTAACACTGATTCATTTGCCAGACCCCAGATATGTCTTTATTCTGGCCTTTGCTCACCCAATCACCTCCACTTAGAATTCCAGAACTCTAGCATCCCCCTCTTCACCCAACTCTACCCCTGATCAAAATCCTATCCATGTTTAGAAGTTCAACTAAAACTCCACCTTTCTTATCAACTCCCCTGGTAACAACTGTCCATGATTTTTATATAACCCCTTTTTATTTTCTTTTTAAGTGCTTGTTATCATAGACCTATGCACCTAGAAGGCACTCAGTAAACATCTACTCAATGAGCAAATAAACGACTCGGAAAACTAGTGGGGGCATTCACAGTAAGGGACCATGCAGTAAACTCTTTCCTTAGCCAGTTCTTCCTGGGAGAAGCTATGTTCCTTATCATGCAAATGGTAGGAGGAGCTGAGCTCAAAACAGCCACATTATCCCTGGCAGCCTCAGGGTACAGAAGTAGCAAAGGCCACAAAACTCCAGTTGCCAGTTTCCAGATTGTTTAATGCGTCTAATTAACTCACCTTCACTGAGTCAAATGTGACAAAGAGAAGCAGAAAATCCCATCAAATATAGACTCAGCCACCATCCTCCCCTGGAAATAGAAACTGGGAGACAGCAGCTTAGGATACAGAGGAAGAGTGACATGATGTCAAAAGACTAAAGCAAAACGGGTTCCCATCCCTGCCAACCCTGCAGCAAGACAGACAGTGGGAGCCACCCTCACCCTCTCCTGCCCTAAGTTGTGAGGGCCCTTCTAAAAATGGGAAACAGGGAACAAAGGAAAATGTAACACAAGCTGCCTCCCAGCATGTGGTCCTCTATGCCTCTGTCTCTTAGAGACTCAGGGAGGAAAAGAAAAGTAAGACATAAAACCGTGTCCCGGCATATTCTGCACTGCTGTACTGGTTCAGCGTGCTATCATAGAAGAAGTGGCACTTCAAGTGGCACTTCTCCTTCGCTTTTTCTTGCCTCTGCCCCAGAAATGCACACAGCTCACCTTACTGGGTGGGTAATTCTGGTCAGAGTTTATTTTAAGGCAAACAATAACAACAAAAAAGAGGAATCCACATAGATGGTGTGATCTGTAGAAGGACTGTCCTAACACATCTCCAAACCCCATGCCCACTGTCTTTCTCAGCCACCTTAGGTTTCTACCAAGAATTCTTCATATAGCTCAAGCCCTATCCTGGCTCTATTCACTTAAAAAATATTTATTGAGTGCCTTACGTGTGCCAAACTCTTGCACCAGGGATCAAATAGTGAGAAAATGCATGAATAGTTTCTGCCCTAATGGAGATTACAGTCTACAGGGAGAAAGAGACATTAAATAACTTTTATTTACATGTAATAAATAATATAACATATAACAATTAATTATATAGTAAGTTATAAATAATTTAACAAATTGAATGAATAATGTACATAGATAAATTTGTAATCATATAATGTGGTAACTTCTAAGCAGGGCAAGTACAGCATGCTGTTACAACACGCAAACTTAGCCTCATCGAGGAAATCAGGAGACTTCTCCCAGAGAAGACTGGAAGGATGAGTAGAAGTCAATTCCCCCAAGGCAGAGTGGAAGGGGGGCTCCATTGCTTGCCATTGCTTACCAGGTAGGTGATCCACAGCGCGATGCCTGACTCCCCTGTGTCTCAGTTTCCTCATCTGTAGAATGGGAGCCATAATAGTACTACCTGCTTCACAGCGCTGTTGTGAATACTAAAATAAGCTAACCAACACATTAGATGGTAAAGTGTTTAGAATAGTTCCTCGAATACACAAGCACCAAGTGTTTGCTTTTGTTATTGTGGTTGTTCCTGATCCTACAAGAACCAGCTCAAGTTTCTCCTCTTGGCAGACCCTATCAGATGTCCCCAGAGGTCTCAGCTCAAACCTTGCAGTTGGGGGTTAGGTGTCAACATACGAATCTGTCGAAGGGACATAAACACCAGTCCATTGCACATCCCCAGCCCCTGCATGATAAGCATAATGTGTACATTCTATAACTATTTCTTGAAAAAATTAACAAATTCCCACCATGTTGTTTCCCACAGATGTTATTTGTCTACTGCATCACTAAGCACCGCATAGTCTCCCCATCTTCAGTGTCCAGAAACCTCCTCCAGAGCAACTATTTTTCTTTCACGTTATAAATACATGACACCTGTGACTAGTTGTGTTCTCTTCCTATCTAGCTGCAAAGAAGTTCAGAGCCAAAACTGAAGTCCAATTCATAACTGAGAAGGCATTGACGGCATATAGTGTACCCGCTTTTTGATTTACCTTAACTGTGTTGTATTATTTTGCCTTTACCCTACTAATCCTTTTGTATCTTTTATATTTATTATTTGATATATGTAGAAATACAAAAATTATACATATGGCTCAGATGAGTAGAGTTTTTTACTTATACCTTTTTAAAAGCCAAATTTAGTTTTAATATTGAGCCCTAAATGCCTCTGGGCAGTAGGAGGAGGGGTGTTTAAACATGCTATTTAAATTTGCTTAAGACCCTGCTGACTTAAAACTGCTTTTCAGCCAGGCTTAGTTGCTCATATTTGTAATACCAGCATTTTGGGAAGCTGAGGTGGAAGGATCACTTGAGCTCAGGCGTTCAAGACCAGCCTGGGCAACATAGCAAAACCCCATCTCTACAAAAAAAAAATTTTTTTTTAATTAGCCAGGCATGGTGGTACATGCCTATAGTCCCAGCTACTCAGGAGGCTGAGGTGGGAGGTACAGTTAGGCATGATCATATCACTGCACTCCAGCCTGGGAGATAGAGCAAGAAATTTTTTTTTTCTTTTGGGATACCTCAGCATTTTAAGGGAAAAAGATGAATCAATTCAAAGTTGAATGTACTAAAAAAAAATACCACAAGGCAGAAATCAAAAAATTATTTGAAACTAATGGAAACAAAGATATAACATACCAGACTTTCTGGGACACATCTGAAGCAGTGTTAAGAAGAAAGTTTTTATGCCTACATCAAGAAATTAGAAAGATCTCAAATTAACAACCTAACATCATACCTAGAGAAACTAGAAAAACAAGAGCAAACCAACCCAAAGCCAGCAGAAGACAATAAATAACCAAATCAGAGTTGAACTGAATGAAACGGAGATGCAAAAATCTATACAAATGATCAATAAAACCAAAAGTTGGTTTTGTGAAAGAATAAACAAGATTTACAGACTGCTAGCTATATTCATAAAGAAAAAGAGAGGCCTTCTGGGTCCCAGACAAGAGCATTTTTCTACTTCTCTGTGTCTGCCTCTAAAATCTACCTCGGGCCAGGCATGGTGGCTCACACCTATAATCCCAGCACTTTGGGAGGCCAAGGTGGGCAGATCACCAGAGGTCAGGCATTGGAGACCAGCCTGGCCAACATGGCAAAACCTCTGACTCTACTAAAAATACAAAAATTAGCCAGGTGTGATGGTGGGTGCCTGTAATCCCAGCTACTAGGAAGGCTGAGGAAGGAGAATCACTTGAACCTTGGAGGCAGAGATTGCAGTGAGCCAAAATCACGCCATTGCACTCCAGCCTAGGAGACAGAGTGAGGCTCCATCTCAAAAATAAAATAAATAAATAAAGAAAAATAAAGAAAAAGAGAGAAGATCCAAATAAACACAATCAGAAATGACAAAAGTGACGTACCATTAACCCCACAGAAATACAAAAAACCATTGGAGACTCTTGTGAATAATTCTATATATACAAACTAGAAAACCTAGAAGAAATGGGTAAATTCCTGGAAACACACAAGTTTCCAAGATTGAACCAGGAAGAAACTGAAGTCCTGAATAGACCATAATAAGTTCGAAGATTGAATCAGTAATTAAAAAGACCTACAAACCAGAAAAATCCCTGGACCAGAAAGATTCACAGTCAAATTCTACCAGACATACAATGAAGGAGCTGGTACCAATCCTACTGAAATTATTCCAAAAAACTGAAGAAAAGAAACTCCTCCCTAACTCATACTATGAGGCCAGAATCATTCTGATACCAAATTCTGTCAGAGACACAGTGAAAAAAGAAAACGTCAGGCCAACATCCCTGATGAACATAGGCACAAAAATCCTCAACAAAATGCTGGCAAACTGAATCCAGCAGCACATCAAAAATATAATCTACCATGATCAAGTAGAATTTATTCCTGGGATTTAAGTTTGGTTCAACATAGGCAAATCAATAAATGTGATTCATCACATAAACAGAACTAAAAACAAAAAACACATCTCAATAGATACAGAAAAGGCTTTTGATAATATTCGATATCCCTTCATGTTAAAATATATATATATATTCAATATCTCTTCATGAACTAGTAGTTCAAAAAACTAGGTATCAAAGGAACATACTTCAAAATAATAAGCGCCCTCTATGACAAACCCAACATCATACTGAATGCACAAAAGCTGGAAGCATTCCCCTTGAGAACTGGAACAAGATAAGGATGCCCACTCTCACCATTCCTATTCAATTTAGTACTGGAAGTCCTACTCAATCAATCAGGCAAGAGAAAGAAATCAAAGGCATTCAAATAGAAAGAGAGGAAGTCAAACTATCTCTCTTTGCAGACGATATGATTCTATACCTAGAAAACCCCCTAGTCTCTGCCCAAAAGGTCCTAAAACTCATAAACAATTCCAGTAAAGTTTCAGGAAATAAAATGTACAAAAATCAGTATAATTTCTGTACACCAATAATGTCCAAGCTGAGAACCAAATCAAGAATGTAATCACACCCATCGTAGCCACAAAAAGAATAGTAATACAGCTAACCAGGGAGGTGAAAGATCACTACAATGAGAATTACACAACACTGCTAAAAAAAATCACAGACAACATGAACCAATGGAAAAAATATTTTATGCTCATGTACAGGAAGAATCAATATCATTATAATGGCCATACTGCTCAAAGCAATTTACAGATTGAGTGCTATTTCTATCAAACTACCAATGTCATTTTTCACAGAATTATAAGAAACTATTCTAAAATTCATATGGAACCAAAAAAGAGCCCAAATATTCAAAGTAATCCTAAGCAAAAAGAACAAAGACATCACATTACCTGAGGTATCACGTTACCCAGCTTCAAACTACACTACAAGTTTACAGTAACCAAAATAGCATGGCATTGGTACAAAAACAGATACACAGACTAATGGAACAGGTTAATGAACCCAGAAATAAAGCGATGTGTCTACAACCATCTGATTTTCCACAAAGTTGACAATAACAAGCAATGGGGAAGGACTCCCTATTCACTAAATGGGGCTGGGATAACTGGCTAGCCATATGCAGAAGATTGAACCTAGATCCCTCCCTTTCACCATATACAAATGGATTAAAGACTTAAATGTAAAACCTAAAACTATGAAAACCCTAATAGAGAACCTAGGAAACATCATTGGTAACATAGGCCTTGGCAAAGATTTCATAACGAAGTCTCCGAAAGCAATTGCAACAAAAACAGAAATATACAAGTAGGACCTAATTAAACTAAAGAGCTTCTGGCCGGATGCAGTGGACCATGCCTATAATCCCAGCACTTTGGGAGGCCGAGGCAGGAGGATTGCTCGAGCTCAAGAGTTTGAGAACAGCCTGGGAAACACAGTGAAACCCTGTCTCTACTAAGAATAAAAAAATAAAAAGTAAATCAGCTGGGTTTAGTGGCACATGCCTATGGTCCCAGCTATTCTGAAGGCTAAGGTGGGAGGATTTCTTGATCCTGGGAGATCAAGTCTGCAGGGAGCTTATGATCATACCACTGCACTCCAGCCTGGGCAATGGCAAAAAATAAAAATAAACAAAACTTAAAAATAAACTAAAGATCTTCTGCACAGGAAAAGAAAATATCAACAGAGTAAACAGACAACCTACAAAATGAGAAGATATTCATAAACTATGCATTCAGCAAAGGTCTAATACTCAGAATCTATAAGAAACTTATACAAATCAATAGGTGAAAAACAACCCCATTTAAAAATGGGCAAAGGACATGAACAGACACTGCTCAAAAGAAGGCATACATGCAGCCAACAAGCATATGAAAAATAAGCTCAACATCACTAATCATTAGAGAAATGCAAATTAAAACCACATTGAGATACCATCTCTCACCTGTCAGAATGGCCACTATTAAAAAGTCAAAAAATAACACGTTGGTGAGGTTGTGGAGAAAAAGAGGACACTTAGATGCTGATGGTGGAAATGTAAATTAGTGCAGCCACTGTGGAAAATAGTTTGGAAATTTCTCTAAGAACTTAGAGGAGAATTATTTGACCTAGTAATCCCACAACTGGGCATATACCCAAAGGAAGATAAATCATTCTGCCAAAAAAAAATGCACTCATATGTTCATCACAGTGTTATTCACAATAGCGAAAACGTGGAACCAACCTAGACACCCACAAATGACGGACCGGATAAAGAAAATGTGGTGTGTATACACCATGGAATACTACACAGCCATAAAAAATCACGTCCTTTTTAGCAACATAGATGCAGCTAGAGTCCATCATCCTAAGCTAATTAATGCAGGAACAGAAAGCCAAATACCACATGTTATCACTCCTAAGTGGCAGCTAAACATTGAGTACACATGGACACAAAGAAGGGAACAATAGACACCAGGACCTACTTGATGGAGGAGGGTGAGGATTGAAAAACTACTAATCACGTACTAGGCTCACTACCTGGGCATGAAGAAATCATTTGTACACCAAACCCCAGTGACATACAATTTGCCCATGTAACAAACCTCCACAGGTACTCCCTGAACCTAAAATAAAAGTTGAAAGAAAACAAGAAACCATGAAACAATGTAAGTGTGAACAGTTGGAGTATCCTGCAACACGAGATGATTTCCTGAAATAAAGAAGGCAATACGAACACAGTGTCCAACTTGGACTGCAGCTTTTCAGAGTTCATTGCATTTTAATTTTGTTTTTGTTTTTTTACCACATCCCTGAAGGTCCTAGTCTTTCAATATTGCAAGTTAATTGACACAACTAATAATTTTGAAAAATTTAAATTCTCAACTATGAAAAAAAATAAAGTTGAGTGCATATGGACACAAAGAAGGGAACAGATACCAGGGCCTCCTTAAGGGTAGAGCGTGGGAGGAGGCTGAGGACTGAAAAACTACCTATCTGGTTCTGTGCTTATTTACTTGGGTGACAAAATAATCTGTACCTCAAACCCCCGTGACACGCAATTTGCCTAGAGAACAAACCTGCACATGTACCCTTGAGCCTAAAATAAAAGATTTTTTTAAAAGACAAAGTCAAATTTCCTACCAAGGCTGTTTCTCCCCCGCTTCTCCTACTAATCAAATGATATCTGAGTTTCAGGAAGCACATAGGGCATCTTGATGACATAGAGATGGGACTCATTGGTCTTCCTGTGTCTCCAGGGCAGTGTGGTTAGTCTGGCCTGGCCCTGAGCAGATTGAGCCCCTTGGTTCTTTGATGTGTCATGCTTCAGGCTGGCGCCAGCTGCTAAAAAAAGTCTCCTGGTATGAGGTCCCCACCTTTGAGGCCTATGTATTAAAACTATAGGATGGCTTTCATTCCACAAATTCACTTGAGAGAAAGCTCTGTGATGTGGCCTTTTGAGCTTCACAAGTCCCTTAGTTAATGTGTATAAAATTATCTTCCCTCCCAGGGGACGCTGATTGACAGCCAGAGCAAGGCTCATGACACCACAGGCAACTGTTTTCTCCTGTGGCCCAGTCAGACCAAGAAACAGAGCCTGAAGATGAGGCCATTAAAAAGACTTGGGAGCAAGCCAGGTAATTTCTCCAGTTTCCAACCTCCACACTGCATTTTGTACAAAGCAAGGCTTCAATTAGTCGAAATTTCCAAGCTAGAAATACCTTGGAGCCAACTAGCTTTGAAATGTTGACACGCAACTATTCACTGGTGTACTTGCAGTCCTGCATAATTAAGTGAGGAATGTCCTAACCTGAACTACTGGAGTCACTTAACCAAAGAGTCTGCTCTCTTCCACAGCATGTGCTTCAGCTGGCAGAGTCATCCTCCTGACAGAACATCATTCATACAGATCCTAGCAGTCATTTTAAAGGAATCGATCATGGGCCCAGTGCTTTGCATAGATCATCTTTACTTATTGGAGAATATACAGGGAGAGTATTCTGAGATCCATTCTAGGGATGTGGAACTGAGTAATCTGACTCCAAAACCCATGCCCATTTACCCTGCTGCCTCTAAGATAATTCATTTATCTCCTTTCTTGGAAAGCTGGAAACAAATTCAGTACAAATGAAGACCAAATAAAATCTTTTTGTGGAGTGCAATGGGCTTTCTTTAAACAACTTTTTCGAAATCCATTCCATGGCCACTTCATACTGAAGCAGCTCATGTTAACTATGGGCAAAGCACTGCTCCCTCCTCCCTGGTTGCCCCCCAACCCCACCTGCTTTTCTCCATCCTCACAGACAGAAGAGGGAAATGTCAGATGTAAATTTTGAAAAGCAGTTCTCACTACAGCTCCACAGAGATGTCTGAATTGTTTGTTACACAACTGAACCTTCTCTCACATAAACTGATATTCTTATTTCAAGTTAATTGTGATTTTCAGCTGCTTTGTTCATTTCTAATACAGTTGTTCTTAATAACTTTTTAGAAATCTTTTCAACAATAAGATTTGCACATAGGTTCTCTGTGAAAAGAGTTTTCATGTCACCTTGTTATAAATATCTTCTTTCTGGGTATTCTGATGCATTTTCTTCTTTTTTTTTTGGGGGGGGTTGTTTGTTTGTTCTTTGTTTTTGTTAGAGTCTCTCTCTGTCTAAGTGATGTATTTTCTTTCTTTCTTTTTTCTTTTTTTTTAGACAGAGTCTCTCTCTGTTGCCCAGGTTGGAGTGCAGTGGCATGATCTCAGCTCATTGCAATCTCCACCCTCCAGGCTCAAGCAATTTTCACGCCTCAGCCTCCCCAATAGCTGGGGTTATAGATGTGCACCACCACACCCAGCTCATTTGTGCATTTTTAGTAGAGGCGGGGTTTCACCATGTTGGCCAGGCTGGTCTCGAACTCCTGGCCTCAAATGATCTACCTGCCTTGGCCTTCCAAAGTGCTGGGATTACAGGGGTGAGCTACCATGCCCAACCAATTTTTTTTTTTGTCAACTACTTCACAAGGCAATCTGTCAAAAGCATTGTTAAGGTTATTCTGAAGGCTATATGAGAAATAAAACATGATTTTCAAAGAAAGCAAAGTAAATTACAAATAAATTGGCATCTTTCTATGGCTCTGGAATAGAATTATATTCATTGCATCTGAAAATGATTAAAATAGGCTGGGTGCAGTGGCTTATGCCTGCAATCCCAGCACTTTGGGAGGCTGAGGCAAGTTGATCACCTGAGGTCAGGAATTTGAAATCAGCCTGGCCAACATGGTGAAACCCCATCTCTACTAAACATACAAAAATAAGCCAGGTGTGGTGGTGCATACCTGTTATCCCAGCTACTTGGGAGGCTGAGGCAGGAGAATCACTTGAACCCAGTAGGTGGAGGTTTCAGTGAGCTGAGATTGCACCACTGCACTCCAGCCTGGGTGACAAGAGTGAAACTCTGTCCCGAAAAAAAAAAAAAAAGATTAAACTATAAAAGGTACTTTATCGTCTCTTACCCATCTCTTATGAAACATTTTTTAAGTAGTCAACTAGTTATTCTCTGCTATTTTAATATCTAATTAATGTTATAATTAGAAGTTATTCATTATTAATAATTAATTTGTTATAATATTTGATTAGCTATCATATAATTCTATATAAATATAAATAATTATTAAAAATTAAACCAAGTTCATCTGGAAAGTTTCAAGCTTTATTTTTATTAGTTTCTTCTACAACTCCAATTTCTATACCCCTTTGAGATGACAAGCTAGAGATCACTAAATGTTTTGCAAGGTTATAGTGCACAGCAAAAATAAAAGGCCGGGAGGTCCTAAGAAAAGCTGAGAAAAAAATTCCCGGAGCCCAAACAGGAAAAAAAAAACTATTTTGAAAGGAGAGATGAGATGGTGCTGATTCAACTCAAAAAAGAGTTTCTTAAGCAGCACTTTGGGTGAGGCATCAGGCCAAAGATCTTTAACAAATTCTAGAGTTTGCTAGGAACCTGCCTTGATCCTGACGAACAACAGGGCACCCAAATGCAGAAGCCGCACCACAGTGCTCTTTTGAATGACAGTCTCCAGGGATGAGGGAGGTAGGAGATGCAGAGGTGTCCCAGGAAGCCAGGATCCAGGGCTCGGTCTGGGCCCACCCCTGTTGGTAGCTCCCAAAGTAGCTAATAGGACATGTTAGGCAGGGAAGGCCTCCTTCACCACGGACACAGAATCACATAATGGAAAGAGAAGCACGTTTCAAGGGATGCAAACTTCCAGGCCATTGCCACTTTACTTACAAAATGGAAATAAAAGTACCCCAGATGGCTGCTATGAGAATTATACAGGTAAGTGCCAAGCACCATGAGGGTCTTCAAGGGATGGTAGCTACTACCATTATCAGTATTAATCTATCACTCTTCAGTTACCCAACATAAAGGCAAATGCTTCCTCTTCATTTTTGTGAGGCAGGTCTCAGGTTCAGAGAAGTGAAGCAAGTTGTCTGAGATCACACAGCAAAGAGGTACCAGGATCAGGGCTCGCACTGCTAATCCTTGCAACTGCAGTCTGCCGTGTAGCCCAGTGCCAGGATGCTCTCCCTCCTACAGCAGCCCTTAGGAAGCCTCGGCTCAAATGCCATCCCTGCAAGTGTGGCCTCACCTTGGTAGGCTGCAATCTCACTTCTCAAGTTGCAAAAAAAGAGGGATACATGAGAAAAGCAGAGGAAAATGACAAGATCACAACAGGAGCCCTCAAAGGGCCCCAAGTCAAATCAGTTAATCAGATGCACTTACTGCCTCCTACCTTGAGATGACCAGGTCTCGTGCAACCTGCAAACCAAGTAAATCCAATCAGATTCTAGCACAGCGCATTGCCTCGAGCCAGTGTCTGATACCAGTGTCTGATACCACAGGACATCAGAGCCCCCCGTAGCAAGAATAGGAGAGATGGAAGGGTCGATGCAACACCACAGAGGTCGTGTGTGAGAGGTGCTTCCGTACTCACCTCCAACCCTAAAACGGAGATGTCAGATAGGAACAGCCATTCAAAGAGGATAGTCAAATGAGAACCAGGTCCCCAAGGGCGTCCTGGTCTCTGGAGGCCCCAGTCCCAGGTTCCATTCATCAGCTTTTCTCCACCTCTCCATCCTCACCTCTCTGTGGATATGTAGAGTCAGAGAAACAGAACACCTCAAGTTCGCAGGCTCTAGCAGGCCTTTGGTCCCCTGCAACATCTCCCCATTTATAGCAGAAGGTCAAGAACCATCCCACAGGTGCTCACCAGCCAGTTTGCACAGGACATCTGCCCTAATCCTCTCTCCACCCTAGCTCCCTCGTCTACCTACTCTAAGAGGATGCCTGTAGCTGCCAGCACTTCCATCATCTGCCTCAAAAGACTACCAACTGTGCCGAGGTGCCATTTCCTGCTAAATGTCAGGACACCAGAGCAGGCCCATGGCCCCAGCCACAGAGAAGAAGGCCCCTCTTGTGCCCAACAAGGCAAATGCAGCTCCTTGAACTTCTTCCTGGGGTGCTTCTCCCTGTCCAGACTCTGGCTTCAGGGTAGGAAGGGAGAACAGCGTCTAAGGGGCCACTGATCTGACCATACCGGCCCAGCCCTCCCCTTGCTGCTTTTCCAGTAGAACAACCACAAATCAAGCTAACAGGCTGCAGCTGCCCTGACCTCAACTGTCAGGGCAGCTGATTTACCCAACTGTCTCCGAATGCCAGGTAGCCCTCAAAGGCTGGGATCAGCCAGGTTGCAGTGGCTCATGCCTGTAATCCCAGCAATTTGGGAGGCCGAGGCAGGAAGACAGCTTGAGGCCTGAAGTTCAAGACCAGCCTGGGCAACATAGCAGGACCTTGTCTCTACAAAATAAAAATTTGAAAATTAGCCAGATGTGGTGGTACGTGCTTGTAGTCCCACCTACGTGGGAGGCTGAAGCAGAAAGATTGCTTGAGCCTGGGAGGTTAAGGCAGCAGTGAGCCATCATTGCATCACTGCACTCCCGCCTAGGTGACAGAATGACACCATGATTCAAAAACAAAAAGCTAGGATCGCCATCCTGATAGCAGGCTGTCCTCACCCTCATCCACACTCATGCACACTCACTGGGAGTGTTAACCAGCACCACCTCCCAAAGCGTGTGCTCATTGCTGCTACCAGCCACGCCTGGAGTGAATGAGACCTCCCAGGCCCCTCAGTGGGACAGGGGAGGCTTGGCTAATGAACACTTGCAAAGGCTTGTGCAGAGGAAAGGCCGGGGAACCACTCATTATCCCAGCGGCCCTGCCGGCAGGAAGGAGGCCATGGGCAGGGGAGCAGGAAAAGCCTCCCGCCCACTCCTATCAAAGCACCTGGCTTTCCCTGCCGAGGCAGAAGACTCCAGCCCAAGAGGATCCAAAGCAGCTACTTCCCCTCCCACACCCCACAGTCCCCTCAAGGGAAAATCTGCTCCCCAGAGCCTCACTGTATTGTATATCCCTTCAAGATGCTGCTGCACCCGGAATTCTGTCCCCTCCATGCCACCACACCAACCACCCGGGCACAGCTGCTCACCAAGGACACAGCATCATTCTACATCGCGTTGTCCAGATTTTTATGATCTTTCTTGTGCCTTCCTGCAACTGAACCCCTGTGTTGACCCATCCATCCCTGTTATTTCTTCTCCATAAGGTCTCTGAGGTCTGGCCTTCCAATCTGGCTCCTTCTGGGACAGCCTCCATCCCACCTCTGATCACAGCGATTCATTATACAGAATGTTTACTGCTTGTCTGCCATGGGCCAGGCACTCCTGACCCACTCAGGAGGAATCGGTGAGGAAAACAGAGATCCTGCCCACACGGAGCTCACACTCTAAGGAGAAGAGACAATTAACGATGGGCGTGGTAAACAGGTAGGATGTGAAATTCAATGGCAGCTGATCAGCACTATGGAAAAAGCTGGATAAAGGAGCTTGGGATGGTGAATAAAGAAAACACACAATGTAGAGTTCAGGGGAGGCTTTGATGCGAAAGTGGAATCTGAGCAAAAACCTGAAGGAGGTAACGGAGGGAGCCAATCAGAGACACAGGGAATAAGCATTCCAGGCAACGTGGAGCAGCCAGTGCAAAGGCCCTAACGGGAGGAGCACGCCTGGCCCGGCCTGCCTCCAGGCTCCGCCACCTCCAGTCCCCTTGAATATCACTGTTGGTTTCATCTTTCTCTTTTCCATGTGCCAGTCACCTCCTCGGGAATTTGGAAGGGCTTATGGTGAACAGAGGACCGAGTCCAGACTTCTAACTCTGATGATGAAGACATCCCATACTCTGGCCTCACCTCTCCTATCTGCAGCGAATGCTGTTGCTGCCCTTCCCAAAGCTTTCTCACGGCTTCTATGCACCAGCCCTCAGCTTCTGCATGCCTCGTTTCTGACGGCTGGCCCCTGCAACCTTACTGGGCTTGGCTACTTCCCGCATCATCATGCAGAGGGCCAGAAAACAGGGGAGTCTCTGTCTACCCTGCAGCAACCTATATAGCCAATGACCGACGGATGGGGACCGTGTCAACCACCCTTGCGTAGTGGCTGATAAACTGTTTTGTGTCATTTATGCTCCGAGCTCCTGAGGGGTCAGGCTGAGGCTGGGGTGTCACATGAAATCGCACCCCTACTTGATGTCCTTCTCACCTTGTTCTGGCCCCCAGTCCCTTACCTCTGTCTCTTCAAAGCTCTTCCTTGGGAAGTCGCTTGCATATCAATCTTTATTTTAAGGTCTGCATTTAGGGATGTGACCTAAAACACCATCCAAATTTAGTTTCCACTATTTTCAAACATGGATTCTCTTCTTCCTTCCTTAGCCGTGCTGGCTAGGACTATTTCTCTCCTCCGAGGTATTACAGCAATAGACATCCCACATGCGCATTTTGGCAGGTATTCACAAGCGGGTTTGTTTCTGGTTTGTGTAAAAGTTTTCCCATATCTACTTCCTATATTCCTAATGAGATTGTGAGTATCCTTGAGAGCAGGGATGAGACTTCAGGCTTCTCTATAACCTTCGGCACCAGACCAGGCACAAAAGTCTGCCCTCAAGACTTAGGGAATGGAATCAGAAATGATGCGGGTCTATTCGTCTCTTGTATATGGTCCCCCAGGGGGAGTATGCCCACAGAGCCCTCTGATGGCCTATACGCAGCATGATGTCAGACCTGTGATGGGACATTTGTGTCCCTTCACAAATATCTCCACCCTCCCACACTCCTTGTCTTCGGTAAACTCGTAAGGAGAACCTAAGGAGGACTCCCAGAGGGAGGGTTCCAGCCTAGGGGTCAGGCCAGCCCGAGGCAACCTGCAAACAAGTCTGTAAAACAGGGAACGAGTCTGTTCTTGGTTTCTCCCATCTCCTCTGTCACATTCGCCCCAGTCCCCCCATTTCCTTCCTTGCTGTTTGTTTCTAAGTCATGTTCCCATCATACTTTGCTCTAATTGCTACTGACATGAGGCCCCAGTGAGCCACCTCGGGGAGACATTTATGTTTCCAAAGCATTGGCAAAACTTTAGGTAGTCAGGGAGTCCAGAAGAAAAATCGTTTGCAACTGTGCGGCATTTTACAGAGCACACAGTATTTTCACGTTCATCGTTCCATTAGTTTCAAGCAACAAGCCTGTAAGATGTGTGAGGCCAACAGTATCATCATCTCGGTTCTACAGACAAGGAAACTGAGGTCTGGAGAAGCTGAGTCCCTCACTGGAGACCACACTCCTATGGACCGACAAAGCCTCGGCCTGATGAGGGCTGTATCTGTGTGGGAAACAGCAACAGAGGCAAGACCTCGTTCCCGTAATGAGGAGGTCCTGCTGCCGTCCACCGCAGAAAGGACTCACACACATGAGTGCATTCTTCCACTTCTGCGCCTACTAGGAAAACACATGAGATTCTGGACCTCCAGGGAAAAAGAGTCAGCAGTTCGACAGATGCAGAGCTATGTGCTCATGATCGGGGCAAAGCACCTCTCCTTTTGGGCTCTGATGAGGAAGGACCGGAAGTTGCTGGAAAAAGGCGCATTAAGGGTCATCTAATACCTACTGGATGCCAGATGCTTCAAAATAGCCTTATGAGGGAGGTAGTATTAGCCCCATTTTACAGATGAGGAAACAAGCTGGGAGAAGGCAAATGACAGCTCAAGATTGCAACCTAGTAATAACAATCAATGGGATAGCCATTTAATGAGCTCCTGCTATGTACCACGCACTGTGCTGAGTAGTATGTACACTTAATAAATCAAATAATCATTAACATCTAGACTGGAGAGGATGTATAAGCTAAGGAATCATATCTCCATTTACAGATGTGAAACTGAGTCTTATTAAGTAATTTATCCAAAGCTACTCAGCTTGTAGGTATCAGAGCCATCCAGGGGTCTGAAAGATCAAGCTAACCCCCTTCCCCATTACATCCTCAGATACAAACAGAGCAGTGACAGTCACAGGCAGAACTTGGGGCACCAAGGCAGGAGGGGAACAGGTTGAAGAAGAAATGCTTGCAGGAGAGTTGGGAAGAGATTAACAGCTCCCTCAATGTGGTGATTCTAGGGGCATGAAAAGGTCCGTTTTCATGTCACCTCTGCCCAGGGCTGGCCCTCTGGTAATCACGCCACCTTCTTCTCATGATAAGCCTGGAGTTTTCCCAGTAAGTCACGGGAAAAGGAGTCTGGCAGCCAAATCTCCTGCCTTGTGAAACTCTCAGGCCTCCCTGCTACATCCAGGAAAGGGGTCCCTGCTCAAAGTGGAAGACTGAGCTGTGTATGGTAGAACAATATTTTTAAATATTAACCATTTTAAATATTTCCAAGCCCACATCCATATTTTCGTATGCTTCTCTGTCCTTCCCTCACTGAGTCTGCTTAGACAGTACATTGCCTCAAGGAAGGAGGACTCAGAAGAATCACAAAGGAAGAGAAAGAGTTAGATTTGGATTTGCGGTTTTCAAAGCCCAGCTCTCAGAAAGGAGCAGAGAGGATTCAGCGTCTAGGCCTCAGACTGAGAGACCGTGAAGAAGGCGCTCCGAGCAGAGAGTGGTGAGGGTGAGTGGGAGCGGTGAGATGCTGCCTGTGAAGCAAGGCGTGGAAAGATGCAGTAGGTCCCTAAGAAAGGGGACCTGTGCCCTGCCTCTCACACCTCAAAGGCACTAGAGCCACTGTCCCCATAGGTTTAGGGGATCTGCGAGCATTACAGGTCCTTGCCCCTTTCTCAGTTAGAACCCTAGGGGGGCAACATGATCTTGGAGAAGATATGGTTGTAAAGGCTGTCCAGAAAGATTGTGGGGTTTTTTTTCAATCCTTAAAATTGAAATATTCTTCACTTAACATAAAATTCACCATCTTAAAGTGTACAATTCAGTGGTTTTTAGTATATTCACAACGTTTTACAACCATCACCACTATCTAATTCCAGAATATTTCCATTCCTTACCCACTAAAAGAAAGCCCATACCTTGCCGGACACAGTGGCTTATGCCTGTAATCCCAACACTTTGGGAGGCTGAAGTGGGCAGATCACGAAGGCAGGAGTTCAAGACCAGCCTGGCCAACATAGTGAAACCCCATCTCTACTAAACATACAAAAATTATGCAGGCATGGTGACGAGTACCTATAGTGCTGGCTACTTGGGAGGCTGAGGCAGGAGAATCACTTGAACCCTTTAGTTGAAGGTTGCAGTGAGCACAGATCACACCACTGCACTCCAACCTGGGCGACACAGCAAGACTCTGTCTCAAAAAAAGGAAAGAAGGGAGGGAGGGAGGGAGGGAGGAGAGGGCATGTACCAGTTTTTGTGTGGTTATATGTTTTCGGTTTTCTGGGGCATATGCCTAGGAGTGAAAGTGCTGAGTCCTATGGTAACCCTATGTTTAACTTTTGAGGAACTGCCAAGGCTCTTTTCCACTAAAGGCTGTACCAGAGATAGGGTTTAGATAGCCCCGTGGTCCTGCCCCTATGGCCCAAGGCATCATGGAAGCAGTAAAACCCTTGGGATTCCCATGCACCAGAAGAGAAGGAGCCAGACCTAAAGCCACCGTGCACTGAGAGACGGAGGGTCCAAACTGCTCAGCAGTGAAAGGTAAGGCTGGGCAGCAATGCAGACATTGCAGCAACTGCCAGTGTGAATTCATGACTGATGCTCCCTTCATGCACCCCAAGTTTAGCTATAACCCTAAGGAAAGGAGGGGATCCCAAATTCAGTGAGATTCAGTTTCTTCTCTAGCAGCATAGGAATGTATTATAGAAATAAGGTAAGTTATGGAGAAATCAATAAAATTTCATTTCTTGCATTTGAGAGTAGAGATAAGTACCCATTACACAGTTTAATCTTACAAATGTCTCAGGGAAGCTCAGGAGGAATTTTAACCACCCCCCCACAGCCCCACTTCTGGGTGGATACCCAAACTGGCAGAGTAGGCACAGAGCCATAGAACAGCAGAACTACTCCTGGCCCCTCAGCGGGCATGGAAGCCCACCTGCCTTGGAATGGCCTAGTGAACCCATTTAGCTGGTTTCAGCGTCCTCCCCAGCATCACCTCTCCCTTCAGCCACACCAATTGCGTGCTAAGCCCACATCCATGCCATAGGCTCAAACATCTGTGGTTCTGCCCACGCTGTTTTCTGCCTTCTCACCTCGTACACTAAAAAGACTCTATGTCAAGGCCAAGTGCAAAGGTTGCTTCCTTCAGTGTGCCGTTTCCTGACCCTCTCAGGCATAATCACTCCATCCGTCCCCTCTGTTCCCTTAGCGTACTGTACACTCTGCCTTCTGTCCAAACTCCATGCCCCGCCAGCTAAAGGACAGTGTCTTGTATCAGTATGACTGTGCATGCTATGCATTTAGCACGTACCCAGCGTTCCATAAATACCTGTGCCGTGAATGATCAGGCCAGGCCTCTGTTTTACAAATAGGGTACTAAACCCAAGAGAGGTAAAAGATCTATCAAGGACTCCAACAGTTGGTGAGTGGCTGAGCCACCGACTGAACACAGCCCATCCAAGACGCTTTCCAAGGAACGGCCAGAAGCTGCACCAAATAAACTCTGGTGTCATCCAAAATTCCTGTCAGTCCCACAACCGCTCTCTGAGTTGCTGATAAAATGATAAAAGCAAGGAAATGTCATAAGTGAGGAACATGGCTGGCATATGCATTAGACTGGTATTTGAGGAAAAACAGATGGGGGGAAATGCTACGGGGACGTTGTGTAGCATGCTGGGCGTACTTCTGAAGGAGGACAGTTTATAGAAGCCTGCTTTACATTGATGGGGCATGATAGTTCATTATGAATAAATCGGCTCTAACACACAGCTCTGTGATGGCCAGATTCCACGCTCACTAACACTCCTCCTGCAAAGTAGAATATTCACATTCAACCCATTCCAAAACAGCAGCTGCCTAGGCTTGTCCAAGAAATCTCCATGCCTAGTTCCTTAGTTTATCAGAACAGCGGCCTCAAGAAAGAAGTTCTTTCTAATATCCAAAATGTAAAATCTCTCCTGCAAAACTCTCCTAGTAAGCTCTCATAAGATTACACATCGAGTAAGATTTCACCAAATTCTCTTTAAAATGTCTCTTTATACAGTAGAATAGAAATCAATACAAATCTTATTGTTGCATCTTCCAGCAAAACAAAACTGAGTGTGTGATAAGCATGATTTCACACACTTTCAGGTTTCCGGCTAAGTCTCCAGAAAAAATTCCTGACCAAGGAACCGGAGTAGTGGGTGGAACTCATCTGGTCCAAACAAGAGAAAGACTACTGCCAGCCTGGTCTCCCTGAAATGAGAGGAGTGAAGACTGCTTAGGCCATTGCAGGGAGGAAGACCTGGCTCCTTCCATGTGGAGAGCGAGCTGCAGACATGGCCTGATGTGTCTGGATAGGCGGCACTCCCCATTCTCCTGCAGGAGATGTCAAACCCCTCTACTCCCCTCAGTCTCCATCCTATTGCCTTCCCTGGATAGATAGAAGAGGACCAGACCTCCCACTTTCTGACAGACAGAACACTCCACCAGCAAATCTCTCACCTCCTTTCCATGGCAAACGTCATGACAGCCTCCATCCTCCCTTTCTTCCACTCACCAAGAAGGATCGGCAGGGAAATACCCCTCACTGGAGTAGAAGCGACCTCCTTGCCACCCTCATTCATGGTGCTAAGGGGTAGAGATTCCAGGCATGGCATCCAACCAGGGTAGGCACCAAGGGGACCTCAGGGGGCTTGGGTGTTTGCGGCATCGAGATATCAAATGCCATCCAGCTGTTTGGGGTTAATCTATATAGCTTTGAAACCCAAGAAAAACCAAATGCCCTTTAGTTGTCTAAATTGAACAGTGATGGTTGAGGCAGAGCTGAGTTTCTCTGAAGAGCAAGGAGGTTTTCTTCCGGTCACATACAGGCGATCCTGTCTATCATTTTTCATCATCAACTAACCCTGAACTCACAGCGGTTGCCTGGTGGCATCATTTATCTCAAAACAAGAAACAAATAAAAATAGGAAAACAAGAACAAGAGTCTGTCCACACTACAAAGGGTGGTAGCCCAGAACAGGGACCGAGGGTCCAGCCCGGCTCACCAGGTGACCTGACTGTAGTCAGACTAACGCAGTCACTACCGTTTTCTCATATGGAGATGGGAATAAATCATAGTTTAAATATTTAAAAATTCCCAAAATGCCTCCCTGAGGACTTCTAGACATGGCAATAGTGGGGTAACACCATTCTGGGGAGTCTGAATGAGAAGAGGAGTGGGAACCACCTCCATTGGAAGGGAGGAAGGTGACAACCAGGCCTTCCAGAGACCTGCCCCAGACCAGCGAGCCTCTGGGGCTGATCCAAGAGCAAGAACAAGAGCAAGAGAAGAGGCTCCTTTCCAGCAGTGGGTGGGGAGGCAGGAAGCAGCAGGCAGGAGGGAGGAAGGGAGCAAGTTCAATGGAAGCAATCACATTTGATGCTGAAAAGGAGAAGAGGAAGCCCGAGAGAGGGCAGCTCCAATTAGTGGTAAAATAATCAGAAATGAACCTGCGTTTACCCAAGCACAACTTCTCCGTACTCTCTAGCTGAGCCTCTTTGCTGCCATGGTTATATTTAGAATCCATTTGAGCAACCAGGTTATTTTGTCCACTGGAGCCAAAGAATACTCTAAGAGCTCCTACCGGGGCTCAGGAGAGGGGAAGAGGAAGGGAGGAGGGTGTAGAGAAGCTAACCTCCTTCCACCTCACACTCCAGGACGAGGAAACTCCCGGGATACAACAGGAGCCTGCCCTGGTAGGAACAGATGCACAGCGGAAGAGCCTGGAACAGCCTCCACTGTTGCAGCTTCCCCAAGGCGGCAGAGACGTTTCGACAAGGCTGAGGCCTGCACAGCCTGAGAGCCCTTCAGAGCAGATGTGGGTCTCTTCTACCTAAAGGCCTGGTGGCAGGCTGTGCAAAGGCAAGCATGTGCATGTCTTCTGGGGACAGCAGGGCCATGAGTGGGTCCAGCTGCTAAGGGACCAAGTCAAAACAAGAGTCTTTTTTGCATCTTTGTGTCCCAAGATGTGTCTTTGTTTCTCATCTTTGTGAGGCACAAAATGTTATATTAAACTAGGGGAAAGGGAAATAGTATGGGTTAGATACAGGGCAAACACGTGACAGACGGACTACCTTCTAGGATCTCACAATCAACTTAAGTGTGCGCGCATGCGCGCGCGTGCGCACACACACAAACAGAAGGCAACAGCCAAGGAATACAGTGGCTGGAAGAGAGTCCTGCTACTTTTCTTCTCCCCTGAGTCCTCATGCTCCACTTCCCAAAACTCCAGGGAAAAATAACTCTGCTCCAAGTACCTCCAAGTCATCCAGGATATTCCTAATAAATCTGTCTGCAGGAGCAGTTGCTGGCCAGTGAGCCTAGTCAAATGGAGCAGTTTTCATGTCCGCTACCACCAGGCACCAGTCACTGTGATGGCCTTGAGTCAGGCTGTGAACTCGGGGAGGGGGTGCCCTGACGGTGTTATAAAAATGTTAAAAAATGAGACTATTTTGAGCCAAGAAAAAATGAGCAAAAAAGCAAAGGAGGAAATGAAACGCTTAAAACAACTTTAATATTATATGAACTTTTGGATCACAAAGCAGTATGCAAATTAATTGCCTTACGAATTGGGTCTTCATTCCCCAGTGGTTTGCTGCAGTCCCTGAGACGCTTCACTTTCATGTCTGATGGCTCCACTCCCAGCATCACCTTCTATCAATTTAGCTGTAACATCCCCTGTCCTCCAGCGACTGTCACGCAGCTGCTGCTCTGTAAACAAGCACCGCAGTGCCAAGCTCTTGTTTAAAGGGAGCCTTTGCATATTTTTAAAAAATTACCAATACAATGAGCACTTAATCTATGGGCGCTGGGCTAAGGACTTTGTACTCATTGCCTGGTTTCTTTTATTTGTTTTGTTTTAGATGGAGTCTCACTCTGTCGCCTAGGCTGAAGTGCAGTGGCGCGATCTCAGCTCACTGCAACCTCCGCCTCCTGGGTTCCAGCGATTCTCCTGCCTCAGTCTTCGGAGTAGCTGGGATTACAGGCATGCGCCATCATGCCCAGCTATTTTTTGTATTTTTAGTAGAGACAAGGTTTCACCATGCTGGCCAAGCTGGTCTCAAACTCCTGACCTCAAGTGATCTGCTCGCCTCAACCTCTGAAAGTGCTTGGAATACAGGGGTGAGCCACCGTGCCCGGCCTGTTCTCTTTGCCTAATGTAACCCTCATCGCCACCCTATAAGGGAGGTCTCATTATTTTTCCACATCTCTCCAACGACGAAACTGATGCAGGAAAGGATGAAGAGTCTGCCTTGGGGTCCCCAGCCAGTTCGTGGTGGGATCCAAGGATCCAGGATCCAAGGATCCAAACCCAGGCAAGCAACCAAGCCCTGGCTGGCTTAGGCAGCCCACTCGGCTCTTTCCCTAGGGACTGTTCTATGTATGTTTTGAAGTTTGCCCCTTTCTCTGGGTTTTCTGGCAGAGGGACTCATCTCGCCTTGTGTGGCAGGCACCAGCAGGCACTGCCTGTGCGCTGGCCCTCTCTGCTCTCATTCCACAACTCAACACTGCCAGAGTTCCTACAAGTATTGCTCAGGTCCTGAACCTCGCTGGTTCATGCCACTCCCTAGTCTTTGGGTGGGCCATTTTAATTTTCTGGTTTGGTTTCTTCATAGGCAAAATCTTCCTTTTTTGCCTACCTCTCTTTTCCTCTTTCCACAATGGAACTTGGCACTCCTGCCCTTCCCCGTTATCTCCCCAAACCCTCTTCTCCATAAAACCTTCCAGGAACCAAGGCCCTGCTGCTCTTTTCCCTGTCTCGCTCCGTGAAAACTACTCTGCGGGTGGGAGCTGTCGCAAGGCCTGCAGCTCAGGGTCCCTCTGAAGGAATGGAGCCACGTGCACAGTGGGAAGGCGCAGACAACCCGAACTGTGGGAAGAATCTCTCATTGAGACCCTTCTCACCACAGGAAACTGGCACAGAAGGGACTGATTCTAACAAGGTGGACACCACAGTGCCCCCCACACCCATCCACTGAGCAAGCTCATTCACTTATTTCTTCAGGTGTTCACTCAAGTCACCTTCTCAGCAGGTCACCCCTGAGCACCCTATTTAAAAGAGCAAGTCCTCCCTGCCCCTCCCCGTCCTAGGCCCTGGATTTTCTCCATAGCACTAGCCCACATCGAACATGCTGTAGATTTTATGTATTTATTTTGCTCATCATCTCTCTCACTCTATGCCCAGAATGTGCCTGGCTCAGGATGAGTACCTGATACATGGTTCCATTCATTTACTCAAATGTGGCAAGCGCTATTACAAAAGACTCTGGTTTGTTTGTTTTTCAAATGTCCTCTTCCCTTATTCAGCTGCCAGTCTGATACAGCGATAGATATTCACTTTAAATCATCTATAAATAAAGTAAGATTCCGATTTGTGTGTCCCAGGGTAGGGACCAAATCAGGCAGCAGGGCAATTAGACTGCACACTCAGAGGCTCAGAGAAGTGGCTGTTTACTAAAATGTGTGGAAATCTTTCTATTGTTAGCAACCCAGTATGGCAATACAGGTACACAGCAAATAATTATTAACTCTAATAGACAGGGACTGTCTTCGAATTCCTTGCCTGTGAATAACAATAGTCTCGCCTTTTACAACCTTCCATCACCTTCCTTCCTTAGTGTGGTAGCCACACATTTGTCAACACTCCCTTTCAGGAGGTAGAACGTATCTATGCCCCCATTCATCCCTTGAATCTAGGTGGGTAGATCTGTGGCTGCTTTGGCTAAGGGATGCACTGGAAAGAGCAGTTTATTTACAGTGTTCAAATCTCCCAGGACCCATTTCCCTAATGCCCCATCCAAAGTGTCAAGCACGCATGGCTCACCACATCTCTTCCCACCCCATCCCTCACCCAACACCTTATTCATGCTAGACTCCCCAAACACATCATACGCTCTCGCTGCCCCTCTCTCTCTCTCTCTCTCTCTCTCTCTCTCTCTCTCTCTCTCTCACTGGTCAGTGTTTTTCCCTACTATCTGGAATGTTCACCTTTTATTTGGTTAATCCCAAGTTATCTTTCAGACTTCAGAGCAGACATGACTTCCTCCAGAAAGCCACCCTTGACTGTCAACACTGGGTTTTGTGTTCTCAGATCCCCCTGCACTCAGGGCTGAAGCACTCTGTAGTGATTTCCTATTACATGTCTGTTTCTCCCACTGGACAGACTTGGGGGCCAAGCCCGAACCATGCTTTGTGGTATCCCCAGAGCCTGACCCACAGTAGGCCCCCATTAAATGCTGCAGGATATACAAATGGGCCCCTCACAGGATCTCAGAGAGATGATGTCCTGTAGGCCCATGAGGGTAAGTGGAGGAGGCCATTGGTTCATCTGAAGCCAGGTAGCCGGCCATCCCATTAATTACCAATATGCATGGGCAACCATCTGTGTTACATACAGCACAGCCAATAACCAGCAGCTGGCCAGAAGCCGGGGCAGCATGACTGAAGCCCCTGGGGCAGTATGACTGAGTCTGAGTGGGCATTGAGGGTCAGTCCAAGTCCCTGACCTTCCCTCCCTCAGATCAGAGTAGGGTTCACTAGTTCTTCCTGGAGCCAGCCCATCGGCTCCTCTCCTGTAGCCCACACTAAGCCCTACTCCCCAACCTAGTGAGGGAGGAGGTCTTATTTGAAAGGTCTCATCACCCTGAGTCCTGCATTGAGACAGATCAAAGAGACTTTGGCACGGACCCCCAGGCACTTACAGTCAAGGGCCCGCACCCTCAATCACAACCAGCACCTCCACCCACAAACCAGGCAAGCAATTTAGCTGATGTCTCCAAATTGCCTTGACACTTCTCTGATCTATTTCTTTCCACTCAGCACCTTAAGACGATCTAGACGCTAACGAGTGGCAGAGGAGGCGGTGAAGAGAGACCAATGCATTAATTATTCAAATTTATTCTTGTTTAACTTCAGAAATAATAAAGAGAAATTCAATATTTCTAGAAAGACTGTCTAGGTAGGAGACCTCATGGTTTCTTTGACAGAGCTAAGAAATACAGTATTCTTTTCTTATTTACTTGATCCTGTCTCATAATTATTTAAGTCCATCAATTCTTAAAATCTACCCTTAAGTAACTCAGAACTAAAGTCAGCCAAGGACCCAGTTATGCCAATGAAAGTACTCACCCCTCCCCACCCACTCCCGCACGCACTCGGACACCGTCATTTCCCTCCGTCCTCCACCCTTTTACTCCTCATCAAAACGCTCTTCATAAGATTCAACACAGCTGAAAGGCCCAGGGCTTCTGCTGCCCCAAACTTCTCATCCCTCTTTCCTGCTGATTTTTCATAACACCTTGATCAAGATATTATGAAAAATATCACAGCCGGTGACATGATCAAGGATAGGCCTGTCACCTCCGACTGACGGCAGGATTCTCTGGCAGCATTTTACCAGAGCTCATTGAATGTCCAGCACTATCTACTCCAGACGCCGCAAGTACATGGACCCTGCCCTCACTGCCCCACTCACCTCCACCTCCTCTTCCTTTTACCATCTCATCTGTGGCAGGCTGAATAACGGCCCCCAGCTATGCTCACATTCCAATCTCCAGAACCGGTAAATGATCCTAAGATAGCAAAAGAGACTTTGCAGCCATCATTGAGTTGAAGATCTCGAGATGGAAATTATCCTGGATTTTCTGGATGGGCCTAAATACAAACACAAATATCCTTATAAGAGAGGCAGAGGGAGATACGATAACAGAGAAGGAGGCAGCAACGTGACTGTGGAGGCAGACACGGGAGTGATGTGGCCACAAGCCAAGGAATGCCAGCAGCCACCAGAACCTGGGAGAGCCAAGGAACACATTCTCCCCTAGTGCCCCCACAGGGAGCTCGGCCCAGTTGACACCTTGAATTCATCCCAGTGATACTGATTCCGGACATCTGGCCTCCAGAACAGTGAGAGAACAAAGTTTGTAGGAATTGCTTTCAACCACTAAGTTTGTAGGAATTTGTTAGCGCAGACACAAAAAATGAATACCACATCCAAATCACTTTATCTCCATGCTAGAAAACCGAAGTTTTGCCACGCTGGGAAATTTGTAGCCACTTTCCTCCACCTCAAAGAGTCCAGGGTAGGACCGTTCTCTTCCCCATCCTGTTCGGACTCTGAGCACTTCGTGAGCCTTGGGGCTGAGCACTTGACTCTGAGCACTTCTTGTGAGTCTTGGGGCTATAGCCCTAAACGCGGAGGAGGCTGACACTCAGCACATCCGCTCCCCACTGCGTGAGCCACCTGTCCTGCCTGAATCCCACCACGGGTCAGCAGTGAGGAGCCCAGACCTACCCATCCTCCTCAAGGTATTCCCAGCCCTGGCCACTGGCTCCATCTGCAAACCTGTTCCTGCAGCTCTTCAAATGGCCGGCTCCTTCTTTGAACTAAACCTAAATGTCACCTCTGAAAGGGCCTTTTCCTAATCCAGTCTCCAAAAGAGTCCCCTCCTGTTTTTCTCTGCTTCTCTCTGTGTGTTTTTTCACGGGACTCACCACCATTTGTCATGGTTTTACTTACTTCCTCAGTTACTTGTTCGGCTTTTGTCAGCTGCCCTCTCCCTCCCAAAGTGCAGGGACTGTGTTTGTCTTGTTCATCCCTGCGCCCTCAGCACCAGCACAGTGCCTAGTAAATGGCGGGGACCCAACAAATACTTGCTCAATTAACTAATTAATCCCTTAACTGTATAAGGTTGTAGGTGCAAAAAAATGGGGAGAATGTAGGGCAAAGCAGGGTGGGCATTTCTGAGGATTTCCAAGTTTGAGTCATGGGGCCAGGACTCTGTTGAAACAGAACCCCAGTCTGGGCGGAAGTACCTCCTGTAGGAGTGCTGACTAGAGTTACTTTGACCCCCAGGGGTTAAGGTCAGTGCAAGCACATGACTGATGGTTGCCAAGGGCCTCATTCCGTCTAACGTTGTCTCAGTCCTGGGCAAACTGAGCTCTGCGGGTCCTTGTGAGTTTCCATTGGAGACATGGAGCCTGCTGATACCCCCAAGTCATGCACCCTCGATTATAAAAGGAGGGAGGAGAGGAGAGGAGAGAAGGCAGAAAAGGAGTGGGAGAAAAAAGGAGGGGCGCTCAAAGGCCCAGACGAGCAGGGTTCCGCTTGGTCTGTTCTTTTTGCCCTGTTCCTGGGGAGCAGCTGTGGAGCCACCCTGCTCTGGATGACGGAGGGCTCTCAATGCCAGGACATACGTCCTCTGCCAGGGCTCCAGGGGCATGATTTCAGCCTGACTGATGACAGATCAAGAGAAGAAGAATATCACTTGCGTGAGCTTCCCAAAATTAAAATGGAGAATGGGGCTTTAGGGAAGCCTGCCTGGATAATTGGAGCATTAATTCAGGCTCTGGTTTGCCGAGAGCAACAGGCTCCTAAGAGCCCACTAAATTTTCCCCAGTAAACACAGTGGCTCCAAGGCAGCCTCCTGGCCAGGTGCAGCGGTCACAGCGTGCAGCACCCTTCCCCTCCACACTCAGGGGCAGCAAAGTCCAGGAGGTTCTTTACCCAGAACGTCTCAGAAATTAAGGCTGGATCAGGTCTGAAAGGCCAACTACACCCCAGGATACTGAGTGCAGAGAAGACAGTGACTTGCCTGGGGAAGCACAGCTGTTGGTAAGAGTGGAAGCCAGAATTCAAATTTCCCAACTTCGCTCCATTTCACATTTCTTGGAGGCTCGTCTGCAATACCCATGTACATACACACACAGCTCTGAGTCCTCCCTACGCAGCCCGGGGTCCTCCCTACACAGGCCTCAATCCTCCCTACACAGCCCAGAGTCCTCTCTACACAGGCCTGAGTCCTCCCTACACAGGTCTCAATCCTGCCTATACAGGGCTGAGTCCTCCTACACAGGCCTCAGTCCTCCCTACGCAGCCCGGAGTCCTCCCTACACAGGCCTGAGTCCTCCCTACACAGCCCGGAGTCCTCCCTACACAGGCCTGAGTCCTCCCTACACAGCCCAGAGTCCTCCCTACACAGGCCTGAGGCCTCCCTACCCAGCCCGGAGTCCTCCCTACACAGGCCTTAATCCTCCCTATACAGGCCTGAGTCCTCCCTACACAGTGTGGAGTCCTCCCTACAAGCCTGTCTCAGTAACTCAGGCCCAGCCCGACCTCTTGCTCTGCTGCAGACACTCCCACCCTGGCCCCCTCACCCCCTCACTGTCTCTCTAATTTCACCTTCCTTCCCTTCTCTATTGTCTCTCCTTTCAATGTCACTGCTTCATTCCCCTCTGTGAACTCCTCCAGCACTTGGGATTTTTCATATAACACAGTTTAGCCCTGAATTGTACCCTGTCTCCCTTGGGGCAGGGTGTTCTTCCCAACAAGACAGGGGTTGCTCGAGGCTTCCTCCCAAGTCTCCCCAGCCCAGTACACAGTGAGAGCCATCACTGCCTGCTGCTTGGAAAGCCAAGATTTGAGTCCAGGTTTAGTTGACCTCTGTGGCCTTGGACAAGCCCCACAGGGGACCTGTGTTTCTATTCCCACCCAGACAGACAAGGGCCATCAACTCCACCAAGAGCCAATTTTATTCCACATTGTGACGCTTCTCTGCACCTTCTCTCGGTCCCATAACAGCAGCCCACCCAAGCCTGCCCCTCCCTGCTCTTCCCATGGGCCCCAAGAGCTCCCCAAGGATGATGCTGTCTGAGGAGCCCCTGACTGCCTATTAATCATCCATTCTGCTGTCTCTACCCAGGAAAGCAGCACGACTGGCGGGACGAGCACTGAATAGGCAGTTCCGTGCTGGGTCCTGGGTTCCAGTCCTGCCCCTCCCACTGTCTGGCTGTAGGACCTGGCCACAGCCCACTGTGCCTTCACTGAAGCCTATTCCTCTGTGAAATGAGGATATGAGAACTCACTGCTGCTCCCCACAGACTCTACTGCCTGGTGCTCTCCCAATTTGTAAGTAGACATTGCTGTCTCCAGGTGCAGGTGCGCAGCAGAGCAGCTGAAAGCGGAACATGGCTTTCAGGTCTGGGGCATGTAAGAGGAAGAGGAGAATTGGCCTCTTTTCTGGAAACCTGGCTTGGATCTCCCAGAAGAGAGTGTGCCGTAAATACTAGAAATACAAAAATCACTGAGGCAACAATACCACCCAACACATACGTCGTCGGTCACCATCCTGCACAGCTTCCCAGGAGCACGGCAATGGTTCATGAGATCTGGAGACCCGGTGGCTTGTATCAAGGCTCACCACCAACATGCTAACAGCAGAACTGCCATTAGCAAACCATACTGACCCTCTAAGTCAGCTCCTCAGATCACTCACACTTTCTTTGACTGTGAAATGGGGGATGCAACTAGATGTGGGGAGGGCGAGGGAAAGGTGAGACGCAGCCTCACAGAGACCTCAGGCCTGGAAGCTCTAAGTTTAGATGCAACCTGAGGTTTGACACCCTCCCCCACCCAGCCCTGCTGACCCCCATGACCAAGTGTGACCACATCTGGAATGAAATGATCCCTCATCTCCACTGAAAGTCCATCTGTCCACCCAGACCCCATCGAAGCTTTCAGGATATTTTAGTGCTGAGCTGCAACTGGCATCAACACTACCCCCCCAGGACAGGCACAGCTTCAAGCAATGGGACTGAGTCTGCTCTCAGGACGCTCAGCTCCAACTGCTCACTCACAGTCTGGGTGGAAGGCCTGGCCCTGGCGGCACTCCCAGAGGGGATCCTTTGTGCTCCTGGCTGCAAGGTGAGCTGCCTCTGGATGGTGCCCTGAGGAGCGCCGCTGTGCAGCCTCAATAATTAACACCTATGCAAAATGCCTTTTACGCCCTCAACTGGCATATTGTTATTTCTTGATATGGGGAAGTATTTACTCTCTTAGAGCACATCTAACCAGAAACCTGACAGGGCACAATACTCAGAAAAGCTCCTCATGAAGGGGCTGTCCCCCATCCCACCCAGCAGCCTGAGGCCCACTTGCTGTCACCAATTCCATCACCCACAATGGCTGACACAGTCATTGAGTGTAGATCGCCATGAGCCCCACAAATGACTGAAACAGGTAACGTGAATAAAGGCCTGAGTCACAACGAACCCAGAGTCACGGGTGGAGGAGGAGTGGGTGCAGAGGCAGGCATGGGCCTTTCGAATAGGCGATCCTAGAGCCTGCATGGTCTGGAGTTCAGGGTGGAGATGGAGACAGGGGGCTCTGATGCTCTTTGGGCAAGAGCTTCTGGAGTAGGAATTCTGTCTGCCTTGCTGTGCAGAAACAAGCTGCACATTGATTGGACAAAAACATCAAACAGCCATCTGGGATGGGAGGAAAGATGGGAAGGAAGACTGTGCCATGGAAGGAAGATTCTTCCATTGCCTACTTTGTATCTCTTCAGCTTGGGAAGGTTCTTGGGACTTTCTGGCTCCATGAACAGTCATGCGTTACAAAAAACTAGGCAAAACCTAAGAAAACTCAGGTTAGAAGTAAAACAAACTGTCCATGAGACAAGCCTGTGGGAGGCTGCATTTCTGCAATCCTGGTACATATATAGTAAGGTGGTGGCCATTCTTCAGAGTGATGGGGGAGGGCACAGGATCTGAATGCAGGAGAGTCAAGATTGCCTTGGTGCTAACAGGAAGGCGGTGCTGAGATGAGATGTTTTTATGAAAAGGCGTGGTCCTCTTCGATTCACCCAAGACCGTCAATCAGTGACTGGCCACCTACTAGGTGCCTGGCCCTGCTCTCAGCAAGTTTTCAGAGGACTCTGCACCTCAGGTACAGGGTATGCTGTCCTCAAAAGACACCACCCAGGGTTTGCTTCCATAGAGAGACTTCCTTGAGGTCCAAGCAATGGCCCCAAGGCGGGAGCCCCTTCATCCCAGTATCTAAGAGGCAAACAAGGGAGGCTTGACACCGGGTGCCGCCCTGTCCCTGGACATGGTGCCTCCAGTTCCCATCGTTAGAAATCCAGCCCTTTGCATGAAGGGAACGTGATCCCAAGAGCCTTTGGTTAAAAGGTAATAAAAGTTAAAGACCTTGACACACCTCGGATTGGCTGACTCCCCTTAGGGAAGGGTCCTAAGGGAATGGAACCCTGCCCAGAGAGTTGCCAGCAGGACTTCAGGAAAGGTTAAAGTAACCTGCACTAATTAGGGAGAACAGGGACCTATAATTGTAGCCTACAAGTGATGCGGAAGGTGACAGGGTCTCAAAATAAATCCAGGTGCATCCATTGATGGCCCTCTCCCTTCTACTGGGGGCTGCTCGTTGTACTGACAACACATCAGACAAAATCCCCGCCCTTCTGTAGCTGACATTCTCATGGAGCTACAGACAATATAGAAAATGTTTTTAAAGTACAACGAATGACATTTTACATGGCGATAAGGAGTGAGGAGAAAAACTAAAGCAGAGACATGTGTTGGAGAAAGAATGACCCAGGAACATCTTCCAGAAAAAAATGACTTTTCAGCAAAGATCTGAAAGGAGCTGGAGACAGAACTATGGAGATATCTAAGGAAGCACACAGAGAGAAGTGCTGCCGTGGGTGCCCTCCCGAGGTAACCCGCGGCGCTCCCTGACCTTCATGTCCCCAGCACTCCTGCCGTCCCCCTGCGGCCCTTCAGCTGCCTTCACTCTCGCACGTCCAGTTGGCCATCTGTGGCCTGCCCCTCAGGAACACCTGATCCCGCCTGAGACAGAGCTGTGAGGAGACCACCCGGACACATTGTGGAGAGCTGAAGCTTGCCCACCGCACCTGCAGCCGCCCATTCCTGTGGCCATTCTCTCCCCTCCTCCCGCAGTACTCAGTGATCCTGGGGACCCCTCCTGCCTCTGTCAGATGGTCCTTGGCCAGAAGGTAGATCTAGACACAAGCCTGGCTCAGCCACTCAAGAAGCGGGAAATGAGCAAGTCATCTGCCCTTCCTGGGCCTTAGTTTATGCATCTGTAAAATCAGGGTGTTGGATAGCTCGTCTCGATCACCTCTTCCAGCCCTCCATGAGCCCCAGTCTCCACTGAGAAGCCTGAACTTGCCAGCGTGTTCATCTATGTCTCGTCTCCACCAAGAGACTGACCTGCAGTCACACAACCACATGCCCAAGAAAGACCCAAAGCCAGCAGACCTTGGGGAGTTATTTTAGGCCTAGAGCCTTCTCGGTAGTCACTCATGCCCCAGGCGCAGCCTCCTGGGCCCCCAACTCAGCAACTCAGCATGTGACCACATGGAACCATAAGAAGAAATACAGCAATTTCGTGTGTAGCCAGCCCTTCACCCACCAGTGTTTCCTGTCGCTGAAGTTCACACTGACTGTGAGATTATGAGGAGACTTTACGAGGAAATAAGCCACCAGCACTCCAAGGCGATCAGCATCAATCAGCATAGCCAATGATGGCTCATCCTGCGAAGCCTCTTCTCCCTGGCTTTGCCTTCCAAGGAGCAGAGCCCAGCTAGGTGTGCACACCCTGCTGACGGACGCACCCAGGCTACAGCTGAGGCAGATGCTCCAGGCTCTGGCACCTCTGTTGAGCTGGGTAACAGGGAGCTGGCTAAGATGGCAGGAGTCCTGCCTGCCCTGCTCACTGTCTTTAACTCCAGGGTCTGGCCTGGATCACCTTTCTCTGACAGGCATGAAATTCAATGTATCAGACCTTGGTCACCTAGGAATGGTGGGGAGTGGTGGGGCAGGGGAAGGAAGGTGGCGTAATTACAAGAATGGCCTCAGGGCTGGTGAGCTCCCTGGGCTAACCTGGCCAATGTAAACCAGAGGCAACTGGGGCTTTGCCAGCAGGTAATTAAAAGAAAGACTTCCAGTTCCCAGGCAAATGGCCAACCTGGGGGCCTCACTATTATCAGCCAACAAAGGGCCCTCTATCTTGCATGCTGGGTGGTTCCTTTTCCCCTAAGGACTCCTCCAACATTCATGTCAAATGGAGGTGGGCTGTGAGGCAGGGAAGATAACACAGTGTAATTCCACTGTCCTTACCAAGTGTGTCCCTAAGGCAAAGAGCATTTCCAGCTGCTCAGACCCCTGGTTTTTCCCAAGGCAATTATTCGCTCATTTTTGTCTCTAAGGGTGGCAGGAAGGCTGAGTGTTGTTTCTCTCTGCTGACGCTCTCTGATATTTCTCTTTCCTTGCCTCCTCCTTGGTGACCTTTCAAGACCCTGAGGCAGGAAAGCATCTACCCTCTCAGGAGACTTGCGAGGCAGCACCAAACTTCCCATGTCCTCTCCCTGCTGAGGGTTTGCCCAAGACAGGATCCTTGTAGAAGCAGCAAGACCAAGCGTGCTTTGGGTGGAGAGAAAGAGCAGTGCCTGGAATGTGTACGGGGGTGCATATGACATACTAGTTTAGCAAGCGGCATTAGTGGAAACAGTTTGCCTGGACAGGTGCATGCAGCTGCCTGGAATCCAGCTGTGAACAGGACCCAGCTGTTGCCCTGAGTAGCTTACAGTGACACAGAGAAGATGGAAGTGGAGAGATTCTTCTAGAGCAGTGGGATGACTGCTAGCTAACAGGAGAGTGAACTAAAAGGGAGTTTGAGAGAATGCAGGAGCGTACCTGACTCTGTCTGGGGGACTGAGAAAGGTTTCTTGGCAGGAAAAACTTCCTGTGGAAACAGGTATGCGAGGTGATTTGAAGGTGAGCAACAATAGCCGAGTGAGGGGGGCAGTCACGAGGGAAGGGGCTGTTGTCCTTCATACAGCCAGGGAGGGGAGAGGAGAAAGCAGGGAGGCAGGCACTCAGGCACAGGCTTGGGGCCACAATGAGGAATTTGACTTCTGTCCTTTGGGTGATGGGGCAATTCTGAGAGGGGACACAGCATCACCAGGTTTCCTCTTCAGACAGGTCATGGGAACCATGGGACCAAGGATCCAATGAAAGCGGCCAGGCTAGCGGCCAACTAGCCCATCAGAAAGCTGATTTCTCCATTCAAATGCGAAACATAGGCGTAGGCAAGGACTTTATGACCAAAACACCAAAAGCATTGGCAACAAAAGCCAAAATAGACAAATGGGACCTAATCAAACTCCACAGCTTCTGCATGGCAAAAGAAACAGTCAATAGAGTGAATTGGCAACCAACAGAATGGGAAAAAATTTTTGCAGCCTACCCGTCTGACAAAGGGCTGATATCCAGAATTTACAACGAGCTAAAAAAGATTTACAAGAAAAAAACAAACAAGCCCATTCAAAAATGGGCGAAGGATATGAACAGATACTTTACAAAAGAAGACATACAAGAGGCCAACAAACATATGAAAAAATGCTCATCATCACTGGTCATTAGAGAAATGCAAATCAAAACTACATTGAGATACCATCTCACGCCAGTTAGAATGGCGATCATTAAAAAATCTGGAGAAAATAGATGCTGGAGAGGATGTGGAGAAATAGGAACACTTTTACACTGTTGGTGGGAGTGTAAATTAGTTCAACCACTGTGGAAAACAGTGTGGCGATTCCTCAAGGACCTAGAAATAGAAATTCCATTTGACCCAGCAATCCCATTACTGGGCATATATCCAAAGGATTATAAATCGTTCTACTATAAGGACACATGCACACGAATGTTCATTGCAGCACAGTTTACAATAGCAAAGACCTGGAACCAACCCAAATGCCCATCGATGATAGACTGGACAGGAAAAATATGGCACATATACACCATGGAATATTATGCAGCCATTAAAAATGAGGAGTTCGCGTCCTTTGTAGGGACATGGATGAACCTGGAAACCATCATTCTCAGCAAACTGACACAAGAACACAAAACCAAACACCACATGTTCTCACTCATAGGAGGGTGTTGAACAAGGAGAACACATGGACACAGGGAGGGGAGCACTATACACGGGGGTCTGTTGCGGGGGAGTTGGGGGGACAGCGGGGGGTGGGGAGTTGGGGAGAGATAGCATGGGGAGAAATGCCACATATAGGTGAAGGGGAGGAAGGCAGCAAATCACACTGCCATGAATGCACCTATGCAACAACTTTGCATGTTTTTCACATGTACCCCAAAACCTAAAATGCAATAAAAAAAAATAAATAAAAAAAATAAAATCTCCTTTCTAAGTTTAAAAAAAAAAAAAAAAAAACAAATGCGAAACACACATCTGGGTTAGTCCATTTTTGCATTGCTATGAAGAAACAGCTGAGAGTAATTTAAAAAGGAAAGAAGTGTATTTGGCTCAGGCTCCTGCAGCCTGTATCTGAGGTACAGCACCAGCAACCACTTCTGCTGAGGGTTTCAGGAAACTTACAATCATGGTAGAAGGGAAAGGGGGAGCCAGCACATCACACAGTGAGAGAGACAGCAAGGAGGGGAGAGGTGCCACAGTCATTTGAACAACCAGATCTCACGTGAACTAACAGAGCGAGACCTCGCTCATTATCACGAGGACAGCACTAAGCTGTTCACAAGGAATCCCCAAACACCTCCCACTGCGCCCACCTCCAGCACCAGAGGTCACATGGCAACATAAGATTTGGAGGGGACATCATCCAGCTCATATCAGCCTCTCAAACTTGACAGAACAAAAGCAGCACTCTTCTGTCCCTCCAGCCTCCTCCACCGCCGTCTTCTCTTGGTCAGTGAACAGACTCTGGACCCCCATCTACCCAGTCGCTCAACCCACGTTCCAGGAGGCATCCTAATTGCTGCCTCCCTCATCACCACCACTAACCACAGCCAGTCTGTGGGCAAGTCCTGTGGATGTCACCACCAAAATGCCTCCCAATAAACCAGCCCCGTCCTGGGATTTTGGCAGGCCACTAAGCCATGGTCCCCACTCCGCTCTTGCTGCCCTGCCACCCATTTGTCACACAGCAGCCAGAGTGAAGTTTTTATACCTTTTTGTTATGAACATATATGTAGAAAAGTGTACAAAACAAAACCATACAACTCCGTCACTTATCACAAAGTGAGCACATGTGGAAGCACCCCACAAGGTCAAGAAACAGAACAGACCAGTTCTTCCCCGAAGCCCTCTTCGTGTTCTCTATCAGCAGTCCTCTTCCTCTGCCAAACACAACCACTCTCCATGCCTTTGAGGTAAGCACTTCTTTAACTATTCTTATATTTTATCACCCAAATATGCATCCCTAAAAGCACCCAAATGTGTATGCCTAAAAGCTCCAGCCTGGGTTTTGGCTGGAACTTGAAGTCTCCTGAAATGGAATCAGACGGTAAGGATTCTGTTGTGTTGGGATCCTTTCCCTCAACATGGTATTTAGGAAATTCATCCGTGTGGCCATAGTTTTTCCTTCTTGTTGTCATATGACAATCTATTATCCATTCTACTGCTGATGGGCATTTGAGTAACTTCCAGAGTTTTTTTTACTATTATGAATAATGTTGCTACAAGCAGTTTGATATGTCTCTTGGTGCCAAAATAGTCTTAAACATAGCAGACCCTGTCACTCCTCTGCTTAAAACGCTCCAAAAATCTTATCATACTGAAAATTCAAATGCTTTATAAGGCTGTGCTTCCTCCTCTGACCTCCTCTTCTTCCCCTCGCCCCCTGCCCAAAGCACTCGTGCCTCACCAGCCTCTGGAACACGACACAGCTGCATCAACCTCCTGGCCTTTGCATCTGCCCTTCCCTTTGCCTAGAATGTTCTTCTGCCAGGTCTTGGCATGATTGGCCCCTTCTTATCATTCAAGTCTCGAGTCAAATATCACCTCCTCAGACGCCTCCTTGATCACTTCATTTGGAAGACACCCCCAAATCTCCGTCTTCCACACACACTTGTTCTGTTTCCTTCAAGGAACTTGTCACTATGGGAAGCGTCTTATTTACATGTCTCGTTATTTGTTTGTTGTTTATCTCCTCCCACCTTTGTCTGGTTCACTGCTGTATTCTCAGCACCTGGAGCCTTGTCAGACACAGAGTGAGCATTTGATAAAACCTTGTTGAATGAATGGAGGGGTGAATGAATGAATCCCCAGGAAAAATGGCCAGGTAACTAGTCCAGTGGCAGTTGGGAGAAGTGGGTGGAGTAGAGAGCAGTGAATACTTTTGAGAACAACAGAGAAAGAATAAAGGAAGGAAGAGAGGCGGGAGATTAACACTGATTGAAACTCTGTGCTCTGTGCCCTAGGCCAAGGGTTTCATGTTTGCCCCATGCGAGGCTGGTCTCTGGTGCGCTAGAGAGCTGTGTGCCCCCGCTTCCAGGCTGCCTGAGCTGGAGCCTGGGAGAAGGTTCCTTGGGAGGCAAAGAACACTGAACCCTCCTCAGAGCACAGCAACCCCTGCTAAAGCAGGAGAATAAGGGAGGCTGCCTTTAATCCTCGTCTAGACAAGGGAGGAGGAAGGTGGGGGTGTTTCATTATTCTCTAAGAAGTCAAGGCAGCAGCATGAAACAATTCGAGTGTCAACCCAACAATGCCACCTCTGGGAATGACAAACTCTCCCCACTGCTGCTGCAGTAAACATCCAGAGGGCAGCAGAAGCCAGCAGCAGACCTCTATATCTTCCAGCCCAGCTGCGGGATATGCCCCAAGCATTTTGAGGCCCATCCCTGCACAGACCTAGAGCAGTGAGGCCAAGGCTTTGAGGAGGGAAGAGTGGAAATAGGAGCAATCATAAAAGGCAAGGCAGAGGATTATAAATTGCTTTATTATAAAGACACATGCACACGTATGTTCCTTGTGGCACTGTTTACAATAGCAAAGACCTGGAACCAACCCAAATGCCCATAAATGATAGACTGGACAAAGAAAATGTGGCACATATACACAATGGAATACTATGCAGCCATAAAAAACTATGAGATCGTGTCCTTTGTAGGGACACGGATGAATCTGGAAACCATCATTCTCAGCAAACTGACACAAGAACAGAAAATCAAACACCACATGTTCTCACTCATAGGCGGGTACTGACAATAAAAACACATGGACACAGGGAGGGGAGCATCACACACTGGGGGGCCTAGGGGAGAGGATGTGGAGAAATAGGAACACTTTTACACTGTTGGTGGGAGTGTAAATTAGTTCAACCATTGTGGAAGACAGTGTGGCGATTCCTCAAGGACCTAGAAACAGAAATTCCATTTTACCCAGCAATCCCATTACTGGGTATCTATCCAAAGGATTATAAATCATACTATTATAAAGACACATGCACACGTATGTTCATCGTGGCACTGTTTACAATAGCAAAGACCTGGAAGCAACCCAAATGCCCATTGATGATAGACTGGACAAGGAAAATGTGGCACATATACACCATGGAATACTATGTAGCCATAAAGAACGATGAGTTTGTGTCCTTTGTAGGGACATGGATGAATCTGGAAACTATCATTCTCAGCAAACTGACACAAGAACACAAAATCAAACCCCGCATGTTCTCACTCATAGGTGGGTGTTGAACGATTAAAACACATGGACACAGGGAGGGGAGCATCACACACTGGGGTATGTTGATGGGGAATAGGGGAGGGACAGTGGGGGTAGGGAGGTTGGGGAGGGATAACACGGGGAAAAATGCCATATATAGGTGAAGGTGGGATGGAGGCAGCAAACCACATTGCCATGTAGGTACTTAGGCAAAAATCCTGTATGTTCAGCACACATACCTCAGAACCTAAAGTACAATTACATATATATATATATATATATATATATATATATATATGGATGCCTACAATAACAAATAAAAACAAAACATAGGAATGAATTTAATAAAAAATATGCAAGATGGATGAAGTAGCTTTTAATTAAATACTATTTAAAGACACAAAAGAAGAACTTGAACAAATGGAAAAATCATACCATATTCATGAATAAAGAAATTTTACATCATAAAGATGTAGATTTGTTCTCAAAACAATTACCAATCAATTTTGTGGAGGAGGTAGGTAAGTTTAAACTAAAGATCATGTAGAACAATAAATAAGTAATATTATCCAAAAACATTCTGAAAAAGAAATGTATCAAAAATGACTAGCCATACAACATGTTAAGGTATATTATAAAATTGCATTAATTAAAACCTGCATTCTGGCAAATGAATAAACAAATGAATCAACAGAATAGAACAGAAAATGCTGAAACAGACACATATACCTATAAAAAATATTGAATTTGAGATCGCTGAGGAAGAGATGAACAATTCAATACATAGAATTGGGACAGCTGAGAAAACATGTAAAAATATATGTAGGATCCTTCCCTCAAGTCTTCTACCAAAATTAATTACCAATGAATCAGAGATTTAAATGTAAGAAATGAAGCCATGAATAGTGTTAGAAGTAAAAAAAAAAAAAGTGTAATTTTTGTGGTTGTGAAGGCCTTTGTAAGAATAATATAAAACCAAGTCACAGTAATAAAAAGACTGATATTTTCAACTGTATAAAAGTGTAAAAGCTGTCATAAAAATATAAACAACTTCAAAAGGCAAATTACAAACTGGGAAAACATTTTCTGAGTTTATACTACAAAAGTCTAATTTTCTTACTATACGAAACAGTCTACAAATTAAGAAACTGCAAAGGATATAAACAATCAATTCACTGAAAAGGAAACGTAAATGGTTTTTAATAATTGCAAAGACGTTGAATCTGACAGTAAGAGAAATGCATATTGAAACCAGGAGATACCGTTTTTTATCTCCTGAGATAGTCAAGAACAAAAGATGTTTGGTAAAACAGCATGTTGGCAGAGAGGCAAGGAAATAGGTACTATGTTGGTAGATGAATAAACTGTACAACTTCCTTGGAAGGTTATTTGGGACTATATTGCAAAATTTTAAACTCATGCTGTAAAATGTGGCATAGACATACAATAGAAGTACTATGTTGATAGACAAATAAACTACAATTTCCTTGGAAGATACAATTGCTTGTACCCAGGAGGTGGAGATTGTAGTGAGCTGAGATCATGCCACTGCACTCCAGCCTGGCGACAGAGCAAGAGACTCCATCTAAAATATATATATATATATAATATATATATATGTGTGTGTGTGTATGTTATATATATATTTTAGCCAGATGTCGTGGCACACACCTGTAATCCCAGCTACTTGGCAGGCTGAGGCAGGAGAATCTCTTGAACCCAAGAGGCGGAGGTTGCAGTGAGCCAAGATCACACCACTGCACTCCAGCCCGGATGAGAGAGCAAGACTCCATCTAACAACAAAAAAGAAAACCACAATGGGATATAACCTTAAACCTGTTAGTATGGCTATTAACAAAAAGACAAGAGACATGTTGGCAAGGGTGTAGAGAAAGCAATCCCTTGAACATTGTTGGTAGCAATGTAAATTGGTACAGTCATTATCGAAAACTGCATGGATGTTCCTCAAAAAATTAAAAATAGAACTACCATATGATCCAGCAACCCTTCTGCTGGTTATATAGACAAAGGAAATCAAATCAGTATTTCATAGAGATATCTGCACTCCCATGTTCACTGCAGCATTATCCACAATAGTTAAGACATGGAAGCAACTTGAGTGTCTATCAATGGATGAATGGATAAAGAAATCATGGTATGTGTACACAATGGAATACTACTCAGCCTTAAAAAAGGAGATACTCTCATCTGAGACAGCATGATTGAAGCTGGAGGACATTATAGTAGACGAAGAACCCAGACACAGAAAGAAAAATGCTGCATGATCTCACTTATATGTGGACTCTTTAAAAAGTCAAATATGTAGAAACAGAGAGTAAAATGGTGGTTATGAGGGGCAGGAAGGAGGAAAAAATGTGGAGAAGTAGGTCAGAGGGTAAAAACTTGCAGCTATGTAGGATGAATACATCTACAGATCTTAAATGTACAGGGTTAGGGCCATAGTTAACAATACTGTATAGTACACTGAAATTTTGCTGAAAGAGTAGATTCGAAGTGCTCCTACCACACAAAAAGGAACTATGTATGGAGAAGAATATGTTAGTTTGCTTGCCTATAGTAATCATTTCATTCTGTTTGTGTATATCAAAACATCATGTTGTAAAACCTTAACTATCTATAATATAGATATAAAGCAAATTAAAATATATATAATATATGGATTTATTTATATTGTATCTTTGTTTATGTTACATCTATTTATTTTAATTTTCTTTATATCTATATAATAGATATAGACATGTAGCTGTAATATAAAGAAAATTAAAATAAATTTTAAAATCACTTCCCACTTTTTTTAAAAAAGACATTATGCTACATGAAATAAGCTGATCACAAAAGCGCAAATACTGTATGATGTTACTTACGTGAGGTACCTAGAGTAGGCAACTTCAGAGAGACAGTAAGTGAAATGGTGGCTGCCAGGGGCTGGGGGAGGGAGGAATGGGGAGCTAGTCTTTTGATGGGTATGCAGTCCAGTTTGGGAAGATGAAAAAGTTCCAGAAATGGAAGGCAGTTACGGTTGCACAACAGTGTGAATTACTTAATGCCACTAAACCGTGCACTTCAAAATGTCTAGCACAGTAAATTTGACATCATATATATTTTACCACAATAAAAATAAAGAGAAAGCAAGCATAAATAATACACAAAGAAGAGTATGCATTCTACAGTCAGCTGTGCTAGGCCTAAATCCTCGCTCCTTCCTTTAATAGCTCTGTCGCCTGAGACAAGTTACTTAATGTTTCTAAGCCTCAGCTTCATCATCCACAAAACAGTAGTAACAGTACTGCACTGAGTTGTTTTGAGGCACATATAGGGCTTAGAATAGTGCCTACCATATTATAAAAGCTTGATAAGTAGTAGTTTCTTATTTATTGTTATCATTAGCAGTAATTGAGCACCTCTAACATCTGGGCATTATGACAAGCGTTAGGAAAACAGAGATGCAAAGGACTGGTTCCTGCCTTTAAGAACCTCATCACTTAGTAAATGGGCCCTTAACTGATTTTATCTTCACTCAGGCCCTCTCTGTAGGGCAAATGTTGAAAAGTCACAATAGACGTACCCCTCAAGAAGAAACACAGGAGACTCAACTAGATTGAAGTTCTAAAGTATGTTCTATTGATTAGACCTGTCTGAAATAGAAGGGGCTATCCTGAATAGTAGTGAGGTCATCTGGATAAGTACTTACCAGGCATATTGCCAAGAGACTCGGAGGTTGGACTATGAGAGCACTAGGGCCCCACATGGCTCAGAGAGTCTGTGATGCTCTAGGGTAAGGGCCAAGGACCGGACTATAAGCAGCTTGGCTGGGGAAAGACTCCAGAGTGTCAGCCTCACGGACATCTCTGCTTCATGACATCATCCAGATTCCCCCCAGCAGGAACCCGAAGTGTCCATATGTCAGGTGTGGATTCAAGCTCCAAATGACAGACATGATTTCCACACAGATGAATGGAGATGAACCAAGGCACAATGATCCCTGGATGGCAGACAGAAGGGTGAAAAGGCCCGAAGAGAAGGCCACCACTGCCTTTTCCTGGGCCAGGACATGCTCCAGGATGCAAGCCTTGGATTAAAACTGCAGCAGCACGCACAGCTGAAAACCTGAAGAAAATACCCCAAGGCCAACTGTGAATCCAAAGGGGGTACCCCACCCCCCAGATTCAGGACATCACAGCTAGGCCAGCAACCAGACGAGTCTGAAAGCTTAGTGTTTAAGGAAAGGAAAAACAGGTCTCTTTCTCAGAGGTTTGAGATGTCCTGCACAAAGACAGAAAAAAAGACAGGACTCCCTTTTCAGTCTCAGAACATTATCGGCAGTCAAGACTTCAACTGCAGCGTCCACTTAGGGCTAAGGATAAGGAAGGGCAGGGCGATATTCCCTACATGATCTGCAACCAGGCAGCTTTCCTGAGGGTCTCAGAGGAAAGACAGCGTGGATCCTGTTTGCTAGAGATCCTGAATTCCTTTCTTGGAGTGCAGGGGTGATGGGAATAGCAATGTGGTCAGGAAAGGCATCAATTTGAACAAAGACCTGAAGGTGGTGAGGGGCAAATCATACAGAAACCTGGAGAAGAGCATGCCAGAGGGAAGAGCAAGTCTACAGGGCCAGAGGCAAAGTGTGCCCAGCACATGTGAGACAGTGCAACTGGGAGAGAGAGAGAGATGGGGAGAGCTGTGGGCAGGCCAGGAAGATAGGCGATGGGGCAGGTCTCAGACCCTGCTGGGCCCACAGGCCATGTTAAGGCTCTAACTTCTACTCTCAGTGAGATGGGAAGACACTGGAGGGTTTTGAGTAGAGGAGTGAGACACCCTGACTCAGCTTCTAAAGGGTCCCTTGAGCTTCTGGGTTGAGAACACACTCCAGGTAGGGCAGCATGACCACCTGTGTCAGTTAGCAGGCGGCTGTGACAACGGTCCAGGAGAGGGGCGACAGTCGCTTGAACCAGGTGGGTAGCAGTGGAGGTGGTGAGAAGCAGACATATTTTGAAGACAGAGCCAACAAGATTTGCTGACAGATTGGATGTGGGGAGTGAAAGAGAGGTGTCAAGAATAATGCTGAGATTTTTTGGCCAGAGCTATTAGAAGGATGGTGTTGTCATTAACTGACATAGGGAAGACTGAAGAAGGAGCAGGTTTTGGGAAGAAGATCAAGAATTCGTATTTAAATGTGTAAAGTTTGATGTGTCTCTCAGACATCCATGTGGATACATCTCATAACAATCGGATGGACACGTGTAATGTTCAGGGAGAAGGCCAGCTATGTGTTTAGAAGTCATCTATGTTGGGTGGTATTTTAAATCGGACCCTGGGTAAGTGATTATAGGTAAAGAAGAGGATTTGGGACTGCACCATGGGGAATCCAAGGCTCACAGGCTGGCTGAGAAGAGAAAATTAACAAAAGCCCAGGAAGAAGTTAGCAATGGACACCAGGAGAGGGTGTGTCCTGAAAGCCAGGTGAAAAAGTGCCTGTCCATGTCAGGGACTCATTAGGTCAAGCACCTCAAGATGAAAACGGAGAGTCAACCACTGGATTTAGCAATGGGAATTCCTTTTATGATCTTAGAAGAATTTTGGTAAAGTGAGGGGAGAGGAGAGCCTCATTAAAGAGGGCTCAAAAAATAGAGGTAGCCAAATAGTGCAAGGAAAGTTTCTCTTTATAAATGTCTTCCAACTAAGAAGTGAGGAAGGAATGACAGGATTAGAAAGCAGCATTTTGTAAACCCCTAATGAAACATCATGAAATGATCTCAGCAGGAGTTAGCAAATTATGGCCCTTGGGCTATATCTGGCCTGCTTGCTTTTATAAATAAAGTTTTATTGGAACTCATCCATGCCCATTGAGTTATGTATTGGCTGTGGCTGCTTCTGAGCTGCATTGGCAGGACTGTGTGGTTGAAACAGAGACCACATGGCCCACAGACTAAAATATTTACTGTCTGGCCCTTTGCAGAAAATGTTGCAAACCCTGATCTATGTAATGGGTGTGGGCTTGGAGGAAGTGAGACCCCAGAAGATGGGCGGAGGGGAGAGGGCAGGGCAAGTCAGAAGGGGAAATAAAGTGAGTAAAGGTTGAGGCGTGAGGGGAAGCCTCTTCCACAGACTTCTAGTGTGTTCATGCCGGAAGGGGCTGGGAACTGATGTAGGTCCACCCTCCACTGCCTCACTGTGGACTGTTTCCTGTGGGCCTTCTCAATAGCATCTGGGCCATAGCGAGGAAGGGAGCCCCTGTCCTTCAAGCTGCAGGTGGCATCCTCAGAGAGATCCGGTTTGCACACAGAGGATGGAAACACTAGCCCCTACCTGCATGACTCCTGTACCACCAGCTGTTTCAATGAAGGCAAGCCCTAGGCCTGCCTCTCCACCCAGTGTCCCTGTGCTCTGAGCTCTGCATGGACCTCTCCTAGCTGACTCACGGTGCATAGTCTTGATCTAGGGTGATCCGCCCAGGCTCCAAGTAGAATGGCTTTTAGGAGACTTTGGGGTCCCCTGATATCATATGAGCATTTGGAGTATGTATTTTATCCGTTTGAGTCCACAGCTTTCATCAGATTTGCAAAGGATTCTATGACTACAAAGGTTAATAATACCACACTCAACGTTTAATAATTTTTTGATGTACTGGAATTAGAAGCAAGTCTGGGCTATAATTACAGCTGTCAAGTCCCCTTCAAAAGTCAATATGTGCTCCCCACCCACCAAACCAGATTTTTTCTGGATCAATGAAAGTAAGAATTAAAATTCTTCAATGGCAGGCTGATAGCAGTGCAAATCTCAAGAATCCTCTACCTTTATAGGCCGAACAAAAGAGCAAACCTATCAGGAGCTAGTTCCCACGTAATAGCTGACATTACACACTTTACAAGCCATGAAGACTTAGAAAAACGAGAAAAATGGGGTGCAATTTGTATCTTTTAATTGAATTATGTTTTATTATCTCTTTTTTTTTCCAACTTTTATTTTAAGTTCACGGGTACACGTGTAGGCTGTGCGGGTTTGTTACCTAGGTAAATGCATGCCATGGCTGTTTGCTGCACACATCATCCCATCACCCGGGTATTAAGACCAGCATCCATTAGCCAGCTCCTCTTCCTGATGCGCTCCCTTCTCCCACTCCCCACTCTTCAACAGGCCCCAGTGTGTGTTGCTCCCTGCAATGTGTCCGTGTTTTCTCATCATTCAGCTCCCACTTATAAGTGAGAACACGCAGTATTTGGTTTTCTGTTCCTGCGTTCGTTTGCTGAGGATAATGGCTTCCAGCTCCATTCATGTCCTTGCAAAGGACATGAACTTGGTGCTTTTTATGGCTGCAGAGTATTCCATAGTGTATATGTACTACATTTTCTTTATCCAGTCAATCATTGATGGGCATTTATGGTATTGATACAAGAAGAACAGATGACACATAGACCAATGGAACAAATAGAGAACCCAGAAATAAGACTGCACACCTACAACCATCTAATCTTCGACAAACAATGGGAAAAGGATTCCCTGTTTAATAAATGGTGCTGGGAGAGCTGGCTAGCCACATGCCGAAAATGGAAACCGTTTCATTATCTTAATGGTTTGAATGACCTCTACACATTAGCTTCGCCCAAGCCCTCACAACTTTACACGCTGTGATGCTGAATATGAGGTGTCAACTTAACTGGATTTAGGAATACCTAGAGAACTGGCAAAGCATCATTTTGGAGTGTGCCTGTAAGGGTGTTTCTAAAGGAGACTGTCGTGTGAGTATGAGTGGAACAGGTGGGGAAAGCGCACCTTTAATGAGGTCAGGCACCATCCAATTGGCTGAAGGCTTGTATGGAACAAAAACAGAGAGAAGATTCTCTCCTGGAGCTGGGATGCACAGGACTCTCCACTCTTTGGATTCCAGAACTTACACCAGCCCCCACCTACCTGGGTTCTTAGGCCTTTGGACTGGGCCATGTGACTGGCATCTCAGGGTTCCCAGCTTACAGATGGCCTGTCATGAGACTTCTCAGCCTCCATAAACACATAAGCCAGTTCCCCTAATAAATCTCCTTTCATCTGTCTATCTGTCTATCTCCTATTGATTCTACCTCTGGGAAACCCTAACTAATACACCTCCCCACCATAGCCATACCTGAAAGGATATGAGATCCAAGGCAATCTGCACCGTCTGTCGCCCACAAATACTTTATATGCTAATTTAACCAACTTCTACTGGGCTTGAGGCTCCGAGACGCCGTAAGACAGCAGATGAAGAGGGCCAGCCACAGATACTATGGCAGTCCCCAGCTAGAGCTGTGCCTGCCACCCTGCTCTTTCCTCCCCACAAGAGCTCAGTACAATCCCCTGCTCTCAAACATCTCTAGCTAATATTTGTTGATGGTTTCTACTGATTCAATCTTTACACAAATCCTATTAGGTTAAGTACTATTCCTATATACATCAAGGAAACTGAGACTCAAAGAAAATAAGTCACTGCACGGAGCCACCTAGCTAACAATTGGGAGAGCTAGGACCCAGTCTGAAAGTTGCTACCTTAACCCTGCCCTGCAGCACAGACTCCCCGGCTGCTTAGCTCTTGCCCCCCTGATGCTGGGCTCACCTACCCGTAGGAAATTCTGTCACAGGGACTTGGGCAACTTCATGTTTCAGCAACAGAATTTCAGCAACAATTTTTCGGGTGCCAGCAGGCCTTGCCCCACTCAAGGGGGACAGAACAAGACAGAATCTGGGGTCAGAGCTGTGGCAGCCACACATGGAACTTAGGCTGTGTTTGTCCCATTCCCCAGGCACCTTCCCCAGGCTGACCCTCAGGCCCTCTGCTCCACTCACGCCCAGCGCAGCCAGCATCATCATCAAGACCCCTGTTTTGATATTTCTCAGGTGCTTCAGCCTATGGTTTCAGCCATAAGAAACTGGAGGCAGGCAGAGAAGAAGGGGAGAGAGGGCTGGGAGGAGGTGGTCATGGCAGGGAGGGGTGGTGGCGAAAGTCAGAGGAAGCGGGAATCAGAACGAAACCAGGGACCAGGATGCCTTCATAGGTTGGGGGTGAGCTCAGGAAGGGGCCCCGGCTTCTCTGTCCAATCCAGGAACAGCTGGTCAGCCCAATCCCTTTGAGACCCTGGACCTTCATTATGAAGAGATGGGGCCAATCAGGGGCCAGAGGCCGTGGCTCATGCCTGTAATCTCAGCACTTTGGGAGGCCAAGGTGGGCAGATCACGAGGTCAGGAGATTGAGACCATCCTGGCTAACATGGTGAAATCCTGTTTCTACTAAAAATACAAAAATTAGCAAGGCATGGTGGTGTGTACCTGTGTTCCCAGCTACTCAGGAGGCTGAGGCAGGAGAATTGCTTAGACCCGGGAGGCGGAGGTTGCAGTGAGCCAAGATCATGCCACTGCACTCCAGCCTGGGCAACAGAGTGACTCCATCTCAAAAATAAAATAAAATCCCCAATCTGAGGGCATGGAGAGCATGAGGCGGGTAAGGCAGCAAGGAATGTGCAGGGAGAAACAATGCTACATCTCGGCTTACAAGCTGAGAACCACAGCAGCTTTACTTCCTCCTGAGGCAGGGACTGGGAGGGGCAAATCCCCACAAGACCATTCTCCCCCACTCCCGTTCACTCCCTTGGACCTGTATCCATTCAGCCAACAGTGATTGACATGCTGCTATATACCAGGCATGGTGCTGGGCTCTGAGACACAACCATGAACAATCCAAACACAGTCCCAATCCTTAGGGAACTTTCTGCCTGGGAGACACAGATGCTAAACTAACAAGTAACTAAGTATACACACATAAACTGGGGTGGGTGCTATAAAACTGTACAGTGTTCTAAGAGAGTGTCATAGAGGAACATAAATTAGATGGGCTAGGGTGGGGGTGGCAGTTTTCTGTGAGATAGAAGATCTCATTGAAGAAATGGCAGTTAAATCAACAACTGAAGAATGAATAGGCACTAACCAGGTGAACGGGGAGTGAGAAGATGGGAGATTACAGGGAGAGGAAACAGCATGTGCAAAGGCCTGCAATGAGAAAGAGCGTGGCGTGTTTTAAAGGAAGCTGGAAGGTAGTGGGTGATAGACAGCAATGTAGGCATCGAAACTGGGGCCAGGGGAGGAAGGGGCTGGAGCATGCAGGGCACAGACCATGGCTAAGATCTTGGAGTTCAAGCTGAAAGGTGGTATAATCATGTTTACACTTCGAGATCATGCAGGCTTCAGTGTGGAGCTTGGAGCTATGAAGGGGACCAGAGAAGAAGTGGAGAGATCAGTTAGGAGGCTGCTGTGATTGTGCAAAGGAGAGATGAGATGGTTTCCTTGGTAATGGCAGCAGAGCTGGAGAGAAGAAGACAAGATGGAGAAATACTGAGGGATAAGGTGGACAGGCTTTCATAATGGATCACCTACGAACGTACAGAGGGGCGAGCATCAACAGTGACTCCTGGACTTGCAGGTGGATGACGATGCCACTCACCAAGGCAAAGAAAGCTGGAGGAAAAACAGATTTGGGGGCAGAGATCAAGAGTTCAGTCTGGACATAGTAAGTTTGAGGTGCTTCTGAGACCACCCAGTGGAAAGATTAAGAAAGCCACTGGATATGGAAGTCTAGAGCTTAGGAGAGAGGTCTGAGCTGGAGGTATACATTTGGGAGTTGTAATACATTCTTTGAGTAATGACACTACGAAGTCTGTGAGAATGTGCTTAGCAGACCTCCGAGATACAGGACTCCCCTGACAGCCAACTTTGGCTTGAGGGCCTCCCAAAGCCTTACAATCCTCAGATTGCACAGCAGGCAGGGACCCTTGCACCCAACCTACCTTCCCTCAGTCTGTCACTCAGGGTTAGACTTGCATGGTGGTCTGATGGCTTTTCCAGCCTTTTCCAACTTCCTACCCATTACTCTCATCAGTTTTTCCCCTAATAAAATCCGTGTACATTTCACCCCCTCTTGGTGGCTACTCCTCAGAGGACCCAAGCTAACACAAACCCCAATTTGTTCACACCTTCCTACATCCACGCCTTGGGCAGCCACTCCCTATACTAAGTCTAGCTTAGCATGTGACTTACTTTAGGAATGGAACAATAGGAAATGAGACACCAGCAGAAAACTGAAAAGGACTTGCTCACTGGGGCACGCCCTCTCTCCTTGCTGTGTTCTGAATGTCTGTATCCTCCCAAAATTCATATGTTGAAAGCTAATCACCACTGTAACAGTATTAGGAGGTGGGGCCTTTAGGAGGAGATTAGGTCATGAGGGTGGGGACCTCATGAATGGGATTAGTGCCCTTACAAAAGAGGCCCCAGTGAGCGCCTTACCTTTCCACCATGTGAGGGCATGCAAGCCAGCACCTACGAACCAGGAAGCAGGCCCTCACCACGACTAAATCTGCTGCCAGTGCCTTGCTATCAGACTTCCCAGCCTCCAGAACTGTGAAAATTAAATTCCTGCTGTTCGTGAGCCACCCAGCCTATGGTATTGTGTTATAGCAGCTCAAACAAAGACATTCTTGCTTCTGAAACCCTCTGCAGCTATGTGAAGATACCTGGGCTGGCCTCTCTGGGGATGCAAAACCACAAAGAGAGAGGCTCCAGCATCCCAGCTGTCCCCCTGCCCCTGCCTCAGCTGATGACCCGTAGATGTCAGCGAGGCCAAACCACACCATCCAACTCCAGCCAGGCCTGCCTAGGACAAACGAACCACCAGCCAACCCACAGAATTGTGAGAAATGCTAACTGTTGTTTTAGGCCTCTGAGTTCGGAGGTGATTTATTACGCAGCAAAGCTAACTGCTACAGGAGTGTGGCGCATACAGATGGTATTCAAAGCCGTGGGACTCAGCTGCTCTGATCACGGATGTGCAGGTCCTGTCCTCATTCTCCCAGCCCAGAACCTTTCCTAGAGTTCTTGCCATTAGCCAGGTCTCTTTCTGAACATGTATTTAGCACTTAACTGTGTTCTTGGCAACGTACTGAGGAGATGTGGGTATGCAGTGATAACTGCAATACAGTCTTTACCCTGGAGGGAAAGATGAGAAATGGGGAGATCAGAGAAAACTCTCCTTTAATTTTCTATAAATTAAAAACCGTTGGACACGAAGTTGGCAGGAATATGAAATCTGCCCGGATTCTGGCACTTCCGCTTCATGGCAACACTTTCTACACAGATACACATACCACACACACACTCCGTAGTATCACCACCTTCAGTCAGCTCCCCACTTTCTCTGAGAGGAGCCGATGGGTCCTCACTGTCACTTCAAAGTCAACTGATAGGGACCTTGTCAAAGTCACAGCTGGGGAGCACAATGACCCCATCACAGGGGAGACTGTACCGCAACAAAGGGAAGGAGAATCAGGATTTGCCAAAGGTTCCAGAGTAGCTCCTTTACTTGTTTGTGTATTCAGTAAACTTATCAGTCACCTACTAAGGGAAAAGCATTGGAGACACATAGGTAAGATACAATCCTCGCCATCAAGGATCTCAGCACAGGGGAGGCTGACGGTTACAACACCACCTAAGAAGCACAGGGTCAGAAGTAAGCACAGGATGCCAAGGGCACAAGGAGAAGAACCCAGGACAGCCTGAAGGGATCAAGGAATCGGGATGAGCAACTGTGAGCCAGGCCATCGTGGGGTGGGCCAGGGCTGGCCAGGTGTCAGGGCAAAAGGGAGGAAGAAGAGTCACAAATGATGCCTAGATTTCTTTCCTGGGCAACAGGATGGAGGGTGGTACCACTTGCTGAAAGAGGCTATGTAGGAGGAGGACAAGGCTTGAGAAATGAAGATGGATTCAGTTTTAGACAAGGTGAGTTGAGATACTATGAGGTGTTGAAGTATAAACATCTAGTATTCCATTGGAGAGAAACCCTGAAACTCAAAAGAGAATCCTAGGTTGGAACACAAATTTGGAAGTCACCAGCATACGAGCAATGGCCGAGGCAAAGGGAGGGATGTGTGGACCATAAACAGCTCAAAGGGCCAGGGTGGACTGGGAAGCACCTGCATTTAAGGATCAGTCACTCAGTGCCATCTGGAGAAGGAGCTCAGCCAGAGATAACTGGAGGAGAAACTGCCAAGAAGTGGGAGCACCCATGAGACACCACCAGGGTATCCTGGCCTCCTTTTCAGGGCTGGCCCGCTCTCCTCTCCACAGTGTATTGTGAATGGTCAGGATAGGAATTAGCGCTAAGATGTTACTGGTTAGTAACAGATGTCTTCAGAAATATTTGCATTGTAATGAGGGGTCCAGACCTCACAATAATTCTGGCTTCAAAGTCAAGACTAGAGTCAAACTCAGGATCTACCACCTATGATCTCGGGTTCTGCTGCAGGCCTTTCTGCTCAACTATAAAACAGAAAAGACAATTCCTATACCTCAAAGAGGTGTACAATATATCTAGTTTTGGGCACATGCCAGATGCTCCACACTCAATAAGTCCCTTCAGCTATCCTTCTAACACGGGTTCCCAAACTTATGTTCATCAGACTCCCCTGGAGTGCTTGGCCCCAACCCCAGAGTGCTTGGCCCCACCCCTAGAGTTTCTGATTCAGGATATCTGGGACTGGGCATGAGAATTTGAATGCCTAAGAAGTTCTCAGGGGTGGTGATGTAGCTGATCCAGGAACCACACCTTGGGACAGGATGTTCTTCCTAAGGACCCCTCCCATGTGAGTGTAACCCCAGACTGGTCTTGTGGCCCATGAGGTCTGAGATCTAGGGTCTAAGTGCAGGAAGCCAAAGGGAAGTGAGGGGCAGGGACACACACAGCCTTCTCTGTCACCCAAGACATCTCAAAGGCTGGAAGTTGAGTGATTCACACCTCCATGTTTGAACAACTGTGACTCACGGCTCTGGGTGCAGGAGGTAGGCTGTGTTGACTCGACCCTCCTGGAGGGCAGGGAGCAGGGAGGAGGGGAGCAGGTTTTCAGAGCCTCAGTTCGCAGGGTGGACTGAGAGCCCCTCTGAACCCAGTGAGCCCCACCCTGGGCTGGGGAGAAGAGAGAGCTGTGGCAGCACTGGAGGAAGGCAAAGGCTACGCAGTCTGCATCCTGGGCAGCATGGGGAACACAGCCGCCCTCCCACATGCAGGAGGCAGAAGGAGGCCTGGGCATCTCTTCCCAGTTTCCACTGAGTTAACCTCTGTCTTCTCTGCATTAAGAAGACCCTGAAAAGAAAGAAGAGCAGCCTGGATCTTCCTCAGGAACCCTACTCCCGCAGTATTGCCTGTCCCGCTCCATCCCTCTGTATCCTGTAAACCCAGGGAAACTCCTTCACTCTCCCAGGGCTTCACGGATGCAAACGTCCAGGAAAGCCCAGTAGCGCCAAGAGCAGAAGGAACAGGATCTTCTTCCCACAAAGGCCTGTCCAGGCACCATCTAATTTATTTCTTAAACATCTCCTCCGAACTCCCAATTTACATTTATAATTTAATTCATCCTACATTCACTACCATGCTAGGTACTGAAACTGCAAATATTAATTAATCACAACGCTTGACCTCAAAGAATTTTCCCCAATGAGATAGAAAATGTGCTGCATTCATTTCATAGTCTGAAACACTTCCGCATACAATTTAACTTATTCCTCCTAATAGCCACAGATAATTGGTGATATAGATCCTATTTCATTTTTACCATTCTGATCTTTGGCTTAAATATTGCCTCCTCAGAACCCTTCCCTGATGCTGCAGTCTAAAGTGCTACCCTGTCACTGCCACATCACCCTCTACTAATTCTCTGAATGCCATTCATTACGGTCTGATTTTTTCTTAACAGTCTATTTATCTATATATGGTTCCTCTCTTCCTACAGTAGAATATAAATTCCACAACAGTAGTATATCTTGTTCACTGCTCTATTCCCAGTATCCAAGTCAGTGCCTGGCCCAGAACAGGCGCTCAGGACACATTTCAGAAAGAGGGAAGGAGGGAAAGGAGAGTAGAAGAAAGGAAGGGAAAAGCAGGGAAAAGTTAAGTGATTTTTCACCCAGTGACAGAACTGAGCTCACATCAGGGGCTTTGCCCCCCAAGCCCAGGCCCCTTCCTCTCCAGTCACCATGGGAGCTGCTCTGAACCAGGGCTCGGGTTCTGAGGTTGAAAGGCTGACTTTCCTTGACTGGACGAATCTAGGACTCTCAGACTTCAGCATCGAACAGCTCATTAACCCAGTCTGAGATCCAACCAAAAAAAGGAAGGTGGAAGCTGGATGTGTGTTCACCTATCGTTGGGAATCCTTTCACTAAGGAGAGGCTGGAACTTTTTCATATTTAGGATCATTACATTCAAGGAAACATCAATCAAGGACTAAACAAGTCAAGAGTAACTCAATTTACCTTCTTTTCAGAAGCAAAAATGTAAAATGTTCCTCACGGCCTTTTAAATTAAGAACAAAGAATAAAATTCCTATTCAGTAAATATAGCAAACAAAAAATTCTATTATATAATAAGTCAAGGGTAAGAGGGGGAGACCAGAATAGAGGAAGAGAGAGAAGGGGAGGGAGACAGAATCAGATGACAGTCAATGATCTTAATATGGGAAGGGGCCTCAGGTGACCACTGGCTCCAGGTCCCCTTCTCAGAAAGACAGAGTTATGTGCCTGTGTATTAATAAGCAGAGACCCAGCAGGTTTAGGTGATTTTTCTCACAGTCATACAGCTAGTATGGATTAGAGCAAGACCAGATCCACTATACCAGGGTCAGAGAATATATAATTTGATAAAAGAAATACTTTCTTAAATATGTAATTTGATAAAAGAAATACTTAGAAACCAATCACCTAAGAGAAACAACCATGTCATTTTCATCCTTATTTTTCCATTCCTTCTGGAAAAAGAACATGTACACATTTGGTTCCTGAGAAGGGGGAAGGAATCCCAAAAGGTACTTAAGAGAGGCGTACACACAGATACCTTCCGCAAGATAGCAAGGCGCAGAGAACTACTTTGATATCAAGTTGCATATTTGCAACTACAATGATATTTTCAACAATAAGAGGTGTGTCCATCAGTGCAGCCCTAGATTTTTTTTACCCAGGTTAGAAATTATATGGAAACTCACAGGGACAGATGCACTCCCGTGCCACAGGCAGCTGTGCCCAAGATAGTATCACACCTTCATCCTGGTGCTCCCAGGGGCTGTGCCCTCAGCCCCATTCAGCTGCTGCTGTCACTACTAATCCTACACTGAGAGTCTAGAGCACTCTCTCTTCATCCCAATCACAGACTAGTGTTTATGGAGGAAATTTTATTTTTCAACTGTAGTCCACACAGTTACAAAGGCGCTGTGATTCAGACACTGAATCCTCTAAAGCAATACCGTGTGAACATAAATGGAAAGGTGTTTCCTTGGGGGAGCCCATTCTAGAACCTCATTCAGCGCAATTCCTCCAAGTCCATGCATGGATTGCAGACAATAGAACCCTCCTGAATCCTCATGTCAGGGATGAGGGTGACATTCATAACACCAGCTTTCCAGGTTATGATGAGAAAGGTACCACACATCTTTGCTTCTGTTAGGAAGGTACTTGATTTGCACATAAACATCTCTAACCGTTTGTCACAACTGTTTGTAAAATTGGTTTTGCAAGGGGCTTTTTGGTTCCAAATGGCTTTATGATTTGTAACATGCATAATTCGTCCAGTGGCCTAGTTCCAGGCTCCCCCCACGCTGTCAGCACCAGGAGGACAAAGAATACGTCTCTCTTCTCCCGTTGTCCTACCTCTCACCCCCACCCCGTTTCCCCACTGCTCAGATCATCATTCAGGGCATATTGCAGATGGCTGTTAGTAGTATTGTATTTCCTGCTTTTCCCAAGCCTCCCTCACTTATTGGGGATGGAAAGTAATATATGCCAGCAACTCATCTGCTCGTCCCTGCCCACATGAGCTACCCCACTTTTCCAGACCAGAACTGGGCTGAGGCCTGCCCACAGGAGACCAAGGGCCGTCGCTGCTCCACCCAGGAGGTTTCTTCCATGACCCCCCATCTAACTCCTGTCCATCAGCCCCATCTGCCTCGTCTACCCTCCACCGATAGAGGGGAAGAGAAAAGGCATGGCTCTGCCTAGGATTTACAGAGCACAGAGCAGAAAGCCACCCTGAATTGTGGGACTGATGCTAGAAAATACCTGCAAGGCATCTTCCCAACCTTCATTTTCAGGCAAATTAAATGAGGCCCAACTAGGTTAGTGGCTTGCGCAAGGTCACATGGCTTCTTAGTGGGGTTGAGTCAGGCAGAAATGAAGTCTCCCACGCAGTACCCTTTAACTACCCCACCCTGACCCAATCACCATCCTGCCTCTTTCCCCTCGGCCATGCTGCTCTTGGTCTGGTAAATTATTGTGCTGCAGGGTAGGTAGGAATGACAATATCTAGAATTACCTACATGAGCCTCTATTTTTGCCTTTGTGATACAGAGGATCTGAGGGACCCAATCAACACATTATCAACTAGGGATGGTCTGGTTCCCCTACTAGTCTACAGAACTACTTCTGGGGAAACTAAGGGGTGGGAAGGCCCTTTCTAATCTAGGCCATGGTCAGTCTCTGAGACAACTGGATTCACCTAACTATGATCCTGAGAGAGGCAGGCATCAGTAACTAAGGTGCAGACAAAGCCTGAAAATCAGATGGTGACACAGGCTCCGCCTTTCCGTTAGACAATTCCACCACCCTGGGTAGGACTCATGAGACAACGGACTGGGATCCAGAGGGGAGATTCCTCTGGTGAGATCTAGGCTGCCAGGCAAAGAGTGGAAGGCAATGAAGTTTGGTTGTTCGTCCCTTCCAAATCTCATGCTGAAATATGACCCCCCAATGTTGGAGGCAGGGGCCTAGTGAGAGGTGTTTGGGTCATGGGGGCAGATCCTTCATGAATGGCTTGGCGCCATCCTCGAGGTAATGAATGCATTCTCTTTCTATTAGTTGCTGCAAGATCTGGTTGGTAGAAAGAGGCTGGCACCTCCCTCCTCTCTCTCTCTCTTGCTTCTCTGTCATCATGGAATCTGCACACACCAGCTCCTTCCCCTTCTGCCAAGAGTGAACGCTTCCTGAAGCCTTCACCAGAAGCAGGTGTTGGCACCATGCTATTTTGTATAGCCTGCAGAGCCGTAACCCAAATAAACCCCTTTTCTTTATAAATTATCCAGCCTCAGGAATGCCTTTATGGCAAAGCAAAATGGACTAAGACGGACACCAAGCAAGGACATGCTGACAGAAAAAACAGAGGCAACATGAGTTAGGAACCAGGCAGGATGGCCAAGCAGACTGACCAATCTACTCTACTCTGGAACAAGCCATCACCTTCCAGGCTGAGCAGCTGAGACTAACTGTGAGTCAAACGCTGACCCCATCAACTTCAGCACAAAGAGTCAACCTCGTGTGCAGGAAGTCAGCTAGCCTGGGTTCAAATCCCAGCTCTGCTTCCTACTAGCTGGGTGAACTTGAGAAAGTTAGTTAACTTTTCTGAGTATCAGTTTCCTCATCTATAAAATAGAGATACCTGCTTAATAGGATTGGTTAACAATTATGAAAATGTCTGGAAGCTGCTTGGTGTAATATTTGGAAAATATAACAATAAGCAGTCAATCGACTGTAACTACACTTTTTGAGGCCCTGCAGGGACTTTGCTGTCTGGCAGACTTACGGGCTGCAAGGGGGATGGAGGTGTGACTGACACATCCCCAAGAATCCTCATCACTCCCTCACGCAAGCAAGGAAGTTAAAAACAGACATTTCTCTGCAATAGGATGCTTCTTGAACATGAGTTTCTCAGTTTGAAATCCAGACATGTAGGATTTTGTTTTCCTCTTCCTTCTCTCTCACACCCGACATACACACCCTAGCCTTGAAGGAGTGGAGAAGTTGTGACAGCAATGATCCAATAGCTCAACGTGTGACTGTGTGGGTCACTGTATATCATGCTACCATCAACACAACACTCACAACTCCTGGCAGAAGGACAGTCCCCGGGAGCCGCAGGCTCATAAATACAACCAAGCAGACGGAGGAATAGAAACAGCTCCATGTAAATCACTCTCAGTTTGTAATCCCTGAAGAGTTAGAGCATGAAGCTGTACTCCAGGAATGGGCATTTCAGAGGGACTCGTGTAACTGGAGAAAAAGGTATTCATAAAGGAAAGAGATTTGTATTTGAGAGCTGCATTTTCAGAGGGAACTAAAAGAAAGTCCATTAGAAATTCGAGTCAGGAAGAACGACGCAAGATTCAAATGACATGAAAGCAACCCATGCTGCCTCTTGAATTATCCCTGCCTCTAACCTAATGCAAATACAGTCACTCTTTAGGGCACTCATTTGTCTCTATCTGTATGGGAGTCTTCACTGGCCTCGTGTAATTATTACCAACATCTCTGTCCACTCTCAGAAATGTCCCGGCTTGGACACTCAATCAATCATAAATGACATGATTATACTATACTACAAAGTGGTAAAGAGCTTCTTAGCTGATCAGAAACTTAGCATGTGAGAGAACAGTATAATGGAATCAAACGACAAGAAGACGTCATCTTATTCTAGATGGTAGAAATCACAGCACCACCCTACAAGACCCATACATTTACAGGGGAAGTTCTCTATTTCCCCATGAGTAATTCCTCTCAGAATGGCAAATGGGAAGGTTTTTCCTGGTGTCTACTCCAAATCCCAACCCCAGGAGAGGAAGCCCCTTTTCCTCTGATTCTGAACATAGTGGGGATAAGATAATGCTCTTATTTAAGCATCAGAAACATCCTTCCCTTGCATGAAAACTCCTCTCTGGGTTCAACCTGCTCTGTGGAGTGAGCCCTCCTGACTCCCAGCCTTTCCTCTGAGGATGATGTTTCTATGACACAGTGTGATTCTTACCCGAGAGTAAGGGCGAATCAGTGTTCCAACACAGTGAACCATTACAACCCCCCAGACCTCGGCCATCCACGCACCCACAGCCTAAACAACCTGCTCTGAGCAGCCAGACTCATAGACCCAATAGCAGCAGGTGACATCAGTCCCCTGAAGGAAGCTGTGATCTCAAGGGAGACGTCGGTGGGTTAGTGTCTCCCATCATTCTCTCCAAGACATGGGAACAAAGCAAAAAAACACAGAGAACTGGATGTTCCATCCCTGGGAAAGGACGCACAACCACCCTCACGCAAGGAGACTCAAGCCCGGTCAAAAAGCAAGGCACCCAAAGTATCCTGCCTTCCTCTGTGCCATTTCCTCCCTCACTTTGAGCCCCAGTTCCCAGCCCTGTCCCAGGAAAGGACCCACACCCTGCTCCCGCTCTGACCCGCAACTCCGCAACTCCATAGACACCCAGCCCACCCTACGGCAGTCCGGCAGTCCCGAGTCGCCCCCAAAGGCGCTTGCAGCTTCCTTCACCAAAACTTCACTGTAAGCTCAGCCCCGCGCACCCTCCCCACCAGCTATCCCAGCACAGAACTTCCCAGTGCCAAGGACCCGCGGAGCCTCCTGCTCCCCGAGGCACGGAAGGGCGGCCGGAGGCCCCAGGCTTGCGGAAAAACCCCCAGCACGAGCCTGCTCCCAGCTCGGAGCCTGGCTCTGCTCCCCAGCAGCGCGAGAGCCTTCCCTGCTGCCCCGTGAGAACCCTGCAACCTCGATCGGGATGCTGCCCTGAGCGCCGCAGCAAGGGGCGCAACAGGCACACCCTAAGCGCCGAAGGGCGCGGGGACTTTCCCACGCCAAGACAATTCCCACGGAAGTTGCAAAGGACTGACAGGGCGTGCAGAGGAAGAACTGAGCGCGTGCAGAGGAGATTCCAAGGTTAGGGCCAACTACGGATCTCCAAGGTCTACGCATCCCCCCAACAGGTAGCAGCGCCAGGGCCGGACCCGCGCCAGTGCGGCGCAGCCCCGCAGGCACTGGACGCGGGGCGCAAGACAGACGGGTCCCCGGCAGCAAGAACCCGGGGCTTACCTTGAATTAATGCAGAGTCCCGCGCTCAGCTGAATGAAGAGGGTGTGCTAGTATTCCCGAGACATCATTGAATTATTTTAAAAGAGCAAAGGGGTGGGGGAGGGAGGGCGAAGACGGGGGCGGAGAGATGGTGAAATTGAAGGGGGAAGGAGGAATCCGCAGAAGGGACACGGGGAAGGAAGGCAGGCGGAGGTGAGGGACAGAAACGGAGAACAAAATAAATAAAAGAGAAGAGAGAATTAAAAAAAAAAAAAAAAATCTGTCTCCTGCTCACACCGTGGAAAAGAAATTTCTGGCAATCAGAAAGAGGACTCGCGTACATGCCCCCCGCAGAGACGGCAGACCGGGGGACTAACAAAGGAGGAGGGGAGAAGAGAGCTGTATCCAAACAGCAGAAGAGATCGCTGTCCAGACACGGGCAGCACGCGAGAGGCGGCGAGGGAGCGGTGGGAGGGTGGGAGCGGGACGCCAGCGTGAGCGCGCACACCCGGGACTGGGGGCGGTGGAGAGGGCACCGCCAGGCTTCATTTAGGCGGGGATTTGTGTTATAAACCCCCTGAGATCAAGAAATTTAGGTCAGGGTTTCTGTGGAAAAGTTCAATAATCTCAAACTTCTGCGGGCGATTTCCACTCGGGAACAGAATTCTTATTTGTGGGCGGGATGGCCCCCTCCTGGGGTCCCACTCGTGGACCTCACCAGGGTCCTGGCTGCTTGCCTTGCTGAGCAGGGAGAGGGAAAGCATGATTACATCTACAAAGAAGCAAGGGGGCCGTCCCTGTCTGTAATCCCAGCATTGTGGGAGACCGAGGTGGGCGGATCATTAGGTCCAGAGATTGAGACCATCCTGGCCAACACGGCAAAACCCCGTCTCTACTAAAAATACAAAAATTTGCCGGGCGTGGTGGTGCGCATCTGTAGTCCCAGCTACTCGGGAGGCTGAGGCAGGAGAATCGCTTGAACCCGGGAAGTGGAGGCTGCAGTGAATCGAGATCGCGCCACTGCACTCCTGCCTGGTGATGTAGAGACAGAGAAAAAAAAAAAAAAAAAAAAAAAAAAGAAGCAAGTGAACTGGGGGCTTCAAGGATCAAGTTAAGGGAGGAGGGGCGTGCTAGATCAGCCAGAGCCAGATGCTTCCCAAGGAAAGGAGGCCCTAGCCGGATGCAGAGCCTCTTCGCTGCCTGTGGACTGAACCAGAGGCTCTCTGAAGGTCTCCAGGGACTAGCTGAGGGCTCTCGGGAGACACTGTTTCCTGGGGGCAGTTAAGGAGCACAAAAAATCAACAGCCCCAAAACTGAGTGAAACTGGAGTTTCCAAGGCTTCCTAGACCGGAATCCCTCTAGGGCATCCTCTCCCTCATATGGCTCTCTGCATATCTTTTCCTCAAAAATAATAGAAAAGTCTCCCAGAACCCTACAGGTGATGACGTTCCGTCCCACCCACCCATCTTTACACGTCCCAATGGGGTCCCTGGGGGGCTCTGACAGGTGGCTTTATAAACAACTGCCTCCTCTCCCCCAGGAGCTGAGTCAGAGAAGAGAGGGGCTCCAGGAAAAGAAGAGGAGCTAGTGGGATTGGAAGGGACAAGAAGAGAAGGGAGCCGCAGGGAAGGAGGAGGGAGAGAAAGAGGCGCGTTCTTTCTCTCTCCACCTTTTTTTTTTTTTTTTTTTTTTTTTGAGACAGAGTCTCACTCTGTCGCCAGATGCCAGGCTGGAGTGCAGTGGCACAATCTCTTGCTCACTGCAACCTCTACCTCCCAGGTTCAAGCAATTCTCCTGCCTCAGTCTCCCAAGTAGCTGGGACTACAGGCACACACCACCATGCCCAGCTAATTTTTGTATTTTTAGTAAAGATGGGGTTTCACCATGTTGGCCAGGATGGTCTCGATCTCTTGACTTCGTGATCCGCCCGCCTCGGCCTCCCACAGTGCTGGGATTACAGGTATAAGCCACCGTGCCCGGCCTTCCCTCTCCGCTCTTACTGCTTAAGCTTAGCCTTGGCCCAGATGGGTCAAGTCCTCAGAAGGCCTTGCTTGAGGGTGGCCAGTGCTGAATGATGACAGCTGGCCCTCCTACTTGGCTGTGAGCTTCCCTGGCTGAGGGCAGAGCCTGGTACACAGTGGAAACGTGCACTGAAGGGAACTGAACAGCCATGATGCCAACAGCTCCTCTCACCTTTCCTCTTCGCTGGGGCAGGAAAAGGGGCAGCTATGCACCCTGCTTGCTTAGTTCCCCATTTACCCGCAGAAGGTCTGCTTGAGAGATTCATGCTGTGAGGAGTCAAGACGTTGGCCCCGGACCAGGTAGGTCCCGAAAATTCTCACCAAGCCTGAAAAGAATTGAGTCTATCAATCAGACTTTCAGAAAGCTTGGCTTTAGTTTGACGTTAAAAAGAAAAAAAAAAATGTTCCAGCAGGGCATTAGGAAAAAAATCAGGGCTACACGTCAGTTTTCCAGAGGCTGACAAATTGTTAGAACAGTCTTGGAGGTCTGGTTTCCCATATCAGAAGATTGTTTGTTTGGTTTTTCTGTTCAAGCATAAGGATACAAGTGGGGGCCTCTCTTGAGCCCTTGAGAAGAAGCCTGCAGATTCCCTGGCCCTAGGATTCGAACCCCTAGGTCAGAAGCACAATATGGTGAAGGAGAGGAAGAGATTTTCCCACTTTAGGAAGTCACCTCAGAATCTGTTGGAGCTCAGAGGGAAGGAGAATGACTCCATGAACCCCAAAATATACTCTTCATGCCCCCACCACTATCCCAACATACACACACGGTGCTGTCCCCAGCCTCCCAGGGCTTCTCCCTGCATCCCGTAGCAGGAGCATTCACACTGCAATGTGTGGGTTTCTTTTTTTTAATGAAAAAGTTTAAAGAGCTAGGATACCAGACGGCTGATGGTTTTCCTGGCTTAGAATCTCCTAAAGAGCAGAGCATCCATACCCACCCCTCTCCACTGTCAAAACAAACAGCAATTGTGCCCACGAACAAGACTGTCCTTGACAACCCATTCATACAATTGGGAGCATGGGATGCTCACTGGATGATTCCATGACCCATTCCCTTTACCTATCTGTGCAGGTGGCTCAATGCCAGATGCCCAAGTATGACCCCCCGGACATACCTGCCATTTTATTTCTTCCTTCTCTGGCTACAAGTAACAACTAATTAGAACAATATAATGTCCTTTCAGACATAACAAAAATACTGGTTTTGGTTCTTGACCCATTTGAATGAGTTGTGGCTGTTGCTCTAGATGGAGGAGGTAGGGGAAGTAGGCTGGGATGCAGGAATTCTCAGCAGCACACCGGCCTGTCTCCCTCCACCCCTCACCTGTGCTGATGCACCTCCGCCCACCCCCAGACCTCTATCCATCTAGCAAGGGAAAGAGCCCAGTGCTCGAGACACACTCCCTGTCCTCTCAATTTTCAGCCTGACTCACAAGGAAGCACCCTGGCCCAGACCTGCACCCCACATGGCGCCCCCTAAGGGGACTTCATACTGGGACCAGGGCTTCAAAGAAAAGACCCTGGTTTAATAATTCAGCTTGCTTGAATGCCATTTAGTAGCCATAGCAACCAGTTCCCTGACATCTAGTTGTAGGCAGGATGTGGTTGGAAAGGGAAAGAGAAAGAGAGAAAGAGGAAAAGGTAGAGGGGAAAGGAAAAGAAAGAAACCCAGCTGAGATGTCATCTAAACTTTCCCTGCTTTCACTCCACACCATAGTCCTGACAATGAGATGCCATGAATCTCAGCCAACTGTGCTTTTACCTCGCTTTCCTCCTCCCTCTCTGACTTCGCTCTCCCCCTACCTGTCTCCCTCTGTCTCCTCTCTCTCCAACCCACTGGAAGCTGGAGATCTAGCTTCCTCAGTCAGCATTCCAACTAAACACTTTTGGGACTCTGGCAAATTATTTAGCCTTTCTTTGCTTCCATTTTCTTATCTTTAAAATGAGGGGCTTGTGGATGTCTGCTCTCGTTCCTTCTGGCCCTAACAGTGCGTGATTCTGCGGTCCTCTCTCTGTCTCTGACAGTGCGTGATTCTGCGGTCCTCTCTCTGTCTCTGACAGTGCGTGATTCTGCAGTCCTGTCTCTGTCTCTGACAGTGTGTGATTCTGCAGTCCTCTCTCTAACAGTGCGTGATTCTGCGGTCCTCTCTCTGTCTCTAACAGTGCATGATTCTGCGGTCCTCTCTCTGTCTCTGACAGTGCGTGATTCTGTGGTCCTCTCTCTGTCTCTGACAGTGCGTGATTCTGCGGTCCTCTCTCTGTCTCTGACAGTGCGTGATTCTGCGGTCCTCTCTCTGTCTCTGACAGTGCGTGATTCTACGGTCCTCTCTCTGTCTCTGACAGTGCGTGATTCTACGGTCCTCTCTCTGTCTCTGACAGTGCATGATTCTGCGGTCCTCTCTCTGTCTCTGACAGTGCATGATTCTGCGGTCCTCTCTCTGTCTCTGACAGTGCATGATTCTGCGGTCCTCTCTCTGTCTCTGACAGTGCATGATTCTGCGGTCCTCTCTCTAACAGTGCATGATTCTGCGGTCCTCTCTCTGTCTCTAACAGTGTGTGATTCTGCGGTCCTCTCTCTGTCTCTGACAGTGCATGATTCTGCGGTCCTCTCTCTGTCTCTGACAGTGCATGATTCTGCGGTTCTCTCTCTAACAGTGCATGATTCTGTGGTCCTCTCTCTGTCTCTAACAGTGCATGATTCTACGGTTCTCTCTCTAACAGTGCATGATTCTGTGGTCCTCTCTCTGTCTCTAACAGTGCATGATTCTGTGGTCCTCTCTCTGTCTCTAACAGTGCATGATTCTGCGGTCCTCTCTCTAACAGTGCATGATTCTGCGGTCCTCTCTCTGTCTCTGACAGTGCATGATTCTGCGGTCCTCTCTCTGTCTCTAACAGTGCATGATTCTACGGTCCTCTCTCTGTCTCGCCATCTCCCGACCATTCAGCTTTTCCTCTCTGCCCGGCTTTCTCTGTCTCTCCCTCTCTCTGTGTGCTTGTTTGCTTCCTGAGTTTCTCCATCTCTCTCTCTCTCAACCCCTCATTTTTTATCTCTCATAAAAACAATTTGCCATGAGGTTTCACCTGTGAAGCAGTTATGTTTCTAAGAAATACCTCACTCTCCCTTGCTGGAAAGCATCCCATCACCTCCCTTTACTCAGATAATTCCCCTTCATCCTTTAGGTTACTGATCAGACATCAGCTCTTCTAAGAAACCTCCCTGCTCCCCAAAACAGGGCTAGTGCCCCTCTTAGAAGCTCCCATAGTGTCCTGGGTTAGCCTCTATTGCACCTTATCTCACTATATAGTATTATAACTGCCTTTTCATTTGTTGGCACCTTGATGAGTGTGTGAGCTCACTAAGAGCAAAAAGAGTGGCTTCTTCATTGCCATATCCCCAATATCTACCATTTGGATCCTTAAGAAGTAGTCATTGAATGAAAGAGTAAATAAAGTAAAGCCACAGGTTTCTGAATCACTGCGTGTTAAAGACTCAAAACATGCCCTGGAAGGAGCACAGGGTAGGAAGCCTGGGTGGGAGCCGCCCCTGTACTACAGCGGATGGAGTGAAGGAGGCCTCCTCCTGCCTGGACTGCTTTGATGAGGTGGCAGGCCAAGAGCAAGGGCATCTTTCAGGCATCCTGGGTGGACAACCCAGCTCCTTAAGGAAATGAGGATGGGCAGCAGCAGGAATGGGAAAAGTAATCAATGGCAGGTGGGTGGTTCTCTTCAGCCCATCTCTGGGGTTGCGCTGGTGCCATTTGGGCAAACTCAAAAGGTAACTGTACACATCCAGTACTAGGAGTTCCCTTCACGGTGTCAGAGCTACAAGCAATTGCCTGACAGCAAATATCTCTCAGCCTTTTAGCCTGGCCCTCTCTTCCTGGGAGCAGACGGAGGCTGGGATGGTGCTGCCAGAGGAACATGGGCCATGCGGGCAGTGTTTCAAGCCCCTGCTGGGAGATGCCAGTGTGGATTTCTGTCATCCAGGAGGCAGCTTGCTTTAAAAACAGAAAAGAAAATATTCTTATGGCCATCATCGTTTGATGGACAAATAAGACCTCTATATTTTAAAAACCCTTAGCTATAAATGTGAATGAAAGGCAAGAATTCAAAAGACAGAGTTTCTTCCCAATGCTTCCTAATGAATTCTCTTTCATTCATACATCAAACAAAGCGGGAGGGACAGAGCTGGTAAACACACATACACGTAACTCCTTATACTTGTGTGTACAGAGCTACCATTAAGTAGAGACAGCCTCAAACACGAGGTCAGGTTTTGCATGGTGTGTGCCCCCCGCACCCACCATTCATCTCTCAGAAACCTAGGAATGCCTGTCTGAAGCCCGTCTTCATACAGCTACCCTACCCGCCCCCACAAATAATTCTTAATCCAGATGGAGCTGCCTTACACTCAAAGATCTGCCAAGTGACACACAGCCTCCCTGACATTGTGCACACACTGAGTGACACATTTCATTAGCAGACTTCCGTGAGCTGCCCCCACCACCCTCCCCAACTGCAATACTCACATGCCCCTCATGCAATAGGCAGCTAGCCTCAAGCTTCAGAAAAAGAATGAGGTTTAAAGCAGAAAGCTAGAAAAGAAAAAAAAATACAAAAAGACCCACACATACCCTGAAAAAAGACACTGCATTGTGAGAACGATACCCCAAACCTGGATTCATATCCACATTACATTGTTTGAGAAGTTCGATATGGATCCACACTGTTTCTCCATTCCACAGGAATATACCTCCCAGCTGGTGAAAAATTCAACTCCTGTACACTTTAGCGCAATAGAAACCTGACACAGGAAAGAAATAACTTAAAAGCCTTCCTACGTGCCCAAACCCTGCCACCACGTTGCCCTCCACTAAGCTGAAGTCGCACGTCCTCTCCCGCATTCTAACCATCTTTGAGCGCAACACCCAAACATTGGGACAAATCTGCACTCCTTCATCACCACTGAGAACGGACCCAGAAAGCAGGGCAGAAGGCGCCCATACTCATTCCACGTGATATCCACGCAACACAAACTGTCAAGGTATTGCACAAACACACCCCTCACACACAATAACTGAAACACAGGCACAGGCACACATACTCACACATACGTACTGTTCTCTTGAGGCATATATGTGTGTGTGTGTATTTTGCTTGAAGACTGGTGATGCTTTGGATTATGAGGTTTCCATGGTTACCTTCTGCAGTTAGAACTGGGGTAATTGAACTCTTGGGGTTCACCATTCAACAGATGCTGCTTGCTCACTCCTGCACGCTCACTCGCTCACTTGCTTGCTCTATCTGCAATTCAGCAGCATCATTTTTAGTTACAGTTTCAAGTTGAGTATATTGTAATAGAGTCAAACCCTTCCTAGGGCTCTGGCTGTACCTTGGAAAGAGATAACATTCTGACATGAAAAACTCTGACTTCAACAGAGGGGTTACCATAGAAGAGTCTCAGGCTAATTAAGGTCTAGGAGCAGCCATGATCATGTACACCCATCCCCTCTCCTCTATGCAAGACAGACAACCACTCCATAATGGGAAAGAAAAACCGTATTTACTAATTCACAAAAATCTCCGAGAGAATAAAATCTCAGAACAGCATAAGCCCACAGGAACGGGAGCAGGGCTCCAGCACTGCTATCTCCTTTCCACTCCATGTCCCTTCCCAGGGGGCCTCTAAATGGTTATTGCCATAGTCAGTTCAGGCTGCTATAACAGAGTACCATGGACTGGGTGGCTTATAAACAACAGAAATTAATTTCTTACAGCCGTGGAGGCTGGAAGTCTGAGAACAGTGTGCCAGCAAAGACAGGCAACCAACCCTGTTGGCACCTTGATCTCAAACATCTAGCCTCCAGAACTGTGAGGAAATCAATTTCAGTTGTCTAAGCCACCCAATCTGTGGCCCTTTGTTATGGCAGCCCGAGACAACACTGCAGAAGGTATACCAAAGTGAGACCCTGAGGAACGGCTCCCCCGCAGTGCTCCAGGCTCAGGCTCTGGAGTCAGACGCCCAGGCTCGCTGCCAGAGCAGCCACTAACTAAACAACACACGGGCTTGGGCAAGTGATTTAACCTCTCTGTGCCTCAGTTTTCTTGTCTGTATACTGTGGATAATAACAATACCTTTCTCATAGAGTGATTGCAAGGATTAAAGGAGATGCTGCCTGTCAAGAAATCAGTGCCTGGAACATAGAAAATATTCAACAAACAGTATTACAAAAACAAGCCAAGCAATTTTTTTACATAGAGTTGTTTTTGTTTTTTTTAACAGAGTCTCACTCCGTCATCCAGGCTGGAGTGCAGTGGCACAATCTCGGCTCACTGCAACCTCCGCCTCCTGGGTTCAAGCGATTCTCCTGCCTCAGTCTCCTGAGTAGCTGGGACTACAGGCCTGCACCACCACACCTGGCTAATTTTTTTTTATTTTCAGTAGAGATGGGGTTTCACCATGTTGGCCAGGCTGGTCTCGGACTCCTGACCTCAGGTGATCTGCCCTCCTCAGTCTTCCAAAGTGCTGGGATTACAGGCATGAGCCACTGTGCCCAGCCAAGATTTTCTTAAATAGGCTGGAATTGAGTCAGGTGTCTTGGTTGGTCCTGCCTAAAGGCAAGGAAATGGGTGAAATAACTTCCTATGCACCCTCCTAACACTGAAATTACACAGATATCTAAGAACCACCTTCCTACCTTTCAGAGAATTTGCAAATTTTAATCCTTAAAACCCACACATATTGATTATTTTGGAAAAAGTAACCATAGTTTTCCAAAACCATCACAGTCTGTGAACAGCTTTGCCACAGGTGCCCTCACGCCTCCCCCATGGCCCACCTGAGGCTTTTCCAGTTTTCATTTTCCCATCCCTGTTAACACATCATTCCTAACAGATCTCTGACAGGTCTTCACTCCGAGGACAACTGATATGAATCGCTCTTCATTCTGTCCCTGGGGGATGTTTAGAGTAAGGGGAGCGGGAAATGGGAGAGTTCATCTTAGGCACCAGACTAGAACAAGCAGGAATGCATTTCCATTGATCAGGAGGGGATGGGCCTGGATGACAGAGTCCTGGAAAACAGCAGGCAGTGCTCCCAGCAGCCTCTGCCCAAGCCCCGTGGATGCTCTGGTGATGACTCACCAAATGTCCCTTCACTTTCCATTACCGAGGACCACAGGCAGCCTAGTCAGGTGCCTTCCTTGGGCCTTTGATTTGGTTGCTGCTGGGTCTGCTCTGCAATACTTCTATTGCTCTGCCCTCAGGAACCACAGCCGGACACCCAGGCCTATGGTTCTTGGGACTGTGGTCATACCCAGACTTTCATGAGGATGTATTTGAGGAAAAGGCCACGCCAAGGAAATATTTAGTTCCATATCTCCAGGGAACACAGACAATAGTGGTCTGTCCATTCAGAGAGCCTACTGGTATCCAACTTGCCAAGGCCCAGAGCTCTCGAGCCAAGAGCACCTGACTCATCAGAGAAATAAATAAAGGTTATTCTCATCCCAAGCCGATGCTCTGCCCTAGAGCCAAGTCTAACAGCAGGTACAACTAATCAGACAATGTACCGCTTCCTCAGCATGCGCCTACCCTGGTCTCCCAGGTGGACGCCCTAAAAATGTTGTCACATAGAAAGGCAGCCATTTAGAATCTCTCTCTTTCCAAGTCCAGGGAGATAGGGGACAGGAGAGGCAGGGAGAAAAGAGAAAACAATAAAGGCATGGAACCTTTGCACAAAGGAAGTCCTCTTCAGTTGTCAAGGTTAAAGACAAACGCCTTCTTCCGCCCTCACCACACTGAGATATCAATGTCATTGGCATACTTCTGAAGACTACATTTGTGAAGGAAAATACAGAAAAGCACATATATAGGTGAACCTACTTCCTTCTACATCAGAAGCTGGTAGGTTTTGAGGCACCCATTAGCTTCCTCTTCTCAGAAAATATATTAATAGCCCAACTATCATAAGAGGAAGGTTTGGGCATCTCTCCCACCAAAACCTTGCATTTCCCCAGACAAGCTCTGCAGGTATCATTAAGCACTCATTTTGGCTTCATTATTACTTCACTGGCTTTATTGGGTCCACCATCCTCCCCCGTGCATCTGTTATGTTGTTCATTTAACAAAAGATGACAAAAGAGACCCCAATTTCATCAGCCCCAAAATTGCCCTAATTTTACCTCCTTGGGTCCTGAATCCTCCCATTTCCCAGGACTTTGTGTATACAAGCTTTAGTCAGTTTCTACAAAGTCAGCAAGCTTCTAGGCTAGCCAAATAAATTTAATTCTGCAAATAAACTTTCATAAGCATATTTAATCCAAATACTTCAGACCTGAGCTTCCTTCTCTCATCTTTGAGACACAGAGGCCTTCCCACCAGGGAGGCTGGCAGGATCTGCACATCCTCTCTGCACATCTGATGGCCCAGGTCTCTCTGAAGAGCTGATGACCAAGCACTCTCTGTCTGTCTCTCTCTCTCTCTCTCTCTCTCTCTCTCTCTCTCTCTCTCTCTCTATCTATCTCTCATTGTGATAAAATACATATGAGAGAAAACTCACCCTTTTAATGATTTTAAAGTATACAATTCAGTGGTATTAAGTACATTCACATTGTTCAACCATCACACCCTCCGTATCACCACCCTCCCCAACAGAAACTCTGTACCTATTAAACCATAACCCCATTCCCCCTGCCCCCAGCCCCTGGTAACCACCATTCTACTTTCTGTCTCTATGGATTTGACTACTCTCGGTACCTCACGTTAAGTGGAGTCATACAGTATTTGTCATCCCACACACATCCCTTGTGTCTGATTTATTTCACTTACCATAATGTTTTCAAGGTTCATTCATGTTGTAGCATGTGTCAGAATTTCCCTCCTTTTTAAGACTGAATACTAATCCATTATGTATATACCACATTTTGCTCATCCATTCATCTTTCAATGAACATTTGGGTTGTTTCTACCTTTTGGCTAATGTGAATAACGCCATAGTGAACACTGATGCCCTCATGTCTATATGAGTCCCTGCTTTCCATTCTTTTGGGGATATATCCAGAAGTGGAATTGCTGAATTATATGGTAATTCTACTTTTAACTTTTTGAGAAACTGCCAAACTGTTACCACATTCTCTTATAAAAGGATCCTATCTGCAGAGAAACCTTTCCCAGGGACTGTGAATAACAAAACCTGTCACCAAGAATTCCAAATAGACAGCTGGCCCTGGGGACTGCTTGCCTTAATGTCTTCAGTCCTCCCACCCTCCCTGGGCCCACACTCTTTGCTGTGTAACCTGACAGCTCCTCCCACAAGAAGGCAGGTCCCTGGCCTTTGAAGCTGGGCTCAGCCATGTAAGGTGCTTTGGCCCATAGGATGCAGCAGACACGAGAAAGCTGGAGCTTGAAATGTGCTTGCACATTAGGGCCGTCCCGCCTGCCCCTGTGACTCCACTGTGGAAAGGACAAGCCCAGCTTGGCTTACCAGTCCCAGGAGGAGCAGGAGGAACGTGTGAAGAACTACCCCACCACTGCAACCTGAAGAAAAGCTGCCCCTGCTCATCTGCCGGTCCCTGAGAATAAGTGATTGTTGTCTGAAGCCTCTGAGTTTTGGGGTGGTTTGAGTTGATGGCACAGTAACAGGCCCACTTGCTGTTTGATCTAAATATAGGTAAGAATGAGATTTCTGGAGAATGAGATTTTTTGATAAATGGTAGCAAACTCTCATTGGCTTCAGGATATTTTTTCTAACTGAATCTGCCCTCACCTGAATTAAAAGCCAGGCATCCCCCTTGTCTCACAGCTGTCGAGGATTGCCTCAGGGGCCCTCTTGGCCTGTTCTTGGCCTGATATTGTAATCAAGCTTTGTGAGTACTAAACCCAGCCTGTGAAAGTACCTTAGCTCTACATAAAATGGGGTATACCAAACAGAACCAGAAATCAAGTAGCTCATTGGGAAGCTGTGATTAGTGGGCGCACCTGCAGTTCCTAAGACAGGCCCCACAGTTCCTAAGTCGTGGCTCGACGGAGCCATCATCAGTGAAGATCTGATCCTAGCTGGGCAGCTTCTAAAACACAGTTCTGTCCATCCCTCCAAATTAACCAGTCTCAGGGGATGGTTCACATAAGTCAAAGTTTCCAGAGACTGAGAAACTGGAATGCCGGTTTGTTAATTTATTCAGGGAGTTATTCTTTCCGGGGCTTGAAGTAATATGCTCAAATTCTCCAGCCAGCTTACCTCTTCCTGCAAGACCACAGGAGTCCTCAGAAGGCTGCTTGGTGAGCACAGAGGCATAACAAGGGAAGGAGGACAGGGTCAGCACATTCTCCCCAGGCCATGGAAAATCCTAATAAGTGCTCCTAGCCAAAAACAGAGCTTACGATTTAGCCTTTCCACAATGGAGACACATTTCAAAACATCACGTTGTATATCACGAATATAAACAATTTTTATTTGTCAGGTTTTTTTAAAAGACTTTTTTGTAAATAGAGCTCAATTCCAGGGACCAAATATTGTAAGAACTGGCCCTCTCACCAAATCAGTATTGTCTCAATAGAAGTAAAAAATAATAATTTAAGAAATAAGGTACAAAGCATTATACAAATATACCACATTATTCTATCATCATTATTATTTCTATGATTATATGTTTATAACTGCAAGTGTGAGCGGTGCCATGGAGGTGGAAGCATACCAAACTGTCAGTGGAGATTCAGATTCTAATCACAATTTTGCTACCAAATTACTGCATGACCTTAGGAAACTGACTGTGACACTCTGGGCTTTGGTTTTCTCATGTGTAATGTGAGTGAGTTGAACCAGGTGGGCATCAAAGACATCATGACTTGATGAGTACGAGTCCGTGGGCAGCATGGATGATAAGTGTGAGGACTTCAGTGGAGGGAGAAATCAGTGAGGATTATTCACAAGATGGATCAGGAGAAAAGGCCTATGGAACAAAACAAGGCTGATAGCACTCCTGGCAAGGCAATTTAAACAGTATATTCTGTTAGGTCAGGAAACAAAACTGATGGACACAGAAGGTCTAAAAACCATTTGTGACTAGAATAACAATAATGTAACACTAGTTGCTGATCTGGAGACACCCTGCTCAGAAAATTCCTTGGGCTCACAGAACCTTCCGGGAGAAAAAGTCAGTCTGACATTTTGTGTACAAGACGAGAATAAAGTGCCACTCTTACTCAGTGCTGTCTTCTTCATTGATGTTACATTTTAATTTCAATTAAAATCCATGATCATGCCCCAGGATTTAACTTGGCTAAATCCCTAAGCTGTTGAAATAGCCATGTTTACTTTCCTGATAATTCTCATCTTGGCTTTAAACTCCTCGACTTAAGTTGAGATCTTCAGATACACAGGTCCATCATTTACTTACTTCTTTTAAAGCTTTACTCCTAATATTCTGCACTGCAAACTTGGAGCCCTCGACTCGTAAAATTGCTCTGTGACCACCTGCAGTGAAATTTACAGACATAAATTCACAGACCTTATTTTCTACTGCAAACCCAGAGCTCTGAGCTGTCAGCATGTGTTCCTGGTTTCAAGTTCAAACCAATTCTACTCTAATAACATGTCCTATGTTAGGCACTGATCGGTAGATAAATTGTTCAAGAGATGGAATCCAGCCATGAAAATTATTACAGACTGATAGAGAAGACAGGACATGTACATATGAAATTATTAAAGGGCAAAACAGGGGATAACATAGTCCACAAACATTGGGTTCTTGGAGAGACTTTTTAAACGAGATTAGTGACAATCATAAAAGCCTTTATGAAAGAAGTAGGATTTGAAAAAGACCATAACTTAGTGTGAAAGTTACACAAAAGGCAGAAAAGATGGCTGGATCCAAGGACCGAATTTCCCAGGATTCAGGAAACAGCTTCATTTTTGCTCCCTTTTCCCTGTGCTTTTGTAGACACAACATTCTCCTGCTGGAGGTAAGGTAGCCATCTTACTGTCAGACTGAAGGGAAACCTCATATACGGGAGATTTAAGGAGGTGTTGCCTTCTCAACTCTACATCTGCTCTGCAGACTGAGATGCTTGCTGAGCACAGTCCTGCCGGCTCATAGATGGGAGATGTGACACCTGACCCTTCCCTGATTCCATCTAGCTCCATGTGGCTAGCAGTGGCCATAGTGAGGCTCAGAACCTGAGAGATAGAAAATTCTCCTCTGGAGAAGGACTCATCATTAAACAGTGAGCCTTGCCACCAGCCTCGACCCAGAAAAGGCAGGCTTTGCTATAGAGGAGTTGAGAAATCACTGTTGAAGGATTATTATGAAACTAATCCCATCTGGGACTGCTCCAGAAGCTGGACTTCCTCCTGAACTTGACACTTACAGCATTTTTTAAAGTACAGGCTGAGGATCCTTAATCCTAAAATGCAAAATCTAAAATACTGCAAAATCTGAAACTTTTTGAACACTGACATGACACCACAAGTGGAAAATTCTACACCTGACACCTTTGCTTTCCAGAGGCTTAATGTACAGAAACTGCATTTCATGGACAAAATTATTAAAGTCGATTGTATAAAATTACCTTCAGGCTAGATGTATATGAAACATAAATAAATTTCATATTTAAACTTGGGTCCCATCCCCAAGATATCTCATTATGTATATGCAAATATTCCAAAATCTGAAAATATCCAAAATCCAAAACACTTCAGGTCCCAAGCATCTCAGATAATGGACACTCAACATGTACTAAGTGAAGTTCTGCTTCTGGTATAAAAGAGCAAACTCCTGCCAAGCCAAATAGCATCTATAAACTCTTAGGAAATAAATACAACAAAATGTTACCTGAGAACTCTGAGGACTGAACAAAAACAGGCATATTTTAGAGGGAAATACAATTTGAAGCAAGTGGCCAGGCTGGCATGAGTTCCTCGTTTATTGCGGCTTCACCCCGAGAGAAACCACATTTACAGCAACACTGGTGCAGGATGGCTTAAATTCTGGTAGAAGGTCCATCATCCTTCTAACCAGAGGAACCAGGACAACCAAGGCTTCTGGAAAATAAGAGTAAACCTCAGAAAGAAGAGAACAAGAAAAAGAGAATCTCAAATTGTATGTATAAACCTGGCCCAAGTCTCTGACTGACCTCTGAATCACACGTACATGGAACAAACTGAAAGCAGCTGACTACTGTGGCTTCAAGAACCGATCAGAGATCTGAGCCGCTACCTAACAACAGGCACAATAGTTGGCATTCTGAATCTAAATCAAGTTAATTATCTGCTAAAACAAAATGTCAACACTCCTTGGAGAAATATAACAGAATACAGAGTTTTTACAACATAATATTCACAGTGTCTGGGCTATGACCCAAAATGATTCAACAATGATGACTCAGGAAGACATGAGCCATTCTCAAGGGAAAAGATAATCAACAGGCTGCCGACTCTGAGATGACCCAGATGTTAGATTTCCCAGACAAGGAATTTAACGCAGTTTTACACGGCATAACTATACTCAGTGATGTAAAGGAAAATATGCTCGTAATGAATTCAGAGGTAGGGAGTATCTGCAATGAAATAGACAGATTGTTTACATAGAAAGTTTTATAGGAAACTATAAAACATCTAGTAGAATTTATAAACAAACTTAGCAAGGTTGTAAGATACAAGGTCAATACACAAAAAGTAATTGTACTTTTAGATATTAGTAGCAAACAATTAGAAAATAATTGTTTAATAGTAAATGTGGATTTATTAGTAAGTCCCTGGCTAAATTATAGTTACATGGGGGAACGCATAAGAATATGAAAGGTAGTGTGTTAGAGCTATGTGACAATTTCCATGTGATACGACAATTAAAAAACAATCAGGTTGGAAAGAGTATGTGAAGAATAAAATAAGCTCACTGATTGCCTTATGGGAATTTATTGGGAGTAAATGACTATTACTTCAAAATAAATTCAGCAAAAGAAAAGGAAGAGAAAAGAAGCGATTATAGAAAACAAAAGAAACCACCAGACAAAAACCCAAATCCAGCATCTTACGAAATGGAAACAACCAAAGATGTTTGTTCAAAATTCAGAAACAAGACAAGCACTATCTCTCCTTCTATTTAACATTGTGTTTAAACTAAGCAATTAGACAACAGAAGAATCTAGAGGAATAAGAATTGAAAGGACAGAGGTAAAGTCTATTTATATATAATATAATCTCAAAAATTGCAAAGAATCAATAGAAAAAACTGCCACAAATAAGAAAACTTAGTAAAGTAGCAAGAATTAAAATTATTATACACAAAGAAACCCAATTTAAAGTACAATGAAAGAGAAAACCTCATTTGACTGTGGCAAAAATAAAATACCTAGGCCAAAATGTATGTGAGCAAAACTACAAAACAATCTGGAAGAAACAAAAGTAGACTTGAATAAATGAAATGAGATACCATGTCAATTGGAAGACTTACCATCCTAAAGATTCCATTTTTTTATATCTTCTAAGTGTAATGCAATCTCAATAAAAAATCATCAAATAATTTTTTTATCTTGAGTTAGACAAATATAACATAAAGTTCATTTGTGGCCAGGCGCTGTGGCTCACACCTGTAATCCTAGCACTCTGGGAAACTGAGGTGGGCAGATCACGTAAGCTCAGGAGTTCGAGATCAGCCTGGGCAACATGACGAAACCCCATCTCTACTAAAAATACAAAAAAAAAAAAAAAAAAAAAAAAAATTAGCCTGACTTGGCGGCAGGTGCCTATAATCCCAGCTACTGAGGAGGCTGAGGCCTGTGATCACATGAACCTGGGAGACAGAGGTTGCAGTGAGCTGAGATTGTGCCACTGCATGCCAGCCTGGGTGACAAGAGCAAAACTCTGTCTCAAAAAAAAAAAAAAAGTCATTTGTAAAAACAAATAAGCAAGAATTGCCAAGAGAAATCTAAAAATTAAGAACAATGGTTTGAGGTAAGAAAGAGGGGAAGAGCAATCCTGTCAGAATTCAACCCTACCAGAAGCCTCCATTTTAAAATTCATTGGTATTGTCAACATGAACAGAAAATAAAATCTGAAAAACAACCCCATTGTATACAAACATTTAATATATGCTAAAGACAGCATCTCAAAGCAGCAGAGGAAATGCAACCTTTCTAGTAAGTTGTATAACTATATAACCATAAGGAAAAAGATAAGATTAGATCCATTGCTATGCCAGAGGTTGCAATTTTTTGAATTTTTGTATGAGTGAAAAATCAGACCTTGGTGATGAGCTTGAGCAGTAGGATATAACAGCCACGTGCTTAGCATTCCAATAATGAAACACTAGGCATAAATGAGTTAAACTGTACTCCAGAATGAATTCCAAATGGATCTGAGATTTAAATATTCAAAAATGAAACCATACAAGTATTTGAAGAAAACATGGGTGAATTCCTCTATAATCTTGGAGTAGGGGAAACCTTCCTATGACTCAAACCCAGAAGCAATTTTAAAAACTGATAATTTTATTACAGAATTCTTTTTTAACTTTTGCATGGCAAAAAGAAAAAATACATAAAGAAAAAAGACAAATGGCAAAATAGGAAAAACTGTTTGCAATTTATTCATAAACAAAAGGTTACTATTCTTAATATATAGAGACCTTCTAAAAATAGAGAAGAGGCCAAAAACATTTTTATGTAACATGTAATATATAATAAAATATAATATATAAAGATATGAACTCAGAGTTCATAGGAAAAAATGCAAATAGCTCCTAACACTATGAAAAGATGTTCATCCTCGATTGTAATAAGAGAAAAGCAAATTAAAACTATACTGAGATATCATCTCTCGCCAATTAAATTAGTAAAAATCTAATTTCAAAATTACATTCTGCTGGCAAATCTTGTGGAAAGACAAAATGATAGAACCTCCTGGGGACAAGAATTTAACAATATCTAGCAAACTTCTCCGAAAGTAAGACTTCTATAGTCACGTCAAATGAACTCAGAAGCCAGCTTGAACCTAGCCAAGGAAGGGGCAATTTGAGAACCATTAAGGAAAATATAGTTGATCAAAACACATTAAATTAGTTTAAATCTATGAATTCACTATGATGCTTTTTTTTTAAAAAAAGTCATTGATTACCCTTGGAAATCAACTCATTCTTTTAAAAACTGGTAATAAAAAGAAAGAGCCAAGCATTTATTCTACTTTTCCCACACAAACATAAAGGAAAGTCGGTGAAGAAAAGTTTCCCTTTCAGCTGTGTTTCAGCTAATAAACAAACACAGAAATGATAAAACTAGGTTATCCCCATTTTACATTTTCTAATGAATTAAATATAACGAATGATCATTAAGGGCTACTCACATCACAAGCGAACTAGACGTCACATTGCCTCTGATAGAAGGATACGGTTCCACCTATGATGTAGTCTGGCCTCCCCCACATTAAACCTGAATCTGGTCAAACCTCCAGATCTAACTTCCAACTTACAGAGGAGACAGAGGAAATGTGTCAGGCACTCTCACAAGGATTCAATCAACAAAACAATTGTTAGAAACTACTAGACAAATGACTGAGTTTCTTCAAGAATAAAAAACTGTCAAAGACACAAAGGAATAGAATGAGAACCTACAGGCTACAAGAGATTTCAGAAACATATTAACAAATTGTAATGTAGTGCACCTTTGGTTCCTGATGCAGTGTTCAAAAGGAAGAGTTTTTATCTTTTAGAAATACATACTGAAATAATTATAGATTAAATGATATTATGTCTGGGATTTGCTTTAAAAAATCTGGAGAAGAGTGGGAAAACAGGGAAAAGAAATTAGCCATGAGTTGATAATTGTTGCAGCTGAGTGATAGCTACATAGAGATCCATTAGGCTTTCCTTTTATGTAAATGTTTTAAATTCTGCATAATTTTATCAAATGCTATATATAGAAAATGAACTATTCCTCATAGACACATACATACTCAAGGTCTCAGATTGAGCACTTCAGTATAACTTCCAGTGCTGGTTGGGGAGATAGGAATAGGGAGAAGAAAAAATAAAATAATAATACAAGAAAATGACTTTGCAAAGAATGATGATAATTATATTCCAGGAACAGAGGAGGATGAGTAATGCTACTCTCTAAACCCAAAGTCCCCCCCACACCAAATTAAAGAAATAAAACAAATGACTGAAATTAAAAATCATGACTATGCATTCAAAAAGCAATTTGATACTTGAGAGGTTAATGCAGGAAGATCCTTGGAGCCCTGGAGTTGGAGGTTACAGCTGGCTATGATTTCACTATTGCACTCCATCCCAGATTACAAAGGGAGACCCTCATCTCTCTTTTTTGAAAGATAACTTGGGGAGTTTTAAGTAACTACTCAGTAATAGCATAACTGTAATTATTTACCTGAAAGCCTCATGAGTACTATCACTATCTATCAGAGAATAGAATTGGTAAATGTTCTTCTGCCCCATCAAAACTCCATCCCTACACCGTTCCCTTAGGACCCTGAGGCCATAGCTTCTGGATGTGGATTATTCAATTCCTGCTAACATGCTGAATTTTTCTGAATCTATCTCTTCTCTTTCTCTTTTTTTTTTTTTTCTTTTTTCTCTTTTGAGACAGAGTCTCACTGTGTTGCCCAGGCTGGAGTGCATTGATACGATCTTGGTTCACTGCAACCTCCACCTCCTGGGTTTAAGCAACTCTCCTGCTTCAGCATCCTGAGTAGCTGGGATTACAGATGCACGCCACCACACCCGGCTAATTTTTATATTTTTAGCAGAGATGGGTTTTTGCCATGTTGGCCAGGCTGGTCTCAAACTCCTGACCTCAGTTCATCTGCCCACCTTGGCTTCCAAAAATGCTGGTATTACAGGCATGAGTCACGGCGCCTGGTCCACACCCTTCTAACAAACCTGCTCCACAAGTCAAATTTCCAGGAGAAAGTGAAACTATAATTCAATAAACAGTCTAGGATCTGAGGCTGTTCTTTGAATTTTACAAAGATCCAGGAAATTAGAAAGGGAAATCCGGTTCCTCCTAAGGGAGGGGAATCCCATTTTTCCCTAGAATGCAAAATTGAAGCTCAGGGAACTACAATTGAAGGTCGAGCATTAGTGGGACAAAGGCAAACAAAAAGAAAACGGGAGGGAGAAGCAAAAGCTAAAAGCTAGCACAGATAAGGAAAGGCGGGGAGCCTCAAAAGAAGGGAAGACACTCCTCATGACAGAGCTCAGGCCATGGTGCCAAAAATCCCAGTCTTCTCATGAAAGTCTTTCTTGATCTGGGAAACCAGCTTACGGATAATTTTCTTATTACATTTCACAGGTGATTGCTCAGCGATCCGAAGTAGAAGTGGGTTTGGTGGCTTTTAGATATATGTATTTGGCTCTTTCATTATATTCTGATTCAGAACAGCCTTCTCTTTCTCTGTTCTTATCAGCAGGCCCTTCAAGAGCAGAGAATTAAGCCTCCGCGATGTCTGGGTCTGGTCCTATTGGGTCTAGTGCAGTACTTGGAGAAGCAACAGCTGTCACTTCTCCTCCATGTCTTCTGTATGGGAGTCATTCTCAAAATGCTAATAGATGTATTTGCATACTCAGAGCACAGAGTGTTGGGAGAGGCCGAGGCCGTTCTGCTTCCTAACGATTCCCTGTAAAGAGCTATTTTTTTTTTTTTTTTTTTGAGACGGAGTTTCGCTCTTGTTACCCAGGCTGGAGTGCAATGGCGCGATCTCGGCTCACCGCAGCCTCCGCCTCCTGGGTTCAGGCAATTCTCCTGCCTCAGCCTCCCGAGTAAAGAGCTATTTGAGGGTGTGACAAGAAGCACCAATTAAACAGCTCAAGGTGTTGGAAAACAAGAGTTGGCTGGGGTCTGATTGCAGCCCTCTCTATGCGACATGCAACATTGGCATCCTTCTCCCCTTCCCAGCTCCCTCTCGGAAACTAGTCAGGTTCTCATCATTATTAGCTCCTATGTGCCTTGAGCTTTCTTCCCTCTCAAGATCTCTACATTCATCTCCTACTCAACTTCATTTTGGTGTCTGCACCCCATCTAGGCAAATGTGTATGACAAATAAAACTGTGCAACTGTAGACTGCAAAAAAAAAAAAAAAAAAAAAAAAAAAAAACCATGCAATATTTTGGTTGTCTATAACAGAACTTAGCTCATGAGCCCTCATTTCTATCTCTGTAGCAGAAATCATAATCTTTCCAATCAAGGTTACTCAGTCTCTTTTGAATTTATTGATAAACATGGTTAATGTGACATGTACACTCTCCACCTCTTCTCTTTCCCTTCCTGCTGAGGATGTTCTAAATTCCTATGTTAGGAAGAGGTGGGTCATCGATGTTCTGGCTTCTAGGAGAGACATCTGATTGTTGAGCTGTCCTCTGTCCTGGCTAACTCCAGAGAGGGCCATCTCATCTTTTCTGGTCCTCACCATTCATCATCCTGCCATAGCTTCTCACCAGGAGACATGTACATTCTGCAGCCTCCTTGCAGAATCTAACTCCAGGCTCTTAGGACCTCCCAGCTTGTTCCCAGCCCTTTCTGCAGCCATTGCAGGTGCCATGGGAATTCTCTGGATGCTCTCTGCCTCCACCCTACAGAATACAGAACACTCTGTGGGACTCCACAAGGCTGTCCTCAGACCTACCAACCTAGACTTCCCCTGGTCATTGCTACTCTGCAGCCTAAGTGCCATGTTGGGGAAAGACTATTTGGTCTTTGGCCACAGACCAGAAAAAGAGACACAAGTGTCTGCTGTTCTTGGAACTCTTTTCAATCCATTTAGAGTTTCAATCACCCAGCCCCACCCCATCTCCCCTAATTCATCCCAGAGGAATGGGGATTCTGAGCCCCTTGAATGGAAACTCAGGCAACACCCAAGTTCTAGCAATACCCACTCTTAATTCTCCTCTTTTCCCCAGTTGGTCACATGTTTCTTTCCTTTCAGTGGGAAATAAATTATATCATTCTGCTGTCTAAAATCTCAGCTCTCTAGACTTTGGCTCTTGATATTTAAAGCCAAGATTTTTAGAATTAAAAAAAAAAAAGACATTTAAAATCCTCAGCTTATTGTTTATGCTAGGCAAGAAAGAATATTCCATCAAAATGCTTGTTCGTTCCAGCTCCATCCACCTGCCCCCTGAGAGCTATGTAATAAAAGCTACAGTGTACTTGGCATGTGAGGGAGAAGTAAAGAGAAAAGGAAGTATGGTGATAGGAGCAGGGGCTCGAGTTGTAAATACCTATCGCCATCCCCAGAACACCTGTTTGCCCCCTCCCTTCTCATGCTCCAGTCTTGCTCAACCCTGCTTTCTCCCAGGTCTGTCTCTACCATCTGCCCCCGAAGCAAAGACGCTCACCACTGGCAGAACATTGCTGACAGCCCATCTCCTCCCGTGTCTTCCCTGACAACACTGTGGTCCTGGGTGATGGGTCCCTCTTCGTGTTAGTAGCAATCCCCACAGGCCACCTGCCCTCAGCTGTTGACATCCGCACTGGGTGTCTAGACAGGGCTTCTCTGCAAAACCCTCTCGGTGCCTCTGGACTGTAGGCAGGCTGCAGGGTGAACTGTTTGCATGAGGGCCCCAGGCCAGCTGAGAAAAACAGAAAAGAAGGCTTTGGGATTGACAGGCTCTAAGGACCGAACAGTTTTAGGAAGACTTAAGAAACAAGCAAGGAGAGAGCTAGGCTACCCCAATCTGTGGTGAAGATGGAAAGGTAGAAAAGACCCAAGACCTGGAAGGCCATCCCTGGCCTGCTGTTCAAACCCTGCTACTCCCGTCTAACCTCTCACATGCTCATAATGTTTCTGTTTTTATTTTCTATCTTGACGTTAAAATACGGTGTTTAACAAACACTGTTGTATAGCAAATAGAACGATGTTGATGTGCCCCAGTTTTTATAGCTCCTTCCATGTACTTTTGATACTTCCATCATTAACTCCAACGATTCTAATTCTTTGTTCTCTGGGGAAATTGAAATAAAGTACATTTTAAAGTCAGGGAGCACGTGCCTGTGTTTCTTTGCGTCTCCTTACACATTCTTCACAGAGGCAGTGCTCGGTAAGTATTATCTACTTGCTAAATGTTAGAAGAGATATTTGAGTCTTACAAAATAACTTTAGAAGCTTTCTAGGAACTGCCACAAAATATAGACTTATCCCTTAGAGAGCTTTCAAACGGAGGGCGTATTCTCCTCACAAGAGGAGCATCCTCCCCTCCAATATCCACTCTCTTCCTCCAGCCTAAGATTGTCACGAGCATGAGCTATTGCTGCCAACTTTCCCTCAGAGCCCAAGGAAAGAGGTCCTACTGCTTGATCCTCAGTCTGCCATTTCCAGTAATCCCATAATGGCAACACTACAGGAAGCCAACTGTGCACCTGGGGAAGCATTCAGCTGCTCCACGGGGCCCCACAAATTAGATCCTGAATTATCCACGTACAGCCCAGATTCCCTGTCCCACCCACTGATCCATCCCAGGCAATCCCCACCACAGCTAGAAAAAGACCACTCTCAGTCCATGCAGAATGAGGAGAGGAGCCCTGGAGTTCACTGCCAGAAGTTAATATTCTGGGCAAGGAGTACCAGGAAGGCTTAAAGAGAATGGTGTGGTCAGACCAATCGCTTAAAAAGATTTGGCAGCAGATTTGGTTTGTTGTAGTTTGGAAACTCTGTGTGTGTGTGTGTGTGTGTGTGTGTGTATTTAATGAAAGGTGTAGAATATGGAGTTAGACTTACCCACTTAACAGCTTCATGATTCTGAATAAATCATTTAATATATACCTCTATGCTCACATCTGATTGAAAATGATGGTGTTGGTGGTCATAATGATGACAATATTAACAATAATACCAGCTCTATCTACCTCATAGTGCCATTAAATTAGCCATGGAAAGCAGTTTTGTAACTATAAAGCACTATAAAGATATAAAATATTACCATTATTACTCCAATTTCTGACACAATCCTGGGATATTTTATTGAAACTGAACCAAAATCTAAATGTTTGTAACTTTCACCAATAACATTATCTGAAAGCATAGACACAAGCCTAATTCTTCTTCCACATGACACTCCTTTAAGTATTGGGAAATAGTCCCAATGACATTCCCAAGCTTCTTTCCAGGTTAATGGTGGTTAGTAGTCTTTGTCCTCCCAACCTCACGCCATGTGTCATAGCCTGCCATGTCTTGTGACCTTACTAAGCTCCTGTGAAGGCTCCTTTGGCTTCCCCAGGTTTCTGGGTTGCTGAGATAAAGGCTGAAGAGTGCTGCCCATCTCAGACAACTCTGTACCAGCTGCAACCTGTGCTCAATGCCAGGTCACAGTTCTACCCTTGACTCCACACCTCCCACCCCTAAACCAGCTGGCTCTCCTGCTCTTTCTTATTATAGACCAATTAAAACGGGCCTTGAACAGCACACACAGACACACACACACACACAAGAAATTTATACCCTCAAACATGAACACCAGCAAGATCTCATTTCAGCCAATGGAAAGCATATGAATTAGAATGAAAGAGGAATCATTTATGCATTCAATTTATGTAGTTTGTTTCCTCCAAAATGCTCAGGGCACTGTACTGGGAAATGTTAATCAATTAACATATGACAGGGCTCAGCTTCTCAGGGATTTGCAAATGTCATTTCACTCTCTTGACTCAGCTCTCCCTCTGTTTCAATGCAATCGTTTCTTGTCTGCTGTGTACCCGTGGTGCCCTCTGATACGGAGGATGAGTGGAGAATGCTAAGCTGGAGCAGAATCACAGATGGAGCCAAAGGAAAATTTAGACAATCCAACTCATGCCTTCATTTTAAAGACAAGACATCTTTGGCCCTAAGAAACAACTTTCTTAAGGTCACAGCTAGTGAGGAACAGCACTAGGTACTTTTTTTTACTCTCTCTTATCTGGAAAGCAGAATAAAAATTATGCAAGTCTGGTCAGTATTCCTGAGAGAGCTAGAACTTGACGCAACAGGACGTTTCTGCACAGTTATCTTAGCCTTGGCCATAAAATATCTCCAAGTTTCCCAGAGAAGAGCAACTATAATGGTTAGGTAATACAAGGACCAACTGAAGTTGATCAGATAACTCAGCCAGCTAGGTTAGTTCTATCAGTAATTATTTAAAAGGCTGGGACAAAACAATGATTTTCATGTTTTACAGTTAAGTGTTGAGGAGGAAATATAACTCGAGTGGCATAAGGGAAGATAATGGGCAGCAGGGATGAACAAAATGAAATCAAGAAAGAAAAAATTAAGGTTGTGTATCATGAGATACTCAAGACTCCCGTAAGGAACCCCAGTTATTTTATATATGTATAATAATCCTTGTTTTGTTTTGGCTGTAAAATGAGCCTTTAATGATTTTTTTTTCTTCTTCAGCTTTTGTGATTATTTATAATATATACAGAGAGAGAGAGAGAGAAATGATGTTCGAATACTCCTACATTCATAAAAACCCCTCCCTGAAAACCTGTTCCTTTTTAATTAATACCAAAAGCAATTAAATCATGGTGTGCTTCCATTACCTGCCAAGTTTTGTTATTTTTAAAATACAGGAACACAGCTTCAGGTTCTATTATTTTGTCCACACACAGCCTTTCAAAGGTGGTTGCCTTGATTTCTCCATATATGAACTTTCAGCCAGGCAGTTAGAAAAAAAAAAAAACACCCCTGCTTTGAGATGACTTGCTTTTGTCTGATAAGACTCTCCTTTAAGGGGTACCAATCTGTTTGCCCTTTACCCAAGGCCCTCTCCAGAGGGAGTGAGAAAAAGACCAAAGAGATGTTGTGTGCAAGGTCACCATCCCACTGCCATGCGCACATAAACCAGCCTTGATCGTGGCTCCAGCTGCCCTCCAATAGGCTTTTCTTCCTTTTGGACATTTAGGAATTAAATAGGCATGTATGACTTCCTGGAAAATACTCTCTTTGTTCTGCTAGGAGAAGTAGCTCCCCAAATCATGGTGTGAGGGGAGCGTATTCTTGACTTTGGGTAGACTCATGCCATCGTTAGCAGATTCCCAAAAACCTGCTCTAACAAACAGAGCTAAACAGACCTTGAGGGTGATCCTCAAATACTGGGCCAGGAGAGGCCTCAAGGCATTCAACACCTTCCCCACCTGCAAGAATTTTCAAATGACATAAGCCAGTATGTCTAGAGGGTTTTTTAAAAAGGGAAATATCTGGTGTTCAGTGATTAATATTTATAACAAAGAGTATATAACTTTTCTAGATTAAAACTAGCTAACATCATCTCCCTCAAGCAAAGAGACCTATTTTGACAAGCTGACATTTATTATTAGTACTTGAATAAGCACCTTCATTATACAAGAGCACTGAAAGAGGTGCTATGGGGGACACAAAAAAGTATGAGCCAATCCTCGCCTTGAGAATTTTATAATTTATTGGAGATACAATACAAATACATGTGAAAAGAAAAACACCAAAGGCAGTGAATGAAGAATGTGTTAATGTCAAGCGAGGGCATCAGCAGCAAACTCTGGAATACTCACCTGTGCCGGTGAGGAGGCCCATCTGTCCTAGAGACCAAGAAAACACCCAAAGCCCAAGGGAGAAAAAGCAACTAAAACTTTATCTTAGTGTCAGGAAAGATCAAATACAGCCATGGGGTTGATATACACTGTGTCTCCTGTTACTGACAACAAACCTATACTCACTTCACCCACACCCCAGAACCAAATTACCTCCCAGAGGTTGCTCAGAGGCTGCCCATGATCAGCCACTTGCCTTGGGAAGTACAGACAGATAGAGAAGCCAGTGTAGCAAGGACCATCCTTCCCCTCATAGGGCTGCGTTAAGTGCTGTGTTTCAATGTTTGCCAAGGGCAACTGAAGATGTTTTCCCTCTTGGAATTTATTTCTCTTCCTCCCTCTGCTCTAAGAGTGGCTCAAATATGAATCAGAAGTGGGGCCTCTGGAAGTCACTCTCTTTACCCACCCAGCCAAAGTTTCTGGTTCCTATTAGCTTTGCCTCTCTCCACTTAGAGGGCACTGGGGTGTAATGGGATTTGTTATAGAGTACAGAATTGTAGAATCAAACAACCCAAGTGTCTTTCAGATACTGAAATCCTTCCACAACATCTTCCCCAATTGTTCATCAAATTTATCCAGTGATGGAGAACTCACTGCCTCAACAGACAAGCTATTCCAACTTGGAACTGTTCTGATTGTTGAAAAGTGCTCCTTCACTTGGATTTCCCTGATACTTCCTTGAGTTGCTCTTAGTTATAACTCTTGGGTCCAGCCAGATTCAATCTAATATTTAAAGACAATTCTCAAGTCCTTTTGAGTCCTCACTTCTGTGAAAGCAACATACAGACTTGCTTCAGCCATTCCAGATATCGCTTGGTTTCAAATCTTTCATTCTCTTAGTGTTTTAAAATATCAATTTGTGGCCAGGTGTGGTGGCTCACGCCTGTAATTCTAGCACTGTGGGAGGCCAAGCCAGGTGGATTATCTGAGGTCAAGAGTTTGAGACCAGCCTGGCCAACATGGCGAAACCCCATCTCTATTAAAAATAGAAAAATTAGGTGGGCGCAGTGGCAGGTGCCTGTAATCCCAGCTACTTGGAAGACTGAGGCAGGAGAATCACTTGAACCCGAGAGGCGGAGGTTGCAGTGAGCCAATATCACACCACTGCACTCCAGCCTGGGCAACAGAGCCAGACTCCATTGCAAAAAAAAAAAAAAAATCAATTTGTCTACATCTCTCTTAAAACCTGATATCTACAGATGAATAAAAGACTGTAGATGTAAACTGGCCAATGTAAAGTAAAATAGAAACTCATTTCCGATACTTAGATACTATACTTTTATTAAACAGTCTAAGGCTGCATTCAACTCGATGTGTGGCCACATGGCATGGTATGTGCTTACTGCAGACTAAAAACCTTTCGCTGAAAGGGCTTCCTACTTACTGATGAAATAATTGATTTTCATTTATTATACCTGCCCCACACCACCAGGCATTATCCCAGAAACTATGTAAGAAACTGATATCTTTCATGCTCTTTTCATCCTTTCTACTTGAGCCCCAACTATAGATTCAAACGACTGTCTCAAAACTCTAAGAAAAGAAATACTGTTTCTGACCAAGAAATCTCCATGGAAAGACGTTGAGAATGTCAACGTGGAATTCTGTAATATAAGAATAAAGGCTGCAGCAGCCCCAGAGGACTCCAACACTGTTCCTGATTTCCATCCTGCATCCTCCCTTCTTGTAACCCTAAGCCAATCAGAAAGCCCAGGGGAGAGGCCCTGCAGGACGAATGAACTTCCCTGGTAACCAAAGGAGAAGAGAGGAAACCTTCATTCAACCAGTCACTTATTTTAGTCCTGTGTGATCATTAGACTGTAAGACACTGAATGCACGGACCATGTCCTATTAAGCATCATAAGATATTGACTGAATAAGTGAATGAACAAATGCTACAACTTTGTATTTCTCTCAGTGTCTTAAATTATGTCTGGGAGAGAAAAGATGTTCAGTTACTAGTTTAACAGATTAACTCAGTGGTTATAGTCCCAAAATGTTATTACAGGTTTTTGTGGAGAGGATCAACTGTAGAGCTTGTTATAAAAATAAAATGTAAGCATAAAACTGATTTAAAAATTGTATCACTATCAAAAACAAATTTTAAAATAAGCTCACATGAAAGTTGAGGAAAGGAATAGAAAACAGGGCAAAAATTTCCATCACTTCACTGCAGAAGAACCTCCTACAGCTCCCACTTCAATTGCTGCATCAAATCCACATGCCTCCTCCCAGGCTTAAAGACATTTATTATTGGGGGTCCTCCCTTTATCCCATAATATCTCCCAAAGTCCAACTTCCACCTTGTTTGGGTTAGCCTGAACACCAATGATATTGCCCAAGAGATTTCTGTGGTCCAAAAGATCTTGCTCCTCTTCTTTAGCAGGCTTCACTTAGCCTATCTTTCAAGACAACACTCAAAAAACCTGTTCTATAAAGTCTTCTCTACCTAATACCATCCCACATTGACTATCCTTTTTTTTTTTTTTCAGGTAACATACAAACAATCTTCAAGGGAGTAGGTTGCTTATCTTTTTTACTAAAGAAGGTCACTTTGCAGCAGTGAAAAATTAGCAAAATTGTGAATTATTATGATGATTTTTCAATGTATATTTGTCTTGCCTTCCCAAGGGCTGGAGCAGTAGTCTAACCTTATTTTGTATTTCTTTAAAATGCAAGATAAAACAGTTAAATACGTGCTGATAAATGAATGAACGAATAATACATTTCGGCATGTGAGTCTTCCTCCTGTTGGAGCTGTCCAAGGTTCTGGTGAAGAGGCTAAGGATAAGTTTAGGCACAACCAGAGAAGCAAGTGACGTAAGACAAATTTTGCTGACCCTCAACCCTGAAAGAGTTCATCAACTGGTTATCATAATGACCATGAAATACCTTGCTTTCCCTGTCACCCTCCCATACATAGTCTTCTCTACTTCAAACACCTAAATCATCATTTCATCATGTCAACTCCCTGCTCAAAAACCTGTATGTCAGGGCTCCCTATTGCCTGCAGTAACAATTAAACTGAGCAGCCCTAACAGAATAGAAAGTAAGAGTTTCATCATTTAGATACTAAAGCACATCCTAGAAGAGTGGCTAACACCGTTGAAAAAATCTCTGTGAGTAATGAGATATTTCTGATGAATGTGTGCTATGGCCTGAATTGTGTCCCCTAAAAATTCATGTGTTGAAGCCCTAATGCCCAATGTGATGATTTTTAAAGAGGTGATCTTTGGGAGATAATCAGATTCAGATAATGTCATGAGGGTAGAGTCCTCATGACAGGATTAGTGCCCTCTTAAGAAAAGATACCAGAGAGCTCTTGCTCTCTCTCTCTCGCTCGCTCTCTCTCTTCTCTCCTTCTCTCCCTCTCTGCCTCTCTTTTGCAGACATGTAATGGCATAGTGAGAAGGCAGCCATCTCCAAGCCAAAAAAGAAGCCGTCACTAGAACCTAACCATTCTGGTAGCCTGATCTTGGACTTCTAGTCTCCAGAACCATTCGAAGATAAATTTCTGTTGCTTAAGCACTCAGTCTACGGTATTTGTTATGGCAGCTCAAGCAGACTAAGAAAAAAATGACCCTCATTAACTATATGAAGGCACAAACATGCATATACCTGATCACATAACTCAAGCACACATATTGATAAATACTGCTCTATAGTGTTGCTTCTACCCATGAACAAATAACTTAGTTTGTTTAAGTTAGCCCTGCTAACTTAAACAAATAAAAATCTAGACAAAACAACTATCTTCAGAGATTGAACTACAAGCAATGTAGGAGTATGAACCCTGAGAAAAATGAAATAAATAGGGTAAGTTCTATGTTCACTTTGACTGTCTGCCTAGATGCAATTTCCAGATTTCATCACAGGGAGGAGGAATCCAAACAAATCCTGGTACTCTTGTCAAGTTGAAGAGACAGAGATTGAGGTTTGAGAAGATCAAAGCAGTCAAAACTTTCAGGGTAGAATACCAAAAATGAGTGAGTTATATGGAGAAAGGGCTCCAGATATCTGCATAAGGATCCCCTCAAGTCTTTGCCTGAAAACTAATCTGTACATGCATATGGTGAAGCCTCACAATGCTGAGAAAGAACAATAGGCAAAGAGCTGTAAGTCAAGAAATTTCAGAACTCCAACAGATGTGAAAATCATTTGAGCTTCCATCAGCCAAAGTGGACAGAACCCAAAGCATTCACGAAGAATTCTTTAGAGACACCAGAAGTGTCATAGCTTGGTAATGTTGCAAACAAGCCCTAGAATAAGATATACTCCACACCTACCCTAAAAAAAAACTTTAAAACAAGCCTCAAAATCAATCTTCAAGTAATTTAACTGTCTGCCAAAAAAAAGCCAATCACTCTTTAAAGGAATACAACAAAATCAAGCAGTCAACAAACTAAATTCATAACATTTACCTTCTAATACAAATAGTTATTAGGTATGCAAAAGCACAGAAAATGGTGATCCAAAACCTCAAGGAAAATCAGTCAATGAACACACACTAAAAATGATGGATTAAATGAGGAATTTGCAGTGCAGACAAGATGTAAAACAACAAATCATAAATGTTGCAACTACGTCTAAGTATTTAAAAGAAAACAAGAACATTTGAGGAGAGATATAAGTAAAACAATATGAATTACCCGGAGATTTCAAACACATTATTTGAAATGGACAGTTCATTGGATAAGATTAAGAGAAGACTGAACATTGCAGAGGAAAAGATCAATTAACTTGAAGACGCAAGAGTAGAAATGATCCTAATTAAGTACAAAAAGAGAAATTTTTTAAAAGACAAAAACAAAATACCAGCACCTTATTAACCATTAGGACAATATCAAGTTGTCTAACATAACAAGAAGTTTTAGGGGGAGGGCAAAAACAAATTTGAAGATATAATAGATGAAAATTGTCCAGATTTTATAAAAATTGTAAATCCACAGATCAGACACTAAACAGTCTAAGCACATAGTTTAAGAAATCTAAACACACATAAACCTCACTAGGATACCTCATAATCAAATTTTTGAAAACCAGTGACAAGGAGAACCAGACAGAAAAAAGATAAACAATACAGACAAACAAAGGTAAAAATTTTTTAATTTTTGTGGGAACGTCATAGGTGCATATGTTTACAGAGTACATGACGTGTCTTGATACAAGCATGCAATGTGAAATAAGCACATCATGGAGAATGGGGTATCCATCTGCTCAAGCATTTATCCTTTGAATTACAAACAATCCAATTACACTGTTATCTTAAAATGTGCAATTCAGTTACTGCTGACTACAATCTCCCTGTTGTGCTATCAGATACTAGCTCTTATTCATTTTTCTATTTTTTGTACCCACTAACCATTCTCACTTACCCTCTACAGCCCACCACTACCCTTCCCAGCCTCTAGTTAACCATCCTTCTACTCTCTGTGTCCATGAGTTCAATTGTTTTGATTTTTAGATCCCACAAGTGAGAACATGTGAAGTTTGTCTTTCTGTGCTTGCCTTATTTCACTTAACATAATGATCTCCAGTTCCATCAATGTAGCTGCAAATTACAGGATCTCATTCTTTTTATGGCTGAATAGTACTCCATTTTGTATACGTACCACATTTTCTTCAACTATTCATCTGTCAATGGACACTTAGGTTGCTTCCAAATCTTAGCTAATGTAAACAGTGCTGCAACAAACATAGGAGTGCAGATACCTCTTCAATATACAAATTTCCTTTCTTTGGGGTGTATACCCAGCCATGGGATTGCTAGATCATATGGTAGCTCCATCTTTAGTTTTTTGAGGAGCCTCCAAACTGTTCTCCATAATGGTTGTACTAATTTTCCTTCCCACCAATAGTGTGCAAGGGTTTCCTTTTCTCCACATCCTCGTCAGCATTTGCTGTTGCCTGTTTTGAATAAAAGCCATTTAACTGGGATACAGTGATATTTCATTGTAGTTTTGGTTTGCATTTCTCTGACAATCAGTGATGCTGACCACCTTTTTATATGCCTATTTGCCATTTGTATGTCTTCTTTTGAGAAATGGCTGAATTTTTTGCTCAACATTTTGATTGGATTATCAGATTTTTTCCCTATGGAGTTGTTTGAGCTCCTTTTATATATTCTTGTTACTAATCCCTTGTCAGATGGATAGTTTGCAAATACTGTCTCCCATTCTGTGGGTTGTGTCTCCACTTTGTTAATTGTATCCTTTGCTGTGCTGAAGCTTTTTAACTTTATGTGATCCCATTTTTCCATTTTTGCTCTGGTTTCCTGTGCTTGCGAGATATTGCTCAAGAAATGTTTGCCCAGACCAGTGTCCAATGTCCTGGAGATTTTCCCCAATGTTACATTATAGTAGTTTCATAGTTTAAGGTCTTAGATTTAAGTCTTTAATCCATTTTGATTTAATTTTTATATATGGGTGAGAGACAGGAGTCTAGTTTCATTCTTCTGCATATGAATATCCAGGTTTCCAAGAGCCATTTATTGAAGAGACTGTCTTTTCTCCAATGTATATTCTTGGCAACAAAGGTAAGATTTATACAGACTTCTTATCAGAAACAATGCAAGCCAGATGACAATAGAATGCCATCTTTTGGGAGCTCAATACTTTTTTTTTTTTTTTAAATATTTATCATTTATTTTTATTTTTTATTTTTTATTTTTTATTTTTTATTTTTTTATTGCATTTTAGGTTTTGGGGTACATGTGAAAAACATGCAAAGTTGTTGCATAGGTGCATTCATGGCAGTGTGATTTGCTGCCTCCCTCCCCCTCACCCATATCTGGCATTTCTCCCCATGCTATCCCTCCCCAACTCCCCCCCTCCACTGTCCCCCCCCACTCCCCCACAACAGACCCCCGTGTATAGTGCTCCCCTCCCTGTGTCCATGTGTTCTCCTTGTTCAACACCCTCCTATGAGTGAGAACATGTGGTGTTTGGTTTTGTGTTCTTGTGTCAGTTTGCTGAGAATGATGGTTTCCAGGTTCATCCATGTCCCTACAAAGGACGCGAACTCCTCATTTTTAATGGCTGCATAATATTCCATGGTGTATATGTGCCACATTTTTCCTGTCCAGTCTATCATCGATGGGCATTTGGGTTGGTTCCAGGTCTTTGCTATTGTAAACTGTGCTGCAATGAACATTCGTGTTTTATGGTTTTTTTTTAAATTGACAAATTAAAAATTATATACATTTATGGTGTACAGCATATCTTAATGTATACCTTGTAGAAGAACTGAGTCAAGCTAGTTAACATATCCATTACCTCACATGTTTATCATTTTTTGTGGTGAGAACATTTAAAATCTACTCTCTTAGCAACTTTCAAATATACAATAGATTGTTATTAACCATAATCACCATGTTACACAATAGTTCTCATAAACTTGTTCCTCCTGTCTAACTGAAATTTTATATGCTTTGATTCATACAGACTTATCAGAAACAATGCAAGTCAGAGAACAATTAAATGATATTTTAAGGTGATAAAAAGGGAATAAATTTTTCAACCTAGAATTTAAAATCCACTGTAAATACCAAAGTGAAATAAAAAAATGAAGTCTGGATAAATATTTTTCAAAGATTGAGAAAACTAGTTGCCAGAAGACCTTCATTACAAGAAATGTAAACTTATTCAGGAAGAAAGAAAATAATACCATATGGAAACTTGAAACTACCCAAGGATGAAGAAAGTTGAAAAAGGTAAATATGAAGATATATGTAAAAATCACTTTTTCTCATATTTTACCTTTTTTAAAGCTATTTTTTAAAAAACTAACAACAATGTATTGTGGGGTTAATAACATACGTAGAAATACATTTTATGACAACAATAACACAGTGAGATGCCATCTCTAAAAAAAAAAAAAAAAAACCACTAAAATTTAGCCAGGCATGATGGTGTACATCTATAGTCCTAATTACTTAAGAGGCTAAGGTGGGAGGACTGCTCAAGCCCAGGAGCCAAGATTACAGTGAGCTATGATTGTGTTACTGCATTCCAGCCTAGGAAACAGAGTATTTTTAGAGACTCTGTCTCTAAAAATAAAGAAATAAAAATAGAAACAAAGCAAAGGACAGGAGAAACACAGAAATTATATTAATGTTTTGATATTGCATATGAAGCAGCATAAAAGTGTTCAAAGGTAGACTGTCTTAAGTTAAACATGCACATTGTAAACTGTAGGACAAATATCACACACACACACACACACACACACAAGTAAGCTAATGGGGGAGAAAATAGAATACCACAAAACAACCAAGAAAAGGTAGGAAAAAGAGAAAAATAATGAACAAAGAACAGATGAAAACAAATTTGAAGATTTAGACCCAACTATATCAATTATTATATTAAATGCAAGTGGTCTAAACAGTCTCATTAAAAGGCAGAAATTGTCAGTCAAATAAAAAATTGGAACCCAAAAGCATGTGCTGTCTACAAGAAATCAACACTAAATATAAAGTCAAAGATAAGGTAAAACTAAAAAGATTAAAAGATATATATGATACAAACACTAATCAAAAGAAACCTGGAGTATCTATGTTAATATCAGAACAAAGAATAAAACCCAGGATAAAGTGGCACATTTCATAATAATAAAAGGATCACTTGCTCAAAAAGATATAATAGCTTTCAGTGTGTATGTACATAACAGTTTTAAAGTACAGGAAGCAACAACATACAGAAATAAAAGGGGAAATAGATAAATCCATAATTAGCATTAGAGGTTTCAACACTCCTCTCTTAGTAATTGATTGAAGTAGACTAAAAATTCAACAAAAATACAGAATACTATCAATCATCTTGAGCTAATTGATATTTATAGAACATATCACCCCACTCAGTATTTTATACTCAGAGAACTTACAGTGTACCCTGACCATAAGAGAATGAAATCAGAAGTTGACAACATAAAGTTATCTGAATCTCAAAATATGCTGTAATTAAATTCTTCTAAATAATTAAGAGGTTAAATAAAAATCATAAACTTTGAAATATATTGAACTGAATGACAAAGAAAACACATACATCAGAATACATAGCATGCAACTAAAGCAGTTCTCATTGGAAATTTAATAGCTTTAAACACTGATATTAGAGAAGAATAAAAGTTCACAATAAATTATCTAAATTTTCACCTTACAAAAACTAGAAAAAATAGTAAATTAAAACCAAATGAAGCAGAAAAATGAAATTGTAAAAAAGCAGAAAACAATGACATATAAATGGATAAAAGTAGAAAAAGTCAATGAAAAAAGTTGCAATCGCATTTTAAAAAATAAACTATCTGAGGAGAATTTAAATAAAATATGTGGAAAACCTCTACACTGAAAAATACAAAACATTATTATGTAAATTAAAGTAGACCTAAATAATTAGACAGATATACCATGTTTATGGATTAGAAAATTTAATGTTGTTAAAATGTTATTTCTCCCCTAAATTGATCTGTGGATTCAATGGGACACTTATGGAAATATCAACAGACTTTTTCATAGAACTTGACTTAAACATGTATATGGAAGTTGATTTAAAAATGTATATGGAATTTCAAAGAACTTAGACAAAATAATTTTGCAAAAGAAGAGTAACATTGAAAAACTTACACTACTTGATTTTGAGACTTACTATAAAGCTACAGCAATCAAGAGAGTACAGTATCAAGAGAGGATACACATGTAGACCAATGAAATTGAAGTGAGTGTCCAGGAATAGATTAACACATATATGTTCAATTGTCACTTTTGACAACAGTGCCAAGGGAATCTAATGGGGAAAAGATTGCTGTTTCAATAAATGCTGCTGAAACAGCTGGCTATTCGTATAGAAAAGAATGAACTTCAACCCTTTTTTCACATCATTAAAAAAACTAATTTGATACAGGCCATAGACTTAAATGTAAAAGCGAAAACTATAAAATTTCTAGTAGAAAACATAGGAGAAAATCTTTGTGACCTTGGGGTAAATAAATATTTCTTAAGATGAATACAAAAATCATGAACTATAAAAGGAAAATTTGGTAAATTGATCTTCATAAAAAAATTAAAACTTCTGCTCTTCAAAAGACAACTGTATCTCTCTGAAGAAAATTATAAGACTATACTGAAAAGAGTAAAAGAAAACTTAAAAGTATGAAGGCATCAATTAATAAATTTAGGGTATATCCGATCAATATCTTAATGAAGCATTTATTAACATATTTATTATAGTTTATATAGAAATAAAAATGCAAGAGAATAGCTTTAAAACTGTTCAAAAAGGAAGTATTATGAGGAAGGCATATTTTAGAAGATATCAAAAACATCTAAAATAAATATAGTAAGAAATGTCAGCACAGATCACTCCACAGCATGAGAGAGTCTACAATCAGGCCAGTAAATCTCTGTCTAGACCTCTTAGGTTTGGAAGTGATCCTATCCCTAATCCAACTTTACATGCCTAAGGATTATAGGCAGCATAGTTTTTAATAACAAGTATCAAAACAATCTTGGTGCCCATCAAATGAAATTAAACATATGAATCTATTAAAAACAATGAAGTAGACTGCACATATTCTGCCCTGGAAAAACATTCACAGTATATTGTTAGATTTTTTAAAAAACCAAGCTGCAGAACAATTTGTATATTATGTTGCCATTTTAAAAATAAGCAATAACGGAAAAATTCCAAAAAAGACATCATTATGAAAATGAAAAGGCAATACGTACCAGAAAATATTAATAGTACGTATGTGTGACAAAAGACTGATATCCAGAATATTTAGAGCATGTCTCCAACCCAATATGAGACAACCAACCAACCCTAAAAATGGCAACACACTTGAATAGAGACTTCACAAAATAGGATATACAAATCTCAAGCACAGGAAAAGGTGTTTATCATTAGTCATAAAGAACATGTAAATTAAAACCACAATGAGATACTACCTGTACTTTGGCATACCCACTAGAATGCCAAAAACTTTAAAAACTGACCATATTGGCTGTAAGAATGTGTAGCAACTGGAATTTTTATATCTGACTGAGGTTATATAAAATGTTGGAACTTCTTTGGAAATAGTTTAGCAGCTTCTTAAAGAGTTAAACATACTCTTATCATATGACCCACAATTCCACTGTTAGATATTTATCCAAGAAAAAGGAAAACATATTGCCACAGAAAGAGTTATATACAAATGACTATAGCAGTTCTATTTATAGTAGTTCAAAACTGGAAACAACCTAAATGTTCAATAACGAATGAATAGCAAATTTTGGTATATCCATGCAATGGGATATTATTCAGTAATTTATTAAAGCCACATTCTACATATAAAAATAAATAAATCTTGAAAACACATCATCCTAATACCAAAACTGGGCAGAGACGTAACTAAAAGAGAAAACTTCAGGCCAATATCCATGATGAACATCGACATAAAAATCTTCAATAAAATACTGGCAAACAGAATGCAACAGTAAATCAAAAAGCTTATTCATCATGATCAAGTAGGCTTCATCCCAGGGATGCAAGGCTGGTTCAACATACACAAGTCTATAAATGTAATCCATCACATAAACAGAACCAAAGACAAAAACCACATGATTATCTCAATAGATGTAAAGGCCTTCAACAAAATTCAGTGGCCCTTTATGTTGAAAACCCTCAATAAACCAGGTATCAATGGTACATATCACAAAATAATAAAAGCTATTTACCACAAACCCACAGCCAATATCATACTCAATGGGCAAAAAACAAAGCATTCCGTTTGAAATCTGGCACTAGACAAGGATGCCCTCTCTCACCACTCCTATTCAATATAGTATTGGAAGTTCTAGCCAGAGCAATCAGGCAATAAAAAGAAATAAAGGGTATTCAATTAGGAAAAGAGGAAGCCAAATTGTCTCTATTTGCAGACGACATGATTGTATATTTAGAAGACCCCATTGTCTCAGCCCAAAATCTCCTGAAACTGATAAGCAACTTCAGCAAAGTCTCAGGATACAAAATTAATGTGCAGAAATCACAAGCATTTCTATACACCAATAACAGACAAACAGAGAGCCAAATCAAAAGTGAATTCCCATTCACAATTGCAACAAAGAGAATAAAATACCTAGGAATATAACTAACAAAGGATATAAAGGACCTCTTCAAGGAGAACTACAAATCACTGCTCAATGAAATAAGAGGGGACACATTCCCAAACATGCTCATGGTTGGGAAGAATCAACATCATGAAAATGGCCATACTGCCCAAAGTAATTTATAGATTCAATGCTAGCCCCATCAAGCTACCAATGACTTTCTTCACAGAACTGGAAAAAAAACACTTCAAACTTCATATGGAACTAAAAGAGAGCCCGCATAGCCAAAGCAATCCTAAGCAAAAAGAACAAAGCTGGAGGCATCACACTACCTGACTTCAAACTATACTACAAGGCTATAGTAATAAAAACAGCATGGTACTGGTAACAAAACAGAAATGTAGACTAATGGAACAGAACAGAGGCCTTGGAGGCAATGCCACACATCTGATCTTTGACAAATCTGACAAAAACAAGCAATGGGGAATTCCCTGTTTAATAAATGGTGTTGGGAAAACTGGCTAGCCATGTGCAGAAAGCAGAAATTGGACCACTTCCTGACACCTTACACTAAAATTAACTCCAGATGGACTAAAGATCTAAACATAAGACCTAACACCATAAAAACCCTAGAAGAAAACCTAGGCAAAACCATTCAGTACATAGGCATAGGCAAGGACTTCATGGCTAAAACACCAAAAGCAATGGCAACAAAAGCCAAAATAGACAAATGGGATCTAATCAAACTCCAGAGCTTCTGTACAGCAAAGGAAACAATCATTAGAGCAAACCAGCAACCAACAGAATGGGAAAAAATTTTTGCAATCTACCCATCTGACAAAGGGCTAATATTCAGAATCTACAAAGAACTAGAACAGATTTACAAGAATAAAACAAACCCATTCAAAAGTGGGTGAAGGATATGAACAGACACTTTACAAAAGAAGATATTGATGAGGCCAACAAACATATTTAAAAAATGCTGGTCATTAGAGAAATGCAAATCAAAACCACATTGAGATACCATCTCATGCCAGTTAGAATGGAGATCATTAAAAAATCTGGAGACAACAGATGCTGGAGAGGATGTGGAGAAATAGGAACACTTTTACACTGCCGGTGGGAGTGTGAATTAGTTCAACCATTGTGGAAGACAGTGTGGCAATTCCTCAAGGACCTAGAAATAGAAATACCATTTGACCCAGCAATCCCATTACTGGGTATATACCCAAAGAATTATAAATTGTTCTATAATAAAGACACATGCACACATATGTTCACTGTAGCACTGTTTACAATAGCAAAGACCTGGAACCAATCCAAATGTCCATCATTGATAGACTGGATTAAAAAAATGTGGCACATATACACCATGGAATACTACACAGCCATAAAAAACTATGAGTTTGTGTCCCTTATAGGGACATGGATGAATCTGGAAACCATCATTCTCAGCAAACTGACACAAGAACAGAAAACCAAACACTGCATTTTCTCACTCATAGGCAGGTGTTGAACAATTAGAACTCATGGACACAGGGAGGGGAGTATCACACACCGAGGTCAGTAGAGGATGGCTAGGGGAGGGACAGAGTGGGGTGGGGAGGATGGGGAGGGATAATGAGGGGAGAAATACCAGATATAGGTGTTGGGGAGATGAAGGCAGCAAACCACCTTTCCATGTATGTACCTATGCAACAATCTTGCATGATCTGCACATGTACCCCAGAACCTAAAGTACAATAAAAAAAAAAGCACTATGCTGACCAAAAGAAGCCAATCTCATAAGAACCCTTACTATCTGATTCCATTTATATGAAATTCTCTAAGAGGCTATTCTATGTTATATTTTTTGACGTAGGATCATGGGTGGCGGGGTATTGAGTGCAAAGAAATATGAGGGAACATTTTAGGATCACAAAAATATTTTATATCTTGACTGTCATGGTGTTTTCTCAGGTGTATACATTTGTGAAAATATATCAAACTGTACACTTATAATGAATGCACTTTATTTTATGCAAATTATACCTCAATAAAGTTGTTTAAAAAAAACACCAGTCTGAAGAACAAACCAAGACCTTCTGAGACTTGCATTCAGGATCCTTCATAACTTATCCCCCTATTTTTTTCATCCTTATTTCTCATATGCCCCAGATTAAATAACCCTCAGATTCAAACAAATTGACCTATGACATATCCTCCCCAAATAAGATTATTCACCCACTCCTACTCTGTTTCCTGGGCCTCTACATACACCCCCTTCATTCTGCAGAGCCCAGGTTTATGACCACTCCTTCCACAAATCCTTCCTCTCGCATGTCCTGATTTTTCTAGCCTTTGTTATTTGTACTGCTTTTGCTTACTTATTCATTTATTTATTTATACTTTAAGTTCTGGGGTATATGCGCAGAACGTGCAGGTTTGTTACATAGGTATAGACGTGCCATGCTGGTTTGCTGCATCCATCTCCCTGTCATCTACATATTTAGGTTGTACTTTATGTATTTTCTGCGTGTTCCTCTCATCTCTCAAGTTAGGCTGTCACCCTTTGATATACAGCCAACTCCCATTATTCCCAGTAGTTACATTCTATAAAGTTGCTGGGAACACTGAATTAATGAATACTGAACCATTGCTCCTGGGGGAAATATAGGGTTAGATTTCTGGGAGCCTCTGGTCACAACATTTTCAGTGACCAATCAATCCCTAACCTTGTTTTATGTATGTTTCTGTTTTAAAGACTCCTTATTGGATATACATTGTTGATTCATTGAACTCATGGCTAACGGCACTCTAACTCATGCCTGAAACATAGCTCACTTAACACACGCATTTTCTCCACAATGCGTATCACAGCCTCCAAGAGCTTAGGAACGTTAAAGCACACTTCAACAGCGTGCTTGGGGGCCATTTCAAACAATGAAACCATCAATGAAAAGCACAAAAACGCTAGAAACAAAAAAAGACACTAAAGGGACACATCACAAAAGGGACACTTATTTAGGGTAAGAGAAGTGAAACAGAAAGGCACAGCATTGCCTTGTGCAGCCTCACCTGGGAACCAAGCTGGTGGCACTGGGCAACCCACATTTTTCACCATTCTGTGTACGTCCATGGATGGCCAGGAAAGTGGCATGAGTATTGATTTGGGGGTCACAAACAAATTTTAGCAGGTAGGCCAATTCATAAATACAGGATCTGTTAAAAATGAAGGTCATCTCTCCTTGACAACATCTAGTGTAATGCAAGACTGTTAGCAGGCATTCAGTAAGTATTACTCTAGATAACTGGAAGGACAAATAAAAGAAGAAACTAACTCATGGCTTCATTTAAATCTCTACCAAGAATGTGTATTCAAAATTAATTTTACAAAGCATGTTCAGGCTGGGAGACAAGCTCCCCAGAAGTAAGTTTTTAATATGCTTACAGAGACAAGTGGGAGGTCATAACTAGGAAAAAGTCTCCTAGAACCATCTGCTAATTACAGCATCCATTTTTAAAAGGGGGTTTCTTTTCTTTATTAGCAACCTGAAATTTCCTTACTTCTGTCTGAGCAAAGGGTATAAAAAGAAATTGATGGTTATGTTTTTAAAAGCAAAGAGATAGTTGCCATTTTACTTCTTGAAGAGAAAACAGAGAGACAATACATGGGATTTAATTCACCCCATTAGAAATTTCTAGGAATAATCCAGAAAGGAAGCAATCAAGGGGAAAAAAATAAGAGCACCAAGAAGTATTTTAAGTTATAATGCCCAGTGTTGGCAGACATGTGGGAAAATGAGCATGCCTGTATACTACTAACGGGAGTATAAATGGATACAAGTTTTCTACAGGGGGATTAGTAACATGTATTAAGCGACTTGAAAACACCCATGTCCTTTAATCCAGTGATTCCACCCCTAGGAATTTATCCTAAGGAAATAATTCAAGATGCAAACTAGGATTTACATGCAATAATGTGCATAACATGGCAGTGCTATAGAAATAGACAGATCCTGAAACAAGCCAAATGTCTACGGAGGGATTGTTAAATAAATAAATTATGATGCACCTGACAGCTCAGGTGTCATGCTGTCCTTCTTCCCCCCCCATCCCCACCCTTTATCTTCAAGGTCACCTTCCTCTATTATGTGAGAAATGAGACTGTTTTACCCTAAAGATACTCAAGGTGCTTATGCTGCCATTTCCAGTTCCACTGCGGACCATCGTTCATTTTGTAGGTGGGCTCCATGTAGAACTCCTAGATACAGCCGTCTCCAAGGACACCACGGAGGCTGGATTTAGAGCCAGCTATGCTTCCTTTTACTGACCTTTTACTTTATTCTTCATATATTTAGCCATAGACTGTGAATGTAGCAGGTCTTTTTTTTAACCAAAAGCTTGGGTTAATTGAAGAAAGTCGTAAGTAGGAAGAGAGAGCCCAAAGCTATATGCTGTATGGAGTTTCTCCAGCCTACGGGATAAGCAAGCTAAAGCTTAAGTTCTTCATGGAACTCCCATGGATGGGAGGAAGGTTTCTTTCATTGATACATCCCATTTCTTATCTCTGCTCCCCAATCCCCATGTCTTTCCTCTTTTCTAACCACCTCCTTTGAATTTCCACACAAGTTTTGAAAAGCCCTCTTCCAATCTATAACAGAGGATCTCCCTCTCTGAGTAGCACATGACCCTTAATTTGAAGTATCCATTCTAGAATAAGATCCTGTTTTTCAAGGAAGGGAGGAAAGGAAGGGAAGGAGGAAGAGAGACCTCAGCAGAATAGTCAACAATGACTTTCACAATGCAATCTGGAGGAAATGGGCAAAGGTCAGTAGTTGGCAATTCAAGGCCCACAGAGAAAAACAGGGTAAATATGGACATCATAAATTATCTGGTCGGTCTGTCTTTCTCTCTCTCTCTCTTTCTCTCTCTCTCTCTCTCTCTCTCTCTCTCTCGACAAGGTGTTGCTTGCTCAGGCTGGAATGCAATGGTGCAATCATGGCTCACTGCAGCTCTATCTCCTAGGCTCTAATAATCCTCCTGCCTCCTGCCTCCTGCCTCCTGCCTCGGCCTCCCAAGTAGCTGAGACTACAGGTGCACACCACCACAACTGGCTAATTTTTTAAATTTTGCTATATTGCCCAAGCTGGTCTTGAACTCCTGGACTCAAGCACTCTTCCTTCCTTGGTCTCCCAAAGTGCTGAGATAACAGGCATGAGCCACTGTGCCCACCCAGTGATTGTCTGGGCACTTTTGTGATTCCCACTCCAGCAATTCGTCTCTTTTGCGATTCCTACTTCAGTAACAATTGGCAAATAAGCCTCCTTGTTCTCCTAACTTTCCAGCAAGAAACTGTTGAGCTAAGTGCACAGCATCCCAAGAACAAACAACCATTCTCTGAAATAATAGTCTAAGAACATATCTCTCAACCTGATTGCACATTAAAACTATCTGAAGTGCTTTTCAAAAATTCCAATGCTCAGGCCCCAACTCATAGATTCTGATTTAATTGGTCTGGTGAAAACACTCAAGTCAAGCTCTGAAAATTATATACAGTGATTGAAAACATTCTTGAATAAATACTTTGGGACCTGTTCTGGAAAAGCTTGCTCTGGAATCTAGAATATAGATAGCCCCTCTTAACAAGAGCTCAAAGAACATTGGTTCAGCAAGATTTTTAAGTTATCACAGCCCAAAAAGAAAAATTTTAAGTTTCTGTGCTCAAATAAACTTTAGAAAAATCTAAACTCTGACAGAAGATAAATATTGATTTGCTGTAGAGGTGTCAGAGGTCTTGATGTGTCAATATGCATCATGACTTTCCAGGAGGGGGTTATATGTATAGAATGCAGCATTTTCTGAACTTATTTGACCACAAAAGCTTTGTTTTCTTTTTGTTTTATAGGATGACTCTAGGAATAGCTAAGAAATATAGCTTGAGAAATATGATATATATCGTTTGTAGTATATTCTTTTTGTCAACCAATTCAATACATCTACAACCATCTAATCTTCGACAAATCTGACAAAAACAAGAAATGGGGAAAGGACTCCCTATTTAATAAATGCTGTTAGGAAAACTGGCTAGCCATAAGCAAAAAACTGAAACTGGCCCCCTTCCTTACACCTCATACAAAAATTAACTCAAGATGGATTAAAGACTTAAACATAAGACCTAAAACCATAAAACCCATAGAAGAAAACCTAGGAAATACCATTCAGGACATAGGCATGGTCAAGGACTTCGTGACTAAAACACGAAAAGCAATGGCAACAAAAGCCAAAAGTGAAAATGGGATCTAATTAACTAAAGAGCTTCTGCACAGCCAAAGAAACTATCATCAGAATGAACAGGCGACCTGGAAGAAATGGGAGAAAATTTTTGCCATCTATTCCTCTGACAAAGGGCTAACATACAGAATCTATAAAGAACTTAAACAAATTTACGAGAAAAAACAACCCCATCAAAAAGTGTACCAAGAATATGAACAGACGCTTCTCAAAAGAAGACATTTATGCAACCAACAAACATATGAAGAAATGCTCATCATCACTGATCATTAGAGAAATGCAAATCAAAACCACAATGAGATACCATCTCACGCCAGTTAGAACGGCGATCATTAAAAAATCAGGAAACAACAGATGCTGGAGAGGATGTGGAGAAATAGGAACACTTTTACACTGTTGGTAGGAGTGTAAATTAGTTCAACCATTGTGGAAGACAGTGTGGTGATTCCTCAAGGATCTAGAACCAGAAACGCCATTTGACCCAGCAATCTTATTACTGGGTATATACCTAAAGAAGTATAAATCATTCTACTATAAAGACACACGCAGACCTATGTTTATCTCAGCACTGTTCACAACAGCAAAGACTTGAAACCAACCCAAATGCCCATCAATTATAGACTGGATAAAGAAAATGTGGCACATATACACCATGGAATACTATGTAGCCATAAGAAAGGATGAGTTCATGTCCTTTGCAGGGACATGAATGAGGCTGGAAACCATCATTCTCAGCAAACTAACACAGGAACAGAACACCAAATACAGCCTGTTTTCACTCATAAGTGGGAGTTGAACAATGAGAACACATGGACACAGGGAGGGGAACATCACTCACAGGGGCCTGTCAGCAGGTGGGGGGCTAGGGGAGGGAGAGCATTAGGAGAAATACCCAATATAGATGAGGGGTTGATGGGTGTAGAAAACCACCACGGCATGTGTTTACCTATGTAACAAACCTGCATGTTCTGCACATGTATCTCAGAACTTAAGGTATAATTAAAAAAAATTTTTTTTTTTTTTTTGGGACGGAGTTTCGCTCATTACCCAGGCTGGAGTGCAATGGCATGATCTCGGCTCACCGCAACCTCCGCCTCCTGGGTTCAGGCAATTCTCCTGCCTCAGCCGCCTGAGTAGCTGGGATTACAGGCACGCGCCACCATGCCCAGCTAATTTTTTGTATTAGTAGAGATGGGGTTTCACCATGTTGACCAGGATGGTCTCGATCTCTTGACCTCGTGATCCACCCGCCTCGGCCTCCCAAAGTGCTGGGATTACAGGCTTGAGCCACCGCGCCTGGCCAATAAAAAAATTTTTTAACGAGGTTGACTGCAAAGACAAGGTTTATGTTTCTCAATGGAAAACTATAAACCACTCTTATGGGCTATTAGATTCTAATCTTTATTGTCTTTTAGCTACTTGTATCTCTTTGTAAACTGGTTCCTACCATCTTGTTAATTTTGTCAGTAATTAACAGTTACTTTTTCTCTCACCCTTCTTACTTGGCATCACTGAGAACTAAAACTGCCACTTCCCCAAAATCCTGTAACAAAAGCTTGCTGACTTCACAAAAACACCAAAAGTTATTCTTAAAGAAATGTTCAAAAAAGCAAATTATCCACATTGTATTAACCATGTCTTCGGCTTAATCTTTGAGTTTCATTTCTCTATATAGTGAGCAAACCTCTTAAATGTTAGATAAGCAGATATATTCTTTGATACTCTTCCCATTAAAAAGTCAAGTCTATATCCCTTCCCCTTGGATATGAATGGAACTGTGACTCCTCCAACCTAGAGTACTCTGAAGGCTGGGCCATAGGGCCGTGCAGCTTTTCCTCGGTTGCTGGAACACTTGCACTAGGAGCTCTGAGCTACCATGTACATAAGAAATCTGACTACCCTGGGGACCCAGGCCCAGGGAGAGCTAGGTATTTGGAGGCATTCCAGTCTACAATCCCAGCTGAGCTCAGTCTTCCAGTTATCCAGAAATGAGCGTGAAGAACCACCAAATATTTCTAGAACCCTACCTTTCAAGTCACTCCCAGTTATTATATCTTCTTGGCTGAGGCACCAGACTTCCTGAAACAGAAACAAGTCATCCCCACTGTGCCCTGTTAAACTGCTGGTTCACAGAGTCTGCGAGCATAATAAATTTCAGGGCGGTTTATTAGGCAGCAGTAGATAACCAGGGCATACTCTAAAATAGGTTTTAAAAACATATCAAGCCTCAACAATTTTAGTGAAGTACACTGAATGCCATTTGTAAAAAGAGGAGAAAAGACTGAATAACGAGCCTGACAATAGTTCCATCGGCCAGTAATGTCTGCAGCACTAATAGCCAACATGTACTGAGCATTTAGTGTGGCCAGGTGCAGGCTAAGGGCCTTACACTTATTTTCTCACGGGAATTATAGAAAAAGAAGCTATCGGATTGCGTGTCATTCTTGGAGCCAGTTCCTTATGCTTCTCACTGCTCCTGCGCATGTCACACTATGTGCCTCCGTTTATTCATCTGTAAAGTGGGATAATATTAGTTCCTTCCTTAGGAAATTATTTCAAGGATTAAGTGAATTAATGTGTGTAAAGCACTTAGAACAGTGCCACCAAGGAAGAAAGGAAAAGGAGCACAGGATGGGTATGAGAAGAAAGTTTCTGTCGTTTCAGCAGCAGTGCTTCCTCTGGCCTCAGCAGGCCTGTGTCTGCCACCTTCACATCCCAGTTTACAGCATAGTGCCTGGCTCACAGCAGGCTCTCTGTAAGTGGCAGCTGGATGCTGAGTTTCTGTCCATGGTTTCATTCCCCACCCCAACTAATCCTAGTTAATACCTCCATCTGTGGAAACTGGGTCTTTGAAAGAAAAAACGATCCGTGGAATGTCCACTGGTAGGAGCCTCCTGCTCCCCACTGCCTATTTTGCCCTTCATTGTCCTTCCCTGCCTGTCCCATGCCCTGCTTTCTCCAGCTAGCCTTGGCCCTTTGTTCAGATTGGCATGATGATCACCCTCACCAACCCCTGCTGGTCACTGGGCCTTTTCACCTGCCCCTCCAGGGAACTGAGCTGGTACACAGGAAACAAACTCCCGCTGGTGAGCACATCTCTAGCTCGGGCTCATGGGCACTAGGACCTCCTGTAAGGAGACCAAGCTGCTGAAATAGGCTGTGGGATACGGTTTTCCCACTTTCAGATAAGGAAACTGAGGCTCAGGTGATTGGGTGGTCCAGTATTACTCAGGCAGCAAGCAATGATGCCAAGACTTGTGCCCAGGACTGTCTGACTACAAACTAGAATTCTTCACATTGCGGTATCATTCCCCTCTTCCACACCTCGCCTACCTGATTCCTCTTCACTCAACTTGCCATGTGCCAATCTGGCTCATTCCTTCTAGGAATTCATCTTCCTGCCTTGGTTGTAAGGAGCAGCCCTAAAACCAAGAACTTGCAATCTATGAACATCTACCCACCCCACAAACGTCCTCATGCTCTTCCATCCTCTGAAAGCCCACCCCACACACACACACACACACACACACACACACACACTCTCTACTTCTGTTTGTTGGCTTTTTTTCCAGTTGTCACAATGTTTTTTTTAATCCTACCAAGTGGACTGCGGGTGGGGAAGTCAAATAGTTACTATATTTACATGGCGAATGGATTTAGGTGATAATAAAGGCAGATGTTGCTATAGCGACTAACATTCTAGGATCCCGTATACATCTTTTTGCCTTGGTGCAAAGTGCACTGAGTTATAGCTAACATCTTCCCGAACGGTCAGTGCAGAGCAGGGCACACTGACCACTGTGGTCAAGTCAGAGTTGCTCACACATGTGGGACTCCTTAGCCGCCAAAGCGTTGCTGCAGCTCCCGGCTCCAGGTAGACCTGGACAACTGCTCAGCCTCAGGGAAAGCCGTCCAGAGGCTGCCCTGTCTGTCTCCTGTGCAAACTCTCCCTTACTCACCCTTTCTTTCCCTCTTCTTCACGCCGGTTCTAAATTATGCTAACTGGTAAGAACGGCCTGGGTTGTTTCCTGAACACCACCTTGAGATACAAGGGTAGGGTGTCTTCTCTGACAATAACCAGGTGAGAGGGAGGCTCACCCTGTGTGCGCTAGCGGGGACAGCCCAGGACCCTTCCCCTAGGACTCCTTCCCTGCTTGTGGAGGGTTCCTGCCTGAGGATCTCCCACCCCTCCTCCTCATTCCAGGTACCCAGAACTGCACCATGTGCTCCCTCACTCACCCAACCAAAGCCAGCCATCGGCACATCACACAAAGGGGGAAAGATAACTGGAATTTTAGTACAGGGTGTGGTTCCAGCCTCAGCTCTGCCACCTAGGAGCTACACAACCCCCCAGAATCTCAGTCCCTTCCCCTGCGAGACAAGACTGCACCCATGGAAAAAGTGCTAACCATGTCAATCTATTCACGAATCGGTGAAATTGACCACATATGGCAAATTCACTTCCCATGGATATTCTGCCTTTTTTCACAAAATAGGAGCCTAAACCAAAAGAATAAATTCCAGGTGCTCAACCTGCCAGACATTATGCTAAGTTAAATTAGCCAGATAAGAAAGACAAATACCCTATGATCTCACTTATGTGTGAAATCTAAGGAAGTTGAATTTGTAGAAGCAGAGGATAGAACAGTGGTTGCCAGGGGCTGGGGGTGGAGAAAACAGGGCAGTGTTGGCGAAAGGGTACAAACCTGCAAGTTCTAAAATGAGTAAACTCTGAGGATCTAATGTACGGCAGGGGTGGTGATGGCTGTTTTAATCATTTGGTTGTGATAATCACTACACAATATATGTATAGCAAATTATTACTATGTGCACCTTGAATATACACAATCTTTATTTGTCAATTAGTCTAAAATTTTTTTAATAAAAATTTAAAAAGAAAATTACTTCCAGAAAAATAGTAACGTCTAAATTGTAGAAACTTAGGCATCAGTTAACAGTGGAAGATATTCTCTGATAGCAATGGGCTCCTGTAACAACCATCTACACACACGGCTGTCACCTGCCCACCCTGAAGCAACTGCGTGCTCATGAGCTCAGAGTTTGGTAAAGGAGGGAGGCAGGAAAGAGACTGTAGACACACATTGTGATGGACATCATGGGGTGGTGGGGGGAGGTGTGTTCTGAGGCGGGACAAAACCAGAGGGAAATACCAGGTATGTAAACTTAGGCAAGCTACTCAATCTCTGAGCCTCAGTTTCCATATCTGTGAATTGGACACAACGCCTGTCTCATGGGGTTGTTTCTGCTATATGATCTTAACTACTCCACACTTTGGATCATCACTATTTCTAATGGTTCCCAAACATCTTACATCTCAATACCCAGCCCACACCTCTTCTTTGAGCCCTTCATCTATATGTCAAGGCACCAGCTGGCAGCTATGTGTCCCTCAGACACTTCAAACTCAATATATCCCCAGCTGAGCTCATCATTGCCCCTGTAAGTGTTTGCCTTCCCCATGTTCTCTATCTGGATCAGTAGTGCCATCTTTTATTCTTGCCTCTCCTTACACACCCATGAGACCAACCGACCACTCGGTTCTGTGGACTTTACCTCCCCAATAGTTCTGGGTGCCTTCTCTCCAATCCTGAAATAGTTGCTCTGGCCTGACCCTCAGTGTCTCTAACCTTCAATGGGGCTTCTTCTCCCAAGTCTTGCCCCATAATCTCATCCTCCTCTCGCACTCTAGAGAGGACCTTTTTTACTTTTTCTTTTTCTTTTCTTTTCTTTTGTTTTTGAGACAGGGTCTCACCGGGTGCCCCAGCTGGAGTGCAGTGGTGCCATCATAGCTCACTGCAGTCTTGACTTCCTGGGCTCAAATGATCCTCCCACTTCAGCCTCCCAAGTAACTGAGAACACAGGCGCAGGCCAACATGCCCAGCTATTTTTTATATTTTTTGTAAAAACAGGGTCTCCCCATGTTGCTCAGGCTGGTCTCAAATCCTAGACTCCAGCGATCCTCTCACCCTAAACTCCCAAAGTGCTGGGATTACGGGCGTGAGTCACCGTGCCCAGTCAAGAAGTCCTTTTAAATGCAGAGGTGATCGTGCTGCTCTCCATCAAACTCCTCCTCTATGAGGCTCTTCAGAATGCAGCCCCCCACCACCTTCCCAGCCTCACTAGCCTCCACCACCCACAGTCCTCACTCCACGCTCACAGACCTGCTTACAATCCCCTGCAAATCTGTGGCACTCCTCACCTTTGTGCCTTTGTGGAGTTGTGTCCACTCTACTTGAAATGCCTACTCTCCCCACATCTCCCTCCTACACCTTCCCCCACTTTCCCTATCCATTCACAACCAGGCAGTGCCTCCTCCTGGAAGCCTCCTCTGACTTCCCAGGGCTGGGCTTCTTAAAAGCCATGTGCAGAGCACTCTTGTGGCACTCACCACCCAGTCGTCTGTGCATGTGCTCATTTCATCCGCCAGACTTCAAGCTCCCCTGCAGCACAGACTAACCACAGCTTACTCATACATGTACCTCTAGTTCCTAGCACAGTGCCTGGCCCCTGGCAAGTGCTCCAAATATGTCTGATGAAAATGTAAATGAATGAAATGTTTGGAAGAAAACCTTCCTCTTAACATTGAACTGAACCCCGTGGATTTTCTAGCACCAACTGAACCAAGCACAGGCAATAGTGCTAAACGTGATGGCTGCCTCCAGACTGGAGCCGTGAAGGTCAGTGTTGTGTGTCAGCTTAACTAGGCTACCGTATCCAGTTATTCAAGCAACACCAGGGTGTGTGTTACTATGAGGGTACCTTGCAGATGTGGTCAACGTCTACAGTCAGCTGACTTTAAGAGAAGAGTATTATCCTCAATCATCTCGGTGTACATAGTCCAATCCATTGCAAGCTGAAGGACTGAGCAGAACTGAGGCTTCCCTGGGAAAAAGAAATTTTGCCTGTGGTTGGCAGCTTCAGCTCCTATGTGAGAGTTTCCAGCCTGCCCTTCCCGACAGCTTGCCCTGTGGCTTTCACTTGCCTAGCCAGCCCCACAATTGTGTAACTCAATGCCCTGCAATAAATCCTACCGGTTCCATTTTTCTGGTAGAACCCTGATGGTTATACCAGCCTTCAAAGCCCTGCCAGAGCCCTGCACCGAACAGACACTTACCTTTTGACCAAAGCTCTTCCGGAGAGGAGCACACTTAGGGCTCTTTGGGTGTTGCCAGTTTATAGTAGCTCTGCAGCATCCTGGAGAAGCAGGTGGGTGGTGACAATCATGCCCCTTGTACTCCAGGAGTGGCTCAGCGCAGGGGTCAATGTCTTGTACAATATGGCACAGTAGGACTGATCATCAGTATCCTGCCTCCCAGTCTGGGCTCCCCAGAAAACCAAGTCTGAGGCATCACTAATTTGTGTTGAAGAGAAGAAAGGGCTACTGTAAATTATTAAACTTGGACAATTAACAAGTAAACAAACATGTAATTGCAAGCCAGAGCCCTGGCTAACCCAATGTTCTCTTCTCATTTAATTTGACATGAGTCGTTTAGTTTTAATTAGGACAATGCGTCACAGTATATTAGTAGGAGTCCTGTAGTATGTGTTGTGGAAATAATGAAGGCTTAGCAACGAGACCTGTTTCAGTGCTCCGCTATTAAACCTTCACTGAGAAAGGAGGTGACGCTGCCAGGCTCTTTGTGGAAGTGACTGGGTTTGGAAATTAGCCCTGTTAGAAAGAGCTAGGTGAGACAGAGCCTGGCAAAGCCCCCAGGAATGCTCAGCTCACGGACCTGAGCACCAAGCCGATTGGTGAACCTCACGACTACCCGGCTCTGCAGATCCCAGCAAGGCCTGGAATATGCCCCACCTCTCACCCTCACCACCAGCGGCCAACAGGGCAAGACAGTGCAGCCCAGGCAGTCCCCAGAGGGAGAACGGCCCCGCTCGGATCCTACTTGCTCACACTGGGACTCCACTAACCTGAGCCTTCCTCGGTAGATCATTTGGCCCCTCATAGGAGCAGAATCGAGATTCGTGCCTGTCTCACTGGTGGGATGAAAACTGAGCCTCTGTGGCTTTCTTCTGGCTTCTCAGGTGTCTGCAGTCAGGTCGATTCATCATGAAATCGGTCCATTCGTGCTCAGAAGGCAAATAGCAAATGTGTGCCTCTCACTCCATTTCAGTTTGAATTCCACAACTCTAGCCTTGCCCCTCTCCTAAAGAATCTCTGTCAATTAAACCTTAGCAGAGAAGCAGTCCCATGTTTGTCCTCTCTCTGTTATTTGCAGTTTTAGCCTTTCTCATTTGTGGACAAGAAGGCTGTCTTTCAAAGCAGTTGCAGGTATTACTGAATAAGTAGAACATATTCGTCTAAGAGGGATACAATTATTCCTTTCCCCGAAGTCACCACCAGGTTATAAGGAGGACACTGAACTGGGAGACACAAGGGATGCATTCTAGGCCAGCCCTTCCACACAGCCACCTCTAAAATCATAAGTCACTCACTTCTCTGAGCCTCAGTTTTCCTCTTGTAAAATGAAAGTCGTTAAGCCAAGCCATTTTTCTGCCTCAAGTTTCTGAGATGGCAGAGGAGTAAAAGCTGATTTTCCTCAGGTCACCTCTTTTCTACTGAACCACTACCCCTGTCTTGGATCTCTTTCCCTCTTCCTCTCCATATCTGCTCTCCTTTCTCTCTTGTTTCTCCCCCTTCCCTCCCTCCCCTCCCCTTCCCTCCTCCTCTCCCCCTCCCTCCCCCATCTCCTACCCCCTCAGAATTCAATAGATCACCACCAAGGCAGACACTGTATAAATCTGTACTTCCACAATTCTGCAGCCCCATTTCCTGGTACCTAAGTTGCTTGTCCAGGGGAAATAGTCCCAGGAGCATTCAGCATGATAAGGGGTAGGATCGTTGGGGGGGGCATTGGCTACTATAAAAGGAAGGCTTAAAAGAGTCTTCGGGCCTCCAGAAGGTGAAAAAAAAAAAGAAAACCTCGGTGCTTTGAACCAAATCTGGAGGCTTAGGCAGTGCATAGGGTCGGGGGAGGTACACATCCCCTTGTGTTTTGTGAACTAAGCTAACTTAATTCCACTATACGCATGGCATGAGCTCAGTGTCATTAACAAGACACCATCGACAAGGAACTTGGGGTACAGAGCGGGAGAGGGATGTGACAGAAGAGAACTACAACACAGAGAATCAGCAGTGGATGTGCGGGGGCACAGGAAGAACCAAGGTCCACTTTGAGGGGCTAGAGCAGACTTCTTGGAGGGGCGGCTTCTCAGTCTCTCAGCAGCATCGAGGCAGGTGACTACTGCCTCCTCCTGAAACACTTCCTTCACTTCTTTATCCTCCTTCATCCACTCTTCCTTACCTCCTTTGCTGGCAGCTCATCCTCCACACCTTTGTGTGTGGGAACGCTCCAGCCCTCAATCCTCACACCTCTTCTCTTTTCTGTCATTCACTCCCTCGAGGAGCTCATCATGTCTTGGCTTTAAACACCACTTGCAACCAGAAATCACCACATTTGCATTTCCAGCTCTGACCTGTTCTTCTAGCCGTAGCTCAACACGTCGCCTTCAAGGTCTAATGGGAATCTTTAACTAAATACAACCAAAACTGAACGCTTGAGTTCCACCCTCTTCTCTCAGAAAAACTGCATCTCCCTCAGTCTTCCCATTCCAGGTCAAATCTCTGGAGTTCTTCTTGAGTTCTCTTTTCCTCTCATGCCAACATCCAACCAGTCAGCAAAGCTTGTGTTATCTCCACCTGAAAACTAAGACCCTAATTTATCACTCTCACCTCCTCCATTGCTCTCACCTTGGTCTAAGCCACCAGCTTCTCCCTCTGAGACTCTTGTATCTGCCTCCTAATCAATCTCCTTGCTCCCCTAAAATCAGAACCATCCTTTAAAACGTAAGCCAGATCACGGCCGTCATGGCTCAAAACCTCAGTGGTTTCCTGTGTCACTCAGAAATAAAATCTAAACTTTCTCCCATCACCCAGAAAAACCTTGGTGTAATCTGGGCCTTGCCTCTCTGGCCCTGCTTCCTACCATTTCTCCACCAGCTCACTCAGCTCTGGCCATGGTGGCCTTATTACTGTTCCTTGAATGTGCCAAAAACCATTCTCCCGCCTGCCGCTAAGGTCTTCTCTCAATCTGGACCATCTTTCTTCCTCATTGCAATACCTGCCTGACTTTTTTTTTTGAGACAGGATCTCACTCTGTTGCCCAGGCTGGAGTGCAGTGGTGCAGTCTTGGCTCACTGAAACCTCCACCTCCTGGATTCAAGCGATTCTCCCACCTCAGCCTCCCCAGTAGCTGGGACTATAGGCATATGCCACCACACCTGGCTAATTTTTGTATTTTTTGGTAGCAAATAGCAATGGAGTTTCACCATGTTGGCCATGCTGGTCTCAAACTCCTGATCTCAGGTAATCCACCTGCCTTGGCCTCCCAAAGTGCTGGGATTACAGGTGTGAGCCACCATGCCCAGCACCAGCTTGACTTTCTCCCTCACTTCAAACATTATGTCCTCAGAGGAGGCCTCTGCAGCACAGGTCCTTTTGCCTATTATATTTGAGGGTCCTGGCAAGAAATGGCTGGAACATTCAGCTATGATCTTTGGAGAGATCTTTCCATGAAGGATCTACTCAAGGAGGAAAGCAAGAAGAGATTTTGAGGCCCCGCAAAACTGGCCACACTAGGAAGCCAATACCATTGTTAGTCCTGCAAGAGGAGAAACTGGTGTTACCCAAGCCCCTCTGAGAGTCAGAGCCGTGGAAGTGGGGATGCTTGATGGCACTGTGGCCCAAGGAAAACAACCACTGCAGAACTGTGGCCAAGCAGAGAGCAAAGGAGCAAACACTTGGCTCTCTTCCCACCCTTGAGTCTCCTGATGATGCCTCCTTTTGGCCAAATATAACTGGAAATCAGAGGGCATGGAGCCCTGGTGATACAATCCATGGAGTTCAGGCTCAAGAGCACAGAGCAGAGCAGAGCAGACCTACAAGAACAGATCCCGGGCAAGCGGAGATTACTCAGCACATCAATATCTCTGGTTCCCTCTCTTCCAACATGAGTCATCACATTCGTCCTTCTGCCTGCTGTAACGACTGGTGACAGTCCAGAGGATGAGGACTTAGTCAGCCTGGATTGCAGAGTGAGAAAGATGCGGACTAGAGTCCCCTGCCCACCCCACAATGAACATGGAGCACGAGCAAAAAAATCGGCCCCTGAGATTTGGGGGTTGTTTGTTACTGCAGTTTCATCTAGCTTATCCTGACTGATGCACTTCCTCTGTCACCTTAACATGCCTTGTTTTCTTCATCAAGCTTATCACCACCCGATGAACTTTCAGACTTGTTAACTATCTGTCTCCTTCCTCTAGAATGTAAACTACAAGGACAGGACTTTGTTTTACTACTAATTCTCTACATCTAGAATGGGACCTGGAAAATAGGCGATGCTGTTCTTTGTTGAACAAATGGATGAATAAAGGAGCTAATGACATATATTATTATGTCCTAGGCACATTCTCAAACTGAAGCAGTGGAAGATTAAGCAACTCACTTAAGCTCACCAGGCTTAAACAATAGAGTTAAGTTATGAAGGTATTTTGATCCCAGAGCCCAAGCACTTGACCACCGTGCTACACCTCTTCCCAGTATCAACAGAGCTTCATGGAGAACTTCAACAGAGACCATTCCAGGCACGAACCAGAGGCTGGAGAGGGCCGAGGCCTCCTACATACTGTGAAGTATTAGTTATGACTAGAACCGAGAGAGACAACCAATAAACTGTACAAGGTAACAGTGAAAATTAGAAACTTTAACCACGTAAAAGTAACGCTAACTAGTCTTTTGTGTGGACTGCTTCCCACTGCTGCCTAATTAGTAGGCAGCACAACAATTAGGCAGATCTTTAACTGATGTCAACCGAACTTTGCTGTAAGTTTTATTTGATTATAACTGTTGAAGTTCAAAACAAGAGCTTAGGCCAGTAATGAGTTGGCTGTTCATGGAGACTGGTTCTCTGCCCAGAATTTAAAATTAGAGAAGAATTACCTGGTCCTTACCAGATACTGCCTGTATTATTAGTGATCTTCGAGGTATAAGAGCTTCATCTAGATTAGGAGCTCCTTGAAGCTGGGACTGTGTAGTTTTTCCTGATACCATTATTCCCTCCTCACCCAGAGTCCAGCTCAGCCCTGAATAGAGCGGGCGCCCCTTCGCCAGGGTTTATCTGTTGGTGCTCACTCTGTACAAAGATGGTCCCGGCTCATGTGTCTCTGAGTCTCTTCTCACTGCCTGGAGGCGGGGAACGTGGAAAGCCCATGAGTGTTTTGAAAGCATTGGCTGGAAGGTGCCACATCTACACCAGCTTGAACAATTCCAAGAGCCTTCCTGGAGACTTGCAAATGGCCTTCAGAAGAGTTGGGATGGCAGAGTGGGGGACTGCTTGGTGACCTAGAAGCTGAGCAGAACCCTTGAAATGTTAGAGAGGGCCAGCTGTCCCCTAATATCCATTCTTTCCTTCTAGAGTTAGAAATGTTTTAGCCAGGCACGTGGTAGCCTTGATGAAGACTATATTTCCAAGCTGCTTTGCAGTTAGATGTGGCCATTAGGGTAAGAGAGCAGAAGCAATGTATGCAAGGTCAAGACCACGCATTTAAAAGGAAAGAAGGGACCCTCCCTCTCCTCTTTCCCCTTTCCTTGGGCTAGGGTGCAGGCAGGAGTTAGAGCCTAGACAAGCCTCCTTGGACCCGGGATGGAATAAGGTGTTGAGATGCCAGAGCAGCAGGACCAAAGGAGACTGGATGGTCAGAACCCTGAGCTGCAGCCTCACCACGTAACAGAGCATTGCCCGGTGCAGACATGATACGCATGAACGCAACAGCATTGAGAAGAGTACAATGTAATCAAGGAGTTAGGAGGGGGGAGCTGTGAATATTCATTATCTTGTAATAAACATTCAGTTTTAAGTTTATAACATTTGGTTGTTAATGATGGCTCTGTGTAACAATCAGCTCCTAAGACTTCTGAAAATGTGTGGCAGCTCCACTTCGGGTCTTTGTCAGAATAGCAGAACCTGCATCCTTACTAATACAAAGCTGCTACAGGACGTGGGAGCATGCTGGGAGCGTGTTCTTGGGGGTGCATGATAGATCACTCAGCCCAAGGATGAGCCGGGGTCCCCTGAAAGTGATGGTGCCCCAGGGATAACTTTGAGCAAAAAATTCTCAAGCTTCTATTATGTTTTTAAAAGCAGAATACTTCTTGCAGCCTAACTGCAACATGAACAGCGCCCTCTCTGTGGAGAACTGCTGTTCCAGATGATGGTGAGGGTTCCTGCTGCAATGCCCAGGGTCCTTCATGACCCAACTGAGCATTTCTGCCTCTTTCCCACAGTGAGTCTCTTGAGACCTTCTCTTACCAGGTTACAGACAAAAAAGACATCTCTCTGGTGCGAGGCACAACCCCTACCCCAACCTCTCACTTTCACAAAGCACCGGATGAAAGGCAAGTAGGCAATTCATCCAATAAATGTGCATAGATTAACGGGAAAAATACAAGACTCTAAGTAATCACTTTGTTAAGAATTGCAAATAAGAGGCAAGAGAGAGGAGAAAAGAAAAAGAAAGGAAGGGTGAAAGGAAGGAGGAGAGAGAAGGAGGAATGGAAGGAAGAGAGAGAGAAAAGGAGGGAAGGAGGAAGGAAGGAAAGAATTTATATAGGCTCCTCTCTCTTTATTTATATTTATATGTATTTATATATTTATAAACACACACACAATAGTATATAAGAATTTGCATGGAGGCTGGGTGTGGAAGTGTGAGCCTATAGTCCCAGCTACATGGGAGGCTGAGGCAGAAAATCACTTGAGCCTAGGAGTTACAGCTGCAGGGAGCCATGATCATATCACTGCCCTCCAGCCTGGGCAATGAAGCAAGACCCTGTCTCTTTAAGAAAATGCATGGGGATAATAAACCTAAATTCACATTAAGGGCTATTTCTAGAGAGGGAGGACAATGAGATCCAAAGGGGCATCCAGTATCTTTCAGCTGATCTGCAACGTGTGTGTGTGTGTGTGTGTGTGTGTGTGCGTGTGTGTGTGTGTTCATTTAAAGCAAGTTTGGCAAATGTTTGGCAAGATCTGATAAGTTTGGTAATAGATATTCATTATAAAATCCTTTATATTGTCTATATGCTATAAAATAAAAAAATAGAAATGACCTCAATTTTTAAATTTCAAAAACTGTATTCACTAAAATGAATTCAACCCTAAAAAAATAAAATGTTCACATTATACATACCTCTATTAAAGTAAGCGTCTCATTGCATTGTCATTATGTAGTTGTACGCCCCTATCCCCTTTAGACTGTGAGTCCTTGAGGGCTGGATCTAAATCCTTTAATCTGTGAATCCCCAGTGCCTGACCTAAGCCTGGTTCAACATCTCCTGAACCCCTGTTATGTACCAAGTGTTCTCCTGGACTCCAGAGATACAAAAGGTAATTTAGATTCAGCCCCTGTTTTTTAAGAGTCTTACACAGAGTAGGAGAGACAGATGAATAAATAACTCATTATAATTCACTAGGTTTGCTCTGTGATAGACTCGTGGCCCTGGCAGTGCCTCTTCTGCTGATGGAAACAGTGGCAAACAGGCGTGGAGAGGCATCACATCAGGGTGGGGGCAGGGAACAGACTTCTGCTCACCTCCCAGCTGTACCACTCACATACATGAGACATTGAGGAAACACACAACTTCACTAATACTACTCATCCATAAATTATTTGCAGGACTGTCAGTATTCAATGAGATAATCTAATTGAAAGTGCCTGGTACCTTGCTGGGATGGTGAGTGCTCAATAACTTTTAGAAGACATGGAAAAACTGAGGATCAAAAAAGCTGAATGATTCACCCAAGATCAAGCTATCATGGGTAACAAATCCAGGATTCCCAACCAGCCGTGGGCTCCCCAGGGTACCTTGAACACAGTAAAAATCTTGAGTTTTCTGGGTCCTCAATAAACACCTGTTGAACTGAAACTTAATTTTGAATTTGAAACCCCATCTCTACCAAAAAAAATATAAAAATTAGCTGGGCATGGTGGTGTACTCCTGTAATCCCAGCTACCCAGGAGGCTGAAGTGAGAGAATCATTTGAACCAAGAAGGCAGAGGTTGCAGTGAGCCAAGGTTGCACCACTGCACTCCAGCCTGGGCAACAAAAGTGAGACTCTGTTTCAAAAAAAAAAAAAAAATTCAAGTTCAAATTGTTTGAGGCCTATACTCTGTGATGTTGGGTCTGAAGTCTGTGACCATGTGCCCAACCCTTTCCTTCTCATTTTCACCTGAAAAGTAACCACTGCCTCCATATGGCTCCACCTGCTAGGGATGGTATTGAGATTTATACTTCTTCAGGGCATTTTCCTCTATAGTCTCAAATGCCCCATAAAGTCCATCCTGTGGAGCTGGAGGCCATCAACCTTAGCAAACCAACACAGGAACAGAAAATTAAATGCCACATGTTCTCACTCATAAGTAGGAGCTAAATGATGAGAACACATTGACACATAGAGGAGAACACCACACACTGGGACCTATGAGAGGGTGGAAGGTGGGAGGAGGGAGAGGGTCGGGAAAAATAACCAATGGATACTAGGCTTAATATCTGGATGACGAAATAATCTGTACAACAAACCCCCGTGACAAAAGTTTACCATATGACAAACCTGCCCATGTACCCTGGAACTTAATAAAAGTAAAATTAAAAATAATAATAAATAGAAAATAGGATCCAAGATGGCCAAATAGGAACAGCTCTGGAGTGCAGTTCCCAGACAGAATAATGCAGAGAATGAGTAATCACCGCATTTCCAAACGAGTTTTTACTGCCCACAGACCAGGAGATTCCTGGGCTGAAAAGCATGACAAGTTTCCAGCAAGGCTGTTTCAGCCGGGGCAGTGGGTCTCTGCACAAAAATTCACACAAATCTGGGCAGCTGTTTCAACTGGCATCTGGAATGTCTGGGAGACAGACTGCCCGTTCAACTGAAAAAAAAAGGGGGCTGAAACAGGGATCCAGGTGATCTGGCTCAGCAGGTCCCACTCCCACAAAGGCCAGCAATCTGAAATGCTCTGGATTGAGAGTTTCACAGCAAGTGCAGCTGGACCCAGGAAGGTCCAGCTCTGTGGGGGGAAGGGTGTCTGCCACTACCGAGGCAGTCCGCCATTACTATACCTCTGAAAACAAAACTGCAAGGAAGTTCACACAGCAGCAGCTGGGCAGAGTCCACGGCAGCTCACTAATGCCTCTGATGGCAGACTGTGACTAAGCTACCTCCTCACTGGGCAGGGTATCTCTGAAAAAAGGCAGCAGCATGTCAGGAACTTATAAATAAAGCCCCACCTTCCCAGGACAGAGCACCTGGGAATAAAAGGTGGTTATGAGTTCCGCTGTAGCAGACTTAAACGTACCTGCCCAGCAGCTCTGGACAGAACAATGGAGCTCACAGCTCAGCACTTGAGCTCCTATAAGGGACAGACTGTCTCCTCAAACAGCCCCCCAACCCCTGTATATCCAAAGAGACACCTCATAAGGGAGAGCTCAGGCTGACATCTGGTGGGTATCCTTCTAGGATGAAGATAACAGAAGAAGAAACAGGCAGCAAGTCTTACTGTTTTGCAGCCACTGCAGGTGATCCCCAGGCAAGCAGGGTCTGGAGTGGGCCTCCAGCAGTCCTGCAGCAGAGGGGCCTGACTGTTAGAAGGAAAACTGAAAAACAGAAAGAAATAACTTCAACATCAACTAAAAGGACATCCACTCAGAGACCCCATCCAAAGGTCACCAACTACAAAGACCACAGGTAGAAAATCTACAAAGATGGGAAGAAACCAGCAAAAAAAAAAAAAAAAAAAAAGATGAAAACTCACAAAACCAGAACGCCTCTCCTCCTCCAAGGGATCACAACTCCTCACCAGCAAGGAAACAAAACTGGACAGAGAATGAGTCTGATGGATTGACAGAAACGGGCTTCAGCAGGTGGGTAATAACAAACTTCTCTGAGCTAAAAGATCATGTTCTAACCCAATGCAAAGAAACTAAGAACCTTGAAAAAAGGTTTGACAAAATGCTAATGAGAATAAACAGCTCAGAAAAGAGTATAAATGACTTGATGGAGCTGAAAAACACAACACGAGAACTTCGAGAAGCATACACAAGTTTCAAAAGCCGAATCGACCAAGCAGAAGGATATCAGAGATTGAAGATTAACTCAACGACATAAAACGAGAAGGCAAGATCAGAGAAAAAAGAGTCAAAAGAAATGAACAAAGCCTCCAAGAAATATGGGATTATGTGAAAAGACCTAATCTGTGTTTGATAGGTGTACCTGAATGTGACAGAGAGAATGAATCCAAGCTGGAAAACACTCTTCAGGTAATTATCCAGGAGAACTTCCCCAACCTAGCAAGGCAGGCCAACATTCAAGTCCAGGAAATACAGAGAACACCACAAAGATATTCCTCAAAAAGAGCAACCCCAAGGCATATATTCATCAGATTTACCAGGGTTGAAATGAAGGAAAAAATGCTAAGGACAGCCATAGACAAAGGTCGGATTACTCACAAAGGGAAGCCCATTAGATTCAAAGCGGATCTCTCAGCAGAAACCCTACAAGCCAGAAGAGAGTGGGGGCCAATATTCAACATCCTTAAAGAAAAGAACTTTCAACCTAGAATTTCATATCCAGACAAACTAAGCTTCATAAGCAAAGGAGAAATAAAATCCTTATGAACAAGCAATTGCTCAGAGATTTCGTCACCACCAGGCCTGCCTTACAAGAGCTCCTGAAAGCAGCATTAAACTTAGAAAGGAACAATCAGCACCAGCCACTCCAAAAACATACCAAATGGTAAAGAGCATCAACACAAAGAAGAAACTATGTCAACTAATGGGCAAAACAACCAGCCAGCTTCAAAATGGCAGGATCAAATCCACACATAATAATATTAACCTTAAATGTAAATGGGCTAAATGCTCCAATCAAAAGACACAGACTGGCAAATTGGATGAAAATTCAAAACCATCCATGTGCTATATCTAGGAAACCCATCTCACGTGCAAGGACACACATAAGTTCAAAATAAAGGGATGAAGTCTATAAATGTAATTCACCACATAAACAGAACCAAAGACAAAAACCACATGATTATCTCAATAGATGCAGAGAAGGCCTTCAACAAAATTCAACAGCGCTTTATGCTAAAAACTCTCAGAAAACTAGATATCAATGGAACGTATCACAAAATAATAAAAGCTATTTACCACAAACCCACAGGCAACATCATACTGAATGGGCAAAAACTAGAAGCATTCCCTTTGAAATCTGGCACTAGACAAGAGAGCTCACCACTCCTATTCAATATAGTATTGGAAGTTCTAGCCAGAGCAATCAGGCAAGAAAAACAAATAAAGGGTAGTCAATTAGGAAAGGAGGAAGTCAAATTGTCTCTATTTGCAGATGACATGATTGCATATTTACAAGACCCCAAAATCTCCTGAAACTGATTAGCAACTTCAGCAAACTCTCAGGATACAAAATCAATGTGCAGAAATCACAAGCATTTCTATACACCAATAACAGAGTAAAAGAGAGCCAAATCAAGACTGAACTGCCATTCACAATTGCTACAGAGAATAAAATACCTAGGAATACAATAACAAAGGATGTAAAGGACCTCTTCAAGGAAAACTACAAACCACTGCTCAAGGAAATAAGAGAGGACACAAACAGATGGAAAAACATTCCATGCTCATGGTTAAGAAGAATCAATATTGTCAAAATGGCCATACTGCCCAAAGTGATTTATAGATTTGATGCTATCCCCATCAAGCTACTTATAACCCTTTTCATGGAACTGGAAAAAAACCACCTTAAACTTCATATGGAGCCAAAAGAGAGCCCACATAGCCAAGACAATTCTAAGCAAAAAGAACAAAGCTGGAGGCATCACAGTACCTGACTTCAAACTATACTACAAGGCTACAGTAATCAAAATAGCATGGTACTGGTACCAAAACAGAGATATAGACCAGTGGACCAGAACAGAGTCCTTGGAGGCAATGCCACACATCTACAACCATTCGATCTTTGACAAACCTGACAAAAACAAGCAATGGGGAAAGGATTCCCTGTTTAATAAATGGTGTTGGGAAAACTGGCTAGCCATGTGCAGAAAGCAGAAACTCGACCGCTTCCTGACACCTTACACTAAAATTAACTCCAGATGGATTAAAGACTTAAACAGAAGACCTAACACCATAAAAACCCTAGAAGAAAGCCTAGGCAAAGCCATTCAGGACACAGGCATAGGCAAGGACTTCATGACAAAACACCAAAAGCAATGGCAACAAAAGCCAAAATAGATAAATGGGATCTAATTAAACTCCAGATCTTCTGTACAGCAAAAGAAACAATCATTAGAGTGAACTGGCAACCAACAGCATGGAAGAAAATTCTTGCAATCTACCCATCTGACAAAGGGCTAATATCCAGAATCTACAAAGAACTAAAACAGATTTACAAGAAAAAAAAAAACCCATTCAAAAGTGGGCAAAGGACATGAACAGACACTTTTCAAAAGAAGACATATATGAGGCCAACAAACATATGAAAAATTGCTCATCATCACTGGCCATTAGAGAAATGCAAATCAAAACCACATTGAAATACCATCTCACACCAGTTAGAATGGCGATCATTAAAAACTCTGGAGACAACAGATGCTATAGAGGATGTGGAGAAATAGGAACACTTTTACACTGTTGGTGGGAGTGTAAATTAGTTCAACCATTGTGGAAGACAGTGTGGCGATTCCTCAAGGACCTAGAAATAGAAATTCCATTTGATCCAGCAATCCCATTACTAGGTATATATCCAAAGGATTATAAATCATTCTATTATAAGGACACATGCACACCTATGTTCATTTTGGTACTGTTTACCTGGAACCAACCCAAATGCCCATCGATGATAGACTGGACAAGGAAAATGTGGCACATATACACCATGGAATACTATGCAGCCATAAAAAATGATGAGTTCATGTCCTTTGTAGGGACATGGATGAATCTGGAAACTATCATTCTCAGCAAACTGACACAAGAATGGAAAATCAAACACTGCATGTTCTCACTTATAGGCAGATGTTGAACAATGAGAACTTATGGACACAAGGAGGGCAGCATCACACACTGGGGTCTGTTGCGGGGGAGTAGGGGAGGGACAGTGGGGGGTAGGGAGTTGGGAAGGGATAACATGGGGAGAAATGCCAGATATAAGTGACGGGGATGGAGGCAGCAAACCACATTGCCATGTATGTACCTATGCACCAATCCTGCATGTTCTGCACATGTACCCCAGAACCTAAAGTGCAATAATATATATATTTATTTATACATACATACATATATATATACACACACACACACACACACACACATATATATATATGTGAAATAAATAAAGTCCATCCTGAAGATGAGTTTGGCAAGTATTTAGGCTGAAACTCCACCCTTCCTGGGTTTCCACTCCATTCCTGCAAGCAACCCATCACTCTGGTGTGTCACCTCCACCAACCTTATACTTCTAAAACCCTCCTCAGAGCCAGTCACTCATAGCCCACAGCCTCTCCTCTCTTGCAAAGTCTCAACCTTCAACAGGAAGGAGAGATGAGAACTCATAAGTCCTCAAGTCCTTCTATTTCCCACTCAAAACGTCAAAGTCTATAGACACATTCAAGGTTTGCATATTTTTTTCACCCCTGACTAGATGATTTTTCCTGTGTGAATCAGCAGAAGTGGGCAGTCATGGGAGATTTGAACAGGCACGCTTATCCCTGTCCATGTCAAATTAAGAGATGATGGAAATGAGTGCTTTGTAGGGGGTAGAGCACTAGTCAGATGTTAGATGGTGACAGTTGTTTGAGAGGAGCCATCCAAGAGGACAGCAGCCTGTCTGTTTAGTCCTGCCTAATCAGACACATTTGACCTCACACCCCAAGGCAAAGAGTCACCAATCCCCTACAACCCTGCCTCCAGGCAGCCCACCAGGATATCTCGTAACTTCCAGATAGCACCTGCAGACATAGTTCTGCTGGGAGAGCCTCTGTTCAGCCAGAGAAACAAAACTGCTCTTAGATGCACCGATTTGCCACTTCAAGGACCTTGGGTACCTGCCATGTCACCAACATCCTCCCCCAACCCATGACTGGTTAAAAGGCCAAGACTTTCCCTTGTCTTGCCCAATGACTCTGCTCCATGTGTTTGCAAAATAAAACACGCAGCTACCATTATTAACCAATTTATACATCTTATCCCATTCCATCCTTTCAACTATGTTTTGATATTTCCAACACATAGTATTTTGGAAAATCGAGACTAAGAGAGGCAACTAACTTCATCAGAGCCCCAAGCTAATCAGCAGGAAAGCTGGGATTTGAATCCATGGCTACATAGTGCAAAAGCCTACTCTCTCAATCATTTGGATAGCCACCCTCATCCTCATAACCTAAAAATAAAGAACATAAGTGTTTATAAGTAACTAAAAACTGAGGCCTTGCCTTTCATTCTTGGAGGGCTAGGTAAGGGGGCAAGCTGCCCTGCTCATAAACACTTCCTTCAAAAATCCCCCAAACTGGAAAGACATTCAAACAACAAACCCCTCTCAGGTAACTCACACAACATCTGGTGCTTCTCAGATTTTCCAGTGCTGAGTGATGAAGGAGGTAAACTTTGCTGATTGTTCTCATTTGCGCCCCCAAGTTCCTTCTCTACCTCTGTCCTGCTCTCACCTCAGAAGGTTGGCACCTATAGGCTGCTACACGGGGGGGCTCTTGCCCTCCAGTTTCTAGTTTAGCCAGTGCAAGGCACCAGCAGGTCAAAGGGTCGAAGGGACAGGTGCTGGGTGTTGATTCCTCTGCTCCTGCCATGCTTTGCCACAGTCTGAGCAGTGGTTGCATCTCTCTATGACTATAGCCTCTTCCCCTCTTCCCCTCTTCCCCTCTTCCAAGCTCCAGCTCCCCAGGGCTCCAGCACCATAGTCCCTTCCGTTGGCCCTGAGGCCTCCAGGTGGCCACAGCTTCCCACTCTTGCTCTTCCCGGGGGCATCGCTATTGCGCATGGGCGTCCCAAACCCTGACCACAGATAAACAGACCCCTCATTAGATTTTCTTCAGCTGAATCATCTGTCTTCCATTGGGAACTGAACTGATAGAGATGGCATGGTGGAAGGACAGTGAGAGGAAGGAGGAGGAAGTGGAGGTGGCCCAAGGCTCTCTGACCATCAGCTGAGACAGAACACTGGAGAGCACACGTCTGCCATGTGTTTTCACACACATACCGTTGGCTATCGGCTTCTCATCCTCCTTCAAAAACCTCTTTCTTCTGAAGTCACTAAAGCAGGTCTGGGTTTTGTCTGGAAAAATCTTCTCAGAGGTGGTAGGGGGCTTCTGAAAGAAAGAATCAAAGCAGTGAAATGGAAGTACACAGAGTCATGTTTCTCTGCCCCGTGGAGATTATCACCAAGGGCTGCTGTGCCAGTCACAGGAGGTACCTGTGTGGACAAACATTGCATCCCCTTCCCCTCCCAAATGGCTGAGAGTGTCCACTGGCCAGTCCAGCTCCTGGTCCACCCATGCCTCAGCCCTAGGGACAGTGGCAATGATTGACATTGGAGACGATTTATTCAAAGACGTTCACTCTAGGCAGGCCATGCCCGTTCGCACTTCCATCTTTCCCTGCCCTTTCCTTGCTCTGTTCTGTTCCACAGAAGACTCCTTTCCCAAGCTCCTTCTCCATCCAGTAGGTTCAACCAAAGTGGGATCAGGGTAGACTGGAGGAAAGATTAAGGGAGATGCCAGGGTATTTCTCTTCACCTCTCTCTCCCCCAATGACATCTCTCTGCTCTGTCTTCCCCATGACTCCAGCTCCTCCCCAGCTCCACAGTCCCGGCTCACACTGGGTAGTCCCTCCCACTGTAGGGCCTGGCTTCCCACCTCCCTCCGAATCCCTCTGTGCTGGGCCTGTGCTCTTGGCCCGGTTGGGCCCCTGTTTGTCTGCTCAGCTCTTCCATTGCCTGTGTAATTAAACACCCTCTGTGGAAAGACCCGGGCCTGTTTCTCTTTTCCTGACTGACAGAGTGACTTGTGCAAGATCACATGGCTGGTAAGTGGCAGAGCAGAATCAAACCAGTTCTCTTGACCCCGGAGCCCCCGCTCTCCCCAGTCATGCCACACTAACTGCCTCAGAGGACTCCAGGTCTTGGGATCTTACCAGAGCTTCTGCTGCCCACTGGGCCCTATGCCTGGGACTCAGGGTTTTCATATTTGGATTTGAAGGCCATCACACTGGTTACCTGATTTGCCTGGATCAGAGCTCGCTCGGGCCCTAAAACGTAGCAGACACCAGGCCTCGAAAGGCCGCTCTTTGCTTTTGTTTATTTCCTTCTTTATTTGTGTGCAAGAAAATCCCAAGTCAATTTAGGAACTCTCTCCACCCCATATACAAATACACCTCAAAATCTTCTGGGTTGGAAGAGAACTTACTTACCCAAGACTTCCAAGCAAGGAGAGCACACTGCCTTGGCAGAATACCTCTGGGACGCCGAGGTCCGCTTCACTCCACTGTCTCCTGAAATATTATGTAACAGCCCAGAGGGCCTGACCATAATTGGTTTGGGTGTAGCTCTGTCTTTCCAGTTCTCTTGCTGGGTGAAAATGATGAGAAACAGCATGTTCCCAGCTCCTCTCAGGTAGATCAACGTGAACCAGACCCGATGCGCACAGCACAGTGAAATGAGATTTCATCTAACAGAGAGGAGGTTACATAACTGGAAATCAGCCCATTAGCAATAACAAAACAATCAGGAGGGTCAGAAAGACAGACAGCTCCATTCTCAGCTGTGGGTCTGAGTTCTGATCGGGGCTGGGCTGGCAATTAACAGCAGGGCACAGTAGAGATACGATTCTAAGTAATTCAACGGGATAGTTCCCCTAGCAGCGCCAGGAGGCTGGAGGGCTCTGAGGACCAGCTTCTTTTCCTCCAGAAACCAGCCAGCCTTGCCTTTCCGCTTCCTGTCTGACCTCCTAGAACAGCTATTGTCAGTCCCACTGGCCCTCAAACATTTCTACCTGACTCAGAAAGGAATGTGGGAAATGGTCAGACAGGGCACGCCATTGCCATAACTACATTGCCGCATACCTGCTGCATACAGAGATGTGGGGAGAGAATGGGAAAGCTCTCTACTTGACAGTGACAGGCAGGAACAAATGATTGTTATTCACCCACCTGACAATGGAAAGAGCTTTGATACAAAAGGACCACTTCCAAACCAGTCGTTACAATAACTCTGCCAGAGCAAGTGGGTGACAAAGGATTATCCCCCACACATACACACACGCACTCTCCACAGACAAAAAAAAGTCAGAAAAGGCAACTCAGCATCAGCAGTGAGTTCCATAGCTAGTTATACATCAAAATCTCCCGGAGACCTTTGGTTATTATCTGAGATGGGGTCACACTGTATTGCCCAAATTGGTGTGCTGTTACTGTTCACAGACAGGATCATAGCACACTGCAGCCTTGACCTCTTGGGCTCAAGGGATCCTCCCTCCCCAGCCTCCTGAGTAGCTGGGATGGCAGGCATGTGCCACCACCCCCGGCTCAATGAGGGCCTTTTAAAAACTCATTCACTGTTCCCATCCCCAGAAACCAGATTCTGTGGTCTGAGGTGGAGTTTGGAGGCCACACGCTGGCAGCCTAGCAGCCTGACTCGGGGCTGAGCCTGGGTAACCACTGATGAACCCCCACAGAAGGCTTGCCTGGACTTCCTCTCTCCTTCATTCACACAAAAGGTGCGACCTTCGGTCTTCAGCTGCTCAGCTTCATTTCACCCAATCCAGGGTGGCTGCAAGAATGGAAAAAAAAACTTCATAAGATGAGAAGACATTAAGATTTCAAGCTCCATGTTTTTATAGGTATCAAACACCTATACAGTGCACCTGCACACTCAGCACTGTTGTAAACACTTTACAAAGAGCGATTCATCCCTTTTCCCCTCTAGCTCGAGTTCTTCCTGACCATCATGTGACCAGCAAAGAGAAACCAAAAAGGTTGCCAACCCGTCAGCTGACTCGACCCCAGTCCTGACCATGTGCCACGTCACTGCCCATCCTGCTTGGTAGTTGCCATCGTATCCAGCATTGAGCTGGTCCCCTGGTTGACCAGTGGGCTGATGGACTGAATTCAGTAGGTTATGTTCTGGGCTAGGGAATGCAGGTAAATACCCCATAAAGGGCAACCCTGACTTAGCACTTCACACAGCCTCCCATGAAGGGCAGTGTATGAGACTCCTGTGGATGCTGTGACAAATAAACCACATGGCTTAAAACCAGCACGCATTCATCCCACAGTTCCAGAGCAGTGGTTCCAACGCTGGCTGCACATGAGAATCACCTGGGGAGTTATAAAAACATCCTGCCCACTCCCAAACCTTCTGATTCTATTGTCTGAGGCATGGGTATTTTTAAACCTCCCAGGCGATTCTCATATATATAGGCGAGCTGGAGAAGCACAGCATAAAGTGCCTTGGGGAACCAGGAGGAGCTGCAGCATTCCCTTCAGCTGCTTGTAGCTCAGCCTCTCTTTCCTGACTAGTCAACCAACCCAGGAATCCCAGAGGCCTTCTTCTGACACCTGGAAATAAGATGAAGAGTCCAGGCTGACAGGCGGGGGCTGAGGGGAAGGGATCAGGCAAAGCTTGTTCTTTTCCTGTCTAGCTGCCTGGAGCTCCACACTTGCTCCCTCTTCCCCTAACTGGGCTGTAATCTTGATCGTCCCAGCACAGATCTAATTCCTGCACTTCCAGGTAAGAAAGGAATGAAAAGGCAATGAGGCGAGCAGGGGCCCTGGGCAGAGGAATTATTGAAGAGCACGACCATAATCCATATAAATATGGAATTGTCCCACCCCAGTCTCATTACACACACACACACACACACACACTCTTATACTGTGAAACACATGCACATACACACACAAATGCACATGTAAAGTCACTCTAGCTGCCTGTCAGGAGTTGGCACCCTAGCCCACCTCTGGGAAAACAGACGTACAAGAAATGGAGCTGGAGCAAAGAAAGGCACAAGCCAGTCGCTCTCGCCTGTGGCCGGTATACAAAGAGATGTTTCTTAGGCTCCAAGGGCAGGGCAATGCCAGTGCCTGGAACATAATCTAACTGCCTAAATAGGCTCAAATCCATGTCACAGTTTTCTGGGAACAGGACCAGTTTGGCATTGCAGAGCTCAAAAGTGACCTCTGGGGTTTGGCAGCAACGGGCTGCCATTTGGAGCCAGGAAGACCCTCACTGAAAGGTGGAGGGGTCACGCCGAGTCCTCCTCCTTCAATAAAGCTGTTTATACAGCCTCAGACTCCTCAGCGATGTGTGGAGAAACACCAAGAGGCAGCAGACTACGGAGGTTAGGAGCATGGCTATGGAGCACACCTGCCCTTGACCTTCACCCACATGCTCGGGGTCCCCATCAGCTCAGTGCATCCCTCTGGACTGCAAAAGAAGGCAGGTTGGTTTACAGGCAGGGGCAGGAAAGAGCCCTGGACCGGGAAACTGGACACTCCTCAACACAGCTGTCTGGCCTGCAACAAGTCACTTCACCTCTCTGGGACTCAGCATCTTCATCTGCAAGGTAGAGGGGTGGGCTCAGGAAGCTAAATCCCTTCCTGAGCTAAGGTTAGGTCAACCAGCTTTCTTACTTTTTTTTTTTTTCCTGTTTCTACATAATATATTTGGTTAGTTCTTCAGATTTCTGGTACTTTCCTAACTCTTAAAGTACCTCTGTATCTGTCAGCTATTATCAGCAGACTGCTGCTTAACCGCCACAAACCCCCAGTGGCATACAAAATTAAATAACGACAGCTCACATGCCTGCATGGAGCAGCTGATGTGGGCTAAGCTCGCTGTGGCATCTGTAGACCCGCCGGGGCTCTCTCCGGGCTGCTGAGCTGGGCCACCTCTGCCCCATGTCACTCATCTTCCCCGTCTCTGCAGCCAGCAGGTCAGCCCAGGCGCATTCCTTCCAGGGAGACAGCAAGACAGCAAGCAGAAACACGGAGGCCTTCAAGGTCCAGGTTGGAAGCCTCAGGCTCACTTCCACCTTATTCTATTGGCCGAAGCAGGTCACATAACTAATCCCAGATTCAAAACATAAGGAAATCAAATCCGCAAAGTCACACGGCAAAGGGCATGGATACAGAGAAGGGGAAGAATAGAGGCCATTAGTGCACTCTACCACACCCTCTCTGAGACAAGGAGAAGCAGCACCACCCGAGTCAGGCCAATGGTCCATCCTCCTGGGCCCGAAGGAGATTTTGGGGGAATCAGCCGCCTCCTACAAACGTGCAGGTTCCTCTTCCCAGTGATGCAGCCTGAAGAGAACTCTGGGCTCCAGAGACTGCTGTCTTGCTCCACTCCAAATGCCATAGGCTCTGGGTCTCCTAGGGTCCTGTGTCCAGGGTGAAAAGTGTCACCTCATGGGGTGACGGAGCAAAGCAGCAGAACCTGCCAGGCTTGGGCCTCAAAGGCTCTTGGTACCTGGATTTGACTGGAACCGAGAAGGAGGAGGCTCCTGAGAGGGGGTCGGAGAACCAGGCGGTAGGAGGTAGGCACAGTCTCCAGGGACCTGCGATGCTGACCAAACACCTGACCAGGGCTCGATCTCAGCATCAGAAAACCTGATTCGAGTCTTGGTTCTGCCCTGACTACCCGGGGGCCTCAGATAACTCATTCGACTCCTCATGGCTTATCTTCATATCTAAGAAACAGAGATGTGCGATGTTCCTTACAGGCTGGGATTAGGCTGTTTACATGAAATGGACTTTACCAAGTGCCACTAAATGTCCTTTGAAGTTGTGTGCCACCCTGCAGCCCCAGGCGTCTTTGCCCATCCTGCTCTGGGAAGGTAGGGGAGTGACATTTTCCATCCCCCTCCACCTCCCCAGATACTGCCCCATCTCCGAGCACTGCCAGTTCTCAGGGTGGGTTGTGGTACCCTCCACCCCCTTCCCTGGCTACTGCCTGGCTGGCTTTCCCACTGTGGCGCCCACTGTTGGCACGCCTCCACAAAAGCCCTCCCCACTCACTCGGCTCCTTCCTAATGTTCAATTGCTGGCTTCTGGGTTTGTTTTTTTTTTTTAATTTCCTGTTCTCTGGCTGCCCTTTCTATAGGCTATGCCCCTGGCCACTCCACCGTTGACTGATTTAGATTTGCCATCAGCATCTCTTGGCTTGATTCCTTTGGTCTGTCCCAGCAGGCTGGCCTCACACGCCCACATTAAAGGTCAACTCTTGGATGGTATTATAGACGAGCAGCTGGAAAAAGTCTCAGAAGCTGATTTCCCTTTTTCTAGCTACAAGATCATTCTTTTATCCACCAACTCCCAGGTGAGTCCCTGGGCCTCAAAATGGGCTGTTCCCTGTTGCCTCAAACAATGGCTTCTTTTAAAACCTTATCTGGGCTCATCTCCCTGAGTGATCTCCACCTCCCTTGAGAACACAAACCGCCAAATCTATTCCTTGGGCCTTGCTCAGTGGCAAATGCTCACCACTGGAGGCCTCAGGAAAAGACGGGGTTATGAGGGACAGGAGGGGGCCTCCCAGACCTCATTTTCCCAGCCATACAGGCAGTGCCCAGTGCTCACCAGCTCCCTGCTGCCCTTGTCAAAGCTGATGGGCAGGAGCCAGAGGGAAGGGCAAAGGGAATGCTTCCTGACTTCATGAGTATCTCCACAGGGCCCAGAGCGGAGGGAGAGAAGACCCTGTCCTGCCAGCCATGCCAGCTGATGGACTTCATCCAGAGATGGTCCCGCCCAGGCCTCTCAGATTCAGGTAAGCCTCTGACCACCAAACTCTGAGAGGTAGGTCCCAGTCTCTCCTCTACTCCAAGATCAACAGATTAGATGTTTCTGTCCTCCAGTTGCCAAATACATATTAAAGCCCTGCCATGTGACAAGTAGGGGTGGGGTTGGGGTAATGCCACGCTCAATAAAACAGACGGGGTCCCTGCCCTCGTAGAGCTTACATCTCATGGGGTCCCAGAGATCATAAACAGCTGGAGCAACTGATGATTAAAATTATTTCAGGCTATGAAACATTCTCTCTAGAAAATACATACAGTGCTGTGATAGAGTCCAGCAGAGCAGGGTCCTACTCATAATGGGTCATCCAAAAGGCCTGTTAGAGGAGGTTAGTGATATTTAAGCAGAGACCCACAGGATAAGGAGCTGGAGGAATGGCAGGCAGAGATGCTGGCTGCACGCACAAAGGTCCTGAGGCAGAGAACACTTGGTGTGTCCTAGGAAGTGCAAGAGGAGCCCTGTGTCTAGAACAGTGAGAGAAGAGGAGGGCAGAGACTGCTGGGGAGGCAGGCAGGGCCCGCTCACCAGGATGGGGAGCCACAGAAGATGCCGGGTTTCTTTCAACTCAATGGGGAAGCAGTCACTGAGGGGTTTTAAGCTGAGCACCAACATGATTAGGGTTTTGAAAAGATCTCTCCAGTGGTGTGGAGAAAAGACAAATAAACCTTAAATCAGAACAGAGGAGCCAGGGTAGCCAGAAGAGAAGCCTTCCTGATAAACAGGACCAACTAGAAAGGGACTTGCTAGAAATTTCTACTTTCTTGAAAGAATTTAAATAAGATGGAATCATTTATGTAAAATGCTCTATAATTGTCTCACCTTGGAACAATGGTCTAATTCTGGTTTCTACATGAGCTGTGTCTCAGCTGCTTCTATAAAGCAGAGAAAATATCTACCTGCTCTGACTTTTTAAATTGAATAGATAGTAAATTTTTGAAACTTTAAAAACATTACAGGAATTATGTTTAAACAAGCCAACAGATAGATGTTGAGGCGTTTCCTGTGAGCCACGCTCTGTGGAAAATACGAAGGTCTTTTTGCAAAAGCAGCCACTGTCTTCAAGGAGCTTACGCTCTGATTTGGGGAGGGATGACAAAATATGTATACAAAACATTTAATCACAATCCGGTATGAAGTTCAGTTCAAGACAAACAACAGAAGAAACGTCATAAAGTTGTGCCTAAGAACTTGCTAAGTGGATTTTAAAGAAAATGCCCAGGACTGTTGGAAGGAGGGAAAGTCATGCCAGGCAAAGCTTAGCTGGCTTTGAGCCAGGCTGTGGCCCTACCATGAGAATCGGGAAGGACACCCCAGTGGGTGAATGGTTCAGTCAAAAGCACCAATGGCGTGAAGTGCAGGCTGTGTCTGAGGGACCGCTGGACATAGCCCTGTCTGGTCCCTGATTGCTGCAAATATTCTGACTCACACGTGTATTCGTGTGAGCAGGGGCATATCTGTAACCCCTGAAGCTTCTACAGTCTCTCTGCTCTCTAAGCACAAAGAAAGAAAGAAAACAACACAGAATTACTAAGATAAAATTAGGTGTGAAAGAGCCTTTACTTAGAATAAGATAAATAATGACAAATTATTATTGGAGCCTTGGAAATTCGGGACCTTTTCTACTAAGATTGCTTTAGGCAATTTGCCAGAAATGCTTACATAGAAATTCCCCTTTCACTTAGAACACTCTGTAACCCCCACCATCCCCCACCAGCCACAGTGCCTCCCAGAGCCTGGAGCTGAAGCCTCATGAATTCCAAATCTTTCCCTGAGCATGAGAAAACAAGCAATTGATTTGGATTAGATTTCCAGAGAACAGAAGTAGTGAGTCAGTCTATGGGACAGACCCTGGGGATGCCCCTCATACCCCGTTGAGGACGTGGAAAACACAGAGGATAGTGACCGACGTGATCTGGCACATAAAAACCACCTCTGATTCACGTATGCACTTGGGTTGCTGCTGTCGTGGGCATTTCCCTCATGTGAACCCCCATGCTGGGCCCCTCAGTGGGGCCAGTGGCTCTTCCGCTTTGGCTAGGACTGTGCCCTTGAAGAACACTGACAAAGTTGCAGAGTTTTGTGGCCCAACAGGTCAAACGTGAATTCCATAAATTTGCCGGACTGCTTCCAGTTATCAGTAGATGAGCGTTGGTTTGAGCAGGGCAGGACCCAGGGTCTCCAACGTTGCCGCCCGGAGTCTCACGTGTGCTCCGTGAACTACGTCCACATCGGTAGAGGCTCATTTTTGACTCCCCAGCCATGGATGAAACTATACTGTATTCACAAGTGTGCCCCCTGGTGCAGAGCAGTTCTGGGGAGGGGGATGCAAGAGGAATTCCCCTAGTTTGGGACATTACCACCCTCAAGCCACCATTAAAGCTACCATGTCATCAAGTATCTATCCCAGAAAAAAACCTCAGAGGCCACTCAGTACAGTGGGTTGCAAACACGTAGTCACCTTTCCTGCAAAAGAACTCTTACCTAAAAGGCCAAACCTGGCCCCAGCCTCTACCCACCATGGGAGCCAAGAGATCCAATAGCAACCATTTCTGGTCTCCAAAGCTGCCCTTTTCCCAGCTCACGCCTCGGTCACCAGGGAGGAGGCTCTGCGCTTAATGCCATCTGCCGCTGCTTCTCATACAGGGAGGACCACCTTCCTCAACCCTCACCCATCTTAGACCCTGCTACTCAGAAGACACAGAAATGCCCCTTCCGGTGATTCCTTTTGCCAGCCCATGCTCGATGACATTCCCACCCAGGCTATTCTCAAGGCCACAGCACTGGACTTCAAAATCACAGCAGCCAACCACCCACCAAACACCACCAGCTTGGCAGGCAAGGCATGGACCTCCAGCCCTCGTGGCCCCTGCCAGCCCCTCTCTCCCAGGAAGGAACACTCTTAGCCCCAGACTCCCTCTCCTCCGGAACTCCCCACCTCCAATCAAAACCAGGGACCATGGTCCCTGGGTATCGGTTTTTCATTCTAAAACTCAAAAGTTGTTCACAGACCCCTAAGGCAAGAAGGCCAGAATTCCAAATGGGAAAGTTTGGCTACTTTCTTAAGATGGAGAGAGAAAAAAACTCGCCTCAATCTTTGGAGTCTCTCATGGCAGTCAGAGCAGAGCATGAATTAATAGATGAGCTAAAACCTCAATGGATTATCCCACCACACAAATGAAAATAAATGAATGCAGGGCTTTTCAGGCAGAGGAGGCCAGGACCCTCCGCCCACATCACTCACCTTTACAATCCCTGAAGTCCAGTGGTTTGAAAACTATTGAGTGCTTCATCCTCCCACCTGGACCCCTGACTCACACACTTTGTTTTACAGGTGAGGCAAGCCAGAGGCCCCCTTCAGCTCTAACAGAATATGACATTTGACACCAGCTCTGGCACCTGAGCAGAAGCCCCTTAGTCCTTGGCAGGTACTCTGACACCTCCCCAGGAGCTCTCCAAGGACAAAGAGAAAGAAGAGACAGGACTTCCTCCTCTACCGCTATGGCAGAGAGGCGCGCCCTTTACCTATACAGGACTATTTGTCTGTGTAGGTTGGGGGTTTGTCTGCTCCAGATCTGAGCCTCTCAATTCGGAGCCTGCTGAATAATTGGAAGAGCTCAGGGCCTAGGAGGGACCTGCTCTCTGCCCCGAGATCACCTGAGAGAAGTCAGAAGCGTATGTGAGTCACTCCAGGAATCTGCCAAGCAGAACTCCTCTTCTAGAAGCTGTCAGAAATGTTACCAGGGGCTGGAAGACATTTACTTAATATGAAATATTGTTCCTGGAGGAGGGGAAGGAAACTGTATCAAGAGACCCATGCAACCAAATGTTGGCGGAAGAGGCGGTGTCTGAAAATCACTGGTGGGATGCATGGAATGCTTAATACAAATCCCAGAATGTCTGAAGCCATCTGGCTAGCAGGTATGAATTTAAGAGGAAATAAATATTTTGGTTTGGAGAAAAACTGAATTGTGAGGAATTCTAATATGGTGAAAGAGTATTAGTCAGGACGTGCTCCGGTAACAAATCTTGAAATCTTAATCAGATTAATTTTAAATCTGAAGGCTTAATATAACGAAGATTTCTTTCTCATTCACAAAGAGGCTGCTGCATGTCAGATGAGCCTCCTCCATCTTTATGCTCAGCAGAAAACATGGCCATCAGGGTAAGGAAAGAGATTTAAAAAGCGCACTGAGGCCAGGCGCAGTGGCTCATGCCTGTAATCCCAGCACTCTGGGAGGCTGAGGAGGGAGAAATATTTGAGCCCAGCAGTTTGAGAACAGACTTTACAACATGGCAAAACCCTGTCTCTCTAAAAAAAAAAAAAAAGAAACACAAAATATCAGCCAGGTACACCTGTAGTCCCCGCTACTCAGGAAGCTGAGGTGGGAGGATCACTTGAGCCTGGGAGGCAGAGGTTGCAGTGACTGGTGATTGTGCACTATACTCCAGCCTGGATGACAGAAAAAGACTCAGTCTCAAAAATAAAAGATAAAAATAAAAAGGTGTACTCCGTCTTAACTGTGTCTGCATGGAAATGACTCCATCACTTCCGTTCACAGCCAGCTGGAGAGAGTCAGGTGTGGCCCCGGTGTAATGCCCAGGGAAGATAGCGTATGGCATATGCAGGGAGCGTGTGGATATTTGATGAGCACCATCTCGGCCACGTTAGATTTAAACTCCCAACTGTTGGTTAAAATATCTCATCTTTTCCCCGGAGTACTGAGCTCCCGGCCTCCAAAGAGTCCACAGATTTCCCTTTTGTCCAGAGCTGCTGTCGGACATGACTAAAGCATATTGTCCTAATGGGTTCGACTCAGCTCAGGTCTCACAAAAGCACTGCCCAGAGAGATACCAAAGGAAAATATGACTTTTCCTCATTTGACACCCTTGATGGCAAATGAGACACCCAGAAAGGCTAGGCAATGGTGATGGGTGACAGCTTCTCATCCAACACGTCTGTGGAGCCCTCACCACATACCAGGCACTGTGCTCTGTGCCCAAGAAAGAACAGGAGCCAGGCGTGGTGGCTCACGCCTGTAATCCCAGCTACTAGGGAGGCTGAGGCACAAGAATTGCTTTAACCCAGAAGGCAGAGGTTGCAGTGAGCTGAGATTGCACGACTGCACTCCAGCCTGGCTACAGAGCAAGACAAGAAAGAAGAAAGAAAGAAAGAAAGGAAGAAAGGAAGAAAGAAAGAAGGAAGGAAGGAAGGAAGAAAGGAAGAAAGAAAGAAAGAAAAGAAAGGAAGGAAGGAGAGAAAGAGGGAGGGAGGAAGGGAGAGAGAGAGAGAAAGAAAGGAAAGGAAGGAAAGAAGGAAGGACGGAAAGAAGGAGAGAGAGAGGGAGGGAGGGAGGGAGAGAGAGAGAAAGAAAGGAAAGGAAGGAAGGGAAGGAAGGAGAAAGAAAGAAAAAAGAAAGAAAGAAGGAAGGAAAGAAAGAAAGAGAAAGAGAGGGAGGGAGGGAGGGAGGAAGGGAGAGAGAGAGAGAAATAAAGGAAAGGAAGGAAGGAAGGGAGAGAGAGAGAAAGGAAGGAAAGGAAAGAAAAGAAAAAAGAATAACAGGGACTCAAAACGACATGGCTCCTGCTCTCAAGGGACTTAGAGTCTAGTCAGCGGGCAGGCACTAATCAAATCTCTCCCCAAATATACAACTACTAGCAAAGGTAAGTGTCATGAATGAAGAGAATAGGGAGTGATGGCCGAATGCTAAAGTGGATCCGACCTTGCCTGGGTCAGTGAAGACTCCGCTGAAGAAGGGACGTGGAGCCGGGTAGGAAGCTTGAGTAAGGGGAAGCCAGGCAGAGCATGAGGCGAAGGGAAGACGGCTCCAGGGAGCAGGCCGTGCAGGTGCCAAGGCCCTGAGGAGGGAAGCACGTGGAGAGTGTGAGGAGCTGCAAGGTGGCCGATGTGGCTAAGCTCAGAGGTCAAGAGCGGTCCTGGGTGCCACAGCCTCGGGGCATGCAATGTGTACGGAAAACAAGGTGTTTTGTTGTTGTTTTATTCATTCATTCATTCATTCATTCATTCAGTGAGACAGAGTCTTGCTCTGTTGCCCAGACTGGAGTGCAGTGGAACAATCTTGGCTCACTACAGCGTCTACCTCCTGAGTTCCAGCGATTCTCCTGCCTCAGTCTCCCAGATAGCTGAGATTACAGGTGCACACACCAAGCCCAGCTAATTTTTGTATTTTTAATAGAGATGGGGTTTCACCACGTTGGTCAGGCTGGTCTCAAACTCCTGACCCCAGGTGATCTGCCCACCTCAGCCTCCCAAAGTGCTGGAATTACAGGCGTGAGCCACCGCGCCCAGCTGTGTTTTATTTTTAAATGAGAGCAGGCTCCTTTCAAGATTGCTGAAGTGCACAGTGGTTGCAGTTTGACACTGGCTGTTTAGTCAAGATGAGGCACATGTGTGTGGGTCTTTCCTGGTGCTGGCGTGAAATGGCTCCTGATCAGTCCCCCGACCCAGCTCCCACGTGTCTTTCCCTCCCAAAACGAGGGCTCCAGACAGACCCTCAGCCACACTTCCAAGGAAAACTCGCAGAAAAGACAGGCACAGGCTTACTAGAAAAAGAAACCCGTAAAGTTCCAAAAGGCCTCCATGCTGTCAAACACCTCTGATGCCTCCAAACCCACTGACATGAGAAAAAAATTGTTTAAAAAAAATAGAAATTAGGGATAAGTGTTTACGATGGAAGGCCAAATGCAAAAGTTATTCCAATGGCCCAGAAGGCACCAAGGGCCTGGGTGAGAACTGAGGGGAACTGGACTGGCTGAAGGAGGCCCCAAACTTGTGACTCTTCTCTGACTGGGGTCTGCCACCAGGGGCTTCCTGCTTCCTGAGGGGGCCTGGCAGTTGGTCTGACATCAGACTTGTAGCCCTACAAGCCTCTGACAAACTGTTTCCTGCCTTGATCTCCAGTCCCTGGCACCCCAGACCCCTCACTCTCCCAGCTCCAGCCACCTCAGACCTTTTCCAGTTCCTCAAACGTGTTAGCTCTTACCTCAAAGCTTCCCGGAGGTTCTTCCCCGGCTGCAAACGTGCTCACTCCCACTGTTCCTCACCCTTGTCCTCTCAGGGAGACGCTCCCTGACCCTCTCTGACTGCACTTTGATAACGATCCCTTATTGGTAGTCCTTCTTCCCTCTCAGACCACAGGCTTCCTAGAAGCAGAGCCCACTTCTTACATGGCCCACCACTGTCCCTCCAGTGCCCAGCACGGCGCCTGACGCATAGGAGGGAGGGGCTTAACCACCGTTTCCTGAATCAAGGAACAATCCGAACGCAGAACTAGGGCTTATGTGTCTCAAAGCCGGGAGTTAGCGTCTCATTTATTCGCAGCTACATCCCCAGCACCTGGAACAGATACTTGTTCTTCGACTGTATGAACCTCCAAGCCAGAATGGGCAACTCGGAGGTTAGTTTAATGCCCTCTTTTTCCAAGTGAGGAAACTGAGGCCCAGAGAAACCAAAGACCTGCCCATGGTTTCACAGTTCAAACAGCCGGACTGGGCTCGAGAGCCAATGAATAAAGTCATCTGTAACAAACCGCCTGTTCTCTTCCCTCCGTTCTCTGTCCCCACCCACCTTCACCAACCAGATTTATTTGGAGAAAAACACATTCAGGTACTGAGCCTTTCTGGAAGCATCTGCCCAAAGTATTTATGTATATATGAAAGTATTTATTTGCTTATTCCCCGCCCTGCTCTAAAAAAAAACTGGAAGCAGTTTGCCCACTGCAGCTGATGTCAATGCTGTATTTTCCAAACTGAATAACAAAACACAAAGTTACAAAACCTGTTTAGAAGGAGGGCTGATAGCGCCTCAAACAGAATCAGCTTCCTTGTTCAGAGCAGAACAGCTCCAACAGAGAGGGTTTTCTCTGTAATCAAATTACCAAAATTAGTGACGAAGAGGAACACAGCAGATGTGGCAGATTTCAATTTTGCTGAAGGATTTGGCACAACATCTCAAGGAACTGAATTTGCAAAATTCTTGTGTAAGGACAGTGTCACATGTAACAAAAATCTGTCTGCAGGATTACAGACGTGGGAAATGCCAACAGCCAAACCTACAAAGTGATGTGATCATCGGCATGAGGCTCAGTTGCCTCAGTTGTAAAAAGAGGGCATTAGACTAATCTCTAAGTTGCCCATTCAGGCTTAGAAGTTCATACATTCATTTAATGAGTATCTGTTCTAGGTGCTGGGATGTAGCCATGAGTAAATCAGACACAAGCTCCAGGCTTTGAGAAACCTAAGTCCTAGTTCTGTAGCTGGGTTGTTCATTCGTTCAGGAAACAGTGATTGAGCCCCTCCTATGTGTCAGACACTGCACTGGGCACTGGAGAGACAGTCGTTGCCTCTTATCTGAAAGGGACAGCAGACAGCTCCTTGGGGGACCTGCAGCCACAGTGACGACAATCAGCACCTTATATTTTTACATCACAGTCAACTTTCTAAAACCTTTCAGCCACACGGCCTTAGCCAATCCTTGCCATCAAAAGCAGAGATGCAAAAGTGATCCCCTAAGTCCCTGGGGCACGTGGGTGACTGAAGCACCTGCTCTGAGGTCCACTGCCTCCCGCCCACTCATGGAAACATCAGTTATCCCACTTGAGGGAGTGGCTCATGTGGAAAGGGCATTTAACTCTTTCAGGACAGAAGGGCATATTTTGTAATGACTGCATGGTACCATTACACTAATAGATAAATTAGTCCCCCAAATAAGTATTTTTAAGTGATCATTTCTCATGGAGGCATGAATGGACACTCAGTGAGGAGAAAAGAGACAGAGAAGCATCTCTGTCAGTGGCTTCAATCTCTGAATCCAGAGATGCTTCTCTAAAGAGCCCTAGGTTTTTCCTGGACAATGGCCTTCTCTATAGTCCCAGGAACGCTGTGGTCATAGCCAAAACTACACTCTTGAAGTTGTCCTGAAAACCTGCCTCCCATCCATTGTTCTTCACCATGATGAATGCCCCCAACCAATTTCATAAACCAGAAACCTCAGGCCATCCTTGACATCACCGTCTCTCTCACCTCCCAAATATACTCCATTGCCAAGTCCATTTTACCTCCTAGGTCCTATTCATATCTCACCCCCTCTACCTCCATCCGCGTGATCAGCAAGTTGCGCCCAAGTGATTCCAATAGCTACCTACTGGTATCCTTGTCTTCCCTCTTGCCCCCTCCAGTCTATCCTCCACACTGCAGCCACAGCGAGCACTTGAAAATGCAGATTTGGACATGTCACTCCTCTGCTTAAAATGCTTCCCTGGCTCCCACTGCACCAATCTTGAATGCAACCAGTGAGATCGGCATGGCCTAGCCTGGCATGTCTTTCCAAACTCTCCAGGGCTACCCTCACCCCTTCCATGTCCAAGCGCCAGCCACATGGGCCTTCCCTCTGCTCCTTGCTCATGCCACACTGTCTCCCACCTCGAAGTCTCCAAGTGTCTTCTTCCCTCTATTCTTTGTCCCCACCCACCTTTACCAACAAGGTTCTTAGTTATCCCTAGAGTGCAGCCCAAATGCCATGTTCCACAGAAGCCAGCCTTCCCTAGCCTTCTGTATTAGTCTGTTTTTGTGCTGCTGATAAAGACATACCCAAGACTGGGGAGAAGAGGTTTAATGGACTTACAGTTCCACGTGGCTGCGGGGGCCTCACAATCATGGCAGAAGGCAAGGAGGAGCATGTCATGTCTTACAGGGATGGTGGCAGGCAAAGAGAGAGTGTGCAGAGAATACCATCAGGACTCATGAGACCCATTCACTATCACAAGAACAGCAAGGGAAAGACCCACCCCCATGGTTTAAAAATCTCCCTTCCACAACATATAGGAATTATGGGAGTGGGAGCTACAAGGTGAGATTTGGATGGGATTTCCAGGCTGGGTCAGATCCTCCTGGCAGATGCTTCTCACCACCGTGTGCTTGGCTTCTATAGCACGTATCACAATTCACATCAGACAATACTCAATGACAGTGGCCCAGGTTCCCACATTTACTACTTTTTTTCTAGAACAGAAACATCACCTGGCACATGATCAGAGCTCAATAAATGTTTCTTGGGGGAAAAAAATGAATGAATGAAACACAGACATAGCCAGATGGGAAAACTGAGTCATCAGTGGGCTGAAGGGCCTTGATGAAGGATGTAAAGTATAGCCAGAATTAGGCAGACCCCGGGCAGCATCCGGCATCCGGAGATCTGGTGAATATGCCCTCCCTAAATTAGGAAATGTTGCTCTTCAGCAGGTTTGAAAGTTGGGAGAAGAAAACTGCAAAACACAAACGTCAGATCTAGCAGTGAGAAGGGCTGGGAAGAGAAGGCCCAGATCTCCATCTCCTCTCCCTGATCCACCCAATTAACACTGAGCAGCCCTTGGAAGAGTCAGAAGCTGCAGCATTCAAGAAAACAAAGGGTAACTTCGAGCCTATGATGTTGTGAAAGGGTGTGGGGGTGTAGGGGGTTGGTCCCGCCGTGATTAGAGAGTTAGTAGACTCCCTAAAGCATCATCCACGCTTTAAACATCTATTAAGGGCCTACCATGTTGCCACCTGAATGGCCGGAGGAAAAACAGTCTTTGGCCTTGTGAAGCTCAAGTCGAGAGAGGAAACAGGTCTGTAAATGGATCATTGCCATCTAGCAGATAAGTGCTAGAACACAGGTACATCCAACGTGCTGTGGGGTCCAGAGGAAAAACACCTGACCTCCAGAGTGAGATGGGGAAGGGGCTGCTCAAGACAGCGCCACTGAAGGCTGAACCTCACCAGGCAAGAAAACGACATCCTGTTCTCAGCTTGCTTCCACCGAAGTTTAGGAGAGCGTCTGTTGTCCTGCAGTGACACAGGGAAATGAGACACCCAGAAGAATGACTATCACCAAGGTGGCCCTTCAAGTGGCCAAGACCAGATCATGGTGCCTCCTCTTCATATCCAGACAGGCAAAGAAGTAAAAATGCCATTCAGAGAAAGAAAACTAAAGGCAGAGGTCAGCAGGACAACGAATCAGGGGACTTAAGAGTCAGAGGGACATCAAAACTCAGCTGAAGCCGGGCACAGTGGTGCATGCCTCTATTCCCAGCTACTCAGGAGACTGAGGCAGGAAGATTGCTTGAGCCCAGGAGTTCAAGACTGTGGTGAGCTATGGTTGTGCCATTGCACTCCAACCTAGGCAACAGAACAAGACCTGTCTTTTAAAAAAACAATGGAAGAGATCAGCTGGTCCAGAGGTTTTCGCCCACGTGCTACACTGGATCGACTAACGACCCTCCAAAATCCACGTCCACCAGGAACCTTAGAATATAACCTCATTTGCAAATGGGGTCTTTGCAGATGTAATCGGGTTTGGATGAGGTCATACTGGCTTGGGGTGGGCCCCAATCCAATGACTAGTGCCCTCATAAAGGGACATGGGCACCCAGGGAGAATATGGCCCTGTGATGATGGAGGTAGAGTTGGAGTGATGCATCTGCAAGCCAAGAAGCACCAAGGATGCCCCGACCACACAAAGCCAGGAAGAAGCAAGGAAGGACTTGTCTTCCCCTGAGCCATCAGGAGTGGGTATGGCCCTGCCAACACCTTGATCTCAGACTTCTGGCCTCCAGAACTGAGAGAGAATAAATGTCTATTGCTCTCAGCCACTCAGCTTGTTGGAATTTTTTATGGCAGCCCTAGGAAACTAATACACACGCCTAGAGGACCAAATAGGTAAAACTACTGAGTGGCCTGGCAGGTACCGGAAGTGGGCCTGAGCGCACAGGCCACGGCCCACAGCCAGGGCAACAGCTACTCAGGTCCAGCCAGCGGCCTCCAAGAGCACCTGATGCTGCCAGATATGTCAGTCTCCTTAGAGAAGGAAGAAATCCATACTTATTCCTATTCTTATTATTACAGAGACCGTACCTCACTATGTTGCCCAAGCTGATCATGAATTCCTGGCCTGAAATGATTTTCCCACTTCAGCCTCCTAAGTAGTGGGATTAGAGGTATGAACCACTGTACCTGGCCAAAAGCCACACTTTTATATGAAACTTTTCAACGTTAGCTCAAATGGGTTTTCGTTGTTGTTGTTGGTTTGGTTTTTGTTTGTTGGAATCAGTGTGGGCCAGAAAGCCAAAGCAAGCTTCTCATTTACAGATAAAGAAGCTGAGGCCAGGCATGGGAGTTCACGCCTGTAATCCCAGCACTTTGGGAGCCTGAGGTGGGAGGTTTGCTTGAGTTCAGAAGTTGGACACCAGCCTGGACAACATAGTGAGACCCTGTCTCTACAAAAAATTTAAACATTAGCTGGGTATGGTGGAGCATGCCTATGGTCCCAGCTACTCGGGGGGCTGAGGTGGGAGGATCGCTTGAGCCTGGGAGGTCAAGGCTGTAGTGAGCCATGATCCTGCCACTGCACCCCAGACTAGGCAACAGAGCAAGACCCTGCCTCAAAGAGAAAGGAAAAGAAAGAAGCAGAGACCCATGAGGCAAGGTGATTTATGTCTTACAAGTCTTAGTGACAGCCAGGACTGAAACCCCCACTGCCTTCTACCACGCTGCACCTGCCATCCACCACCCATTCCGTGTCTCCTGCCAGGCTGGTTTCCCAGGACGGATCTCCACTGGCTCACAGCAGAAAAGTCCTCAGCCACAGGGAGAGAAAAGGATAGGTCGAGGCTTGGAGAAGCATGGGGTACAGGGATGGGAAGGCCGTGTTACTAACAGGTGTGGCAGATCCAGAAAGTGGCAGAAGGCCTCACCTGGCAGCATCTGTGATTCCACAGCAGGTGTTTCGCAGCAGGTTGTGGGGCAGCCTGGCCAGATGGGGAGAGCCTGTTCTCAGCAGTGTCCATGGGGACATCCCTAGCAGCTCCACTGGTTATTGTAGGAGAAAGGACATGGAGGAAAAGCAGCACAGATGAGATGCCAGGACAGGCAGATCCAGAAGCCCTTCAGAAGCGTGATGCTCACTCTCCCCCGGAATGCCTTTCCAGTTAGGTTTTTGCTTTCCTGTACAGGTTCTAAAAGTTCCTGGCCATGAGGAGAGGGGTCTATTCAGTTCTGTGTCAACAGTGCCTGGTGTGGCACCAAAGGCCAACAGTCCTGCAAGGTACTCACTCCTCTGGAATAGCAAAGATGCTGACACCAATGCTGTAACCACACGCCCAGGGACCTTACACCATCCAAGTCCAAGCACCAACTTCTCTTGTTGTGATGGGGGAAGCTTCTTGGGAAAACCAGAGAGAAATGAAGACAGCTGTTTTAACATTTTGGCAAGATGCAACAGAACCTCTGCTAAAAGCTTTTCATGGAGACCAGAAATGACACGTACAGCACTGTTTGGATCTAGCGAGCACATTGCACTGTGCAGCTCAACCTTCCCCACCTTCCCCAGTCCTCAGAGCTCAGTGAGGCCAGACACAGGACAGAGCTGGGCAGAACCAGCAAAGGAGCAGTTGGCCTGCGACTCCCACCAGGACCTCTGGCTGGTGGAGACGTCCTCACACCAGTGTAGCTTGGCGAGACCCCCAAACATGCATATGCAGACACACAGCCCACACGGTGGCTGTTGAAGACGAATAACAGGGCAGGCTCCAGGGACAGCAGCTCCCATGTTAAAACATGAGCCATATGCGGAGGCACGCCTCTCTGCTAAGCCCTCATCCCCCTGGCATCTGTGCCCTGCTATTTGCATAAGTAAATGGCAGCTCATTAACAACACATTAGTGGTTCTGTAACCATGTAAGGAAGCCAACCTAGTGAACCCTAAGCCACTGGAGATTTCTCTGGTTCCGTTTTACAGCCTTGGAGGCATGAAGCTGTCATCTGCCGTCTGTCTGTCCAGCTAGAACAGAAAGAATAGACCCTTATGGAAACACAAAAGAGAATTAATAAATATTTGTTGAAGCAGTGATGGTAGGCCGGGGTTGCAAAGGGCAAATCTTGCTAAAAATAGGGAAATGTTTGGACTGGTTTGGGGAGACATTTCTCCTGGTGTCTAGCCATCCACTCAAGGCTTGGGGACAGTGGTTGCAAACCGAAGTCATGCATCAAATCACCTATTAGCTGTCTGGACACATCATAGAATGACTCTGATTCAGGAAGTCTCAGACAGGGCCCAGGAATCTGGAACTTTCAAACGCTTCCTGAGGATTTCTATTTGCTCCCCTGTTTGAGAACAAGCATTCCTTCTCACAGGTGTTGCTGCACAGAAATGAAACGAGCATCAAGCATCGCCTGGGAGCGCCTCGGGAATGCGGACACTTAGGTCCCACCAGGCCTGCAGAGTCAGAAACTGCACTGCAACAGGAACCCGCGGTGACTTTAAAGGTGCGAGGAGCCCCAACCTAAAGGCGGTCAGGGTCGCCTCTGTGTGAGCCTGGTGGGTCATCTGGCAGCCAGGCAGTCCCCTGCTCGAGCCTGGCAGGGAGGCAACCGGTCACCAGGCATGTGGCCCTTTAGTCACAGTCTGAGTCTCCACATGACCCTCCTACAGTGCTCTGAGGTTGTACTCAGTGGCCTCAGAGGTCCTTGTCAGTGGGAGTTTCCTAGATATCAGAATCCCAGAACACCTTCAAGCCCACAGCTCTTGGGGTCCGTCACCACCATGTGGACCTAAGCTCTTGCCACACGTAAACTCAGAATGAGGGCTGCCTTCCGAAGCACAGACTGGAAACCTGGAAACAGCAGAAGTTTGTCTTCTTGGCTCCAGTGCTCATCCCTGCGGCATGGAACAAAAGGAGTGGGAGCCACAGGCTGGCAAAGCTCAGACTGGCCCAGGCCCAGGCTCTGCAGTGACCCAGGAGGGACTCGTCAGCACTCTGTGGCCACCAGGGAGGGCGGGCAGGCATGAGACCCTTCTATCTGCTGTGTCTCAGTGCCCCCATGAGCTGCCAGTGGTTTTATGGGTTTAAGCAGGCTGCCCAGGAGTTACCAAGCTAATGACTTCCAGCAAAGTAAAACAAGGCAGGCCTGTGTCTGCCAGGAAAGTAGCTGGCCACCAAGGAAGTAGCTGCCCTCCTCTTCACACCGCCCTAACTCAGGCCTCCCTCTGCACGGCAGCCTGTAAGATCATCATCAGTTCTCCAACATGTCTGCCCTCCTCACCCTCAAGCAGTGCCAAGCCCTGCTCAGGGGGGATCAGAACACAGCCAGGGCACAGTTTCTGACACACTGAGACGCAAGGCAGAGGCCTCCGAAACCGTGCGGGTGCCAATTGTGGGGTATTTTTAGCCTGGATCCCTACGGAAAGACAGCTCTGAGATCCTGCTGTCAGCACGACCTTCCTCCTGTGTCCTGGGAGGAGCGGGGTTGCCTTGGTAACCCAGCAGCATGGATCCACTGCTTTGGGAGACACCTGCAACCCGCCCACAGGTACCAGGCACAGGCATCCAGGGGTATTCTCATCCTCAGGCACTGACCCCCTCTTTGGGGCACAGTTCCTGGGTAACGCAGCCCCAAGGGCTCAGGAGTCCAGGAAGTCCCCGCAGATGTCACAGTGGCCTCCATGGGAGACCTTGAGGCTTTGGGTTTTCAAAGATATTTAAGCCACTGTGAAAACAACATGCAGAGCCTGCTTTAACTCAGGTCTTTAAATTTTAATGAAATCTCTGCTTGCTGAAGGTCAGTTCTTCAGCCCGCGGGAGGGATGGGGTTGTGAATTATTCATATGATGTGATTCTGCAGAAAAGGGAGGTGGGACCGTTGAGACGGACCCCGCCAGCCTCCTCCTCCACCGCGAAACGGGCCTGCCAGCCTCGTCCTCCACCGCAAAACGGGCCCCACCAGCCTCCTCTTCCACCACGCCCTGCTCTGCAAAGCCCTTTCTACTTTTTCCTCAAAAGGGGTTGGTACAAGGGGCGACTCGTCGCTCTGTGGCCCAGGATTTCTAGGTGGTGGCGCCACTCCTTCCTTTCTCACTTCTTCACTCCCATCAGGTGCCCGGTAAGGTTCAGCCCTAAATCTGCTGTTCACCCCCTCACAGTGTCCACCTCTTGACAGTGATGAGCTTGGAGTGAGGCAGACAGGCTGCTAGTGAACTTCCAGCACGGAGGGGAAATGCTCTGGATGGAGCAAACGGGAATGAACCACGTGGAAGCTAAACCACCGCAGCCTCCAGTGTGAATTCAGCTCTTCGACCCACTGGAGAAGAAAGCGCCCCCATCCCCATCCAACTATTCCATCCTGTTTTTGAGTTGGTTACTTAAGGGCCTGAGAAGAAATGCATCAGCAGAACAAAACACAAATTCTTCAGTAATCACACTGAATCTCTTTGATTCTTCCAGCATGAAAGTGGCTCTGCTGGCTGGGCGTGGTGGCTCACTCCTGTAATCCCAACACTTTGGGAGGCCGAGGTGGGTGGATCACCTGAGGTCAGGAGTTCGAGACCAGCCTGACCAACATGGTGAAACCCCGTCTCTATGAAAAATACAAAAATTAGCTGGGTGTAGTGACACATGCCTGTAATCCAGCTACTCAGGAGACCGAGACAGCACAATCACTTGAACCCAGGAGGCAGAGGCTGAAGTGAGCCGAGATCGTGCCACTGCACTCCAGCCTGGGAGACAGAGTGAGACTCTGTCTCAGCGAAAAAAAAAAAAAAAAAAAGAAAGTGGCTCTACTGAATTTTTTTTCTGGCTATATAAATAATACCTGCTTCTGGTAAGAATTTAAAAATAAGTAAACAATACAGAAATATATTTGGAAAAAAGGATCATCTGAAACCTGCCACCCAGAAATAACCACTGCCTGCCTTTAATGACCAGTTTCCACGCACCACGAGTACTTCTTACATACTTGCATGTGCATTTTACATAAATGGAATTGTACTGTGCACACTGCAGTTTTCATAGCCACTTGTCTCTCTCTTTTTGTCAAGAGTGTTTTCAAGTTTATTTCAAAGCCTCCCCCAACCTCCCTCCCCTGCTACCTGATGATTCCATCCACATGTTTCTCCACGCTCAGACCCAAGTTGAAGTATCCTCTGGTACCCCTGGGCCTTCCCTCGAGGAACCATCTCACCACGCCCCCAGAGCTGGAGGCCAAACAGTGTTTCAGTCTCTCTTTGGCATCCTGCAAAACCATCCTGTAAAACCGGAAGTCACTTCTCTGCTAGCAACTGTCCAGCAAAGGCTTTGAGGCAGCCCACACAGTGCTGCACGACCCACCCCTCTTCCTGTACCATCTCCCACCTGTTTCTCTTTTATCACCTGGCCTCCCCTACCACAGGGCCTTTGCACCTGCCATTGCTTCTCCTGTTCTGCTCTTTCTCTAGATATCCACAAGGCTCACTCCCTCCCCACCTTCAGTGGTCATGTAAATGACACTTCAGTGAGGCTGTTATTGGCCACCCCATGTAAAGCTGTACAACTTTTCCCCCAGCACTCCTTTCCTATCCCTTGTTTTTCTCCAGACGCTTCTCTCCAGCTAGTATGCTGTGTATTTCACTTGTCCATTGTCCAGCTAGTATGCTGTGTATTTCACTTGTCCATTGTCCAGCTAGTATGCTGTGTATTTCACTTGTCCATTGTCCAGCTAGTATGCTGTGTATTTCACTTGTCCATTGTCCAGCTAGTATGCTGTGTATTTCACTTGTCCATTGTCCAGCTAGTATGCCGTGTATTTCACTTGTCCATTGTCCAGCTAGTATGCTGTATATTTCACTTGTCCATTGTCCAGCTAGTATGCTGTATATTTCACTTGTCCATTGTCCAGCTAGTATGCTGTGTATTTCACTTGTCCATTGTCCAGCTAGTATGCTGTGTATTTCACTTGTCCATTGTCCAGCACCACTAGAAGGCAAGCTCGATGACAACAGCGTTACTGATTCTGTCCCGCCTGCTACTGTGACTCCGGCTCCCAGAGCAGCGCCTGTTGCAGGTAAGTGCTCACCAAATGATTGTTGAAGGAGTGAACCTTGGGATCTTCAGGGCTCAGCAGGGTGCCAGGGTAACCAACCAATGTGTGTTCAGTCATTGCAAGTTCCTTCTACAGTCACACCTTCAAGGTCAAACAGTGTCACAAGCCTTACTGTTCATAAGAACAGCCACCTGATTTTTCACCCATAGGACAAACTCTCTGCTCCCTAAACCCCAGCAGCAATGGCTCACTCCTCCCCAGCTGCATTAACAGTCCAGATAGATGCTCCAACACAGTCTCCGCATGGGATCTGGGGGCACTCCTGCCTCTGAGTTCTTGGGAAGAGAACCCTTCCATGAGGACAAGCTAGCCAAACTCAGCTTTCAGCCTCGGCTGGGGGCTGCTGGCAGCCTGGACTCCTGAGCAACACTGCAGCTCACCGTGTGCCCTCCTGCTCCCACACTGCAGAGAGAGATCCAGAAATGTCAGCATCCGTCCTGGGGCACTGGGGAAGGGACTGCAGCAGAGAGCTTGAGCCTTTGTTTATCTGTCTTAAGTGTTGCCTGTTTCTTCCTTTTGCCGTTGAAGAGAATTATGTAATAGGGACTGTATTCTTAAAATGTATTACCAGGTATCATAGATACAAGGCAATAAATGTATGAAAATTCAACTTCTTTTGAACTATAATCTAGTTCTACATTAACAGGTGGAAGAAGGCGTGATTGGAGGTGTGGCTGGGGAGACAGTTTATCAGAAACTCCCCTGCACCTGATTTGAGATCTTCTGACATCTGTCTGGAGAGTCTGCCTATGTACAGACATACACACAGGGACACACACATACACACACAGCACTCACAACCCAGATGGCAGGAGCCTGAGTGCCGAGCTCTCTCTGGCTAAAGGTTGTCTGCCTCCCCCCACTGCCCCATGTCCAGGATCAGAAGCACAGAGAACTAGAAGTTTCTAAATACTGCCCTTGGCCTCGCTGTTGGAACACTCCCTGGAAGCCAATACATACTGCAGCTGACCCCAGGGCCAGTCCAACCTGGCTTCTCCCGAAGCTCTCCCTGCTGCCGCCTCCCTGTAAAAGGAAGGGACAGCCACATCTGAAGCCTCCTACCTGCTTCTTCCAGGAAGCAGCAGCCCAGTATTATCCACAGCAAGTTCAGGAAGGGACGGAGACTAAGCCAGTCCATGGGACCCAAATCCCTGCCGTCCGACAGGCGGATGGCTCCCTTGAACATGGGGAGGCGGTGGTGGCCAAGGTGGACATCAGCTCCTTCGTCAGTTCAGCACGTGGAGGATTCGCTTGTCCCAGGGTACAGCCAGATGAAGTTTTCAAAAATGAAAACATGACTGATTTGGGATAAATGTGAACGTGGGAACACTAGTGAAATCAGAATTTTGAAAAACATAATGATGTCTATTTTAACTACATAGAGCAATATGAACTCAAGGCTAGGCATCGTACGTAAAACAGCTCATTAAATACTCACAAGCAGTCTGTAAGGCAAATATTAGGCATGCTGCCTTATACGGGTGAGTGACTTGATGTTCAGAGAGGAGAGCAGCTAACAGCTGGTAAGTGGCATCCCTGTCACTGCTTACATTGTATTGATCTTGCCCAAGGATAGAGGGACAGGTAAATGGACGGGCAGATGAAGAGCAGAAGAAAGGGCAACTGACCCTCACAGCCCCTCAGTTAGCTAAAGAAGGAGTGGAGCTATTTAAAAGAATAAATGAGAGGCCGGGCCCAGTGGCTCAAGCCTGTAATCCCAGCACTTTGGGAGGCCAAGGTGGGAGGATCACGAGGTCAAGACATCGAGACCATCCTGGCCAACATGGTGAAACCCAGTCTCTACTAAAAATACAAATATTAGCCAGGCGTGGTGGTGCATGCCTGTAGTCCCAGCTACTTGGGAGGCTGAGGCAGGAGAATCGCTTGAACCTGGGAGGTGGAGGTTGCAGTGAGCTGAGATCGCGCCACTGCACTCCGGCCTGGGCAACAGAGCGAGACTCTGCCTAAAGAAAAAAAAAAAAGAGAGAGAGAGAGTGAATGGTAATTGGCTTTTCCTGGTAACTGCTTTTTAGAAGTTACCAGGAAAAGGAAAAGGGAAGAGAAGGAACTACTATTATTAAGGAACTACTATTATTAGAACTTATATTCTGAAGCCAAACTGCCTAGGTTCAAAGCTCAGATCCACACTTACTAGCTGGATGACCTTGGTGCCACAGTTACCTCGTCTGCAAAGTGGGAATATTATAACCTGCAAGGTTGTTGTGAAAATTAAATGAGCTACATAAAATAATATGTGACGGATTTAGAACTTTGCCTAGTGGCTAGCAAGTGCTTGGTGAGTATTGGCTATCATTATTCACATTTTGTATGAGGACACTGAGGCTCAGAGAGGAAGATAATTGCTTATTCATTCTCTCTCTCTCTCTCTCTCTCTGAGACAAAGTCTCATTCTGTCACCCAGGCTGGAGTGCAGTGGCAACCGCCACCTCCTGGGTTCAAGGAATTCTCCTGCCTCAGTCACCTGAGTAGCTGGAATTACAGGCACACAGCACCATGCCTGGCTAATTTTTGTATTTTTAGCAAACACAGGGTTTCACCATGTCGGCCAGGCTGGTCTTGAACTCCTGACCTCGTGATCCACCCGCCTTGGCCTCCCAAAGTGCTGGGATTACAGGTGTGAGCCACTGTGCCCAACCTGATCTGCATTATTTTTAAACTGCCATAAATATTTGTTGGATGAATCAATCTTACAATTATATTACTCAAGTCACCTTCTTCAAAGACCATGATGAATCCCTCTTAAAACTCAAGGAATTCCTAGAGATTACTGTTTGAAAAAAAATAATAATAATAATTTTAAAAGAACAAACAAAAAACTCAGAGACTTTATCTGACAAACTTGCTAAAGCAGGTCTGAAATCCCGTATCAGAAACCCTTGGATCCAGATGCATTTCAGAACTTGGAATTTTCCAATCTGAGAGAGAACTGGAGTGCGTGTACTCCACGCTCTGTAATCCCCGATAGGGGTCTGGGCTAGCATCTCATGATTAAACAGCCTAATAGTTCTGCAGAGAACTGCATGAATATTCACACCAATAAAGACTATAAACAGGCCAGCATCATCTCAGGTCAGAATTTGTGACCAAAAAAGTTCCTTGCAAACAAATAGAAAACTTCAGAATCTGGAGATCTGGGGACTTCAGAATGGCAGATAGGGGACTGTGACCTGTGATGGCCCCTCCTCCAGGCTGCTCTGAGGAGTCTGGATTTGTGTCTCACCAACGTTGACCAAGCGCTCACCATACAGGCCCTGTTCTAAGCTTGTTACATGAGTTTTCTCCTTTAGTTCTCAGAAGTAGATCAAAATAAAGCCTAGAGAGAAGTAACCTAAAATATGGAGCTGGAATTTAGCCTTCAGTGTGTGCGATTGGCTGATAAAGTGTTACCAGTGTTCTTCTCCCTTCGTCCCTGACTTTTTATTTTTTGGTTACTTTTTTTTTTAAGAGATAGGGTCTCTGTCACCCAGGTGGAGTGCAGTGGTACAATCATAGCTCACTACAGCCTTGAACTCCTGGGCTCAAGTGATCCTCCCTCCTCAGCTTCCCAAGTAGCTGAAACCACAGGCATACCACCATGCCCAGCTAATTTTTGGTTGAGATGGGGTCTCACTATGTCGTGCAGGCTCTCAAACTCCTGGGCTCAAGCAATCCTTCTGCCTTGGCCTCCCGAAGTGCTGAGATTATAGGCATGAGCCATCATGCCCAGCCACAATCATACTTTCATGACGAGGTGTATTAGTCTGTTTTCATGCTGCTGATAAAGACATACCTGAGCCTGGGAAATTTACAAAAGGAAGAGGTTTATTGGACTTACAGTTCCACATGGCTGGGTAAGCCTCATAATTATGGTAGAAGGCAAGGAGGAGCAGGTCACATCTTATGTGGATAGCAGCAGGCAAAAAAGAGGGCTTATGCAGAGAAACTCCCCTTTTTAAAACCATCAGAACCTGTGAGAACCATTCACTATCATGAAAACAGCACAGGAGAGACCCTCCCCATGATTTAATTATCTCCCACTGGGTCCCTCCCACAACACGTGGAAATTACGGGAGCTACAAGATAAGATTTGGGTGGTGACACAGAGCCTAGCCATACCGTTCCGCCCCTGGCCCCTCCCAAATCTCATATCTTCACATTTCAAAACCAATCATGCCTTCCCAACAGTCCCCCAAAGTCTCAATTCATTTCGGCATTAACTCAAAAGTCCACAGTCTCATCTGAGACAAGGCAAGTCGCTTCTACCTATGAGCCTGTAAAATCAAAAGCAAGTTAGTCACTCCCTAGATACAGTGGAGGTGCAGGCACTGGGTAAATACAGCCATCCCAAATGGGAGAAACTGGCCAGAAAGGAGCTACAGGCCCCATGCAAGTCCAAAATCCAGCGGGGCAGCCAAGTCTTAAAGCTCCAAAATGATCTCCCACCTGGCCCCTCCCACAACACACGGGGATTATGGGAGCTACAAGATGAGATTTGGGTGGGGACACAGAGCCAACCACATCACAAGGACTTTAAGTTCTTCAAGAAGTTTTACGGATATAGCAGAGTCGGCTTCTAACAACAGTAACAGTAACTCGCCAAGACAATTTCACCAAGACAATTTCTAGGCAGGCAAACAGAATCCTACTTTGATTAAAGCTTGGATAAAGGCAATGAAGAGGCAGCCCCAGGACCGCAGGTGGTTAGATCCAGGGATTTTAGCTCAGTTTTGCAAACAGAGGGCCTCCTTTGGCTCTCCCAGTCCATCGGTCCCATTTGAGTCAAGCATGTTAGGGAGCACCAGCCATGTGCGAGGCACCGTGCAGGATGTGTTGGAGCTGGAAGCCGGGGAGTGGATGGAGAAGGCAAAGAAGGGCACTCCACACCTAAGACATTGCATCGTGTGTTTAGAGAAGGCAGAGTAGTCAGCAAGGCCAGAGCTGAGCTCATAGGCAGGTGATGGAAAACAGGGGCTGCAAAGAGTCTAGGGCTGAAACTGACATGCTCTGAATACCAACTGAGGGATGTGTGCCTTAGCCCCATGGTTCTGGAAACCCCAGAAGGTGGTGGGACAGAGGTGCCCCAACGACACGTGAGATCTTGTCTGTCTTCCTCACAGCCATCTCTCCCATGCCTGGGACAGTACCTGGCACCTTTGTTGATGGAAGGAAAGAATAAACAAATTATTTACATTGGAGAACATCCTCAAATGTAGAGGATGGGGAAGGACTGAGACAGGAGGCCCCCATTAAGAATTCATAGCAATATGGAACCCAGGAGGCGGAGGTTGCAGTGAACTGAGATTGCGCTACCACACTCCAGCCTGTGCAACACAGCGAGACTCCGTCTCAAAACCAAAAACAAAAACTCACAGCAGTAATCTGGGTGAGAACTGCCCAGAGAGACAGTGGTAGTGGGTACGGAGAGGAGAGCACACAGGCAATCAACAGCGAGGGTGGGCTCGGCAGGACTTACAGATTAATGGAACACAGTGTCCAAAGGGCAAGAGGCGTCTAAGACACCTGGCCGGTATCCTGGTGGAGGAGGGAGAAGGGGAATGGGCTGCTGGGGGGAAGAAACCTATAGGGCTTGGAGATGCAAGATGCCCCAGGCCCATCCTGGAGAACAGCATTTTCATCCTCCACTGAGAAAATATTGTGGGGAGGAGCTAGTGCGGGTGGTGAGAAGCAAACAGCGTGGAAAGCGAGAAAGAGCAAGGCTACTGCAGCCTCCTGCAGAGGGCAGACAGCCTCCCTGCGGCTCTTTTCTCTGCTCACCAGGCCATGCAGCCCCTTATTCAGAGACACAGCCCTGGAGACAGAGGAATGGCTAGATAACAGGAAGGGAAGCAGGGGTGCGAGGGCGTGCGACCCATGGGGGCAGGGAGTGGTACCAAGCGGGGACCTCTGGCAGCAGCTGAGGTGTCAGAGAACACAGAAGACATGGGGAGGGTCCATCTCAGCAGTGGGAGCTCACAGGGAGGTTTTCAAGCCGCATCTGAGCTAAGGCTGGCAGGACTGATGATGGATTCGATGCTTCATGGGGAGAGGGCCAGGGTGGCTCCTTTTCCCACGTATAGGCATAAGTTTTAGGTTTGGGTGATGATGTCATCACCTTGGAGTTCCCTGCACAGTGTTCCAGAAACTTTGGGAAGCTAGAAGAAGCCAGGGAGCTGCTCATGTCTGTGACACAGCCCCCACCCCCTCATCATCCTCTATACAGTCTACAGGCCAGTGCAGGGGGCTCCAGGTGCCCAGGGCACGTGCTCAGCGTGATTCTCCGACAGCCGGCCCTCAGACGGCACGTGGCTCCCAGGAGGGACTTTGAAACGCTGAAATCTCATCCAGCCATGTAGGCTCCTTGGGAAGAATCCATGCAAGGGTCTGCAGGTCCACCCTCCCCTCCAGGCTCACAGAGAAAGCTCAGGCTGAGAGGTGGACCACAAGTTCAACGCGCACAGGACCATAGCTTTGGGTTTGAAAGGTTCACATTTATTGAGTGCCTACTATGTGCCAAGCTTTGTACTAGACACTGGGGATACAAAGATAAATGTGACATGGTCCCTGACTTCAAGGACTTCACAGTTCATTGGAAAAACTGACATAAAACTAATTAGAATGCGTAAGGCCATTCTAAGAATTGAATAAGCTGGGCATAGTAAGCGGGGGAAAGACTCACTTAATCCTCATGCCAACAGCCTGGGAGAGGTGGTGTTAGCCCGTTTTACAGGTGAAGAAAGTGAGGTTACAATGGTGAAATCACTTGCCTCAGGTCACACTAGGAAGAGACACTGCTGGCACGAGTGTGCCACACAACCTCGTGAGAGTCACTTCTGTGCTTCTCCCCCGAACTCTTTGCTCTGTCGTAGCTCACTGGTAGCTTGAAATCTACCAACAGATGGGTCACAGAAATCAGCAAGCACTACCACGCAGGTGATAGCCTGGATTCAGATCCCAGTTTGAAACCAAAGACTCCCTCCAGTCTCCCCCAGAACATTCTCTGAATTGAACCACCCACTCCTTCTAAAGAGCCTGCCTCCCCAAGAGACTCACAGAAGCTTGTCCTGGACAATACCAAAAAGACAATGGATGTGGCCCACCTTGGGAGTCCCCAAGGGCTGTGCAACTCCGTCGAGTCACCGTCCACCCTTCAACCCTGAGCTGGCATCTCAGCAGACACATCTGGGCCAGATAAGCCAGTGGGCCTGGGACGGGAGGGACAGAGCAGACCGGGAGGAAGAGGAGGCTGGGAGAGCGCGTTCCTGGTTAGTGTGATTCGCTGATGAATCTCCGTCTCCCCCACCAGCTCCACAAGGACAAAGACTGTGGCTGGCTTCACTAACCGTGGTAGACCAGGTGCAAGCACCACACCCGGGCAGCAGGAAGCCCCACGCCAACACGTGTTGAGTGAATGAATGAGCTAGTGAAGGAAGCAGGAGGCCATAAACGCTGAGGGTGTACACCTGCCTCCCCCAGCATCGTCTACGCGCCCTGTGGGGAGGGAGGGGAGGCCGCAGGAGAGCTGGGCTGCCCGGGGTGAAGTCCAGGTTCTGCTACTTACTAGGTAACCTGTGCCTCAGCGTCCTTCGCTGTAAAACGGGGTCTGTGGCTTGTCCTGAGAATTAAATGAGTTAACGTTTGTAAAGCACCTGGCACGCAGTCAGTGCTGTGTGTTAAATTCATAAGGCAGACACCCGCCCCCCGGATCACTCCGTCTGCGGGCAGAGACCATTTTCCCCTCTGCTCTTCCGGGGTGCCCGTTCAACCCGTTCCACCCCGCGAGCGTTTCCCTCCTGGAGAGAACCCCTGCCTTGCCAGAGCTCTGAGCGTCCTCCCCTTCCCCCCGCCCGTCCCACCTCCAGCGTCCCCACCCACCCACCTCTGTCTCTCTGTAAGTGACCCTGAGCCTCGTCTAGCTCCGCCCGGCCCCCAGGCTCGCGGAAGGCGCCCCAGCAGCCCCGCTGAGGGCTGGGGGTCCGGGAGGCCGCAGGCTGGACGCACCGCCCCAGCCAGAGCCAAGGCCCGGCCCGCACGCCGCGGGCGCCACCCTGTGGCCAACTGCGGAATCGGCGGCGGAGGCGGCCTGCAGAGCCCGGAGGCCCAGAGGGTGCCCGGGCTGACAAAAGGGAGAGAAGGTGGAAGGAAGGGCGCATCACCAAAGGGACTGCTAGGCTGTCGGTCACAGAGCAATTCACTCAGTCCAGGAGGCAGTGATCCGTGGGCAGGGCTGCATGGGCGCTGGCGCGCAGAGCCTGCAGGGGCCCTTTCTCTCTGTGGGTTAGACACCCTCTCCCCAGAAGTGACCCCTCCCATAGGATAATCTTTGGCAGGAGTCTGAAGTTCCTGCTCCTGGAATCCCTGGCTTCCCTGTGCCAAGCGCATTACACTCACAGCTCCACAGCTATGGGCTGATGAGAAGACAAACACGGGACTCTACACCCTGACGCTGGAGCATATATATCCTCATTCCGTGGCTGGGGTCTCTGGGGAATAGCATTTGGAGGAGAGTCCAGGTTCTAATCCCAGCTCTGCCCTGACTCTACGTGTGCCCTAGCCCATCTGTGCCTCGATGTTCCCATCTGTAGAAAAAAGGATGATAAAAATAAAAATCCACCCAACTTCTCTCCCGGAGGTGGGGAGGTGAGGCTTACATGAAATAATGCTGATGAAAGCATTTTGAAGATCAAAACCCACGGCATTCAAAGTTTCCGATCCACGATAACTTTAGTAACCAGGTGAATACAAGGACATACAAACACACTTACTCAAAGAGCCCCTCAAGTTCTGCCATTAAAAACTCCTAAACAAGAGACTTTTATTTGGAGGGGAAAGAAAGGAGCATGCAGTTGAGATCCAAAAATACAGAGTTCCATATGGGAAATTTAAATGATCTTAGGATTTTACTATATAAAATTTAAAGGCAGCTCGCTCTTCAGGAAAATAGTAGAATAGACATTACAATCCCCAAAGGCGTCTGGAGGACAAAGGAGGAGCCCAAAGTTAACCAGGATCCGACTTGATCTGCTTCAAACACAGAATCACAGAACCTCACGGTGACCGAGACATCCCAGCAGCCACCAGCCTCTATGCAGAGTGCACATGAACACTTCCACCCGGCCACCTGTGCGGGCTATTCCTTGTACAAGAATAAATCCACCTACAGACTGTATTCTGATAGCCACAGGTGGAACCCAGGCCCCTGGCTATTGGCCCAGGATCATGAGAACAAAGCTTTCCTCCGCTTCAGAGTTCAAACCTGGAATCTCAAGGCAGGATGAGAATTGACCCCAGAGTGAGGGAGATAGGCAGCCCTGGCCCAACCTCTACCCCACAAAAAATGCAGCGAGCCAAAATTCATTCCCTCACCGCCTGTATGCCATGGGCGGCAGCTGCAGGGGAGCGAGACCACCTGCTTCAGGAGAGAGGGTTGGGACAGCTCTGGCAGGGCAGACCCGAATAAGGGATTTCAGCTCCTCTGATCAGCACCTCTTAAAAGTCATTTTTGACATGCAGGGTCCTATGCCGATCCTAGCAGCCGCCGCCTCCTCCCTTCCCCCCCTCTTACTGTCTTCCTTCTGAAGTAGAGGGTCGCATACACCATCACAGCCTATGTATCTCTGCTTCACAATGTTTTTGTCCCAATTTGTTCTGTTTCTCAGGCTTTTCTTCCCCCTTGCATCACATGTTGCCCTGCAATATCTATTTCCTCTGTGGCCTTCCAGAGTGCCAGAATCTCTGGGGGTGAACCTTGACAGGCACCTCCTCTGAATCCCGCAAGCCCCGTGGGTCGTCCGTTTTCACCGAGCTCCGCTAAGCGCACTCGCACAGAGGCAGGCAGAGGGATGAGACACGTAGCAGCCAAGTGGACAGCAGCGCGCTGGTTCAATTCTCACCCTGTTTAGAAGTTCCAGGTCCTGGATTCCGAAGTGAGGGGCAGACCCAGCCTCACAGTAGCAGTATGGGTTTCAAATTAACTCAACAATTCCCTGTTGCTCTTACTCTGGCTTCAGGACTGCGCTGGGTATTGAGGAACTTCAAAGGCAGGATGAGAAGATCTCAAGACTCCCTCACCTCCCCTTTCATTCTGACCCAGGGAAGAAGAGCATTCATCTGATTGGTCAGATTTCAGGACACTGACTGACATATTTGGAAGTGGGTGTGGTCACTATGCATAAAAGATGAGCTGAGGATGTGGCTGCAGAGGGTCTCTGTTCACTCAGCAGAGGAGATGAGCTTCACTGGCCCAGGCTGAGGCAGTTCTTTGTCCGTCCACGTGGCTGGCCAGAGCACAAGAAGAACAGAGATCTGGGGAGAACAAGGTCCCCATGCTCAGCCCAGCCAACCCCAGTTCTCTGCATGGGTTTATGGTCCAAGCCCAGCTACCAGCAAAGGTGACTCCACTTCCTCCTCTGTTCTTCCTCTAGGGCTCCCTCTGGGACTTTGCGGGTAGTGGTTGCCAGGGTCTAGGTCTGCCTAAATGCCGTAGCCCTTACACACGGATTAGCACCTCAGTACTGCCAGTAGCTTTGATAAGGAGCCATCACCCTCCAGCTCAGCAGGGAGGCTGGCACAGTGCTGCAGGAGGAGGGAAGGGCTAGAATATGGTTTCATCAGGGACTTGGGAAAAGCTTCACAGACACGGCGGAGTCTCACACTGACCTTGAAAGACACATAGGATTCCATAGAAATTTGGAGGCATGGCAAAATTGGCAAATGGGATCTAATTAAACTAAAGAGCTTCTGCACAGCAAAAGAAACTGTCATCAGAGTGAACATCAGAGCATTGCCTCCTCCTGGAAGCAGACGCTGAGTCCCACAGACAGAAGTAGTCAAACACCCTTCTTCCCCAGTATAGCTTCCCACTGGCCTCCATCCTAACGCTTGTGCCGGGTGAGCTGCAGTTACTGCTTCACTGCTCTGCTTCCCCAATCTTCCCAAAGCCTTTTGAAGACAGGTGTTTCGTTTATCCAACATGTATGCGACAATATTTATTAAGCACCTACTATGTTCTAACTCCCCAGTGCTGAGAACTCGCTGTGGAGCAAGGAATGCTTGGTCCAGTGGAGACGGGAGGTGGCCGTTTGATCCGACACGGGGCTAGCTCTTCTCGACTCTTTATTCCTCATCACTAGCAAGGCCTGGCACAGAGAAGACCCTAAACAAATGATGGTGGAGGAAAAAGAGGACGTGATGGTTGAGACGTGTTGCAGCAACTAGGAACAGAGGGCTGGAGCTCAGGAGAGCTGACCGCGTAGAAGGGATAGCTTTGGAATTCCGCCCTGCTCATCTATAAGTTCATGTGAATTGCATTAAACCTGATGTGGAGAGTGCGTGGGGGTCTTGGAGCTAAAAGGAAACGTGAAGAAAACGAGCAAGTTCTCGTCCGCATTGCCCCTGCACTCCCAGCACTGCTTGCATGAACAGGAGACAGACACGCCCCTGGCACAGGGAGGCTGCTCCCACTCAGAGCACGTCTGTTGAAGGGACGAGGACACGAGTCTGCCTGTACCCTAAGGCCAAACATCAGCTGAGCATCCAATGCTTACACTACAGAGAGCTGCTGTCCAAGGAAGCGTGAGAGACAGTGGGGAGGAGCGCAGCTGCCTCCATGCAGTGTCCCAGCAGCAAATCACGCCTGCAGGCTGTAGACCCACCAATGACTTTCTTCTCTTCCTAATTCAATGCAAGGTTTCAGCTCCATCTGAGTGCCTGTGGCATGGAGAAAATTAAATGTAGATTCCAAAGTGACACTGAAAATGGAACGAGCCTATTCTGAGCATCATTTCTGCTGGTCCTAAAAAAGAATTATCCAAATTCTCACTGAAGAGCTCCCCTTCTGGCTCCCTGGGGGAAGCCAGCCCAGGTGAGGGCTCCTTCACTCTAGCGTAGCTCTAAAATGCACTGCGTAAGTTCTTGTGGACAAATTGCCACTAGGAACAGCTTCTAGTTGTCTGAAAACACTTTCAAGTAAACAAGCCCATCCCAGTCAAATTGTATGGCTTAGCTTTGGAGGTTTCTGAACTTCTGAGCCCTTTTGCCAGCCCCACCCCTATAGTGCCTACAACCTTCAGCTCCTCCTCCAATGAGGATTCTAGACAGAAAGCTCCAAGCGGCAGGAGCCATGCCATGGTTCACTACCACAGCATCTAGTACGTCTCCTGGAATATAGCAGGCCCTTGCTAAGCACTAGCTATGTGGATTCAACACCTCTCTTGTATAAGATATAAAGAGGTATAGGAGGCTGGGCATGCTGGCTCACACCTGTAATCCTGGCACTTTGAGAGGCCGAGGTGGATCACCTGAAGTCAGGAATTTGAGACCAGCCTGGCCACATGGTGAAACCCCATTTCTACTAAAAATACAAAAATTAGCTGGGGGTGGTGGTGTGCACCTGTAATCCCAGCTATTCAGGAGGCTGAGGCAGAAGAATCACTTGAACCCGGGAGGCGGATGTTGCAGTGAGCTGAGATCGTGCCATTGCACTCCAGCCTGGACAAGAAGAGTGAAACTCCACCTCAAAAAAAAAAAAAGATGTACAGGATACGTTTCCCACCTTTAGAGCCATCCTCCTTCTTGGGACACAATCCGGACAGGGTGGCCCAGGTCTCTTCCCACCAACAGTGCTTTCTGCAGATGTGCCAGGGCTGGACAGCCCCAGCAGTGAGACGCAGTCCTGGGTGGCGCTAGGGTCAGAAGAGCACATGTGTAACCACTGGGGCCCCTTCAGTCCTCCAGCCAGGACCCTTCCTCTGAGCCTACAAAGAATGCAAGCTGGCCTCCCCGCTTCTTGACACTCATCTTTCCCCCTTAGCCCAGCACCCCCTGGCCCCTCTAGGATGCTTCTAGGAATACACAGCACCGTTTAGAGAGGATCGAATGGCATGGCTTCTTTAGCAAGCTGGAACACTCAAGCCAGCCCGATTCCTTCTGCTTTATTTCAGACAACCAGGTATAACAGCAGAATTCCTCATCCTCATTAGAGAGGTATGGTGCACAGTCCACAGAGAGACATCGTGGTGAAGAGGCAGTTGTAAGAGCCTGGACGCCTCAACTCCATCCTGACCCCGCCACTTACTTTCTGGTTGTGTTGGGTAAAGTGCTTCATCGCTGTCAGGGTCAGTTTTCTCACCTCTAAAATGAGGCTGATACGAATAGTTCCTACCTCACTGGGATGTTATGAGGGTTAAATGAGACAATCCATCTAAAGCACTTAGAAAAGTGAGTATGCAATACAAACTAACTTCGTTACTATCTGTATTTACACTTCAGAGAGGGCCCCTCCAGAGGTGTTAACTCTAATTTACAAATACATGAGGGTGCACACACACTGGCCCCCTTTTCTCAATTTAGGGTAGCCCGTGACATTTCACCCTTCTATCCCCAGGAGGCTCCTCTCTGCCTCCTCATGGCAACACCTCTGCCAAATCCCACTGCCTCTCCCCCAGCCCACAAAACTGCTCATCTCCCATGCCTCGTGCCCGCTCTGTATTAACCAGCACAGCCTATTTCAGATACCCCCAAAGCTTAGTGGCTCAACACAACGAAGGGGAGTTTTGCGTTCAGAGTCCAGTACGAGTGGAGTGCAGGGGATATTCCGGTCCATTAAGGCACTCAGGGACCTGGGCTCCTCCAAGTAGCTCCACTGTCTTTCAGGGCCTTGGAGTCCCACCCTGGGTCCCCTGCATCCAGCCAGCAGACAGGAGGAGAACACAGAGAGGATGGTATGACGGGTTTTAGGACCATGCCAGGCAGGGCTGCTCATCCCTTCAGCCCACCTTCCACAGGCCAGAAAACCAGTCCCGTTGTTAGCAGCGGTGAATCTGCAGGGGTGTGCAGCGACTCGATTCTTGCCTTCTCAGAGGAAAGAATTCGGCTGAGAGACAGAAGCAGTTTTAAGGCAGAGGGAGAGATAGAGGCAAGTTTTAGAGCATGAGTGAAAGTTTATTAAAAAGTTTTAGGGCCAGGCACAGTGGCTCACGCCTGTAATCCCAGCACTTTGGGAGGCTGAGGTGGGCGGATCACGAGGTCAAGACATCGAGACCATCCTGGCCAACACAGTGAAACCCCGTCTCTACTAAAGATACAAAGAAATTAGCCGGGCGTGGTGGCACGCGCCTGTGGTCCCAGCTACTCTGGAGGCTGAGGCAGAAGAATCGCCTGAACCCAGGAGGTGGAGGTTGCAGTGAGCCGAGATTGCGCCCTGCACTCCAGCCTGGCGACAGAGCAAGACTCCGTCTCAAAAAAAAAAAAAGTTTTAGAGCAGGAACAAATGGAAGTAAAGTACACTTGGAAGGGGCCAAGCAGGCCACTTGAGAGACCCAAGTGTGCCATTCAGCCCTTGACTTGGGGTTTACTCTACCGGCACGGTTCCGGGGTTTCTGTTTCTCCTCCCTTGATTCTTCCCTAGGGGCGGGCTGTCCACTTGCGTGGTGGCCTGCCAGCACTCAGGAGGGGCCACAGGCACAGCATGTTTACCAAAGTTGTGCACATGCTGATCTGGGGCATTTCTTCCCTTACCAGTCGAGAGTTCCCAGAGGAAGGGCACGTAGAGTTAAACTCGGTCACTTTGCCTCTTAGTGCGCATGCTTGAGCCCACTGGCCGGCTCCTGAGATCTTATCAGGAAGCTGCTGCTCACCAGCTGCAGGTGTTTGCTGTTGGGAGGCTGCCTTTCCTTGGTGCCGCCTATGCCCAGTCATTATTTTAGAGTGACAGTTAACAACTGCCTGACCATCACCTGATGGTTGCCTGACATTCCCGGCAGGGGGGCGGGGTCTCTCCTGCCTGCTCCTGTCTACTTAGCTACCTACCCTAACACTGTGACCCCACCTTACAGTAGTGGAAACTCAGAAAGATAGCCTTTCTGGCTGGGTGCAGTGGCTCACGCCTGTAATCCTGGCACTTTGGGAGGCAGAAGCGGGTGGATCACCTGATCAACACCAGCCTGGCCAACATGGTGAAACCCTGTCTCTACTAAAGTACAAACTTAGCAGGGCATGGTGGCATGTGCCTGTAATCCCAGCTACTCGGGAGGCTGAGATGGGAAAATCGCTTGAACCCAGGAGACGGTGGTTGCAGTGAGCGGAGATCATGCCACTGCCCTCCAGCCTGGATGGCTGAGCAAGACTCTGTCTCAAAAAAAAAAAAAAAAGATAGCCTTTCCATGTGTCCAGGAGGGGAATCAAACCTGTTTGGTGAATGTATCCTATTTTTTCTGCTACCTGCTCCTGTAGCAGAGGCTTCTCTGGGAGGAAACTTGAATCTGTTTTCTTCAGGGCATTCTCTCAGAAAATAGGCCCAAAGTGAGACTCCATGTTTCCCCGCAAATCCTATAGCAGATGATGTCTCATCATCAAATCCTGCAGGCAGACATGGGAGAAAGAAGGTGGTCTTCCGGAGAGCTGCGGCCACTCTCAGCTCTGCCGCTCCTCGGCAGCTCAGCTTCCTCCTTTGCAGGATGAAAGGGGTGGCATGGGGGGAGGGGCTCTGAGCATTGGTGACAACACATATGAAGAGTGGCCAGGAATATTATTGTCCTTGGCCCTGCTCCCCTGTTCTCCCATGCCCCAACCACCCCGCACCACCTGTCCAGAGTCAGAGTTGGGGCTGCCAGACAGGCACGAATTCATCTGGCTGCCGGGGCGGTCTGGTTTGCTTTCAGGTGGTCAACCCCACTGACAGGGCAGAAATGATGGGGATGGGCAGTGAGAGTCAGGACAGCCTGCGAATGTAATTAAGTGGAAGCAAAATCTGAAAACCCAAATCCCACTCCCACCCCAACCGATGCCAGCTTGATCTTTTTTGTCTCTGGACCCCACCCCCAACGCACGCCCGCACACTTCAGGCTCAGCTGATCCAGATGGTCTGTGGATGCTGAGAGCCAAACAGTGTGGGGAGTTGCTTGTTTCATAAGCTCCTACAGACTCTGTCACTAATTGTAAACCCATTTGGGACACCTTCTGAAATAAGAGACTTTTCACTAACCTCTAGTTCCTAAACAAACAAACACAGATCAGGGTTCATGATTTCTCTCTTATTCTACCGCTCGTCCTCGCCTTGCTCTAAAACAGTTACTTGGGAAATGAAGGGCAACACCCACCTGTGCCTGGTAATACCCCAGTCACCTATGAGCTCTGGGAGCAGAAGCCATTGTTCTCCCAGCAACATGAACTGCCCCAGCTGCACGTGTGTGGTGCTTGGATTACACCAGCCAGCAGCGGGGGTGTGCATGTTGCTAGGAGAACTTGAACTTGAGTTTTAACTGGTAACCCCGCCTCACTGCCACAGCTTCCTTTCAGTCACAAACAGACACACACTCTACAGCAGAATCCACAATGCTGGGCCCAACTGGGAAATCCCCAGCCTCAGATAAGATCAGTGTGCTTTTATCCTGTTCTTTTCTCATTTCCAGCATATGTGTGTATGTGTGTGTGTGTGTGTGTGTGTGTGTGAGAGAGAGAGAGAGAGAGAGAGAGACAGAGAGAGAGAGAGAAAGAGAGATGGCGTTTCGCTCTTGTTACCCAGGCTGGAGTGCAATGGTGTGATCTCAGCTCACTGCAACCTCCACCTCCCAGGTTCAAGCGATTCTCCTGCTTCAGCCTCCCGAGTAGCTGGGACAATAGGCGCTTGCCACCACACCCAGCTAATTTTTTGTATTTTTAGTAGAGACGAGTTTTCACCATGTTAGCCAAGATGGTCTTGATCTCCTGACCTCGTGATCCACCTGCCTCAGTCTCCCAGAGTGCTGGGATTACAGGCATGAGCCACCGTGCCCGGCCATCCTTCTTTCTTGAATTTCAGATGGAGTCAACAACCACACAAATAAGCAAGAATTATGGGGATCGGCTGGACAATATCAATTGAGCGCCTCCCGTTGCCGGGTGCTGTCCTGGGCACTTCAGACACAGCGTGAAAAAAACAAAGACCTTGTCCTTAGGGGGCCTGCATCTGGGGTCGGGAGGATGACAAGCAAATAAACACATCAGTATCAGTCAGTGTTCTCCAGACAGAGCCAGGAGGAGCCAGCTTAGCTCTAAATCTAGATGACATAGATGTGTGCATGTGTACATATTACATATATGTATAAAGGAATTTATTTCAGGAATTGGCTTATACAGTTATGGAGGCTGGCAAGTCTGAAATCTGTGGAGCAGGCTAGCAGGTTGGAAACTCATGCAGGAATGGACGCTGCAGGCTTGGGGCACAATTTCTTCTTCCATAGGGAATCTTCAGTTTTGCTCTTCAAACCTCTTCACTGATTAGGTGAAACCCACCAAGCTACCAAGGGTAATCTCCTTGACCTAAAGACAACTGATCATAGGTGTACACCACGTCTATAAAATACCTTCACGGCAACACTAGGTTGGCGTTTGCTTGAATAACTGGGTCTTACAGCTTAGCCAAGTTTGACACATAAAACCAAGCATGACACATGGGTAGTGATAGGTAAGTGCAATGGGGAAAAAGAAAGCAGGTGAAGGGGTCTGGGGCCCCAGGCAGCGGGGCACAGGAGACCTACCACATCATTCAATACAAACTTAATGAAAAATAAATGGACATACCTAGTCACTGCATTAGAAAAGCACAACAAAATCCTCACGTGGTGACAGATCTGCTAATCGTGACTCTCCAGCACTGGAATTGAGGACAGGAGAGAGAATGTTAATTGTAGCACTCTAATTAATATGAGTTAGCACAGCCAAAGCAAAAAGCAAGCATTTAGTCTCCTGCCTTGATGGATCTTCGGAAACAGATCCCTGTCTGCAACAGCCTCCTGGCTGAATTCCCGCTTCCACGCTCGCCCCTCCCTCCGCTCCTTGCTCCCACCCCCGACAGTGGTCCCCATGCCTGGCCTCTTCTCCCTACGCCCCGTCCCTGTGCTGCCCCTCCCACTGCAGCTGCAGTCCCAGTGGCCTCTTGCTGGCTCCCCAGCACTCCCGGCTGCTGCTCGCTTCTGCCCCAGGCCTTTGCTGCTCCCCCTCCACATCCTGAAAGGGTCTCCTCCCAGCCATGTGCCTGGTTCTCCCCACACATCCTCCTCAGAAAGGCCAGCCTTGACCACCCCATAAAACAGCACCCTCCCATCTCTCTCTGCCTCCGTGGCCCATTTCCTTAACATGTATTTCTGTCGATTGTCTGTCTTCTCTCGCTCTGTTGCTTTTTTTCAAATTATAGTAAAATAACATAAAATTTACCATTTTCAATTGCACAATTCAGGGACATTTAGCACATTCCCAGTGTTATACAACCATCACCACTACCTAGCTCCAGAACATCTTCACCACCCTAAGAGGAAACCCATACCCATTAAGCAGTCACGCCCCCTTTCTCCCTCCTCCAAGCCCTGACGATCACCACTCTGCCTTCTGTCTCTGCACTTTGCCTGCTCGGGGCGTATTACATGAAAGTGATCACACAGTATGCGGCCTTTCCTGGCTGACTTCCCCCACGCAGCATGACATCTTTGAGGTTGGTCCGCGCTGTGGCATTTGGCTGTACTTCTTTCCATCCATGGCTGAAGAGCGCTGCACCTTGTGGGTGTGCCAAGTTGCATTTCTCCATTCATCCACGGACAGACATTTGGGCTGTCTGCACCTTTGCTATTATGAATGATGCCACAGTGACCATACATGTGTGGCATGTGTTTGACAGGGACTCTGTCTTGATCACTTCGTGTCCCTGGCCTGTGAATGGACCTGCAGATTAACCTGTGGACAGCTTAATCTTCAGGCAAATAAATAAAGGGCAAAGTCTGGCATCGAATTTAATTTCCCCCAGGCCCCTTTATCAGCCCTCTCTGCCACAGCAAGGCCCGAGCCTTTGTGTCCACATCCATCCAGATCCATCCAGCAGTGGGACAGGTGTCTAGCTGGGCTCCTCCCAGCTCCCGACTTCCCAAAGGTAAGACATCCAGGCCATTGAGGCAAATATGCCCTTCGGAATTCCCATACAGCCCCAGGATTCCCCCAAAACAAAGCACTTTTGTCCACAGGTAAAGGCCGACTAGCAGGCTAATAAGACTGGCTATTACTTTGAATGGGATAAAATCTCAAATTTTACAATTAGAAATCAGACCCTAAGAAACATCATCTCCCTGGGACTCGTTTCCTGGACTGCTGTAACCAAGTACCACAAACCGGGTGACTTAAAGCAGCAGAAATTCATTTTCTCATAATTCTGGAGGCCGGAAGCCTGAAACCCCGGAGTCCGCAGGGCCACGCCCCATCCGGAGGCTCAGGGAAGTCCTTCCTTGCCTCTTCGGCTCACGGTGGTTTCCAGGAATCCAAGGCCTTGTTCTTGACAGGCAGCTGCCTGATCCCATCTCCAGCTCCATCTTTACATGGTGCTTTTTTTTGAGACAGAGTCTCACTCTGTCACCCAAACTGGAGTGCAGTGATGCCATCTCAGCTCACTACAACCTCTGCCTCCTGGGTTCAAGCGATTCTCTTGCCTCAGCCTCCCAAGTAGCTGAGATTATAGGTGCCCATCACCACACCTGGCTAATTTTTGTGTTTTTAGTAGAGACTGGGTTTCACCATGTTGGCCAGGCTGGTCTTGAACTCCTGACCTCAGGTGATCCTCCCGCCTCGGCCTCCCAAAGTGCTGGGATTACAGGCACGAGCCACCACGCGCAGCCCACATCATCTTCTTAAAAACATCAGTCATTGGGAGCAGTTGTCGGGGGAGTAGGGGAGAAACAGCGGAGGTGGGGAGGGAGGGGCACGTGGGGAGGGATAACATGGGGAGAAATGCCAGATATAGTATGCACCTAAAGTAAAATAAGTAAATTTTTAAAAAAAATAAAATAAATAAAAGGACAGAAAAAAAAGAATTGGAAAATATAATATCTAAACTTCGAAACTTATTGCGTGAATTTAACATAAAAAAAAATCACTCATATGGGATTAAGGGGCCACCCTACTCCAGCATGACCTCGTCTTAACCAATCATCTGCAATGATGGATATATATTTGCGAATAAGGCCACATTCTGCAGTAAATGGGGGTTAGGACTTCAGCATATCTTTTTAGGAGACACAATTCATCACTTTGGAAAGGGGTCATGGGATGCATGGCCTCGATTTTACTAAGTGTAAATGATTGGTAAGGTTTGGGGAGGGCAGGGACTGCATGCAAATAAAGGAGAAGACCACGCACAAGCAGGAGTTCACTGATGAGGAGACACAGGGCAAGAAACGGGAGAACGGGGCCTTCCTCTCTCTTCCTGTCTTCCCTGCAACGTGGCCGAGGGCCGAATCTATATATTGCAGCCTGCGCGGCTGCAGAACAGCGCAAGGAGGTATCTCAGGTCTCCTAGACGCACTTTGAAATGTGCAGAACAGCTCACTCCTTTGCTCAGAATCCTCCAAGAGCTCCCTTGGGAGCGTGGCTAATGTCCCCAGGGCCCCAGGCCACCTGTGCTCCACACTCCCACACCTATCCCTTCCCCACCTCTCACCCCACGCCAGCCACACTGGCTTCCATCCTGTCCTTGGAAGTGCCCAGCATGCTCCTATCCCGGTGCCTGTGTCCTCCTGGTCCCTGTGCCTGGAATGCTCTTCCTTCAGAGATCTTCCTGGCTCAAACCATTCCATCCGGCCCTCCCTGCCCACCCTCTCTCCCCTCCATCCTACCGCTTTCTATGCCCCTCTCTTGCTGATTTTTTCCATAGCCCTTCCCACCACCCGCTGTACATATATTTACCTACTTTCTGCCAGGCTTCCTCCACTAGAATATGCACACGTGGCGAAGGGAACACCGTGCTGTGCTCTTCACGGCCATATTCCCGGCCTCCCAGCCACCCTGGCCTGTATTAGGCAGTCTGTGAACTATCATCGGATACAGGAAGCTGCTGTGCCAGCAGGTGCAAGAGGAGGCTCGCAGCTGCTGGAGAGGCCCCGGCACTGGGGCTAGTGTCCTGAAGGTCAGGGGAGGGGTGGCTGGGCTTCAGCTCCCTTCCTGCCTCGGGCACACGCACGCCCCCAACCAAGCGCTGCTGTCTTCAGCAGGCCCCACTTGGCCCCACGCCTCCCAGAACGGCTTGCCTCACGCTGGGGAGGGCGTGGCCTTGGGCTCACCTGTTTCCTTGCTCTTCCTGGCAGCCTGTGCCACTCCAGCATGGGTGGTGAGGAGCCAGAGGGTCCACCTAGGCAGCGCATTTTCTGTTCCTGCAGCTGCTGCAAACAGTCACCACAATCTCAGAGGTTTAAAACAACACAGCATTATTCTCTTACTGTCCCAGAGGTCAGAAGTCCAAAATAAGGCTAACGGGGCTAAAATCAAGGTATCCACGGGGTTGGTTCCTTCCAAAGCTTGGAGAAGACAATCCATGGCCTCCCTTGGCCCCTTGTCCATCTCCAAAGTGCAGCCCTCCAGTGTCTGCCAGGGCATCACTCATCTGCGCTTCCGGGATTTTCCCGCCTTCTCCTCTGACCCTGACTCCTGGGTCCCTCCGATGAGAACCTTTGTGATTACCTGGGGCCCACCTAGATAAGCCAGGCTCATCTCAAGATCCTTAATCGCATGGGCAAATTCCCTCTTGACATATGCTAACATCCCTAGTGCCAGGGATTAGGGCATAAACATATTTGGGGGCTGTTATTTAGCCTCCCGCAGGCAGGAATGGGGCAGGCCTGCTCCTCAACCACCGTCAGATGTTACCGGGAAGGAGTCCTGATCCAGACCCTAAGAGAGGGTTCTTGGAGCTCACACAAGAAAGAATTTGGGGCAAGGTCACAGAGGAAAGTGAAAGCAGGTTTATTTAAAAAGTAAAGGAATAGGCCAGGTGCTGTGGCTCACACCTATAATCCCAGCACTTTGAGAGGATGAGGCAGGAGGATCATCTGAGGTCAGGAATTCGAGACCAGGCTGGCCAACATGGTGAAACCAGGTCTCTACTAAAAATGCAAATATCAGGCAGGTGTGGTGGCTCACACCTGTAATCCCAGCTACTCAGGAGGCTGAGGCAGGAGAATCACTTGAACCCAGAAGGCAGAGGTTGCAGTGAGCCGAGATCATGCCACTGCACTCCAGCCTGGGCAACAGAGTGAGACTGTCTCAAAAAAAAAAAAAAGTCAAGGAATAAAAGGGTGGCACCCCATAGGCAGGGCAGCCCCGAGGGCTGTTACTGGCTCTTTTTATTTCTTGATCATATGCTAAACAAGGGGTGGATTATTCATGAGTTTCCTGGGAAATGGGGCAGAGATTTCCCCAGGAACTGAAGGTTCCTCCCCTTTCAGACCATACATGGTAACTTCCGGGCATTGCCATGGCATATGTAAACTGTCTTGCCCCGGAGGGAGTGTCTTTAGCATGCTAATGCATTCTAATCAGCATATAATCAGCAGTGAGGAAAACGGAGCTCACTTTCATCACCATCTTGGTTCTGGCAAGTTTTGGCCAGCTTCTTCACTGCATCCTGTTTTATCAGGGGGCTCTTTGAGACCTGCATCTTGTGACCTCCTGTCTCGTCCTGTGACTGAGAATGCCCAGCCTCCTGGGGATGCAGCCTAACAGCTCTCAGCCTCATTTCATCCAGCCCCTATTCAAGATGGAGTCACTCTGGTTCCAATGCCTTTGACAATGACGTGCCAGGGTGGGACCCTGTCTCCCAGAGTCCTTCCATCAGCCCCTCCTCAACCCCAGCTTCAGATCCCCCAACACCCAACCCCAGGCTTTCCCACAGTTCCAGGGCAGCTGCAGCCCCTGGTTATACCTTCTTCTTGCTAAGAAGGGCTGGGCAGTCTCAGGAACTGGAGTCTCTGAGACCAGGACAATGGCACCTCCTTCAACTTTGCGGGGAGGGGTATAGAGACAAGGCAGGGATGAGAGCGGGATAAGTTCATGTCCCAAGTTCAGTTTCACACATTTTTCTTCTGTTCTTTTGCCTCCTGCTTCTTCTCTTTCCCAGAAAACACTCTGGCTTTTCGCCCTCTAGTTCTCCGTCCTCCCCTGTGACACTCAATGCATCCAGCACTTTCCATAGCCAGTGCCTGGAGGAGGGCATTCACAGAGTCTGTGCTGGAGCTGTTGCTCCCCAACCCCACCCCACTCACAGGAATCACATTCTGAATGATGTTCAATGGGAAAAGAGGCCAAGCACATGGACACTGCCCCACCTCAGCCCGGTGTGACCACAAGAGCTGCAGAGCCAGGCGGGCCACTCCCAGTGCCACCATCGTCCCTGATGGCTGTGAGACCCACCCCCACAGAGACTCAGTTTTCTCTTCTTTAAAATGGAGATCATCCCTATTGGGATGACTGTCCCTACCTGTGGTCCCCAAACTCCTGTCATAACTGACAAACTATCCATAATATGGGAGAATCGTTATAACAGCTGAACAAGGAAGAAACAGAGAGCATGGCTGCAGGAATCTCAGACTAGTGGGTACCTGGAGCCAGAGGTCAGGGGAACCCACAGCATCCAAGATCAAGCCTTAACCAGGGCAAGTGCCAGCTTTCACAATGGAGTTACATGCTAGAACAGCCCCTAGGCCCGTCCTATTGTCCCTCCTCAGTCCCTAGCACACCCCACAGGGCCACAGAAGAGGTCTTATAACCACCCAAGGGGTTCACCTTGCTGACTGCCTGAACAGAGCCAATTTATCAAGACAGGGGAATTGTAATAGAGAAAGAGTAATCCATACAGAACCAACCGTGCAGGAGACCAGAGTTTTATTATTACTCAAATCACTCTCCTGGAAAACTCAAGGATCAGAGTTTTCAAGGATAATTTGGTGAGTAGGGGACCAGTGAATCAGGAGTACTGATCAGTTGGCCCAGGTATGAAATCACAGGGAGTCAAAGCTGTTCTCTTCTGCTGAGTCAGTTCCTGGGTGGAGGCCGCAGAACTGGTTGGCAGGCCCAGGTGGGGCCATCCAGTTGCTAAAAACGCAAAAACCTGAAAAGATATTTCAAAAGGCAGATCTTAGGTTCACAATAGTGATGTTACCTTCAAGAGTAGTTGGGGAAGTTGCAAATCTTATGACTTCCGGAATAACGGCTGGTAATACTTAGAATTCCTTCCCCTCTCATCTTGACTTGGTGCCTGGTGGCCCTTCATTCATTTTACAAAAACAGTTTAGCCTTTAGGGAAGGGCTATCATATCAACTACACACTAAATTCCTTCCCAAAACTAGTTTGGCCTATACCCAGGAATGATCAAGGACAGTTTAGAGGTTAGAAGCCAGATGGGGTCAGCAAGGTCTGATACCTTTCACTGTCATGATTTTCTCAGTTATGATTTTTGCAAAGGCAGTTTCTAGAGCAATCCTATCTCTTATTACCACACACTGGTGAGGCGAGTATTGCCCTTGGAAGAAACAGCTTCCCTAGACGTTCCACATCCGTGCAGGCTGATTCCAACAGTGACACTCCTGCAGGTGGCAGAGAAGCCCGCAGAGACAGGGAAGTGAGGCAGGAGAGAAAGCACGCTTTTTCCAGTCATAACTGCCTGATTCTCCTACAATTCCTCACCTGGCTGTGGGGGCCGCAAAGTGGTGTGAGGAAAGCACAGAGGGGCCCTCCAGAAATGCGGGTTCTCTCCCCACTGCTGCCCTGCGAGGGGCCCCTGCGTGAGGCCCTGAAAGCCTCTGAGCCTCCGTCACCCATCAAACGAGTTGACGACTGGCCCTGCTAAAACTGCCTTTGCAAAAATTATGACAGAAAATTGTGACAGCAAAAGAGATCTGATCTAACCAACCCCCATTTTGTCTTTAACCTCCAAACTGCCCTCCATCATTCTTGGGCATGGGCCAAGCTACCTTTGGGAGACATTTAGTTCATAATTTAAATGGTAACAGCCCTTCCCCAAAACTGCCTTTGAAATGAAAGGCAGTGTACTAATGAAAGCCTTCTAATGAAAGACGACCAGGTTAAGAGGATGAGAGGAGCCTAAATGCTGCTGAGGTGTAGACATAACGATGATCAGCCGTTATTCCAGAGGTCAGAAAATTTGAACTTCCCCAGTGACTCCTGCAGATCACAGCACTATTGTAGAACCTAAGATTGGTCTTTTGAGACATCTTCCAGACTTACCCCACCTGGACGAGTGACTCGAGACTCAGCCAGTCCTGCGGCTCCTCCATCCAGAGGTGGACTCAACACATGAGCACTGTTTTCCGCGGCCCTAGCATTCCATCCCCAACCAATCAGCAGCACCCATTCCCCTGCTCCCAAAATAACCTTGAAAAACTCTAGCCTCCAAAATTTGGGGGAGGCTGATTTGAGTTATAATGTAGCTCCAGTCTCCCATTTAGCCATCTCTACATGAATTAAGCTCTTTCTCTATTGCAATTCCCCTGTCTTCAGCTCTTTCTGGGCAGCGGGCAGAATGAACACACGGGGCAGGGACGTCATTACCTCGTGTGTGTGTGAGGGCCACCTTGAAGTCATTTGGCCCAACATACAAATGTGTTACATAAAAGACCAATGAGGAATAAAGAAATGAATTGGTTAGGCAGTGCATTCATTCCCTAGGGCTGCCATAACAAAGCGTCACACACAGGTGACTTAAAACAACAGAAATCTATTGTCTCACAGTTCTGGAGGCCTAAAATCTAAGACCAAGTTGCCCTCAGAAAGGAGCTGTGCCAGGCCTCCCTACAGGCTTCTGGTAGACTCGGGCACGGATGCCTCACTCCAGTCCTGCCTCTTCACAAGGGTGACGTCTTCACAACATCCTCCCTGTGTGTGTGTGTCTGTCTCTATGACTAAATTTCCCCTTTTCATCAGGACACTAGTCACATTGATAAGGGCCCACCCTAAAGACCTTATTTTAACTTGATTACCTTTGTAAAGACCCTGTTTCCAAAGAAGGTCACATTCTGAGGTGCTGGAGGTTAGGACTTCGAACTTCTTTCCGTAAGGACACAGTTCAACCCATAACAGGCAAGGATTGGTCAACATTTTCTGGAAAGAGCCAGGGAATAAATATTTTAGACTTGTGAGCCACTGTCTCTGTCACAACTACTCACCTCTGCTGTGACAGCCTGAAAGTAGTCATACACAATACATAAATGAATGAGCCTGGCTTGTTCTGATAAAACTTTATTTATAACAATAAGTTGTGGGCCAGATTTGCTTGGCAGGCCATAGTCAGCCAACCCCTAGGTTAGAACACCAATTTCAAAACAAGGAAAAAGAGTTTCTGCAGCCCTTCTGAAAGAGGGGACTTAATGAGAGAACCAGAGTTTGGGAGCAAAATCCGAGTCCCCAGAAGTGCTAAGGAGGGGGTGGGGGTCAAGGAAAGTCCTGGGGTTCAAGAACGTGGACTCAAAATGGGGGGGGAGACAGGGCACCCTGGAGGAGTTCCGCACAAGGCCCTTGGCTTGCCCACAGGCACTAAGGGCTGATCTTACAGCTGAGGAAACTGAGCCCCTAAAAGACCAAGTGACCCTTGCCAAAAGACACAGCTGGTAGAGGAAGGATTCCAGCCCAGGCAATGTGATTCCAGGGGCTAAGCTTGTAACCACTAGCAATCACTCTAGAGGACAAAGAACCAGCAGAGGACCAGCCACTGGAAGCTGGGTGTCTCATGCCAAGTTCTTCAGGGGTCGGGGCCACAGGGATGACACCAGAGGGCCAGGGAGTTGGAAAGAGCCAGTGGAAAGCAGCGGTGTGTCTGTCATTAGAATCCACAGGCATCGGGCTTGCCATGTGAACATCATCAGGACAGGCTTTACCAACACCTGCCACTGAACAAAGCTATGACACCTCTCCTGCAGAAGCAGTGGAGACAGGCACCCTTACTCTGAGCTAACAAAGGTCTTCTGAGTTGTGTTCAATATAAACTAATAAATACTCAGGGAATCAGTTCACCAGGATTGTGAAGAAATGAAAATAGAAACAAGGTCAGGTAGTAATGGCAAGACGCTAACTGTGCTCTGTCACGGAACCTCACCCTTCTTGGCCTGTCATCTTCCCACTTCATTGAAAATCCATTAAAACAATTGCTGGGCCATTAACACTGACTTTCAGGCAGAAGCTTCCCTTGGGCACAGTTGTGTGACTAGGGTTCTTTCATTAATATTTAGTGTAACTGCTTAAGAGTTGGATAATTGTGATTACAAACCACCATTTAAATACGGAGGGGGAGACTGAAGATGGGATCTTTTCTTTGCATCTTTTTTATTTTTAATATGTGTGGAATCATCTCCCTCAGGCGAGATAACATACTAAAACTTGAATTTTTAAAATAAAGAGAGGGCTGATTACCCAGTCTACAAAAGAATTCACCATAGGATTTCTTAAACTGTGAGCTCCCAGAGAAATCAAAATTATTTGATTAACAAAATTGCAATCTGCTGGCATCTTTTCCATATTATCACTCTACCATAAAGGTTACAGTTGAACAAAGAAACACAACTACTAGTGAGTTCCCTAGAGGCTGCCTCTAGGTGTAGACATCGTTATGTCTACACCTCAGCAGCATTTAGGCTCCTCTCATTCTCTTAACCTGGTGGTCTTTCATTAGAAGGCTTTCATTAGTACACTGCCTTTCATTTCAAAGAAATGCAACTACTAGTGAGTTCCCTAGTGGAGAGTTGAGGCCTGCATTTATAAACAGGGTAGACCAGAAGACATATCTTAAGGCCACCTTGAAATTCAGCCTCAGTGCCTGGAATAGAACTGTGACTTGCTAGGACATGCAGTCAGACAGATGAACCAAGGGGCATGGCAATTAGACATGAGAGGACCCTGAGACCAGTCTGCAACGTGGAGCAACTGCTAGGAGATGCTCCTTCCAGAGTGCAGAGGGGAAAACTCCTGCTCCCAAAAAAAGAGTCTTCTTCCTCTGTCCTCATCCCCATGAAATGGGACCAACCGATCCAGTACCACTTCAGATTTAAGCCTGTTAGAAAGCCTGGGAGGATATTAACAACCTTCCCCATAAAACAGTGGCTTTCTCCTGCATTTTGTCAGCTTCCATTGCTCTGCATTTAAAAGGGGGCACACAAAATTGCAATGCCATCCTCCCAAGTGTGTAGCAACAGCCTGTGAGTGGAACAAACGTGAACAGTGTTACCTCTGCTCTCGTGCCAACAACAACATCAATACAGAAGACTTTTGGCCGGGCACAGCGGCTCGAGCTTGTAATCCCAGCACTTTGGGAGGCCCAGCCAAGCAGATCGCTTGAGGCCAGGGGTTCGAGACCAACCTGGCCAACACAGTGAGACCTCTTTCCTACTAAAAATACAAAAATTAGCCAGGTGTGGTGACACACATCTGTAATCCCAGCTTCTTGGGTGGCTGCAGCATGAGAATTGCTTGAACCCAGGAGGCGGAGGTTGCAGTGAGCCAAGATTGCACCACTGTACTCCAGCCCAGGCAACAGAGCAAGACTCTGTCTCAAAAAAAAAAAAGATTTCTGTGACCAAATACTTGGGGGATTTTCCCCACCAACATGCAAGCAATCAATTCCAGAGCAGACATGAGTTGCGGGGGTATCGTCCAATTCAATTCTGACACTATCTACCTGCAGATAGCATCAGATCCCACAGGTTGACGGCTCAGTCCCAAGAGACTGCCTCCCTCATCCTCCAGACACCAGCCATAGATCCTCAAGCTGGGCTTTCCACAACCCTCCTTTAGGTTTGATTAATTTGCCAGAGTGACTTACAGAACTCAGGGAAACATGTTTACCAGATTATGAAAGATATTACAAAGAATACAGACAAAGAGAGGCGTAGGGCAAGGTACGGGGGAAGAAGCACGGAGCCTCCATACCTTCCCTGAGCACACCACCCTCCAAGAACCTCCATGTGTTCACCTATCTGGAAGTTCTCCAAACACTGTCTCTTTGGGGTTTTATGGAAGCTTCATTATGAGGTATGATTGATAAAGCCATTGGCCATTGGTGATCAGCTTAAACTTCAGCTCCTCTCCCCTCCCCAAGGTTGAAATAGCAAGGACAGAGTTTGGAAACCACTGCCGTTAACCTTTGCTGTCCAAAGCAGTAGCCACTAGTCCCATGTGGCTACCCGCATTTGCAGTGTGGCTGGTCTGAACTGAGATGGGCTGTAAATACAAAATTCATACCAGATTTCCAAAACTTATCAAGAAAAAAAAGAATATATAGTGTCTCGTGAGTAATCTTTACATTGACTACATGTTAAAACGGTAATATTTTGGATATATTAGGTTAAATAAATTATATCATTAAAATGAATTTAACACTTTTTTTTATTTTTTAATGTGGCTAGTAGAAAATTTTAAGTTACTATGTGGCTCATGTTATATTTCTTTTTTTTTTTTTTGGAGACAAAGTCTCGTCACCCAGACTGGAGTACAGTGGCACAATTACAGCTCGCTGCAGCCCAATGATCCTCCTGCCTCAGTCTCCTGAGTAGCTGTGACTACAAGTGTGCACCACTGCCCGGGCTAATTTTTTTATTTTTTGTAGAGACAGGGTCTTGCTATGTTGCCCAGGCTGGTCTTAAGCTCCTGGACTCAAGCAATTCCCCTCCCTTACCCTTCCAAAGTGTTAGGATTACAGGCGTGAGCCACCGTGCCTTGCCTCAGCCCTATGTGACATTTCTATGGGACAGTGCTGCTTAAATAATCAACTTCAATCGGAGAATGTGTGTACGTCTGCATAGAGAGGTAGATTCTAGTTTCGGATTATATAAATAAATATCTTATATATTTGGCTTTGAAAGACCAAATAAACAGGACTTGAAATTTTGCTTTCATAAATGGTAAGGAAGTTATGACTATGAGAACCTTAATGCTAGCTACGAAGAGCTTGGGGTGGCTTTACTCAGTTCCAGACTACACGGTTGATGCCTGGGTTGGCCACTAGAGGGCAGTGGTGTATATAAAATGTGAGCACTCACACAGCCATTAACTGTGAAGACACCCCGCCCAGCCCACCTGCAGAGCCTCTACAGGGTCCGCACTAAGTAATGATTAAAGTCCATGCTCTTTCCCTCCCTTTTTGGTACCAGATGCCTGGGGAAGAAGAAGAGACTACAGAAAACTGGGTAGAACTACAGCTGACCCTTAAACTGAGGCTCAGACAGCAGCAAAGAAGGAAGGCCATTCTGCGTGAAAGACATCAGATGTTCAAAGGCAAGTGTTCAAAGACCCAGGAACGGAGTCACGTTTACCTTCCTGGCTCTGCTGCTAACAAAATACGGGGCCCGAAGCATGCCATGAGGTGGAGCGAGATGAGCTTTAACATGTCCTCCAGTGTCACCACTGCAGCCTTTCCAGAGTGAACCCGCAGGCCTGCTGTTCCCAAAGGTTTAATGGGGGGCACAAACGCCTTCCAGGCACGATGGTACCGTAAGTCCATGCTTTAAGAGCTCCCCTCACTCCAAACACTTAACAATAACACATAAAATACAAAAATTTTTAAAATGGAAGTCCAATCCTTGCTCCAAAAGATCAGCATGTTGGCAGGGTGCAGTGGCTCATGCCTGTAATCTCAGCACTTTGAGAGGCTGCCGCTGGTGGATCACCTGAGGTCAGGGGTTCGAGACCAGCCTGGGCAATATGGCGAAACCCCATCTCTACTAAAAATATAAAAATTACCCTGGAATGGTGACACGTTAATGTACCGCCAGCTGCTTGGGAGGCTGAAGCATGAGAAGCACTTGAGCCCAGAGGTTGCAGTGAGCCGAGATCAGCCACTGCACTCCAGCAAAAAAAAAAAAAAAAAAAAAAAAAAAACGATCAGTATCTCCAAGGATCAGAGAAACACAGAAACACAACTGTACAGCAGAAATGGCGCTGTAGGTTCACTCAGGCAGAGGTAGCCACGAAATTTTCTCTTGTGGTGAAAGGAGAACTATACGTGACCAGGTGTTCCCAGTCCAGAAACTGGGCAGGGCTTTCACACCCAAGAACCAGGGATATAAAATGCTGGGGCTGAAACTTATACAAAGCTTCTTATCCCAGCTGAGGCAGAACTTTGCCAAAGAGGTCCCCTGGCTCAGTGATGGGATCAGCAATGTCCCAGAATCATGACAGTATGGATACCTGAGCTGACAATTGAAAATCTGATTCTGAACTGGGGGCTGTGAGGGCCAATATGCAAAGCCATTAGGCTGAAAGCGAGTGAGCACAGAGACAGACTAAAATTACTAATAAAAACTCCCATAAGAGAAAGACTAAGAAAGGCAGTTTAAAAATGCAATTTAAAAATGCAATGATAGGAACTGAATTCACTTCAGAAGAAGTGAAAATCGTAGGGCAATGTGATGCTGACTTTTTAAAGAACTATTTATTTAGTAAATATTCTACACACCTACCATGTCCTAGACACAGTTTTAGGTGCTGATGATACAATGATCAACAAAACAAGACCGCTGATACGATCTGGTTCTGTGTCCTCATCCAAATCTCATTTGAATTGTAATCCCTTATAATCCCATGTGTCGAGGGAGGGACAAGATGAGAGGTGATTGGATCATGGGGGTGATTTTCCCACGCTGTTCTCGTGATAATGAGTTCTCGTGAGATCTGATGGTTTTATAAGGCAGTTCTCCCTGCTCTTGCAAGCTCTCTCTTCCCTGTCACCATGTAAGATGTGCCTCCTCCCCTTCCACCATGACTGTAAATTTGCCGAAGCCTCCCCATCCATGCAGAACTGTGAGTGAATTAAACTTCTTTTTTTTATAAATCACCCAGTCTCAGGCAGTTCTTTATACCAGTGTGAAAAGAGACTAATACAACTGCCTTCTTGACACTTATATTGTAGTGGAAGAGACAGAAAATCTTTTAAATTACATAATATGTCAAGTATTGACAAGTGCTATGAAGAAATGTTTAGGATCCTCAAAGATATAAAGGAATGACTAACAACCATTTAGAAAAACAAAAATTATAAAATAGGCAAAATAAACAAAAGCAAGTTATAAAAAATATAGGTATTAAAATACATAAACTCAGGCTGGGCACAGTGGCTCATTCCTATAATTCCAATACTTTGGGAAGCTGAGGCAGGAGGATAGCCTGAGCCCAGGAGTTTGAGACCAGCCTGGGCAACATAGCAAGATCCCACCTTTACAAATAATTTAAAAATTAGCCAGGCATAGTGGCATGCACCTGTGGTCCCAGCTACTTGGGAGGCTGAGTTGAGAATTGCTGGAGCCTAGGCAGTCAAGGCTGCAGTGAACTATGATCACACCATTGCATTTCAGCCTGGGTGACAGAGTGATACCCAGTCTCCACAAAAAAGCAAAACAAAACAAAAAACATAAACTCAGTAGTATTGGATAAACTCTGTGATGTCATGGTGAAAGAGAGATCCATTAATTAGGAGGCAGTACTATAGAAATCACCCATAATGCAACACAGAGGGAAAATGTATTTTTTTTTAATATGAAAGGGCAGCTAAGAGATGTAGAAGGTACACTGGCAGGCATCAACATACAGCTAATAAAAATTTCAGAAACAAAGAATAAAAGGAATGAGAGTGAAATGATGTTTAAAGAGATAATATCTGAAGTTTTCCAGTATTAAAGTTAAAATTCACTAGATATGGATACATAGAAACTTGTATTTTCACTGGGATATATCTAAGTGTCTATATATCATAGTAAAACTATGAGACATCTCAGGATAAAGAAAAAACTCATCAGAGAAAATAGACAGATTATCTAAAAAAAAAAAAAAAAGAATACTGATGGGAGGAACATCATCAGAAACGGATGCCAGAAAACGTAGGAGGAACTCACAAAATGCCAAAAGAAAGCTACTATCAGTATAGAATTTTATACCTAGCTGAACTGTTACTCATTCAAGAGTGAGAGGAAAATACGTATACTTTTTTGGACATATAGTAATTAAAAGAAATTATAGCCCATGTTCCAGGTAAAAGATTTACTAAGGAATGACAACATCACAGTGAAAAATTGCAAAAGTTTAGAACTGAACCACAAATGCAGTAAGTGACTAAGCAATAATGGCTATGGCTACAATGTGTTGCTTCCAGCTGTGAGCCAGGAGTTTTATCTATATCTATATTAGACATTTCCCAACTAGTATATATCTTAGCCCTCAAAGTCAGGTTATTAACTCAATAGTGTTAACTCCTTTGTAAGGATGACGAAACTTTTGGGAGAACAAGGTTACTGGACTCTTATGAACTAAATGTTTGTGTCACTCAAAATTCATACGTTAAAACTCTAACTCCCAACGTGATGGTATTAGGCGGTAGAGCCTTTGGGAGGTAATTAGGCTTAAACGAGGTCATGAATGTGGGTGTTTCATAATGGGGTTAGTGCCCTTATAAGATGACAAAGAGACTCTACAGTTTCCTCTCTCTCTCTCTCTGTCATTTGAGGATACAGCAAGAAGGTGGCTGTCTGCAAGCCAGGAAGAGAGCCCTTACCAGACCCAACCATGCTGGTACCCTGATCCCAGACTTCCAGCCTGCAAAATTGTGAGAAACAAGTACAAGTGTGTGGCTTTACCTGCCCAGTTTAGTATTCTTTTATAGCAGTCTGAGCTAAGATGCATGCATGAAAATCTGGGTCTATATGAAGCTAAGGAACCAATGAAGGTGCAGGTGGAATTTTATTGACACAAGGGAACAGTAATAGGGGGCCTGAGCCAGGTACAAACAGCTGTTTGACAGGGAGGAAGTGGGCAGCATTCTAATTCAGAAGTATTTCATGCTGACGATTACTTTTCTCCTGCTTACCTTTCTCTAAGTCTAGCCTGAGCTTTCCTCATTTGAAATACAGTTGACCTTTAAACAACATGGGGTTGAACTGCTTGGGCCCGCTTATATGTAGATTTTCTTCTGCCTCTGTCACCCCAAGACAAGACCAACCCCTCCTCTTCCTCCTCCTCGGCCTACTCAATGTAAAGGCAATGAGGGTGAAGCCCTTTATGATGATCCACTTCCACCTAATGAACCGTAAACGTATTCTCTCATTATGACTTTCATCATAATATTTTCCTTTCTCTAGATTACTTTATTGTATGAATACAGTTATAATATATATACAAATTATGGCCAGGCATGGTGGCTTATGCCCATAATCCCAGCACTCTGGGAGGCCAAGGCGAGTAGATTGCTTGAGCTCAGGGGTTTGAGACCAGCCTGGGCAACATAGTGAAACCCCATCTCCACAAAAAAATTAACTAGGCATGGTAGCTTATACCTGTGAGGCTAAGACAAGATCACCTGAGCCTAGGAGGTCAAGGTTGCAGTGAGCCAAGATCATGCCACCGTACTCCAGCCTGGGCAGCAGAGCAAAACCCTGTCTCTAAATAAATAAATAGCCAGGTACGGTGGCTCAAGCCTGTAATCCCAGCACTTTGGGAGGCCAAGGCAGGAGAACCACCTGAGGTCGGGAGTTCAAGACCAGCCTCACCAACATGGTGAAACCCTGTCTCTACTGAAAATACAAAAATAGCTGGGCATGATGGCGCATGCCTGTAATCTCAGCTACTCGGGAGGCTGAGGCAGAAGAATCACTTGAACACAGGAGGCGGAGGTTGCAGTGAGCGCAGATCGTGCCATTGCACTCCAGCCTGGGCAACAAGAGTGAAACTCCATCTCTAAATAAATAAATAAATAAATAAATAAATAAATAAATAAAACAAATTATGTGTCAATTGACTGTTTAGGTTACTAGGGCCTCTGAACAGCCAGGCAAGCACTTTAGCAAATGTCAGGGGCTGATGTTCTGATAGGTCTCACAACTAGTTTCCTTTCCTTGGAGGAAAATGCACCTCTTGTCTGAAATCAAAAAAGGAAGCACGGGGTGCTTTTCAGCAAAACTAACAACCCCCAGGACCGGAAGAGGGTTTCTCTCTTCCTAACACTGACAGAATTCAGGGTAACGAGGAGACGCTTCATTTCTCACTTGCATAGCCTCACGGGGAAATGACCTGGACAAAGGACGTTTGCTGTTAAATCTGCTCTCTCGGGTCTAGAATGCATTTCTACCCATCCCCTCTCCCTCTCCCCTCTCCTGCCCCCACTTCTCCACCCGCAGTGTCCTCTAAATCCTGGGCATACCTTCCCCACTCCCAACCTGCGCCCCCAGAAATCTGGCCAGTGATGTACCACAGCCTCACCCTTCCCAGCCCAGCTCGTCCAGTGTCCCAGCTGCTCATTTTCTCAGCCACTACCCAGGCTAGCACCTGAGTTTGCAGCAGCCCCTGCGTAGGCCGCCCTGCCCGGGCGACAGCTCTCCCCAGACCTCCTCACAGAAGATGCAGCTGTCTTTCTGAGCAGCCACGTGTGGACTGCATCATCTTCCAGTGCTCACGACTCCCGGTTGCTTATTACATAAAACCCAGCCTCCTTAGCAGAAGCTTGCGTCTTCTTTTAGCCTCACCTCACCCTTCCCTCCCCCATCACCGTTGTTCCTGGGCTGTGCTATCCACCCCACATACAATGCAAGGCCGCCAGTGCCCGCCCTCCTGTCATAGCTGGCTTCAAACTCTGACCACAACCCATTCCCCACTCCTCCTTTGACCCCCGAGTGGCTCCCCTGACGTCCCCTCCAGCGCCCCATGCACCTACCATCTAGGTCCTCAGAGCTCTCCAGAAGCATGGACCGTCTGCCTCACTCCTGTCCGTGCTCCTTAATTCCATTATTGGTCCCTAATAGGAAAGAACCATGAGTGACTGTGCCCAGCTTGTCACTGGCCTTACCCCACTGTGCCCAATACCTCACTGGTGCCCAGGAGAGAAAGCTAGCAGATTCTGGCTAGCAGAAACTGGCTGTCCAATGGGGCCTGGAGCCTGGGTCCTGCTTCCTGATGACAGTCTGCTGCTCAAATGTCCCCCTGGAACTACACATGACAGCAAGGCACAAAGATCTGGGGACCCCGCCCACCTTCCAGGGAAGTCTTTCCTTCATTGCCAGAGCACCTGCTAAATGCCAGGCCCTGCACAGAGCACAGAGGCGCAAAGCTGGAAAGACAGAGCTGGCCTTCCCGGGGCCCCCAGGGCAGGAGGGTGGACAGGCAGGTACACAGCTGTGACTGCATGGCAGGAGGAAGGTGGCCTCTGGGAAAGTGGCTTTCAGAAGGCCAGAGGCCTGCTCCCTGGTGTGAGGTGCCACAGCAAAGGAGACAGAGGAAAACAAGCCTGTTGCTCCCAACCCCTTTACACAGAGAGGTCCATGTATGCTCTTAGGTCAGAGCAGAGCATCAGGACACACCCGCTGGAAAAGGAAACTAGAAAGAATTTCCATCCTCGAGGGCTTAGAGCCAAATTGACATGGAAGTCCTCAAGGGACCACAGCTTCCCTCCAAGGAGCAAGGTCCCTGAGCCAAAGACCAGCCCCACACATTCCTGCCGGAAGCTCTCGGAGGTCACCCAGCCTCCTCGGCCTCGCTGATCTACAGCAGGAGGCTGTGGGACCGCATCTCAGGGTCTTAAGCGACAGCACAGTACGCATTTGGTAAACGGCAGCTAAGGGTCGCTGTGGATGTGCGGCTGTGCGGGGGTTGTGGTCGCTGTGGATGTGCGGCTGTGCGGGGGTTGTGGTCGCTGTGGATGTGCGGCTGTGAGGGGGTTCTGGTTGCTGTGGATGTGCGGCTGTGCGGGGGTTGTGGTTGCTGCTGTTGCGGCTTGTGTGGTTACTGCAGTTGTGGTGTGTGGTCAAATGGCTGTGGTTGTTGCAGCTATGCTTGCGGTGTGTTTTGTGGCCGTTCTGGTTGTGAGGTTGCATGGTTGTTGCAGGTTTTCTGGCTCCTTCATCACAGATGGAGGAGGAGGCCAGCCACTGGGGACCGATGGCCTCTGAACACCTGACACCAACTCATCACACAGCAGCGCCAGGCTGTGCCCAGACAAGCAAAGAAAGGGGAGGGCAGAGAAAGGAAATTCTCTCCGGACGAGTGTATGTCAGAAAGGAAGCCCCACAGCCCTCTCTCTGGCCATGAGTGACTCCCTCGCACAGATGTGCAGGCCTCTTATTTGGAGCTGAAGCGAAGTCCACGTGCTTGAAAAGCTGAAGGTGCTCCTGCTTGCAGCACCTCTGTTCCCAGAAACACTCTCCTCTGCAGGAACTCAGTATAGACCCTCCCCATCCCATCTCCTCCCCCCACCTGCCCTGAGACGCCCATGCAAGGCCGGGCAGGCACACTAATAGCCTCGGGGTGTGGGGACGATGGCCTCGGATCACACCAAAGGCCCAGGTGGAGGGTCCAGCCTGCTGGCCACCTCCTTGACCTGGGGCCCCAGAGTTAAGACAGGGTGGGTTGGCACAGCCCTCCAGTAGGCAAAGCCTGGCATGCCCAGGCTCACCTTCAGCCACCATTCATGCAAGAGCCCCATGAATAGATCAGAGCCAAGGTGAGGTCCACAGTGTAGCCAGCGCAGCAGGCAGAGACCCTCAGGCCCTGGTACCTGGGTTGCAATTTTACAACTGCCTTAGGGAACCCAGGTCCTAAGCAGCATATCCCCCTCTGCTGTACCCTGCTCCTAATCATACATTTATTGAATTTTTAAAATATATATATAGATAATATTTCATGTGACCCAATAGTCAAAATGCACGAAAGGAAATACGGTGAGATATCTCCTTCCCATAGTTTTCTCTTAATCACCCAGAGATAGTTTATGAAAATACAAACAAATATGCCCACGTATACGTACAAAGGAACATGATGTCGTGATGAGAGTATAAAGTTCAAAGCCAGACTGCCTGAGTTCACAAAGTAGCACTGCCCTTCATCAGTTAGTGCGCGACCTTGGACAACTTCTCTGTGCCCCGGTTACCCCCATCCGCAGAACAGGATGTAATCGTACCATCTACCTCGCAGGGGGAAGTTCGACACTGTATATCCGCTCTCACTGCCACGTATGCTCTTTCCCATTTATCTATCAGAAATGATAGCACTTTTCCACACGCTGTTCTGTACCTTATTTGTTCACTGTAAAGTGTATCTGGGAGGTTATTCCCATATCAGTACATAAAGAACTTCCTTCGTTTTTTTCTTACTTGCATTAAGGATGAACTGATCTTAATTTTTTTTTTTTTTTTTTTGAATTATGAGTCCTTTATTTTAGCCGGTGACGGAGAGGTGGCTAACTCCCAAAATTCTCTCGGCCCCTGAAGAAAGAGTTAGGGGTTTTTTGTTTTTTGTTTTTTTTAATATTTCTGACCTTTTTAAATAATTTTTAAAGCAGAATGTATAATGACAATACTATAATGAAATGAAACTCAATTTGTGAAAATTTCTTGAGTATTTTGAAAGGTAATAATATACATCAAACTCAAATGGAAATGGACCGATCTTAATTTTTTTAGAGCTGTAGAGTATTACATTGCCTCAGTGTGTGGGAATTGATTTAGTCGCTCCTTTTCGGATTGCCACTTTAAAAGGTATCCAGTCTTCTACTCTTTCAAACAATGTTGCAGTGAATGACTTGGTACATACTTCATTTTGTCCAAAAGTGACTAGGATAAATTGCTAGAAGTAGAAAGCTGGCCAACAGGTGTGTGCATTTGTCATTTTTGTCACCTATAAAGGCCGTATAGATTTAGTGTCCCATCAGCAACACATAAGAGTTTCACCAACAGAGTGAAATTTTTAATCTTTTGTCAATTCGTTAAGTAAAAAGTGATTAATTCTATTTCTGTTGTTTTTACTATTTCTCTTATCATGAGTAACGTGAAACAGCTTTGCGTGTGTTTGTAAAACACTTGTGCTCCTTTTTCTACGAACTCTCTGTTCATACCAGTTGCAAATCTTCTTATCGTATAGTATGTCATTTTTCTTGCTGATGAAGAGAAGGTCATTATGCATTAGGAATATTGGCATAATTTTTCTGGTTTGACTTTACCCTTCTGAACGGACTTTTGTTCTTTTTCCCGTACCTAATTTTAATGCAATAGAAGGTATCGCTGGTTTTTTTCTCTGTGGCTTGTTTTTAGTGTCATACTTTAAAAGTTCTTCCCTGTTCCAACCTGGTCATTCGATCCTTTTTTACTCTCCCAAACTACTTTCTAGCATTTTTAAAAATTTAATCACTGACTTCTCCTGGTATATACCCTGATATAAGAAGTGAGGTCTGAATCCAACTTGATTTTTTCCAGATGGCTACCCAGTTGTCTCAACACCATTTATTGAATAATTCATCTCTTTTCCCTGAATGATTTGAAATGCCATCGTTATCATAAGCTAAACTCCCAATAAGTTTTGGTCTATTTCTGGACTTCCTATCTTGTTCCAACTCCAAGATGTCCTACACTATTTTAATTACTGTAGGTTTATAATATGCATTACAGTGTATCTTGTACGACTAATTTCCCATTCATTTTCATTGCTTCTTTTTTCATATGAACTGTTCGTTTTCTTGGGATTTCTTTTAATTTATAGGTTAACTAAGGCAACACTGATATTGACTATGATGTTGAATCAATTTTTGGCAAATTATGTTTTCCCAGAAAATTATCCAATATGTCAGGCTTTACAAAGTTGGGGGGTTCCCAAGACCACCCTCAGTTTCAATAATTTGCCAGGACTCACATAACTCACTAAAAGCTGTTTGCCTGTGGTTAATGGTTTATTAGAGAAAGGATAAAGATTAATATCAGGCAAGAGAAGAGGCACACAGGGCAGAGTCCGGGAAAGGTCCAAGCATGATGCTTCCAGTTGTCCTCTCCCTGTGAAGCCATGGCAAATGTGACTTTCCCCAGCAGCAACATGTGACAATACACACAGAAGACTGCCAAACAGAGAAGCTCGCCTGAGCCTTTGTGTCCAGAGCATTTACTGGGCCTCAAGAACACAGACGTAATTGACTGCCCATGGGGCTGACATTTTCTCTCCAGATACACAGGAGGTAGAACAGATACGGTGTGTCCCCAGCTCCCATCATAAATCACATGGAATTTGGCAGTCCTGTGGCCTAAGGCAGGACATTCCAAGGGTCTAGAGTTTACCTTCCAGGAGCCAGGACAAAAGCCAAACCTCTCTCTGGGTAAGGTTAATTCTCAACTATGTAAGTTTTTTAATTTTTTTACATGTAGTTGAGCAAAACAGTCTTTAAGTACTCTTTTAATTTCCTCTATCTATGGTTATTATCTCTTTTTCTTTTTTTGTCTTGTTTTTTAAGAGCAGGGTCTTTCCCTGTCAATCAGGCTGGAGTGCAAGAGCATGATCATAGCTCACCGCAGCCTTGAACTCCTGGCCTCGTGATCCTTCTGCCTCTGCCTCCTAAGTAGCTGGGACCACAGGCACACACCACCATGCCTGGCTAATTTTTTTTTAGAGACAGCATCTCATTATTTTGTTCAGACTGGTCTTGAACTCCTGGGCTCAAGTGATCCTCCCACCTCAGCCTCTCAAGTACCCCTTAGCTTTTTTATTTGTGCTTCCTCCTTTCTTTTCTTTTTTTTTTTTTTTTGAAAAAAAAAATATATATATTATTGTACTTTAGGTTCTGGGGTACATGTAAAGAACATGCAGGATTGTTGCATAGGTACATACATGGCAATGTGGTTTGCTGCCTTCATCCCCATCACCTATATCTGGCATTTCTCCCCATGTTATCCCTCCCCAACTCCCTACCCCTCACTGTCCCTCCCCTAGTCCCCCCACCACAGACCTCAGTGTGTGATGCTCCCCTCCCTGTGTCCATGTGTTCTCATTGTTCAATACCCGCCTATGAGTGAGAACATTTGGTGTTTGATTTTCTGTTCTTGTGTCAGTTTGCTGAGAATGATGGTTTCCAGGTTCATCCATGTCCCTACAAAGGACATGAATTCATCGTTTTTTAATGGCTGCATAGTATTCCATGGTGTATATGTGCCACATTTTCCCTGTCCAGTCTATCATCAATGGGTATTTGGGTTGGTTCCAAGTCTTTGCTATTGTAAATAGTGCTGCAATGAACATACATGTGCATATGTCCTTATAATAGAATGATTTCTAATCCTTTGGATATATACCCAGTAATGGGAGTGCTGGGTCAAATGGAATTTCTATTTCTAGGTCCTTGAGGAATCACCGCACTGTCTTCCACAATGGATAAACTAATTTACACCTCCCACCAACAGTGTAAAAGTGTTCCTATTTCTCCACATCCTCTCTAGCATCTGTTGTCTCCAGATTTTTTTAATGATCGCCATTCTAACTGGCATGAGATGGTATCTCAATGTAGTTTTGATTTGCATTTCTCTAATGACCAGTGATAATGAGCATTATTTCATATGTTTGTTGGCCTCATATAAGTCTTCTTTTGAAAAGTGTCTGTTCATATCCTTTGCCCACTTTTGAATGGGTTTTTTTGTTTTTTTCTTGTAAATCTCTTTTAGTTCTTCATAGATTTTTGGATATAAGTCCTTTGTCAGATAGGTAGATTGCAAAAATTTTTTCACATTCTGTTGGTTGCCAGTTCACTCTAATGATTGTTTCTTTTGCTGTACAGAAGCTCTGGAGTTTAATTAGATCCCATTTGTCTATTTTGGCTTTTGTTGCCAATACTTTTGGTGTTTTAGTCATGAAATCCTTGCCTATGCCTATGTCCTGAATGGTTTTGCCTAGGTTATCTTCTAAGGTTTTTATGGTGTTAGGTCTTATATTTAAGTCTTTAATCCATCTGGAGTTAATTTTAGTGTAAGGTGTCAGGAAGGGGTCCAGTTTCTGCTTTCTGCACATGGCTAGCCAGTTTTCCCAACACCATTTATTAAACAGGGAATCCTTTCCCCATTGCTTGTTTTTGTCAGGTTTGTCAAAGATCAGATGGTTGTAGATGTGTGTCATTGCCTCAGAGGCCTCTTCTGTTACCTTTGTCTATATATCTGTTTTGGTGCCAGTACCATGCTATTTTGATTACTGTAGCCTTGTAGTATAGTTTGAAGTCCGGTAGTGTGATGCCTCCCGTTTTGTTCTTTTTGCTTAGAATTGACTTGGCTATGCGGGATCTCTTTTGGTTCCATATGAAGTTTAAGGTGTTTTTTTCCAGTTCTGTGAAGAAGGTCATTGGTAGCTTGATGGGGATAGCGTTGAATCTGTAAATTACTTTGGGCATTATGGCCATTTTCACGATATTGATTCTTCCTAACCATGAACATGGAATGTTTCTCCATCTGTTTGTGTCCTCTCTTATTACCTCAAGCAGTGGTTTGTAGTTCTCCTTGAAGAGGTCCTTTACATCCTTTGTTAGTTGTATTCCTAGGTATTTTATCCTCTTTGTAGCAATTGTGAATGGCAGTTCGTTCTTGATTCAGCTCTCTTGTAGTCTGTTATTGGTGTTTAGAATACTTGTGATTTTTTGCACGTTGATTTTTGTATCCTGAGACTTTGCTGAAGTTGCTTATCAGTGTCAGGAGATTTTGGGCTGAGACGATAGGGTCTTCTAAATATACAATCATGTTGTCTGCAAATAGAGACAATTTGGCTTCCTCCTTTCCTAATTGAATACCCTTTATTTCTTTTTCTTGCCTGATTGCTCTGGCTAGAACTTCCAATACTATATTGAAGAGGAGTGGTGAGAGAGGGCATCCTTGTCTAGTGCCAGATTTCAAAGGGAATGCTTCCAGTTTTTGCCCATTCAGTATGATATTGGCTATAGGTTTGTCATAAATAGCTTTTATTATTTTGAGAAACATCCTGTTGATCCCTAGTTTATAGAGAGTTTTTAGCATAAAGGGCTGTTGAATTTTGTCAAAGGCCTTCTCTGCATCTGTTGAGATAATCATGTGGTTTTTGTCTTTGGTTCTGTTTATGTGGTGAATTACATTTATAGACTTGCATATGTTTAACCAGCCTTGCATCCCCGGGATGAAGCCTACTTGATCATGATGGATAAGCTTTTTGATGTGCTGTTGCAATCGGCTTGCCAGTATTTTATTGAAGATTTTTGCATCTATGTTCATCATGGATATTGGCCTGACGTTTTCTTTTCTTGTTGAGTCTCTACTGAGTTTTGGTATCAGGATGATGTTGGCCTCATAAAATTATTTGGGGAGGATTCCTTCTTTTTGGATTGTTTGGAATCGTTTCAGAAGGAGTGGTACCAGCTCCTCTTTGTATGTCTGGTAGAATTTGCCTGTAAACCCATCTGGACCTGGGCTTTTTTTGGTTGGTAGGCTATTAATTGCTGCCTCAACTTCACCCTTTGTTATTGGTCTATTCAGTGTTTCAACTTCTGCCCGGTTTAGGCTTGGGAGGGTGTAAGTGTCCAGGAATTTATCCATTTCTTCCAGGTTTACTGGTTTATGTGCATAGAGTTGTTTGTAGTAATCGCTGATGGTGATTTGTATTTCTGTGGAATCTGTGGTGATATCCTCTTTATCTTTTTTATGGCATCTATTTGATTATTCTCTGTTTTCTTTTTTATTAATCTGGCTAGTGGTCTGTCTATTTTGTTGATCTTTTCAAAAAAACAGCTCCTGGATTTATAGATTTTTTTAAGGGTTTTTTGTGTCTCTGTCTCCTTCAGTTCTGCTCTGATCTGTTATTTGTTGTCTTCTGCTAGCTTTTGAGTTTTTTTGATCTTGCTCCTCTAGCTCTTTCAATTTTGACAATAGGGTGTCAATTTTAGATCTTTCCTTTCTTCTCAAGTGGGCATTTATTGCTATAAATTTTCCTCTAGACACTACTTTAGATGTGTCCCAGAGATTCTGGTACATTGTGTCTTCATTCTCATTGGTTTCAAAGAACATCTTTATTTCTGCCTTCATTTCATTGTTTATCCAGTCAACATTCAAGAGCCAGTTGTTCAGTTTCCATGAAATTGTGTGGTTCTGAGATCGTTTCTGAATTCTGAGTTCTAATTTGATTTCACTGTGGTCTGTGAGACTGTTTGTTATGATTTCTGTTCTTTTGCATTTGCTGAGCAGTGATTTACTTCCAATTATGTGGTCAATTTTAGAGTAGGTGTGATGTGGTGCTGAGAAGAATGTATATTCTGTGGATTTGGGGCAGAGAGTTCTGTAAATGTCTATCAGGTTTCCTTGGTCCAGGTCTGAGTTCAAGTCCTGGATATCCTTGTTAATTTTCTGTCTCGTTGATCTTTCTAATATTGACAGTGGAGTGTTAAAGTCTCCCACTATTATTGTGTGGGAGTCTAAGTCTCTTTGTAGGTCATTAAGAACTTGCTTTATGTATCTGGGTGCTCCTGTATTGGGCGCATATATATTTAGGATTGCTAGCTCTTCTTGTTGCATTGATTCTTTTACCATTATGTAATGCCCTTCTTTGTCTCTTTTCATCTTTGTTGGTTTAAAGTCTATTTTATCAGAGACTAGGATTGCAACTCGTGCTTTGTTTTTGCTCTTCATTTGCTTGGTAGATCTTCTTCCATCCCTTTATTTTGAGCCTATGTGTATCCTTGCATGTGAGATAGGTTTCCTGGATACAGCACACAGATGGGTTTGGACTTTTATCCAATTTGCCAGTCTGTGTCTTTTTATTGGGGCTTTTAGCCCATTTACATTTAAGGTTAATATTGTTGTGTGTGAATTTGATCCTGCCATTTTGATGCTAGCTGGCTGTTTTGCCCATTAGTTGCAGTTTCTTCATTGTGTCGATGCTCTTTACCATTTGGTACGTTTTTGGAGTTGCTGGTACTGGTTGTTCCTTTCTATGTTTAGTGCTTCTTTCAGGAGCTCTTGTAAAGCAGGCCTGGTGGTGATGGAATCTCTGAGCAATTGCTTGTTCGTAAAGGATTTTATTTCTCCTTCGCTTATGAAGTTTAGTTTGTCTGGATATGAAATTCCAGGTTGAAAGTTCTTTTCTTTAAGGATGTTGAATATTGGTCCCTACTCTCTTCTGGCTTGTAGGGTTTCTGCTGAGAAATCCGCTGTGAGTCTCATGGGCTTCCCTTTATGGGTAACCCGACCTTTCTCCCTGGCTGCCCTTAGCATTTTTTCCGTTTCAATCCTGCTGAATCTGATGATTATGTGCCTTGGGGTTGCTCTTCTTGAGGAGTATCTCTATGATGTTCTCTATATTTCCTGGACTTGAATGTTGGCCTGCTTTGCTAGGTTGGAGAAGTTCTCCTGGTTAATATCCTGAAGAGTGTTTTCCAGCTTGGATTCATTCTCTCCATCACATTCAGGTACACCTATCAAACATAGATTAGGTCTTTTCACATAATCCCATATTTCTTGGAGGCTTTGTTCATTTCTTTTTACTCTTTTTTCTCTTATCTTGCCTTCTTATTTTATTTCATTGAGTTAATCTTCAATCTCTGATATCCTTTCTTCTGTTTGGTTGATTCAGCTGTTGAAACTTGTGTATGCTTTGCAAAGTTCTCCTGTTGTCTTTTTCAGCTCCAATTCAATTATATTCCTCTATAAGCTGTTTATTCTCATTAGCATTTCATCAGACCTTTTTTCAAGGTTCTTAGTTTCTTTGCATTGGGTTAGAATGTGATCTTTTAGCTCAGAGAAGTTTGTCATTACCCACCTTCTGAAGCCTGTTTCTGTCAATTCTTCAGACTCATTCTCCATCCAGCCTTGTTCCCTTGCTGGTGAGGAGTTGTGATCCCTTGGAGGAGGAAAGCATTCTGGTTTTCGGTGTTTTCATCCTTTTTGCACTGGTTTCTTCCAATCTTTGTGGATTTATCTACCTGTGGTCTTTGTGGTTGGTGACTTTCAGATGGGGTCTCTGAGTGGATGTTCTTTTTGTTGATGATGAAGTTATTTCTTTCTGTTTCTTAGTTTTCCTTCTAACAGTCAGGCCTCCCTGATGTAGGACTGCTGGAGGTTCACTCCAGACCCTGCTTGCCTGGGGATCACCTGCAGCAGCTGCAGAACAGTAAGGGTTGCTGCCAGTTTCTTCTTCTATTATCTTTGTCCCAGAAGGATACCCGCCGGATGTCAGCCTGAGCTCTCCTTTATGAGGTGTCTCTTTGGTTATACAGGGGCTGAGGAGCTGCTTGAGGAGATTGTCCCCTATAGGAGCTCAAGAGCTGAGCTGTGAGCTCTGTTGTTCTGTTCAGAGCTGCTGGGCAGGTTCATTTAAGTATGCTGCAGTGGAACTCATAATCACCTTTTTTTCCCAGGTGCTCTGTTCTGGGAAGGTGGAGCTTTATTTATAAGTTCCTGTCATTCTGCTGCCTTTTTTCAGAGATCCCCTGCCCAGCAAGGAGGTAGCCTAGTTACAGTCTGCCAGCAGGGGCATTGCTGAGCAGCCACGGGCTCTGCCCAGCTGCTGTGTGAACTTCCTTGCAGTTTTGTTTATAGGGGTATAGTTAGAACTGCCTCAGTAATGTTAGTCTACCTCAGTAACAGCAGACTGTCTCTGTAATGGCGGACTGCCTTGGTAATGGCGGATTGCCTCAGTAATGGCAGACTGCCTCAGTAATGGCGGACTGCCTCAGTAATGGTGGACTGCCTTGGTAATGGTGGACTGCCTCGGTAATGGTGGACTGCCACCGTAATGGTGGACAGCCTTCACCCTACAGAGCTGGACTGTCCCAGGTCCATCTGTGCTTGCTGTGAAACTCTCAATCCAGAGCATTTCAGATTGCTGGTCTTTGTCGGGGTGGGACCATCCGAGCCAGATCACCTGGCTCTCTGCTTCAGCCCTCTTTTTTTCAGCTGAATGGGTGACTCTTTCTCCCAGGCATTCCAGTCACCAGTTGAAATGGCACCCAGATTTGTGTGAGGTTTTGTGCAGAGACCCACTGCGCCAGCTTTCAGCCACACTGTAGTCTTGTGGCAATTTTCCACCCGGGAATCTCCTGGTCTGTGGACAGTAAAAGTTCATTTGGAAATGCGGTGAGCACTCACCCTCTGCGTTTTCGCTGGGAACTGCAATCCAGAGCTGTTCCTATTTGGCCATCTTGGATCCTCCTCCTCCTTTCTTTTCTCTTGAGAGGGTTAGCTGACAATTTAGAAATCTTGCTGTTTTTTCAAAGAATTTTATTTTGAATTTATTCATTAGGTATCAGTTTATTGATTATGCATTTTTTTGTTTTTTAATTAATTGATTTCTGTTTTAACATTTATTAATTCCTTACTGCTTTCTTGAGGTTTATTGTCTTTTTTCTAACTGCTTCCATTGGAGGCTTATTTCATTTTCTCATTCCTGTTTAATTTTTTATTAATTCATTAAAAGATGATGCATATTAATTAGAGTTCTCCAGAGAAACAGAACTAATTGGATATCTATATAGATATGTATTAATTTGTTATGAGGAATTGTTCACACAATTATGGAGGATGAGCAGTTGTAAGATCTGCAGTCAGCAAGCTGGAGACCCAGGAGAACTGATAGAATTGTGCCAGTCCAAGTCTGAGGGCCTGAGAACCAGGAGAGCCTATGATATAAGTTCCAGTCTGAGTCTGAGTCTGAAGGCAGGAGAAGATTGATGTTCCAGCTCAAAGATGGGCAGAGAGATAGAAGAGTCTCTTACCCTGCCTTTTGGTTCTCTTCAGGCCTTCAAAGAATTGGAAGAGGCTCACTCACATCGGGAAGGGCAGTCTGCTTTACACAGTCTACCACTTCAAACCCTAATCTCACATAGAAACACCCTCGGCCAGCATGGGGCTCCCACCTATCATCTCAACACTTTGGGAGGCTGAGGCAGGCAGACCGCTTGAGCCCAAGAGTTCGAGACCAGCCTGGCCAATGTGGCAAAAAACCTCATCTGTACTAAAAAATAGAAAAATTAGCTGGGTGTAGTGGTGCATGCCTGTAATCCCAGCTACATGGGAGGCTGAGGCATAAGAATTGCTTGAACTCCAGAGAGAGAGGTTGCAGTGAGCCAAGATCGTGCCACTGCACTCCAGCCTAGGTGACAGAGCAAGACTCTGTCTCAAAACTTAATACAAAAATTACCTGGGTATGGTGGTATGCCTGTGATGTCAGCTACTCAGGAGGCTGAGGTGGGAGGACCACTTGAGCCCAAAGGGTGGAGATTGCAATGAGCCAAGATCATGCCACTGCACTCCAACCTGGGTGACAGAGAAAGACCTTATCTTAAAAACTAATAATAACAATTTTAACAAGAAACACCTTCACAGACACACCCAGAATAATGTTTGACCAAATATCTGGGCACCCTGTGTCCCAGTCAAGGTGACACACAAAACGGACCATCACACTATGTCCTCTGGACACTGCTTTAATTGTACCTCCTAAGTTCTAGTAAGTGATGTTTTCATTACTGCTGCTTTATCATCACTCCTTCTGGAAAGTGTCTTGTGGCTTACAACAGGAATATTTTGCTACTAAGTTTTGACCAAGCAGTAGGTACAACAACTTGCCTTTTCATATGAGGTTGATCTGATTCTTATGAGGCCTATATGAAGGTGAACCAGAACTTTCTCAGGGCCCAGAAATTGCTTCGAAAAGGTTCTCTCAGAACTTGAAAAACTCATTTAAATATTAATGGAAACACACACCTATCAGCCCAGATGGGTTTCTCAACAACCAGGGTCAAAAGTTTCCCTGTTGGATCTTGAATCTAAGAGGGAAAAAAGAAACCAGCAACTCTTACCCGTTCAAATGGTCATAAATAATAATAGTATTAACAATAATTTTAATAGCTACCATAAGGCTGGGTGTGTTGGCTCATGCCTATAATCCCAGCACTCCTGTAATCCCAGTATTTTGGGAGGCCAAGGCAGATGGATCACCTGATGTCAGGAGTTCAAAACCAGCCTGGTCAACATGGTGAAACCCCATCTCCACTAAAAATACAAAAATTAGCTAGGCATGGAAGTGGGTGCCTGTAATCCCATCTACTTGAGAAGCTGAGGCAGGAGAATCACTTGAACCCAGGAGGCAGAGGTTGTAGTAAGCCGAGATTGCACCACTGCACTCCAGCCTGGGCGACAGAGTGAGACTCCATCTCAAAAAAAAAACGAGACTATCAAAAAAATAGCTATCATAATGCTATCTGATGTATGTTTCCAGGCTTTATATTTGTCATCTTATTTACATTTTACAACGGTTCTAAGATGGAAATATCACTCTACGTTTTAAATATGAGAAAACCAGGCTTCAAAGGGGTTACGTAACTTACTTAGGATCACACTTCTTTCTAAGTGGAGAAGCTAGGATGTCATACCAGCTCTGATTTAAAACCTGTGTATTTTTCCAGGATGCTACCTTGCCTCTTTCATACACTCCTCTGCCCTGACTTGCAGTAATAAGATGGTTCTGCCTCCCGTGGCAAAACTTATTTTCCAGGGCAAAGCAGGTACATCTGCTGTAGTCCACTCACAATTAGGTAGAAGTCCAGCCTGGAATTCTGGAACTGCAATGCAGCAGGCCACCCAGCCATGGAAGGCCTTTGCCTGTAGAAGCCATATGGATGAAGAAGACTCTGAGCCAAGCACTAATGCAGAGAAATGGGAAGGAAATGGGGGTGGGGACTTGGGGAGGAGGGAGCTGGCACAGTTGCTTCAGAAGGGGACATCATGATGGGACATCAGTACTGACCACAGAGCCTGCATGTGCTGGACACACTAGGCACCCATGCCAAGCCCATTAACTTCATCTCAGCTGTCTGGCAACTGCCCTCTAATGAAACAAGCAAACAACTTCCTATATTTGAGGTTTCAGTTAGTGTTGTTGGCCAGGTTTCAGTGGGAACAGAGAAGACGACCACACGGGGACTGCAGGCCCTGATAGCAGCAGCCCGAACCGACCTCAGCGCCTGCCAGCTGGGCAGATTATCAGCGTCCTGCCGCAGAGAGATAAGGAACGTTCTGATCCAGCCCCGAGAAGCACAGAGCTTTATATAGCAACTTGAGTAGGCTGCAAGGGAATGTCCTGGCCGAAGCCTTCTCCGTAGCCAGGAGAGAGGGGAGTGGGTGGAGAGGAAGGCGGGAGCTTTATAAATAACCCGATGTGTGCTGATCTGCTCAGCGGCCTTGTCTTAGCAAAGCCTGAGGCCTGCGGGAGGACAGGGACATTTACAGATGACTCTTATTTTCCTTATACTTTTCTTATTTTCCAAGTTTTCTACAATGAACTTGAACTCCTTTTATAATTAGCAAATATAAACACAATTTTAAGAAGGCAAAAAAGAGAGGCATGCCCTTTGGGTGGGGATTTTAGTGACCATCTTTATCCACTCAGAGGTCCCCAAATAAGTCCCAGTGGTCGCCTCCCTTCTCTGGTCTCTCCCAGAGGGCCCCCTGGGATGCCTGTACTTGCCTATGATGCAGGATCTGACCAGTTTTCTCAGTTCCTCCCAGGTTCCTGCATCCCCCATCCTCTCCCCGTGCTCCCTAATTCAAATGTGGCTGTCCTTGGCCATGTTGTCTTTAAACAAGCTGCCTGGGCCCCTCATCTCTGCCAGGGTATATAAGGGTTACTCGGGTACGTCCACCCTGCCTGCTTTCTGGCCCCCTAACCCCAACTTAGTAATAGGTAAAAAGCCATGGAGTCTCGTACAGAGTGTGCTTTATACTCTCCGGGCCTCAGGGTCCCTTTTCTATAAAATGGTAATACAGCACCTACCTCATAGAGGTCACATTAAGATTAAAATAAGACAGTGGATGTAAAGGACCTGACACATTGGAGATGCCCAGTTAAATATTCACGGATGATCACTCCACTGACCATCCTTCCTCACTCTCAGGCCCTGAATGACCACACCTACCAAACTTGATCAAGACAGATTTTCAGTTTCCAAAAATAACTCCTTCCAGGAGGTGTGAAGATTCACCACTGCAACTCCGCCACTGATTCGAAGCAGGAGTTCCAAAAATGTTTTGCGAGGTGACGGGCTCCTGGAATCAGAGTCAGCCCTCACGGTGCCCCTTATACGGCTGCAAGCCTCCTTTGGATGTGTGAGTCATGGTAGGGCTGCCGCATAAACAGATAAATGAATAAACATGCTGTGACTTTGTAGTAACGACCTCATGTAGGCTAAGTTCAGCTCATGACTCTGGGGCAATTTTTAGGACACAAAAGTAGGTGAAATATCAACAGATCCTGATTTTTTGAGCAAGTACTATGTGCAAAAAGGCACGGTGCTAAGAGGCAAAAATGGAAAATTTTAAAAAGATGAAAGCTTCTGCTCGGAAACAGATTACAGACTAATTGAGGAAGTAAAATGCAGATACAGGAATAGAAAGCACACTCAGCAAAGCAAGATGCGATCCAGGCAGGTGATAAGGTGGAGAGTTCAGAAGAGCATGCCTGCTGGGTGCTGGAGGTCAAAGCAGCCTCTTGGGGGTAATTAACAGCATTGGTAAGTGGATGCCAGGCCTTGTAGAATTCTGTTGCAATCAGGATGGAGTCTGAGAGAGAGGGCCTCACATGTCAATGTCAACAAGCATGCTGCTAAGTACGCATATAAGTGCATCATCTTCTTTGATCTTGACAAGAATCTAGTGTGATGTTACCATTCCCATTTTACAGATAAGAAGACAGTGGCTCAGAGAAGCTCAGAGGTCAAGTTTTATGCCCAAGGTCATTCACAGCAGAGCCAGGATTCCAACCAGGTTCTGCCTAGCTCCACAGTCCGTATTCTGGCTTCTACCATCTGGAACTGCTATGGCCTCCCTTAAATCTGGCTCCCAGAACAGACCTGGGCTGTCTGTGACCAGGAGTAGGGCTCTCATTCCATGAGAGGACATTGCCTAGGGTGGCTGGCAAATTATTTGGTGATATATCGATTTTACATTGCCTGCCAATATCATGGGATAAGGTGTAACAACTTCTAAGCCTGGATCAAAGTCATAATTTTGATTACATGTTATAATTTTGCATATTTAAGCCCCTCCTTCTGCTTTGTAGTATTTTTCTCAGTTTAACAACTCACCTCTTTTATCACGACAATGATCTATAATAAGCACATGGACTTTTCAGGAATGACAAAGGAATCAGATAGAAATAAGCTTTCAGAGGTGACCTTTGCCCCCAATTTTAAGTCAGGTGGACTTCGAGGATTTTTGTGATATAACAAATAACGCCTGCTGGTTACGTTGGAAAAGTCCCCAGATGCATCTGGGTGCAGCCAACATCAGCACCAAGATATCGCCCACAGCCACTGGTGTCTTGCCCAAAGCCCACCCAACGCCAATACTACACAAGCCTAAGCCTCATATTCCCCAAGGCAGCAACTAGTATTTATTGAGCACCAGTTCTGCAAATGAGTTGGAAATCACAATCCAGTAGCCCTAACTCAGTCCCAGCTCAGACTGTATAACCATATTCTAATCATGAAAGAAATCTGGGAGGCTCTCTAAAAGAACAGTGCTTGTCCCCTCTGAACCCCAAGTTGAAACTTAATCCCCAATGTAACAGTATTAACAGGAGGGGCCTTGAAGAGGTGATTGGGTCAGGAGGGCTCTGATTAATAATTAATGGTAAATGTGAGTAATGGGTCGATGGGTCAGTGGATTAATGGGATATCAGGGGAGTGGTGGCTGCCTGTGATGCAGGATCTGACCAGTTTTCTCAGCTCTTCCTGGGTTCCTTATTGTCATAAGAGAGAGTCTGTTATTAAAAGCCAGTTCGGGACCGGGCACGGTGGCTCACACTTGTAATCCCAGCACTTTGGGAGACCAAGGCGGGTGGATCACCTGAGGTCAGGAGATCAAGACCATCCTATGGTGAAAGCCCATCTCTACTAAAAATACAAAAGTTAGCTGGGCTTGGTGGTGCACACCTGTAGTCCCAGCTACTCGGGAGGCTGAGGCAAAAAGAATCTCTTGAACTCGGGAGGCGTAGGTTGCAGTGAGCCGAGATCGAGCCACTGCACTCCAGCCTGGCGACAGAGCAAGACTCCATCCCAAAAAAAAAAACAAACAAAGCCAGTTCGGGTCTGTCACGAGCCCTCCACGGTGTGACATCCTGCACCACCTTGAGACTCCGTGGAGAGTTCCCGCCAGCAAGAAGGCCCTCCCGCAATGTGGTTTCTTGACCTTGGACTTTCCAGCCTGCAGAAGTATAGTAATCCCATACATTTCCTTTCTTTATAAATTACCTAATCTGAGATATCTGGTTATAGCAACAGAAAATGGACTAAGACAAATGGGAACTCGAGCTGGGGAGGGAGCCATAAAACCACTCCCCAGGGAACCAGTGCGGGGTCATTCCAGCCATGAAAATCCCACTGCAGACATCTTTCCTTCAGCTGGGAGCCCGGTGTTGGGGAGAGATTAAAAAAGATACATCCCTTTTTCGTGAACATATTAATAACAAAACTGCTTCAGGAAGTGTGACTCAGGGACACAGTAACCATGGGCTTTCTAACACTGCATCCCAGGACCAGGCAGACTGGCCCTCCCAGGCACTTGCACAGCTGCATCCCCCAGGCCTCCCACTGTGGCGCCTCCCTCACTAAGCACCTGCCTGAAAGCCGTGATCACACTCTGCAGGCAGGCAGATCCCAAGAGAGGGCCAGGAAGGGGCTGAGCCACATACCCTCAATTTCCTTTGCAGGCTCACTACGCAGTTCAACTACTGAAGAAAAGAGAATAAGAGACAGAGAGAAGCCAGGAATGTTACTGTAATCAACCTCCCTCTATGGAAACATGAAAAGAGGAGAAAGTAAGTTCCTCCTCAACACTCATCCCAATTCCATTCTAAGCACACATAAGCCCCTTTTCAAGCCTCCCCAGAATAGTATTATATGAGTCTGGCTTTCAAATGATCAATAAAATTCACACCTTGCATAGAGCCACCCCTCATTACACACATACACACACATATACCCATAAACACACATACTCTTTAAAAAAAATTATTTATTATACTTCAAGTTCTGGGGTACATGTGCAGACCGTGCAGGTCTGTTACATAGGCATACACATGCCATGGTGGTGGTTTGCTGCGTCTGTCCCATCATCTACACTAGGTATTTCTCCTAATGCTATCCCTCCCCAATCCTCCCACCCCCTGCTTTTCCTCCCCTAGCCTCCCATCCCCCAGGCCCCAGTTGTGATGTTCCCCTCCCTTTGTCTGTGTGTTCTCATCGTTCAACACCCACTTATGAGTGAGAACATGCGGACACACACATACTTAAACAGGCCTGGAAATTCTCCTACACGGAAGACTTTGGAACTGTAGGTGAAAATGTCAGATTGGAACCGAGGTGAAAATGTCCACTTGCTGAAGACAGGTGAGTTCCTCTGTGGCCCTGTCTCAGAAGTGGACAGTAAACATTTCTGAGCCTGGTCTGCTCTCTTGAAGCAGTCTATGTCTAGTCACTGTCTACATTCATTCATTCTTCATTCAGTCGATATTTATGGAATCCTTACTATGTGCCAAGCACTCTGCAAGGCTGATTGTTCAGAAAACTGAAAAGCCAAAGACGTTTGCCAACAAGCCAAACCATTTGCCAGCAAACCAAACCAAACTCATCGTCCTCGACTCCTCCCCATCCTTCAACCCCCTATCCCATAGTCAACCACCACGTCCTGACATTCTAGGATTCATGCATTTGGAAACCTTCCACTTCTTTCCATCCCTTCTGCTGTTCTTCGATCCAGACCACCATGTTCTCTTCCTTAGATTGCTGCAGCAACTGGCCATTGATCTCCCTGCTTCTAGACTTGCTTTCATCCAGTCTAATTGCCACACCACGGTGCACAATAAGAAATCTGGCCTCACCTAAGGAGAGGTCTGGCCTTTGTCCCAGTTTCTGGGAGGTAACCTCTAAACCCTTGCAATTCCCCAGGTGATAGCAGTATCTTTGTTATTCGTGGCAGGTCCCTTATTTATCATGAGAGGACTCACCCTACGTGTTGACCATGCCAGGAGGACCAATCATGTGGGTAGGGGGTTGGGGCTGTGGGCCTCATGATATCAGCCTGACCTCTGGGAAGGGGAGGAGGCCTGGAGATCGAGTCCACCCACAGGGGCAATAATTCAATCAATCACACCTAACTAATGAAGGCTCTGGACTTCATTATAGCCCAGTAAAAACTCTGGACTCCAAAGCTTGAGTGAATTCCTTCATGCATATCACCACACATCAACGCTGACAGGGCACCGTGTCCTGAGGACACAGAAGCTTCGTGTTTGAAACCCTCTCAGATTCTGCTCTATGTGTCTCTTCCTTTGACAGGTTCCAATTTGTATCTTTGTATTATAATAAAACTGTAATCATAAGTATAGCCCTTTCCAGATTGCTGTGAGTTGTTCTAGTGAATTATGAAACCTGAGGGTAGTTTTGGGAACCCCTGAATTTGTAGGCAGCTTGTCTGAAGAGAAAGGTGACCCTGGGGACTCCCAGACTTAGGGCTGATGTCTGAAGTGAGGGCAGTCTTGTGGAGACTGTGCCCTTAACCAGGAGTTTGGCTAACTTGTACACAGTCAGGGAGCTTTTCTAAAATGGGATTATGATCATATCACATGTCTGTGGATCACACTTGAGGGACGTCTCGCTCTCCCTAGGGCAAAGTCCAAATGCCTAAATACAGCTTCCAAGACCTCTGATGATCCAGACCTGCTTAGCTCTCCAGTCTCACCCCCGCCCCATTTCTCCCCCTCAGAGTTGACATCCCACTTGCCACTGGCCAGGCGCTCCATGCTCTGCCACTTTTCCAGACCTTGAGACATGTGGCCACTCATCCTGTAACACTCCCTCTACTCCCTTCCTTGGCTGATTCCCATGAGTCCTTCAGGTCTCCACTTATCGGTCACCTCCCCTGGCACACCTTTCGGCACACCTTCACCCAGTTGGAGCTGGAAGCTCACGCCTCTCAATGCACATAGCTCACATACTGAAGTGCCCTGGTCACCGTCTCCCGCTCCAGACCATGAACTTTCTGACTATAAGGAATGTGTTTTCTTCCCTGTTATATCCTCCAGTGCTCAGCCAACTGACACATAATTCCAAAGAGATAAATAGCAATGTTACAAGGGAAAACACAGCAGATGTCAATGTGAATAGTGCAGAATGAATGAACTACTGCAGAGGAAGATTTTGGAAGGCTCTTCATTCTTCATGGAGATGCAAAAGGAACCTGGAGTCAATTATAAGTCATCTTCCAAGACGGTTCTGCCCACGGGTGGTTAATCTCATTTATTTGGGGCTGATTTTTGTTGGCTTCAACTTCAGAGGGTAAACAGGTTTGTTTTTGTTTTTGTTTTTGTTTTTGAGACAGGGTCTCACTCTGTTGCCCAGGCTGGAGTGCAGTGGTGCAATCTCAGCTCACTGCAGCCTCTGCTTCCTGGGCTCAGGAGGTTCTCCGGTCTCAGCCTTCTGAGTAGCTGGGACTGTAGGCACAAACCAGCAACACCCAGCTAATTTTTTTGTATTGTTGTAGAGACAGGGTCTTGCCATGTTGGCCAGGCTGGTCTCAAACTCCTGAGCTCCAAGTGATCCGCCCACCTCGGCCTCCCCAATCTCAATCTCAGTGCACATAGCTCACATACTGAAGTGCCCTGGTCACCGTCTCCCGCTCCAGACCATGAACTTTCTGACTATAAGGAATGTGTTTTCTTCCGTTATATCCTCCGGTGCTCAGCCAACTGACATATAATTCCAGAGAGATAAATAGCAATGTATTACAGGCGTGAGCCACCATGCCCAGAAAGGAGAAACTATTTTTAACTTTGTCCCCCACATTTTGAGAAGTGTCCTGTTCTGAGGCCTGAATGCAACTCTGAATTGCCCTTCGGGCACTTCTTTGACCCCTGCTCACATCGCTGCTATTTTATATTTCCCACTCCACCCCATCTACAAGGTTTTATGGTATTTGTGAAGACAAGGGTATCAACAATGCACTGTTTTTAAATATAAATAACTAGATGATTTACCAAAGTAATATTCATTACTGATTCATACATGCATAAGCATCTATCTATACTTTCTCACTGATTGACAAAGCGCTTGCTGGCATAGGCAAAATGGCATCTCCTTCTTCCTTTCAGCATTCAGTTAAAACAATCCACACAGGCTTCATCTTCCTTTCTTCTCTTTTTCCTTCCCCTCCCTTCCTGGCATGCAAGAGTAGCATTAGGCCCTTGTAAGGTACTGACAGGGAGGAGGTGGCTATGTGGGGTTCACTGATGATATGCTGGCTGGCATCTAAGGATACAGGCACTGGTGATGGGACAGGGAGTAAAGGTGAAAGGCACAGCTGCTGTCATTGGGAAATTGATTACATTACACAAATAAGTAAACTTATTGAGCAAATAAGCACGTATCTTGAGAATAATGACAGCCAGGTTTCTTATTGTTGGAGAAGAGAGTTGCAAATATAAAGAAGAAGAAAACTATAAAGGACACTGAGGTGGACTGGAACTGGAGGTATAGCATCAATTTATTGTTTTCTAATATGTAAGCAGGTAGATATGGAAGTAGCTCTAGATGTGTGTGTATACATGTGAGTTACATACGCACACATGTTTCCTGGATCTCTCCATTTAACAGACCTGGAAGCAATGACACCCCAGCAAGAAGCAGCACACTAAGAGCTCGGATCTTGGTTTCTAAACACCATCCTCCACTGCAAGGAAGCAGGGCTCCTTGGAGAAAGAGCTAATTCCAGACTGGAGCAGGAAAAGCACCAAGATGAGCCTTGGTCATGTTGTAGTGCCAGAAAGTAAGACAGTGCTGAGAATGGCGGAGATGTGTCAGACGGATGCCGGAGCCAAGCTGAAGGGACTCCACCGGCCATATCTGGAGCCATGTGAAAATCAAAATAAACAAGGATAGTAACAGAATATAATCCATTGAGTAAAACAAGATTCCTTACTGAAAAAAATACGCAAACCAATAGAGAAAACGGGAAAGCTTTGTATTACAGTAGCCCTATCATAGTGGTGGTTGATTCTGGCAGGAGACATTAACGAAGGCTAAGATTGGAAGATGGAAGTTTGATAAAGAACAGGACCATCTCCCCACAAAATGCCATCAGTTTAAAGGGGATAAATGATGCCTTTATAGAAGAGAAACCTGGCCGACTCCAACGTGACAGGTGATCAAAATACACAGCACCAGTTGTGGAATGGGCTGGCATCCTATGTCTCCGCTGAGATGAGAACAGCGTCTTTTCTGTGTGTTCTTATCAAGGAAGCATGACCGAAGTCCAGACATTACGACATTTGACAGACCCAGGGATGTCTTACCGAATGAAAGGTTTGTACTCTTTAAAACAGTCAATGACATGAAAGACAGGGAAAGAAGAAGAAACTGTTTCAAATTGAAGAAAAGTAAAGAGGCACAAGAACGATGCAACTCGTATTCCTGGATAGGATCTTGGACCAGAAAGGAAAAAGAGACAGTGTTGGGACAGCTTGAACATTTTCAATAGGGTCTGTGGATTGCATGGCAGATGTGTCCAAGGGCAACCCCTGACTCGGAAGGTTCTATGGTGGCTACATAGGAGATTATATAGTTCTATAAAAATTATTTAACACTGCCAGGCACGGTGGCTTATGCCTATAATCCCAGCACTTTAGGAGACCGAAGCCAACAGATCACTTGAGGTCAGGAGTTCAAGACCAACCTGGCCAACATCATGAAACCCCATCTCTACTAAAAATACAAAAATGAGCCTGGCGTGGTGGCGGGTGCCTGTAATTCCAGCCACTCGGGAGGCTGAGGCAGGAGAATCACTTGAACCCAGGAGGCGGAGGTTGCAGTGAGTCAAAATTGTGCCATTGCACTCCAGCCTGGGCAACAGAGGGAGACTCTATCATAAACAAACAAACAAACAAACAAACAAATGATTTAACACTGTGCCAAGGATCACGGGACCAGTTTCCTCACTTCACACAACAGAACATATAAAGATTCATTTGAAATATCTTCATCCTTTGTTTATTTTCTAATATAATATGCTGAACTGTATGTATTTCAGGGTTCCAACATCCTCATTGCCATTTGTCTTTTGGTCTATCGCTAAGAATTTATCTTCTCTCTGACCCGCTAATTCCTGGTTTTCTAACTTCAGGAGCCTTTTGTTCATTGGGGGTGCAAGCTTTTATTCTGCCTTGAAGCACTCTCCCCATTAGCTGGGAGATTTTCTGATAAGAAAGGTGTATCTAAGCCCATTTTCTGTAAAATCTGTCACTGCCTAAGTGGTACCCTGCTGCTGAGTCCTCCTTCGTCTCCATGGCAATGTTCTGAAACTAGTCTGCTTGTCTGAGTAAGTTCAAGGCCCATCAAATTATTTACCCTATTGGAGTCTCTGTATCCTGCCAATGCACACACATACACATTCGGTGCATCATAGCAACCTTCAAAAATGCAGCCACAGTTCAGTTTGTATTCATTTCAGAAACAACGCATCTTTTGAACTGGGTAGTCCCACTCATCAGCTGAGCTTCATTTGCTCATCCATTCATTCATGTGTCCAGGCTTAGTGGCGGGGTGGGGAGGATGACATAAAAACTTACCTCTTCCTTGGGGGCTGGAGTAGGAATCAGAGATGGCTTCCTGGAGGAGTAGTTAGCTGACCACCAAAGGGGAAGGGCTTTCCTGACAAAAGCAAAGCACAAGACAGGGAGCTGTGAATGAGATGACCAGGCTGGGGAATGGGGTGAAGGAGGGTGGTGATGAGAGGTACAGAGGAGAGGCAAGAGAGAAGGATGGGAGAACGCTCCTAGGTATAAAATACTGAGGAGCTGGCACTTTTCTTTAAGACATTGAGGAAGATTTTAGGAGGAAATGCAGCACCCTCTGACTCATGTCTTTGAAAGCTCTCGTTTGCTGCCGCACTGAGGTTTGATTAAAGGATTAAGTCCCAGGGGCAGGAACACACTGGTGAGGGTGCACGGCAAAATTCCAGGCGCCACTTCAGAGGCAGGCTGGGGAGGACCCAGTGAGCATCAGACGGAGGAGAGATGGACAACTCAGGGATTTATGAGCCTGTTTAACGTCCAAGAATGGACAGCGTGGGAGAGAAGGTGGAGAGTTTCGTTTGGTACAGTTTGAGGAGTCTCTGAGACATTAAGTAACAAAATTAAGTTTTGACACACCACCTATCCTCCAATTTCCCAACATCCTTTATTCTTCATCACAGGGATGAAGCAACCTGGCCAACCAGTCTCCACTGAGGTCAAATTAAGATTTAAAGGTTTAACATGTGACTCCCCCATCCTCTCCCCAACTCGCCCCCACAGAAATTGCATTTTTATTTAACAGGAGTACCACTTAGTACTCCACAATCTTAATTAAAGGAAGGGCTCCCTTATAGTGCAATTCCAGGCAATGTGATGAGCAAGTTGCGAAGATGTTTTCAGGCAGGGAGATCTGCCCAACACCCCGCAAATCATATCACAGAGGTTATAGCTACAAACTCTCTTAGTGAAGAGAATTCCCTGTTGAAGTTTCCCCTTCATTCCGAAGAACCCAGTTCATCCCATAGACAAAGGGAGCTTCCTCCAGGCAGGATAATGGTCTCTTATGGAGGGGTGGCAGGACAGCAGATGTCGCAGGGGTCTGGGGTCACCAAGTGCAAGTCCTGGTTCCGCCATTTGTTGCTGTATAATCTTGGGCAGTTATTTAACTTTTCTCTAAGACTTGAGTTCACTATCCATTAAACGAGAGTTCAGACCATTTGCCTCTGAGGCGGTTGTGAGCCCAGATTTAAATCACATGGTCATTGTAAACACCGATTCTTCTTCTCCCACACTCACCTTCCTAACTTACTTCACACTTGAAACTCCATCAGTCATTCTCACTGCCTCCACCATTTATCTCAGTGTCTTTCAACACCCAATTCACTTAGAGAAGCCTAATTTTCTTCCTGTTCATGCGCTATTAGCTGCTCTGACAACTCTAGGTGATGAAAAGCCACTATTTGGGTGGCACGGGCTGAGCCTCCATACCCAGCGGAGCGGGCTGTGTCTGCAAGCCGCCTGCAGGGGGCAGCATCGGGCAGTGTAAGGCAACGCCAAGGCCACCTTGTAAAACGCTGGGGTCGGTCTGGGAAGGGCCACAGAGGAGGCGTTTGAATTCAGACTCCAGCTGACAAAGGATCCATTTTACTCCAGGCGGGTCTGACGCAGTCTGTCAGGGAGTCAGGTCTTTGGTAAACAAGAGAGCAGGGAGTGGCTATCCGAAAGCAACCCCTAGCCGCGCAAGTCCAGCAGGCAGGGTTTTTTCCCAAACCCACACCTGGACTAGGTTACCTTTTAATCACCATGGGTGGGAGAAGCAAAAGACAGCTCCTTACGGGACTCAGGAGGCTGGCTGCAGATGCGCCCTTCACCTCCAGTGAAGTAGTGGGAGAGAGCCCTTGACAAGGATAAGATGGGGAGCTTAACCTCCCCCTCCCCATAAGCATTTTTAGATTTTCCCACACCCTCAGCCCCTTCGGGGAGTCCTGGAGAAGACAAAAGAAACAGACACAGATGCTGATTGTAAAGAAGCTATTAATATTGTTGAAAAGGCATGCAGATGTGAAGCTGGGACGCAGGGCACTCATGATCATGCTGTTTCTGAGACAGCTTGGTGGCTCCATGTCCCCAAAGCCCCAGGATGCGCAGGCGGGCCTGGGATGATTTTCTATGATTTGTGAATTTGTTGACATGGAAAAACAAAGGCGCAGAATGTTTAAGATCAATCAAGACTGCCCTGGAAGTCCAGAATATGGGATCACCAAGGGACAGATGATCAGAGCTGTAGGAATTCGCGGAAGGGAGCTATCAACGAAAGTGGCGTTAAGTGGCCTGGACAAGGCAGTGGACTTGGTCACTCCTGAGAGCTTTAGGCCTCTGTGTCAATGAGAGACACTCATCACCCACTCTCCTATTAACTTTGTCTGGGGAGGGAAACTGCTATGTCACCATGACATCACTACCTTCCAGGAATCACTGAGTCAGCCTCAGCCCTCCAGGTCCCGGAGGTGGAGGCCCCAAGGCAGGACCCACTCACTTCCTCCTAGCCCAAGGCTGGGGGGAGGGGGATGCTCTGGTAGAGCTTTGAGCTCTGTTTTTCACCACCCTCTGCCAGAACTCAAGGCGGCCAGGACCTGACCCAGGGTAGGTCAACTTTGCAAAGAGACAGACCTCAGTGTGGTGCCAGCTGCACCCACGCCCACCCATGCGCTCACACCATAGGGGAGAGGCCTCCAGTGGAGAATGGCAGTGGCTGAGAGTTGAAATGCAAGCATCCCTGGGAGAGGTCGGGCTTGTAGCTTTGCCAGTCCTTCATACCGTCCGTGAGCTTCTAGGGGAAAAAGTGTGGTGGAGGAATTAGGGATGAAGTAGGAGGGAGTGGGGACCAGCAGGAACAAGTGCAGAAAGCCGAGGTGGGGAGGGCTAAAAGAAAACCTGTGCCCACTTCACAGCTGAAGGTCGCTGCAGATCTGGTGTCACCTGCAGACAGTCATGGGGGGAGGCAGATCCATCCAGCCCACTCCTTTCCCAAAAGACAGCACCACACAGCTCAACGCATCCCGTGGCCAGAGCCCAGGTACAGGGCCAGAGGGTGTCCGCCTGTGGCCCTGAGGGGGTGACTTCCTCCTGCTCCTTCCCCCAGCATAGTCATAGGCGCCTCCCCGCTCTTCCCCACATCAGAACTTTCCGTTCTCTGCTAAGAGGATTCAAACCAGTATCTGTCCACACCACATCAGCCTCTGTTTCATCTTTTCATTAAATGCAATGTTCCCTTGCTCTGTAAGCTGGTCTTAGGAAGAAGAAAATTAACCAGTGGGCAATAATATAATTTTCTAGCACAGCAAAATTCTATACTCCCCCTACCCCCGCTCACACACACACACACACACACACACACACACACACGATCAGCCATGTTTATTACATTGATTCACTTAATGCCAACAACACCCTGCCAGGTAAATATCTCCATCTTTCATATGAGAATACTGCAATTCAGAAAGGGAAAGCAAGTTCTCCAGGGCAACAGCTAGTGAGTGACAGACCCTGTCTCAGAAGCCAGGTCTGTCTGCCTCCAGGGAGCTGCCATCTTTCCATTCGGGTACTCTGACTCAAAATAGGAGCCTCCTCTGCCTCTGAGTCAGAAACTTCAAAATCAGAATTTCATTCAGCGATTCACAAAATCTTAAGGTTGGAAGAAGTGTTGAAGGTCGGCCAGGGCCATGACGCGGCAGACATCTGCCTCTCCTGCATAGCAGTGTTCTGGCTTCTGCTTGGATGCTCCAAATCCAGGAAGTGTCCTGGTTCGTTCAGCCCATGCCAGTTTAGAGTTATTAGATAGTTCTGGCGGTTTTGGAGCTGAACTCCCTCCCTATAACATCTGTGCATTGGGTCTGCTCTTGGGAAGATACAGAACCTAAGAGGTGTCACCCTGAATTCTCTTTCTCCAGACTGCGTGTTCTCGAGTCCTTGCAAGCTGCTCTTATGTGGAGGTTTCTCCCGACTCTCCTCTGTATGGGGGTCTGCTTTGTCTGTTCAGTCTCGAAGGGAGACCCAGCATGACTGTAATTCTCCAGAAGGGAGCTGACCAGCCCCGAGATGAATGGGACCAGGTTCCACTGAGGAAATTGCAACTTGTTCATTTATTTACAGATCTTAATACACTGGGGACTCATTTTGACCTTATTATGAATGAAAAGCCTTAAATGCCTTTCCCATGTGCGTTCTTAAGCCACACCCTTTCCTGCCCTGTGCGGCTGGGTTTGAGATGCTTATAACCTGTTCTCTAGGGTCAGGCAATGGCCAGCACATGCTCTTGCACAGTCTGACCAGCCCCTGCTGCCTGGGCCTCTCAGTGCTCCCTGCCACTGCTGACCCTCTAAGGCCCAGCCACATCCCCACTCTGGCCCTGAGCTGGTTGTCCACTCTGACACTCAGCCTTGAGGTCTCCTGGGCCCACCTCTGCAGCACGCTGGCTCTTAATTCCCAGCCTCCTTATGCCCCACAGGGGGCACCTGGGAAGTTTTGGACACACCTTCATGCAGGTCGTGGAGAAGCAAGGGCCACTGTCTCAGGCCCTTCCTCTGCCAGGACACAATTTGCCAGCATTTCCACCCAGCCGGGGCTGCCCTACAGACACCTGCAAGGGACTCCCTACCCAGATATCCAAATGGGAAGTGGGGGACAGTCCCCTCTACTTTCTACCTCCTGTCTACCTATGTAGGCTGTTTCTGCCACCTCGCCCCCACCCTTAGTCCGTGGGTGGTGGGTGGGGCACACAGCATGGTACCCTGCCCCTCATTGCGTCAATCTCCCTCCAAGCCCCTCCCAGCACCAGCTGGGTTTTTCTTCCTTCCTGTGGGGCAGGCACTTCCTTTGTGTGGAATCCTGTGTTCTCTCTGCTGTGGCTTCATACATCAAGCCATACTCAGATCCCCCAGCTCTGCTCTGGATTTACAGAAAGGATCTTCTTGGAAAGTAGGAAAAATATATCCCTCTTATTAACCAGGCTCTCAAAATGATTGATTATTAGCTTGCTATGGACTTTTAAAAAATCTAGTTTGAAATATAAAACTGAAGAAGGCTTCTTTGTTCTAGGATGTTTGGGGCTTCCCGAAAGCCACTGAACCCATCGATTCAGTGAATAGGAATATCTTGATTACTGAGAGTGAAAAGCCATTGTTTTAATATCTCAAAAATAATACTTGATTTCTTTCTCATGATCCAAGACAAACATCTAAAATAACTTGTTTCTTTTGCCTTTTTTTTTTTTTTTTTTTTTTGAGATAGAGTCTCACTCTGTCCCCCAGGCTGGAGTACAGTGGCACGATCTTGGCTCACTGCAACCTCCAACTCCCTGGTTCAAGCGATTCTCCTGCCTCAGCCTCCTGAGTAGCTGGGACTACAGGTGTGCGCCACCTTACCGGCTAATTTTTGTATTTTTAGTAGAGACAGGGTTTCACCATGTTGGCCAGGCTGGTCTTGATCTCCTGACCTTGTGATCTGCCTGCCTCGGCCTCCCACAGTGCTGGGATTACAGGCGTGAGCCACCGCGCCTGGCCTCTTCTGCCTCTTATACTCATACATTCTTCTCCCATTACCACCAAATCCTTCATGTGTTCTGAATCCGTTTCTCCCAGAACTCTACTTGACTCTCCACAAATATACCCCTAACTTGTTTTGGGGGGTTCTCTTTCACTCATTAGTCATCCCACCATGTGGCACCGAGGTCATACCCCAGAGGTGTGGTGGCATCTGCTCACATCACTGTGTCTTCAGCACAGGCATCAGCATATTTAAAATCAATTAAACTGCAATTACTTTCACCGCAGCCACATTACTGTCAATCCACTTAAGGTGAGTGGGAAAGTGGGGTTTGTTGTTTGTGTTTAAACCACAGAGCCCAATTTACTAGAAGCACAGATGCAGACCTGGTGACATAGTGAGACCCCGTCTCCACAAAAAAATTAAAACTTAGCTGGCACGGTGGTGCACGTACCTGTAGTGCCAGCTACTGGGGAGGCTGAGGAAGGAGGATCGCTTGAGCACAGGAGTTTGAGGCTACAGTGAGCTATAATCACACCACTGTACTCCGGCCTGGGCATCGAAGTGAGACACTGTCTTAAAAAAATAACAATAAAGGAAAAATAAAATAAGTGTAGATGCAACAAGGTCTCCACCAACGGCTCTACCTCCCCATGACCCTCCTAGAAGCGTCAGCCCCAATGCCATGTCCATCCTGGACAGTGACCCCAGGGCCTGTGCTTCTAAAGCTCATCCCCACCAAACCCAGCAGCGTCCTCCAACCACTCAGGCCCTCAAGCAACTCTGCTTGTCCTGCATTTAGTCAGGCACCCATCAGCAGGACTTGGCTTCTGTAACGTCCGCCTCCCAAAATCCCTTCACGCCATAACATTTCCTGGCAGTGGGAGCATTTTTTCATTTGATCTCTTTTTTGCTTTTTTTTTTAGACAGTCTCACTCTGTCAGCCCGGCTGGAGTACAGTGGCACCATCTTGGCTCACTACAACCTCCACCTCCCGGGCTCAAGGGATTCTCCTGCCTCAGCCTCCCGAGTAGCTGGGACTACAGGCGTGTGCCACCAGGCCCACCTAATTTTTGCATTTTTTAGTAGAAATGGGATTTCACAATATTGGACAGGCTGGTCTTGAACTCCGGACCTCGTGATCCACCCACCTTGGCCTCCCTAAGTGCTGGGATTACAAGCGTGAGCCACTGAGCCCAACCCGTTCAATCTCTTTAATGTGCTTCATTCACAAACATTTATGAACAGCTTCACGGTCAAGCACTGTCCTGGACTCTGCAGCTAGAACTACTGACAGGCTTCCAAAACTACATTCTGGTGGAGGAGACACACGACGTAAAAGGACACATGAGCAAAAACAGAGCACTGCGGGTTGTGATTTTGTTCTCTGAGGGAACAGATGGGATCAGGCAAGGGAGTAGAGGGAGGCCACTTTAGGAAGGGGCATCGAGGCAGAGTCTCCGACGGGGAGCCAAGATTTAAACCACACATGACAGGTGCCTCCTACAGCCTGGGGACAGCCAGAGCGGGAGCCCAGAGCCAGGCACAGGCTGGGTGTCTCAGGCAGCCGGGGGCCAATGTGGTGACAGAGAAAAGAGAAAGCAGGCAAGAAGCAGGAGGAGTGGAGGGCCAGGGCCTGGCTCAGAGCTGGGCTTCCCTCTCAGGGCTGGGAAGCAGCGTGGCCCGACGGCCGGGGTCAGGGCCGGGGTGCGGGTAGGAATCTGGATTCCCATAGGCAATCGCTCTGTGTGGGTGAGAAGCGAGGACTCAGGCTTGGCCATGGAGACGGAAGGCCTGAAAAGCTGGAGAGACAGTCTGAAGGGAGGTGGGCTCTGGAGGCAGGACTAACCATTGGTATATTGTTGTCAGACGGGTGAGCGAAGGGGTCAGGCATCCAGAGGCGGAGCTGCTCAAGGCGGGCCCTGCTGTCTGTGTGTGTGGTATGTCTGTGTGGTGTGTCTGTGTGGTGTGTCTGTGTGTGTGGTGTGTCTGTGTGTGTGTGGTGCGTCTGTGTGTGTGGTGTGTTGTGTGGTGTGTCTATGTGTGTGTGGTGTGTGTGTGGTGTGTCTGTGTGTGTGTGGTGTGTCTGTGTGTGTGGTGTGTCTGTGTGTGTGGTTTGTCTGTGTGGTGTGTCTGTGTGTGTGGTGTGTCTGTGTGGTGTGTCTATGTGTGTGTGGTGTGTGTGTGTGGTGTGTCTGTGTGTGTGGTGGGTCTGTGTGTTTGTGTTGTGTCTGTGTGTGGTGTGTGTGGTTTGTGTGTGTGTGATGTGTCTGTGTGGTGTGTCTGTGTGTGTAGTGTGTGTGTGGTGTGTCTGTGTGTGGTGTGTGTTTGTGTCTGTGGTGTGTCTGTGTGTGTAGTGTTTCTGTGTGTGTGGTGTGTCTATGTGTGTGTGGTGTGTCTGTGTGTGGTGCATGTGGTTTGTGTCTGTGTCTGTGGTGTGTCTGTGTGGTGTGTCTGTGTGTGTGGTGTGTCTGTGTGGTGTGTGTGGTTTGTGTCTGTGTCTGTGGTGTGTGTGTGGTGTGTCTATGTGTGTGTGGTGTGTCTATGTGTGTGTGGTGTGTCTATGTGTGTGTGGTTTGTCTGTGTGTGGTGTGTGTGGTTTGTGTCTGTGTCTGTGTGTGGTGTGTGTGGTTTGTGTGTGTGTGATGTGTCTGTGTGGTGTGTCTGTGTGTGTAGTGTGTGTGTGGTGTGTCTGTGTGTGTAGTGTGTCTGTGTGTTTGTGGTGTGTCTGTGTGTGGTGTGTGTGGTTTGTGTGTGTGTGATGTGTCTGTGTGGTGTGTCTGTGTGTGTAGTGTGTCTGTGTGTTTGTGGTGTGTCTGTGTGTGGTGTGTGTGGTTTGTGTGTGTGTGGTGTGTCTGTGTGTGTGATGTGTCTGTGTGTGTGGCATGTCTGTGTGTGTAGTGTATGTGTGGTGTGTCTGTGGCGTGTGTGGTGTGTGTGTGTGGTGTGTCTGTGTGTGTGGTGTTTCTGTGTGTGTGGTGTGTCTATGTGTGTGTGGTGTGTCTGTGTGTGGTGCATGTGGTTTGTGTCTGTGTCTGTAGTGTGTCTGTGTGGTGTGTCTGTGTGTGTGGTGTGTCTGTGTGGTGTGTGTGGTTTGTGTCTGTGTCTGTGGTGTGTGTGTGGTGTGTCTATGTGTGTGTGGTGTGTCTGTGTGTGGTGTGTGTGGTTTGTGTCTGTGTCTGTGGTGTGTCTGTGTGTGGTGTGTCTGTGTGTGTGATGTGTCTGTGTGTGTAGTGTGTGTGGTGTGTCTGTGTGTGGTGTGTGTGGTGTGTGTGTCTGTGGTGTGTCTGTGTGTGTGGTGTTTCTGTGTGTGTGGTGTGTCTATGTGTGTGTGATGTGTCTGTGTGTGGTGCATGTGGTTTGTGTCTGTGGTGTGTCTGTGTCTGTGGTGTGTGTGTGGTGTGTCTATGTGTGTGTGGTGTGTCTGTGTGTGGTGTGTGTGGTTTGTGTCTGTGTCTGTGGTGTGTCTGTGTATGTGGTGTGTCTATGTGTGTGTGGTGTGTCTCTGTGTGGTGTGTGTGGTTTGTGTGTCTGTGGTGTGTGTCTGTGTGTGGTGTGTCTGTGTGTATGGTATGTCTGTGTATGTGGTGTGTCTGTGTGTGGTGGGTTTGTGTGTGTGTTGTGTCTATGCATGTCTCTCTCTGTGTGTGGTGTGTGTCTCTGTGTGTGTGGTATGTGTGTGTCTCTGTGGGGGTATGTCTATGTGTGTGTCTGTGTGTGTGTGTGCGTGTGTGTGTGTGTGCGTGCGTGCACATGTGCGCACGATGGCAGGAAGAGCTAAAAGCCTTCCAGAAAAATCCAGTAGGGGTGGGGGGTGGAAAGAGGCAGGCTTCGCCAAACACTAACAACCTGAAAATTAAAAGAAGCTGCGCCTCTGGCCGTGACATCATCGCTCCCTTCACAAAGGGTCCAATGGGGCATTTCCTGGTCATAACAAAGGAATGGTGAAAATTAGTTGCACTCACAGCTGAATTGCTTTCTCCTATTGCTCTATCCTAAGTGTGAGGTTTTGAGCTATATAGGTGGACATTTCCAGGCTAGCTTCAGAACTGTGCCTCCATTCCTATAGTCATTCTGCAAGGCAAGGGGTTCTGCATTCCTAACAAGTGGCCTATAAAGAAAGCCTTGGGACCAACTCAGAGTAAGTCACTCGGCCTTACACAACTGGGGGAGGAAGACAGTTCCCTCTTTCGCAGCTCACACTGTCACAAATCAGCTTTTTCTTACAAATCAGCATCTCTGCTGCTTACTCATGTTCAGCTTGTGGCCAACTATGCCACTCCAGGCTTTGTTTTCTTCCGTAGTTTGGCCCAGGAGGGTCTGAGCTGCTCGTTTTTGTGCCAATGCATAGTAGTATGGCCCAGAGGAGCCATCACAGGCAGCATTTTGAAGGACTCTTTTAGAGAAAGCCTCACCTCCTTATGAACAAAGGCTAAAGGAAGTTTATTATCTTGGAGTCCAAGGTGAAAACAGTTAAGCTTTTAAAAGATCTATAGAAGTTACCCAAGGCTTCCTAGACCATGCCGGTCTGAGACACAAAAACAATGGAAACCCATATTTGCCTGGCTGTGAGCCACATCGCTCTAGCTCCGCCACCCCCAAAACCCCACCCACCAGTTCCAGATGTCCCCACAAGGGCTCTTGAGGTCTCCAGAGAGGACAGTAGGCAGAGGCTCAGACAGGCAGGGACTCCAATGATGACTGGTGGCGTGAGCCTCAGTTTTCTTATCCGTAAACTGCAAAATGTAAAATCTGAAAAGTGGAGATAAATCTCACTTCATGGGATTGTTCTCAGGATGAAATGATCCAGTATACGTAAGGAACCTGAGCCCAGTGCCAGGCATCTGGCAAGTAATCAATAAATGCTACCCACCACTACTACCAGCCACCACCATTACAGACTCCTCATCAATACCTGGCCCGTCCCTGGCTGGGCATGGCGGCTCACGCCTGTAATCCCAGCACTTTGGGAGGCCAAGTTGGGCAGATCACCTGAGGTCAGGAGTTCGACACCAGCCTGACCAATATGGTAAAACCCTGTCTCTACTAAAAATACAAAAAAGAAAAAAATTAGCCAGGTGTGGTGGTGCACACCTGCAGTCCCAGCTACTTGGAAGGTTGACAGGAGAATTGCTTGAATCTGGGAGATGGAAGTTGCAGTAAGCCGAGATCACGCCACTGACTACACTCCAGCCTGAGCGACAGAGCAAGACTCTGTCTCAAAAAAAAAAAAAAAAAACTACCCATCCCTGCTCCGGCTCTCCCCACCGGCCCTGACTTGGGTATTCTCCCATGCCTCAGGATCCGGTCACCTTTCCCAGGGATCTCCTCGGTCTTCTAAGGAGCCTGGCCAGCCTGCCCAGCAGACATGCCCAGGCATGTCTCCCTTACCCTCAGCCTCACTCTAGGCTGCTGTCAGGCAGATGCAGACACCCAGGGACACACAGGCAGAAACATCCCACCAGCAGTCTCGCGGCTCTCTGTCCCTGGCTGCCCCTCACGTGGGGCACACCCATCCCCAGGCTCCCAAGCTAGGGGACCAAGGCTCTGAAGAAGCCAGCTTCTGGCAGGGATGGCGCTGTAAAAGCACAGGGCTGCTTAAGAGTCACTGCCACTGTCCAGGGCCCGCAGGAGAAGCCAGTGGTGAAAGCCAAACACAAAACACCCAGGACGAAGTCAGGCAAACTGGAGAAAGTAGCTGGGGGCACAAGGACACTTGGGGTGGAAGACAGAGGAAAGATACTGGTCACAGAGCAACTTCCCCTAATTCCTACGCTCCTCCACCCCACCATGAAAGTCTGGCATTGTCAACACCAAGCCAGAAAATCCCTTGAGGCAGCAGTCTCAAACCTGAGACTTCATAAATGTCAACTCTGACATTTACAGAATGACCTTTGACAAGTCTCTCTTCTTCTAAGGGAACCACAATTTCCTCATTTCAAAACAAGGAGAGCAGCCCAAATGCCACATCCCTCTGCAACCAGGCCCTGGCCCCTGCCCTCGCCTCTGCCACACTCCTGAATTCACCTTCCCTGAGCGCCTGCTCTGTGCTGGGGGCCGCTAGGCCTGAGGAGCAAAGGCCGAAGGCTGCTGGAGAAATCTGCTCTCACCATTCCCACGCAGGCATGTGGGCAAGCGCTGTGGGCTGGGTGCACAGGGAATGCACTGAATTCACCTCCAGGAGCTGCCGCCTGAGCCTCTTGAAGGAACACAGGGAATTCAGGTGGAGAAGGCAGAGAGAACCGAGCGCAGTGGCTCATGCCTGTAATCCCAGCACTTTGGGAGGCCAAGGTGGGTGGATCACCTGGAGTCAGGAGTTCGAGACCAGCCTGGCCAACATGGTGAAACCCTGTCTTTACTAAAAATACAAAATTAGACGGGTGTGGTGGTGGGCGCCTGTAGTCCTAGCTACTTGGGAGGCTGAGGCAGGAGAATCAATTGAACCTGGGAGGCGGAGATTGCAGTGAGACAAGATCGTGCCACTGAACTCCAGCCTGAAGGACAGAGCAAGACTCTCTCTCAAAAAAAAAAAAAAGAAGAAGAAGAAGGCAGAGAGGACATTCCAAGAAGGGAAACAAAGGTGGGAGGGAATGACAAGTGTGGGGTTTCTCAGGGTGGAAGAAGGTGTGAAGTGAGGGGTAGCAGCTGTGCGCTGGAGGACTGTAGCCACGTGCTGTCTCAGGAGCCTGTGGGAGGTGGGCGTACCCCATCCAGGCCAGGAGCCGCAGGAACCTGTCTGTGCCTTGGGCCAAGGTCACACAGACTGCCTGAGCAGCAGAGGCTTGGTTGGGCGATCTCTGGAGAGGCACGGGGGCCAGCACAAGGTGGTGGCAGTGGGAATAGAGGGATGGAGAGGAGGGGCAAGGGGGAGAAGCTGGCTCCCCAAAGAGCGTGCCGCTGGCTCTGCCGGCTCAGGGATGCAAAGCAGGCTAATTTTGAAGACCTGCTGTTCACCTTCTTCCCACTACACTGAGTGGCTTCAAACCCTCACTCCCTTGAATAAGACCAGCATGTAATTAGCAAAATCAGCAAACAAACCAGTGGTGAGTGTCATCAGCCCAGGCTGCAGGTTAGACTCACATGTGGAACTTGGGAACTTTTTAAATACCAGTGTCCACAACCTTCTCCAGACCCAGGGAATCAGAATCTCTAGGGATGGGAGACCAGACCGCTGCATTTTTTTTCAAGCTTCCAGGTCATCCTAATGCACGGTCTGGGTTGAGAGCTCCTGGGCAGGCACCTTTGGAATACCTGGTTTCTGAAGCTGATGATCTTCTTCCAGTGCCTTAGAGAGCCGGGGGCGCTCTCTCTCTCATTCAGGCCCTTTCTCCTACCCTTCCCAGTGCAGAGATCACTGCTGCCCCTTTCCCCCTGCCTGGGGCAGTTTCCTGCCCACCTCAGCTCTCAGCTGAAGCAACATCTCCTCTGCAGAGGCACCCCCAAGCTCCCCAAATCCAGGTCATGGGCCACTCCTATACTGTTCTTGCTCGTTTACATGTCTGTACCTGCCAGCTCTTAGCTCTTCAGGGGTGGGTGATTTTAGCTTAGCTATCATTTATCTGACACGGAGTAGACACAATATACACACTTCTTAGGTGAGAAAATGAATGAATGAATCTTATTTACACTATAATTTGCTTCTTCCTAGAATTGGAATTAACTCAAGTCCAAAATTTGAATTCAAACAGTTTTTTCGCTGTGCCAGTAGAGTGTCTGAAAAGAGGAGGCGAGGCCGTGGTGGCTCACACCTGTAATCCCAGCACTTTGAGAGGCCAGGGTTGGGTGGATCACCTGAGTCAGGAGTTCGAGACCAGCCTGGCCAACATGGTGAAACCCAGTCTCTACTAAAAATAGAAAAATTAGCCTGGCATGGTGGCATACGCCTGTAGTCCTAGCTACTCGGGAGGCTGAGACAGGAGAATTGCTTGAACCCGGGAGGCAGAGGTTGCAGTGAGTTGAGATCACGCCATTGCACTCCAGCCTGAGCACACTGTCACACCCGCAACAAGGCCTAGAGCTTCGGAAGGATGGGAGAGGTTTTTCCTGGGAAACATAGAAAAGGCCTTGCTGGGTCTGGGTGGGGTTCTCAACCCATCTAAGGAAATTCTTTATCTGCAACTTCCCTGAAGATCTGAGGGACCCCCTATCTGGAGGCCTTGCACAGTGGAGCACCTGGCAGACATGGCAGCACGGAATGTAAGGCCAAGAGTCACAGCACCTGGCAGGGTAGGAGGGGGCGGGCAAGGAAGAAGCTGAGCGTGCTCAGACAAGGTTTAGGGTTCAGTGTCAGGGAGCACCTGCTCTTCACTATCGGCCCCCCAATGGCCAGCAAACAACTGACAACCACCAGGTTCAAAATGAAAATCCACTCCCTCCTTCTTCCCGTCCTCTCCCCAACTCAAAGGCACCTCCTCTCTGTGACTTCCCCATTTCTATAAATAACCCCACCATCAGCATTTCAGTCACTTTTGAATCCTCCCAGGCCCTGACTCTCACCCACTCATCCCCTGTCTCCCTCAAGTGTCCGTGTAGATACGGCCTCCTCACCACCCATCCATTTTTGTGCCCCCACAGTGGCCTTCTGCCTTAGCACTGTCAATCTCTCGTCCCCTGCATTCCTCCCTCAGGCCACCGCCAGGACAGGCCCACCCATGGGACTCCCCTCATCAAAACCTTCATCGGACCCCTGAGTCTCCCGTGAGCGCATTTGGATGCTACACAATGAACCAGGTGCGGTGGCACATGCCTGTAATCCTCGCTACTAGGGAGACTGAGGTAGGAGGTTCACAGCATCCTAGGAGTTCAAGGCCAGCCTGGGCAACATAGCAAGACCCCATCTCTAATTAATTAATTAATGAGAATGGGAAAAATAAGACTCCACAAAATGCACCCAACATCCCCCCTTGGCCTGGCCTGACTCTCTTCCAAACAGACTCTACAGTCTGCCCTTTGCTCAAACCCCAAAATAGGCCCCATGCTTTGGTGGCTGCTCATCTCCATTTGGAAGAAATGTCACCATCCCTAGGGTCAACAGCCTGCTCATTCTTCAGGGCCTCCTCCATGCAGCCCTCCCTGACACCCCCACCAACTACAGGGGATGGAGCACCCCCACCACTATGGGGGATGGAGCACCCCCACACCAGCACTGGAGCTGCAAAGTGCTTCCTAGAGCTGCCAACCTGTGATCTTCAAGTGAAGCGACAGCTGTGCCCTCCTCCACTGCACTCCTTCAGACCCAGCCTTTGTCAGCCCCTGGCTGCAGTTTGGAAAGCAGCCGGGAGCAGTGGCTCACGCCTGTAATCCCAGCACTTTGGGAGGCCAAGGCTGGTGGATCACGAGGTCAAGAAATCAAGACCATCGTGGCCAAGATGGTGAAACCCCGTCTCTACTAAAAATACAAACATTAGCTGGGTCTGTTGGAGCACACCTGTAGTCCCAGCTACTCGGGAGGCTGAGGCAGGAGAATCACTTGAGCCTGGGAGGCGGAGGTTGCAGTGAGCCGAGATCATGCCACTGCACTCCAGCCTGGCAACAGAGCAAGACTGTTTCAAAAAAAAAAAAACAAGGAGAACAGCTTCGCCCCTCACTAGCTGTGTGATGGTGGGTGAGTCCCTTAGCCTCTCTGGGCCACAGTTTCTGCATCCTTCCCTGGGTGCTGCGAGGACTAATTGGGGCCACTGCAGTGCAATGCGCTGAACGTAGTAAGTGTTCCATAAACAGCTGCTGCTTCAGGTGGCTCAGCTGTGAGCCTGTCTGTAGACGCACGTGACCGGACATCTCCAGAGATCCCCGCTCACTGTCAGCTGTCCTCTGGCTGCATCTGGTGACCTTGCTCAGGATTTTCTGAGCAGCCTGCCCTTCCTCAAGGTGAGCGTGCCCCTCTGGCAGCAACTGCTTCCCTCACGGCCGGCCCTGCTCCCCGTGGCTCCTCAGGGAGCATGTCTGAGGCACATTCTCCTCCAGAGCCCGGCAGGTCAGCACCACTGCAGGGACATTTGCAGGCAGGATGGAGCACCCCCACACTAGCACTGGAGCTGCAGCGTCTCCTAGAGCTGCCAACCTGTGATCTTCAAGTGAACTTAATGGTGGAAGAAAAACATCTCGGCACTTGGTTGAGGCTAAATGGACCTATATGCCCTAATTCAGTCACACTCAGCTTTCTCACGCCTAACGTGCTCTCCCAGTGCCTCGGTCATGTGTTCATTTGCGAAGATTTCCCGCTTCAAGGACAGTACTTTCCAGATAGGACCGGAAGGCAGACCCTGATAAGGCCTTTTGCAGATGACTGGGCAGATTCTAGGCTAACTACACCTCAGGGCCGAGTGTAGAGGGAGGGGGCCGCTGCCTGGAAGAACTCAGCAGGGAGAGGAGCTCAATTCTGAGCGGGCTACAGGAACAGAGCCAGGGAGAGGCATGCGTCCAACCCACGGCCAGTCTGTATTGTCCTCAGCAGAGAAAATAGCCCATTCTCTGTGTCCTCCGTGACTTCACCAAATGCAGACCATGAGCCCAAATGAACATGGCACCAGAGAAGCACAAAGCCACAAGCTCTTGTTATTCCTGTGTCTGCATCATTCATGCCACGCCACTGGGACCTGATGGAGGACGCGGGACGTTCTGCCATCCGGCAGGGGACAGCTGCTTCAAAGCCCGTAAAATCCCAAACGTGACATTCTTTATAGTCATCCTCTAATGCCCTCAGGAATGCACTTTTACTCCCCAGGTGAACCCCATTAAAGGGGTATTTGTCAATAGGAGACGTTTTCTTCCCACCCCTAGAGTCCGCAGTCGGGGACTGCCGTGACTGGGAACCGACCTGCATGGCCACTGGGCAGCGCCAGGCTGGACTCTATGCTGCTCTGCGAAAATGCAGCCCGCGGGTCTCAGCCACCCCAGCCTTTCACCTACAGCCTGGCCAGGGAAGGGCGGCTGACCCAACCCACACGCTCTCACTTCCTCTTTCCAAGAACAGAAATAAGGCAACAACTTAACACTTGGAGAGGTTCTTGTACCCTTTCTACTCCTGGACTTCGTTCTGTCTTGAGTACTTTTCTTCCCTCTTTCGCAGCGCTCCCTCTGTGCTCCCCACGCAGCTCTCTGTTTCTGGTTTGCTCTCTGCTCTCTTCCCGCTTTGCGCTCTCGTGCCCAGGCTCCTGGAGCATCCCTTCTTTCTGGGCTTTCTTTCTCCCCCCACCTCTCATGTCTCCCTCCTCCCTTTCTTTCTAAGTCCTGAGCCTAGAGTCCCCTCCACCTCTTTCCCAGGCCCTACTCCCCTCTGTCTCAAACTCCTCCTTCTCCTCAATTCAGAAGAAAGCTGGCCAGAGAGATCTCCTGTCTCCTCCCCCTTCACCTCCCTCCTCTCCCCGCAGGCACACAAAAGGGGACAGAGGCACCAGATGGCCCGGTGCTAAAAGAGGGGCTCAGGGAGGCTGCCACCCACAGAGGCCCCTGCTGGGCCTTCGAACTAGTCCAAGCTGCTGCCCGGCCCAGCCGCCCAGCTGGCAGAGGCGCAGGGCAAAGGGCCAGCCTCCCCAGCACGAGGCCAGCTCCCCCTGCCCGGCCTGCCCTGGGGCCAGCCCGGAGAGGGGCACGCTTGCCAGCTGAAAAGCAGAGGGTGTCACCATGTGTCCAAGCCTCAAGCGCCAGGGGCAAGCGTCCGAAGGTCTATGGGGACACTGGGCTTGCCCAGGAGGAAGGAGAGGAGGGGCTGGCAGTCTGCTCTTTCTATGGAACAGGCTGTACCAAGGAGGGGGCCTCCGCGATGGGTGAGCAGGCCACAGGGGAGCCAACAATCCTCCAAGTCCCCTCACAAAAAAGAAGATTTCATGATGCAGTGTCTAATGTTAACAGCTACCATTCATTCAGTGGGTAGCTCAGCCAGGCATTATGCTAAGTCATTTCCTATATATCCCTAATCCTTCAAGAGTCCTGCAGGGTAAACATTTGATCCCTATTGTACAGACAAGAAAACTGAGGCTAAGAGGGGTTAAATGACTTCTCCAGGCATCATAGCTGGAAAGCCAGTTAACACGGTTTAGTCCAGGGCTCAGGCGATCCTCCCACCTCAGAAGTAGCTAGGCCTACGGGCATGCACCACCCTGCCCACAGCGAGATGGGTTCTCACTATATTGCCCAGGCTGAGCTCAAATGATCCCCACACCACCTTGGCCTCCCAAACTGCTGGGATTACAGATATGAGTCACTGTGCCTAACCTAGTTAACGCAGCTTAAAGTTCCTTTTCCAGTTAAAATTCTGTAAGTCCTGACACGCGTGGTGGCGCACATCTATAATCCCAGCACTTTGGGAGGCCGAGGCAGGTGGATCACCTGAGGTCAGGAGTTCGAGACCAGCCTGACCAACACGGTGAAATCTCGTCTCTACTAAAAATACAAAAATTAGCTAGGCATGGTGGGGGTCGCCTGTAATCCCAGCTACTCGGGAGGCTGAGGCAGGAAAATCACTTGAACCCAGGAGGTGGAAGTTGCCAAGATCGCGACACTGCACTCCAGGTTGGGTGACAAAACGAGACTCAGTCTCGAAAAAATAAAAAAAAAAGATTCTGTAAGTCCTGCTAAGATGGCATTGCAAAGGCAGGCAGCTAACAATGCCCCTACTAAGCCCTTCAATAAAGCCACAGGCAGGCCAGGCGCGGTGGCTCACACCTGTAATCCCAGCACTTTGGGAGGCCAAGGCAAGCGAATCACTTGAGGTCAGGCGTTTGAGACCAGCCTGGCCAACATGGTGAAACCCTGTCTCAACTAAAAATACAAAAAAAAAAAAAAATAGCTGGGCGTGGTGGCGCGTGCCTGTAATCCCAGCTACATGGGGGGCTGAGGCAGGAGAATTGCTTGAACCCAGGAGGTGGAGGTTGCAGTGAGCCAAGATTGCATCACTACGTTCCAGCCTGGGCAACAGAGCAAAACTCTGTCTCAGAAAAAATAAAAAAGAAAGGCCACAGGCAGAAGTTTCCAATTCAGTTCTGCATTGCACATGCCTGTGTGGCTTTTTTAAACATCGAGCTCCCAAGTCCCCTCCTCTGGAGGTTCTGATGTCCCCCAGCCTCTCCAGAAACGCTTGTGCAGGAACAGGAGCATGAGGTGGGGGGACTTGAGTTCCCAGTACCAGTCACGTGACATGGGAAAAGATACTTTCATCCCTTGGAGCCTCAGTTTCCTACTATAAAAAAATGGAGATAATAATGTTTGCTTTACCCACATGTCATGAGGAGTGTAGAGTGCTTGGCACGGTGCCAGGCACTCCACAGGTGCTATTCTGACGTCAGCTCCCCTTTACCGCCCTTCAGAAACCTGACGCTGCAACATCCACTCTCTAGAGAGTAAAGAGAAAAGGGTGTAGCCCGTGAATACTACTCCAGTTATTCTGACCTTTGATTCTGGCCTTCATCGAAGTCCATGCACCCCGCCCCAGGGTCAGGCAGCTCCCACAGGGCTGCAGCACAGACAACAAGCCAGCGTAGGACAGGGGATTTACAGAGGTGGGACCTCTGCTCTCAGAATTTTCATGGAAAGGTTTCGAAACTGATGGGCTCCACCTACAAAAGGTCACCATCCAGGCTGGCTGAGAGTTTCTGGAAACCTATCAGTCCATCAAACTGTACCCCAGCCATCCTTCCATTATCTGCCAGAGCCCGTGTTTCCAGAGCCACCTCTACCAGCTGCCCCTCTGGACGCTACAGCCCCGCTCCCAGGTTCAGGCCCTTCTGCCTCATCCAGCTGCCATGAGCCCCTCAGGATATTCTCTCCTGCCAGCCCCAGGCATTTCCCAGCCCTCACCCAAATCCCATGTCCCCAATTTAAAAGGCAATGAGTAGCTTCCAAATACACCCTTCACTGTTTACTAAGAGTTGACTTTGAGTCACCTGGAGGATGGGCCCACTCCCAGTAGCCCGGGTGAGAATCCTTCCTTTCCACCTTTTTAACAGAGAACAAGTGCGTTCCAGGAAATGGCTGGAGTGCCTGCTACAGCTCTCCAGAGTAAACTCAAACCTCCACTCCTTCTCGAAAAGCAACCTGGCTGGAGGCCCTGTTTCACAGGCACCCTGCTGGGCACATTCACCTTCTTCAGCTCCCCTTCTTGAGAAACGGGGAGGTAGGTGCTGTTATCTTTATTTTATAGATAAGGGGACTGAAGTATTAGGCCATTTGTATCAGCTCCTACATCTGATTAGTGGTGAACTCAGGATTTAATCCCAGGACTTCTGGTCCCAGACAAGAACATTTTCTACTCCACTGTGTCTGCCTCTAAAATCTATCTCAGGCCGGGCATGGGCTCATGCCTGTAATCCCAGCACTTTGGGAGGCTGAGGTGGGCAGATCATCTGAGGTCAGGAGTTCAAGACCAGCCTGACCAAGAAGGCAAAACTGTGTCTCTACTAAACATACAAAAATTAGCCGGTGTGGTGGCACTGCCTGTAGTCCCAGCTACTCAGGAGGCTGAGGAAGGAGAATGGCTTAAACCCAGGAGGCGGAGGTTGCCGTGAGCCGAGATCGTACCATTGCACTCCAGCCTGGGTGAGAGAGTGAGACTCCGTCTCAAAAAAATTAAATAAATCTACCTCGAATCTATTTCTTGTCCTCTTTGTTGCCCCCATCCAAGCCACCATAGCCGAGACCTGGGTCACTATAACAGGTTCCTATCTGGTCTGCTTGTTCTCACTCTTGGTCCCAAGCATCTATTTTCCACAACAGCCAGGATGGACTTTTTCATGAAGTGATCATGTGTCTCCCCTGCTGCACATAAAATAAAATCAAACTCCTCACCATGGCATACAAGGCCTGTGTGACCTGTCCCTTCCCTCTCCCTGCTGCACCTGATACCTCATTTCCCCTCAGCCACCACACTCTGGGCACACTGGCCTCCCTACCATTTTTTTTTTTTTTTGAGATGGGAGTCTCGATCTTGTTGCCCAGGCTGGAGTGCAATGGAGAGATCGCGGCTCACCGCAACCTCCACCTCCCAGGTTCAAATGATTCTCCTGCCTCAGCCTCCTGAGTAGCTGGGATTACAGGCACCCCTCACCATGCCCAGCTAATTTTCTATTTTTAGTAGAGACGGGGTTTCTCTATGTGGGTCAGGCTGGTCTCAAACTCCCGACCTCAGGTGATCCGCCTGTCTCAGCCTCCTAAAGTGCTGGGATTACAGGCGTGAGCCACCGTGCTAGCCCATTCTTGAAGTCTTTTCCTACCCTGGGATCTTGACACTTGATGTTTCTTCTCCTTTCTTCTTGTCGCTCCATATATTACTTTATTTTCTTCATAGCATTTATAACTATTTAAAATTTTTGAATTTATTTCATCTTGAGTGTCTGTCTCCATTGACCAATGTAAGCTTCACAAGATAATTTTATCATGCTCTCCACGGCACGCCTGTGCCTGGAACAGCACCTGGCCAATAGTAAGTGTTCAATAATTATCCACCGGATGAATGAATGAAGGCTAAGGAGACCTCAGAGATGATGGGGCGGAAAGGCATCAGAGGAGAAGAAAGCTGGAGCAGTTTCACCTGCAATATGTTCAGCAGAAATGGCCCCGGTGAGCCTCACAGTCAGCCATGCGACAGTGCACCTCAGGTCTGGGACAGAGGAAGGACGGTCAATGCGTGCCCCCAGAGAGGGAACTATTTGGAAATTGGGAGAGTAAAGAAAGAAGAATAAAAATGGTGGGTTTTGTAGTGGTGGCTGCTATTTTTTAAGCCCACTCAGTGAGGGTTTTCTGCAGTGGCTCAACATAAGCAAACACTAGAACTAAAAAAAAATAGAGGAACTAGAAAACTGGAAAGAACTAAATGCTGCGCTGAAGTGAAATAGGTTCCCCAGAGTCTGATCTCGTGCGTGTGGGCTCACATGACCCTTAGGGAGGCCTCCTCCAGAAGAAAACAGAAGGAAGAGGAGAAGGAGGAGGAGGAGGGAGGAGAAGGAGAAGGAGGAGGAGGAGGGAGGGGAAGGAGAAGGAGGAGGAGGAGGGAGGGGAAGGAGAAGGAGGAGGAGGAGGGAGGGGAAGGAGAAGGAGGAGGAGGAGGGAGGGGAAGGAGAAGGAGGAGGAGGGAGGCGGGAGAAGGAGGGAGAGGAGGAGGAGGGAGGGGGAGAAGGAGGAGGGAGAGGAGGAGGGAGGGGGAGAAGAAGGAGGAGGGGGAGGAGGAGGGAGGGGGAGGAAAAAGGAGGAGGGGGAGGAGGAGGGCAGGGAAGGAGGAGGGGCAAGGAAGGAGGAGGAGGGGGAAGAGGAGGGGGAGGAGTAGAAGGGGTGAGGGGGAGGAGGAGGGACAAGGAAGGAGGAGGAGAACAAGGAAAGAGGAGGAGGGGAGGAGGAGGAGGGAGAAGAGGAGTGGGAGAAGAAAAGGAGGAGGAGGAGATGGGAGAGGAAGGAAAGGGGAAGGGAAGGGGAAGAGGAGAAACAGCAGCCACCAACAAGGCAGCCCAGTGACCATAAGGTAGGAGTGGCCCATTGACAGAAGTCCTTGACACTGACAGTCACATAGGGAAGTCTCTGCCTGGGTTCCTAGCATGCACTCTGGCTTGAGAGAGACACTAGTATGGACATGGTGAGAGGATGCAGGGTGGAAAGCAATCCAGCACCCCTGTGAAAACTCAAGTCCCTCCTTCCCAACTCCTCCAGCCTGGTCTGAGCCCCTCCTGTTCTGTGAGCTATGCTGGGCTGGGCTCCGTCTGCTGCAGACTGTGTCCCTGAGGATACTCAACGCCTCAGAAGACATGGGCCACGTCTCTCTGGAGCACCCATTCTACTTGATAATTTGCTAGGAGGTATTGTTTTGATTAAACAAGGATTTTGTTTTGCCATAGATGCAAAATGTACATGACTTTTTTATTTATTTATTTTTTTTGAGAGAGGGTCTTACTCTGTCACCCTGTACAGTGGCACCATCACAGCTCACTGCAGCCTCAACTTCCGGGCTCAGGTGATCCTCCAACATCAGTCTACCAAGTAGCTGGGATTACAGGTGCCCACCACCATGCCCAGCTATTTTCCTTTTTTTTTTTTTTGACGGAGTTTCACTCTGTTGCCCAGGCTGGAGTGCAATGGCACTATCTTGTCTCACCACAACCTCTGCCTCCCTGGTCCAAGTGATTCTCCTGTCTCAGCCTCCCAAGTAGCTGGAATTACAGGCGTGTGCCAACACACCCGGCTAATTTTTTTGTATTTTTAGTAGAGACAGGGTTTCTCCATGTAAATTTTTATATTTTTCTTTAGAGATGGGGTTTTGCCATGTTGCCCAGGCTGGTCTTGAATCCCTGGGCTCAAATGATCTTCCTGCCTCGGCCTCCCAAAGGTGTGAGCCACTGTGCCCAGTCAAAATGTACATGAATTTGTAAAGTAAGATGTGAGTTTTTCATAAATTTCACACCAGTAGTAGTTACTACAAATAGCCCGAGGGGCATTTATGCTCTCCTGTTTTTCAGCAGTATTAAGAAAAGCAGTGTAGTGGTTAGGTCCACGGGCTCTGGGACCGCACTGCCCAAGTTTGAATCCAGGCTCTGCTTGTTACTCCACCATTCTGTGCCTCAGTTTCTGCGTCTGTAAACTCAGGGTGATGGTAATAGAACTAGCTGAGTTCATGCACGTAAGATGTTCGCTCAGAACGGTGCCTGGCACATGGTGAGCACTAAGTGTCAGCTATTTTATGACTCTGGTAGACAGGCTGAGAAGCCATCAGAGCCCACAACAGCCAGTCTCATGCCACCTTGAGCTACCTTCTCTCCCCAACGAGAGTACTGTAGCACGGTGGGCGGGGATGATGGTCTGGCTCTTGGGTGTGACTGATGAGGAACGGGCACTAACCAGCAGCTGTCCCACAGACACGGCACCCCCTCCAGAGAGGTGGATGTGACGGAACCACGTGGCTCTCACCTCAGGCCTCTGCCACAAGCTGCTTCCCTTACCTGGAAGGCACTTCCCAGCTGTTCACCATCACTGTCTTCCCCTTTGCCACCAACTCCCATCCAGCCTCAGGACCAGAGCTGGGACTAAGGACACAAAATGTAAGGGGGCCCTCACTCCCAGGGTCTTGCAGTGATCAGGACTCAGTTCAGCTGTCACTTTCTCCAGGATGCCTTCCCTGAATCCCATCCAAGTCTTCCTGGTGTCCCTCACTACACTCACTTCCAATCAAATGCCATTGTAACCCATCGCCTTGTCTGGCTGCCCTCCGTCCATGAGCTCCTGGGGGTCGGGCACATTTCCTCATTCTTTTTCTACCCGTAGAGCCTCACACTTGCCAAGACAGAGAAGGCACCCGATAAGTGTTAGGTGAATAAATGTGGAATGGATCATTCTCCAGGGGATCCCAAAGCCTGGCAAAAGTAAAATAATATGTTCATCTCCCAGGTAGGGTAAGAGACTAGAAAAGGGGTAAAGGAAGGGAGAAGAGAAGGAGGGCAGCATGGAGGAGCGCTAGGAATCGGCTGATGGTAGAAATGCCCCTGACCTTAGAAAAATACCCAAGAATGGGGGAGAGCACACCCTTCTCTCCCTTCCTGAGAAGACGGCATTCGGGAACTCACCCAATCATTCCTCCATTCATGCAACAGTCCTGTGCTGGGCACCAGCTGGCACCAGGATGCTGCTGAGCAAGGAGACAGGGAAGGGAGCCCCTGCTCCAGGCTCCCAGGAGAACTGGGGGCCCAGCTCTGTTTCTGCTTCTCTCCACGCTGAAATGGGCCACAGGGGCTTAGGCCTCATGTGCCTGGGCATGGAGTAACAATGCTGCCAGCCTTCAGGCCACTGTGTGACAATCCTACTGTAGGAATTGTGCTTCTGGAAAGACGCAGTGAGGTGTGATGAAAACGCACCACAAGACCAGGCACGGTAGCTCCAGTCTGTAATCCCAGCACTTTGGGAGGCCGAGGTGGGAGGATCACATGAGGCCAGGAGTTCAAGATCAGCCTGGTCAATGGGATGAAACCCTGTCTCTACTAAAAATACAAAAATTAACCGGGCATGGTAGCATGCTCCTGTAATCCCAGCTACTTGGGAGGCTGAGGCAAGAAAATCACTTGAACCCAGGAAACAGAGATTGAAGTGAGCCAAGACTGCACCACCGCACTCCAGCCTGGGCAGCAAAGCGACATTCTGTCTCCAAAAAACACATCAAGTTGTGGGGTTTTGGACATCACTGATCCTCTTGTCCCTGGTCCCCTATCCCTTGTCCCTCCCTGTGGCAGTCCTGATAGGCCCCCAAATGGCAAAAAAAAAAAAAAAAAAAAAAAAAAAAATCCCTACACTGGAGAGCCTGCCTGTAAATAGGAGAGGCCAGAGGAGGCAGGGAAGGAGCAAAGAATTTGCCTGAACTTGATCCCTAGGTGTGGCCCATAACTGCTGAGTGGCTGTGGGTCTGCCATCTAGGCTGTCTGTGCCTCAGTCCCAGTATTGCTGATTGAATGACACGACACATGTAAAGGCCTGGCACAGCCTGTAGTAGGCTTCAACAAATGCTAACTGTCTTCCTTTGAATAATGAACTACACAAGATATACGTAGTTTTATAAAACTTATTTTACGCTGTAGTGTCTCTTCCACTTAAAACACTATTTTCTAAGGCTGATCATTTGTCAGATAATGACTACAGTTGCCAAGTATCCAAAACTCCACTTCTAGTCAGCAGAGCCCCACGCAGTGTTCTGGGGACAGGGAGCATAAGCGAGGGGCAATACCTCCACCTGGGGCATCTAGAAATGCTAACGAAAGGGGTGAAACTGGGGCTAGGTCGGAAGACACAAATAGGAGATGGGGAGGTGAGCAGAGATGGGTGAGAACAAGGGAGGCCAGAGAAAAAGAGCAGCTTGAGCAGGCATGTGGCAGAGGAGAGGTGCAGCACACTTGGGAACCACTAACAGGTCACCTGCCTGGGGGACGGCAATGTGTGCGAAGACTGGATAGGAGATGTGGCACTGCAGACAATCAGGGTCCAGTCCAAGGGCCTTTCAGCGAACATAACGGGTTTGTACTTATCTTGACAGAGAGGCACCTGCAGCAGCAGTGTGGACGGGAGAGGGTGGGGAGGCTCTAGGCAGGGAGCCCAGTCTACAGGCCACTGTGGTGACCAGGCTGATACATGATTCAAGCCTGGACTGGGACAGTGGCCCAAGACAGGAAGAGATGTTCGAGTGGGGGGAAGAAAAAAAAAAAAAAAAAAACAGACCTAGAGGCCAGGCATGGTGGCTCAGGCTTCTAATCCCAGCATTTTGGGAGGCCAAGGTGGGTGGATCATGAAGTCAGGAACTCAAGACCAATCTGTCCAACGTGGTGAAACCCTGTTTCTACTGAAAAATCCAAAAATTAGCCAGGCATGATGGCGCATGCCTGTAATCCCAGCTACTCGGGAGGCTGAGGCAGGAGAATCACTTGAACCTGGGAGGCGGAGGTTGCAGTGAGCCGAGATCACGCCACTGCACTCCAGCCTGGGCCACAGAGTGAGACTCCATCTCAAAAAAAGAAAAAAAAGAAAAGAAAAACAGACCTAGAGAGTAGGAGTGAGAGAAAGGGAAGTGACTAGGAAAACATCCACATTCCAGGCAGCTGCACTGATGACTATTCACTGAGACAAGGGAACCCTGGAGGAGTCAAGAGTAGGGAACTTGGTTTTAGATTAAATGAATTTGAAATACTTAAAGGACACCTAGGTGGTGTCCCATAGAACTTGCCAGCAGGATGAGTTCAAACTTGAATCTGTGAGTATTCACTGTGTACCCTTAGGCCTCCACAGTTCTGTCTTCTTATCTGTAAAATGAGGCTGCTACTTACTTCATAGAATTACTATTATTTTTGAGCAAGAGTCTGGCTCTGTCACCTAGACTGGAATGCAGTGGCGCAATCTCAGATCACTGCAACCTCTGCCTCTCAGGTTCAAGCGATTCTTGTGCCTCAGCCTCCTGAGTAGCTGGAATTCCAGGCACGTGCCACCACACCCGGCTAATTTTTATATTTTTGGTAGAGGTGGTGTTTCACCACGTTGGCCAGGCTGGTCTCGAACTCCTGATCTCAAGTGATCTGCCTGCCTTGGCCTCCCAAAGTGCTGAGATTACAGGAGTGAGCCACCAACTTCAATAGAATTATTGAGAGAATGTGGGCTAAAGAAGACAGCCATGAAAAAACACCAAGCCTCTTAGCTGGCACATGGCGGGAATTCCATGAATATCAGTTGAATCTGAAGGTGACTGTGATCATGGATATTTCTGTGTTAAAGTGCCATCATCACCAGGGTGTGGGCAGCTTGGTGCTTTTCGTCATGGGCTCCTGGGGCAGTTCCAGTTAGGTGGAGAGGACTGTGGTCAGAGCTGCTGCGTGGCCAGCTGCTGAGAAGGGAGTTCTTCATGTCCACCTCCTCAGCTCACACCCCAGTGAGAGGCCTTACCTCTTCCAGACCCCCTGCAGCTGCCCTGCCTAACAGGATTCCAAAGACTAGGAGAACCTCCCCAGCCTGACTCAGGCAAACTGAATGCCCTGCCTTGGACAAGCAGGGGCCCTGAGGCAAGTCTTGCTCTGGGAAGATAAACAGGTTTTTATTACCTCCACCTTAAGACAAAGCCTCAACCTCTGGCTGCTGTGAGACACTCATTCCCAGGAAGAAAAATGATCTCTAATTGCAGTAGTACATGTGACACCTCCCTAGTAGACTGCAAGCTCCCTGAGGGCAGGAACTGGGTCCCACAGGCTCTCATCTTCCTCCTGGCCCCTGGCACCTGCCTATCTGAGTATATGGTCAGGGAAGTTTTGTTGAGTTTTAATGCATGTGTGTTTGTTTTCTGCTTCTGAGCTAGGGTCTCTTGCCAGGTAAGCAGAGTTAGATGCACTCCTCGAACTCAATAGAAAATGTCATGCTGGGTCAAGGTTAACAGGATTCAGGACCAACAGTCTCTGCTGCTTCCTTCTCCTCCTTCCCGCCTCCACACCTGGCCGAACCTAGGACACAGAGACTGAGTGTCTCGGGACTAGATTCCCAAGTCATGCCTAAAACAAGGCATTAAGTCCTTTAATAGATACGATTTGGTTCACTAACCCCCAAGTCACATTCCTTTCATCAACAAATCAAGGCAACTCCAAGTGCTTTCTCCTCCCCTGTGGGCTCACACACTGGTCCATGGAGCCCTGGAGTGGAGCAGAAGACACTAGGGCCTCTTCCCTAACACACGCACAGGCACTTGCCACTAAAAACAAGCCAACTCGGCCAGGTGCGGTGGCTCACACCTGTAATCCCAGCACTTTAGGCCAAGGTGGGCAGATCACCTGAGGTCAGGAGTTCAAGACCAGCCTGACCAACATGGTGAAACCTCGTCTCTACTAAAAATACAAAATTAGTCAGGCATGGTAGCACATGCCTGTAATCCCAGTTACTTGGGAGGTTGAGGCAGGAGAACTGCTTGAACCCAGGAGGCGGAGGTTGCAGTGAGCCAAGAGTGAAACACTGCACTCCAGCCTGGGCAACAATAGCGAAACTCCGTCTCAAAAAAAAAAAAACACAACTAACACAAGCCCACCTTTCTGCCCTCTGCGTCTTCTCTCCTTCTGGGTCACCTCTTAGGCTTCTCTGGCCAGCACAAGGTGGACACCTGTAAGCTGCTTCTCATCCCAGCCAGCTAAGCAACAGCACACAGTAACCAGCCCTATGCCCTGAAAAACAGTCAGGGCATTCAGCAAAAGGCTTGCTCCGGGACCAGCCTCTCCTCCCCACGTTCCCCGGGGCCGGCTGGGTCCCTCGCTCAGTTGCCAGACAAGACTGCCTTTTGCATGTGGACCAGCCTCTGACGCTCCCAGGTAAGTGGTCAGTCATCCAAGGCTTCCACTTAGAGAACAATCAATTTAGACTTCAGAGATTTGGGAGACCTAGAGAGATTTTCCTAAATGAGATCCCCCTCTTCCAGCACAGACTCCCAGTTGCCTAGCAACTGTAGGAAGAGCTCTGGGAAATCCGGAGCTTACTCCAAAGCCCCCTGTGCTGTGATGAGCTTGGTGCGGCCCACCTAGGGAGGAAGGCACTGCAGCTGATAATTATCAGGAGTAACAGCCATAATCCCAGACCTGCTATTACTGTGTTTACGGAGGAGCAATTACTGCAGAAGCTCACACCACTGGCCTTTCCCAGGCCCTCACCCTTCCCGCCCTGTGCTGACTAAGGGAGCAGAAATAGCCTCCAGCCTTTCCCAGGACTAGAAGCTACAGCCTCACAGAGCCCTGGGGTGCTCTGATACCGGTTCTGCCACTTAAGCGGCTCTCCAAAGCTGTGAGTGGCCCTTAAGGAGGAAGGACGCGAGTGAGGCTCAGGGAATACACCCTTGGCCTGGCTAAGGGCAGGGGCATCCAGTGGCAGGAGAACCAGAGATGGTGCTTGGGGAGGCAGGGGCGCTGTTCTTCTAAGGGCATGCTGGGTTTTTTCTCTTTCCTTCCTGAAGCCAGTGGCCTGCTCACTGCCCTTCTTTCTGAGTGGCTCTCTCAAGGGCAGACTAAGGACGAGGCACAGATGTAGAGTTGAAAGGTTAAGCCCCCTAGCCTCCACGCCTTCTAATCTCCAGAAGGGGACAGCTGGAATTCAAATATCCAAGGAGGGAGTTGGGATAGGAGTCTATGAAGCCAGCCCACTGGTTTCTGTCTCCTGGGAACTCCCTGGTTTATGAGCTGCCAAACCGAGCTTCATGGGTGAAAAAAAGCACTCAGACTTTCAACAAATTTTCTGTCTGAGAATGACATGTCCCTTTCCAGCCTTCCAGCTCTGCCTTCTGTCTCCATCCCCCAGGTCCTGCATCCTGATCTAGCAACAATATTCTGATGCACATCATCTCTTTGCTTTCCCTCCCTCCATGACGCAAAGGCCAGAGTATGATAGCCTGCCTAGAAATCAAGACCACGAGGACTAATTTAAGTCATAGACTTCCAGGCTGTTAAATCTTAGCGTGATATTAGACATGATCTAATCCAACATCCCCATTTTACAGATGAGGAAACTAAGGCCCAAAGAGAAAAGGCAGTTGATGTGCAGTCACACTGCTGATTAGTGGCAAAACTGAAATCAGAGCTCAAACATCCTGACCCTGCTCAGCTGTTCTTTCTAACACATGAACCTGCCCCTTGATTCTGCTTGCCCTTTGGGTTCAGAACACAGAAGCAGATTTAAAAACAATCGGTGAGGCATGGTGGCTCACACCTATAATCCCAGCAGTTTGGGAGGCTGAGGTGGGCGTATCTCTTAAGCCCAGGAGTTCAAGACCAGCCTAGCCAACATGTCAAAACCCCATCTCTATACCAAAAAAATTAGCTGGGTGTGGTGGCATGCACCTGTAGTCCCAGCTACACGTGCTGAGGTGGGAGGATCACTTGAGCCCAGGAGGTAAAGCTAAGTGCAGTAAGCCTGGGCAACATGGAGAAACCCTGTCTCTACAAAAAATACAAAAATGTCAGTGAGAAGTGCCCAGCTCAGCATTTCTGGATGCCTCTGTTGTAGCTGTTAGTGGGTGGGACCCTCTAGCACCTGTTGCAAGCTGTAGGGTGTTCACCAGGAAGCTGGCTTGTTAGAGCAGTTACGCACTGCTGGCCTTGGCCTCTCTGCCCTGGACAAAGTATTCTTTGCTCAGATTCTTCCAAACATTATGAGAAAGCAGTGGTTCTCACACTTAGAGCATCAGAATCACCTGGAGGGCTTGATGGGCATATATTGCTGAGCCCTATTCTGAAAGTTTCTGACTCAGCAGGTCTGGGATGGGCCTGTAATTTGTATTTCAAGTCCCCAAGAGATACTGATGCTGCTGGTTCAGGAACCACACTTTGAGAACCACAGTGATAAAGGACACAATTCATACACTCTGTGGATCGTGGGCCTGGAGGATGGGAGGATCAGACAGCTGGAAAGGAGGGTTGGGGCTGGGGATGAATGTGACCAAATTTGGCCAGCTAGCTACAGCAGCTCCTCCTGGCTTTCTCCGTGTACTCTGGTGTCCTCTCATATCCCAAAGACGCACACGCTGGGTGAACTGGCATGTCTCCATGATCCAAGTCTGACCGAGTGGGGATGTGAGTGTGCCCTGCAATGGAATGGCAGCCTCTCCAGGGTCAGTTCCCACATTGTGCCCTGAGCTGCTGGCACAGGCTTCAACCCTGAAGTGGAAAGCAGGTTCATAATCATCTTATTTATTTTTATTAATCTTTCTTAAATGTATGTATAGCTCACATTTATTTCAGTGTTTAATATTAGAAATGTCATGAGTCTTTATTAAGAAGTTTGATGATAGCCAGGCACAGTGGCTCATGCCTGTAATCCTAGCACTTTGGGAGGCCAACGCAGGTGGATCCCTTGAGGCCAGAAGTTCCAGACCAGCCTGGGCAACATGGTGAAATTCATCTACAAAACATACCCCAAAATTCAGCTAGTCAGGGTGGCATGCACCTGTGGTCCATGCTGTGGTCCCAGCTACTTGGGAGGCTGAGGTAGGAAGATCACCTGAGCCCAGGAGATAGAGGCTGCAGTGAGGAATGATCATGCCACTGCACTCCAGCCTGGAAGACAGAATGAGACCCTGTCTCGAAAAAAGAAAAAAGAAAAAAAAATTTGGTGATATTTTTGTGACCAGAAATATTCCATAGGAACTTAACTCTTGTTTATATCAATTAGTCTGTGGTAAAACTGATTTCAATACGTCATTTCGCTTAAAGTTGCAATTTCCAAGAACCCATCGACCATGTTAGCTAAGGACTTCCTGCACACTGAATGTCTGCATGTGCAAGCGATATACACGTGTGACTATTTCGATGCTCATCCCTGGATGAACGTAGCAACTTGGGAACTGGGCGCCTAGAGATGATTGCTTCTGGCAATTTAGGCCACGATTCTCTCACTGCCTGCCTCCCCTTCAGTTTTCACTCTCTCCCCACCCATCTCAGCCGCTTCCCTCCAGAGAAAGTTCCCAGCTCTTTGGCTTGCTCTGCTTGTGCCTGCACAGGTAGTAGCCGGCTAGGCGGGAGGGGAGGGAGATGGGGGTGGGGGACTACTGCCAGGAAAGAAGCCTTAGGTCTCTAAGTGCAACTAACCACAAGGCGCAGAGACCTGAGGGTGGGCACATAAGGAGCTTAGGGACTCCCTAGCCAGGTGGGAGCAGGCCTCAGGCTACCACCAAAAGGAAGGAGCAGGGCAGGGACAGGGAGGTGGAGGGGCTGTGGACACAAAGGCACAGCCCAGCTGTGGCTGTCATCTGCTGACAATTGCCTCTCTCCCTCCTGGGCTCCTTCAGAGGGCCCAGCCAAAGCCAGATGTCTGCCAGATTTCCAAGAGGGCAGGAATTCAGTCCCTCGGGAGGTGCAGGAGGGTGGCTCTGGAAGATGGGCACCACTGTGGAGGGGGAGGCACCCAACCTTTCACCACCAACCTCCCCTTCCTGTGGTCATCTTAGGGTGGTAGAAGCTGCAGAGAGAAAGAGAATCCCTCTGCAAATCAGCAAGCATGACTGTCCCCAGCTGGCTGCTGAGGCTGCCAGCGAGGGTGGGAAGCAGAGGTCTCACTGCTCAAAGTTAAATGCCAAGAAAGCTGACCCAGCCCTTCTGAGTCATTTCCCAAGGAGCTTCCCAGGGGCCGATGGGCTTAATGTGCCTAGAACCAGCCTTACCTGTAGGCTTAAGAGGCATATCACATATAAATAAAGGGGGAGCCACGCAGCTCCCCTGCCCGCAAATCCCCCTCTCATCTCCCATAGGAAGGCCAGAAATTGTACTCCCACTTTTCATGGCTATGGGCTGTAAGCTACTTTGGAGATGGAGTACATAAAGACTTTTCTCTGCAGCAAAAAGATGCCATCTGGGAAAGGCCATGAGGTTGACAGGAAAGAAGCAGGGGACAGAAAGAGAACTTGAGTAGTCACCACCCTCTCCCCTCCCCCATTGAAAACATTTCCTACCAGCACGCTGGAGGAGCATCTGAAACATGCCATCCTCAGCCAGGAGCAACATGTTTGGCCTCCTCTCTGCCTCCACATCCTCCACACCCTTGCTCCTTCCCGCCTCCCACCTGTCAGGCATGTTGCAAGACTGCATTGACCAATGTTTACAGAATGCTCCGAAGAGAATGATCCAGTTGCCAAACCCCTGAGTCATCTGGCCCAGTCACCCTTTGCTCCTCTGGCTTGGCTTTCCCACCAGAGCAGAGATCGTGCTCAGCAGCATTGTTCACAAGGCCTCACCAGCCAGGAGGCCAAGCAGGCTTCCCAGACCTGCCTTTTTATAGCAACGGGCGGGAAGAGAAGAAAGAAACCTTTAGTGAGTGCCTGCTACGTGCAGGGACTGAATCAGACACTCTCACATATATTGAATTATCAAATAATACAGAAAAGCTTGTGTGGTAGGCAATATGATATTCATTTTTCAGTTCAGGAAACAGAAGCAGAGAGGTTAAATGGTTTCACCCAAAAATAGAACTAGTTAGTAGCAGAGCCAGGAGTGGAACCTGATTGTCTTCACCCAAGATCCCCCCAAAAACAGAGCCTGAGACAAAGGCCTCTGTGCAAGCAGTGCGTTTGGGAATACAATCCCAGGACACAGAAACAGGGAAGGAGAGAGAGTCAATACAGATTAACTACGACGAAGCTGTCTATGGCTAAGGGTCAACTGGTAACCAGCCCTGCAAGACCATCTGAGGAAACTTTGAAATGCATCTTAAGATGATCCACCAGGGGAAGAATGAGGGGAAACATTCAGCCATTGGCTCTGGCTGCCCATTGGTCAAGATTTGCCCACAAGGTATGAACTCCTCCGTACTTCTGAGACGTACAGGCACAAAGCTGGGAATCCTACACAGAACTGGCCACGGAGCAGAGGCTGGAAGATTTCAGACAGAAGACTTAAGTGGTGCAGAAGGGCTGTGCACTAGACACAGGTCCCACCACAACTCCCCTCCCCACATCATCCAACGTATGCTAAGGAACTTACACCAGGTCACTGCAGCACTCAGGGGAGGAGCCAAATGTGAACACAGCTCATGACTTCATGCATTCATTCAACAAATATTTATTGCTGGCCCGCTATGTGCTAGACATTGGCGTTTGGCAGTGAATGAAGCAGGCAAGATCTTTGCTCTCGTGGAGCTTAAATTTTAGTGGGGGTGGGGAGGACATGGACAATTGGACAACTGGCAACTAAACAAATAAACAAGTATGATTCTGAATCAGAAACAGTGCTAAGCACTGGGAAGAAATTTCCAGAAGAAACTGTTTGTTCCTTAGGAAGACAAAGGAACTTGGCAGGGCACAGTAGCTCACACCTGTTATTCCAACACTCTGGGAGGCCAAAGCGGGTGGACGCCATGAGGTTCAAGACTAGCTTGACCAACATGGTGAAATCCCGTCTCTACCAAAAATATAAAAATCAGCTGGGCATGGTGGCACATGCCTGTAATCCCAGCTGCTTGGGAGGCTGAGGCAGGAGAATCGCTTCAGGACGCAGAGGTTGGAGTGAACTGAGATTGCACCACTGCACTCTAGCCCGGGCAACAAGAGCAAAACTCCATCAAAAAAAAAGGAAGACAAAGGAGCAAATGATCATAATCAAATATAGTAACCGCTGTGACTGGGTTGACTGAGAGGACAGAGAAGAGACCTCTTACCCCAGACTGGGGAGACACGGAGCATCAGGAAAGGAACTCTAGAAAAGATGAGCCACAAGCTCTTTCAAAGGCCTCCCGGGAAGAGCCAGGCGTCTCTGGATTGGGAGGAGGGAAGGCTATGCTCCAGGGAGAGGGAACAACATGGGCAAAGACAGAGGAATGACAGTAGCCCATCCTCGGGAAACTACAGACACTTCTGTGTGTTTGGACTAGAAGGTGCCATGCATGTGGGATGGTGTCAAAAGATGAGGCAGGAAAAGCAGGTAGGAAATGGACCACAAAGACTAGACTGTGGTCTAGTCACTAGCTGGAGGATTTGAATTTAATCCTGAAAGTGAAGGTGAGCCTCTTTTCACCCTCTAAGCTCAATTAGCTCTTGAACATGTCAGCTAAGGATGAAGATAAAACCAAACAGTCCAACCCAGAGGTTGGCAGGTGGAGACGGGAAACGCAGGGAGCCTCATGGGAAAGGCCCAGTGGCTTGGAGTATCTGAAAATGGCCGGCTCTGAGTTTCTGGGGTTACACATTCATCACTCAGCTCTCAGAACTTGATGACGCACAGCGGCATGAGGGCTCTCTCTTGGTCACTCTGACTTAAAACAGTTTCTCTGGGGCTGGAGTCCATCCTATGCCCCTTCTCTTTCAGCTTCCAGCTCAGCCCCTCCCCTCCACAGCCTTGCCCTTTGCAGGGAAAACTCCCAGGTGCCTGGCATTGAGGATCCCGGGTTCAGGCCAGGTGCCTCTGGCCCTCGTTTGGCTCGCATATAATACCTGCCAGGGCTTTCTAGCTGAACCCCATCAGTGAGAGCTAACACCAGAAAAGCAACCAGCATCTGGCTGCCTCCCTCGCAGAGGGCTGTCACATCCATCATCTGGGCAGCAGAAGGGCTCCCTGCAGCTCACAACCACATCCCACAATTCCCCTGCAGAGCCCTTGTCAAATGAAGCCCCCAGCTTCTGTTCATTCTTCAAAGCAAAGAACCCTGAGGAGATCTGAATGCAGACAGGAGCAAAACTCCCAGAAGCAGCCTTTCTATTCTCATATTCAAAGTAGAATAAAATCTCACTCCAGCGCCAATCTACCTCACAGAGGTTCTCAGATGTCCCAGGCCACAGTGTCAGGTCCACCGGCCCTATGGTTTAAAAATGGCTGAGCACCTCTATCCTGCAGCCAGGACCCGCAGGCAGCTCCGGAGTCCTTCGGCTCACCAGGGAGGAAGGGCAGACAGCAAACAAGGCTTCTAATCCTAACCCACGTGTTCTTTATCTTTTCTCCCTGGACCTGTCCCCATCCCCATCATTCCCTGGTCTCAGATCCCATTCCTTCAGGCTGTTGGGCCTTTTCTGTGCCTGCTGCTCTGTTCCTTACAGCACACAGTCATTTAGGGTGCAGCAGCAGCATTTGCATTTCAATGGATACCCAAGATCATGCGTCAAAACTAGACCAATGTCCAAGAAGCTACAGGCTAGCAGGAGACATGGTTACGGGCATGTGAGTGCCTGCCCCTCCTCCTGAGACCCTTCATATCACACCCACATCCTTCCCAAGTTACAAAAAATGATCCCCTGAAGGATATTCTGGGCATAAGATTCTGACAATGTCCACAGCTGTGGTAGAGGAGGTTATTCCAGGACACACACAGACATAAACTAGCAAAGCAGAGGTTTCTATCCGTGAAGATGCTAAGGGGCCTAATTAAACCGATTCCTGAGTTGCTCCCCTGAACAACTGAGCCAATCAGAATCCTTGAGAGGGTCACATTCATTTCCCCAGACATTCACCATCCTGCAGTGGTCACCTCTACCTCCTCCTCACAGCTGTCTCTGGCTTACAAATACTGAGAGTCCCTACAGATACCTGGACTCTTCCCAGGGGGCTGCTGATGGGGATGGGGGTGCTGAGCACTGGCCAGGGAAGGAGTTCTTGGGGTTCAGCAGGATTCCTCTCCTACTCCAAAGATGGTAAAAGAGAGATGGCCCCCAGGACCAATTCCAGGCTGCCCAAGTGTGGGGATCTTACCATGTCGTACAGCAGCTATGACAAGCTCCCACCCGCTCCACCCCTAGGCGCCTAATAGATCTGTCTTCATGAGTCCAAGCTCTCAAACTGACACGTCTCATCTTTAAAAGGACCAAGAGAGATTAAACCTCCCAGTCTCTTCCTGGATCTCAGTGACAGATTTTTCTGATTCACCCCATTACCTCCTCCTACAGGGGCCCATTCATTTCCACCTCGTTTCCCTCCCGGTTCTCATGCCTGCCCCATCCTGGCACATCCTGACAAGAGGGGCTCTATCCTCACTCAGCATTCACCCTTGCAGACACGACCCCACACACTCTGCCTTTCTCTCTGGATTAACAGGGTTTCTCTTTTCTGCCCCTGTCCTACAGATCAAAGTCCCTGGAAATCTTTGAAACCAGCATCTCAAGAAGACACAAGTCACAGGGCACTGGTGTAAGAGAATGCTGTCTGGTTTTGATTGGGTGGTAATGTGGGGCAGGGCCACTCATTGCTGCCTGGAACCCTTCCTGCCTCGCTGTATTGCAAAGATCTTAAATCCCATTGTTCATACATCTGAATCTCCTCAGGTGTCTGGCAAAGCTGCAGTACAAAGTACACACTCAATAAATATTTGATGACTGGAATCCCTAGTAAAGCTCAAGCTATCCATCGTACGCTGCCTAGGACCATTAGTATATTTCAAAATTGCAGAATCTTCAAGTCAGAAGGGACCATGTGGGCCATCAGTTCACCCCTACCCAGCACAAGAACACATGCTACAGAATTTCTGACAGGCAGCTTCCAGCCTAGGCTCCTCAACCATCTCCATAACTAGGAATGCCTAAGGAGGCCCAGCTCCCCCTCATAATAGAGACCTCTGTTTATGAGAAACTCCTGTCTTCTATTTACAAGAAATCTGCTCTTCCCACCTCTGCATCCCCCACCCACTCCACACAATGACCACAGAACTGTTCAGGGCTTGTGTTTTCTGGGAGTGTATAAGCTCCCTGAGGTACCCCAAACTCAGTGCCCTGAGTAAGTGCCCAGGCAAACTGGCTTGCAGGTTGGTTTGCTGACTGAAGAAGCTAGCAAATTCCCTCTAGAGCAGTATCTTCCCTCCCTGGGGAAGTGAGCCGGCAGGAAAGGAAACCAGGCCCCACAGCCCTGCTCATACTTGTCTCAACTCCAACAGCCAGGTGTCCACCCTTTCACATCTTCCTCCGCCACCAAGACAGCAACTTAAAACAGAAAACAAAAGAAAGGCTCCTAGAGTTGCTGGGCCCTCTTCCTGACCCCCACCCCATCCCACGCCATGGCAGTGTTGATAACACTCTCCCCAGAGCACACGCTCGCAGAGCACAAGGATGAGCTTCCCCAGGCTGAGAGAAACAAAACCCTACTCTCTCTGGCCTCTGCTTAGTGTTCAGGACACAGTTAACTAATCCAGAAGGTTGGATGACCTTGTGTGAAACCTAATGTGGGTTTCAGGCAAGGTCTTCCAAGCACAGATCATTTATTTTTTCCTTCTAGGGCTTTCAAGGAACAAGATACTGCCAATGGAGCTGAAACCTGGCTGGCAGTTTTCTAGGCATTCGGGTATTAAGTGAATGGAGATGCAAAAATACACTATGCAAAAGAACAGCCACACCGCAAACTTCTTTTCGTCTGTAACTAGGCACCTCTGGTACTGGCTCACAGGCCTAGAATGGACAAAAGCACTTCCTTGCCTGTGTTCCTGGGGTCTGCATTTGGTGCTGGGCCTAGGCTAGAAAAAAGGTGGGGAAATATTGGAGAGCAGTACTGATGAGTATTGACAGCTTTAAAGAGCTCCCACTGCATCTCAACCCTCATCATCACCCCTACTTGGTTCCTTTCACCCAGTAACTTTAAAACTCAGCCTTTAAGGGAATAAAGCCCAATGTAAATGTGAAGTATTACAGAATATAAGAGCAGATTCACATGTAGAAGATCCTCAGGAAATGCTAGATACATTTTCCTTTTCCTTACCTGAGGCATGATTCTACCCTGGAGCTTTTTTTTTTCCCCCTGGAGAAAAGGGAAGATAAAAGCTGACTGTTGGACAGAAAAGAAACAGAAGGAGATGGATACATTAAAAATGTACGTGCTTACAATTTGCAGCATACATTAAACTCCTGCGCACCTCCTTTGCATATGTCCACCAAAACCTCAGCCCCTCCAGGCTCTGGCAGGGAGTCCCAGCTGGGGTTCTAGAGATGGCAGCAGAACCTTGGTGAGACAGCCTTGGGCTTGACTTTGCAGAGCTAAAAAGGAAAGAAGTTCAAACAATGAAAAGCCCTCCCACCGGATTCCACCTTCTGTTGGCCACTTCCTTCCTTCCCTCCTTTTTCCTTCCCTTCCTGCGGGAGCTACTCTGCCCCACCTTCCTTCCTGGAGAGGAGGACCTACCCTTTCCTCTCTAGAGCTGGTGCCAAAGGGATGAACAATGTGATTGTTGGGGGGCGGGTAGGGGTGAAGGGAGTCAAGAAGTGGGAAGAAGCAGAGGGTGTCTGAGACAAACCAAAGAGTAACCAAGCAGAGATAGAGTGAGGGAGACGTTTAGTCCTCAAGGTGCATCTCAGGGGTCTTTGGCCAGTTTCCAGAAGCTTCCTTCATTTAAGTTTCCAAGCAAAGAGACTGCTAATGGCGGCAACAGCAGCAGAACCCCCGAGCCTCATCCAGGGGCCCACATAATTCGACCTCAACGTGACAGAAAAAAGGGTGGCGTCAGTGAGGTACAAGGAGGACTCAATCTAGGTAACCATTTGCAATCTCCCTTCTGCTGTCCCACAGCCCAGAGAGAAAAGAAAAAGTGCAAAGGAGACGGGAAAGAGGCAGAGACATCAAGAGAGTTTCTGGAAGAGTCCTGAAAAGGGTGAGATCAGAAGGAAGGTGCTGATAGGAAGGGGAGAGGACAATACAAAGGGTAACGAGGAGCTGAAAATAGGAGAGGGGAGAGTCACCTTTCCATCAGATGTATTGTAAAGCTACCAAGGGAGACCAGAGAGGGGGGGAAGGGGAAGGTCAAATGGAGGCGTTCGTGAAGGCAGAGCTTTGGAGAGGGCCAAACGTGAGACAGCGAGCACAAAAAAAGGCGCTCCAGGAGGCAGGAGAGGGGGCTGGAACGAAGTGAGAAATAGAGAAAAGGAAAGAAATCAAAGGGTTCATCGAGGGAAGGAGGGCGCCTAGGAAACGCGCCCGGGAGGGCCCCGCTTTGTCTGGCGTGGGCGGCGGCGGGGACAGCACGTGCAGCCGGGAGCGCCCTGGGCCGCCAGGTTCCCCGCCGAGGAGCGCCGAGAGGAGGCACGATGCGCAGGGGCGGCCCGGCCCCTCAGACCAGCGGGACCTCTCGCCTGCGGGCCCCGCGTCGCAGAAGGGGCGCATTGTTACGTCCCAGGCCGCAGCAGATTGCCGCTGTCCTGCAATACCCTCGCACCCTGGCACCGCGCCACTGGCACGGCCCAGGGGCTGGAAATAACTGCTCCGTTCCCATGGCGATGAGGCAGCGCCTCCCGCCCCCGGCCCTCCCCGTCCCGCCCCGTCCCGCCCGCTGCGCTCCGCCCGCCGGCCCCCGCCGCGGCCGCCTTCACCCGACGGAGCTCCCCCGGTCACCCTGGCAACGGCGGCCGCGGCGCGCAGGAGGTGACTCGGAAAGCGGCGGGCCCCGCCCTCCCGCCCGCAGCGCCGCGCGCCCAGCCCCCGCCCCAGCCTGCTTTCGGGCAGGACCGCACTGGGGCTGCCGCGGGCGCCGGCGCAGGAAGCCTCCCCTCCCCCTCGGCCCGCCAGGCCCGGAAAGGCGGGAGCTGGGAGGAAACTTCGCGGCGGCCGAGGCTGCAGGAGCGGACGCGCGCGCCCCATTTTCTCCGCGGAGCCGCCCCCAGCCCGCCTGACCTCCGCGCCCTTTTAAATCCTCCGCGGGTTTCCCCGCCCTTCCTCCTGGGATGGGAGGAGACCTTGGCTGACGGCGCCCAGCCTGCGCGGCCAGATGAAAGGGGGACCGGGAAAATGAAGCCCGCTCCTGCTGGTGGGTTGGGGAGCGGGAGGAATCCAGAGCTCTGGGCGCTGGCGGCGCTGGGCTGGAGGGAAGTGACTAGCTAGGCATCCCGTGAACAAAGAGGCCTGCTTCACCCTCCTGGGGCGATCGCCCCCCGGAGGGAAGGGTTTCCACCTTGCACGGCACTCGCGCGTGTTGTCTGTTGGTTGTGGTGAGGAGGGTTTATTGCAGATCCCAAAAAGAGCCTTTCGGTCTCCCAGGGTGTCTGGGTCAGAATTGAGACGTTCTGGGCGGGGCGGTTTGGGGACGGGAATGGGAAGTCGGAAGGAGAGGGGCCGACCAGAGTTAGCTCGGTTCACACCGTCCCTCTTCAAGGAGGGGAGCCTACACCTGACTTGTTTGGAATGTGAGCGTCTGCAGGGCAGAGGCACTGGCACGTAGGAAGTTCTAAAACTGATGCAAGTAAAACCACAGAGTGCCTCCTTCCGTTGTCCTGGGTGGGCAGAGCATCCCAAAGAAACACTAAGAAAGTATGTAGGGTCCCTGCCGGGCGCGGTGGCTCATGCCTGTAATCCCAGTACTTTGGGAGGCCAAGGCGGGCAGATCACCTGAGGTCGAGAGTTCGAGACCAGTCTGACCAACATAGCGAAACCTTGTCTCTACTAGAAATACAGAATGAGCGGGGCATGGTGGCGCATGCCTGTAGTCCCAGCTATTCGGGAGGCTGAGGCAGGAGAATCGCTTGAACCGGGGAGGCGGAGGTTGCAGAGAGTCGAGATCGCACCATTGCACTCCAGCCTGGGCAACAAGAGCGAAACTCTTGTCTCAGAAAGAGAGAAGGGAAGTAGGGAGGAAGGAAGGAAGGGGAAAAGAAAGAAAGCAGGATCCTTTGAAAATGAGGCCCAAGTCAAACAAATGAAATATTAATATTTTGCATTTGTAAGTCCTTTCCTCTAAGAATGTTGTCTCATTTCATATATATTTTGTACTCCATAAAATTCTAGAGCACAAAGAAAGGATTCATTTGGAAGCAAATAGAACAAGTAAAGACGGTCAGCTGTGGTCACAGCGGAGGAACTAGAGTTTAGACTTCACCAGCTCTTAGAGCCCTGTTTTCTTTGAAGTGGTTACAGCCGAGTACTTTGGTGTGGCCAAGAGTTTGGAGGTATACGGCTAGAGGACCGGGAAATAAATAAGACTTGAGCTGGGCCACTGGGGCCTTGCTTTTCTCATCTGTGAGATGATAGTTGTAAAAGTGAGGTTAGACAACGTATGAAATATTCTTCGTAAGCCATAGATGTGTCATACAAATGCTTTAGTTATTGAAACATCTATAAATTGGTATATAAGTCATGATTAATATACTGTAGTTGCAATATGGAGTGGGGGGGTACTCCAGATCTGCAAGCTGTGGGAGGTGGGGACAGGACTCAAGGGCTCTGTGCCAATGAATCTCCTTCAGTATTGCTGTGGAATGAATCTGCTTCCCCAAAATTCATATGTGCAGAAGCTCTAACCCCTAATGTGGCTATATCTGGAAATAGGGTCGTTAGGAGCTCTCTGTCTCCTCGGCCATGTGAGGGCACAGCAAGAAGGTGGCCATCTGCAAGCCAGAAACAAAGCCCTCAACAGAACCTGACCATGCTGGCACCCTGATCTCAGACTTCCATGCTCCGGATCTGTGAGAAATACATTTTTGTTGCCTAAGCTACTCTGTGGTATCATGTTATGGCAGCCAGAGCAGACTAAGGCAAATATGTCTTCGCTTGGAGCTAAGCGCCCCTCCTACCACCTCCACCACCTGGCGTTTTGTTCAGCACTTCCACAGTTGTCTCATTTTTAATTTGTAACCGTGTAAGTTGGAATTGGCAAGATTTATTTTAAAATGAAGAAGCTAAGACACAAAAAGATGAAAAGGCCCGCTGAAAGTCACACAGATCGTGAATGACTGAACCAGGACTTGAGTCTCCCCAGACATCTAGTCCCTAGCACCTGCCAGGTTCTGGGCTAGATAAGAAGGATAGGAAGATGAATGTGATTTAGAGGTGGGGAGGGCACCGTCTGGTCGAGAAAGGAAATGCGAACAAATCATTACATCAAGGAGAAAAGTCTGCCAGGATTCATTGGCCCAACAGGTAGGTGGGGAGGGTGGTCTGGGCAGGGGACATCGACTGGGAAAACATGGCTTTGGGGCAGCCACACGTGCTGCTGAGGGTAGGCTACAGTACAGGGAAGGAAGGGGCAGAGATGTCCCAGATGCCACCGGAAACTCAGCTCTGCTGAGGATAGGCTACAGTACAGGGAAGGAAGGGGCAGAGATGTCCCAGATGCCACCGGAGACTCAGCTCTGCTGAGGATAGGCTACAGTACAGGGAAGGAAGGGGCAGAGATGTCCCAGATGCCACCGGAGACTCAGCTCTGCTGAGGATAGGCTACAGTACAGGGAAGGAAGGGGCAGAGATGTCCCAGATGCCACCGGAGACTCAGCTCTGCTGAGGATAGGCTACAGTACAGGGAAGGAAGGGGCAGAGATGTCCCAGATGCCACCGGAGACTCAGCTCTGCTGAGGATAGGCTACAGTACAGGGAAGGAAGGGGCAGAGATGTCCCAGATGCCACCGGAGACTCAGCTCTGCTGAGGATAGGCTACAGTACAGGGAAGGAAGGGGCAGAGATGTCCCAGATGCCACCGGAGACTCAGCTCTGCTGAGGATAGGCTACAGTACAGGGAAGGAAGGGGCAGAGATGTCCCAGATGCCACCGGAGACTCAACTCTGCTTCCACTTGCTCAAGGACTCTGATGGCCTCCCTAGGGGCCTGGCCAAAGGGGAGACCTGAACTTAGAGATCAAGGCTAAGAGTCCTGAAGGACCTAATGTCCCTAAGGAAAAGCAACAGTAAACTCTTCCATTAGTTTTGTATTGACCCTTCTTTAGAAAATTATCTGTTTTTTGACCTAGGGTCTCCTAAGGGTTAGTTTATTACAGCCCTAACCATTTGTAAGTAAGTGATAATGTGCTTTAATTAGAAGATACGAATTGCACACCTATAGCTTTTTCTAGCAAGGTCCTACCCCTAATAAATGTTTTCACAGAATCTCTGTCTCCAGAGGCGCAGAGTCATACTTAAATGAATACGTGATCATCCCTCACCATAGAAATGCAGATAAGGACCTTAACTAATGAAGAGGCTTTATCTGTCTCCTTTTGGGAACATTTCTACAAGCTCTTACCAGTTACAGTCAGATAAGAGGATTTACTTGTCTATTGTTTTATTTATGGGTACAATATGCATATTTGTGTTTGTCATACGTTTTTATTCTGACTTTTATTATTTATTAAATCACAGCACTCAAATTCGCTCTCTGGGGGAAGGGCTGTAGGTTAGGGACAAAAAAGGCCCAGGAGGGCTCTTGCATTTAGAGCCCCTCTCCCAGAAACCAGTTTCCAGAAGCTTGCCCACCTCCCAGGGATACTCATTCTGAGCACCGGGCCAACGGCCAATTTAAGGGCAGGTTCTGGGATTTCACCATCTCTCTGCCTGGTACCAAATGAAGACTCTCACCTCTGCCTCACTGGAGACCTCATTAGGACTTGAACTCTGGTCTTTGTTTCTTCCCAGTAGGTTCTACACAGTGGAGAAGGTGTGGAGAGGAGGGGGGTCAGGTAAGCCCACAGCTCCCAGAGCAGCCGGAGTCCAACAGCCTCTGAGAACCGAGAAGTGAATAAACAAGCAATTACCAGAAAGACAGCCAAGAGCCCAGTAACCAGAGAAGTGGTTCAAATGATTTGATTCCACTCCCTGCCTTCCTTCAAGCTCTCTTCTCCACACCTCCCACCCAGCTTCTCGAGGTTAATTTCACCACTCTCCAAGTGAAATTCCATCCCAGTGGAGGCCAGGCCCCAGGGGTGAGAGGTAGACGTTATATTCTGGTTAGGGTCTTCTGTGCTTGGCCATGGTCAGCATCACTGCCCTTTGTCTATGTGGAAGAAGGGGAAAGAATCAGATAGTGCTGCCTGCTGTCCTTCCTCCTCGGACCCCACCGGCCTTCAGATCCCTTTGAGGAAGAGGGGATTTTAGGAAGAAAGAGGTGACTCAGACCTTGCTTCTCAGAAACTAGAGCGGGAACCCGGCTGGGCTGCAGGCAGTGTGGGGTCGGAGTGAAAAGAAACCTCACATTCCTTTCTCTCTCTTGGTTTGGGAGCTCCCTCTTGCCTACTGCTTCTAGGCTAGTCCTCATTTTTTCAACTGTCTGGTTCTGCTGATATCAGAGCAGATCCTGGCAGAAAAGGCTTTGACATAGAAAAGATTAAGGTCCGGCACTTGTCTTCAAAGAGTTTACAATTTGGTGAGAAAAGAGAGGTAAGAAATTTCAGGAAGTTTGAAAATATGTACACAAATAGCAATACAAGGCAATGTATGATAGATGCCCCAGGAGAGGAGCCACTGTTGCCATTGGCCCCAGTTGTTTCTCACCTGCAGTACTGAACAGCCCTCTAACTAGACCCTGCTTTCTTGCCCCACTTAAAAGATTTCCTTGGCTCCCTCACATCTTTTAAGGTGAGACCAAACCCCCTACCATGGCATGCCCAGGCTTTTGCAGTCTGACCCCTCTTAATCCTCAGGGCCATTCTTCACTCCACACCCATGCTCCAACAGAAGGAAGGAAGCATTTTGACGTCCAGCTGCTACCAGCTCTTGAGGCCGCAGGGCCTTTGCACGTGCAGGTCAATCTGCCTGGAATGATTTTCCCCTTATGCCCTACTTGGCTAAGTCCAATTTGCCTTTTGCACCTCAGCACAGAAATAACCTCCTTTTCACAGGAACCCTTCCCTGACACTCTAGGTTAAGTATTCCTCATCAATATTCCTATATCACAGTAGTATTAACTCTGGATTGTAATGATCCGTTTTTCATCCCTCTTCCCTCTAGATATCAACTTCCTTACACATCTTTGTACCCAGTGCCTGGCACAGAGTAGACAATAAATAATGGTTGAATGCAAGGCTGACTGGCAGGCAGAGGAGTTCATAGAGAATACGGGAAGTCATTAAAGGCTTTTGAGTCAGAGACTGATAATGCCACCAAAACTATACTGTCAGATGAGTAATCTATTAGTTACAAGGTAGGGCTGGGGCAGGGGTGAGAGTGGGGCTATTGAGGCAAAGTGGAGAACAGACTGAAGAAGTGTTTGAAAAAGGAAGATGGTACCAGTGGGAACTAGAAAGCAGGAATAGAAGTGAAGTACATTGTAAAGGTAATGCTGTGAGCTTAACGAGTGTTTAGATGTGTTGGTAAGAGGGATGGGGGTGGGGAGGTGAGGCCAAGATTTGCAACCCCGGTACCTGAGAAGGAATGTGAGTGGAAGGATCAGACAAAAGTCAAGAGAAGGCACTAAATGCAGATAGCAGTGGGGCAAGGGAATCTGTGAGAGGAGATGATCTGTTTGTTTTTAGAAATAGCTTCAGCTAATTAGGACAGAGAGCAAACAGAAGGGAGGAATTTTGAGCTGTGGGTTGCGTTTTGTCTCTGGGTGGTCTAGGCATGCAAACACTCACAAGTTAGAGCCTCACCCTATCTTTTCAGCAAACTGTGACAAAGGTCCAGTAATGATGCTGGTTTGTAAATCACTTTCACAGCTTTAGCATGAAAGGATCCCACTACTGTGTGGAGCTATTAATTCTTTTACATTCCCCCAGCCCCTGCTCCCACGTTCCAGAGGAGTTCGCTGGGGAATAGAGCTGTTTCTCCATCTGGACGGGGCTATGTTGTATTGAATACGCTGCAGTTCTCAGTCCGTTACCTTTTCCTACTTCTCACATTCTTCCTGTTTTCTGACTCTGAATTTATTTTAGCCTCGTGTTTCTCTTTAAATCATCACGGACATCTGTCTCTCTTGCCTTCCCCATCCGTCCACGCCACTCTCCTCTCTTACTCCTACTTTCTTCTCCTGATCCTCTCTTGTCAGTTGCCTTAAGAGACCTCAAACTGCTTGGCTTCCCTCCCTCCTTCCTCAGTATCCGCAGCCTCTTTGTTGGACATGTCTCAACCTGTTTTCAGTCTCAGGCTAATCCTCCATAACACTGAAAATGACAGATGAGGTCAGACTTGGTGGGGAGGGAAGGAAGAGAAAATTTTTTACCCAGGAAACGATGCTCATTCATAACTGGCTTTCCAAATGAGAACAGACTACAAGTGTGCGTGTGCATGTGTGTGCATGTGTTTTCTGCTGGCAAGAATGACAAATCCTGCTTTCCTCATAGCACATGTTTGCATTCCAACATGTTTTAAACTCCTAATCTATAAAGGGGATGAAGCATCAGAAATCTCTATCTTTAGATTAGTTGCTGGCGGCACTAGGGTTTCAGGAGTGATCCTTTTATTCTCCAGGATCCTTTAGCAGTTTGTTACCTTGCCAACTGGTATGCTGGAGTTTCAGCTGCAAGGGTCTTCGTGAGCTGGGAGTGAGGAGGGGATTGCAGACTGCTGATACTAACAAGGTCCCTGGAGTGATTTATTAGTGTCTCTTGTCTCCTTTTATTTGACAGGAGAAGGAAAAGAAAGTGTTTATTCCTCCTGATAAGAGACTCATATTTAGGAGTTTATATATTCAAATGCCATTCACCCTCACTCTAGCTGTTTCTGCACCCAGTGGTTCTGCCTTAAGACGTCTACAGGCCCTTTCAATTGATCCCAGATTCTTTTCTAGCTGTCACCTGGTTCTTTTTTGCCTTTTATGCCAAATTTCTTGGGGAAGGAGCTACAGCCAGGGCCCCCACATCTTTCCACTCATGTATAATCTAGTTTTCTCTCCCATCTTCTACAAACCTCTGTCAAAATTCACCAATGAAAACTTAGCTGAGCATAGAGGTGTGTGCATGTATTGCCAGCTAGTCCGGAGGCTCAAGCAGGAGGATCACTTCGGCCAAGGAGCTCAAGGCCTCAATAAGCTATGATTGCGCTCCAGCCTGGGTAACAAAGGCCCTGTCTCTAATCAAAAGAAAAAAAAAATGTGGCTGGGTACGGTGCCTCACACCTATAATCCCAGTAGTTTGAGAGGCTGAGGGCAGGAAGATCCAGGCCAGGAGTTCAAGACCGACCTGGGCAGCATGGCGAAACCTTATATCTGCAAAAAATATCAACATTAGTTGGTGTGGTGGTGTCCTCCTGTAGTCCCAACTACTTTGGGAGGCTGAGGCTGCAGTGAGCAGTGATCGTGCCACTGCACTGCAGCCTGGGAGACACAGCAAGACCCCGTCTCAAAAAATAGTAATTCATTAATGACAGTCTTTAGTTCAATGACATTTGCTTTGTTTGCCCCATCTCCCTTCGCAGCAGCTGGGCTCTACCTCTCTGCAAACTGTTCCTTTTCACAGAGCCAGAGAGCCCTCTTCCTATTCCAGCCCCTACCTCTAGGTTTCCTCATCACTAGGTCTTAGCTTTCTGCCCTTCTTTCTTCCCTGTAGTTTCTTTATTCTCACAGTTAAGCTGTAAATTTGACCATGCCTCTCTGGGAAGCAGCATGTGAAGAGGCCCAGAAGCCTGCAAAAAGTTACCTAAACTGCAGATAATTCCATATGGCTGGAGGCAGCATGTGAGAGAAGAAATAACAAGAACAAGACACAGACCATGAGCGACCTAAAGCTGGGAAATTCACACTTGATTCTGAGATCAGTGGAAATACCTGCTTTTTAAACTTTAATGTGCATATTGATCACCTGGGGATCTTGTTAAACTACAGATTCAGTAGGTCTGGAGTAGGGCCTGAGATTCTCTCCATTTCTTGTAAGCTCTCAGATGATACCCATGCTGCTGGTCCCTGGCCCACACTTTGGGAAGCAAGCGGTTAGCCCACACTTCCTTACCTATTGTCAGGTTTTGCGGGGCGGGGCGGGGGGGCCGGTTCTGTGTTGTTTTCTGTCTCAACTGGAATGTAATGGCCTTGAGGGCCAGGATCCTGTCGTCTTCATCTTTGTATTCCCTATTCATGAGTTTCTTCAGGGTATTCCTGTCAATGCTTAATTGATGGGATCCGGGACTCAGTTGTTTATCTCTTTGAGATTTGCTGTACTAACATTTATCTTCTAATCACAATTTTGATTATCTTCTAATCTATTTATCTTCTAATCACAATTGTGAGGCAAGTGGATACTTTATTTTAAAACTGTAAATAGAAACCAAGAAAGATGAATGACTTTCCAAATCGTGAGTCACGTGTTCAGAGTCAGGACCACAGTCCCTTGCCCAGAGGGGTTTCAAGGAATCAGTCCAGCGCTGATTCTAACACTGCCTCTGCTTGGGTCCTCACTTGACCATGATGACCTGCTCCTCACGCTCTGGAGCTCATTTAGTCTCTTCTGCCTGGTAAAGTAAGAGACTCCCCGCTTCATCTCCTGAGGGCATTCAGGAGCCTTAGCAAGCTGCCAGCTCCATGTTAGGCAGCCAGATGCCTGATGCTGAGGTGACTGGAAGGTTGGGAAGCAGACAGCTGGGCCAGCCCACACACCAGAATCGCCCCCACACTGCATCTTTACGGCTGCTCTCTGCAGTGCAGGCTAGGAGCGCCTTTCAAAATGCATTCTGAGGAGGGAGTGGGGTGCGGGGAGAAACCTGCAGGAACTGCCACCCAAGCAGACCACCCTATATACCTCACCTTCAGCTTCTGACACAGAATCTTTGCCTTTAGGGATTTCTCCCATGGCCCTAAAAAGAAAAGTCACTACACAATCTCTTAAGTAGGTCACACAGAGTGATAGCTGATAAATGCAGATGCCAAGGCACTTTCACCCTTTTCCAAACCAAAAATAAAACTTGGAAATTGTCTGAAGAAAACAGGAGGTTGTGATGCAGTTTAAGAAAAGCCAAGGAGTAAAAAGTGGGTGGGGTGCTCCTGCCCTAAATTCACTCGGCCCGGAGCAGACCTTCTTGAGCAGAACTTGACTGAGTGGCAGTTCTTCCTCCACCGCCCCCGGTCACTTCACAACGCTGTAGCTCACTTCCTGCTGGCCACCCCTGCTGCACGACCCCAGGGTTTATGAGGACTCCCCACTCCCACTTTAGTGACTGTAAAAAGTCTCTATTAATCAATCAAAGCCTGGAAGGGGGAGATAAGGCAAAGAGGCACTTTTGGATTTCTCCATCTGAGCAGCTCTGTGATTCATTATCTGTTCTAGAAAGCAGCACACGCAGTTCCAGAAAAAAAAAAAAAAAGTTGAGGTGGGGAGTGGAAATGCTGTGTAGCCCACGTTCAGGCTCCCCTGGCTTTGCCTCTCCTTTCCTGCATCTGGCCACAAGCCAAGTTGGGTTTCAGCTGCTGCTCCTGTTTCTAGGACGTATACTCCCCTACCCACCCGCTGCTATTATGATGGAATTGGCAGTCTGGTAAGACACAGTGAGAGGATGATTTCCAGCTAACACAGCTGTGGCTTGATCTTCAGGGCCCAGAGTCTCTGGAGATCCTTTGCAAGTCTCATGGTCAAGAAATCCAAATCTTTGCTCCTTCATACCAGGCTATAGCATTCCCACTTATAGCTCTCCTTAGCAGTCAGACTCTTCCCAGGGAAAATAATGAATGCAAGCGTCCTCAGGAGAGGGTGGAGGAAAGGGAGACAGAATAAGACCCAGACAGACAGAAATGGAAAGACAAAACAGCTACAGTGATGAAGGAAGTATCTGTGCCACAGAGGACAGGCAGATCCTGTGACCGGCTGGAAAGAAAGAACCAGATGTGGATCAGTGCAGAGAAAAACTCATGGATGGTACCTTGGATTCTGGAAGAGGATCAAGTGTGGAGAGTACCAGTGGAAATCCTACACTTCGCAGACAACGTCAGTGTTTGGAGAAGGGGGAACACTGATTTGCACAGAGGGAACAAAATGGTTTTTCTTTTACCTCACAGCATGCAGGTTTTCAACAGCTGCTCTGCCCCAAGACTTGAGAGCTGGAATGGGTTGAAGAACAAGCAGGTGGGAACACATGGCTTTCCGAACATCCCTGAATTCTAGAAAAGCAAAGGTGGAATGATTGGGCTGGGGCAACCTTGCAGAGGCCCCATTCATAGGGAAAAAGCAGAGGGCTGGGACCAGGGCTGCCTTGGTGCTAAATGGGTTGAAAGGGGGCAGCTGTCTCACCATCCTGTAAGTTAGGGATAGGCTTATCACACAGGCCTAGAGGCTACTTGTGACCGGGTCCCAGAAAACTTTCTTGCATAAAAAGTAGATTTACCAGCTAACATCCCAGATGATACGGTTTCCCTCTATGTCGCCACCCAAGTATCATCTTAAATTGTAATCTCTACATGTCGAGGGAGGGAAGTGATTGGATTATGAGGGTGGTTCCCCCATGCTGTTCCCATGATAGTTTTATAAATGGTGGCTTTTCCTGCGCTCACACCTGCGCTCACCTGCTGCCATGTAAGATGTGTAGTGGCTCATGCCTGTAATCCTAGCACATTGGGAGGCCGAGGCGGGTGGATCATAAGGTCAGGAGTTCAAGACCAGCCTGGCCAACATGGAGAAACCCCATCTCTACTAAAAATACAAAATTAGCCAGGCATGGTGGCACATGCCTGTAACCACAGCCACTTGGGAAGCTGAGGCAGGAGGATGGCTTGAACCCAGGAGGTGAAAGTTGCAGTGAGCTGAGATTGTGCCACTGAACTCCAGCCTGGGCAACAAGAGTGAAATTCTGTCTCAAAAAAAAAAACCTGCCCAATTCCCCTTCTGCCATGATTGTTAAGTTTCCAGAGGCTTCCCTAGACATGCAGAACTGTGAGCCAATTAAACCTCTTTTGTTTATAAGTTACCCAGTCTCAGGTATTTCTTATAGCAATGTGAAAACGGACTAATATAATACACCAGGCCAGCTCTTTGCCAGTCTCCTAAAAAAATCACCTGCTAGAGATGCTTGGTGGCAGTGCTGGGTACCAACCCTTCTTCCTGCAGCGTCCAAAAGCTGGTTGCCAAGACTCTTTCTCATTTGCCCATAAGTAGGCAGCATCCAGTGGTAGGGCTGCTGCTGGTCTGGAGAGAAGAAAGGAGAGGCTGGGAGAGAGGAGAGACCCTTTCAGGAATGCAGTCCCTGGAGGGTTCTCCTTCCCTGCCTGAAGGATTCCAGAGACCTGAGATAAATCCCAGGCTGTGGTCCAGCAAAAATGTTTTGGGCTGTATTCCTCTGGGAGGGAGCAATTGCTAGAGAGAGATTTTATGTTAAAACCCCCATTCCCACTCGGGGAGGAGACAGTGGTAGCAGGCTTTGGGAAAAACTGTTTGACTCAGGAAGGAGGCATTCAGCTAGAAGTGCATATCCTTTCACACTTTCTGCTCATCCATATTTGTTCCCTATCGTACCCTTAAGAATTGTTACTGAAAACCTCCAAAGGCATGCGTTAAGATCACAGTAATTCCTAACTCTGCTTCTGTGTTTTTCCTCCCAAGGCTTTCCACTGGGTCGAATTTTAAATTTGAACAATGGTTCAAAGGCTGAGAGACAAACTGCTCATTACTGGAAAGAGTGCCAGAAATCCTGGGAAGCAGGCCTCCCTCCCCACCGGAGCCCTGCACCTCATAGTAATGGCCTCTTTCATAGTCACGGAAAGGTTGGATCAGCGTTTCTTTTCATTCCTGTCTTCTTTCAGGGACTGCTGGGATAAAAGGAAGTCTAGAAGAATAAAAAATTCACAAACAGGACAAGAATAAAATATTTAGGGCAAGAGATCAGAAATCCTTTGGTTATTCAGTGAACTGAACTAACTCTACTTTTTTAAAAAAAGTGCAAGGAAATAAATGTCCATCAAACTCCGTATCACAGTGGGATTAGCCTGTCGACCCCATCACACAGGATCTGAGAAGCTAGGTTATCATGCCTAGTAAGTTGCAGTAAGAGAGACTCAGACTAACCCAGTGATAAGATCAAACAGTTTTATAATTATTAATTTCATTCCTAGTATTTCCTACATCTTTATTCTGAGAAGCTTTCCACCAAATTTGCTAAACGACCCATTTCCTCTCTTTTCACACTCCCAAATCCAATCAGTGATGAGTAGAAGGAATGGAAAGGTTATTTGGTGCCATAGAGAAAACCCAGTCACTTTGGAGGAGCAATTCAGGCTTTCCATCATAAGTCCCTGTTGCCAAGAACAAATGATGGTTTCTGAAAGGAAAGACAGAGTTGAAGTGACATGGTTGAGAAATACATACTGGGCCAGGCGTGGTGGCTCACGCCTGTAATTTCAACACTTTGGGAGGCCGAGGTGGGCTGATCACCTGAGGTCAGGAGTTTGAGACCAGCCTGGCCAACATGGTGAAACCCCATCTCTACTAAAAATACAAAAAATAGCCAGGTGTGGTGGCAGGTACCTGTAATCCCAGCTACTCAGGAGGCTGAGGAAGGAGAATAGCTTGAACCAGGGAGGCAGAGGTTACAGTGAGCTGAGATTGCAGCATTGCATTCCAGCCTGGGCGACAAGAGTGAGACTCTGTCCCCCCCCCAAAAAAAAAAAAAAGTACATTACCAGCATTTATCACCTTTATTCCCTATTATGTGATCTTGGAGTAGTTGTCAGAAAGCACTTTAAACACCCGGCTTTTACACCAGGTGCGGTGGCTCATGCCTGTAATCCCAGCACTTTGGGAGGCTGAAGCAAGTGGATCATGAGGTCAGGAGATGGAGACCATCCTGGCTAACCCTGTCAAACCCCATCCCTACCAAAAATACAAAAAATTAGCTGGGTGTGGTGGCGTGCACCTGTAGTCAGAGCTACTCAGGAGGCTGAGGCAGGAGAATCGCTTGAACCTAGGAGGCAGAGGTTGCAGTGAGCCAAGATCACACCACTGCACTCCAGCCTGGGCAACAGAGTGAGACTCTGTCTCAAAAAATAAAAAATAAAAAATTTAAAAATCTGGCTTTTACACAGCTGTCAGTTTTTTTTGTTGTTGTTGTTTTTGTTTGTTTGTTTGTTTTTAACAGCCCAAAGCTAAGGTTAATTTGATTAAGAGACTAGGTCCCTCCCAGAGTGGTCAAGAAACGGTTAGGTACTAAAACCATGGCATTGCTTCTAGTCACACTACATCTCATTTGGTTGTGTGGTAGCCCTAGGTTGGCATTGGGAAGGCTCTTGTCCAGGACCTATCAATGGGCATGGTTTAAACATTCCATACCCAAGTAATTCAAGCTAAAAATAACTTTATCGGCTTTTTCTTTTAATTTTTTTTTTTTGAGGAGTCTTGTTCTGTTTCCCAGGCTGGAGTGCAATGGCGCGGTCTTGGCTCCCTGCAGCCTCCATCTCCTGGGTTCAAGTGATTCTCCTGCCTCAGCCTCTCAAGTAGACAGGATTACAGGACACCACGCCCAGCTAATTTTTGTATTTTTAGTAGACGGGGGTTTCACCATGTTGGCCAGGCTGGTCTCGAACTGCTGACCTCGTGATCTGCCCCCTCAGCCTCCCGAAGTGCTGGGATTACAGGTGTGAGCCACCACACCCAGCCTAGGCTACTTTTTTCTTTACTCATCCATAGAAAGCATTTGTATGTCAACAAGGACTTTGTTCCTTGTCTGTTTTCACTCAAGCTTACTCCTCCCTGAAAATAGTTGTTTGATGCAATTGGAAAAATCACCAGGTTGGTGTGAGACATTCACAGCAACAAAACTATGTTGGTAGAACAAAGCTTCCTGACTGCCAAGTGTCCACAGAAAAACAGAGGAATAAAAGAACCCAGCATTCACAGTTAGGATCACTTAAAAATAGATTCTCCATTCTCCTCCTTTCTTCCAAATATACACAAATCTTTGACCACAGTGAATCTAATTTATACACAGAATTCACTTCTACATAAACAATAATTAACAGTTGAGTGCTTATTTTGTATGAGGTATTCTTTAAGAGCATTAACTTATTTTTGCAACCCTGTTAGATCCGATTATCCCCATTTTACATTTGAAAAAAACTGAGGCACAGAGAGATGAAGTAACTTGTCCAGGGTCCCACAGCTAAGTGGCAGAGCCAAGAGAGAAAAATCCAAGCCAGCTGGGTGCGGTGGCTCACACCTGTAATCCCAGCACTTTGGGAGGCTGAGGCAGGAGGACTGCTTGAGGCTAGGAGTTCCAGATGAACCTAGCCAACACAGCTCACTTTGTATTTACTTTTTATAACAGAATAAAGGAAGACTTCAGGTAGCGTGGCTCCAGGGCCCATGCTCTACCACACAATACTGCTTCTACAACAATTCTGCAACAACAAAAAAGAGAATGATCTTTTCTAATTCCTACAGAGCTTTATCTTCCTATCAAGTATGCCAAGTTATATCTTTAAAAAGACACATGGTCTCAGGTTCATCTTAATGTGAAACTAAGGATCAACTTTAGTCTCATCCAAAACACATCAGCTCTCTTAAACACACCACGTTACCCCCTTTCAAACATAAAATACACTGAGATCGCTGTTCAAGCATCATACTTTATAGCAACAGGAAATGTTTGCAGAATTAAGGCCCTGGACACCTTCTTCAGTTTAAGCAGTCAGCACTTGATGGATCTTTCATAGCTTTAACAGAATTTAAGTAGCTACTTTCTCAAAGAAAAAGTCAATTTAACAAGACCCTACTTTGAGAATGTTAGTTCTGTAAATACATTATGCTGTTGACGGAGCATAAAGTAGAAAGTTCCTTATGCTTAAGGAACCGCTAATAGACTTGCAGAAGTATCAAGGCACCAGGCACTGGCCTATTCAGCTAAGACAGAAGTTCATATAATTCGGAGTTAAGGCCAAGGCACCATTCATGTTTCTTATGCTCGAAGGCTATGACCTTTAAAGCTTTGTCTCTTTCTTCAATCTCTCCCATCTTTGAAACACCCTATGTACTCATAAATTGTTAGAAACCAGTACCATAAAAAGTCCTGGCAACTGTACCGTATTTTAATAAACATTCCCTAATTGGTTTGCTTCTGAAATAGATTGCTGAATACCTTTCAAACACTGAATATGAAGAGACAAAAAGCTCTCTAATGGCAGTGATTTTAGTAAAATCAATGAATGATTTCGCTGTCATCACGTTTCTACCATGACCCAAACACTGATGTTACCTTTTGAGTAACAAAAACAAATCAGGAAGTTTTGCTAAATGAGAATTAAATTTGCCCAGCCCTCCCTTCCTTATCTAGTTTGATGCAATTTCCCTTTCACCTATACATTTCCTTCTAGATATGAGAAAAATTGAACATTTACATCCTGACACCCGTTGAGATGCAGAGGTGGACCTGACAATTTGGACAAGTCAGTCTCTTTCAGCTTCCTATGTCAGTTCCAACGGGCTTTTAAGGTATACTACTATCTTTTTTTCAATAACAAAGCGAAAAGATGATCCATTTAACAGGAAACTAAAAGTTTTGCTGAAAAACATTTTTGTGGATGAGCAGGGCTTCAAAAGTTGGTGCTTAAATTACTTAATAAAATGGACACCCACGTATTGGGTGACAGTCAAATTGGCCTAAACTGACCTTACAAAAGGCAGTTGTAGCGGCAGGTTTCAAGAACCTGGCAGGTCGCTGATATCAGTATCTAATAGCAGTCCTCTGATCTAGGAGAAAAAATTAAACGTGTCTCTCTTGATACTTAGTCGAGTCAGTAAACAATGTCCTCAGTCTGCGAATGACTGATACCAAGAACCACACCTTCAATTTTCTAGCACAGGCCCTGGTTTCCCTCCTCCCACTTCCCTCCCAACCCAGGCAGGTTATTACAGACAAGGAGGCAGTTACGTTGCTTCAAAATATTTAATACGTGTTAGACACGTAGAAGTTACATTTTTATACAAAAATCAATACAACGAAGGAGAAAATACTGTACAAAAACCTTATCAGCTCCCCCAACCTTTATACAACAAAGACTGGAGTCACCTTATCTACAAAACCATAAGGTCTTTTCACTTAGGGCTTCTGTCTGTAAACTTTCATTAAACACTTTTTAAAAGCACTGTGTAGTAGTTCTGACCTAGAGCTTTTAAAAATGTATCTTTTCTCTACAAACTCCGTATTTCCAAGCTTGAACTCTTCTGTGAAGTTCGTCAAGCTTTTTCTCCCCTGCGGTGAAGCGAAGGGCCGTTAATATTCCCCTTTCCTAGAGTAATCACAGGACATATGCGTTTCCTCATTGGGAAAGAAAAGTGGGGAGGGAGGGAAGGAATCCAAGTCGGTGCTCGTGGCTCAAATCCCTCTCTTAGGAAATCCTGTGCGGAAACGCCACTCCTGGCCCTGAAGCGGGTCTAGCTTTCCGGTGAGAGGTGGGTGTAAAGTCCCTCCCTCTCCGGAGAACGAATGGGGAACTCCCCGGCCCAAACCTTTTAGCCGCTTCCTTCTCCACGCTGTAGGCAGAGGAAAGTCCCTGTCTGCCCCCAGTCTCGTAAGCCCCGGGGAAGGAGTGGTGCATTCCAGAAGGACAAAATAGTCTCAATGCCACAAGACAAACTTACACACACTGACATACACAAACACAAAAGTTAACGATCGTCCTCTTCCAATGAGCCTCAAGCTCCCTGGTCTCCAGATAAGCCTCCAGAGTCCCGGGCCGGCAGGGCCCCCGCGCCCGGGGGCAGTTTGCGATGCCCGGCGGCGACCAGTCTGCCCAACGCGCTCAGCGCCTGCGGTCTCTGGGCGTCCTCGCAGCCGGGAGGGTCCCGGCTCTCACTTCGGGGACGCCCGCTGCTCAACCTCCTCCCCGCACGGAGGCAGGGGCTCAGAAGGCCACGATGGCTGTGCTCCAGGGATTCATGTCTCTCAGCACCGGCTTATCGCAGCAGATCTGCCCGGGCTCGGCGGCTTCCGGACCGCTCTCCCCTCCCTCCTCTTCCTCCCGGCCGCCCCCGGGGCTTTTCCGTAGGAGTCCCGAGAAGCTGGAACCGAAGATGCTGATGAGGTTAGCCACGTTCCCGGTCTCCATCTCCTCCGCGTCCTCGTCCTCTCCCCCGCTCGGCGGCTGCTCCAGGTTCCGGCGGGGCTTCTTGAGCGGGGTCGAGCTGGGCGCCGGGCAGCTCGCCGGGCCGCCGCCCACCCCCGCCGCGCCGCGCTTCCTGGGGCACACGGCGGGCGGCGCGGGAGGCTCGTCCTCGGCGGGTCGCGGCGCACAGCAGCAGGCAGAACGGGGGGTCGCGGCCGGTGTACCTGGCGGGTCCTTCCCACCTAGGGGGCAGCCGCAGGGGCGGCGAGCGGCACGAGACCCCAAGGGGAAGACAGCCCAGCCACCGGCGGGACCCTCGGCTTCTCCGGCCGCCGCCTGGCAAGGCCCCTCCACGCGGCTCCAGGCAGCTTCCGCCGCGTCCGCCTCTCCGCCCTGAGGAACATCCCCGACTCCGGTCACCGTGGCCGCCGGCACCGCGTCCCCTACCCGCGGCGCCTCTGAGACCGCGGAGAGCTCCGACTGTGGCTCGGTCTCCGGCCAGGAAGCACGGGCGGCGGGCGGGGGCGGCTCTCCCCAGCCGGCGGGTGGCCCGGCCGCCAGCTCCCCGGGCTGCTGCGGCGGCGGCGGCGCCAGGGTCCCCGCGGGACCCGCCAGGTAGAGGCCGGGGCACGGGTCACTCAGGTAGACTTGGCGGGCGCTGCGCAGCACCAGCGAGACCAGGAGGTTCTTATGCAGCTTGATGCCGCCGCGCTGGACCCGCGAGTTGTAGATTTTGCCCAGGGAGATGCTGACGATACGGTGAGCCTCCAGCTTGAACTCCATCCTGCCTCCCCTGCACACGGCCGCCGGCGCCGGGGTGACGGGGTGTCACGTTCGGAAGTTGGGAGGGAACGGGAAACACAAACAAGTCCGCCCCTGGACACACCCTCGATCGCCTAAGACTCCGAAGAGAAACGACTCCGGTGACGCGCGCGCTGCCCCGCTGACCTCTCCACTCCAGACAAACGCCCAGCTTCGGGTCCGGTCGCTGAACAGGGCAGCCCAGCCGCCCCGCGCCTTATATAGGCTCTGCGACCGCCAATCACGAAGGGCCGCCAGCTGTTCCGGGGCTGGCCGGCGCGCCCTCGTGCGCCGCGCACGACCAATCGGAGCCCGAGGAGGGGCGCCAGGGCCCGTTCGAACGTTAGTCCCGCGGAGCAGGCTCTTAAAGGGGGCGACGGCGTGCGGCCGCCGACCAGGGGCGGGGGAGGGCGGGTCGGGGGCTGTGCTAGTGGGCGCTACTGTTTGGAGTTACGGACTCTGGCTTGTGTGATGGCTTGCCAGAAACAAAGCGAACAAAATCTTCGAACTTTCATCCGAGCGTGGTGGTGGACTCTGCTCTGCCGTAAAGTCCTGATCCTTCCTTGATCGACTCCGCCCTCACCAGCCACGCAACGGTTTCCAGGCCAGCCACACCTGTAAGCCATCCCCCTCGACCCTAAGATAGAGACGGTGGCTATACGCGGCGTAGGACACTTATGGATAACAAACAGCATTACTGCAAGGTATTTGGCAGTTATTATTTTTGGATGAGCCGCTCCCCCTGATAGAGTCACATACACTCTTAGCAGCTGTCAGTTCTAACCCTAAAGAAAAGGGGAATTCTAAAAGTTTTTGGCTAGTTTTTTGGCTTATCAAGGAATTGTGTCTAGATACAAAGTTATTGGTTGTCGTCTAAAGCTGGCATTTTTCACTTTGTTCTCCAGATTCTGGAACAAAGCCAGTTATCAAACAGGTTAGGTGGAAGATGTTACAGGTTCTCCACAATGATTTTTTTTTTTTTTTTTCCATTACAAGGACTGACCAGTCTACCCTTGGAAAAATCGAGCAAGTTCTGAAAATACAAAGAGAGAAGTCCTGTGTTCCCATGATGTCATAATTTCATTTTGTGTCAAGGTAAAAATATAAGGCAAGGGAGTTCCAGAATTTTCTGGTCTGTCAAGAACTTAGTCCATCTACTGGTCCTTATAAGTGTATTAGGGCAGGATTGCCACAGGGTTGCTCAGAGTCCTGGACTGGAAGCATGGAGTCAGTTCCAGTTAGTTCCAGCAAACTCCACCACAGACCTGCCTGAGGACCTCAGGCCGCTTCAGTGTCTCCACTGCTGAAAGGGGGAAGTCACATACACATCTGCTTTATTATACAGAAGATAAATGACAACTCTCAGCCACAATCTGAATGAGATAACTAAGCACTGCTTTCTTGGAGTCCATGTGGAACCCTGGGCCTGATCCTGCCCCAGGGGTTGACCAAGCAATGAATTTATTTAGGAAAAATACCAGTGAAGGGTGGGCTTGATCATGACCAATTCATAATCTCCAGGGGATGTGATGTGCCCACAATTGATGGTAACTGAGGCAGTAGGCTCTGAGACCCCAGAGTTCCTTCCCTCTAGGAATTTTCAGCTCACTTAGAGAAAGAGATAAAATAATGTCACAAATAATTACAAAACCAAGTAGCATATATTGAGTAAAAATGCAAGAATTTTTCTCTTCTCTTTTTCTCTTTGCAAGTTATTGGCCACTATGAAGCAATGATTAAGAGCATAGACTGTGGAGGCAATCTTCCTGGGTTGGAATCCCAGCTTTGCCTTTCACTTGCTGTATGACTTCTGGAAAATTATTTCACTTCACCGTGCTGCCGTCTTTTTTATTAAAAAATAAAGATAATCAGCTGTGCCTAGTGGCTCACGCCTGTAATCCCAGCACTTTGGAAGGCTGAGGTGGGCAAATCACTTGAGGTCAGGAGTTTAAGACCAGCCTGGCCAATATGGTGAAACCCCGTCTCTGCTAAAAAAAAAAAAAAAAGTACAAAAATTAGCCGGGTGTGGTGGCAGGTGACCATAATTCCAGCTACTCAGGAGGCTGAGGCAGGAGAATTGCTTGAACCTGGGAGACGGAGGTTGCAGTGAGCCAAGATTGCACCACTGCACTTCTGCCTGGTGACAGAGCAAGACTGTCTAAAAAAAATAAATAAAATAAAAATAAAGATAATGATAATGCCTACCTCTTAGAGTTTTTGTGAGGATAGAACAAGGTAGCACATGCAAAGCTCAGAGCTCATAGAACAGCACCTGGCATATCGTAAGCTATCAATGTATGCTAGTTCTCAGAACGCACAGCTCCACGTACTGCCTCTGGGTGGGAGAAGAAAGGAATAAAGATGGGAGAAAGTTTCACCAAAAATGTTGTATCTGAAGAGGGTGCTGAAAGCCTCTGAGGTAGGATCCACAAGTTCCAAGCAGCAGGAGCAACAGAGTCCAGTGGAGGGAACATCTTATTTTGCAGGTGTTCTGGGCACCTGCCCAAAAGCAAGTGGGAAAGGCTAGAAACAGAGTCCGGGGCTGCATGATAGTGGGTGTAGGTGCCTCAGTGAGGAGACAGGACCACAGGGACCTCACTAAAGGTTGTTCACTAAGGGAACCACAGAATAGATTCCAGAACAGTTGGTGCATAGATGAGCACATATAAAGCTCTTGTGGGAATTTAGGCAAAGGGTTGTAAAGACTTGAACTAGTTGGAGGCAACAAGAATAAAGAAACTGGCAGGGCGGGGTGGCTCACACCTGTAATCCCAGCACTTTGGGAGGCCGAGGCAGGCAGATCACGAGGTCAGGCGTTCAAGACCAGCCTGGCCAGCATGGTGAAACCCTGTCTCTACTAAAAATACAAAAAATTAGGCGGGCATGGTGGCACGCACCAGTAGTCCCAGCTACTCGGGAGGCTGAAGCAGGAGAATTGCTAGAAACCAGCAGGTAGAGGATGCAGTGGGCCAAGATTGTGTCATTGCACTCCAGCCTGGCGAGACAGCGAGACTCCATCTCAAAAAAGAAAAGAAAAGAATGAAAAAACTGAGAGACAAATGAACTTTAGTGATGATCTGGGATGCCCCCACTCACCCACCCGGTCAGGTTATTGCTCGCGCCAGTCTCTTGCCTCCCATGAAGACTTTCTGACGTGCCTAGGCTGAGCTGTTCCATCATCCACCACTGTGCTCAGCACACTCCATCACTGTCCTCGTCACTTTCTCCTGTCATGCCCAGTGTCCCTCCCAGACTATGCCCTTGTTGAAGGCAGGAGCCCAGCTCATATTTGTAGTCAGGATATGGTGAAAATACATAAAAACTGGTGCAGCACAGGCACTAGCTATCAGAACAGGGTCCTGGAGGCCCTTACAATCCTAGGGGTTTGGAGGGCTTCTGCAAGAGGGGTTGCATGGCCAGTAAGGGCGCTACTCACAGGCCCAGGGGCAGAAGTTCTATCAACTGACATGGAAACATTTCAATATTTTAACAACTGGGGTGGCTGTACCAGTGCATACTGAGTGATTGTGCACTTGGATTAATAAATTCCTAATAATGATAATGTTTACCAAGCTCTGTGCTAGACATAGTACATGGATTATTTAGCAAATGTATAAGGTTCTGAAAGTATATATCATTATCTTCATTTACATTTAACCTGTTTAAAGCTCAAGTGTGGGGTCATGGGGCTAGGTTGCCTGGCTCCACTTTTCACTTGCTGTGTGACCTTTGGAAAGTCATCTCACCTCTAGGTGAAATGGGAAACCCGTATTCTAGTTTGTTTACATAGGCAAGTTATTTAACCTCTTTGTGCCACAATCTCCTGTGAAAAATGGGAATAATAAAAATAACTAAATTGCTTAGTACAGTTCCTAGCACCATATAAGCACTTATAAATCTTAGTTATTGTTGTTCTGGTTACTGTTATTATTCCAGTACCTAGCAGAGTACTGAACACATAGTAGGTACATTCTTAGTACTTGAACTTTTAATGCTTCTCCTGCTGTACCACATACTAGGTGCTTAATAAATATCTGATGACTTGAAGTTGCACATTATCACTATCATTATCAGGATTTTCTTTGATCCTGAGCCAACGAAATGGAAGCTTTAGAACTCATGTCTGGAGGGCCTGAGCTCTTATGATCAGGAAACTTCACCTCCACCTACCAAAAAAAGTGGGAAGACAGCATATTCTTCTAAGCTTTAGCAAGCAGGTAACTGAGTTAGAATTTGCCATCATCAATCTTTGAGATTTTGTTAGTTGAAAAAAGAAGTTAGCACGATCGGAAACATGAGGGTTACCAAAGAAAGAGGAAGCAACTGCTCCAGAGGAAAGGCCAGAGCACCTCCCACAGGGCTGTTCTGTCTTTTCACCCCTCTGCTGGGCACAGGCAGATTAGTACAAGGAGTGTTAGGCTCTGCTGTTCCCACAGCTGTCTGAGGCCACTCAGGCGCTATCTGGGCTCAGGCCTATGGATTCCTTTTAGCACTGGGCTGCTCTGCTCACTGCTGTTGACACTATTTACCCCTTGTTTGCATCACTAATTGAAGACTAAGTATTATTATCATATGATTAAAGAGCTTATCTTGCCTTAAATTGAATCTAGTCTGAATAAGAACAATGCAGGCCAGGCTCAAGTGGCTCACACCTATAATCCCAGCGCTTTGGGAGGTAGAGGTGGGCGGATGGATCACGAGGTCAAGAGATGGAGACCATCCTGGCCAACATGGTGAAACCCCGTTTCTACTAATTAGCTGGACATGGTGGTGTGTGCCTGCAATTGAGAGAGAGAGAGAGAGAGAGAGAGAGAGAGAGAGAGAGAGAGAGGAGGGAGAGGAGAGAGAGAGGAGAGAGAGAGAGAGAAAGGAAGGAAGGAAAGAAGGAAGGAGAAAAGAAAGAAAGAAAAGAAAGAGAAAGAAAAGAACAATGCAAACCCGCTATAAATTATGCACACAGTAGCTATGTGAGAAGTAACAATTAGTAAGAAGGGAGTAGGTGAAAGAAAAATAAGTTATCTGCACTGTCTCTACCTTTCAATATTAGGACATTTTCAATTGGTGGGGTTTAGGGAGCAGTGTCAAATTATTAGCACTTTTTGTAAGTGATACTTCTTTTTTTCTTCCGATAGCAGACAAATGCATGGTTTTTTTTTTTGTTTTTTTTTTTGAGATAGACTCTCACTCTGCTGCCCAGTCTGCAGTGCAGTGGTGCAGTCTTGGCTTACTGCAACTTCTGCCTCTCAGCCTCCCAAGTAGCTGGGATAACAGGTGTGTGCCACCACGCCTGGCTAATTTTTTTGGATTTTTAGTAGAGATGGGGTAACACCATGTTGGCCAGGCCGGTCTTGAACTCCTGACCTCAAGTGATCTGCCCTTCCTCAGCCTCCCAAAATGCTGGGATTACAGGCATGAGCCATTACACTGGCCACTAGAGAACCTTAAATTGTTTTTGTGATCAATTTTTTCAAATCCTGCCTCCTTTCAGACTCCTAAGGCAAACAAATTCTTCATTAAGGGTAGAGCAGTCAAACTCATTAAAATGAGCCTAGGATGCTATCAAGCTGCAGAATGAGAAAACACCACCATATAAAACCCTAGACCTGTGTGTTCACTACGTTGGCTACTAGCCACATGTGGCTGTTGAGCACATGAAGTGAGGAACACTGAGGAACTGCAATTTACGTTTTATGTAATTTTAATCCATTTAAATTTAAAAACTGAAGCAGAATACATATGTTTCCTGAAACCCAACCTTATTGTGTCGTGTTTTTGAATTTTGAAAATCCAGCATCTCGATTGATATGTACTGTAACTGTAAAATATACAGCAGGTTTCAAAGACATAGGATGAAAAAGAGAATATAAAATATCTCATTTGTGTCTTTATAATGGCTATATGTAGAAATTACATAATTTTGGACATATTGGGTTAATATAAAATATATTAACATTAATTTAACCTGTTTCTAAAATTTTACATATGTGGCTGGAGTTATATTTCTATTGGACAAGCCTGCCCTGGGGACAATAAGGGGAGAGGGAGGTGTAGACATATAAATATGCATGAGCATATTGTGGGCAATTAACAAATGTCCTTGATTGGAAAGAGGGAAAGGACAGAAAAGATAAATTTTAAAAGAAGTGAAACATAAAGCACTTAGATAGTTGTAGAGTTAAGGAGAAAATCAAAGAAAAATGCAAACAACAGAACTAATTGGCCAGAAGAAAGTTCTTTCTAAACAGACAGCCACAAAGTTAGAGGAGCACAGCTCTTATTTGAATGCTATGACATAGAAATTATCGCAATATTAGTTTTTAATTCAAAATATAAACATGAAAACTTAAATTTCAGAGGAGTATTTACTTGGATAACATGAGTCCCCTGGGTTGTTAGGGTGCATTTACTCCTTTCAATTCTAATGTCTTTCTAGAAGTTGCAGGACCATTTGTTTTTAATGTGCCATTTTCCTGCACAAAAACCCTCAATGGCTTCCCATGACCTTTATGGCAAAAATCCAATTCTCTGGCATGGTCTCCAGAGTACTGCACAATACATTGTCAAAGACAAACAACCAAGAATGGTGAACAGAGCTGCGGCTCATTGGGTGTCCTGGCAGCTCTTACCAGCTGTGCGTGGGCAAATTTGAAGGTGGTCCTTTTCTCATAAAACTGGGGGTTGGACTAAATCAGTGGTCCTCAAGCTGAGGCTGTACATTAGAATCACCTGGGGAGCTTTTATACCTCCAGACACCCAGGCCTCAACCAGATCACTTAAATCAGAGTCTCTGGGGTGAAACCTAGCACTGGAATTTTAAAAAGCTCCGTGGGTAATTATGACGTATATCCACACATTTGAGAACCAGTGTCCTGGCTGATTGATTTCAAATCAATTTAGATCCAAAATTCTATGAGTCTATGAATCTAGGCAAATCTTTCCAACCTTTCTACTATCCTGAACAACGTAAATGTCCTCTCTCTCAGCTAGACAGATCTAATCAAAAGTATATGTGTCAGCTGGGAGCGGTGGCGCACACCTGTAATCCTAGCACTTTGGGAGGCTGAGGCAGGTGGATCACCTGAGGTCAGGAGTTCTAGACCAGCCTGACTAACATGGTGAAAGCCCCTCTCTACTAAAAATACAAAAATTAGCTGGGTATGGTGGCACATTCCTGTAAGTCCAGCTACTCCTGAGGTGAATCGCTTGAACCTGAGAGGCAGAGGTTGCAGTGAGCCAAGATGGTGCCATTGCACTCTAGCCTGGGCAACAAGAGCGACACTCTGTCTCAAAAAAAAAAAAAGTATATATCTCATCTAGTTTCTTAACAAGAAATCATCTTCCTTCCCACCCAAATTCTGCACATCACTTCCTCCAGGAAGTCTTCTGTGCCCACTGATGCTTATTGTGTGCTCACTCACACACACTCTCATAATCCAACAGTTGTTTTTTACTGAAAACCACAGTCCCACTCACTATTTTGTGATATCCCTTATATATTTCTACATATATTGTTTACTCATATTATTTAACTTATGTGGATATAGTTCTCATTTCCCAATAGCATTATAAAGTGCTGTCTACCACTTGGGAGGCCAAGGTGGACAGATCACCTGAGGTCAGGAGTTTGAGACCGGCCTGGCCAACATGGTGAAACTCCATCTCTACTAAAAATACAAAAATTAGCCCGGTGTGGTGACACATGCCCGTAATCCCAGCTACTTGGGGGCTGAGGCACAAGAATTGCTTGAACCCGGGAGGTGGAGGTTGCAGTGAATCAAGATCGTATCACTGCACTCCAGCCTACTCTGTTCTGATTAAACATTTATTGTGGATTACTGATGCACTGAAAACCTTGCAGGGTATAAGCAGCTCATTTGGGGACCACCTATATATTTCTTTCAATCAATAAGAAAGTCTTGCCCTTCTTCCCCCTCCTATTCTAATTGCAGTAGCTAATGGAACATATTCTAATTCATCAGTCAAGTTCACTTTAGATCAACACAGCTGATCTAAATTCTAACGTGAATGTTCATTTAGTTCAAAAATCCTAAATCACTCACCCATCGTATGCTCATTTTGACTAAGCAAATTCTGAGTATTTATACAAACACATCCTCCAGTGCAAAAGAAAGTTTCAGATCTGCTGTCTAACCAGGAGCTAGTGTGTGGCGGATTAGACTTATGTTTAGAAGGCAGTCTGGGCTCTTTTGAGGAAAAATGTAAAATAGGCATTCCCACATATCCTTTCCTTTATCATTACCACTTACAGTTCTCAGAGTCCAACTCCTCTGTTAATAAGAGATCATTCCTTTTGGAGTTCCCTGAAAATGCTGAAAGATCAATTGTATTTTTTTAAAAATGTGACTGGGCATAGTGGCTCATGCCTGTAATCCCAGCACTTTGGGAGGCTAAGGTGGGTGGATCACTTGAGGTCAGGAGTTCCAGACCAGCCTAACTAACATGGTGAAACCCCATCTTTACTAAAAACACAAAATTAGCTGGGCATGGTGGCACATGCCTGTAATCCCAACTACTTGGCGAGGCTGAGGCAGGAGAATCCCTTGAACCTGGGAGGCAGAGGTTGCAGTGAACCAAGATCACACCACTGCATGCCAACTTGGGCAACAAGGGCAAAATTCTGTCTCCAAAAAAAAAAAAAGTAGTCAAGTAGGATTAACCATTAGTCATTGGTCTAGAAAGAAAACTGAAAACCAAGTAGTTATAAAATGATTGGTGGTGTTGCCTTTTTTTTTTTTGAGACAGAGTCTCACTCTGTCACCCAGGCTGGAGTGCAGTGGTGTGATCTTGGCTCACTGCAAACTCCACCTTCTGCGTTCAAGTGATTCTCCTGCCTCAGCCTCCAAAGTAGCTGGGACTACAGGCATGTGCCACCATGCCCAGCTAATATTTGTATTTTTAGTAGAGACGGGGTTTCACCATGTTGGCCAGGATGGTTTCCATCTCTTGACCTTGGCCCCTCAAAGTGCTGGGATTACAGGCATGAGCCACCGTGCCAGGCTTTTTTTTTTTTTCTTTAGACAGAGACTTGCTCTGTCGCCCAGGCTGAAATGCAGTGGTGTGATCTCCGCTCACTGCAACCTTTGCCTCCCAGGTTCAAGCAGTTCTCCTTCCTCAGCCTCCTGAGTAGCTGGGATTATGAGAGCACGCCACCACGCCCAGCTAATTTTTGTATTTTGTATTTTGTATGTTTCACCATGTTGGTCAGGCTGCTCTGGAACTCCTGACCTCATGATCCATCCATCTTGACCTCCCAAAGTGCTGGGATTATAGGTGTGAGCCACCCTGCCCGGATGGTGTTACCCTTTAAGAAGCATAAGATTTTGGCCTGTGTGGTGGCTCAGGCCTGTAATCCCAGCACTTTGGGAGGCCAAGGCAGGCAGATCACTTGAGCCCGGGAGTTTGAGATTAGCCTGGTCAACATGGTGAAACCCTGTCTCTACTAAAAATACAAAAATTAGCTGGGCATGGTGACGCATGCCTGTAATCCAGTTACTTCAGAGGTGGAATCATAAGAATTGATTGAACCCAGGAGGCAGAGGTTGTAATGAGCTCAGATCACGCCAGTACATTCCAGCCTGGGCGACCAAGCAAGACCCTTCTCAAAAAAGAAAAAAAGGAGCATCAAATTTAAGATTTGGGTTCCCAGTCTTTGCTCCCTCCCACTCATTTACTTCAGGGGCTGACCTAACTCTTGGAAAGTCTCAGAATCACATGGGGGCCTCTGAGGTCAGAGTCCTGAGTAGCTTTTTCTCAGTCTGGGACTTTTTCTGTTTGATTTTGAACTTGTCTGTGCTGTGATGGAGTGAGTGTGTGTCACGGCGAATGCTCCCATTGGTATGCCTGGCTAGAATTGTTTTCATGTGAGTCAGGGGGTGTTTTCGGGGCTTGGGGATCTGCTTAGTCAGTTTGGCTGCTGTGGATTTGGTCAGAGTGGACGGCGAAACCCCTGGTGTTTTGTTTCTGTTAGGAAGGGGCTTTTTTGGTTTGGTTGTTTTTGAGCTTATACATGATTTTTAAACTACTTTGATTGGTTCTTGGGCCAATATTATGTTTGTTTATGTCTTTCCATTGGGTAAAAGAATGAAGCTTGTTTTTTTTAAATTAGTTTGGGTGCCTGTGCCTGAGAAGGACAAGGAGTCCTCTCTGCCCCTCCCTTCTCACAGATGCAAGAGTGAAATAGAATGAAAGCAAGGGCACTGCGCTGCTTTCCCCCGCCCACCCCCGTGGAAGGGTTTGACAAACAATTAACAACCCTCCCAACTCAGCTGCTGTTTCCCAAAATAGCAGCTCCTCTGCTGCCACGGTAAACGGAGGCCTTCAGGGGAGGAAGACACAAAGGTGCCCTCTTTCTGAAACCTGAATGTCTGTGAGATCTTGAAGGCACAGGGGGAAGCCCAGGGGATTAAATTAGCAGGCAGCCCGGGCTCCACCTGTAAGGGAAATAGATAATGGGCTTTAAAGACAGGAAACAGCTTGTGCTCTAAAATAATAATTTTCAAAAGCAACACATGATGGAGCCTGAGAGAGTTTTCTTTCCCCCCACTTCGTAATTTTGAAACGAAGTTGTCCCTTAAGATGTGGCTCAGAGAATGAGTCAGGTCTTCGGTATTCCTGCAATTCTGCTCCGCCTCGCCCCCATATTTGGAAGGACTGTTACAGCCAGCCCTTCTATAAGCCTGATTCTCAGTTACAGAAATTGCCAGGTCTTGAAGAGATCTGATTAGGACCAAGGCTGCTGCACCCGCCTCTCCTTCATTCTCTGGTTCGTCCTTCCTCCTTGTTTCCTTCTCTCCTTTTTCTGCTCTCCTTGCCTGCCATTTTTACCTCTTCCTCTTCATTGTCTGCGAAAGACTCCCTCTCACACTGCCCCGTGTCAACTTGTGCTGCCAGCCCAGGCTCTGTGGGTCCTGAAACGTCTCCTGTCATGAGAGATGTGGATGGGAAGGCAAAGCACACGATGAGCGGAACGAGGGGAACGGATCGGCAGCTCGCCTCTGAGAAGGTCCAGAGCCTGAGGTGAGGGAGGACTGTGGAGAAAGGGAAGGACCAAACTGTGCCCTCAAAGGCTCAACAGATTATACATATCAAGTTGGAATCTAGATTCTGCTGTTTCTAAATTTCATTGCAAATATACCTATAGGGAATTAAAGCAACTATCAAAAAAAAGGAAAGAAAAGAAAAAAAGAAAGAAAGAGACCTGTTTTATGAATGAATCTACATCAGCCTCAGCTGCTTGAAACTACGATCTTGATTCCTTAGCATTGTGTGCATACCTCTACTCTAGCAATGACATTCTAGTTCCTACGTGAACCATACAACGGTGTCTTGATCGTACAGCTGTGTCCCTCTGGACTGGGACTTCCCTGGGGGCAGAGGGCAGGCCTTGCCCTGTGTGTATCTTCAGTGCCTAGCATAGTACTTGGTCCAGTGGAAGCACTGATGGAGAAAGGGCTCTTTAAAGTGTTGGGGTGAGCGGATGGATGAATGGATGGAGGGACAGCTAGTGGAGGAAGACATTTGGAATACTCATAATTCATCTCCTTTTCACCCAATAGCCAACAAAGGAAGTATAAAATCGGCAAGCTGTCTTCTGACAGGTAGGCAAAATAGAGAAATCCCGTTAACTTTGATGTTCCCTCCAGACTTGCTCCCCACATATCCTCTTCAGCACTTAGTGCAATAGACGGCAAGCACAGGGTTACACGCAGCGCATGTTTGTTGAACTAATGATTTAGAGGAGAAAACCAGCTATTGTCCCTGGAGAAGGAGGTTTCCAGGAAAGGGGATGGAGGAACTCTGTAGAGTGATGCACATATAAAACATTTCACGACATTGTCTTCCCCAGTCTCGACTCTGAAACATCTTAGAGAAGAAAAAAAACCTCATGAAGAGATAGCTATTTTTGGAGACCTTAGAAGGGCTCTTAAAATAAGGAGAGAGGAGTGAAAATATGTATGTGGTGTGATATTTCCAAAAGATCCTCTTTTAAAAGTGTCTGTGGCTGACTCAACTGTTTAATGTTTGGATCCAGAGATGCTTACATTCTTTTTACTTTGGCAAGATCTCTGCATGGTACAGGGATATTAATTAGGGAGGAAGGTCAGCACCAGAACAGTTGGCAAAATAGAAGCCCAGCGAGCATGGCTTCTGCTCTGACCCAGACTGGGGTGGGGGAAACGCTGTGTGAATCCATGAAGGAATGAGGTAATGCTAAGAAAATACAGGATTGTGCAGGTATATAACCAACATTTAGTATAATGACACAAGAACTCAATCTGGGATGTGTCACTCAGGTAGCTTTCAGGTTATTCATTTATCCAACCTGTCCGCTACACAAGTCAAGCCCAAGGGGAAAAAAAGGTATATAGAAGCTGAGATTTACATAAGCCAGGAGCTGTACCAAGTTCTGAATGCAGAAATTTGCCTGGGAGGTATTAGAAAGGACAGTTAATTGGTTGGCTTCTGAATGTGTTAATCCCGAGCAAAGCTGTGTTTGTACCTCATTAGCACATTAATTCTATGGACTATTCTCTGCAGTTCTGTATCACTTAATATCCTGAGCATTTCTGGAAGGTTTTGTTTTGTTTTTTACAAGATCAGGTTGTATTGCAAACTAAGAGTCTTGGCTCAAAAGCCCTTGTTTAGGAACATTTTAGATTAGGAGAAGATAAGGTTGTAAATTTGTGTCTGAATACTGAGCTTGGTTCCTTCGTTTCTGTTCAGAAAACCTGTGGCTGGTCTGGGAATTGTCATGGTTCCTCATCTCTCCTGGAAGCACACAATGAGTGGTGACCAGCGTTCCAACCCTGCCAGCTGTGCCGGAAATGGCATCCAGGGCCGCTGAAGGATGCCATGTCCTCACCTCCACACACCCATACCTTCTCTCTCCAAGGAGAAGGGGGTGCTCACAGTTCTCTTGTCTTTTTTCTTTTCTTTTTTTTTTTTTTGAGACAGTGTCTCACTTTGTTGCTCAGGTTGGCGTGCAGTGGTGCAATCATAGCTCACTGCAGCCTTGATCTCCCCAGCTTAAGCGATCCTCCTGCCTCAGCCTCCTGGGTAGCTGGGACACAGGAACGTGCTACCATACCTGGCTAATTAAAAAAAGAAGAGTAGGGGGAGGCCAGGCACAATGGTTCATGGCTGTAATCCCAGCACTTTGGGAGGCCAAGCCGGGCAGATTATGAGGTCAGGAGTTCAAGACCAGCCTGGCCAACATGGTGAAACCCTGTCTCTACTAAAAATACAAAAGTTTGCTGGGCATCGTGGTGGGCACCTGTAATCCCAGCTACTCAGGAGGCTGAGGCAGGAGAATCGCTCAAATCCGGGAGGCGGAGGTTGCAGTGAGCAGAGATGGCACCATTGCATTCCAGACTGGGCGACAAAGCGAGACTCTATCTCAAAAAAAAAAAGTGAAAATGATTCCTACCTTGAACCAGTTTTAATCTAATGAGCAAGAAAGACATGCAGACAGAAAATGGTAGAAAATGTTGCATGTGTAAAAAATAAGTGATATGGCTTGGATTTGTGTCCCTGACCAAATCTTACGTTGAATTGTGATCCCCAGTGTTGGAGGAGTGGCCTGGTGGGAGGCGACTGGATCATGGGGGAGGATTTTCCCCTTACTGTTCTCATGATAGTGAGTTCTCACACTCACAAGATCTGACTGTTTAATACGAGCGCAGTGGCGAATGCCTGTAATCCTAGCACTTCAGAAAGTTGAGGCAGGCAGATTGCTTGAAGTCAGGAGTTCAAGACCAGCCTGGCCACCATGGTGAAACCCCATCTCTACCAAAAATATAAAAATTAGCTGGCTGTGGCGGCACATGCCTGTAGTCCCAGCTACTCAGGAGGCTGAGGCATGAGAATCCCTCCAACCTGGGACACAGAGGTTGCAGTGAGCCGAAATGGCACCACTGCACTCCAGCCTGGCAACAGAGTGAGACTCCGTCTCAAAAAAAAAAAAAAAAGTCTGATGAGAATGTATGATTTGTAGGGGATGACTCCCCAGGCTCCTTAGATAGGAATTTGGGCAAAAAAAAAAAAAATCGTAGTTTAGTACTCGATAGGTTTGAGTGGATGGCACCTCATAGTTCTGGTCAGGCATTGATGGAGTGAGCCTTCTATGTGCAGACAGGACAGTGCCCTGGGAAGAGCACGCGCTCTCGGGTCCGAATCATGCCTCTGCCACTTATTAACTATGTGGCCTTGTCAAGAAATGCAATTTATCTGAACTTTAACAAAATAATAATAATAATACCTGCTGGCAAAGTCGTTATGAGCAATAGAAATAATACATGTGAAGTACCTATCCAGTGCACAGTAACCATTCAACACACGGCCAGAGATTAGTGTTGTAATCAAACTGGGTTTACGACCAAGGCACACTGAGTGGCCTGATGGGTTTATCCTGCTGCACGGCAAGCCGCTCATGCGTGGGCTGTGCTCAGTGTGGCTGTGATTATATGGGGCATGGGAAGTAGTCCCTGGAGAATACGTAGAGGAAGACATCCCAGATGCCATTTCCTGTGCAATATGCTTACACACACACACCTCTCCTTTAGTCCCCACGTTGACACTGGAAGGCAGGTATTGACTAGACCCAGTTTTTATAAAACTGAGGCTCAGAGAAGTTAAACAACTTAAGATCACCCTGATACTAAGGGAAGGACACAGAATTCACATTATGTCCTTAAAGGGTTTATAGTCCAGCCAGGGAGATAAGATGTGCAGAAACAGATAAATACCAACACAGAATAGCTAAGTGTCAGTTGAGTGGCAGAGCTGAAAAGCACTTAGGAGTTTAGTAAGGGAATTATTTTCCTGAGGATAGGCTATCAGGAAGACAAAAGGAAGCTAGAGGATTAGAAGTTCCTCTCTCTCACTGAACATCTCTAAGCTCCTTGCTGTCGCCATCGCAACTGCCTATGGGTCCCCTTAGCCCAGCCCAGCAGCTTCAGGGAAGGAGGCAGTACTGAGCCCCTCATCCTCCCCATCTCCTTTGTTTAATGGCTTATTTATATGCAGGACCTTGAAAGTTTTATTCAACCTGTGTCTTCAACATTACTATGAAAACTCATTGCAGAGTTGTCTTTCTTTTTCTTCTTTTTTTTGAGATGGAGTCTCACTCTGTCACCCAGGCTGGAGTGCAGTGGCGGAATCTCAGCTCACTGCAACCTCCGCCTTCCGGGTTCAAGCAATTCTGCCTCAGCCTCCCGAATAGCTGGGATTACAGGTGTGTGCTACCATGCCCGGCTAATTTTTGTATTTTTGGTAAAGACAGGGTTTCACCATATTGGCCAGGTTGGTCTTGAACTTCTATTTTTTTTTTTTTTTTTTTGTGGTGGAGTCCTGCTCTGTCGCCCAGGCTGGAGTATAGTGGTGCAATCTCAGCTTGCTACAACCTCTGCCTCCCAGGTGCAAGCGATTCTCCTGCCTCAACCTCCTGAGTAGCTGGGATTATAGGCACCCGCCACCATGCCCAGCTAATTTTTTTGTATTTTTAGTAGAGATGCAGTTTCACCATGTTGGCCAGGCTGGTCTCAAACTCCTGACCTCAGGTGATCCACCTGCCTTGGCCTCCCAAAGAGCTGAGATTACAGGTGTGAGCCACCACACCCCTGGCCAGAGTTGTATTTCTTCTGTTAGCAGAAAACCCAGGGACTGTTTTATAGAAATACATTCTAGATTACATTCTCTAAAATTATGTTCTGTGATGTGAGCTTGATTTGTCTATAAGCATATGTCTGGGCCATTTTTGTACTTGCTAATTTTCAGAACATCACTGGGCTCTGTTGCCTACAGAGTCTGGCTTGTAGGAGATATTACAGCAGTTCATTTCCTCAATATGCATACGTACTGAGTGCCTACTACGTGCCAGGCTCTAGAGTCTCAGGCCTCATGGCGCGTACATTTCATGAAGGCTGATTAACTAATGACGGCCATATGAATTTGACTTAATTATTAACATTTGTGGCAGATTCTTAATAAGAAATTGGGGTAAACAAACTCTGTGGCTTGAATGAAAATATGGTGTATGCAGTGCCACAAAGAGAAACTAATAATTCCTTGTGGCAGAGGGCAATCTTGGAAAATTTCATCATTAGGCCTAGAAACACGTCATCTTCTAAACTAATTTCAAGTCTGTGAAGCTACAGTAGTTTACAGATCTTTGAAATTTGATCTCAATTTCAGTTGCAAAGACCTAAATTGGACGAGAACAGCTTGTCTTTCTTCTTCAGGAATCCTCAGGGACCAGTGACCATTCAGTCTTTTAACAGTAAGGTGGAGGGCAGCCCATGTGCTCAGCCTTGGTGGGTTACATCTGGTTTGGCAACTTCCTGTTGTGTGTAACGCATAGACTGCATTCGTAGCTGTTTTGTAATAAGCAGTGTGTGTGTGTTGGGTATTTTAAAGTGTGTGAGAAGATTGTGTTTCAATGGATGGATGCCAAATGTTTGACTTTTTCCTATTCCTGCCCTTCAGATTCCCCCAGAATTGTCACCTTCTAGAGCATGGGTCTTCCCAGTGCGTTCCGGGAATTCTCTGTTCATGCCACCGTCGTGTTGCTCAGAAAACAACAGAGCTTTCAGTCAGTTCAGGTAACCTTAGAATCTGCGCTGATGCCTCGGAAAGGAAGAAAGGCAGCACGGCTCCAGCTTGGGCGGCAGTCTTTTCTCCCTCGGTCTCACCTCCTTTCCCATTTTGGTGGCTTCCCATTTCATCCCGTAGCCTCCGCTCAGAGGCTGTTTTCTCCCAGGTCGTTCCCACTCTCTGGCCCGTTTGTGTCCTCAGAGGTCTGGCCGCTGCCACTGCACCTGCCCCAGACCCGGTGTCACCTCGCCAGGGCTTCAGCCAGCCTGGCCTTCCAGCTGCCACCCAGCAGCTCAGCTCAGCGACTCAGAACCTTCTGGCCCAGACCTTCACACCCAACTCCTGTCCAGGGGCAAATGCAGAAGCCTCTGCTGGTGCAGCCAACACAGAGTAGGGGGAAGGAGGAAGGGGGACCCTTACCAGCTCAGGGCATTGGTAAGAGTGGGTGGAATTCGCATGTTAAGAACGTTCATTAACCAAATACCCAAATGGAGACAGAAAATTCGGACTAGTTACATTTCTGGAAGATTTTAGATATTTGGGCCCCCAAGATGGCTGAGAACTCATTTCTCAGCACCTCTTCTCATAGCTTTCAAGGAAAACAGTGCCTCCTGTAAGAACCTCTGAATTCTGAATTAGGTATGTGTTAGGTGGGGTGGGAGTATTGATGGAATGTTTCAGATCACTAATCTCACAGACATCGCAATGACAAGGTAAAGTTTATTAGATAAATAACTTTTTTTTTTTGAGATGGAGTCTTGCTCTGTCACCCAGGCTGGAGTGCAGTGGCGTGATCTCAGCTCACTGCAACCTCCACCTCCCGGGTTCAAGTGATTCTCCTGCCTCAGCCTCCTGAGTAGCTGGGATTACAGGCACATGCCACCATGCCCAGCCAATTTGTTTTTAGAATTTATTTTTAGTAGAGACGGGGTTTCACCGTGTTAGCCAGTATGGTCTCGATCTCCTGATCTTGTGGTCTGCCCGCCTCAGCCTCCCAAAGTGCTGGGATTACAGGCATGAGCCACCTCACCCGGCCTAGATAAAGAATGTGAATGCAGCTGAAACCTTTGAAGAATTCAGACCAGTCCTTGGAGCATTCATCCTGAGCACCTGGAATGTTACATAATCCTGAGTGGGATATTTCCCCTCTGTGACTTCAGCTGTAAGATGACACTGTTCTTTTGCACAAGTACATGAAGACTAGCTAATTAAAATACTGTACGAGTTCATTCAAGAGGTATTTACTGAGTTGCTACTATGTACAAGGCATCATGCAAACAGACTGTGCGACATTACATAAAATTTTAAAAATAGATTTCCATAAATAAACACTATGATAGGATTATGTAACATCTTTCAGGGAATTTTAACCATTTGGATATACTACACAGCGGTTCTGGTTCTACCAGTCTCAATGAATTGTCCTGGTTTTTTTCACCATCACTCTTCCCTTTCAATTCAATTCATTCATTCTGGTGTGCAGCCCTTTTCTATGTTTTCTATTTGTATGACCAGAGAGCCGCCATGTCAGCTTGTGCTCTACACAAGGATAGATAACCCACTGAGAAATAAACACGGCCAAAATCCACTCTGTGTTCTGCTGGCCAAGCCGGGTGACCTGGCCTGGGCTGGCGACCTCCCAGAGGAAGGTTCATTTTTCCAGTTTGCACATGTGCTATATGTGGGTTAGCTGAGGCCTGCTCACATCTTTGGTTGGTTCACAAACCAGAAACAGAACAAATGGCCAGAGATTAGTGTTATAATCACACTAGATTTACAACCAAGGCACGCTGAGTGGCACGATGGGTTTATCCTGCTGCACGGCAAGCTGCTCATGCGTGGGCTGTGCTCAGTGTTGTTTTTACTCAGCCATGCCGGCCGTGGGGAAGCAGGAGGGGAGCTGGCTGGAGAAGGCGGCCTCAGTGAGAGCCTTGGTGCATTCCCCTGGAGCCACAGTTTGGGGCTTCTCCCTTAGCAGGGGTCCTCACAGTCTGTTTTCAGAAATCTTATATCTAGGGAACCCCAAATCTTACATGCAGACCCCAGAGTTTTGAACTCATAGTTAACTACTAAAAGGCATCAGCCTCTCCCCTCTGGTTGAACTTGACCTTCTTACTAAGAACCAGCCAGGCAGACATCAGAAGCCTCAGGCTCCAGAGGAGAAGCTGGTGGGCGAATAGATCAGGAGCAATGGCTTTCACCATCAGGGATGAAAGCTGAAGGCCAAGAACGCTTGCTTGTCCTGTGGTGCAGGGGTTGGGATGGAGGTGTGAGTCTTATAAATGGAAGAGAACTAAGTGTTGCGATTTAAAGAAAGAACATCTGACCCCGCCCCCGCGTGCCCCCAAACCCTCCAAAATTCCACAGATTCCCTTGTCTTAACTCCTGTCACAGAAGTAAGCTAAGGTAGTCAGTCTCACTGTAATTGCGGTAAATTCAATGATCCTGGTTTTCTAACTGCTAGATAATCCACTGGAGCCATAGGAGCTTTGGTGGATTGAGGAAGCCCACAAAGGCTGGGTAGGGGTGTGTTAGGGGTTGAATTGTTTACCCCAGAAAAAATTCATGTTGCAGTCATAACCCCCAGTACCGCAGAATGTGGCCTTCTTTGGAAACAGGGTTGTTGCTGATGTAATTTGGGGAGGTGAGGTCTCCCTGCAGTAGGGTGGACTCCTAATCCAGTATGACTGATAGTCTCATGAAGAAAAAATTTGGACACAAAGCCATGCATGCAGGGAGAACACCAAATGAAGACTAGAGTGATGCAGCCAGAAGGCGAGGAACAACCAGAAGCTAGGAGGGAAGACTGCAACAGATCCCTCCCCAGTCCCTTTAGAGGGAGCATGGCTCTGCCACACTTCATTTTGCACATCTGGCCTCCAGAACTGTGAGACAATAAATTTCGATTGTTCCAAGCCACCCAGTTTTTGTGGTCCTTTTTTTTTTTTTTTTTTTTTTTTTTTGAGACAGAGTCTCATTCTGTCACCCAGGCTGGAGTGCAATGGAGCGATTTTGGCTCACTGCAACCTCCGCCTCCTGGGTTCAAGTGATTCTTCTGCAGTAGCCTCCAGAGTAGCTGGGATTACAGGTGTATGCCACCACATCCGGCTAATTTTTGTATTTTTAGTACAGATGGTGTTGTATTAGAGTGAGTAAAGAAAATTAACATTAAGATAAAAGTAGGCCAGATTGTAGGGTTTTTATTGTTGGTGGTCATGGAGGACTTATGTTTTTTTGGGGGTGGCCTGGGGAGTTTGTTACTATATTTTATGTAGTTTGGGTTATTTTGGGGTTATGTGTCCCGGTGTCTGGCCACCCCACCCCAAATGGTGGCTATTTTAGTTTATAGAGGGTATGAAGTTTCCTGGGGTTAATTTAACTTTGTACTGATTAGAAAACTTTGTTCTGAAATTTGTTGTCATGTACTGGAGGGGGTGCAGAGCCGGGAGTTTGATGATCCTATTTGTGCTGGTTTTTTTGGGGCCTTTTGGTGATTACCTGGGTTTTTTTGTTTTTATCATGTAGTCAATTTTGGTAAGTTTTGAATTTAAAGTTTGTTTGTTTTAGTATTGGTTTTAGTAATGTTTTTGTAGCTAAGTTTTGTAAAGAGGAGACGGCTAGGTTGATGGGCCTGTTTTTGGTTTGGGCCAGGGGAGCAGGTGGAAGTGGCCAGGGGAATGTGTATGGTTTTCCGGTGCTGTGTCACATAGGGCGGTAGTAAGTTTTGTAAAGATTTAATGCCGCTTGGGCGTGGTCCTTTTTTAGATATATTTTGGCATTTAGAGGCCTAGGGAACGTTGGGAAATGGCAGAATAGGTGAACCAAGAGGTTTACTGGGTGTGAATTTTGAATTCACTATGTTCTTAAGAGAGTGTAAAGCTTTTGTTAATCAGTCTTTATTACACCATGGCAGCCGACTTTTGAACGGTCAGGATGGTGTTAATATGCTGACCTGTGGTGAGCACTAGGGCAATGCCCATAATAGCACTGAATCTTTTTTTTTGACAAAAAAGACAATTACTTTTTTTTTTTTTACCTTAAATGGGCGAAGAGGGCTGGTAGTTTTTTATTTAAGGTTTGATTCCTTATGACAGAGAAAAAACTACACCTAAGTTGTTGGGGGCAGAATTTTCTCTTGGACATGAAAAAGAGAAAGAATGAGGCCTTAATGATAGAATAAGAAGAAGAAAAGGAAAGAGAACAGAGTTATTTTTAGGGGTGTAAACGTAATTAGAGGAGTTTTTTGAAGTTAACGGTTATTTAGCCAATGGAGAATATTATTTACTTTAAGAGTAATAGGTCTAAACCACTGTATATTAGCTAGTAACTGCTTTAGGAAACTAGAGACTTACAATAAAGACAGAACTACATGAGAGATAGATGGACACAGGGTGGGTGTCCCCCGAGGGAGACTAGTTTGATGCTTGGCCACGTTCCCGGAGGGATGTTTTAGAGTGTTTTGGCTAAGGTGTACTCATATAAACCCCGGGCCTGGTTACTGAAAGGGTGAATCACCGTTATGTCTTATGATGTCCCCATGGAACCATGGGTGAAGGCCCTCACAAGCCCCGTAGCCTGCTGGCCGTGGGACTATACATACACACTTTAACTTTCACACTTACACAAAGGTTATGGAACACAACTGAAAACTGAATTACCCGAGCCTCCAGTGACTTTTTATGGTAGGCTTGTCTATTTAGAGATTAACGACCACGTTTGGTCTCCTGACCTAGGCTTTTGATGGACCAGTCCCCCGATTTCCAGATCTGACTGACTTCCGGAGGTTCCTGAGATCCTGATGAATTTTTGGTGAATGTTGGCTGAGTAGTCGCCCTTCCGCCATGGGCCAAAACTTTGGGGCCCTGGAACGTTTTAGGGGGTGCCTCCCCTAGAGATTCCCGAGGCTGAAGCAGCCGCCCAGGTGAGACTCTGAGAGAGCTTTTGTCTGGTGATGGATGAAAAATCTCGCTCGGGCCTCCAAATGTTGTATTAGAGCGAGCAAAGAAAATTAACATCAAGATAAAAGTATGCCAAACTGCAGGGTTTTTATTGCCGGTGGCCACGGAGGACTTATGTCTCTCCAACCCGTGGCCCCACACTTAGTGGGAGCAAGGTATTTAAGCTGCAAAAGTACATCCTTGTTCCGGGAGTGTGGGGGCTATGCAAGCAAGCAGATTGTACAGAAGCCAAGGTCAGCGGTTTGTTGCAAGGGGCAATAGTGGAAAATTTTTTAACTTTACAAAATAACATTTTTGAGAATTACAATAACAGTTCTGAGAACTACATGATTTAGTGTTTTTATTCTAAGATGATGGTGCCTAAATCACTATAAGATGGCGGTACTTAGGCCCTGTCTTAACTCCTATCTCAGTGGGACTTCACCATATTGGCCAGGCTGGTCTTGAACTCCTGACTTTGTGATCCGCCCACCTCGGCCTCCCAAAGTCCTGGGATTACAGGAATGAACCACCATGCCTGGCCTTTGTGTTACTTTTAAATGACTGTCCTTGGAAACCAGTACAAAGTGGGATAGGGAGATGATAGAGAGCATGGCATTGTGGCATGTTGCATCTTTCCCAAAACAGCCACAACGATATCTCCCATCTACATGCTCTTCTTACAGTGTAACTCTGACAATCTTCCTGTTGAGTGTTGGAGTCTATATATCCTCTTTTTGAACCTGAGCAGGATTTTATGACTTCCTTGACCAATGAGAATATCATAAAAATGATACCTTGTGACTTCCTAAGTTACATTATAAAAATGCTATGCACTTTGGCTGTGATCTCTTGGGATACTCACTCTCAGGGAAGCTAGCTGCCATGTAAGCAGTGACTGCCCTGAGGCCACCATGTTGTGAGGAAGCCCAGCTAACCCATACAGAGAGATCACATGGAAAGTTTCTGAGACTACATGGAGGGGATGTAGGAGATGCCTGGCCACCACCCCTGGCTGCCCCATTTCTGTTGCAGCCACTACTTGCCTCCAACTCCATGAGAAGCCAGAACTGCCTACCCAAGCCCTACCCGAATTCCTGACCCATAGAAACTATGAAAGAAAACAAAATGGATATTGTTTTAAATCAATAGGTTTGGGGTTTTGTTACACAGTCTGTGGGGTTTGGGGCAACAAAACCCATAACACTCTTGTATGTTGTGGGTGTGGTCAGGAGCTTCAAGCACTGGACTCGAGTCTATGGGAGACAGAGGAGAACACGGCTCTTAGGGGAAGGAGAACTGGAAAAGAAGGATCTGCTATCATCGATCTGGTGTTGGAAAGTAGATGGCTCCATTTTGCTCTGAAAGGAAAGAGGTTTTTAGTCAGATTACAAGAATGTTTCCTCACAGCTTAAAAATAAAGTATGCAGTGTTCAGCAAAATCTGAGAAACAGGCATTGACAGTTTTAGCCTGCTTTGTCAACATTCTCTTAGTACTTGACAAACTTTAGCTCAAATTTGTAAACTCCATAAGATAAAAAGCAGGAATTCACAAACTCACAGTCTGTATAATTCTTGAAAGAGGGATGGCATTGTAAAAAAAAAAAAAAATTGTCTGTTTCACTAGCTATCATTTATTGAATTAGGATTCGCGCTGTACTTTATTTATAAAGAAAACATTAACGACCTATTAACCCTCTGAGTTGCTTTTCCAATAAAGTGGTTGGTTTTACTTTGATCTAATGACATGCTTTTGTACAGTTATCAACTGAATTGGGGTTGAGGTCTATGTTTTATGAAACATGTTTTAGGAAAACCAAGCTTCTGGTCCGCTTTGAGTCTAAAGCATGATTCAGGTCTCCTCAGTACTATCCTCTGATCAATCTGAGCAACTAGTGAAGCCAGAGGCAGGGCTCTATTGTAAGCTCTATGACAACAGGCATCATGTCTGTCTTCTTCATTGTTATATCCCAGCAACCAGTACAGTGCCTGGAGCACAGCAGGTTCTTCATGTACACTTAGTGAATGAATTTTATATATCTCCTACTTCTCCTCCCCTTTTCCTTACTCTAAGTCCCATTCTCTGAAGGTATCTACTCACACATTTCATGTTTTGAAAAATGAACTTAGAAGCAAAAGCACTTTCATTTGCTTGGGATGAAAGAATGGTGGTCAAAATGGAAAAACTGACGGAAGTCTTGAAACAAAGGACATTGTCTCAGAAGTCAACAGTAATTAATAATAAAAAGATGCTTTGGAAAAAGACAAATCAAGATCCCCATATCTTCTCTGACCCAACTTCTAGGGGGACAGTTTCCCTGGACAGATGTTGTACTATTTTGTTGATGTCAGGCATCACCTATGAAAGGAGACTGCTCCCCGACAAGCATCATCCATGCTATGTGTCCCCTACATGGTCAGAGGGTTGTCCCAGGTCCTTCTGTGATCCCACTGTGAGAGCCAAGCCATTTTTGAATGGAGCTCGAAGCAGCAGGTGCAGAAAATAAAACTCTGGAGAGACACAGCAGAGTCTGAAGCCCCCTGGACCCCTTCCATGTGCCTCTCACCTCGGGGCCTTCTCCTCCAGACTAGAACACCAACTCCAGCCAGCACAATGACGAGGACAATGGACCCAGAGACAGCTTTTATCATGAGAGGGATAGTTTCTGATTCTGAAAGCAAGCAAATGAGGAGAAATACACAAGTCCCCTTTCCCTTCTGTACTAACTTTCCGGGACTTTTGTCCCTGTGATCTTTAGGAAACCCAACACCATTTTCCTTATCGTCGCTTCTCACTCATCAATCTGACTACTAATGGAATATGTGCTTGTGTTTTCTTGTGTTTAACTTTTTTTTTTTTTGAGACAGGGTCTCACTCTGTCATCCAGGCAGAAGTGCAGTGGCGCCATTACAGCTCACTGTAGCCTCGAACTCCTGGGCTCAAGCAATCCACCACCTTAGCCTCCTGAGTAGCTGGGACTATAGGCACATCCAATCATGCCCAGCTAATTTTTGTATTTTTTGTAAAGAGATCTCAGTATGTTTCCCAGGCTCGTCTTGAAATCCTGGGCTCAAGGAGTCTACCCACCTCAGCCTCCCTAGTGCTGACATTACAGGCATGAGCCACTGCACTTGGCTTATGTTTAATTTTTTTTTTTTTTTAGATGGGAGTCTCACTCCCGTCATGCAGGCTGGTATGCAGTGGCACAATCTCTCCTCACTGCAACTTCCACCTCCCAGGTTCAAGTGATTCTCCTTCTTCCCAAGTAGCTGGAGCTAAGCTACCACGTCTGGCTAATTTTTTTTTGTATTTTTAGTAGAGACGGGGTTTCACCATATTGGACAGGCTGGTCTCAAACTCCTAACCTCAGATGATCTGCCCACCTCAGCCTCCCAAAGTGCTAGCATTACAGGTGTGAGCCACCACGGCCCAGCCTTTTTTTGCGGGGGATGGAGTCTCACTCTGTTGCCCAGGCTGTAGTACAGTGACATGATCCTGGCTCACTGCAATCTCTGCCTCCCAGGTTCAAGCAGTTCTTGTGCCTCAGCCTCCTGAGTAGCTGGGATTACAGGCATGCACCACCATGCCCAGCTAATTTTTTTGTATTTTAGTAGAGTCGGGGTTTCACCATGTTGGCCAGGATGGTCTCAAATTGCTGACCTCAAGTGATCCACCTGCCTCGGCCTCCCAAAGTTCTGGGATTATGGGCATGAGCCACCGTGCCTGGCCATGTTTAATTTTTAAATCTTTCATTTATAGTGTAGTAAATAGCAATAGATATAACCCACATCGACAAAAGCTCTTTGGGGGTCCTCAATAATTTTTTAATAGTATTAAGGAGTCCTGGTTCCAAAAAGGGTGAGAATGGCTTATTTAAAAGCCCCATTCTAAGGCACACTGGGTGAGGTAGTGATCTATCCTCCCCTCCCTGGCAGGGAGCATGGCTTCCTGTTCACCCCTCTCTCCAGGCTCTCTCCCCAGACACCCACGATCCCCGTCCTTACCCTGAGGGACCTGAAGAACCATGTGGACACCACAGTGCTCCACATGACAGGAGTAAAGGTCGCTGCTCTGAGGATCAAGCTCAACTGACGCCCACCTTTGATAGGTTCCATCCCCACTGGGAAGAATGTCTCCATAATCCATTTCTTGGACAATTTCTTCCCCGTTTTTCATCCATGTCATGTAAATTTCTGGGGGGTAAAAGCCATGAGCTTTGCAGAAGAGAGTTGTAACCCCTGGAAAAGTTTCTTTGCGATTTACTCTGATCAGTGGGGGCTCTAGGAAGAAGAAGCTAAAGTTAAAGACTTTATGTACTGGGCATGTAATATTAGAACCTGGCAACTGGCTTTCACAATTTTTCTTTATTGCAGAAAACTTCTAAAGCTAAGAATGGCCCAGAACTCAGGTTCATCAACAACAGACTTATTTATGCACACTTCCCACAATGGCAATGCTCTAGGTAGTGAAGAATGCAGAGTTCGGCCATGCTCCATCCTCTAAGGGAAGAAAGCCATCCAGCTTTGAATGTTTAAAAAGTGTGCTGGGTTGTTTACTATTAATCTTTGAAATACCTTTATGTGTCAAGGAAAACTGACCCACAAAACGTATAAGTGACTGTTCCCTATAAGTAAGTCAGCAAGGGATTGGAGATTAGAACTCTTTGTTTTCAGTGCACGTAAATAACACAGCCATCCCTTCTCAGTTTTGACTGTGAATTGCCTTGTGTACTCAGGCTGGCATTTTGATGACTACCATCAGGCACAAACATATGCAATAGATCATGACATGATTGTGCTTTCAAAGAAATTGATATCATAAAAGGGCTCCAACAGTGACACCAAAGAGGTATCCATGTATGACTCTGCTTCCTTGTGACGCCTCTGTTAATTTTCCATTCAGTCCTGTCCTTAATGTTTCTTGCTGAAACTGGGTCATGCGGCCATACCGAGACCAAACGCACTGTCTGGAGGGACTGCTTCCCGCTCATCTCTGACTTGCGTCCTGACCCCCACCTTATCACTGGCCAGCCCAATACGGAGAAGAGCCTTCACTCCAACAATGCTTTCCTTGTCTCTTTACCGAGACATGACATTCGGAAGTAGAAAAAGGCTTTCCAACATTAAAAGTAAAATAAATGCTACTAGGAGAGATTGTGCTTTTTGACAGGACCTGTAAGAAATTAATTTAAGATTCTTTTTTTTTTTTTTTTTGAGACAGAGTTTTGCTCTTGTTGCCCAGGCTGGAGTGCAATGGCACGATCTTGACTCACTGCAACCTCCGCCTCCTGGGTTCAAGTGATTCTCCTGCCTCAGCCTCCCAAGTAGCTGAGATTACAGGCATGCGCCACTGCGCCTGGCTAATTTTGTATTTTTAGTAGAGACAGGGTTTCACCATGTTGGTCAGGCTGGTCTCAAACTTTCAACCTCAGGTGATTCACCCGGCTCAGCCTCTCATAGTGCTGGGATTACAGGCTGAGCCACCATGCCTGACCCTGAGATCCTTTCATAGGAGAGTGTGTGTGTGTGTGTGTGTGTGTGTGTTTTAGGAGTGTGTTTTGACCAAAAGGTTGAGAATCCATTAGGACACTGAAGGTAGATAGAGGCCTGTAGAGAGGAATAGATAGACTCAAGTCAGACTTCCTATACTCTTTCCACACACATTGTATCTAGGAGTTTCCTGTAGCATGATACAGACATGATTCATTTTGAATAATAAGATCATACCTGAAAAGTTCTGTATGAACTAAAAGTTGATCAACTGAATCATATCTTTAAGGTACAGAGGAGCTCTTTGCTGAAAGGAATCTTATCATTAATACTTTTTTTTTTAAATAGGGTCTCACGGGGCGCAGTGGCTCACGCCTGTATTCCTAGCACTTTGGGAGGCCAAAGCAGACGAATCACGAGGTCAGGAGTTCAAGACCAGCCCAACCAACATGGTGAGACCCTGTCTCTACTAAAAATTAAAAAAAAAAAAAATTAGCCGGGCTTGGTAGTGCATGCCACTCAGGAGGCTGAGGCAGGATAACTGCTTGAACACGGGAGGCAGAGGTTGCAGCGAGCCAAGATCATGCCACTGCACTCCAGCTTGGCGACAGAGTGAGACTCTGTCTCAATAAATAAATAAATAAATAAATAGGCTCTCGCTCTGTCACCCAGGCTGATCATGATCATGGCTCACTGCAGCCTTGACCTTCCAGGCTCAAGAGATCCTCTCCCCTCAGCCTCCTGACTACAGGCATGTACCACCATGCTCAGCTAATTTTTTTTTAAATATAGACAGCGTCTCAGTCTCACAATGTTACCCAGGCCAGTCTTAAACTCCTGGCCTCAGGTAATCCTCCTGCCTCAGCCTCCCAAAGTGCTAAGATTACAGGCGTGAGCCACAGTGCCCAGCCTCATTAATCCTTTAGTAAAGCAGAGACCCCCCACTCTGTTTATCCTGGTAAATCCAGATTTTCACTCCTGCTGGTGGTATGTGAGCCCTTCATTAACTAAACAATTTGTAAGAATTGTTCCACCTCCTAAAGAATTTCCAAGCTTATCATTGAAGGAATGGAAGAATTTGCCTCAATGGATCCCCAAAAACAAGGTGCCCCACCTCTCTGTGTGCACATGTGGGCGTATACACACAGGCACACAAACACATGCACACACACACCAGGCCACTCAGAACAAGAACCCTCCTATGAACTCAGCCTTCCTGAAAAAACCATTTTTTAAAAGCACAGTGCTTTTCCTATTATGTCCAACCACCTCTGTTAAACATTTTCTTATTCTTTTTCTACTTTTTCTTCTTACTAAATTTTTTTTTCTGAGATTGAGTCTCACTCTGTCGCTAGGCTGGAATGCAGTGGCGTGATCTCCACTCTGTCAAGACAAGGGGGACTGCTAAATCTTGTCAAGATGTCGCTCAAAAGTAAGGAGGGAAAGTTTTCGGGGGACTCTAGCCATGAGATCACAGTAGGCCAAATAAATAGATGGCTTTAGGATAGGGTGGATGTAACCTAGATTGGAGGAGTTATGTACAGAAACAGTTGTTCAGGCAGTGCGGGAGTGAGGCCTTCTCTCTCTCTTTACCTGTTCTTTGTAGGGTGTCTTTCCCATACTCCAGGAATCTCTTTAGCCAGGCAATACATTCTTCTTCCAGCCAATTCTTTTGATATTGCAACTCATGCTGATTGGCCTCCCATGCCCGCTTGATGGTGTGAGCCACATTATCTACAGCCAGCCAGGACAGGGTGTCTTTATCGAAGATCATGAAATCCTGTCCGTCATATGCATACTGGAGAAATCCTGTGGTGCTGCCATCCTCCATCAGCTCACAGCCAATCATTCTCTGGTAAGTGTGAGACCCTGAAACACACATGCAAACCTAAAGGGGTTCACACAGGGACAGAGGTGGGCTCTCAGGTGCTGGGACGGAGCATGGCTGGAAGCATCCTCTGGTCTACAGACCTATAGTGGCATCAGAGTCCCCAGGAGGTCCCTCTTATGGAAGCCCACCTGACAGCAGGTATCTGTGAAGTACCTACTGCCTGTCAAAGGAGCATGGTAATTCCTGCCTCGGGGAGTTGTCCTGTAATGGGAATGATTGATAAACTTTGTGGCTATTCTGAGTGCAGTGGAGGAGGGAGAGAGATGCAGGAGCCAGAAATACCCCTGGGTAAGTTAATGTCGTTATGCACAAGCAAGCGAGTCACTAGGCCTGGCTACCAGGAAGTGAGACACGGAATGGGCAAATTTAGAATGGGAAAGGAGATGCATGTCAGAAGCCTGAGTGGAAATGGGATGCGGATACGGATACAGGGATGGGGAAGAGTGGGTGTGGCAAATGACAGAGCGCTCCTGGGGGAGACAGGGACAGTCCAGAAGATGCACAGGCAGATGGGAGGTCCAGAACTCCACCAACCCGATTCCCAGGCTTTGCCAAAAGCCACAGCAGGTGCAAGTCAGCATCGTGCATTGGAGGTCAGCCCGGGGGCCTCTGCGGGGCGGGGCAGAAGCGTCCATCTCTGCCGCATGCACACCTGAGTGATTGTAGTGCCTCTGCAGGCGATTCAGTTCCACCTTGAATGCCTGCTGCCAGCCCCTCAGCAGCTGAGTGTACCTCTCCCAGTGATCAGGCGCGAGGTTCTCTGCCATCCATGGGGCCCGCGGCTCCTTCTGCCGAGTGATGCTGTCGTATGTGGTGATAGGGTGTGAGTCCACATACCCAACCGAAATAAATTCAGGGACCCCATGGCCGGGATCTGAAACGCTCAGGCGAAAATATCTCAGAGAGTGCGTCCCTGGGAAGGAGGCAAAGAAGGAAGACATGTAGGGTCTCAGACGACGCAGATCCTTCAGCTGCATCCACTGAGCCCCACACGAGTGCTCCCTGCTCAGCTGCACCCGGGCCTCCAGGTCCCAGCTGCTGTTTTCTCTTACAGAACCACAGAACCGAAGAACCAAGGGCCTGGACAGGACTGTAGAGCTCCAGCCCAGCGACTTGGAGCCTTCTTGTTCAGGTTTGCAAATGCAGGGTGGAATTTTACAGGTAATCTCAACTCGTAGACAAACATAGAGTGCTGCTGTGGTTGGAGGGGGAAGAGGGAAGATCACTCATTGGGGACACTGGGGGAGCTGTCCCTGCGGGAGCCCTCGACAACTCTGAAGGCTTGAAAACCCTGATAACGCAGCCCTCTTCTTTTACCAAAGAAGCCTCTGGTGAAGAAATGAGGACCCCTCACTCTACCTCTCTGTGTGCACATGTGGGTGTATACACACAGGCACACAAACACATGCACACACACACTAGGTCACTCAGAACAAGAACCCTCCTATGAACTCAGGCTTCCGGAAAAAACAGTTTTTTAAAAGCACAGTGCTGTTCCTATTATGTCCAACCACCTTTGTTAAACATTTTCTTATTCTTTTTCTACTTTTTCTTCTTACTAAATTTTTTCTTCTGAGATGGAGTCTCCCTCTGTCGCTAGGCTGGAGTGCAGTGGGCTGATCTCAGCTCACTGCAACCTCCGCCTCCTGGGTTCAAGGGATTCTCCTGCCTCAGCCTCCTGAGTAGCTAGGACTACAGGCATGTGCCACCATGCCCAGCTAATTTTTGTATTTTTAGTAGAGCCAGGGTTTCACCATGTTGGCCAGGATGGTCTTGATCTCTTGACCTCATGATCTGCCCACCTCGCCCTCCCAAAGTGCTGGGATTATAGGCGTAAGTCACTGCGCCCAGCACTAAATATTGTTATAAGGATTGTAATAAGGGTTAAAAGTAAACCAAAATGAAACAAAACTGGCCCTCTCTGCTGCTCCCACACCAAACTTCTCTCACTTGTCCATGAAGCTTAGGGCCTGATGGAAACAGACAAAGTGGTTTCAAAAGGTAGCATGATGGGTGGTGTTATGGGATCCAAGCTGGTGTGGGCCCTCAGGAGAGACTTCCAGAGAAGGTGATGTCCTAGGGAGATATCAGTGACAGGCAGGAGGAGCAGAGTGGAGACCACATGTGTAAGCCGGAAGCATGACAAGGCAGGGCATGTGTGGGAACCAGATGACTGGGGATGGCTAGAGCACAGCGTCAAGCATCACAGGGAGAGGTGATGCCTGGGAGGCGGAGCCCAGGCTGAGAAGGCCATGCACCCCATGCCATGCCCAAAAGCTGGCAAATAGAAGGCATGCAGCTGCGATGGCTTTACTCGCCTATTCTGCCTGCCAGTGTCTGAACGTCCATGTCCAAGCCTTTTGTCCTATTATCTCCTGCCGTTCTGACCCATCTACATCTTTCCCAGTCCTCAAAGCCCATCTCCAAAATCATTCCCAGGACCATCCTGATATTTCATGGCCGGGTCGAGGTGACAGATGGAGGCCCACATACCAGAGATCCAGATATTTAAAAGGAATAAATCAACCTAACAAACTGTGAAATATGTTCTATCCCCCCACCTTGAGAGATGAATAGCCCTTTGTGTGGCTTCAAAGGCCAAGTTCAAATTAAAAGATCTCACACTGTGTGAAGTTCCGGGCCTGAATGTGGTGGCACAGAGAAAGCTGGTGTCTCCCTCCAGTCCCCGGCCCTCAGTCTGAGACTCCTCTTTTTCTTCCCGTTTCTTGCTCCATCCAGCACTGCCAAGGGCCTCCCACAATTAAACACCTCTATTTTTAAATTCAGGCTCCAGCCACAAACTGCCTCTTGTCCAAGCTTGTCCTGGGCTTAAGTGATCCTCCCATCTCTTGGCCACCCCTCGGGCCTAGCAGGGCCCACAAGGGCAGCCAGTCCACCCTTAGAAGGATGGGTCAAAGTGAGAGTTTGCTGTGTAAACCTCAGCAGCTTTGAGTCAGCTGGGTGGGGAACTCCAGGTTCCTGGGTGCCCGGAGTCTGCCCTGGAGTGGAGAAGCCCAGACACAGGGTGACCACCTCCCCTCAGCCTCACACACTCCCCGCTCTGTGGGGAGGGATGTGGGTAGTAGAGGGCCAGAGTGGGGCTCTCTGAATGTGGGGCCACATCCGGGGGCTTCTCCTGCCTGTGTCTAAGAGCTGAACTACACACCACCTCCCCACAGTCTTTCCAGATTGTCCAACCCACTGCTGCTGTCACCTTTCGGAACTCCCCTACACTCTGATTTTCTGACATGGTCCTTGCCACCACAGAGTACCTTGCAAGGGTGAATATCACTTAATGATATTCATTCCTTCCTTCTCATTTATAAGCATACAGTTAAGAAGAAAGATCAGACAAAAAAAATCACAAACTAGTTGGGTTAGCTTCTGTGCAAGCAAGTTTGTTTATATTTTTCTTTTCTCTAAAACTGCTTATGAAAGAACTCATAATGTGCAGATTACCTTTTAGAATTGACCACCCCAAGGCCAAGGTACCTTGCCTACTAGGGGAGACAGCAGGCCCTGAGAGGTGTCTCTCACAGCACAGTCCACCTGATTGTACTAGTTATTTGTGTGTGTGTGGTGTGTGTGTGTGTGTGTGTGTGTGAGAGAGAGAGACAGTGTTTTGCTCTGTTGCCCAAGCTGGAGTGCAGCGGCATGATCATAGCTCACTGTAGCCTTGAATTCCTGGGCTTAAGTGATCCTCCCACCTCAGCCTCCTGAGTAGCTGGGACTACAAGCTCATGCCACCACTTCCAGCTAACTTTTTTTTTATTTTAAATAGAGACAGGGTCTTGCTATGTTGCCCAGGCGGGTCTCAAACTCCTGGTCTAAGTTATCCTCCCACTTTGGCCTCCCAGAGCGCTGGGATTAGAGATGTGCACCACCACGCCCAGCAATTGATTGCACCTGTTCTGTAAAATCATTGTAAGCACTTCTTTCTCCTTGCTCCTGGAGCTGGGCTATAGGAGTTTGGCAGGGTTCAGAGTATGTGCCTGGCCCCATGGGCTCCTCCCTTACAGGCATTACCCTACATGTCGGCTGCAATACTGGACAGGGTGGAGGCTGGGCTCCTACAGGCTGGGGCAGCAGAAGGTCCCAATGCCCCTCTGCATTGCTTTGACCTTTTACTTCCCCCTTCCCTTCCTGTGGTGGGTGGGGGCTTGGGTTGGGAGGGAAGACAGTGGAAGCCTCTGGGGTGGTCACGAGAGCCTCTTCATAGAAGTGTTGGATCTTATGAAAACAAGAGCCAGAGACTGCATCAGAGCATGAGTTCTGTCATAAAACCGAGAGCTACCAGATTCTGCCTTCTCTTTCCCCTGGCTTACTACCTTCTACCTGCTTCTCAATCTTAAGGCACTTAAAAACGGGGACTTAACTTTTTTCCTTTGTATTTCCTGCAAAGCCTAGCACAGCGAGCTTGGCACATGGTAGGAGCTTGGTAAATATTTAGTGAATTAAATTGTTGGCGAAACACTTTATTTCTGTGGTTTGGAATAATAAAATATGCTGAAATGAATATGAATCTATGTAACCTGGATCTTATATATATATATATATATATATTTTTTTTTTTTTGAGACAGAGTCTCACTCTGTCACCCAGGTTGGAGTACAGTGGCATGATCTCAGGTCACTGCAATCTTTGCCTCCCAGGTTCAAGCAATTCTCCCTGCCCGAGCCTCCCAAGTAGATGGGATTACAGGCATCCATTACCACACTCAGCTGATTTTTGTATTTGGCTTAATATAGATGAGTTTTCACTACATTGGCCAGGCTGGTCTTGAACTCCTGACCTCAGTTTATCCACCCACCTTGGCCTCCCAAAGTGCTGGGATTACAGGCGTGAGCCACTGCGCTTGGCCTAAAAAATACTTTTGATTCAAGGGACGACTGGTGAATGGACAGTAGAGCTGCAATCTGGGGTCTGCAAAAGGGTGTGTGTGTGTGTGTGTGTGTGCAAACAGCAAACAGCTCTTAGGCCAGGTGCAATGGCTACTTGAAAGTTCTAAATTATGTTCCCTTTAACCTGTACTTTAACGTGTCGGGACATTCTTACAAAAGCCTGTGAAAATCACTGGACTGTAAAATAATTGATAAAGTGTTTTCACATATTAATCCATGGGGGCAATTCTTATCTATTTCCAATTCCTGTCTACTATGTACAAGGAATTGGAGGCCATGTTAGGAAGAGAAATTGCAAAATCAAATCTGCATTTTGATTTTGAAATAGTTCTATTTTTTCACATCTGGAAAGTTTTGTGGCTACTCTGGAGATATGCAACTATCTAAAGAAGGAGGCAAAAGGAGGAACAAGTTGTGAATATTAGTTCTCCCACTTTCTTAACATTCATTTGTATATCCAATGCCTCTTCTGTGCCAGCCACTCTTCTAGCCCTTAAGCTTGTACCAGACCAAATAGATAAAAATGTCTGCCCTCATGGATTCTACACTCTAGTCAGGGGAAGGGGAGAAGATAGACTATGAAATATAATTTTTTAAAAGTACAGTGGAGAAAAATAAAACTGCAAAGAGGAATGGGCAACACTATTTAAAATAGGAAGGCCTATTAAGGAAGGCCTCCCAGAAAGGTGAATTCTGAGCAAGTGTCTGCAAGGAGCTGGGGAGGCCGGCAGATGTCTGGGGTCAGCAGTCTGGGCAGGAAGGGCCATGCAAAGGTGCCCAGGAAAGAACATGCCTGGCACATTCCAGGAGCAGCAGAGAGGCTTGTGGCTGCAGCTGAGGGAGTGAGGGGAAAAGAAAGAGGTAGGAATCACTTCCATAGTTATTCATGGGGAAAAAAACCTCACGGAGAGCAGATTCCAGGCAGAGAATGCGGAGAGGAGAAAAAAGAAGGAAGAAAACAAGATGCTGTGTTGTTAAGCTGGGTTGGTGTAGAACAGCCCCTGGAATCTGGGTTTTCTATTTTTATGATCTCTGGGGTCTACATTCCTGGTAGATGCCAACAAGCAAAAAAACAAAAAACAAACAAACAAAAAGCAACAACAACAACAAAAAACCAGTATCAACAACTTGGGACATTAGTGCCCAATAGGAGGATTTATTCCAGGTAAGTATCACAAGCATCATCTCCAAGCATAATATTTACAACTCATGTAACTTTGCTTTCTTATAAAAATAAAACTTTCATAAGAATTTGCATTATCTGAAGTTTAAAGAGGTAGATAGAAATATGGTCTGTTGACAGTACTGTCCAAGTAAATATTGTGGTTTTTTTTTTTTTTTAAATCTCAATCTCATTCTGATTCCTGGTTTTGAAACGGTTATTCTCCACCAGCCAGGCTTGACTTCAAAGTCCAGGCCCCTAAAGGCTGGACTCTCTCTGCCAGTCACACCCATCCACCCCTGCTTCAGCCCAGCATGACTCTGCTCCAGGACATCTCATCCCTCTCCTTTTCATTTGCCATGGACCCAGTTACCCATCTGGTGCCTCCACAGGAATAAGTCATGTTTGCTCCTTAGCTGGGCTTTTAAAATGTTACCTCCGCTGTGGTGGCAAGTTGATTGACACATGTTCAGTCAATAACTCACAACGGATAAGATGAGGAAAAGTCCAGGTACTCTCTCTCTCTTAGTACATTAAACCTTGTGATAATTTATATCTTACCAGGATTTGTTGTAGAGATGATCAGATTTTGAATCTTTTGAAAAGACCAATATCTGACCATTTTTGACCTACAAAAATGACAATTTCATACCATTTCATCTAATCTTCCATTTCTCTTTTCTTGCCCTAATAATTTTGAAATTAAGTCTCTCTCCCTTTCCATGAACAGGTCATCAGCATCAACTCACTTATTAAGCTGAAATATACAATTTAGAATTTGGTCTTCTGTCTAAGTCAGCCAAGCTGCTTCTCAAAGAGCATTTCCTGCCCCATCTCATCAGCTTCTGACAGTGCTGGAGAGCCTGAACAACACAACCAAACAGCTCTTAGGCCAGGTACAATGGCTACTTGAAAGTTCTAAATTATGTTCCCTTTAACCTGTACTTTAACGTGTCGGGACATTCTTACAAAAGCCTGTGAAAATCACTGGATTGTAAAATAATTGATAAAGTGTTTTCACATATTAATCCATGGGGGCAATTCTTATCTATTTCCAATTCCTGTCTACTATGTACAAGGAATTGGAGGCCATGTTAGGAAGAGAAGAACAATCAGATACCAGCTTTCTTCCAGGAACTTACAGTATTATTGGGGAGCTAAAGCACATAACAACAAATAGGTGCAATGCCACCACACACGGCAACAAGCAGCGAGTGCCCCAGAAGAGTACCAACGGAGTGCTCCAGCCACTCGGAGAAGACAGACTGGCCCCATGAGAAGGGATCCGCTGGGAAATGTTCCAAGGAGAAGGTGGCGGATCAGATGGGCCTTCAATGAGGCATAAAGCAGCATCTTAATCATAGTCATCACAACTGCATTTATTTATTGAGCACCTACCTTGTGTTAGGTACCATTCTAAGCCCTTGATAAACACGGGTTTCACTTATTCGTCTAACAAACTTTTGAGGTAGGTCTTACAATTCCATTCCACAGATAGAAAATAGGTGCAGAGATATTAATTGCCCAAGATCATCTTCAGAATCCACAAGTGCAGAAACCAGGAATCACACTGTGATCTCTCTATGGGAAGCCCCTCTACCTTAGACTACCCAACCCTCCCTAGTGTAAGGGAAGTTTCCCAGGCCACGAAGTCTCAGGCTTCTAGCCCCTGGATTATCATTGCTCTCTCCCGCCCCCTTGTGTCAAGGATGACTCACTGCCTCTGAGTTCCCAGTCCCTGGGACCGCAGGCTCCAGATCTTCCTACATACAGGTGGCAGTGAGTCCTGATTGGATAACCAGCTCAACACAGTCCGATTATTTGTTGGCTCTCTCAAGTAGCGTAATGCCTTAATAAGGTCAAAATGATTATGATTCCTTGGAACGACTCTTTGGAATTTCGAGCATCGTGGGAATGAGGGGGAGAAGTAGGTGGCAATATTTTTAGTTAAGGGCGCCATCGTGTTCCTGGATGGTTCTATGTGCAGCAAGAACCGTTAGTCCCCTGTCCTAATGACTTGTCTAACTACAGGAACTTACTGAAAGCACAAAAGTGCTGAATGTGACAAGTTTGGCTTGTGAGCTACTTTTCTGAGGCTACCCTTTTGAAGGTTGCCAATGTCTCGCTTCATATAGGTTTATTCTTTTCTGAATGTCCAGTAAGCACAGTCCTAGCTGCTGGAAACACAGCAATGAACACACGAAAGTCCCAGGCCTCTCAGCTAATTTCTAGCCAGGAGATTGGCAGTAAATACACATATATAATACAAGGTCAGGTGGAGATAAAGCTTATGAAGAAAAGTAAAGCAGAGAAAAGACAGTGGAGAGGAGAAGGCCTGATCTTTCAAATAGAGGGACCAGAGCAGGTTGCATTTGAGCAGAGATGTGAATGGAGTAAGGAAGTGAGCCCTGTAGGACCATGTGGAGTTTTGGAAAATGAATGAATGAGCTCTGTTGTCTTTTTTTGTTGTTCACTCTTGGTGCTCAGGCTGGAGTGCAATGGCACAATCTCAGCTCACCACCTCCTCCACCTCCTCCCCTTCCTGGGTTCAAGCAATTCTCCTGCCTCAGCCTCTTGAATAGATGGGACTACAGACATGAACCACAATGCCTGGCTAATTTTATATTTTTAGTAGAGACAGGGTTTCTCCATGTTGGCCAGGCTGGTCTCAAACTCCAGACCTCAGGTGATCTACCCGCCTTGGCCTCCCAAAGCACTGGGATTACAGGCGTGAGCCATCGCACCTGGCCAAAAAAATGAATGAATGAGCTCTGGTGTCTTTTTTCCTTCAGTACACTCCCTATACAATGATAACTGTATGTCTCATGTTTCCTAGAAGAATCCCAATTTTATAAATTTTATTCTTTTAAAATGATCTTTTGAAGTTATAGCAAAATGTGACAATATGTATACTCTTGATAGATTTTCCCCAATAAATTAAAATTCAGACATCAGAAAAAACATACTTTGTCATTTGTGTTAATTTGAGCTCCCTAAACTAAGTGTTCAAAGAGTCATGTGTTTGATCTTTAACTTAGGCTACTTCCCTGTAGTTCTCAGCAATACTGTGGGGTAAGAAGATTGAGGTCAAGTGAGAATAGACAGCTATTTCAACTAGTCAAAAGAAAAATCTACAAATTAGTTGAATTTCTCAAATTTAGATAGATTCAACACCAATTAAGAGGAGGGCCTTGGCCGGGTGTGGCCTCCTTTGGGAGGCCAAGGCAGGAGGATCACGAGGTTGGAAGTTCAAGACCAGCCTGGCCAACATGGCAAAACCCTATTTCTACTAAAAATACAAAAATTAGCTGGGCATGGTGGCAGGCGCCTGTAATCGCAGCTACTGGGGAGGCTGAGGCAGGAGAATCACTTGAACCCGGGAGGCAGAGGTTGCAGTGAGCTGAGATTGTGCCATTGCACTCCAGTCTGGGCAACAAGAGCAAGACTCCACCTCAAGAAAAAAATGAAGAAGAAGAAGAAGGCCTTAGGGGAGTGAAACATTGTCTTGGAGAAATTTCTATGGCATGTACCTTGGCAACAGCTCCATGGAAACAGACTGAAGTCTAATAAAGTCTTTAGAAAACGCCCATATTTTCTCATGTTAACTCTTTGAACTCAAGGTCACTTCTAAGCAGATAATATGCACGTATGTTTTTTAACACTAGCCCAGTTGGCAGCTTAGGGAGCCTATCTATCATCAGGCCTCATCTGTGAAGGACTCCACCATTCATGAAGTAGATTGATATAGCAGATTGAGACAGCCATAAAAGTATGAGTGATATCAAGAGACTGACCTTGATTATGTCAAGATGAAGCACACAAACCACATATGCCTATGCATGAGAAATCTCATGCTGGCCCCCAGTCTGATGACACCTACCCATATCACCAATTCACAGTTTCACACAGACTGAGATGAAGAACAAGATGAGTTGTAAAAGCATGAAACACCTTTTTAACACAAATCCTGCAACTACAATAAGCCACAGTTTTGCATTTGTAATCATTATTACTGCCCGAGCTCTATATGGCTCCCAGTCAAATAACTGGGATTTCTTAGGGACATTACCTCCGAACATAAATTCACCCAGGAATTATTTACTAGTGCCTGTTGGGCACTAGGTAGTGCCAGAGAAATAAGAAAAAATGAAGACGTCTCTTTCTGTCTTTAAGGAGTGCCTCAAAGGGAAGATTTTTGTAAATGGAAAATTATAGAACTGTGAACAGGAGCTATGGGAGCACAAAGGAAGGAGGAATCAACTGCAGGCTATGGAGTCAATGAAAGCAACACACTGGAAGTGACATTGGAGTTACGTTGACATTTCCTGGAGTAATGACCCACAACACTGCAGAATCTCCTCTCTGTGTCTCCCCATCTATTAATGGTATATAGCAGCCATTCAGGGCTAGTACTAGGCATAAATATCAAGTACACCAAGTATTTTTTCATAATCTCATATCCTTTCCCTGCCAATGTCCCTCAAAGCCCAGGAATGTTCAGTTAGGGTCCTAGCAGGAAACAGCCTTCAGCCCAGATGGTCACTTGAGGAGACCTTAATGAGGACTCCTTGCAGAGATATGGTCAAGGTTAAGGCAACAAAGAAAAATGATGGGCACTGGCAGGCTAACAACTATGGGAAGCCATTATCACCCCTAGGGCTTAAGAGATAACAATAGCAAATAGTGTTACTGAAGCCCAATGGGAGCTAGAACCATGAAGAAGGGGTTATTCAGGAAAGACAACCTCACAGAAGCACACAGCTACTGCCAGAGACATTATAGAAAGACGGGAAGGCGCAAGAAAGACATTTCCCAGCCTCTCTTTCCTCCCTGCTCTCTGACCTCTCTCCCTTCAGTGTCTCCCATTGTGTGAACCCAAGCAGAAATCAGCTTGCAACAGAGTCTAGGTGATGCAGTCTAGCAGTCAGCCTCAAGGACACAAAACAGAACAGAGAAGGATGCAGTCTGAGGAGTCAAAAGAAGAACAACCAGCACCAAGTGACCTTCCCTTGCCTTTGTAACTTACTTGTTTTATTTCCTATCCCCCCAGTTATCAAAGTGACGAGTCTTGACACCCAGAGGCACAGTGACATTGTGAAACAGCCCTGGACAGAGGGCCAGAAGACCTGCAGTCTCCTTCAGGCTGCTCCTTATGTGAGCCTGGTCACTCTCTAGGCCTAGAGAAAAATCCAGGGCTCATCTTTAAATGGGGATATTTCCCTCACCTACCACAGTCAGTGAGATTGTCAAGGGGATAATATGTTTAAGGAATATTATTCCATATTATTGGAGAGTTCTTTGAGAATCACATGCAGGTAATATATGTTTTTTACTTCCAAAAATATCACACTTTACCTCCCTCCTCTGTTCCTCTTTCATCTTCTGCCTCTCACCCTCACCCCCAATCTTTCCCATAGACGATGAGACTTTCTGGATTAAATTTTCATGGAAGCAGAGACTATGTCTATTTGTTCACTGCCATATCCCCCAAAGTGCCTGGCACATAGTAGCCCATCAATCAATATTTGAACAATTAATACATGGATGATTTTTAAATTTTTATTTGTATAAATGTATGATGTAAACTGTAATTTTGTTATATGCATAGATTGTGTAGTGGTCAAGTTGGTGCTTTAAAGTATCTACCATCCAAGTAACATGCATTGTACCCATTAAGTAATTTCTCATCATCCACCCCTCTCACCCTTCTCAGTCTCCATTGTCACTCATTCCACTCTCCACTTGCATGGATGATTTGAAAGAGCTCCTTCCTCTCATATCTGTCAGTAATACCTACGGTGGCGGCCAAGCCTACATTCTAGACACACTACCAGTCCTCAGCCCAGAGAGCAGGTGCCTAGAGCAGAGAAGCCTGGCGGTTCTAGCCCATGGGCCCTTCCACCTATTAGAGACAACAGAAGGCATTTGCTTCCCCAGTGACATGAGCTCCTAAAACAATGAAAAACTCTTCCTTCTACTTGATTAATACTTCTCACAGCCAGTAAACAAGCCCAGAGCCATGGTTTTATCTTTCCTGGATCTTTTGTTACAGGTAGGGCTTGTGTTGAGTAGAGAAAACTAAATAAACCTGATGGATCTGCTCCACTGTTAGTGTCTGAAACTCTGACGACATCCTCATGAGACTCTGGAGGTTACAGAAGAGGAGAAACAAAAGTAAAAGAAAAAATATGAGCAGAAAAGAAGGGGGACCATACTCAGAGGGAAAGTGAGGAAGTTCCGGAGTCTAGTTTCTAGAATGGCTCCTGCTGCCTCAGAAGGTGGTGACATCAAAGTCCTACAAATATGAACTGGAAAACTGTTCAGGTAGTCCATTGCTCCTGGAGTCTTGATGTAATACATACACTTTTTTGCCCCTAGCTTCTATATTTTCCACCACAAGTTTTAGGAAGAAAAGCTGTTCCTTCTAGGCTGCCTTGACTTTGGAGTTAGGGGAGAAGAGAATGTGGGGTACTCACTGGCATCGCTCTGCTTCGCCATTAATACAATGATGAGAGGTAACAGGAACACCATCAGTTCCCCTGTAGTCCTTCTCTTTCTGTGTTCTTTTAACCAAAAACTGACAGGTCCCTTCCGTGAATCCCTTGGGTGATTTAGCAACTGAGTGACACACAGGGCCTTCTTCCAATAAGCACAGGGGAAAATATGCAGTGTCATCAGTTGCTAGGTTAAAAAAAAGACGAAGGCTCTGAGCACTCTTGGTAACTTTTAACCCTTTGCTGGTTTCAGACACTGTTTACTTCTTTTGGTGTATCTGTCTTCACCTTCTTCCCAACTTTTAAATATTTAAGGAGCACAGTCATGTTCAAGACACAGAGAAACAATGATTAATCATATCTGGTCAACCAGGGAGCTCAAGTTGCTGACTCTGTTCCCTGGAGCTTAGATTTTTGCTTAAGGGTCAATAAGAGTCACACAGTTCCCAGGGCTTAGAACTCCCTGCTCTGGCTCCCTGTGATGCTGTAGTCTCTGCTTCTGAGATAGCAGGTGTCACTTAGATTTTCCTGTAATCTACAGCTTAGGTCTGTCTTCCCTGCTATTCTAGCACCCAGCACAATAAGCTCAAAATGTTTATTGAATAAAGGAAGGCAAGAGAAAGGCCTAAGAGAAGATTCTGAGGAGCAGCCACTCAGCTTGCTCAATCAGCAATCCCCAGGATCAAGCTGTGCCTACACTGTCATCAGGAGCACATGACAAGCTGGAAAACAGCAGCTTAAGCTTGTCCAGGGAGCTGGGGAACAGGTCCAGACAGGAAAGAGGAAGTAGGCATGAAGCAGAGAGGTAAATGGAGGCAGGGCCATGAGGCGGTCAGGCTTGAGCTGGGTTCAGGGACCTGGGTTTGCCTCCCCACTACTTGACCATGGTAGAATCCCAAATTGCTTGGGATTTGACCATGGGTTTGCCTCCCCACTGTTTGACGATGCAAATCCCAAAGGCTTGATTTCTTCAATTTTAAAAGCAAATCCTATCATATACTTCACAGAGTTGTTGAAGGATCAGAAGAAGTTCTGATTAAGATGCACTTAGTAGGTAGTAGAACCTTACCTACTGGTTTCCTTGCATGGTAGGCTGAGAACTGTCTGCCCCAAAGATGTCCACATCCGACTCCCCAGAACCTGTGGATATGTTACCTTAAATGGCAAAAACAAAACAAAACCCTTGCCGGGCGCAGTGGCTCACGCCTGTAATCCCAGCACTTTGGAAGGCCCAGGTGAGTGGATCAGCTGAGGTCCAGAGTTCGAGAATAGCCTTGCCAACTTGGTGAAACTCTGTCTCTACTAAAAATACAAAAATTAGCCGGGTGTGGTGGCACGCACCTGTAGTCTCAGCTATTTGGGAGGCTGAGGCAGGAGAATTGCCTGAACCTGGAGGTTGCAGTAAGCTGAGATTGCACCACTGCACTCCAACCTAGGCAATAGACTCCACCTCAAAAAAAACAAAAGAAAACCCTTGGCAGATATGATTAAATTAAGGATCTTGAGACAAAGAGGTCATCCTGGATTATCTGCTGGGCCCAGTGTAATCAGAGGGGCTTTACTAGAGGGAGGCAAAAGGGTCAGAGGTGAGGAGATGTGACAGTGGAACAAAGGTCAGAGTGATGCCATTGCTGAAAGAAGGGCATGAGCCAAGGAACGCAGACAGCCTCTAGAACTAGAAAAGAGAAGGATAGATTCTCCCTAGAGCCTCCAGAAGGAACCTAACACTTTGATTTTAGCAGATAAGACATATTTTTGGACTTCTGTCCTCCAGCACTTTGAGAGAATAAATTTGTGTTGTTTGAGGCCACTAAGTTGCTGGTAATTTGTTATAGCAGCTGGAAACTAATAGGTCTACCATTACCCAGAATAAAATAAGAAGCCAAATAACGAAATTAACATTTGGCAATCTCTCAGCAGCCGCCGGCACCTTCTCTTCTCAGATCTTCGTATTTCTCTCTTCCTTTCCTTTCTGTTCCCTTTCTTTGTTTTTCCTTTTGTTATTCATTTAACAAATACAGGCACCTGGGTGCCTCTTTTGGAAAACTCCCCCAATATTCCCAGATGTCTCTCAGCACTGGAATTCCATGGCCATGTATTTGTTCCTTTGAATTTTTGTTAATATCTTGTTCCAAAAATGCATTCCATACCATAACCTGCTGTACTACCAGTAAAAAGTAGGTATGCCTACAATGTCTTTCTTTTTTTTTTTTTTGAGATGGAGTCTTGCTCTATCGCCCAGGCTGGAGTGCAGTGGCACCATCTCAGCTCACCACAACCTCCATCTCCCAGGTTCAAGCTATTCTCCTGCCTCGGCCTCCCGAGTAACTGGGATTACAGGCATGTGCCACCACACCTGGCTAATTTTTGTCTTTTTAATAGAGATGGGGTTTCACCATGTTGGCCAGGCTGGTCTCGAACTCCTGACCTCACGTGGTCTACCCGCCTCGGCCTCCCAAAGTGCTGGGATTACACCCAAAGTGCTGGGATTACAGACGTGAGGCACTACGCCCAGCTGTCATTACATACATTTAAACAACATTTCTAATGACCATCAAATGGATGTTCCAGAAATTCTCCATCACTCCTTAGTGCTAAATATGTAAATTGACTGGAATTCTTCCTTGTTTATTTTAAATAAGTGTGTTGACAATGGTAGAGGTGTTGGTAACAACCAAGAAGAGGAAATAAATCATGACCAGTGTGTTTTTATATGTATATGGATACTTTCCGTGGTTGTAGGTAGGAAACATAGACAGCCATAGCCAGATCAGTGGAACTTAAGCGAATGTTTCCTGGAATGACCAGGAACATGTACGTGCATATCGGGGTTTCTAAAAGGTGGGATAATGATGAAGAGTATGATACCTTACATCTATGCAACACTTCGCCCTTTCTTTTCTTTCTTTTTCTGGAGTGCAATGGCGAGATCTCGGCTCGCAGCAACCTCTACCTCTCAGGTTCAAGCAATTGTCCTGCCTCAGCCTCCTGAGTAGCTGGGTTTACAGGCATGCACCACCACACCTGGCTAATTTTGTATTTTTAGCAGAGACAGAGTTTCTCCTTGTTGGTCAGGCTGGTCTCAAACTCCCGACCTCAGGTGATCTGCCCACCTGAGCCTTCTAACGTGCTGGAATTACAGGCAGGAGCCACCATGCCTGGGCTTCTCCCTTTCTTTACCTTGTTTCAAGAAAGATTTAGGATGAACTCAACAAAGACAAAACAACCCAATCAAAAATGGGTTGAATAGACATTTCTCCCCACCCCAAAAAGATGATATACAAATGGCCAATAAGCACATAAAAAGGTGCTTAACAGCCAGGCCTGGTGGCTCATGCCTGTAATCCTTGCACTTTGGGAGGTCGTGGCAGGTGGATCATGAGGTCAGGAGTTCAAGACCAGCCTGACCAACATGGTGAAACCCCATCTCTACCAAAAATACAAAAATTAGGCATGGTGGTGTGTGCCTGTAGTCCCAGCTACTTGGGAGGCTGAGGCAGGAGATTTGCTTGAACCTGGGAGGCGGAGGTTGCAGTGAGCCAAGATCACACCACTGTATTCCAGCCTGGGCAACAGGGTGACTCCATCTCAAAAAAAAAAAAAAAAAAAAGGTGCTTAACATCATGAATTATTAAAAAAATGTGAATCTGAATCAAAATCATAATGAGATACCACTTCACACCCATTAGTACAACTACTGTAAGGGGGAAAAACAGACAATAACAAGTGTTGGCGAAGATGTGAAGAGACTGGAACACTTACGCCTTTTAGTAGGAATGTAAAATGGTGCAGTCACTATGAAAAACAATGTGACTGTTCTTCAAAAAAATGTAAAATAGAATTACCATATTATACAGCAGTTCCACTTCTGAATATATATCCAAAATAACTGAAAGCAGAGTCTCAGAGATATTTGTACACCTGTGTTCATAGCAGTATTCATTATAGCCAAAAGGTGAAAGAAAGCCAAGTGTCCACTGATGGATGAATGGACAAGCACAATGTGGTATATATACAATGGAATATTAGTCAGGCTTACTAAGGAAGGAAATTCTGCAATATGCAGAATGAATGAATGAACCTTGAAGATATCATGCTAACTGAAAGAAGCAAATCATAAAAAGATCCTGTACAATTTCACTTATATGAAGTACCTAGAGTAGTCAAATTTATAGAGACATACAGTAGAATGGCGGTTGCCAGAGATTGTTTGGGGAGAATGAGGAGTTGTTTAATGGGTATAAAGTTTTAGTTCTGCAAGATGAAAAGAGTTCTGGACATTAATTGCACAAGGCAAATATATTTAACACTACTAAATTGTACACTTAAACATGGTTAAGATGGTAAATTTTATGTTATGTGTATTTTACCACAATTAAATTATTTGTTTTTTGAGATGGAGTCTCACTCTGTCACCAGGCTGGAATGCAGTGGCACGATCTTGGCTCACTGCAACCTCTGCCTCCTGGGTTCAAGCGATTCTTCTGCCTTAGCCTCCTGAGTAGCTGGGACTACAGGTGTGTGCCACCACGCCCAGCTAATTTTTGTATTTTTAGTAGAGATGGGGGTTCACCATATTGGTCAGGATGGTCTCCATCTCTTGACCTTGTGATCTGCCCACCTTGGCCTCCCAAAGTGCTGGGATTACAGGCGTGAGCCACTGCTCCTGGCCTCACAATTAAAATTTTAAAAATAAAATTATTCCCATATATGATTCAGTTGTTCCTTACAACAACCTGGTGAGGGAGCAGGCTGAGTGTCATCATTTCATTTTAGAGTAGGGAAGATCCCCTTGCAGAGGTGTCATGGCATTCCCACAGCTTCTAGGGACAGTGGGTAGCTACCCACTGCAGTCCCTCTCAGGTCTATCCTGGCATTCCCAGCAATGAGATATGGTTTGCTCCTTTCTGATCCTCGGCTCATTTGGCTGCCTGTGCCTTATTCTCTGCGTTGCCATCTCTTTATTTCTGCAGAAGATGTACTGCAGGACCCAGTGTGCTCCCTTCCTCATGCACTGTCCTAACTTTGGAGACTCACTCAGGAACCAGAGGTTCTCCTGGCTGCCTGCTTGTAACTCTAGAGAAAGCTCAGAGTTGGCATGTCAACCTCCCCTAGAAAAATGAACAGAAGTTAAGAGTTTTGGTTTGAGAAGTTGTGACAAATGATACTCTCATGTAACACACATTCCATCAAGATACAGAGAATTTCTAATACCACAGAAAGTTTCCCTTCCCAGTCAAACTCTCTCCCGCAAGACAACCACTGTTTTGATTTTTCACTCCCTGAGAAATTTTAATTTTTCCTTTGGATGAGGGGGTGGGAAAGGGATAGGGGTATGGAAGAGATGGCTTTTTGCTGAGTATTCTTCCTAAGCTATTGTTTATGCCAGGACGTGGGTCCTATTAAATGAAAAAAAAAAAAAAAAAGAAGAAGAAAGAAATAACTTCCTTTGTTTCTCCTTGCATTTTAGCCACAGCTTCCCTTTCCTTGGGGGCAGTGGAGGCGAAGGTCTAGTTTGAGAAAGGGTGAAGGAGGGTGACGCACTAAAGAAAGGAACACCTACACACACACACACACACACACACACACACACGTTTTATATCTCAACACTCCACTATCTGCATTGTTGGTGCTTTTTCTAAACCCCCAATTATGGGAATTTCCCAAGTCTCTGTCCTCTAACCTCTATCACTACTTATAAGACTGTGACCTCTCTTTCCAATTAAGAAATTCATGGAATACATAATAAGAGGCCATGCCAGGCACTTAGGTGGTAATAACATTACTGTAGTATCCTGTCCCTCCAGGAGTTTATAGTTTGGTGGGGACAACGACATGCTAACAGCTAATTTACCTTCGTCCTAAATCAAATCCTCCTCTGTGTTCTCTTTCTTGATGACTGGAACTAAAACTACCCATGTGTAACTCCAGAATCCCAAAAGCCTTCCTCTTCTTTCATTAATTCCCCCATACCCTGAACCAATCAGTCACCAAGTCTACTAATTTTGCCTCTAAAGTGTGTCTCAAATGCATCACTCTTCTTCAACTTAGTTGTCAGGAGCCCAGCTCAGGATACCCTCACCCCACCTCTGGACCATGACCTCTCAGCCACTGAAGCATCTGTCTCAAAGGCCAATCTGACCCTGTCAATTCCCTCAGTCCCTATGGGGAACTGTCCATAGGAAGTGTCCACTATTCAGAACATCACAAACAAGGGCCCCGATAATCTGACCTTCCCCACTTCCAGGCTTAGCTCCTGCTGGCCCTATCCTGTTCCTTCCACTCCAGTAACTCCCTTTCTCCTGGCTGCTTCTAGTCATTGCTCAGGAATCCCCCACCCCAGCCGTGAAAACACACAAATATGCCACTTTCTCGTCGCTGTGTTTCTATGGCAACCTGTGCCCTTCTCTCACCGTGCATCTCTCCCACCAGCCTGACTCTCCCACCAGTCTGACAGTTCCTTGAAGGCAAGAACCAAGCCTTGTTCATGCCTGTGTCTTCAGTGCTTAGCACACAGTAGGAGCACAACATGTGTCAGGCACTGTTCTAAGCACTTTTCACACATCATCTCATGACACTCTATGAGGAAGCTGTTATTATGGTGTCTATTTCACAGTTGAGGATAGTGAGAGATTAAGTAGCTTGCCTGAGATGTAGCTGTCAGGAAGTAGCAGAACTGAGATTTAAACTTAAGCAATTGGGGTCCAAGTATGGCTCTTCAACACCTGCCCACCTGCCCTTCAATTTACACATGCTTGTTGAATGAATGAACGATGACCCGTTTTCACCTTCCTAAGTAAATTAATCAGTTCCCTCCCAATAGCTTCCTTTCCCTGCATCTGCCTTCCACCATTCGCTCTTTCAGGAATTTTGGATTTTACCTCTCTCTCCTCTCCCCTACCGAAACCCATTTAGCCTCTCATCATGTCTAGGTGTTTAATCTTATTTTCCTCTTGAAACATCTGTCAGATTCACTCCTTCCTCTCTGTTCTCAATTGCTGTCATCCTGGTCTGGCCCTCATCCCTTCAGGCCAGATGACCTTAGCAGCGTCCTACTGGTTTTCCTAACTTCAGCAACTCAGTCCTTTGGGATCTTAAGGTTTACATGCATTTTTTTTTTTTTTTTTTTTTTGAGAAGGAGTCTCACTCTGTTGCCCAGGTTGGAGTGCAGTGGCATGATCTCGACTCACTGCAACCTCTGCCTCCCAGATTCCAACAATTCTCCTGCCTCAGCCTCCCAAGTAGCTGGGATTACAGGCACATGCCACCACGCCCAGCTAATTTTTTGTATTTTTAGTAGAGATGGGTTTCACTGTGTTAGCCAGGATGGTTTCAATCTCCTGACCTCGTGATCCGCCTGCCTTGGCCTCTCAAAGCACTGGGATTACAAGCGTGGGCCACTGCACCCAGCTACATGCATTTTTATTTAACTATCACAACAATCCATGAACTAGCTATTATTATTTATGTTTCATAGATAAGGAACTGAATGATAGAGCCAAGGTTTGTGTTTCTCCAAGGACTGTGCCATCTCCAGAGACTGGTGACTTTGGGCAAGTCACCTAACCTCCCAGAGTCTCAGATTTCTCATTCATAAAATGAGGATGATAGCAGTAATTACAGCATTGTAAGAGCAACTGAGATAACATTTAACACCCTGCCTGACACACACACAGTAAGTGCCCAATGATTTCCAGCAATCAAAGTCCACAATCCCCATCCACAAACTCCACAGCATATCTAGCACGAGTTGGTTAATTGTTCTGGTCAAAATGTTTTCTGGAATTGTTCTTGAACCACAGTGAGACGAAGTTGTCATACCTGGCCACTTCTTTATTCCTTGAAGGTGCTCTCTCCTGGGAAACACCATATGCTGTATGAAAAATTACTTTACATGGTTAGTTGCAGAATATACAGCAACAGAAGGTACACCCCATCTGGTGGAAAGTGCACAGAATCTGCAGTTCTGCCCTGTCCAAGCTGTGTGACTACAGGAAGTCTTGAAGCCTCTCTGAACTTATTTTCTCATCTACAAAATGAGGAAAATGGATGGGTGTGGTAATCCCACCACTTTGGAAGGCAGAGGCAGGAGGATCATGTGAGCTCAGGAGTTCGAGGCCAGCCTAGGCAATATACTGAGGGCCACATCTCTAAAAAAAATTTAAAAATTGGCCAGGTGTGGTGGCACTCACCTGTAGTCCCAGCTACTCAGAAGGCTGAGGTTAGAGGATCACTTTAGCTCAGGAGGTCGAGGCTGCAGTGAGCTGTGATTTTGCCACTGCAATCCAGCCTGGGTGATAGAGAGTCTGCCCCCCAAAAAAATACCTTCCCCCAAAGTATACTGAAATGATGCATATACAACCTTTAGCACACTGTCCAACACATAGTAAGACCTAAAGGATCTGTGTAACATCATAATCAGATAGTATGCTTCACTGTAAGTCTAAGACCAGATAGAGATATAAATTGCATACTGTCAAAATCAACTATTAAAAGTAGAGGAAAGGTAAGAGGATTTTGCAAATCAGGTGCAACTACAGCTCATCCTGAAAAGCCGACTGCCTACCTCTTAGGGAAGAAGCCGCTCCTCACCCTCAAATGTGAGGGGAGGGCGGTAGAAGGCCTCCCACCTCCATGGCCTCAGGGCTCCGCCTCCAGGGCCGTGTGACGCATACCCAGGTCCCACCCACGAGGAGGCGGAGTAGGCCCCCGTCACGTGATGGGGGTGCGGAAGTCGTGCTTCAGGCGACGTTTGTGATTGGTCGCGGCCGAGGTTCTCGGGGGTGGGGTCAGGCCCTCCGACGCCCCGGGAGGAGCCGGGACGCGAGGCTGCTGCGGGGGCCGGCGCTAGAGTCCAGTATTCGGCCGGTGGTGCTGAGCGAGTGCTGGGCCCGCGGCGGTCCCGTGCACCTGGCCTGCGCAGGTGCCCGCGGCTCGGCGTTCCCCAGGCTAAGACTCGGGCAGCTGCGGGAACAGGCGGGGTGGGCGGAGGGAGGCCGGGAGGCACGGGTGCCCTGTGCGCGGAGGAGGTGGAGGCGGCCGGGGCCGGGACGCCATGTCCATGGAGGACCCCTTCTTTGTAGTGAAAGGGTGAGTGTCGGCCGAGGGTTCCACCGGAAGAAAACGTGGCGGCGCCGCCTGCCCGCACCTCCCCGGTCTTGTCGCAGTAGGGGCGGGGGGAGACAAGTTGAAGCTGGGGAGGGGACGGTGGAGACAGCTTAGCCTCGAGGGCCGTGACCAAGCGTCCAGAGACGTCCCCTCCATCCCTACCTGGACCGTAAGACCGCTGTCCCCAGCCAAGCTCCTGGTGGTAGTGGGGCCTTTTTGGCCTTTGCGCTGGTGTTCAACTTATTTGGGGGTCACTACTAAACAGGGCTCAGCAGCTCTGCAGGTGGTGAAAGAGACACGAGGGTCCTGGCCCACAGTGGCTCTCTAGCTGAGCATGGGACCTTGCTTCGAAGGAGCGAAAACAGCATCTGGGCAGGAAAAGGGAAATGGCCCTCCTGAGCTTTGTAGTTCGCCTTGACGGGAGTGAGCTCCATTGTCCATTGAGTTTGGAGCGCTGGCCCGCAGACTGGCTAGACCACAACAAGCCCAGAGGCGTCTGAGCACGTTTGCAGGGAGGGAGGCGGGAGCGGGGGCCAATCTGTGAGGCTGGGGAGAAGGGCACCGGAAGACAATTCAATGGGGGAGTTTTTACTGAGTAAAGTGAGGAGAGGAAAGCAGTCGTTCATACTCAGTGATGATTTGGAAGGAAAACAATGAAACGAGCCAAACCAAACTTTCCTCAGCTTTCTATTAGCAACCGGAATTTTCTCACAGTGCTAAAGGAAATGAGTGTTGCTTGTTAACTCCTTGATTTCATCCAGGCTGTTTGACAGGTTTCTCTCATTTCTTCTGCCTTTCAGAATAGAACTGCCTTCTGTTCCCTTCTAAGCTGCCCTAACTCCGTCTTTGATTGCTCGATTGTTTCTTTGGAGATAGAAACTTCAATTGCACTTTGTAATATCCACTTTGTAGCCATTAAACAAATGCAAGATCAATTCTGATGTAACTTTTAGTTTCTTATTAGAAACTTGTCAATTTTCTGTTTTAAATGTCAAACATGAAAAATCTGAAAACTGCAAAGTTCCCAGATCAGTACAGAGCATTCAGCTAGTTGCTGCTGTCTTCCTATTTCTGCAGTAGTACAAGCTGGCTATTGTTACATTCAAGTGTTCTAGAAAATTTAAATGGTACTTTAGGTGAAATACTTTATCGATGCAGTAAAATACACTTATACTACTTTTTTTGGGTAACATTCTTGGAGAGTATGTGTGTGTGTGTGTGTGTGTATATATATATATATATTTTTTCCACTTATAGTACTACTAAACATTTCCCTGAAAAGGTTTTTCTTCACCTGACTAATTTAGACGGGAAAATGCTGAGTTGTAGATTTACTGGTAATACGTGGCTCCCTACCTGGAAAATGTGATATTTATTATGAGGATTGAGTTGGGGGTTAATTTTTAAAATAGATGTGTGTTTTTCCTTTGAATGAAAGTTGTTGTTGCTGTTTTGAGACGGAGTTTTGCTCAGGCTGGAGTGCAATGGCACGATATCGGCTCACTGCAACCTCCGCCTCCCGGGTTCAAGCGATTCTCCAGCCTCAGCCTCCCTCACAGCCCCCACCCAACCCCAGTAGCGGGATTACAGGCATGCACCACCACGCCCGGCTAATTTTATATTTTTACTAGAGACGGAGTTTCTCCATGTTGGTCAGGTTGGTCTAAAACTCCTGTCCTCAGGTGATCCGCCAGCCTCGGCCTCCCAAAGTGCTGCGATTACTAATAAGCGTGAGCCACTGCGCCCGGCCCTGAATGAAAGTTCTTAATGCTTAGGTTGGCAAAGATTATCTGTGGCAGTGGAGATCAGAGATGATCAGAAATTTGTCAAAAACCGAAATTGTTCTGCCATCTTGGCATTTTTTTCTTGATAATATCCAATACAGTCTACTAATGCTTGCTCGCTGATTAAATATCACTACTTTATAGGAACATTGGCTTGGAGTTTTGATTGATTTTTACATCATTTTAGCTCCTGTCTTTAAGGTTCCTGAAGGAAAAGAAATTCTCAGGACCTTCTGCTGTGGAAAGGTAAAGTCACCTGTGAAGGTGTCTCCACATTTTTGGGGAGTCATGCACCTGTGTTTATTAAAAGTATCAAAAATGCATTGCACAGTATGGAAAAATTAAAGGTGCCTAAATTATGGCCCATAGCCTAGGAGCTTCTAGTCCAATCTGAGAAATTATCCCAAAATTAAGTAGAAATAACAGATGGCAAATGATTGAGTGTTGAAGTGAATGCTACAGATGATAAGTGCCCCAGGAGTTCAGTGAAAGGCAATTCCTTGGGAATTGTTAGGATTAGAAAAGCTTTTGGAGGCAGTAGTATATCTTGAATTAGGTTTTGTAGATAGGCAGAATTTAGATAATCAGGCCTGTCTCTCTTATCTGGATGCTTATCAAAGAGTCTTTTAGTTGGTCTTCCTGCTTCTGGTCTTACTTCCTCTTTCGGCTGTCCTTGGATCTATTGAATCAGTGCCGTCCAATAGAGGTATAATGCCAGTCACTTTACATTTTCTAGTAGCCACAGTCAAGTAAAAAGGAACAGATAAAATTAATTTCAATATAATCGCTAATACATTCAAAATATTCAACATGTGATTAATGTAAAGATTGATGAAATAATCTAAGGCTTCTAAATCTAATGCATATTTTACACTTACTGCACATTTGAATTTGGACATTAAATTTTCATCAGAAATAATTGATCTGTATTTAAAGTTCATTAAACTTACAGTTGAAAAATGAATTCACATACTTTTTTTTTTTTTGAGACAGTTTTATTCTGTTGCCCAAACTGGAGTGCAGTGGTGCAATCTCCGCTCACTGCAACCTGTCTCCCCGGTTCAAGCAATTCTTATGCCTCAGCCTCCTGAGTAGCTGGAACTGCAGGTGTGCGCCACCTCGCCTGACTAATTTTTGTATTTTTAGTAGAGATGGGGTTTTGCCATGATAGCCAGCCTGATCTTGAACTCCTGGCCTCAAGTGATCTGTTGCCTCAGCCTCCCAAAGTTCTGGAATTACAGGTATGAGCCACCGTGTCAGGACAATTCACATACTCTTAATTGTTCCAAACATACATGAAGGTTTTTTGGTAACTGAATTGCATATCAGTTATCAAGTTTACATTAATTAATTTCTGTCACACTAGCAACACTTCCAGTTGTATGTGGCTTCTGTATTGGACAGCGTAATGTAATCTTTCTAGAGCCCCCGGCAGGTGTACCGTACTTAATATTATTTAGTGACTGATGCTGGCCTGCAGAATAAAGTGCCAGCACTTCCTGACCTCCCTGATCTAGCCTCTACCCTCTCTTAGCCTTAGTGCTCCAGCAGTGCCAGACTCAATACAGTGACTGTGACTGCTATACTAGATGCTCTTACTCTACATGCACTCACTGCCTGATTAACCCACACAGCTTTCTGGAGTCAATGTGAGCATCTCTCTTGCCTCCAGGAAGTGCTTCCTTTGGCACCCATAATTATTGGATCTCTTCCTCTGTCTCTCTTTCATTATTAGACTATGAGCTCCAAGGGTTAGGACTGTTTTTTTTTTTTCTGTCTTTCCAGCCTACACCTTGAATATATAGTGTAAATGTTGAACACAAACTCTTTGTTGGTGGTGGTAATTTTGATAGAATGGTCCTTCATGGGTGGGACCACCACCAGCAAAAGGCCTAAGTTGGGCATCGTGTGTTAGCAGTGATCTAGAAGAGCAGCTCAGGTGGAGTAGGTAGTTCAGGGAAGTAGTAGTAACAGCTTACATTTAAAGGATGCATCTCCAGTGCCAGGCTTACTTAGCACTTTATATGAATTTTCACTCTATAAAAAGACAACCATATGATGAATACTAGCCACATTTTAGAGATGAGAAGCTGAGGAAGTATAGAGGGGTTAACTTACTTGCCCAGGGTCACACAGCTAATCAGTGGTGTACTCAGGATTCAAATTAGAACAACCTGATTTCACAGCTACTGTCAATACTTGCCAGTGCAGGTAAAATAGGGTCAAGTCATGTTGGGCTAAAGAGAATTTCATCTTGAGGCCATTAGAGATTTTTAAAGCAGGGAAATGACGAGGCCATTAGAGATTTTTAAAGCAGGGAAATGACATGAAATGAGGATTTTAGGAATATTGATTTGGTAGTAGTGTTGGATGTATCAGTGTGAGGAAAGATGAAAAAGGAAACCAGTTAGAAAGCTGTTGTAAATAAACATGCAGTGGTTAGTGGCTTCAGTGTTTGAGGCTCCGGTTGGGAGGTTTTAACATTGTCAATGTGCTGTTCAGAATAGAATCCCAGAACAGGGATTGCTCTTTTATCCTTATGAAGTGGGTACTATTATTATCATCATTTCACAATAAGGAAAATGAAACCTGGAGAGTAAAAAACTTCAAGTTTATAAGCTTGTAAGTGGAAAGGCCGGGATTTATATATTTATTACAAATACATATTATATATATAATATGAGCATTTTAAAAATTGAGATTATACTCTGTATATGGTTTTATGACTTTTTCTCTTTTTTTTTTTTGACACGGAGTGTCACTGTCTCCCAGGCTGGAGTGCAATGGCGTGATCTCCGCTCACTGCAGCCTCCTCCCAGGTTCAAGTGATCCTCTTGCCTCAGCTTCCTGAGTAGCTGGGACTACAGACGTGCATGTGGAGATGGGCTTTCACCGTGTTGGCCAGGCAGGTCTCAAATTTTTGACCTCAGGTGATCTGCCCACCTTGGCTTCCCAAAGTGTTCAGATTATAGATGTGAGCCACTGCACCTGTCTTATTTTATGACTTTTCCTCTGTATTTCTTTATATCCTTCAAACTTCTGGGTGGCAGCTTTTAATGATGGCATTGTATTTTGTCATATAGATGTCTATCCTGGAAGGTAAATTATATTACATTTATAATCATACTACAATTAATGTGATAAGCTTACGTGTCGTAGGTCTGTATTGCTGCTTCTGATTTTCATAGCCTGTATTCCTGGAGCATAATTGCTAATTCAAAGGACATGCACAACAAAGCGTTTGATGCATACTACCAAATTGTTCTCCAGAATGTTCTCCCCTGCCCCGCCGAGTGTTTCAGGGACCCATTTCCCTTGATTCCAGTACTGGGATTTTTATTTTAAAAAATCGTTACTAATCTACTGGGTGAAAATATATTTAAATCTTGTAGTCTTTGTATTCAGTAGGGACTTAATCAGTTTGTTGAGTGAGAACCCATATTAACTGTTTAGCTGTAGTTTTTTCCTCCCTTATTGACAAGCTTTTAGAATTAGGCTCCTTTTAGAATTTGCAACTTCTAATCAAACAGACCCCTAAGAAAACCATGTAACTGAGCATGTTGAGATAGAGTATAAGTGAGTCTCTCCTATGGATAAAAGGCACGAATGTCATAGCTCTTTGCTGTTTTGTTGCTTTGGAGGTTTTGTGCGTCTGATGAGGATAGTTTTATTTCCAGGTTGTTGGCTGTGGATCGGAGTTGAAATAATGACATAAGTAAGCAGATGATTGAGATCATACACGTTATGTTGTATTCTTTAACCTTCTTTGTCTGTATATTTAGCTTTATTAACACTAGATTATGAGCTCCTTGAGGGTATCACACATTCTATTCAGTGTTGAAAAACTGTTTATTGGTATAGTCACTGTGAAAAAAATAACCCTTGTTTGTCGAGTAATTTTGGCCCAGTAAAATTGAATGTAAATCAAATCTGAATACTTTCTAAAAGGCAGAATCCAGTGTTTTATTGTAAAAACAACTTTGTAAGCCTTTATTATAAATGTATTGAGTGCCTAATACTATTTAGCTCCTTAAATTGTCACCTAGTTCGGAGAACACTGTGCAGATATGTGAAAGATATATTGTGTGTAAGATTTTGCAGTAGAGTCTAGATGTTGTGGAGATTGAAAAAAGAAGAAAGACCCGTACTGGGAATGCTGGCCAATCTGGGCCCTAAAAGAAGTTATCTACTGAGGCGTAAGACTCTTCCAGGCTAGGGAAACAGCTCAGCAGAAGTCTAGAACCAGAATTGAGAAAGATAAAGACGGGAAGACGACCTGCCAACTGAAACGGAATTTGTTTTAGTGAGAAACTAGGCTTGATGTTAAAGTCAGCCAGTTAGGGTTAGGAGGAGGAGTGGGAGGGGGTTTGAATACCTGCCTGAGGAGTTTAAATTTAATCTGATTCCTAGCATAAATTCTAAATCAGGAGGCAGTTTTTAAACTAGCAGTTGCTCTTCACTTGCTTATAGTCAGCTTTTATGGGTTCAAACCCAGATCTTCTGATTCTGCAAAGAAAATAGATTTGTGTAGAAGCTTTGCAGAAATGCAGTTAAATAAGTCTTGGTAATAGAGTGTCTCATAATCAGGGTTGGAAGAACTTGAGGCAAGCAGCCAAGATGTCTGAGCTCCAAGGTCTCATTTGTTGAATGAGCACAAACTAGATTATCTTGAAAGTTCCTTCCAGATCTAAAAATTCAGTGATTGGATTTAAGTAGAGGTTGTGCAAGCTGAGAAGTAGGAGGAGGAGTCAAAAATGACACTTGTCTAGACAAGTGTTGAAACTTGGAGAATGGTGGCACTATGAGCTAAAATGAAGAAGTTAGAAAGGGAAGCAGCCTTTTCTTTTTTGTTTGTTTTGAATACGTTATGTTCTGTGGGGAGGATATGATTAGTTTGGTTTTAGGCAAATGGAATGGTCCTATAGGCAGCTGAAAATATAGGAATTAAGGCTAGCTGAGTGGTTAGGGTTGGAAGTGTAGTTGGGGGAGTCATCAGCTTAAGAGGGGTGCTTTGAACTTGTGAATGCTGATGAGCATGTAGAGGCCGCAAAAAGAGTGCTGAGAAACGTTGGGATCCAGTGGAGGAAGACAAGGAGAAAACTGGTAAAAAAAACTAGAACAGCGCAACGTCACAGAGACAAAGGAAGTGAGAGTTTTAAGAAAATAGACGTAATGGGCTGTAGTGTCAAGTGCACCAAAAATGAGGACAAGTTAAATTCACTCCTGACTTCGACCTGCAGTGTCATTGGTGGAATTGTGGAAGCAGCAGCAAGTTAGAGTCAAAGCTGTATATAATTGTAGGTAACTGAGTAAAGACTATGTTTCCTTCTCACAAGACTAATTACAAAAGATATCACAGTGTGGTTGAATTTGGAAATGGCAGTAAAGTCAAGTGAAGGGTGTGTGTTTCCTTTTAAATACAAACGATGTGAATGTGGAAGTCAAGCAATAAAAAGAGCTCCTCTCTTTCCCGAGAGATTAGTGGTGCTACCAGGTTTGTGGGGTATGGGGCAGGAACCAGTTGGAGGAGAGTGAGGAGTGGGAGCGTGATGTGGTTGCAGAGGCTTGCTCAACCTGAGTTTTTCACGTTTCTTTACTAGAATGGAAACTTTCTACCTTGACTAGCCTCTTTTATTTATATTGATGAAATGGGGATCCCTCAGTAAAGAGACTTGCAGAGTGAGTGCTATCCCAGATACAGGAGTTGTGGCAGATTGTATTTTTCCAACAACTGCTACGCCAATAAATGTTCTATCCTTTTTGCTTTTCTTAAACTGTGAAGCTGGCATTCTTTTATCAAACTAGAGTTTGTATTCCCTTCCTTTGAACCTGGGCAGACCTTTATAAACTGCTTTGACTAACAGATTGAAGCACAAGTACACTGCTTGACTCCTGAAGCTTAAGTCATAAAAGATAACCAGTATACCTTCCGTCTACATCTTTCATCTTGGGACACAAGTGTAGGCTACCCTGAGCTAACATATAAGAAGTCCAGTTACATTGAAGCTGCTCGGTTAGAGCATGCGTGAAGGGAGACTGCGGAGAGATAGAGAGATGTGATGCCTTTACAGCCCCAGCCTGTTTAATCTTCTCAGCTGAGGTCCTAGACCTTATGAAACAGGGACAAGTCAGCTCTGCTATGTCCAATTCCTAATCTACAGACTCCATGACATAATAAATGGTTGTTTTACACCACTAAATTTTGAGATCATTGTTAAACAACCACGATAACTGGAACAGATGCCAATTCAGAGTCTGCCAGCATGGCAAAGAAGAAAGGAGAAATCAAAAGGATGAAGGGGGAGGCCAAGGCAGGAGAATCACTTGAGGCCAGGAGTTTGAGATCAGCCTGGGCAACAGTGAGACCCTGTCTCTACAATAAATAAAAAAAATTAGCTGGGCATGGTAGTATGCACCTGTAGTATTAGTGACTTGGGAGGCTGAGATGGGAGAATCCTTTGAGCCCAGGAGTTCGAGATTACAGTGAGCTGTGATTGCACCACTACACTCCAGCCTGGGTGACAGAGTGAGACCCTGTCTCAACCACAACAACAAAAAGGATGATGGAGGTTGTGGCTACAAATATGCAATTTGTTGGTATAACTGAATGACAAATACTGGGAAACAAAGCTCCCTAATGGCTGAGATACTCTTTCTTCTCATTTTACTTGGCAAACTTGGTTAGATCCAAGTAAGAAAACTTTGTGATTTTTTTTGACATCTGGATGTATTGCTTGTAGCCCTAGAAATTAGTTTGGTGGTGTACCAGATTGGGAGGTTGTATGGAAGAGGCTCAACTGTCATTGACGGGATCAACGTTAGATTAACTTCAAAAATAAATGAGGTTGATTCTGCCAGCATCAACTTTTTATTCATGAAGAATGGAAGAATCGGCTGGGCGCGGTGGCTCACGCCTGTAATCTCAGCACTTTGGGAGGCCAAGGCGGGCAGATAACCTGAGGCTGAGAGTTCAAAACCAGCCTGACAAATGGAGAAACCCCATCTCTACTAAAAGTACAAAATTAGCCGGGCGTGGCAGTGCATGCCTGTAATCCCAGCTACTTGGGAGGCTGAGGCAGGAGAATCACTTGAACCTGGGAGGCGGAGGTTGCAGTGAGCTGAGATCGCACCATTACACACCAGCCTGGGCAACAAGAAGGAAACTCTATCTAAAAAAAAAATGGAAGAATCTGGATGCTTGGATGACTTTATTTTGTTTTTCCCAAAAGGTACGTTCTTCAAAGATGTGGGCAGTGTTTCCATTTTTGACAGCCACTTACTGGGAAAGCTATGGGCATTGTGTTGAATAGCTGTGAAGAACCAGCATTTTGGTGTCTGTAGGGAGTTTAGTCCATGAGAAGATGACAGGTCCCATGATTTGGATGGGCTGTTTTGTAGACAGCAAGGGGAAAAGCCACATCCCTAGTATTGCCAGCACTGGCTCTTGATATCTACGAAATGGTACCTGTATCAGACAAGACAAATTTGGAAAGCATGTGTGGTGGATAGCACAAGATTCGCTTGATGTGTGGAGATAGCTATCTTTCTCCTTTAAAAATTTGAAAAAGGCTTCTCTGGGTCAGCAGCTAAAACTGTAATTCCTAGGAAAGTCATTAGCAAGTTTTCAGTGAAGTGATGTGCTAGACACGATTCTCCAAGCTGTGGATGAGCAGATTGTTATTTACCAAGAAGTTTGCTAAGCTGAAGAACTCTGAAAATTCAAGGTATACCTGCCCCTTCATGGAAAGTTCTGGGTATCAGGCTTCAATTTTTCTCATTATATAGTTGGAAGACAAACCTGAAAATAGCTAAATCAGACATAAAGATAAAGGATAAAGAAGCACTACCTGTGATTGTCACCTTTCTGGACACAGACAAAAATGGATCTCTGTTGACTAAGCAGTCAGCAGCTGTAGCTGCTCACTCAGTGGGAAGTGCTCCTCAGAATGAAGTGTTCCTCACAGAGTGAAGTGCTCACATGGGCTAGCTGTGTAGAACAGACAACAATGGTGGGTGGGCATTTGTAGGTCATGCCTCACTAGCCAACTGATAGGGAAACACTCCTTTGCCTTTCCTGAGAAAGAAATGTGAAATCAAGTTAGATGGGCACTTCTCTTGTAAAAACCCTCACAGATCTCAAACAGGTGACGTTATATGCTACTGTTTTATGAATTGATTTACTTGGAATGCCAAGTAATCTTCAGTTTTTAGTTGCAAGGACTTAAAATGGTTCTAAATTGAGAGGGTTGTCTCCCTGGTTAGATTTGTACATTATTAGGTGTGTCTTGTGGCTCTTGAAGCTGTTTAGAAATGTCAAGTGCTTTAGAAAATTCTGGTTACCATTAATGGTTGGTTTCCAAATAAGACTTGTGACCAACATTATTTTTCTACTCCCTGTTCATGCCTTCTTTTTCAGGCTGGTGCTGAGCTGAAATGATATTGAAAGAACAGTTTGGAGGTTTTACGCTTAGACCCCTTTGCTTGCTATTAAGATGGGATTCCTTGATATACTGCAGATTCTGGCTTTCAGTATCTGAGCCATTGCTGGCAGTTTCCACCTTTGTGATTCCATAAAACATCCATCTTAAAAATGCAAAATAACACCTCCTTTACCTTTGTTATGTCTGTGTTACTAAAGGAAAACTAAACATGAATCCTCTTTTTAAAAATAAGAGCTTTAGAGTAGAATAAGCCAAGTCACTGGTCAGACCTGTGGGGTGCTGAGCATTCTTCTGCGATTGCTTTATAGCATTTTTCTAATTCCTGCCATTTTTTTCATTTCGTCCTCAGGACATGCTTTATTTCTTGGGTGCTTAAGGATTTCTTGGCTTCATAGTCAGTGCTACTAGAATCTACCCCTGCGCACTCCCGACTCCAGTCTGACTGTCAATGTCTTAAGACATTGTAGTTCTGAAAGTGTGGCCTGTAGATCACAAGGGATCCCCAAGATCCTTTCATAGAAGGATCTGTCAGCTCAAAACTCTTTTCCTGATAATATTCAGATAATTATCTGCCTTTTCCCCTGTGTTGACATTTGCACTGATGGTGCCAAAGCTGTGATGGATAAAACTCCTGGTGTCTTAGCAAAAATCAAAGCAGTGGTGCCATGCCGTATTTTCTGTGGTATTCCTGTTCACCTTGTACTAACAATAAAAAAAAAAAAGAAAAAAGAGACATATTTCCTTAAGAATATTCTTCATGAGGCCAGGTGCTGTGGCGCCTGTAATCCTAGCACTTAGGGAGGCTGAGGTGGGTGGATCACTTGAGGTTAGAAGTTTGAGACCAGCCTGGCCAACATGGTGAAACCCTGTTTCTACTAAAAATACAAAAATTAGCTGAGCATAGTGGCACACATCTGTAATTTCAGCTACTCAGGAGGCCAAGGCAGGAGAATCGTTTGAATCTGGGAGGCAGAGGTTGCAGTGAGCCGAGATCGTGCTACTGCACTCCAGCCTGGGTGACGGAGTGAGATTCTGTATCAAAAAAAAAAGAAAAAAAGCATTCTTCATGAAACAGTAAAAATTACTAATTTTATAAAATCTTGACCCTCAAGTATAATTTTCTTCATTTTTTAAAAGTTATAATTTACCTACAATAAAAAGCAACCTTTTTGGTATACACTTGTATGAAATTGACAGATTCATATAGTTGTGTAATCATCACTTCCACAAGTAGGATATAGCACAGACCCATCTCCCTAAAATGTTTCTCTGTATGCCTACTTCCCCCTTGCCCAGCACCTGGCAAACCCTGATCTGTTTTCTGTTTCTATAATTTTGCCTTTTCCAGAATGTTTTGTCAGTGAAATCATAGAGCACATGGCCTTCTGAATCTAGCTTTTTTTACTTAGCATAATACATTTGAGATTTGTCTATGTTGTTGAAGGTAGCTGTAGTTTGTTCCTTTTTATTGCTGAATAGTATTCTGTTATACATATATACTACAGTTTATCCACTCTTTAGTTGAAGGACATGTGGGTTGTTTACAATTTTTGGCTGTTATGAATAAAGCTACAATAAACATGTGCAGGCTGTGTGAACACAAGTTTTCACTTAGGAGTGGGACTTTTGGGTCATATGGTAAATATATGTTGAAGAAACAACCAAACTGTCTTCCATATGGCTGTACTATTGTGCCTTTCCACCAGTAAGTTATGAGAGTTCCAGGTACTCCACGACCTTTCCAGCACTTTGTATTGTCAGTTTTGTTTTCATTTTAATCCATTCTAAATATGTAGTAGTATCTCAATGAAGATTTAAGTTACATTTCATTAATGATATTAGGCATCTTTTCCTGTGCTATTTGTCAATGTATGTCTTTGGGGAAGTGACTGGTCAAATCTTTTGCCTTTTTATGTTTTTGAAACACAGTCTCACTCTGTTACCCAGGCTGGAGTGCAGTGGTGCAATCTCAGTTCACTGCAACCTCCCACTCTTGGGTTCAAGCGATTCTCCTGCTTCAGCCTCCCTAGTAGCTGGGATTACAGGCATGTGCTACCACACTTGGCTAATTTTGTATTTTTAGTAGAGACGGGGTTTCCTTCTTATTGGTCGGGCTGGTCTCGAACTTTTGACCTCAGGTGATCCCCGTGTCTCAGCCTCCCAAAGTGCTGGGATTATAGGCATGAACCACCACGCCTGGCCTGAAACTTTTTAAGCACCAACAAGATGCTTCAAAGAAATGTTCATTGGAGCATTTTGGATTTTGGATTTTCAGATTGCGGTGCTCAACTGGTAAGTATAATGCAAATATTCTAAATCTGAAAAAATCCCAAACATTTCTGGTCTCAAGCATTTTGGTTAATGGAATCACAGTTTGTACAAGATTAACCAATGGATTGTAATGTAAGGGAAACAAAGCTTCCTAATGACTGAGATACTCCTTCCCATTTTACGTGGTAAACCAAGAAAAAGAAAATTATTATTGTAAAATAAGAAAATCTAAAAAGTTCTTTAATACAGTCTTAGGATCCACATTGCAGCTAACCTTTAACAGCCAGTTGTCAACTTTTGGTATACTATCAAAAAAGAACACTCACAGTTGTCTGAAAAGACTATTAAAATTATCTTCCCTTTTCCAAGTATATATCTGTATGAGGCTGGATTCTCGTCATAGGCTTCTACCAAAATGTGTGTCCACAGACTGATGATAGAAGTGGATATGAGAATCCACATGTATTAAAGAGATTTGCAAAAATGTAAAACAATGTCATTCTTCTCACTACATTTTTTTTTGTTTTAGAATTTTTAAAATCATTGTTAGCATGTAGGCTCACATTTTAAAATTGGCAAATATTCTTTAAATGTCTGTTTGAATTCCTAATATAGTAAATGGCATTAGATATATAGTACACATCACTCTAAGCTCTTTGGGGTCTTCAATAATTTTGAAGAGTGCAAAGGAGTCTCCTGAGACCAAAAAAGTTGATAGGTTGCTACTTAGAATTTAATTCCAGCATCAAAATTGTGTACTGGTGATGGAGAACAAACCTAAACCCTAGCCCAGGGCTTCTTGGTTTGAGGCTGCTAGTTCTCAAAAAGGAATTCATATTTGCTTTACAGAATCGATGATTTTATATTCTTTAAAATGAGATGTCTTCACAGATACCTCTTTAACTCTGTCTTCTATTATCATAGACGTTACTCAGTACTTACAAATAAACCAATGCAATCAGACCTTCATCTTTGTGGGTTCCAAATCTGTGGATCCAGCCAACTCAGGATTGAAAATATTCAGGGAAAAAAAAGAATGATTGCATCTGTACTGAACATGTACAGACTTTTTTTTTCTTATTCCCTAAACAATACGGTATAACAGCAATTTACATAGCATTTAAATTACATTAGGTATTATAAATCTAGAGATGATTTAAAGTATGTAGGAGGATGTGCGTAGGTTATATGCAAATACTATGCCACTTTATATACGGACTTGAGCATCTGCAGATTTGGTATCCTGTGGCAGTCCTGGAACCAATCCTCCGAGGATACCAAAGGATGACTGACTTTGCATTAAGGAATGATACATAGCTCTTTCTCCACTAAATCGCCCAGATCTCATAAAGGGTAAAGAAAGTAGATTTGTACCTCACTTAATTCTTCCTTCCCCCTTTTATCTTAAATATGGTTTCTCATTAGCACTGAACGTCTAAAGACTGCCATGAAAGGAACAATGAGGTGACTTGCCTAAGCCATAAACTAGACTATGTGAACAGACGTTGGTCTATTTCTTATTGTCCATATAGCTTGCTGACTTACTCAGCCTAGCTGTATTCTCCCTTTAACATTCAGCCTCTTAGCTCTCATCAGCATGCCATAGACCTAAATATTGTAAGGTGCTTTTCTTCATTTTTGTTGGTGCTTTCTTTTTTCCGTACTTGAAACTTCAGAGGGTATAGGATGCGTGCGAATTCTGTCTTAAAGCCATAAACAACAAACACCCTGATCAGCTAGAACACGTTTTTGTGGTCTTTGTTCCAGAAGAAATCATAGAAGGATCAAAACAGTTCTTTTAGTTTGGGAGCAGTGGGATTATCAGCTTTGTACGTGAGAGACCATATGATTATAAAATGACTCCTTTTTGGCTTTTATATGTGGTAATACTAGATTATAACATTTAAATATTGGATATTGGCCCAGTGGTGGGGGTAAAAGTTCTTAAAATCTTGTGACTATATCTAATCTAAAAGCATGCTAAATCATAGCACTTAATGGCTTACTCTCCTTCTCTAAACAAGATAAACACTAACCTGGCAGGGTGCAGTGGCTTATGCCTGTAATCCTAGCACTTCGGGAGGCTGAAGCAGGTGGATCACCTGAGGTCAAGAGTTCAAGACCAGCTTGGCCAACATGACGAAATCCCCTCTCTACCGAAAATAGAAAAATTAGCCAGACGTGGTGGCGGGCACTTGTAATGCCAGCTGCTTGGGAGGCTAAGGCATGAGAGTCACTTGAACCCGGAGTGGTGGTGGTGGGGAGGTTGCAGTGAGCCAAGATCATGGAATTTCACTCCAACCTGGGCGAAAGAGCAAGACTCTATATCAAAAACAAAGCAAAACAAACAAAAAAACCCACGAATCTATTATATGGTATTGCTTAATTAAGGAAAGTAGGCATATTTAAAGTTAATAATGTTTGGAAATCTTCTGATGAGATTTTGGGTTTAAAAATTTCTTGGATTAAAATACTTAACCTATAATAAAACAGTAGCTATATAAGAGTAACCCTCCCTCCAGCATTCTCCTTTCTCCCACGCCAAGAAAAGAAAGGCTATATTAGGACTTTTTCATCTGAGTATAAATTATTAATACCATCACACCAAGTGGAAGCATGTGGGAATGCTCATTGCCCCTTGGTTAGTTTGTAGGATTGCTTCACTATACTTTTATGTATAGTCTGTTCAGAGAAAAAAATTAAATTTGTCCTTCCCTAACAAACTTGATATTGTGGCTGCTTAAATAATGGCTATTGTATTCCAGGCGTCAGCTGAGAACATAATACTCAGACTGTGTATCAAAGTTTTGAACTTTGATATTTGTCTGTGAAGAGCCATCTGTGGGAATGGTGGTTGCTGAGGATGGTGTATGATCATAAATGTTAACCTAAATCATGCAGTAACTTTTTCATGGAATGTTGTCTGTGATTTCTTTCCTTTCCCTCATCTTGATTACAGAGAGGTACAGAAAGCAGTCAACACTGCCCAGGGATTGTTTCAGAGATGGGCAGAGCTCCTCCAGGACCCCTCCACAGCAACAAGGGAAGAAATCGACTGGACCACCAACGAGCTGAGAAACAACCTCCGAAGCATAGAGTGGGATCTAGAAGACCTTGATGAAACCATCAATATCCTTTTCTGTGGTGTCTGTGCCATTTGGGGTAAATAAATAGACAAATGGACAAGTTTTTCTCCAGTTGCTTCCAGTATGTAGATGAAACATTTTCTTTTATAATCGGTTGATGTTGCTCTTACTTATACCATGACATGTTTAAAGTATTTGCCCCTGTAAGTTGAGGTAGAGTAGCTGAATTCTTGTATAGCGTGTGACAAATCCTGTACTGTAAACGTATATATAAAGGCAGCATAGTGTAATGATTACGACTAGACCCTGGAGTCAGATTGCTGGTGTCAAATCCTGGCTCCACCAATGTAAAACGAAAAAAAACAACCTTTTTTTTTCTCTAAGTCTGTGCCCTCCCACTCAACTTGGTGTGGTATTTCTGACACTGTTTACTTGGAAATAATATCAGGTCCACAAGTTAAGAGCTCAGTCCCACAAGACTGCCCCCACTTCAGATGCCATTTGCAAGCCCCAGATTGTGACCAGTGCTCCTAACTGACCAGATATTAATTGGGGTTCCCACAACCCCCTCCATAGATTGAATTAATTTAATTTGCAAGAACAGCCCACAGAACTCAGGGAAATAGTCTCCTTTGGTTTATCCATTTATTGTAAAAGATACTACAAAGGATACAGATGAATGACCAGATGGAAGAGATGCATGCAAGGTATGGGAAAAGAGGTGAAGCACTTCCAGGCTCTCTCCAGGTGCCTCCAGTAACCTCCACACCTTCAGCTATCGAAGCTTCCTGAACTGTCATTTTGGGTGTATGTGGAGGCTTCATTACATAGGCATAATTGATCACATTAATTGGTCCGTTGCTGATCAACTCAGCCTTTATCCCCTTTCCCGTGGGGTGGGCTTGAGCAGGGGGCTGAAAGTTTCTGTCTATTCACATAGTTGGTTCCTCTGGGGACCAGCCTCTCATCCTGAGGCTATCTAGGAACCCCCAGCCATCAGTCATGCCATTAACATACAAAACACAGTCATCACTCTGAAGATTCCAAGGGATTTAGGAGCTGTGTGCCAGAAATGAGGGGCAGAGACCAAATTTGTATTTATTATGTTACAGCATTGCAACCGGTTACCATCTGACTTGGGCTCATCACTTAACCTCCTGTGCTTCAGTTTTCTCTTTAGTGGAAAGTTAGGATAACAAGGGTATGTAGCTCATAGAATTATTGGGATTATATAGGTAAAGAGTTTAAATGGCGCCTGGCATACAGCTTCTGTAATAGTGTTAGCTGTCAGTATTATATAGAGATACATAGAGGCCAATGTTATACGTTGGTAACTAGAGATCAAAAGAAAATCTTTTTGTAGACTGTCTTCCTGTTTAAGAAGTGATGTTACAGTGCTGCTATCCATTGAAGAGGCATCTTGTACCATGAAACTGCATTTAGTAAAAGCAGATCTGTTGTGCTAATTCATTGTATTGATGAATTAGCAGTCCACTGTAAGTCCACTGATCTGACTGATGCACTAGAGAACTGTAGAAACTTCATTATATAGGCTTTTTTTCCAACTGGAAATCCAATTTAACCAAAACTTTAAGTGGAAAATATGCCTCTTGCATACTCTTGAGTTCTGTTTTGTTTTTTCCCTAAGTGAGATAAAACATCAAGGAAACCAGCTTTTGTCAGGATCACTCTATAGTTAGCACAGGTTCGTATGCAAGTTGATATGTGGAGTAAATAATTTCTGTTAATCATGATGTTCCTGGGTACTCTTAAAATTGTTAAAAGGCAAGTATGTTCTCTAAAATTAGTGGAAAATATGTGAGGGGGCAGGATCGAAAGCACAGTTACAGGGAGATAATTCTTCTCTTGAGACAGGAGGGAAGGAAAAAAGGTTAGGGGAGCTAGAGAAAATGTGAGATTAAAAAAACAAAGTTTTAATAGATACTCATCATTCATCCAGTAAATGTTTATTGAGTATACTATGTGCCAGACATTTTGTTGGTTACTGAGATTAGATTAGTAAACACTATACCATCCCTCACAGAACTTTGGGTGGATGGTAAATAATAACACAGATACCCGCAGACTATGCAAGGGAAGTAGAGAGAGCTATGCAAGTGTCTGACATGGCGTGTTGGACCATGCTAGTGGGTAAAGGAATGAGGGCAGCTTCTCTGAAGCCTAATCTCTAGATTAAGACATAGGGTTGGTATCTTGGCATAATGGGAAGTGGTTTGGAATGGCAGGAGAAAAAGATTTGCAAAAGTTGTCTTAGTAAAAGTGATCAGGAGTTAAAAAAGGATAAACACAAGTGTTAGCAAACAGGAAGAGCTCAGCTCTGCTGTGGTCAGATAGCCTCAAGGGTTTGTAGTGAAGCCTCAACAGGAGCTGTGCTTCCTAACCTGACCAGTCATCTCTGTCTTGAGGAAGAAGGATCCTCCTTCCTGTGGCTGTGAGCAGAGGATGTTTGAGAATGATTGGTGTCTGGTTGACTATGTTTTCAGAAAGTTTGAGCCAGATTTTATTTGTTTGCATGTGAGAGATTCAGTGATTTAACAGGATGTCGTCAGACTTTGATGATGAAATCGTTTTACCTTGACTTTTTGACCTACGCATAGTTGAAGCAAATCCTAGAAAATTTAACCTCGATGCAACTGAATTGAGTATAAGAAAAGCCTTCATTACAAGCACTCGGCAAGTCGTCAGGGTAAGGAATATGATCTTACTGTGTTGTCTGTATAAGAAATAGCCAGACTTCTTAGAACTCTTTTCCTTAATTGTAAACTAATAGGTCACCTCTCATATCACTTTTAAAATATGAATTAAATGCCAGTTTCCCCACAAATAATTTTGCTGATTGGCTGGGCATGGTGGCTAACACCTGGAATCCTAGCACTTTGGGAGACAGAGGTGGGGTGAATCACTTGAGCCCAGAAGTTTGAGACCAGACTGGGCAACATGACGAAACCCTGTCTCTACAAAAAATAGAAAAATTAGCTGGGCATGGAGGTGCATGCCTGTAGTTTCAACCACATAGGAGGCCGAGGTAGGAGGATCAGGTTGAGGCTGAGAGCTATGATCATATCACTGCACTCTCCAAAAAAAAAAAAAAAAAAAAAATTCATGACTGAAGAAAAAGAAATCTGTTTTTAGTCTTTCTTTTTTTGACACGAGGTCTCACTGTGTTGCCCAGGCTGAAGTTCAGTGGTTCAGTCTTGGCTGACTGCAGTCTTCACCTCCCAGGCTCAAGTGATTTTCATGCCTCAGCCTCCCAAGTAGCTAGGACTACAGGCGTGCACCCCCCACACCAGGCTAATTTTTCGTAGAGACAGGGTTTCAACATGTTGCTCAGGCTGGTCTTGAACTAGTAAACTCAAGCAGTTCAGCTGCCTTGGCCCCTCAAAGTGCTGGGATTACAGGCATGAGCCACTGTGCCCAGCCTGTCAGGCTTATTTCCAAGAGCAAAAATGAAACAGTAATTGTTGGTTTGGGGCAGGGTACTTTAATGGTGTCATCACTATTAAACCCTTGTCAATACCTCTAGTTTCTTCAAGCTAGTTATCTTTCTCTCTTTTTATTTCTTAGTGTACTCTATTTCTTGATGAACAAAACAATTACTATTGTAGAAACCATTTGGTTTTTTTGATTGATTGGTAATCACTTTGCATTGTTGAAGAGTGACTCTTACAGGGTTGGGATAGCAGCTTCTTCCACCATCTGAATTCCTTCTGGAACTCTTGCAACCCATGTTACTGACATTTCCATATGTAACTACTTGACAGCCATTCCAGCGTTATCCAGAGCAAAAAAGCGTCTGTCAGAGTGTAAAAAATTGATTCAAGTGAAATCTTTAGTCCTAAGTTATTTAGAATAATACCCATTATTAAAGAATCTAAGAAAAAACATTATTTAAGTACAATCTTGTGTCATTAAAATGTTCCGTATTTTGAAACTATATGGCTAAGCCATTTGATTAGCATAACTAGATGTAAGAGAACCAGCTGTCTTTAACATATGTACTAGAAAGCAGCTTCCTTGAATAAAAAGACTTGGGATCATACTAGTGCTAACATATGGCTTTTTAAGAGTCATCTTAGGCAGGAACCTTAGTATGTGTTTGCCAAAGCCTTTATATCATGTGGTTTCCTTTTGAAATTATTTCAAATGGTAGATTATCACTGAACTTTATGTATTATTGTTTCTTATTTTAATCATTAGTTGTCTTTCTCTATACATATACGTAAATTGTTTATAAATAAACCCACATTTCAATGAGGAAGAAACCTTTCTGGACCTCAGATGCCCCATCCACAGTGAGTGTTTTGATTAGACATTCTTAATTTCTAGTCAGTTCAAAATACCGTTCTGATGAGGAAGCCTTGTGGTTAGGTGACATATTTTTTGTAAGATAAATAAATCCCCAATTATTTTTTGTAAGTGTTTTTTTTGTAGTTGGTTTTTTGAAAGACGCCCCTATAGAAATTAATATTTAAGTGGGGCCTTGCAGTGAAGTATATGTCCTTAACCTTAATCATTATATTTATTCTTTCTGCAAGGTAGAGTTTTGAAGTTTGCAGCTTGAAATCCAAAGGTCCATGTATTGAAAATTAAGTTCATTGATATAATGGAAAGAAGAATCCAAAGTTTATTTTCTAATATCTGAAAAGCTTTTTAAAGTACATTCTTAGAGGTTGATATGGTTTAGCTGTTTCCCCACCCAAAACCTCATCTTGAATTGTAATCCCCATAATCCCCATGTGTCAAAGGAGAGACCAGGTGATGGTATTTGAATGAATCATGGGGGCATTTTCCCCCATGCTGTTCTCATGATAGTAAGTGAGTCTCATGAGATCTGATGATTCTATAAGGGGCTCTTCCCACTTTGCTCTGTCACTCTTTTCCCTGCCGCCTTGTGAAGAAGGTGACTTACTTCACCTTCTGCCATGATTGTAAGTTTCCTGAGACTTCCCTAGCCATGCCAAACTGTGAGTAAATTAAACCTCTTTCCCTTATAAATTACTCAGTCTCGGGTAGTTCTTTATAGCAATGTGAGAACAGACTAATAAGAGGTATTGTAAATCAAGTCAGTACTTCAAAATATTACTGTCCTTTTAGAGTTGAGATCTAAACCATACTCGACTATGTGATCCACCTGACTATTTTAGGGCTTTAAATCATTCTTGTTTAAATTTATGACCTGTTTGGGGGAAGCTGTTAGTATTTACCAGTGGTAGGCTAATAGTACCTAACTGAGCTTTTGCTGATCTGATTTTAATAAATTCTAGTTCAAAGTCCTATAGAAGATAAGGAAATAGCAATGGTGCTAACTTGATTAAAAATAAAAACAAAATACACCTGTGTAATTCCATATTACCACATTTAGCTAAACAGTGTATGTAGAGATTTCTGGGTTCTGGGTGGAGGAGCTTGACAGAGAGGGATCAGGGAGTTAGCAGATTTGGAAAATGAGATAAAACCAAGTTCAAATTAGGAATTTGTAAAATTTCTGTTAGCTCTTCTGTTACTATTATCAGTGGGCTTTCATTTAATGTTGCTCCAAAATTTTGACTGTCTTTCAAACATTGTATTCTACTTATGCTTTCTCTTTCATGGGCAGTGATACTCTATACATTTTGAGTTTTTTTTCTCTCTCTTTTTTTGCTTTAACCTGAAGATAGAAATCTCCTGTTTCTTCTTGATTAAAGTCCATTGGTTGTGCCTTTAGTAAGTCTTCCTTGTTTAGAGTCTTGTGTGTGTTTTTCCAAGCATCTTTTAAGTTTGTACAAATTCAATTTTACTGGCAGTTTTTAGCAAAGAAACCAAATATTCAAGTTTTTATGTAAATAGCTTTCATATTTTTGAGGTGGTCATTTTCACTCTTGTGGAATCACCTATACATCAAAGATTTCGTATGTGAAATTTTCCTGTTTTAGAAATACATCGTAGAAGTGACTTTGATTCTACTTTAGGATCAAAAGGTTTTGCAATGTATGGCAGAACAACAGTGAATAAGGGGTAAGGGAACCTGAGTTCTAGGCTAAGCTGTGACATTAATAAATCTTAACGATGGTAAGTCATTCAACCTCCGTGGATCTCAGTTTTATCAATGAAATAATCCTCACTAACATTCTCTGACTTTAACTTTAAAAGTTAGAATCAGAACTATTACTCTCTCCAGGAAAAAAACCCAACCTACTCCAATGTAAGAATTGTTTACAGTGAATTATAAGTCAAGATGGAAATGGCTTTGGTTAATTAAAAAGGTGAAGTATCCAGTGTGTGCACAGATGACCTCGAGATATAAGAGTTATGAGTGGGAAGCACTGGGATTTACGACGTCTCATTCATTCAGCTTGGAAGACAGTGTGAAATGGGAACAGGAGCATAAATAACAAAGACATTTGTTGTTCCTTTCACAGATTAACCATATTTTATTGGGACTCACTGATTGACCGCTGGTTCTAAACTTCATGTGTTAGAAAGAAGATGAGTAATTCTGTTTTTGGCATGATAGATTGTTATAAAATGTTTAAAACTATTTAGTAACATAGTTTAAGATCCCACATTCTAATATGAAGGTGTTCTGTTATGTGGTATCTGCTGACTTTTGACCTGCATGGATAAAGTGCCATCATAGAAGTGAAAGCCAACTGGGGCGCGGTGGCTCACGCCTGTAATCCCAGCACTTTGGGAGGCTGAGGTAGGCAGATCAGTTGAGGTCAGGAGTTTGAGACCAGCCTGGCCAACACGGTGAAACTCTGTCTCTACTAAAAATACAAAAATTTAGCTAGGAGTGGTGGTGGGCGCCTATAGTCCCAGCTACTTGGGAGGCTGAGGCCGGAGAATCATTTAAACCCAGAGATGGAGGTTGTAGTGAACCAAGACTGTGCCACTGTCCTCCAGCCTGGGAGACAGAGTGAGACTCTGTCTCGAAAAAAAAAAAAAAAAAAAGTGAAAGCCATAGCTCGTTACCTGCAGTGGTCACATAACTGAAAGCCATAGCTCCTTACCTGCGGTGCTGTCACATACAGGATTCCCACCACAGGGCTGTTGGAAGAATCTGCCTCATCAGGGCTAACACCCATGAAAGCACACACATAACCCACGTGGTTTTTATTAAGCATAAAACTTTAAAAACTGCAACTTTAAAATATATATTTTATATAATATTTTATATAATGTAAGCTCAAAGAAAGAGAAATTTTTCAAGAGGAAAAAGCAGAAAAAGGAACCTAAACTCAATATATAAAATATATGTATAATAATATATAAAATATATATTTTATATAATATTTCATATAATGTAAGCTCAAAGAAAATTAGAGAAATTTTTCAAGAGGAAAAAGCAGAAAAAGGAACCTAAACTCAAAATAATACACAGCACAAGACTTTGTATTTTCTTCATAATTTTCCTCCCAGTGCAGCGCAGTCATATTATTACATAGTTAGGATTATACCATTACACAATCATAGCATTTTATTTTCTTAAGTTAAAAATAACCTGTACTTGGTATTTATAAAATGCAAATAATTTTGATGTAAAAGAAAGGAGAAAAAGGCCCTGTCATTCTCCTTTGACTCCCTAGAAATAATCAGTGTGAACAGTTTTATTTTTGCAGCCATTTTATGGACACTGAAATACTTAAACTTTTAAAAAGCAGTGGCATGATCTATAATATTTTTCTATGAAAAATTACATTGTGGACATAGTCTTATAATGATACAGATAAATCTAGAGAAGTGCTGTTCAGTAGTAATAAAATGTGAACCTCCTGGTCATTTTTAATTTTCTAGTTGCCACATTAAAAGAGTAAAAATTAGGTGAGCTTCATCTATTTTATGGGACCTAATATATCCAAAAGGTGATCATTTAAACATGTAGTCAATATATAAAAGATAGTGAGAGATTTAAATTTTTAAACTGTTTTTGTAATAAATCCAGCATGTATTTTACACTCCAGCATATCTCAATTCACATGTGAAAGTTTCATTGGAAATACTTAGAGTTGAAAAAGTAGAATCACAAACACAATTTTTTCCAGACATACTTAATTTTTTCTAATAACTGAATATCAACCAGTTAAAATAAAATTCAGTTGCTCAGTTGCACTGACCACATGTTAGGTGCTCAGTAGCCAATGGGTCCTGTATTACCCAGGAGCAGATTATCCTTTTTAATAGTTACATACTTTTATTTGGTGATAGTTTTTATTGAGTGCTTACTATATTGTTGGCTACTGTTAATCATGCTTCATGTGTTACCTCTATTAATCCCTACAATGATCCTAAAATATATTATCCTAAATGTACAGAAGATCTAGAAACTTAGCACAGCTATGAAAAAGAATAGCTAAGTCTTAAACCTAGGTCTGTGACATGAAAGATTCTGCTCTTACCCTTTCTTCTAATATGGCTCTGTTATGATTTATTTAATCATTGACCTACCAGTAGATATTTTGGTTATTGTTATTATTGACAATTGCAAACCGTACTTCAGTGACCATCTTTGTGAGCATAACTTATGTATTTGTTTAAGTAGTAAAAAAAAATCAATGAGAATACATGTTTGAAATATTCATAGCCAGTCATGGTGGGTCATGCTTATAATTCCAGCAATTTGGGAGGCCAAGGCAGGAAGATCACTTGTGAATTCAAGAGTTCAAGACCAGCTTGGGCAATATAGTGAGACCCCCATCTCTACCAAAAATTAAAAAAAAAAAATAGGTGTGGTGGTGTATTCCTGTAGTCCCAGCTGCTTGGGAGGCTGAGGTGGGAGGATTGTTTGAGCCTGGGAGGTTGAGGCTGCAGTAGCTGTGGTGCCACCACTGTACTCTAGCCTGGCCATCAGAGTGAGATCCTATCTCAAAACAAAAAAATTGTTTTCAAAGTAACCTACAAAAAGATCTTAACAGTTTTATTTCTAATAGGGTGTTAGAATACACCTTCACTAAGTATTATCAGTCTTTTTCATCTTTCTTGGTATAATCGGAGAAAATATCTCTTAGCTACACTTCTTTGATTACCAGTGGGTTATTGCATCTGTTCATGTTTGGTCATTTGTGGGTTTTCTTGTGAATTGTCTGTCCACTGAACTCTCTTCATAAGCACAATGCCTAGTACATAATGCCTAGTATATAATACTGCATTGTGCGGATTGTGTTGCTGTTCCCTTATTTGGAGTTGCTGCTTATTTCTACTTTTTTTCATATTATAAATAATACTGCAGTGCACATCTTTGCGTGTCTTTTTTTGTATATATTTTATATTATTTCCTTAAAATAAATTCCTGTTAGTGGAATTACTGGATCAAGGCAGTGAATATTTTGAGACTCATAGTATAGAATGACAAATTTATTTTCAAAGTGCTGGTCTAGTTTACCATCCAGCCATTGTTTGGGACCAGTGGTATTTTAGAAAATATATTTGTTAAAGTATAACAGTACAGAAAAGTGTAATTAACCTAAATATATAGCTTAATAAGTTTATAAACTGAACACAGCCATCTAAACAACCCCCAGAAGCATTGCAGAGTGTTACCAGCACCCCCAGAAGCCTACCTGTGCTCCTTTTCAGCCAATACCTGTACCTTCCACTGCACTGACTTCTAACAGCAAAAATACATTGTACATGTAATGTTCAAAGGCTAACATGTCACTTTTCCGTACATGCATGTTGATATCTTTATTATACAAGTAATGTGTTCATTGTTTTAAAAAAAGACTATAATAAAATGCATTGACTATATTTTTATTTTATTTATTTATTTTGTAGAAATGGGTTTTCACTGTGTTGCCCAGGCTGGTCTCGAACTCCTGGCCTCAAGCAATCCACCTGCCTTGGCTTCCCTAAGTGCTGGGACTATAGTCCCAGCCATAGTGCCCAGCTGAGTATATTTTTAAAAGCATGTATTACCTCCCTAGTGGATGTTGCTCTGCATAGTTTGTAATATATATTAAATAAATCAGGCTGTTGGATTGACTATCAGAATGTCATCTTAAACTCGGATTGATAACCAGAAAGGGAATCCTGCAGTCCAGGAGATACTAGTATAATGGTCAGTCTCTCTTTGAGGCTTCTAGATTTCTGTTGTAAGAAAAGGAATGGGGGTAGGGGGTGCTTGTTAAAAATGTTCCATCAAGAGTCTGACTTCATAGGTCTCAGTGGGGCCTAGGGAACTACACTTAAAAATACTTGTAAAATTTTATTTATTGATACATAACGGTTGTGCATATTTTTAGGATACATGTGATATTTTGATACATATGTATAATGCGTAATGATCAAATCAAATGAAGGTAATTGGAATATCCATCATTTTAAACATTTTTCTTTATGCTGCAAACATTTGAATTATTCTCTTCTTGCTATTTGGAAATATACAATAGATTATTGTTGAACTTTAGTCAACCTACTGATCTATTGAACACTAGGTCTTATTTCTTCTAAGTGTATTTTTTACCCATTAATCAACCTCTCTTCATCCTTCTTTCCCCCTGCACTCTTCCTGGCCTCAGGTAACCAACCACCTATCTATTCTCTATCTTCATGAAATCCACCTTTTTAGCCCCCGCCTATGAGTGAGAACATGCAGTATTTGTCTTCCTGTGCCTGGCTTCTCTCACTGAGCATAGTGACATCCAGGGGAACTGCATCTTTAACAACGCTCACGTGACTGACTCGCGCACATCATCCTGATGTGAGCTCCAAGTGGGCAGGGACCTAGCTAGTATCATTCACTGCTGTATGCCTGGCCACATAGTAGACATCAGTGAGTGTTTGCTAAATGGGTAGATGAGTGGTTTGAAAGTTGAATCAGGTAGGTCTCACTCCCACTTGCTATAGTACTGGGATTGTAAAACTGGGGGCACTGTCTCATCTACTGTTTACTTGTCATGGGTCTTTAAAAAAGTTTTTAAAAGTCTTATACTTTAACGTCTGTGTAAATTATAAAGTACTTTGACAGCCTTTTAAAAGTTTTTTATTGAAGTCATCATGTATTCAGTTCAAATCATTCTCTAGTATGTTGGATTGTAGCTAAATAAGTAGAATGACTGATTTAATAAACTGTTTTGCTTCAGATAAAGTAATGGATCTATTCACTTTTCATTCCATACAAAATTATTTTTGACACCACTCTGGAAATTCACTTTGATGTTAGAGTTAGTCTATACCTTTCATGAATCCAACCCAGAAATAAAACCTGTTGTACCCCTATTTGAAAGTATTCTTTGGTGCTTAATAATAAATATAGTTTATACTAAAAGCACATGGTTTTTTACATATATTATAAAAAGATAAAAACCCTTGAACACATGCATTTGTGTTTGTACCCCAGAGATGTTCTTTACTAGTGATGTGACTTTGAGAAAGTATCATTGTCTTTTTGGACCTAGGTCTCCTCAGCCTTAAAATGGAAATAGTACCAGCTTCACAGTATCCTTGTGAAAATTCATTGATAATGTGTGTACATGTTTAGCATTATTTCTGACCTGTGGTAGGTACCTGGTAAATGTTAATGCTGTTCCTCTTTACTCCTGTTTAAATTAGTATCCAGGTTACTTGTTTTTAAGGGACCATCTTTCTTTTTGTTTTCTTTTCTTTATTTTTGAGATTGAAAATAAAGCCAAGAAATGCTGTCTTCTTGTTTTTAAAAGTAATAGTGTGTTTTGCTATTGTATGAAATGTTAACTATAATTTTGTTTAAGGATGTGTTTCATTTGTTTTCCTATCTTCTTTCTCATTAGGACATGAAAGATCAGATGTCAACTTCTTCTGTGCAGGCATTAGCTGAAAGAAAAAATAGACAGGTGAGAAAACATCAGAATATAATTATCAGTGAGAGAAAGTCTACAGTTAGATATTTGAAATTTAAAAGTGCTGACCATCCATGGATCACGTAATCAAGAGGAAGACCTCTGCATGCAGGCCCTAGTGTGACCGTGGGAGGTTTTGTGACAGTCCAGGCAGCCTGTCCCAGCACCCTGTCAGCATTTCCCTCCCCTCTCTCACCTTCTGATCCTTTCCTGTGGACTCCCATAGCACCTTTTGCCTACTCGTACTATAGCACTTATCACAGAGTACTTTTACTGTTTTCATGTGTTTATTCTGCACCTGTTGAGCACATTCTGTGTGCTAGGCTCTTCTAAGGGCTATAATTACTTACTTTCTCTCTGCTGGGCCCCAGGCCCCTTGAGAGTGAGGAGAGATCTGTGTCTTGGTTTTTAGTTATTTGTTTGTTTTTTTTTTCTTTTTTGAGCTCTCTGGTAGTTACTACATTGCCTACCCATGGAACACATTAGACATCTAAGGATTGACATTTGATGTAAAGACATTAGAGGAACCTTAAACTTGTGTGTTAAATTTCTCTTTAAGTCGTTTTTTTAAATTACATACTTTGGCATATTTATAGAAACTGCTTTGTAATTGTTAAAATATAGTCCTTTTAAAAAATGTAGAATGGTCCTCTAGAATTTGGACTTTAATTTAGATTGAAATTTGATTTAGACATTTTTGGTGGGATAGAATGTTTTTTGCCTGTTGCTAAACTGTTAGGTGATTTTTTGACAGAAGTAGTTTTTTAAAATTCTGTGGATATCCATTTTCCTTAGGAGTAAACAGTAAACAGTATCATGAAAAATGATAGTTTGTTTTAAACGAATTATCTTAACCTCATTTTATTCAGATTCCAGAAAGTTATGAATTGTCCATATAGTAGGCTCTTGAGAAATCTTGCTGTTTTTACTTAACTAGCAATCAGTACTTCATAACATAAATCCTTACTTTATACCTGTGGGTGTTTGTCAAGCCACTTAATTTTGAAAACAAATATTATGAAAGCTTGAAGAAGGGGGAGGGTTCTACAGGTATCACCTCACTTAATTTTTGTTTCCTTTTCTTGCATTCCATTTTTCAAGTCATTGTTGTGTTTTTGGCTTTTTAATCTTATTTGTCTCCTTTGCTTTCTTTTTGATCAGTACAGCTAGGAGAAGCCACTAGCTGGTCCATTCCATCTGGCTCCCTCTCTCGAAAGAAGCTAGTGAATGGCCTCAAGTTGGCTAGTTTTGGAATTCTCTTCTCATTTGCACTTGACCTTACAGGAAGTGGAAGTACCTGAAGTAGTTGTGACAGTGAAGTTGGTAACACCTATGCTGTCACCCTTAACTTGAATGTTTTATTCTCTAGATAGTATAGGCTATTACTCACATTAGTATGGGCTAATGTGAATAAAATGGGTATATATATTGCCTGTCCGAGTATGGCTTGGAATTAGGTTTTAGGCCATGAGTGAAATGTCATGTTGCAAATTTTTAAGGAACGGCAAGGCCAGGGCTTTCTAAGCCTCCAGCAGGCATGGGCCTTGCTGTGTCATGGCAGGCACCAGGTACTGTGCTGCTCCCTCCTCCAGCACCCCTGCTCTGGCACCCACACACAGGTCCATCTCCTAGTGCTTGGCTCCTCTCTCAATCTCTTTCCCATTATCACAGACCTCTGGTGTCAGACCAATGAACTTTAAGCTACTTTACAATAAAATATGGATGATTTGCCCTATCCTTAGCTCTGCCTAAGTGTAGACCATGGAAAATGTAGGCAAACTAGCCCTGTGACCTCAGGAGCACACAAGGCCCTGGTGATGTCCCAGTTCACTGTCCTTAGGCCAGTGATGCATTATAGCCTTTTTCTGACCCTAAAAAAATTGTCACTAGTTCCTCATGTCTTCCATAGAGGTCCTTAGAGTCTGAATCAGAATGAGCAGGATCTTTTCAGTGTTGACAGCCCTAAGACCAGGTCAGGGCAGAGCCACCCACAAAAACGCTTGGATCTGCTTTTCATCAGACACAGTCACCATGCAGCCTCTTGACTGGACTGAAGCTCTGGGCCACTGGAAGCTCTTGTAAGAAGAGCTTCTAATAACTGAGCTTCTTAGAAACTCTGCTAATAACCACCTCAGAACATAGCAAACTGCATCCTGAGCTACCCTGATCCTGGCCCCTGAAGTCTGGCCATTTGATGGCGTTCACCCCTTGCAGTCTGAGAAGAGGTCAGTGTCAGTATGAAGGAAGATCATGAGGCTGTTAGAAGGGTTTTCAGACAGAACCAAGTAAACAGCCAGGCTTTTAATAGTGCCAGAGATTTTTTTTTTAATTACTTGATAGGAAGTGGCAACTCTACAAGGAAAAAGAGTCTTAGTTGCTAGCGTCTTCTGGCTCTTGGTGCACGGCTGGTGTGAGCAGTTACTTTGACCCGTCAGAAAGGCTTGTGGAGATCTGGTCAGAACCAACTGTGGAGACTGAACTCTCACATTCCTGCCTAGCCTCTTCATGTGAGGAAGACATATCCAACCTTACCCATTTATGGCTGCAGACTTCCCTGAATTCATATTTCAGAAACCTGGCCCTGCTGTCTGGGAGCCGTGGTGGAAGACTCTGACTTTAGGGCAGCCCTTGCCTAGGTTGCCAAGGTCAGGGATTCCTTGTGGTCATACCTGCCTGGTGAAGCAACCCCAGTTGTCATCTGGAAAGCCTGAAAGACCCTGGATTCTATTCATGGGTTAAACTTAACAGACATTGATGGTTCTTAAGCCTTTTGTGTGTGAAGGGCTATGGCTTACCTGCTTGTCGTTCCAGGGAACTCTCCCCTTCCCCCCACCAAAAAACCCCAGAACTTCCCTGGGTCACACTTTTCTTAAAAAAAGTACTCTAGATCTTTGGAATCAGGTTGACTGGAACCTATGGGTTGCTGAAGTTCCACAGGTACCAGGAAGAGCTCTTTTACAAAAGATTGAGTGCTTTTCAGTTATAACACAGTATCTAGATGGGCGTTTGTTAATTTAGTAGGCATTTATTTGCACTTTAAGGGAACAAAGCCCATTGTGAGGCCTATTGGGAGAGCTTAAACACAGAGAGGGCCCTTCTGGAATTCCTTAAATTGTACCACACAGGCACCAGATTACACCACTACATAAAAGGCTGGCCCAGGGGAAAATAGATGATAAGAAATGTGGAAACTCTTTATATCACTCTTGATGCTTCACTTGTTCAGAGATAGTAACTGTTTGTTTCTTCTGACTCCTCCGTTTGTCCTTCTCACACAGGCACTGCTGGGAGACAGTGGCAGCCAGAACTGGAGCACTGGAACAACAGATAAATATGGGCGCCTGGACAGAGAGCTCCAGCGAGCCAATTCTCATTTCATTGAGGAGCAGCAGGCACAGCAGCAGGTACCCCGAGGGACCCAGGCTTAGGACGGGGCAGTGGGAAAAAATAAACCCACCTTAGTTCCTTTGCCAGCCACGGGGTCTCATGGCTTAATGACAAGCGGGGTAAGCCAGAGCTTGTCCTGTGGTTTATTGTGTTTAAATATTTAATGATTGCATGCATAAAGAGTTTCAAAATCTTCACAGCATGACCGCTTCAAGAGAACCAAGCTCAGCCAGGCATGGTGGTTTATACCTTTAGTCCCAGCTACTCAGGAGGCTGAGGCCAGAGGATCCTTTAGCCCAGGAGTTCAAGGCTACAGTGAGCTTTGATCATGCCTTTGCACTTTAGCCTGGGTGACAGAGCAAGACCCTGTCTCTAAAAGCAAAGAACCAAGTGGCCTGGTGCGGTGGCTGACACCTATAATCCCAGCACTTTGGGAGGCCAAGGCGGGCAGATTATGAGATCAGGAGATCAATACCATCCTGGCCAACATGGTGAAACCCTGTCTCTACTAAAATAAAAAAAAATTAGGCGTGGTGGTGCATGCCTGTAGTCCCAGCTACTTGGGAGGCTGAGGCAGGGGAATCGCTGGAACTTGGGAGGTGGAGGTTGCAGTGAGCCAACATCGCGCCACTCCACTCCAGCCTGGTGACAGCGAGACAACGTCTCAAAAAATTAAAAAAAAAAAAAAGAACCAAGCTCAATTCTCTTAGAAAAGCAGACCTTTGTTCATTTCAGCAAAGGCACTTTCAGAAAGATCTCATTTTTTTCATTGAAAATTATTCGTTGGTTTCATTATATATAAAGTTGACTGCTTTTGTGTACATTAAGGGTAGGAGGAAAATGAAGTTGACTGTGTCTGTTTTTGCCTCTGATGTGTAGAGCTGTATTAATAAAAGGAAACTAATGATAATGTGTCTGGGGATTTGAGGAGCATGTATCCATTGAAACTATTGATTATTAAATACAATGTTTTATGTATACAGATAGCTTATATGTTCTTTCGTTCTTTACCTTAGCATGTCTGCTTAACCAGTTGTTTACTTAAATTGCTATTAAACCCAGCCAAATTTTTTCCTATAGAAAATGAGAAGAATACAACACAACTAAAAGTAAATACTTGTCAGTCAGTAGTTGTCCTTAAGGTAACTTATTGCCATGGGGCGTCTTTAGTTTGTCCTTGAAGAGGGAGGAGAGACTGTGTGCCTAGTTTCCCCACATCCAGAGATTTGCCAGACTCTGTTGTATTTAAGCTGTGGCAGTCTGTTGTGGATTGAGACCTTGATCTTGGCAATGGGCTTCCTCCTCCCAAACATCCCCATGTCTCAGTGGTCATCTGCACGTGTGCTTTCAGCCATTGTCTGCTCCATTATTGGATGTCAGCCAACCGGACCAATCTCTCTTGGTGGTTTCAAGCCCCGCTGACTGTTCACAAGTTGGATCAGCAGGAGATATCAGTAGCTTGACAATCCAGTCCTTTGAGCAGTGTGTTCTCAGAGGCAACGGTCTGGTCCTTTGATTTCTGGGCTTTGCTTCTGAATGTGAATTGTCCCAAGTTGGCAAAGAAACTAGCAGCTGCTAGAGTGCTGGGCTTGGAACCAGGTAAGATGGATTTTAATTGCTTATTTCCCATTTCTCTGGCACCAGTTGATTGTGGAACAGCAGGATGAGCAGTTGGAGCTGGTCTCTGGCAGCATTGGGGTGCTGAAGAACATGTCCCAGCGCATCGGAGGGGAGCTGGAGGAACAGGCAGTGTGAGTATTGAGATGCCCCTCTTGCTGCAGTGAAACTGAGGGGCAAAACCATCCTACAAGACCCCTAAAAAGCCTGGCAGCTACATGGCTGGTAAAACCAAAAGCTAGTTTATTCGTAGCTGCATTTTTAATTCTCTTTTACAGACTCTCCTCCCCAAAAGAAGCAAATCCACTCTAAATTTTACTACAGGTTTTAGGCAAAGTTGTTATTTTTTTAAACACCTCCAAAAACAGACACAGATTTCTCTGAGCAGATACTCGAAGTATAGTTATGAATGGGAATGTGAAACAGAGAAGCCTCTGTAACCTGTGGCAATTTTTGTTTCAAAGAGGATAGGATGTGAGCTGACTTTATCATCCCATGACTCTCCCGCTACATTGAACAAACACTTTTTGCTTTGAATCTTAAATTATTGTAACTTTTTTTTTTAAGTTACAAAGTTCCAGTTAATGAAAAATCTTCCCTCTCAAAAAAATAAAAACAAAACATAACTTCAGTTTGTTTTTCCTTATGAACAATCCCTTTTGCACTCAGAAGTTTGATGGCAAAAAACGCATTCTTAAACACTGCCACAGGATACCTTTATCATTTTATAAATATTTTTCTAGAGAAAAATAATAAAACAGTTCACCAGGATACTTCAGAAACTTTCCTGTCTCAATATTATGTTTATTATTACACATCCATTCATTATAAATTCTTAGTGAGCACTTGTTCTATACCAGGCCTTCTGGAAGCCTAGGGATATAGAAGGGAGCAGAACAGACAGGACACCTCATCTCTGCCAAAGAGTTTGCCACTTGCTGGGTAGAATGGACATTGTGTAAGTGGTGGGGGTGTCATTAGGTGATGACAGTGGAGTGGGAGGGCCCCTGTGATGGGGCCAGTGCATGCCTGGAGAGCCCTAACTTAGCCCAAGGTCCCTGAGGAAGAGGGGTTTAACCTGAAGGATGTGTGGACACTAGCCAGGTGAGGTGAGAGTTGGTGTGAAATCAGGTAGTGTGGGGAGCGTAGACCAGGAGGAAGAAAGTGCACCTGTGAAGATAGAGAGCTCCAGCTACACGTGCATGGAGCAGAGAGGTTCCATGTGTCTCAAGGCAGAGAACAAACCAGGGGAGTCCTTGTCAGCATGGTAAGGAGGTAGGACTACTTATGCTCAGTATGATGAGAGACTGGTAGAGGTGAGGTTAGGAGTGATGGTGTGATCAGGTGTGATTTAGATGATACACTGTAGTGGGACCAGGTAGGGAGACCAGGGAGGAAGCTAGAGTAGCCAGATCTGTTTCATTTCTACCTAAAATGGGTCTTGACCCTAAAGTTCAGTTTGAGGATGGGAAGGGACTAATGGTCTGAGCTTCTCTGTTGATGAGGCAGCGTGGCTGGGCAGTGGGTAATAGAGCCTGAGGGACTTCCAGTTAAAAATGGCGAATTGGCACACCCCTACCTCCACTCCCTCTCCACAGCTCACTAGAGCAATAGTAAAGGGGTTTGTTTTCAAGGGCATGAAACTGCTGGGCATGGTGGTTTACACCTGTATTCCCAAGTGCTAGGGAAGGAGGCTGAGGTGGGAGGATTGCTTGAGCCCAGGAGTTAGAGGCTGCAGTGAGCTATGATGGCACCACTGTACTCCAGCCTGGGTGACAGAGGAGACCCTGTCTCTAATAAAATAGAAATAACAGATAATTGGGAAAAACATGGGATTTGGAGTTAGATCTGTGCTATCCAATATAATAGCTACTAGCCACATGTGGCTGTTGAGTAAGTGATATGTGGTCAGTCTGAGTTGAGATGTGCTCCGGGGTAAAATGCATACTGGACTTTGAAGACTTAGTATGGACAAATGTAAAATAGCTTATTAATAACTTTTTTTTTGAGACGGAGTCTCGCTCTGTCACCAGTCTGGAGTACAGTGGTGCAATCTTGGCTCACTGCAACCTCTGTCTCCTGGGTTCCAGTGATTCCCCTACCTCAGCCTCCTGAGTAACTGGGACTACAAGTGTGCACAACCACGCCCAGCTAATTTTGTATTTTAATAGAGACAGGGTTTCACCATGCTGGTCAGGATGATCTCAATCTCCCGACCTCATGATCTACCTGCCTTGGCCTCTCAAAGTGCTGAGATTATAGGTGTGAGCCACCGTGCCTGGCCTTACTAATAATTTTTTTTTATATTACATGTTGAAATGATGGTATTTTGGCTATATTAGGCTAAATACAGCAGAATATTAATTTCACCTGTTTCTTTTGAAATTTTTTAAAATGTGGCCACTAGAAAATGTAAAATGGCATACGTGACTCATATTTTTGCTAGATGTTACTGAGATAGATTTGGGCTAGCAACTTCATTGGTAAGTGTCCATGGACTGAAGGGCAGGTGATGTGCCTATTTTGTCTTCAGTAAGAAAAATCATACCCACCGCACAAAGGTAGCTCTTGCTTTTCAGTGTTTGGCGCTGCCTGGATAGACCTGCCAGCTGCAGGGCCATGATGCTGCCAGGATCTAAAATGAGATAAATATGTTTTAATTTGAAAATTTAGGTAAGGGACAAAGACTTGTTTATTTAGTTGTCAACAGGAGTTTATGTAATAGTTAATTTAATGAAGAGTTGGTTGCCCCAATCCTGCAAAGCTGTCAGGTGTCTGGTGTGGAGAGATCAAGACCTGCAGTTTCTAGCTGCCATTGATGCTGTCAGACTTAATACAGCCTTTTTAGTGAGACCCTTAGTACTAATTGGTATGTTACAGTCTAGCCTCAGAATAATCATTTACTAATCAGAAGTTGAAAAGTCTGGACTATTTAGTGATTTTCTAGGCACTCCTGAAAGAGTATTTTGGTGTTTTCTTTCCCAGCTGCACATTGGACAGCAAATAGTGTAAGCCTGCTGGAGTCAGTTCTCCTAGTGGGAAATACTGGTTTCTCTGTGAGGGCAGATGGGGAGACTCGTGTATGCGTGGGTGCACATACACACTCTCACACATACCCCATCAGGGATGTTAGTCCTGAGGTCTTCTGGGTTTATGATAAAGCATATAGCGCTTTATAGGAGATTATTTCATTAAAGTACATGTCTTAACTCATGTTGACATAAAGTGCTTTAGTATATTACCTGGTTCTCACAAGAGCCCTGTGAGGGAAGTTGAGCTGATAGGATTGCCCTGTTTTACAGGTGAGGAAACAGTCCCAAAGAGTTGTAGGGCACATTGTCCAAGGTAGCAATGTAAACAGGTGGCAAAGCCTGGTTTTCCGCCTCAGGTAGCATTGTTTCTACCACATTGCACTAGCACTGAGTTTGCGTTATTGTTTAGACAGGTCCACACTGCCTTGTCTGCATGCAGTTCTGAAATTTAGAAAACTCTTAAAAAAAACCTCAATGTGTTTCTTTAAATTTGCAGCAAGGTTATGTTACAGAAAAACCTCACCTGAACTGACTCCAACTGTGACTCCTCATAGTTTTCTCTGCAGAAATATTAAGTATCTGATTATGGGGACTGCCCCAGACCCTGCTGGTGGTATTGACTAATACAAAGCGTATTTTTAAATCTCGAGAATTCCAAAATCAAAATAGTATCTTGTCCCAAGGATTCTGGATAATAGACTAAGGTCCTGAATCCCAGTGTTGCCTATTTTGTTTGCTAAAATGTAGGCCTAGTCGTGTTAACCCAGTGCAAGTGCACTGCCAAGGCCTTGTGCTTACAGCAACCTTCTGTATCTGCTTCTCTCTAGTATGTTGGAAGATTTCTCTCACGACTTGGAGAGCACTCAGTCCCGGCTGGACAATGTGATGAAGAAACTTGCAAAAGTATCTCATATGACCAGTGGTATGTATGGTGCTTAAGCATTTGTACTTAATTCTAGAACTTTGTCTAGGGGCGTTGTCTCATAGTTATGCCCATGCAAATCCCTTTCTTTTTTTTTTTTTTTTTGAGACCGAGTCTCTGTCACCCAGGCTGGAGTGCAGTGGTGCCACCTTAGCTCGCTACAACCTCTCTTGCCTCCTGGATTCAAGTGATTCTCATGCCTCAGCCTCCCGAGTAGCTGGGATTACAGATGCATGCCACTACACCTGGCTAATTTTTGTATTTTTAGTAGGGACAGGGCTTCACCTTCTTGGCTAGGCTAGTCTTGAACTCCTGATCTCAGGTGATCCGCCCGCCTCAGCCTCCCAAAGTGCTGGGATTACAGGCATGAGCCATTGTGCCTGGCTGATCCTTTAGTTATGGCACATTTTTTTTATGATGCCTTAGAATGGAAGACTGGTATGTGCAGTCTTTTTCTTCTGCTTGTAGCCTTAACTTGGGAAAAGATCTCTGTGCCCCCCTACCGTGTTCAGCTTTTTTTTCCCCAGTAGCGTAACTTTCTTTGCAATTACAAAATCTTTCTTTATTTTATTGGTTTTTTAAGATTTCCTTGCCGAAATAGGGAACTTTTTTAAAACAACAGTTAAGCAAGTTACTGTTTCTCCTGAACATTCTTTCATTGATAGAAAAACAGCTACTACTTTAGAATAAGATGGCATGCATGGATCTACTTTAAATTGTTATATTTGAATCAATACTGAAATATTCCAGCAAATTTGCACCAGGATGAGGATGAAGAAACAATTTTCAGATTATTGTATAAGATATATTCCAGTGACTCTTTACATGGGAAATAATATATTTTAAATTTAAAAATCCAGTATCTCTTCTTTATCTGGTGAGGGCGGCTTGGTAGAAGGAGAAACTGAGATGCTCCTTGAGGTAATCCGAATGTTCTGGGCTGTAGAACACCTCCCTTGAATTAGAACATCCCCTATTGACACCTCATTCTTCTGCTGGTTTCTTGCTGTCAGGTACATGTTATAAGGTTTAATAGGGTAGCTCTTTGAGGCAAGATTTAAATACATATGCATGTTTACTTTTTTTTTTTTTTTTTTTTTTTTGAGGCGGAGTTTCGCTCGTTACCCAGGCTGGAGTGCAATGGCGCGATCACGGCTCACTGCAACCTCCGCCTCCTGGGTTCAGGCAATTCTCCTGCCTCAGCCTCCTGAGTAGCTGGGATTACAGGCACGCGCCACCATGCCCAGCTAATTTTTTGTATTAGTAGAGACGGGGTTTCACCATGTTGACCAGGACGGTCTCGATCTCTTGACCTCGTGATCCACCCGTCTCGGCCTCCCAAAGTGCTGGGATTACAGGCTTGAGCCACCGCACCCGGCCACATGTTTACTTTTTATAAGTTTGACTCATAGTCAGGTTATATAACAGTTCTCTGGGGCTCCGTTTCTTATCTATAAAAATAGGTTGAGTCCTACCTCTCCAGGTCATTGTAAAGATTAAATGAAATAACAGTAAAGAAAACTGTTTAACTGCATTTACCATGTATTTATTGGTACTTAGTAAATATTTTTAAGAAATTGTAAGGCAACAAAAATTGTAATGGCCCCAAGGGGTCTCTCTTCTTCTACCTTCTCCCCTCTATTTAAAAACAAAAAAGCGGGGCATGGGGGTTAATGAAGGGTTACATAGCAAGTTTAAACTCCAAGCCTCTCACTCATGTATGTATTAGTCACAAAGTTAAGTGGCTACTTCGGCACCAGTTTTGTTTGGGGAAGAGCAAGTGAACAAAGATGCACTGTCTTTATTTCCCAGCATTCTGGGTATGAATAATTTAGAAAAGTACTTGCATTGTGATAAGCAGCCCAGTGTATATAAATAGCACTGAAGTTTGCTTATGCTTTATTCTACTTTTTCCCAAAAGAAAAATTGGGGAAGCAGTGTTATAACTTTGGTTATATTTATGTAAGAAAAAGAGCCAGGAAACAGAGCATTTATCCTGAAGGGCGCTTCACTTTTGACAGGTTGCTTGTGTTTTCATTTTAATCTTTGCTTGCTACCCAAAGAAACACTCCCCAAGGACCTCCTCCTGCTTGGTGCTTTCTGCTTCAATTTGACAAACAAGCAATTTGTATTGGTCTCTGCTCTCCTCTATACTTTTTGCAAAAGTTCACTGCTTTGTAATCGAACCTGTACATAAAGGAAGCCTATGGAGGCACAGTGAAGTGTGATTAAGTCGTTACGAACACACAGGCTTCACGGTTCTTCGGAGGCAGAACGTCTCCGCTCCCCATGGCTGTCTGCTTCGTGGGGAGAAACCAACCAAGACTCTACATTTACTCTTTTGAGTGACCCAAGAGAGATACTAATTTTATTATTCTCCTACCCACAGAAGTATTTTTAGTAGATACTGAGATTTTTTTCCTTCTTACTTTCCAACATTCTCTTCATCTTTTTAGGGGAGGAAAATATTTTAAGAGAGAGGAAAAAAACTACCATTGGAGTTCTTTTGTTCCCTCTGACTTTTTGAGGCAGGTTCTGAGCTTGCAATGCTGCTTAGAACTTTCCACTTGGTCACAAAAGCCCCTGTGGTTAGTACCTGTGCCTTCTATGCATGGAGCCTCTGTGGGAAGTGCTGAGAAGTCTGTTGGGGTAACAGCTCCCTGGGGTTACCTATTGCCTAGTTCATGCTTCATAGAGGCAGCTTAGCCACTTTAGAGGAAAACAACTTTAAAAGAGGATCCTCGGGTTGTGCTGGCTTGTGTGGTACATGCTTCTCCTTGGTAAAAATTCTACGTAATACAGTTGTGGAAGAGAAAGTGATTGGAGGGTGGTAGGGGCGCGAGTAGAGGCTGATGGAAAGCCAAAAAGTGGGAATCTGATTCAGTGTTGGAAATCTGGTCCTGAGAATGGCGAGATGCCTGGGGGAAGGGAGTAGACATGAGTGTGTGAGGTTGAGGGAGGGGTTAGAGAAGGAAGCAGATACTTCTTCTGTTTTCATCCTGAAAGAATAGCAACTAATTTTAATGAAGTGGTTTGAAATTATTGTAAGCATTTTAATATTTTAAAAAATTAATAAACTTTTTAGAACAGTTTTAGGTTCCTAGCAAAATAGAGCAGGAAGTACAGAGTTCCCTTCCCCCACTCATAATCTCCCTGACTCTTGACATCCAGCATCACGTAGTACATTTGTTACAGTCAGCCTACAATAACATATTAATCATCTGCAAAGACTGTCGTTCACATTAGGATTCACTTGGTGTTGTACATCCTATGGGTTTGGACAAATGTATAAATGACATGTATCCATCATTGCAGCATCACACAGAGCAGTTTCACTGCCCTAAAAATCCTGTGTTCCACCTGTTCATCCCTCCCTTCCTCCAGCCTCCCCAGCTGCTGATCCCTTGACTATCTCCATAGTTTTGCTTTTCCAGCAGGCATATGGTTGGAATCATATAGCACAAATCCTTTTCAGATTGGCTTCTCTCACTTAGTAATGTGCATCTAAGTTTCCACTATGCTTTTTCATGGCTTGATAGCTATTTCTCTTTTAACACTGAATAATATTCTGTTGTCTGGATGTACCACAGTTTATCCATTTACCTACTGAAGGACATCTTGGTTGCTTCCAAGGTTTGAGAATGATGAATAAAGCTGCTACGAATACCCATGTGCAAATTAGTCGGGGGGGGGGGTAGGGGGGTGCGCACCTATAATCCCAGCTACTTAGAAGGGTAAAGCATGAGAATCACTTGAACCCAGAAGGCGGACGTTGCAGTGAGCTGAGATGTCAGCACTGTACTCCAGCCTGGGTGACAGAGGGAGACTCTGTCTCAAAAAAAACAAAAAAACTATGTGCAGGTTTTTATGTGGGCATTAGTTTTTAAGTTCATTTTGGTAAGTAACAAGGTATGTGATTGCTGAATGGTTATGCTAAGAGTATGTTTGGGTTTTGTAAGGAACACCAAACTGTCTTCCAAAGTGGCTGTACCATTTTGAATTTCCACTAGAAGTTCATATTGCTCCACATCCTTGCTAGCATGTGGTATTGTCACTATTGGGGGTTTTGACCACTCTAATAGGTGTGTATTGTTTCTTGTTTTAATTTGCGTTTCCCCAGTGACACCTAATGTTGAACATCTTTTCATATGCTCCCCTGCCATCTCTTTCATCTTTTTCTTTTTTCTTTCTTTGAGACAGAGTCTCACTCTGTCACCTAAGCTGCAGTGCAGCAGCACAATTTCAGCTCACTGCATCTGCCTTCCAGGCTCAAGTGATTCTTGTGCCTCAGCCTCCCAAGTATCTGGGATTCCAGGCCTGCCCTACCACGCCCAGCTAATTTTTGTGTTTTTAGTAGAGACAGAGTTTCACCATGTTGGCTAGGCTGGTCTTGAACTCCTGGGCTCAAGTGATCTGCCCACCTTGGCTTCCCAAAGTGTTGGGATTACAGGCATGAGCCACCACGCCCAGCCCCATCTCTTTTTTGGTGAGGTGTCTGTTCAGGTCTTTTGCCCATTTTAAAAATCAAGCTGTTTTCTTACTGGTGAGTTTTAAGAATTCTTTGTATAATACATTCTGGACAACAGTCCTTTATCAGATGAATCTTTTGGAAATATTCTACCGCAGTCTGTGGCTTGTCTTCTCATTCTTTTTGGCAGTGACTTCCACAGAGCATAGTTTTTAATTTTAATGACATCCCAATTTCAAGTATTTCTTTCATGGATATATAATGCCTTTGGTGTTGTATCTAAAAAGTCATTCCATACCCAAGGTCATCTAGGTTTTCTCCTGTGTTTTCTTCCAGGAGTTGGATCGTTTTGCATTTTACATTTAGGTCTATGGATACATTTTGAGTTCATTTTTGTTAAGCTGTAAAGTCTGCGTCCAGCTTCATTTTTTTGGCATGGATGTCCAGTTGTTTCAGCACCATTTGTTGAAAAGACTCTCTTTGCTCCGTTGTATTGCACTTGCTCCTTTGTGAAAGATCAGTTGACTATATTTCTGGACTATCTGTTCCATTGATCTGTTTGTCTATTTTACTGATACCACATTGTCTTGATTGATGTTATGGTAGGTCTTATAGTTGTTCCACATTTCTGGAATATTCTGTTTGAGACTTTTTTCAGTCTTTGTTTCTTTTTTCAGGTTTCTGTTGACAAATTGTCAAGCTCAGAATCCTTTCTTTAGCTGTGTTTAGCCCACTCATGAGCCCATCAAGGACATTCTTCATTTGTGTTACAGTGTTTTTGATCTCTCTTTTTTCTTTCCTAGAATTTCCATGTCTCTGCTTACATTATCCATGTAATGTAAGCATGTTGTCTACTTCTTCCTTTAAAGCCAGTAGCACATTAATAGTGGTTTTAAAAAATTCCTCATCTGATAATTCCAAGATTCCTGCCATAGCTGACTCTGGCTCTGATGCATATTCAGTTTCTTCACACTGTTGCTTTTCGCCTTTTAGTGTGCCTTGTAACTTTTTGTTGAAAAGTGGACATGATGTACTGGGTAAAAGGAACTGTGGTAAATAGACCTTTACCAAAGATGGGGTAGTGAGTTGGGGTGGCGGTGGCATTCTGTAGTCCTGTGATTAGGTCTTAGCGTCTGGTGAGTCTCTGCCCCTGCCCTGGGAACTTCACCAGTGCTTCCCAGATACTCTACTGTTAGATGGAACCGGACGGCTAGAGAAGACGAGTTGGATGTTTTCCTTCCCCCAGGTTAGTTAGACTCTGGTTAGTTTCTTCTAAGGGCAGACTTGTTTAGAGCAGAGTGCTCTGGAGTATTTCATAATGGTTCTTTTTCCCCTCCGCCTGCTGGAAGCATGAGGGGATTTTTCCCAATATTCGCTGAGAACCTGGTCAAGCTCTTGGAGGTAAAACCCACAGAAGTGTGGGGATCCCCTTTGACTTGATCTCCCTGGAATTTTTATTTTTATTATTATTTTTAATTTTAGACTTGTCCACACTGAGCCTTCAGCAACTCATCAATTACAGTTAAGGTTTTTCTACCAGGACGCTGGTTCCCATGGAGCTTGTTGCTTTGTGGGTTTCTGCTCTGATAAGCTGTGATTTCTCTGTGTGTACCTGTAGGTTTCTGCAGTTTTAGGGGCAGCAGTTTACCCTGTGACCTTGCTTCTCTAATGGATCTAAGAAGAGTTGTTGCTTTTTCAGTTTGTTCAGCTTTTTACTTTTTAGGACAGAGTGATGACTTCTAAGCTCCTTACATGCTTGGCTGGAAATGGAAAATTTAACCTTTTTTTTTTTTTTTTGAGACAGAGTCTCCCTCTGTTGCCAGGCTGAAGTGCAATGGCACGATCTCGGCTCACTGCAACTTCCGCCTTCCGTGTTATAGCGATTCTCCTGCCTCAGCCTCCCGAGTAGCTGGGACTACAGGCACATGCCACTATGCCCAGCTATTTTTTTTGTATTTTTAGTAGAGACTGGGTTTCACCTTGTTGGCCAGGATGGTCTCAATCTTCTGACCTCACGACCTGCCCACCTTGGCCTCCCAAAGTGCTGGGACTACAGGCATGAGCCACTGGGCCTGGCCTTAACATTTTTAAATAGATGAGAGAATGCCAGCTATACAAGTTTTCTTGACCATTGAGATAGTAGTTAAACAAGTTCAAAATATGACCTGCAGTAGGCCAACTCTGCCTCCCCTAGACCTTTGGAACAGTCCTACCTGAGAACAAGGAGTGATGGACCTGAGGTCTTCGTCCTGCTCACAGAGTTAACTAGATGAGTTTCTTTTAGCATGTCTGAGGTAGACCAAGGTGACCACCACTTAGAAGGTACTTGCTTTACTTATAATTTGGTGGTAGTCCTCTTGTCCAGTTCTAAGACTTTGATATCCATAATATTTTAAATAATTTAAAGTACATGTTTTGCCTTGCGGAGAGTTTAGGAGTTTATTTTCATAGATTTAGATCTTTTTTGCAATGTGATTCTCAATAGTTATAGTGTGCTAGGATCAGTGGGCTTTCAGAGAAACTTTAGTGAATCAGTATGTCTTTATATTTCTATTTAAATGGAACTCATTCCTAGTGGTTGAACTGCATTTTCATAGGCTAATGAATTCTGTTATCAGTTGGGCCCTATGTGGAAGATGCCAGGACTCATCAGTGGAAAGACTGCTCATTCTTTCTACATGTCCCCAAATTAAGGAAGCATCCTCTGTGCCATAGGTTTGGGCGCTGCACAGTGTGTGTATGACAGGGTTTGTGGTGTTAATTCTTGCAACAGCCCTGCGGGGCAGCTGTTGTAGAGTTGGGACCACAGGATTGTGAGCTGCAGCAGGGCTCCCCAGGGCCTGTCTAGGCTCTTCTCTCCCACAGGGCCTCCCTGCTCTCAGCCATTTGAATGGACTCTAGCCACTTTGTTTCCTGTGACTGCTGTTCCAAATTGTTGGTAGGGCAGAAAGTTTCAGAAAAGACATTCCGCTTTCATTTACAGAGGAGCTCCATAAGTGACTTTAACACGGTTACTAGTTAAGTAATCGTAGTTGACTAGGTGTGGTGTGAAATTAATCATGCTGTCTCACTGGAGCTTGCTTTTTCAGCTGTTTGTTTCCTGAAGTGACCAACGGTAGCTTTCATCTCCTTTCCCTCTTCCCATTGTGCTCATTCAGAAAAGAATGTGATTATTGTTTAATTAAATGACTTGACTTTTATGGGAGATTAAAGCAGGCAGGCTTTGATCTGTAACACCAGTACCAACACCTTTTTTGAGGATATGCTAATCACCAGCAGAGAGCTAAGATCCGCAGATTTTAATTAAAGACTTGAGACACAAAGCATGTAATTATTATGAGACATTTTCAGGGGACTGGCAGAGTTGTGACTGCATGTGAAGTGCAGGCCAAGAACAGAGCAGCATTAGAGTATCAGGCACCTAGGCAGGTGTAAGATCATGGCCCTGTCATTTGCACATTCTGCACCTTTTCTGCTTCAAAGGGTGCCATAAATTCCATGTAACTGTATCTTGGGGAATCTGGAGTCCCTGTGAGAGCTAATCCCCATGTCCTGCCTTCCAGATCGGCGCCAGTGGTGTGCCATAGCCATCCTCTTTGCAGTCCTGTTGGTTGTGCTGATCCTCTTCTTAGTGCTGTGACGGCGGGGCCTCTGGGTGCGAGTTCCTCCTGCATATGAACCAAGGGGAGGAGGAGAAGCTGAGCACGTGTGACATTGCCGTCTACTCACATTCCTATCCTGGAAACATACTGCTGCACTGACTTTTCTCCGTGTGACCCCACAATTGACACAGCTCCTCCATCCGAGCGCTGGAAGGGCCAGTGGGAAGAGGAAAGAGATGTCTGCACTCCTGGCTGTGGCTGGACAGCAGAAGCCCCATGCCGTCTGTCCTGTTCTGAGGAGAACTCGCTGCTGCCTTGCCTTCCAGGACCTCATTTGCTGAGGAGGGACTCACACACTCCACTGGTGTTTTGCTGTTGCTCATTCCATGCATTTGGCAGCTCTTTTCTTCTGCTCAGACCCTTCCCCCTGCTCAGACAGTGCGCCGCCGTCCCATCAAAAGAAACCTGTCAGGAATGCGAGCTTCTGGGTATGTTTCGTTTCCCATTGCTGTAGCATTTCTTAGTCCCTGAGAGCTGATGATTATTGAGGACAGAAGGCTCAAAAACAGTTTGCGACAGAAAATGCAATGTTTCATTTTTTCAGGGATAAATGCTAAGATAAAATTACTTTTCCGGGTGGATTTTTTTTTTTGTGGTAAGAATAACTAATGGAAAGTAATCACCCTGGGGTTTGGGGGCTACCAACAACTTGTGGCTTTAATTGACGGGAGCAATTGAAAAGAGCAAGCGCACTCTACGTTGGCACAGCTTAGGGAGGGGTTGACGATGTCACCAGAGGTCAGAACCTGATCCTTGCCAACTTGATGTTGCCGTACCAGGGCTTCTTCCCCAGAGGTGCCGCTTGCATTGTGAGGGTGATTCCTACATATGTTGTTGCTCAACAGCTCAGTAACACGCTTGAATGGATCTGGATACCTGATTGTCCTCATCACGGTTCTTTCACTCCTAGGGCACTCTACATTGCGGGTTGGGGTTGCCAGTGGTTAGTTCATTTATTACATTTATTCAGAAACCGTAATGACAAAAAGGGTTAGCTCTGGGCCAAACTTCTCTTACCCTGTGGGTAACGGTGAGGATGTGTAGGTGAACTTGGTTCCTTTTTCTCCCTACGATGACAACTTGATTTTATCATCCAGTCAAATAACTGAGCCAATCCAACTTCACATGATAGATGCTTTAATTGAGTTTAAATAGCTGGAACCGCTGAGACACTAAACTTTAAGCTTCTCGTGACTTTTTAAATGCCTGAAATGTGCACATGTATATAGGATATTTTTATAACTTCCCTGATGAATAATCTGATATTAAAGTAGTATTTGGACCCAGAGCCAGAACTCAGTGGTGGAGGCTGCTGGTTTCTCCTCACCACCTTCTTCTGCACTTGGCAAGAACAGTAACATCTGGGTAGAGTTCTAGCTTTGACTTCTCATTTCCTTATCTTTTTGGGTGCATTCCTCAGCACACTTTTTTTTAACCTTTTTGTTTTGTTTGTATTTCATGTGGTTTTATTTTGGGGTTTTGGTTTTCCACCCTTTTTTGTGATTTGCAGTGATGTGCTTGCCCAGCTAACTTTTGAATTGCACTTTTTAATAAATATTTGTAAAAATTTTTTGAAGAAGGGTATTTTATCTTATTTGAGATCATGGGTTGGTTCAGAAAATACGCCTGTGGATGAAAGCTAAAAGCAAATTTGTGAAACCAAAAGGGTGATTGACATCCATGTTTACACTCCGCTCTAATGTTTGATATATAAATAAGTTATTTTCAAATTAGGAAAAACAGTGACTATTACAAGGGCTTCAGATGTGTAGAGTACTAGGTTATTTATGTTTTATAAAGTTTTAATCTTCTATAAACTAAGAAAAGGGGTGGTCCTTAGATTTGCATTAAAATATAGAAATCTTTTAAAGTAAATGTGGACCTTGTCTAAGTACTGTAATCCACGTGCCACATTACAAGAAGCAAATCAGCATCTTAAGGAATTATAAAATTACCCTGTTTAAAAGCCATGCTGTTGTTCTGCTATTACCAGATTTACTGTGCCACACAAAAGGATCATGTGTGTCAGTAGGGCCTGTTTGGAACTAACCTAGTTGTTAATGAGTAAGATACTCCCATTAGTTCAGGGACCAAGTTTTATGACCTGAGGCTTAATGATGTTTGGATATATTTTAAATTGATGCTCTTACTTCGCTGATTTAAGGAATTTTCTAAATAATGGCCATTGTAGACCTGACTCAGACTGAAGCTAAATAGAGAACAATTTAGAAAGTCAACTAAAAATACAGGGCATTCTCCCCATAGGGCCACCATGCCCTTCTGCTCCTGGCTGACTTGATCTTGGGTCTGATGCACCCTGACTGGGCAGTCCCTGCAGAACCAGTGTTAATTTGAAGGGGCTCCACTCAGGCTCCAATTGTAGCAGCCAAAGAGAACAAGCCAGAGAACCTACGTGTATTTTTAAGGACAAATATTTCCTCTTCAGTGATCCTGATTTTCAGGGCTTTAGAGAGAAACAGGTGGTCTCTTCACCCTGTGTCCTAGAATGGGAGAAAGTAGACAGCAGTGATGACCCCTCACTACTTATAAACCCACCCATATAGCACTTGGGGCTTTTTTTCCCCTTTAGCCTTATGTACCTAGTACCATATTCCAGTTTTAAAGAACTGGCAGAATGTGATGGATAACAGAGAAAGCTCAATTTATGTTTATTGGAAGAACATTTTACTTAACTGATTTGGGGGTGGGGGCAGGTGGGAGGGTATGAGCTATTGAGTTTTGCCAGAGTGAAAATCCAACTGAAAAACTAAACTACCTTTAGTTTTTAGTTCTAATTTTTGGTCTTGCCTCTGTGCGGACTGTGAAGAATCACAATGCTCTGTATGCCCTGGACTGTGTGGCAAATGCAAGTTGCAGCGTGTGTGTTACATGAGGATCTTCCACAATTTCAGAATTCACGCCAGAGCTGAAGGGGAAACTTGGTAACTTGCCCATTATTCTCTGCTTTTAGCCAGCGTTAAACAGACTGATGGGTCTGGTAGCCAACAACTTGGCAACTTCCACTCCTTCTCACCTCGTGAGATTAAGGGCTGTGAAAAGAAACCTAGTCTAACTCCAACAGAAATCTGTCTCTGTTAAGTGTTTTACCTTCTGTAAGTAGAGACAGTAGAGCCAAGATTTTTCTTTTGGTAATTTCCCTGTGTATAAAGTGAGACCAGTTCCCTGTTACCTTTTTGGAGAATTCATAACATTTGATGATGAAAAAATGGAATGATAAATATAAATGACTTTTCAATTCTGTGGACTTTGTACCGTTTGGCTTCACCTTGTACTACAGGATGCATTTGTAAACAAAACAAAATGGGACTGTCTGGAAAGCTAAAGTTCTAAAATATGGAATGCACTGCCTCTAATTTTTCTTTGTCTTCCTCTCGCTGGCATTTTTTTCTCTCCCAGGTTTCTTAAGAATGATGTATTTTGAAAACATTATTCTTTTTGCTCATCAAAAATAAAAAGAAATAAAACCGAAGGGTTCCCAGAGCGAAGCCCCCACAGTCACTGTGCACCATCGCTGAGCAAGTCTGCCCCTGAGGCAGTGCCCCCGCCGCAGTGACAGGCCCTGCTTCTCCCAGGCCTTTGCTTCTGGATATGGGGATGTTTCGTTACTGGCTGGCCTGATAGAGAGTGGTGTTTCTTTTCTTTCTCTCCCTCTTTTTTGATTAAAAAACAAAACCAAATCAGAATTTATTGAAAGCTGGTACCTTTTAGTAGCTCCGATTAGAGCAACTCAGCTCAGAGATACTGTTACTCAGAACAACAATATTGTACAGAAGTCTCAGGAAAAGGCAAATAAAACATTCTGAAAAGAATTCAACTCTAAAAGGACTGAATTACTAGAATGATCATGTTCCAAAATAACACAAAATGCAGCAAAGAGCCACCTAAGCCTGAGGGTGAGAACTCTACTCCCTGGATTCTTGGATCACAGCCCATGACTCCTTGGGACACAGAAGCTGACTTCAACATGAGGATCTCACCACTAACAGTATGTAACCAGTCCACGCCTGGGGCAGAGGCTAAAAGCACGGAACGAAGCCGCCAGAATAGGGTACACATGAGCCCGTGAGAGCAGTGCTCTCTGCAGAGTCTATAGACCTGGCAGGGACCATGGATAGCTTAGAGGTACTTACTCTGCAGCTGGTCACATAAAACCCTAGACTGATCTAAGCCTTACAGTTCCCTTATCCAAATTCCCACTAACCAGTGAAAGAGAGGAGCAAGACTTGGAAGCTGCCTCCAAACCAATTTTTGGTCTATAGTAAACAAGGATAAACATAAAACACCATTCTACAGGCCAGCTTCAAAAGAACTAGTGGGCACAGAAGTTGAGAGATCCCAAAGCCCCATTTAGTACCCCCCACAGAAGGAGGGGGATGGGTGTGGGTGGTGAGATGGGCCTGTTCTGTGGGCACCCCTGTGACCTGTCCTGCTCTGCCATCTTGCCCTGCTTCCCCCGCCGCTTCCTAGATGTGCACTCTCATGGCCCAGAGCTCTCACTTTTCTGAGCCTCCCAGCCTCCGGCATACACGGAAGGGAAATGCCAGATCCCAAGGGTTCTCTAAGGAGGGGCAGGGGCAGTTTTTCTGAGAACATGGGGTCCTTCCATGCCACCTCAGTTGCAGGTGGGGCAGGGCAAAGAATGCTGAGTTACAGGAGGTAGAGAGCAGTCAAAGAGCAGGGAGGAGAATACAGCTGGGAAAATGACTAGAAGTTTCCATTGCATGGACTCAGCAGGCAATTTCCAGGGTCACCTTGGTCATGAGGCGTGAACAGCAACGTTTTAAAACTGATTGTGAGAACAGTGTGTGTCCCCCTCCCCAAATTCCCCAGAGGAATGCTCCTCCCTGCTCTAGAACTTCACATCAAAGAAACAATACCCCTAATGGGAAAAGTCTTTTCAGGACCCCAGAAGTGCCCATTGGAGGTCCATCAGGTCAAGTCTGGCTTCTCATTTGTGGGTCCACAGATTTGGGCAAAATGACTGGAGGGCTTGCCGTCCAAGGCCTCTAGATGCAGTTGTGCAAAATCAGTCCTACACAAATCACTGGCCAGCTGTAGTATGCTCATTCCACCACCCACTGGCAATGAGGATCTTTGTGCTGTCAGAGAGGGCTGCCATTCACTGACATGCCAGATATCTGCTCCCTGGCTGCTGGAGTGCACAGGCCAGGGGGTCTTGAAGACCCTCGTGTCAAGCCTGTGTCAGGCCTCAAGCTGGTTTCACCATAGATAACCCTTGTTGCCCTGCAGCTGGGGTAACTGTTACTGTGTCTTGACCTTTTTCTCTTCCTCTTCCTTGTCTGAACTGAGTTCCCTTCTTGGATAAAGGACAACTTTTGACTCTCACAGTCTGAAATTCTTATGTTTATTTTCTTCTTCCAGTATCAAGTCATCCACTTGCACAGGAGTCCACCTTATCTGTGGTTTCACTTTCTGAGGTTTCAGTTATCAGAATGGGTTGCACCAGAAAGCATTGAGGCTATACAAAGGCTTCAGCAAGGGAATCCCCATGTATATAAAGAAAGAACAGCACTTTGGGAGGCCGAGGCGGGTGGATCACGAGGTCAGGAGATCGAGACCATCCTGGTCAACATGGTGAAACCCCGTCTCTACTAAAAATACAAAAAATTAGCTGGGCACGGTGGCGCGTGCCTGTAATCCCAGCTACTCAGGAGGCTGAGGCAGGAGAATTGCCTGAACCCAGGAGGCGGAGGTTGCGGTGAGCCGAGATCGCGCCATTGCACTCCAGCCTGGGTAACAAGAGCGAAACTCCGTCTCAAAAAAAAAAAAAAAAAGAAAGAAACAGTTTATCTACTCAGTAGGATCTGCAGTTTCAAGCATCCGCTGTGGGTCTTACAATGTATCCCCACAAAAAGGCCGGGGTCGGGGAGCACTTCTGTATGCTTCAAAACACTACATGATGAAAACATGGTGTTATCTGTCAATCTGAAAACAAAATCGCCGTGAGTTCTGGGCACTGTGATCTTACCTGTGGACTGGCTGCCTGACTCGAGCATCATTGTATTGGACATGAAGGGACTCTCCTAAGATGGCCACTTCTCATTTGTCAGCCTGTGGCAGCTGAGTTTGAATTTGGTGGTGGCTGTCGCATGTTAGGGTAGCCACAGAGCTGCTCCCTCTCAGTCAGAGCAGTAAGCACAGTTTCACTCTTTCTTTTTTTTAATTTTTGAGGTGGGGTTTCAATGGAGTGCAATGGCACAATCTCAGCTCACCGCAACCTCTGCCTCCCAGGTTCAAGCGATTCTCCTGCCTGAGCCTCCCAAGCAGCTGGGATGACAGGCATGTGCCACCATGCCTGGCTAATTTTTTCGTATTTTTAGTAGAGATGGGATTTCTCCATGTTGGTCAGGCTGGTCTCAAAGTCCCGACCTCAGGTGATCCACCTGCTGTCGGCCTCCCAAAGTGCTGAGATTACAGGTATGAGCCACCGCGCCTGGCCTTCACTCATTTACACCTGTTGCCTCCACCTAAGCACTGTGGCTCCGGCTAGGAAGGGCAATAGTCGGGTGGCCAAGACCAAGTCGTTACGGAGCCAGAAGCTGACCTCCTTTCTTAAGAATTTCAACCATGAAGTGCAAATACTGTGGAAGCCAATTCAGTCAGGCAAAACATCTCCCAGAAGATTGATAAGCTGCATGACCAGGCCACTCAGTGGCTTCCTGAGGCACAGTGTGGCATGAACTGGTAACCCACAGACTGTACATTCATAGCTGTTTTGTGAGTAATAGGCAATGTGTGTGTGTTGGGTATTTTAAAGTGTGTGAGAAGATTGTGTTTCAGCAGCTGATGGATGCCAAATGTTTGACTTTTTCCTATTCCTGCCCTTCAGATTCCCCCAGAATTGTCACCTTCTAGAGCGTGGGTCTTCCCAGTGTGTTCCGGGAATTCTCTGTTCATGCCACCGTCATGTTGCTCAGAAAACAACAGAGCTTTCAGTCAGTTCAGGTAACCTTAGAATCTGCGCTGATGCCTCGGAAAGGAAGAAAGGCAGCACGGCTCCAGCTTGGGCGGCAGTCTTTTCTCCCTCGGTCTCACCTCCTTTCCCATTTTGGTGGCTTCCCATTTCATCCCCTAGCCTCCGCTCAGAGGCTGTTTTCTCCCAGGTCGTTCCCACTCTCTGGCCCGTTTGTGTCCTCAGAGGTCTGGCCGCTGCCATTGCACCTGCCCCAGACCCGGTGTCACCTCGCCAGGGCTTCAGCCAGCCTGGCCTTCCAGCTGCCACCCAGCAGCTCAGCTCAGCGACTCAGAACCTTCTGGCCCAGACCTTCACACCCAACTCCTGTCCAGGGGCAAATGCAGAAGCCTCTGCTGGTGCAGCCAACACGGAGTAGGGGGAAGGGGGAAGGGGGACCCTTACCAGCTCAGGGCATTGGTAAGAGTGGGTGGAATTCGCATGTTAAGAACGTTCGTTAACCAAATACCCAAATGGAGACAGAAAAGCAAATTCAGACTAGTTACACATTTCTGGAAAATTTCAGATATTTGGGTCCCCAAGATGGCTGAGAACTCATTTCTCAGCACCATGATAGGATTATATCAAACCCTTCAGATACTTTTATCTGTTTGGATATTCTACACAGGCATTCTGCTTCTACCATTTTGAATGAATTGGCCTATTCTTTTATACGATCACCCCGCCCTTCCAAATCATTCATTCTAGTGTGCAGGTCATGTCTATTTTCTAATGATAGGACCAGAGCCACCATGTCAGCCTGTGCCCTGCACAAGGAGTAGGGACCAAACGGGGACCAAAATCCACTCTGTTCTGCTGCCAAGCCAGGTGACCTGGCCTGGGCTGGCAACCTCCCAGAGGAAGGTTCGTTTTTCCAGTTTGCACATGTGCTATATGTGGGTTAGCTGAGGCCTGCTCACATCTTTGGTTGGTTCACAAACCAGAAACAGAACAAATGGCCAGAGATTAGTGTTGTAATCACACTAGATTTACAACCAAGGCACGCTGAGTGGCATGATGGGTTTATCCTGCTGCACGGCAAGCTGCTCATGCGTGGGCTGTGCTCAGTGTTGTTTTTACTCAGCCATGCCGGCCGTGGGGAAGCAGGAGGGGAGCTGGCTGGAGAAGGCGGCCTCAGTGAGAGCCTTGGTGCATTCCCCTGGAGCCACAGTTTGGGACTTCTCCCTGAGCAGGGGTCCTCACAGTCTGAGTGTTTTCAGAAATCTTAAGTCCTGAGGACCCCAATTTTTTTTTTTTTTTGAAGTACAGTCTCACTCTTTCGCCCAGGCTGGACTGCAGTGGCATGATCTCAACTCACTGCAACCTCCACCTCCCAGGCTCAAGTGATTCTTGTGCCGCAGCCTCCTCCCAAGTAGCTGGACTACAGGCACATGCCAGCACGCCGAGCTAATTTTTTGTATTTTTAGTAAAGATGGAGTTTTACCATGTTAGCCAGGCTGGTCTCGAACTCCTGACCTCAAGTGATCCGACTGCCTCGACCTCCCAAAGTGCTGGGATTACAAATGTGAGCCACTGTGCCCGGCTTGTGGGACCCCAGATATTATGTCCAGACCCCAGGCTCTGACTCATATTTAACTACTGAAGGGCATCAGCCTCTCTCCTCTGGTTGAACTTGACTTTCTTACTGAGAACCAGCCAGGCAGACATCAGAAGCCTCAGGCTCCAGAGGAGAAGTTGGTGGGCGAATAGATCAGGAGCAACGGCTTTCACCATCAGGGATGAAAGTCGAAGGCCAAGAACACTTGCTTGTCCTGTGGTGCAGGGGTTGGGATGGAGGTGTGAGTCTTATAAATGGAAGAGAACTAAGTGTTGCGATTTAAAGAAAGAACATCTGACCCCGCCCCCGCGTGCCCCCAAACCCTCCAAAATTCCACAGATTCCCTTGTCTTAACTCCTGTCACAGAAGTAAGCTAAGGTAGTCAGTCTCACTGTAATTGCGGTAAATTCAATGATCCTGGTTTTCTAACTGCTAGATAATCCACTGGAGCCATAGGAACTTTGGTGGATTGAGGGAGCCCACAAAGGCTGGGTAGGGGTGTGTTAGGGGTTGAATTGTTTACCCCAGAAAAAATTCATGTTGCAGTCATAACCCCCAGTACCGCAGAATGTGGCCTTCTTTGGAAATAGGGTTGTTGCTGATGTAATTTGGGAAGGTGAGGTCTCCCTGCAGTAGGGTGGACTCCTAATCCAGTGTGACCGATAGTCTCCTGAAAAGGGAGCAGAGCCCTCCAGTTGACACAGTGCTTTTATGCATATTTTTCCTATCAATTTCTGTGGGGTAGGCAGTATCACACCTGTGGATTTTACTCAAGATGATTGCTTTTTTAGCCTAGCATCTATTAGCCTCACTTTTTCTAATAACAGGAACCCCTTCTGCCAAACACACAACATATTTTGGAAAATTACCCCACCCTGTTCCAACATGTGCCTGTGTTGAGAGGTACCAGTCTTAATCCTCCTGCCCAGCCCTAGCCTAAACAAATGTGTTTGCTGGTTAGGCTCTCCCCATCAGCCCCCAGCTAATCTCATCCCTTCCCCTCCGTGCCCCAGGAGGCTATGTATGTCAGACTGCACTTCCAGAGCCCCTGGCCTCTGGTTGAGTTTGGCCACTGGGATGAGCATCCTCAAAAAAGACCAGAGAGCTAGAGGGGAGAGAGGGTGGGGCTTCACTCCCCAACCTACCTCACTGAAGTCCCACCAGCTGCTGTGGTCACAGCTCTCACAAGAAGCATCCTCTGCTGGGGTTGCAGCTCTTGCTGGACTGTGGTAACAATATTGTCTTTTACCCTTCAGCTCTGGTGGGGTAATGGCTTCCCTCTGTCACAAGTCTCTGAACACTCCACCATCCCTTACTGGTTTCCTCAGTCCTGATTATTCCTCTATAGATGATGCCTTTGTTGAATTTACTTAAACCATATTGAGTGTACCATTTAGTTCTTGCCAGGACTGTTAGCTGTGGCATGTCTTAGAGGCTAATTCTGATGGTCACAGTGATTAGGCCCAGGGGTGCCGCATGATGCAACACACATCAGAGTCCTCCTGTGACTTCCTTTTCCTTTTGGTAACCAGAACTGGGAGAGACACCCATTCTTACAGAGTGGTGAAGTGATGGAGGATATGAGCTTTGTGCTGGCAGTCACGTCCCTACCTCATGGATAAAGTCATTCACATCTTTGTTTTGATCTCTTGGGTCCCCACACTGCCCTGATTCTCACCTTTAAGATAGCATCCCACTTTGTGCTTGAGCTGGTTTACATAGGTTTCTGTTATCTGCAACCATTAAGAGTAGCTTTTTAACTAGTGAATGGGAGAGCCGAAGCTCAAACTCCAGTCATCTGCCTCCAAAGCCTATACTTTTAGCAGATACTCCATATTCGTAACTATGGCCAGATACCTCCCCTGCTGTCGGCCCCAGTGGGAAGATCCCTCCACTAAAGATTATTCCTGTGAGGAAAGGCACCTGTGTCTAGGTATTTCCCGTAGCGTGATACAGAGGTATTTCATTCTGAATAATGGCATCATACACAAAAAGTTCTGTATTAACTAAAAGTTGGAATGGTTAAATCCAGCTGACTAACAACTGTATTACCTCACATTATTTGCATAGAGATGGTCTTCCTTTTTTTTTTTTTTTCGAGACAGAGTCTCTCTCTGTTACCTAGACTGGAATGCAGTGGTGCAGTCTTGGCTCACTGCAACCTCCACTTCCTGGGTTCAAGCAATTCTCATGCTTCAACCTCCCAAGTAGCTGGGATTATAGGCATGTCCCCCAACGCTTGGCTAATTTTTGTATTTTTAGTAGAGATGGGGTTTTATCCTATTGGCCAGGCTGGTCTTGAACTCCTGGCCTCAAATGATCCACTCATCTCGGCTTCCCAAAGTGCTGGGGTTACAGGCGTGAGCCACCGAGCCTGGCCTAGATGGTCTTCCTTTAATGTCCAGCTGCCTGCACCAACTCCCAGCCTTAGAAAAATACGCTCATACTTAAAAATAGTGAGGTCTTATTCTTGTGGGGCTCACGTTGGTCTGTTGTATGTAAACAGGATGCCATTCTCACCTGTTTATTTGGCAGTTAATTAATGCTCACTGGGAAACGGTGCTCTCTGGTGTTGAATCCAGAAAACCAACAGAGTTGAGTAGAGTACAATGATCCTTCAGCCCTGAGCAGCATTGCTCTGAATCTCATGACTGAAGCCCATGCTTGGTAACCAGGGTGGGGATGAAACTCCAAAATAGCTGACTTCTGTAGTTATCGGAGTTAAAGACAGACTCAGAGGGACTTGGGATCACTTAGCTTAGTCCCCTTATTAGCCGTGAAAACAGTTACAGCTCACCCCAACATATATGGGAGCCATTTGGTGCAGTGCATTCTGGACTTGGCCATCAGGAGCTGCACTGTCTGGGACCACCCTAAGGTACTTACCTGGGGGCAGACTGATGCTAACTTGTCATACGTCCTCCTCACTGCTGCGACCTGATGTGTTTTTTTTGCCTTTTGGACAAACACCAAAACTCTGAAAGTTACAATGGCGCCTTGGTCAGGTTGCTGCAATCTAGATATATTTTGGAATTCTTTATTATATTAAAGTCTCTATTAATACAGACCGAGGGGAAGGGGAAGAGGAAGAAGGAATCAGCTTGGTTTTTCTCCGCCATAAATGAACATGTCAGTGCTGTTTTCCTCAGACATGCTTTTTGTGCAGAGCTGCCCTTCCCCGGGGCTGTGTGGGCGTTAACTGTGCTTAGACAGCGATTGTTCCAGCTGCCTGCTGGCCCTGCTGCCCGGGTTTCACATGAACATTTCATGCAGTGCACCTGGTTTGCCAATGGCAGCCAGACCTTTGTGCAAAGTTGTATTTTATCACTTTTTAAAAGGTTATGAGCTGTCAAGCCTGGAGGCCACTTGGTTATTCAGGGGCATATTTGGAATAAGACCACCCAGCTTCATTGTTTGCTGACCAAGGCCCTGTGCTCTGGCCTTTGTGGCAGCCCAGCACTCTGCTCCAGCCAAGCTTTCCGTCAGCCCTGGGGTGGGACCAAGTTCAGGGTTTTTTCCTGCTCTGCAGAAAGCAGATTTTAGCTGAGATCGTCCTACTGGTAGACAACTGTGACCCTGCAGGTAAGGTCTGTTCTGGGAGAAGCAGATGTCTTCATCCTCAGGAAAGTAGCATATCTGTGCCCTGTCATCTGTGTGGGGTGAGGAGAGGACAGCCAGGTGTCCCGCTAATACGGTTTTGGAATTGCTTTTAGGCTCCATGTGATTACTTCATAACTGACACAGGCTGGGCTCAGCTCTCAACAGACAGACTTCAGAGAATGCTGGGGTGAGGGGTGACCTAGAAGCCATCTAGGAAGGGCGAGAGAAGGCAAGCTGAAACCAATTATGAGTTCTGTTTCTCTAGCTGGAAATTCCTTTCACAGGCTCATTCGTAATCAGAAATTAGCGTAATTCAAAGACAGAATGTGTAATATGTGACAAAAGTCAGTAGGAGTAACCCATTATATTTTTTCCAAGGATAAATAACCTTATGGTGTTTTCATGTTAAATAACTAGAAGACACAAACCAAAGAAGTGGGATCAAGAATTAGAATTTCAAATGCCTGGGTGGTTTCCAGATGGTGCCTGAACCCTCGACATAATGAGAGGAGGGCCAGATCCCCGCTGCCAAGGCTTACAGCCCTCAGACACAGGTAGATTTTTGTTTCCTCTGTATGGCGGGTCTCCAGATGTGGTGTGGGACCAGCAGTCACACCTCTGCATGGAGAACTTGCTGGAAATGCAAGGCAAGGACAGCAGTGTTTTTCAGCTTCCCGGGGGTTCTGATGCTTGCTCTAGTTTGAGAACCACTGCTATACATGGACGTTAGGCTGCAGTAAAACAACAGCCCTTGAAAAATGATCCGTGGCTTCGATTGTCATCGTAATATGAAATAAAATCTGATGATACTATAAACTTAAAACCCGAACCGCCCCCCAAAATACTGTGTAAAACAAAAAACTGGCCATCCTCAAAAGTGATATTTTTATACCATGAAGTCTCAGTTTCTCTTGAGATCATATTACAACTGCATAAAGAATATTGTTCAGCTTTAAAGGAAAGTGGAGATGCCATGAGCCTTGTCCTGCGTGTTTTTTGTTTGTTAGATCATTTCTCAGTTTTGTTTTTAGTTCTTTCATACCTAAGCACAGCTTCCTCCTTCTCCTCCCACTCTCTCTAATAAAAGACATGTGCATCTGCCTGGGGCAGGAAAAGTTTGTGACTGCTGGAAGATCTGAATTATAAATTGTGCTTTCTCTGGCCGAGCAAGTTATATGAATTCTTAAACCCCCAAGTAGCCTATGGCTTGGCTGTGTCCCCATTCAAATCTCAACTTGAATTGTATCTCCTAGAATTCCCACATGTTATGGGAGGAACCCAGGGGGAGGTAATTGAATCACAGGGGCTGCTCTTTCCCGTGCTATTTTCGTGATAGTGAATAAGTCTCAAGAGATCTGATGGGTTTATTAGGGGTTTCCGCTTTTGCTTCCTTCTCGATTCTCTCTTGCTGCCGCCATGTAAGAAGTTGCTTTCACCCTCTGCCGTGATCCTCCCCAGCCACGTGGAACTGTAAGTCTAATTAAACCTCCTTTTCTTCCCAGTCTCGGGATGTCTTTGTCAGCAGGGTAAAAATGGACTAATACCATAAATTGGTAACAGTAGAGTGGGGTATTGCTGAAAAGACACCCAAAAATGTGGACGTGACTTTGGAACTGGGTAACAGGCAAGGTTGGGACAGTTTAGAGGGCTCAGTAGAAAATAGGAAAATGTGGGAAAGTTTGGAACTTCCTAGAGACTTGTGGAATGGCTTTGACCAAAAGCCTGATAGCGATATGTATGGACAATAAGGTCCAGGCTGAGGTGGTCCCACGTGGAGATGAGGAACTTGTTGGGAACTGGAGCAAAGGTAACTCTTGTTACGTTTTAGCAAAGAGACTGGCTGCATTTTGCCCCCGCCCTAGAGATCTGTGGAACTTTGACCTTGAGAGAAATGATTCTGGGTATCTGGCAGAAGAAATTTCTAAGGAGCAAAGTGTTCAAAAGGTGACTTGGGTGCTGTTAAAAGCATTCCATTTTAAAAGGGAAACAGAGCATAAAATTTAGAAAATTTGCAGCTTGATAATGCAGGGGAAAAGAAAAATTTATTTTCTGGGGAGAAATTCAAGCCAGCTGCAGAAATTTGTGTAAGTAGCAAGGAGCCTAATGTTAATCTCCAAGACTGTGAGGAAAATGTCTCCAGGCCATGTCAGAGAACTTCATGGCAGCCCCTCCCATCACAGGCCCTGAGGCCCAGGAGGAAAAAGTGGTTTTGCGGGCTGGGCCCAGGGTCCCCGTGCTGTGTGCAGTCTAGGGACTTGGTGTCCTGTGTCCCAGCTGCTCCAGCCATGACTAAAAGGGGCCAATGTACAGCTCGGGCTGTGGCTTCAGAGGGTGGAAGCCCCAAGCCTTGGCAGCGTCCACATGGTGTTGAGCCTGCAGGTATGCAGAAGTCAAGAATTGAGGTTTGGAAACCTCCACCTAGATTTCAGAAGATGTATGGAAATGCCTGGATGCCCAGGTAAAAGATCGCTGCAGGGGTGGGGCCCTCATGGAGAACCTTTGCTAGTGTAGTGAGGAAGGGAAATGTGGGGTCAGAGCCCCTACAGAGAGTCCCTACTGGGGCACCACCTAGTCGAGCTGTGAGAAGAGGGCCACTGTCCTTCAGACCCCAGAATGGTGGAGCCACTTACAGCTTGCACCGTGCACCTGGAAAAGCTGCAGACACTCAGTGCCAGCCCATGAAAGCAGCTGGGAGGGAGGCTGTATCCTGCAAAGCCACAGGGGTGGAGCTGCCCAAGACCATGGGAACCTACCTCTTGCATCAGCATGACCTGGAGTCAAAGGAGACTATTTTGGAGCTTTAAAATTTGGCTGCCCCACTGGATTTTGGACTTGCATGGGCCCTGCAATCCCTTTGTTTTGACCAATTTTTCCCATTTGGAATGGTTGTTTTACCTAATACCTGTACCCTCATTGTATCTAGGAAGTAACTAGTTTGCTTTTGATTTTACAGACTCATAGGTGAAAGGGAATTGCCTTGTCTCAGATAAGACTTTGGACTGTGGCCTTTTGGGTTAATGCATTGAAATAAGACTTTGGGGTTTTAAAATGTGAGGACGTGAGATTTGGACAGGCCAGGGGTGGAATGATATGCTTTGGCTGTGTTCCCATTCAAATCTCGAACTCCCAGAACTCCCATGTGTTATGGGAGGGACCCCGGGGGAGGTAATTGAATCATGGGGGCTGGTCTTGCCAGTGCTATTCTCATGATAGTGAATAAGTCTCACGAGATCTGATGGATTTCTCAGGGGTGTCCACTTATGCTTCCTCGTTTCTTTCTTGCTGCTGCCATGTAAGAAGTGCCTTTCGCCCTCCACCATGATCCCCCCAGCCATGTGGAACTGTAAGTCCAATTAAACCTCCATTTCTTCTCAGTCTTGGGTATGTCTTTTTCAGCAGTGTAAAAATGAACTAATACACAGGCCGGGCATGGTGGGTCACGCCCGTAATCCCAGCACTTTGGGAGGCTGAGGCAGGTGGATCACCTGAGGTCAAGAGTTTGAGACCAGCCTGATCAACATGGAGAAACCCTGTTTCTACTAAAAATACAAAGTTAGCTGGGCATAGTGGCGCGTGCCTGTAATCCCAGCTACTCGGGAAGTGAGGCAGGAGAATTGCTTGAACCCAGGAGGCAGAGGTTGCAGTGAGCCAAGATCAGGCCAATGCACTCCAGCCTGGGCAACAAGAGCAAAACTCCATCGCAAAAAAAAAAAAAAAGACTAATACATAACCATACTGTGTATGCAAAATATTACACAGCGCAGAGTTTCAACTGAGACAATGAGCTTGGGAGAACAGACAGACTAGAACAGAAAGGAATTGAGTCCTTCATTCCCTCCGTCACTGAAGTGCTGGCAAATAAGAATATTGGCCAAGGAACTGGTAGTTGAAAGAGCTTGCCCTAATTCCACGTGGGATAAGATGAGGAGGCTACATAGGGTCCTTAAGGGCAGAGAGATCGTGATCATTCCATTTGCCATCATCATCCTCACTGGTATTAACTTTTATCTGACAGGCACTGTTCTAAGGACTTTGTACTAACACATAGATACTAAAAATGAGAAGTTTCCTCATCTGTTACCTCAGATCTGCAGGTGAGGAAATTGGGACACAGTAGTCATTTTCCAAAGGTCACACAGGTAGTGAGAGGCAGAGCCGCTTACTGTTACCCCGTGCCTAGCACAGAAGGTGCCATATTAGTGCTTGCTAAGTCCTTAGCTTGATTTCTCCCAGACATAATAGCTAAGGAGAAAAGATGATGGCAACTAAACATACTGACGAACCTCGCCAGAGAAACGAGTGCTGAGAGAGTTAGGGTTATATGTATACTCTAATAAAAGCAGGTCACCTCCCCGCCCCAGGGAGAAACGTGGATTGTGTGGCTTTGGCAGAGGGAGACAGTTTGCATCTGCAAGGCTGAGGGGTCCAGTTCTTTGGGTGGACAGTGACTCTATTCTACTCATGGCTCTGCTGTGATTTGCCATCATTCCAAAGGTCCCAAAATGTTAAAAGGCAAGGCCTGAGGCAGAAATGAAACTCACAGGAAGGGAACGCCTGTCCATGCCACCGTAATAGGTCACTGTCCTAGAGGACACATTTCAAATCCGTAAATGATCCTTGGCGTCTCCAGGTGTCAGCTGTGTGGAAACAGGGCCCGCCTGCCCAGGCGCTGCCACACGGAGTATTAGCAGCGGCAGGTGCAGGCTGGATCTGAGCAAGCGTCGCCACAGATGTACCTCAGAGAGGGGGCGACAGGCTCCAGAATCCAGTGTGGGCACGCGCTCCCCAGTCCATCTTCTTTGGAGGGTGTTTTCTCCCCGCCTCCCTTCCCAGCTGGCTCACAAACCATCAGAGGCTTCCTCTGGGCACAGTAAGATTGGCTGGCTTTTGAAGAGGTCCGCCACTCTAAACTTGCTAAAACTTTTATCTAAACAGTAGCTAATAGTTTTAGCCAGTATTTGATGCAAATCTGACATGTGGGGTAGGTCTTTGACCAAGGCTGTAGCGATGCTGTGAGGAGCAGAACGTTTTCATTCCGTTCTCAACCCACTGAGGGAAATACTGTTGAGGCCAATTTTACACCTGAAAACTGGGGATGGAGCAATAAAGAAACCTGCCTAAGGCTACAACTAGTAAGTGGTAGAGACAGAATCGGACCCTAGGAGGCCAGGACCATACAAGTCCTCCGTGAAAAGAACAGGCACTGTCCTGACTTCAGTGGTGGGAGGCAGATATCTCACTAAGCCATCCCTCTAACCTGAGAAGTGGCAGCAGAAGGCTGAGGACGGGGCAGAGGGGTCAAAACAGCCATGCCAGTTAGTGGTGGATTGAAGCATTGAACTTGAAGTACCTGAGATAAAGCATGGATACCAGTTGCCTTGGACTTGACTGTTTCAAACCCCTCAAGCCCACTGTAGCGTTCAAGAGATCTACTGGCTTAGGGTCTCACACAGGTCCGCCTTGCTGATAAATGTTTTGGAGCGTTTGTGTATTTGGCTGGAAATATGCAAAAAGTAAATGAGCCAAACAGTTTATTATATAAACCCAGAAAAGCCTGGAGACTTAGTCTGGGGGGCCCAAGATGAGAATGAAAATTGTGGCCTCTAAATGCTGCCCCCATGACTGCCAGCACCCCTTGTTCCTGAGTTAACACCAGAGCTGGATGGAGGCTGGTGAGCTTGTGGTCTTGGGGACCATGGGCTCCTAGAGCTGGCTTTCCCGGGAGCCTTTCTGCTCCTCAGGTAGAGTGGGGCCTCCTGCCTTGGGGCTTCCATTGTAGCCCTTGGCACTCTGCTTTTTTTTCACAACTGAAGCTGAATCCATCCTGGGGATGTGGGTTTTCTAAGGGCAGGGCAGGCCTCTCCCCAGTGCCTGGCATCGGGCCAGAACCCTAAGGGCAGCTCCACACTGTGAGTAGGGGCCTGAGCCCAGACTGCAGAAGGACAAGACAAAGGCAGGCCCGGCAGGCAGCCTGGCATCCACAGGAGAGCTCCGGATGCCCTCCAGGACTGGCAGGGCAGCTGTTAAGCCCTGGCTCCATGGGCACATTGTCAGTGCCAGTCCCTGCAGCCCCCGCCCTCGGGATCCAGGACTCCAACCTGGCCAAACCCACAGCCAGAGAGTGCTGGGCAGAGCTTCCTGCCAAGGAAGGCTCTTGCCATTTCTAAGCAGGTGCTCTGGCTCCATAGGAAAGAGGGAAGCTTCTCTGTGGATATGTGGAGGCAGGGAGAGAGGGAAGGGCTGTTTATGCGGGTGGCAGCAGCACCTTTTGAGTAGCTCCAGAACTAGGCTGTGGACTGGGGTGGGAAATGGGTTGGGCAGATGGACTGGGGAAGTCCACTTCTTGCCAGGTAAGTTTGGTGGAGGATAAAGCAATTTTACCTGAAGAATCACAATAAAGAGCCCTTGGTACAAGATCCTGTGGGGTCTAAGGGGAGGAGCTGAAGTCAGCATGCAGTATTGGGAATGCTTCTAGAGACAGATCCATCTAATATTTTTGAAGGCTGCCATGGGGTCTGTGGGTGGACAGGGAAAGGGCATTACAGGCCAGGCATGAATAAGCACGAGAGAGTAAGGGGTACATGGATGGGTGGAGTTGGGGCTGGTGGGATCCAGGAGCCCACAACCAAAGCTCCTGCCAGTAACACCCACACGGGAATCCCATGCCCAGAGGCAGTCTGGAGGACTAAGTCCACAGTCACACCACTCCCTCCTGGGTCATGGGCCTCTTCTTGGCACCCCAGCAAAGAGTGAAAACAAACAGCTGCCCAGGGCACCTATCAAGGATGGAGACCTCTTCGCCCTACCCCAGGGGCCAGGTCATGGCCCTACGGTGTCTGCCTCCTGCAGAGCAGAGCCATGACCCATTTTAAATTACAACTCGGTACACACCCGCAGGAGAAGCATTTTTCAAAACCTAACCCACCCTTGGCTTGTGTAAGGCACTCTAATTTTTATTTTCTATCCTGTCCTTTTTTTTTTTTTTTTTAATGATGGTCTCAATCCCCGAAATTGCTTTTATAACTCATGAGTGAATTTTGCCTGCAGTTCGGGAACACTGCCCTGGAAAGGGGTGGGCCTGCCCTTCTCCAGCCCTACTTCCCAGAAGGAAAACCGAGATGAAGGCCCTGCATCCTGGTGAAGGTCAGTGGCGGGCAGGCCCAGCAGGGCCTCCAGAGCTGCTCGAGTGTGCCCTCTGCCCCGTAGGCTGTGCAGGCCAGGGAGCCGGGGCTCGAGGGGCTCCAAGCAAGGTGAGCTGCAGTGGGACCCAGGAGGGTGGAAGGATGCGGGCTGGAAGTCGCAGAGGGTCAGGTTCAAATCCTGCCTCCTCTATTGACTGGCTCTCAGACCTTGGATCTGTGAATTAACCTTTGAGCCTCGGACTCCTCGTGCATAAGCCAGGCATAATAGTCCCTCCCTCGCAGTGTTGCTGTATGGACTCTGGGTGATTTAATGACCCCCTACAGAGCTCTGGAACATTTGCGGTGCTGGCAGGGCAAGGCCAGGCAAGGCAAGGGACAGCAACCACGACCGGTCTCTTAAGTCCTGGTTAACGCTGGTTTCCAAAATTCCAGCCAGCCTGCGGTTTCTCCAGCACGCTTGAGAGCTGGGGACACGGCATGCACCAGGCACTCATTCCTTCACACCCCGCCCCCGCCCCCGCCCCACGGACGCGAGGGTCCCTAGCTCACCCCACTTCCTCCCCATCCCTCCGGCCAGCCCCAGCTCCAGCTCATCCTCCCAGTCTGGCTCGCGCGCTGCCTCCACAGCACCTTTCAGCAAGGCCGGGGACGATGCGGTTCTCCAGTCGGCTCCTGTCCCCCTCCCCAACCGCGTTCCTGAAGGACGGTGTGAGCCCAGCAGTGTGTGTGTGTGTGTGATTGTGCGCTGGGGGCGGGGATGTGCAAACCCCCGCGAGCCCTCCCTCTGTCCACTCATGCTGCAGGCCCCCGCGGCTCTAACAGCCGGTGCCCTGCTGGATACACCCTGCCTCGCGGATGCGGCCTTGGCAGGAAGGCCCCGGCGACCCTCAGGCAGGGCAACAAGCCCGCGCGCCTCTCACCTCCGCCCGAGCGAGGCCCCGCGGGAGGAAGAGGACAAGGGCCGAGCTGCCTGGCCCCGTGCCTCCTGCCGGCGTGACGGGAACACTCTGCAGGCCCGGGAAGGCGCGGCTGGCCCGGAGCCTGCGGGTGCAGAGTGAGCGGCCGCCCGCTGCATGCCCAGGCCGCAGGGACCGCCCGCCCCTCCGGGAAGACTTGCGAGCACCGGCGTCGCTATGAGGTTGCCTCGGGTGGCCTGAGGGCTGGGAGGGCGCGGGGCGGCTGCCGAGGGCACAGTCTCCTGCTTGTAGGGCACGCGACAGACCTCAGTCCTCACCGCCGCCCCCGCCCCGCCGCAAAATACCGGGTACCTCCGTGGCACCCCGCAGCGACAGAGGGGCGGGGGGTGGAGGGGGAGAGCCCGGGTGACTTCTGAAAGTGCCCCAAGCCCCAAGGAGATTGAGGTGCCTGAGGCAAAGATGGTGCCACTTTCTGCTCCGTGTAGTCCCAGCGTCAGGGCCTTCTGTGAACCGCGGGATGGACGTACGTTAGACACCAGAAAACCCACACTTCTGCAAGTGGCTGTTTCTTTTCTGTGCCAGAGCCACTTGGCCCTTGCTGTAGCTTCCTACTCGTTTTAGAAAGCCCTGCTTGGGCTCACCTGCCTGGTCTGCGCCCTTGCCGGCTACCCGGCCAACCACGAATCACGGCCCCAGGCTGTCCACAGGCTGCATCGGCTGTAGCTCCTCTTGCCGCACACCCGGCCTCCGGCGCTGTATTTTGTGTGTACCTCCCTCTAGGCTGGAGCCCCTTGAGGCTGCGGGTCTTTCTTAAATCCGGGAGCTCTTGCCTGGTGCTAGGCCTGGCTCCTGGTTAATAAGTTCTCAGCAAGAAGGTTCTGATGGGCCAGGCGCCGTGGCTCAGGCCTGTAATCCTAGCACTTTGGGAGGCCCGGGCAGGCAGATCACATGAGGTCAGGAGTTCGAGACCAGCCTGGCCAACATGGTGAAACCCCGTCTCTACTAAAAATTAGCCAGGCATGGTGGCGGGTGCCTGTAGTCCCAGCTACTCAGGAGGCTGGGGCAGGAGAATCACTTGAACCTGGGAGGTGGAGGAGGCAGAGGTTACAATGAGCCGAGATTGTAGCACTGCACCCCAGCCTGGGCAACAGAGCAAGACCCTGTCTCAAAAAAAAAAAGATTCCGATGGTCCAATGTGTGAGGCAGGGCTGCCCCAGGCCTTCAAGGTCAGCAGCTCCCCAGGCAGGCAGATGCAGGCAGATGGGGAAGGTCAGACAGGAGGCTGGAGGAACCAAAGCCCCCTCCCATCCACACAAGGCAGGGCCTACATATTGGGCTGCCCCAGGGAGGGGCTGGGATGCCAGCGCCTTTGCCTCCTTGGAATTAGGTCACCATCCAGAGGCCTCGTGCCCTTCCCCTAGCACCAAGCCTTTTCTGGTATGGGGAGGCAGCTGCAGTGGGAAAAGTGGGCCCCAAGTCAGAGGGGCAGGATTGGATGCCCTCACTGCTGCTGAACTCTGTTCCCCATCTATGTAAACCGAAGACAATGAGCAGGACACTGCTCACTGGCAGGGCTATTTGAACTAAGTATGTCACCAGCCTGGGGCTGATATGCCTGAGGCCTTTGCCCATCATCCTCCCAGCCCCAGTGCACCCCTTCCACCTCCTCCCAGCTGGGAAGGCAAGTTGTCCTGGCCATACAGAGAAAAACAGAGCTGTCTTTGGCCCCCAGGAGCTTTTCTCAACATGAAATGTCTCCATTTTTGTGATCTTAAGGCTAGGAATTTCGGTATAGGAGGACCCAGCATTTCCCCACACTTGTAGTTTCTTGCTGTGGGGTCATTTCTACACTGTGGGGTGTGCCGGTGCTCTCTCACAGCCTGAAGCCCCAAGCACTTGTTTCTCTAGCCCCTCTGCTCACCTGCCAGAGCCCCCGCATTCCTCCTTCACACCCATACCCCATTCCGTGAGCCATGGGGCTCAGGCCCTCCCTCTCCCCGCATGGGCATCATGAAGACAGGGTTCTACCTGGCTCCTGCTGCAAAGGCCCTGGGCAGGGGAACACACCTCATCCCCGCTCCCACCACCTTCTTCCTGGGCCAGAGGCCTGCTTCAGTGCCCTTGCCTGATGAAAGCCGCCCTGACACTCAGGTAAACCCGATTCTGCTGAAGGTTGGGTTTCTTGTTTCCAGGATTTGTTTTCCTAACCACAGCTGGCACCCTGGCAAGTTCGAAAACAGCTCTGGACTTCCTATTCTGCTCCTCAGTTGTGCCCAGCCAAGGCCCCTTGGCTCCTTCTCTCCTGATGACAAACCTTGCCCAGGGCTTCTCTTCCTCTAAAGATGGTCTGGAGGCTTCTGCATCTACCCTGCCATCACCCTAACCCGGGGCCTCCCAGCCTTTCCTCTGGCATGCCCACCACCAGTGCCCGTGCCCTCCCCCACTCCCCGGTCCTGCCCGTAGCTAGTGAAGGTCACATGAGTGTCCAGCCCAGAATTTAGCAACTCAGAGTAGGAGAAGCTTCAGCCTTGCTTTTTAATAAGTTAAGATGGACACATGGCCATTCACTCCCGAAGAGAAGCAGTCCAGGCAGTGCTGAGGCCCAGGCAGATGGCCCATTCCCGCTCTCCACAGCCACCCACCTGCCCACTGACAGCACTGCCAGGAGGTCTGGGCAGAAAATGTGCAGCTGTGTGATGGCCAGGCACCGCTGCAGCCCTGTCTCCAAGCTGGACAGGAGAACTAAGACAAGGCTGCACAGGCCCGGCTGCAGCAACTCCTGCCTCCATCTGGGCAGAGGCAGCAGGTGGGCAGCTTGGGGCTGGTCTGGCCGGTCCCACTGGCTGGATCCTGGCTACTACAGTAGCATGTCCTGAAATCGGTCATTTTTTTTGTTTTTTTTTTTTTCAACTTTATATAAAAAAAATTTCCTAGAAATGTTTAATATTCTGGCTACCAGATAACATCTCCCAGGTGTTCCCATACCCAGAAAGGGCATAAAACTGTCAGACCACACGTTCCGATTTTGGTTGGGCATATATGGTCAATGGCTGTAAGGCTGGTACTCCAGGACACTGCCCATTTCTGGAGAAAGGGCAAAGGCAGTGAATGGGAGTAGGGGGAGGAACATAGATGAAAAAGGGAAGGGTCAAGGCCAATATGGACGTGAGCTTTCTTTGGTTCCACAGCATTGGAGGCTGGGGTGCCTTTGATGGGGAGTGGGACCAGGAGGTGGGGCCAGCTCTCAGGCATCAACCAAAGGGTCCACTGACTCTCCCTCCTCCCCCTGCCAACACAGGTACAAGTCGACGTTGACACCTCCTTAGACGTGGAAGGAGACCCATTTTTTTTTTCCTCTAGTTCTGCATGAATGACCTTAAAACACATATGCAAACAGGCTCCTTGCCTCTCCCTAAGGCAGTCTGTCGCAGAAGCCCTGCCACAGCACAAGGGGTTAGATGCCAGCAGGATCCGTGTTTCCGGCACAGAGCAGCTCGGCAGCACGTTCCCGGCCAACCACCCTCAGTGGCTCAGGGCTTCCGAGGCGGTGGCAGTGAGGGCAGTGGCACTTCTGGGTCACCGTGGTACAGGTCTCTGCCTCAGGACACGGATTGACAAGCTCTCTGAGTGGGCCAGCAGCTCCTTGATGTGAGCCAAGCCCAGCCCTGCCACCTTGGCTCCGTTCACCTCCAGGATCTCATCGCCCACCCCCAGCAGCCCCGAGTACAGCTTGGCCGTGCTCATGTCAGCCATCTCCTGCACGTAGATCCCTGCAAAGGAAAATGGGAGAATTTCACATTGACACCCAAATTGAAGATATGCATCTCTGGAATGCTGATCATGTCAGTGAGGGGCTGCTTGTGTGGCACAGGGAAGAGGTGCTCATACAGGGTACTTCTGTGTGTGAACACACACACTCACACACACCCTCATTGTTCCACCTCACAACCACAACTGGCTTTAGGCACAGATACACTGCCCCTCTTCCATGTCTAACTCCATTCCGCTGTCTCCGCTTTTAACGTGGAAATGCTCATAGTGCAAATAATGTGTTAAGCTGCTGTTATTCATTTATACCTGACTGTGAGTGAGCTGATCTTTTTCTGAGATGAGCTTTTCTTATAGAATAGGGAGGAAAATATTTTTTAAGAATTAAGAACCGTACCTACTCGGTGCCTGGCACTGTGATCCAGTTGCTGTCCTCAGGTCGCCCAGGCCCAGCGTGAAGGCTGGGGTGGCGGGAAGGTATCATCAGAAGAGCAAAAGAGGCTGAGCTACATCCAAGCCTGGTGTGCTGCACTCCTGCCAAGGACTGACCCTGGCCTCAGTCTGACTCGGATACGGTTCCTCAGTTGGGATGGGGAAGCATCTGAGCAAAAAATTCTAGCCATGTATTTTAAAGCTCCAGTGGCCAGACCTCCAGTGGAGGCCTCTGCCTCTAAACTGCCTGTCGAGGAGGGGCCTGTCCTGCTCGCCTAACAGGAGAGGAGGCTATGGGAAGGCCTGTGAGGACAGACGTTTTGCCTTCCTGAGCTCCAGAGTGGGGAGAGACCTGTCCTCTCTTCCCCTCACACCTGTGTCTAGCTCATCAGCAAATAGTCAAATCAAGCAGAATCCAACCCCTCTCCCCTCTCCCATCTCCACAGCCATTCCCAGCCCAAGCACCACCACTCTTCTGCACATGCCCCCTCCTGCCCACCCCAAAGAGGCCCTGCCTGGGTCTAGGAGGTGCCAAGAGCCAGCCTTGGGGAACCAGCTTCTCTGCTTCTTTCCCAGGCTCCAGCTCTCAGGGAGCCCCATCAGTGGGGCAGGCCCTGGGGGGCTCGGGCTGGCTGGGTTAGCTCCCCTAGCCTCTCTGGGAAGCGTCCAGCTGAGGACGCCTCCCCTGGCCTCAACCACGGCTGGAAACATTTTCAAATTCCCCTCCAGCTGCTCCCACCTGGGAGAGAAAGTGAGGTGCCAGTTCTCCTAGTGCAGGCTGGAGCCCCTGATGCCCATGCTCTGTGCCGGGTGGACACACAGGCTGAGACACAAGCCAAGTGTGCTGGAAGACTGCAGGGCACGCACCTGGTGTGGCCGCCAGCACTGGCAGAATTCACCAGGCCGCTCAGTGCAGCCTTGGTACCCTCGCTGTTCCCAGCCCAGCTCGGCTCACTCTGCATTTCAAAAACATGAGGCCACTGCCCACACGTTACTGTCTCCACTTCCTTCTTGAATCAGGTTCTTAGCAGGGGCCCGAAAGGGCGCAGGTCTGTACCTCATTCTCTGGCTTGACACTGCTCACCGCATCCTGGACTAGTGGAAAGCCGTCTCAGGTCCCCCCAGCCCTGTAGGAGCTTTGGGCAGCCCAGCCTCTGGCCCTGACAGAAGTCAGGCATTTTAAAACCTGCCTCTGAAATGTGGGTTTGAAAAAGCACTGATACCTCCTCCTTCACTGAGGTGCCTGAAGGTTTGTGGCTCTGAATTTAGCAAATCTAATCTTTGTATACATTCCCCCTCCCTGGGCTGAGGTGTAGAATCCTTTGTTGCTTCTTGGCCGAGCTGAGCCTTTTCTGCTGGGCTGTCTCCCCGGACAGTACGTCTGCCATCCTGGCTGCACAGGGCGTTTTCCCTGAGCCCTGTCTTTTACCTCCTCTAGCTGGAGCTTTTACTGCTTGCCCTCCCTGTTTACAGGTTAGTGGCACAGGGAGAGGCAGGTAAGAAGGGGCCCTTGGGGTGAACCCAGAGAAGTGTCTGATGTGCAGCGGTTGTTGCAGGCGGGGAATAATGATAAACCCTGAAAGAATGCAGCCAGAGCCAGGCCAGGCACTGACGTCACTCCTGCCATTTTGGGGAGACTCGGGTAGATTTCACAACTGAAAGTCATGACATAAATATGACAGAGAGCCTGCTGTCGTAGGCATTTATTGTCTGCTGGAAATGGCCTTTGTTGAGGATGTGTGATCTTTATGTTGTATCCAATTAGAAGCAGAAGGCAAAGCCTGCTGTTCTCACAGGCTCATATAGAGTTGGATGTGAATGCCAGCAAGCTAATACGACAACAGCAGGAGCAGGGAGTGCCTGGGCAGGACAGGGAAAGCTGGCACCAACCCAGCGAGGGGGCCAGGGGCCCTGGGTCACTAGAGACCCCTGCCCATCAGACCTCCCTGACAGGTGACAAGGAGGGGCTCCCACTGCCTACGAGGGAGACAAAAGGGACTCTGGGGCGAGTTGGGGGCAGGGTGTAAGCCCTGTTGTGCACTCACATTGACAGGTGAATGCGGATCACCCTGGTCCCTGTCTGGGGTTCTCTTCCCCAAACAGACTTTTTCTTTCTGAAGGGAAGGAGAGAAAAATGCTAGGCCCTTTCTCCTGTGTGCCTTCTTGAATGCTCCTTATGACTCTTCTAGGTAGGTTTTGTCATCCTCATTTCACAGATTAGGGAACTGAGGCTCAGCGGGGCTATCGCCTGCTCAAGGTCACACAGCCAGCAGAGGTGCTGGTGCACAAACTCGCTGCGTCGTCCACCTCTGCCTCTACGCCGCCTGTCCAGGGTGCCTGTCCTGCTCGCCTAACAGGAGAGGAGGCTACGGGAAGGCCTGTGAGGACAGATGTTTTACCTTCCTGAGCTCCAGAGTGGGGAGAGACCTGTCATCTCTTCCCCTCACATGCATGTCCGGCTCATCGGCAAATAGTCAAATCAACCAGAATCCAGCTCCTCACCTCTCTCCCCATCTCCACAGCCATTCCCAGTTCAAGCACCACCATCTCTGTCCTGGACTGCTGAAATAGCTTTAACATGGGGCTCCCTGGCTCCACCTGTGTCCCACTGGGGTATATTCTCACCCTGCTAAAAGTGTACATCAGAGAGTCTCAGTGCTCTGCTCCAAGCCTCTAGTGGCTCCCATTTCACTTGGCAGAAAGCCAAAGCCCCTTACAGTGGTACAGCCTTGTCTTTCCAAGCTCTGCTCCTCCCAACCCCTCGCCCTCTCTGCACTGTCCAGCCTGACCTCCTTGCAGTCCTCACAGGCCAAGCCACCCCTCCACCAGGGCTTCGCACTTGCTGTTCCATCTGCCGGAATACTCTTCCCCCAGACACCCACGGGGCTCCTCCCTCACCCCATCCACGCCCCTGCTCAAGTATCGTCTTCTCAGAAAAGCCTCCCCACACTCCTGTCTGCACCAGCATCTGCCACACCTGCTTTATCTGTATGTTTCTCAGAACTTTATTTTCACCATCTGACATACGTAGCACATTACACATAACAAGAGTACACGTTTTATAGATATGGTCTAGCTGCTCACTGGATAGTATATTCATGAAGACAGGGATTTGGTCTGTTGCATTTACTGCTGTATCCCCCATATCTATAACACATAGTAGGTGCTCAGAATATATTTGCTGAAACAATGAATGATGAAACAGACATGAGAACTCATGCAGTCTGCAAATGTGGCAGCAGGCAGATTTTTTTCCAGGCTAAACAACATTGACCTGGGAGATCAAAGCATGGGACTCAACCCCCCATCAGCAGAGCCCAGCTGTAGCAGGCTTCTGCACGTGCCTTTCTGTATCTGTCTCTCCCTTTCTCTCTTTTTCCTTCCCCTCCCCTTCTTCCCCACCCCTGCATACTTGTCTTCCTTCCCTGCTCCTCTGGGGAGTCTTTCATGGGCCCTTGCCCTGAGATGCATTCTGGACCACAGACCTTGAGTGTGGGCCTTGGCAAGTCACATTGCCCTGAAAGACTCATGGATGGAGCTGAAGTGAGAACTGGCCAGAGTGCAGAATGATCTCCAGGACTCCTCCCTGCCCTTGCCTGGGTTGAATTGAGACCCAGAGCACACCCCAGCCAGAGGTCTGCAGCCAGGATTCATCTGAACAGAATCCTTGGGCACAGGCCTGAGGGAGGAACAGGGTGCAGAGACAGACAGGCAGTATGTGCCCAGACACACTCTGCAGCCGGAGGAAAGGAATCATTTCAACACAGCAGCCACATCAAAGGGACTGCTGAGAATGGCAGGCACAGACAGTTTCTCTCTGGCTCTTCTCTGCAAAGATGGCCTTCAAGATTCTAATTTCTTTCTTTTTTTTTTGTTTGAGACAGCGTTTTGCTCTTGTTGCCCAGGCTGGAGTGTAATGGTGTGATCTCGGCTCACCGCAACCTCCACCTCCTTCTTCCTCAGCTGCAGTTGCCCAGGGCAAAAGGCTCTGCAGGTGCAGGCTCCTGGGCAGCCCCAGACAAGTCAGAAAGAACCCCTCAGGGGAGAAGCCTAGTCCTGTGGTCAGAGGCTTTCTGAATTCCCAGAGCTCCAGGGCTCAGCCAAGGACCAGAAAAGCCTCTGACCACAGCCAGAAAGCCCTGCTGTGGTTTGCTAAGGCCACCCCCCACCGCGGGGCTGAGGAAGGGTAGAGGGCATACCTGAGTCCGGGCGCCCATTCCCAGAGGCTACGCAGAAGCCGAAAGTGCCCCCCAGGGAGCGCTGCAGCTCTAGCTGGCTGGTGCCATCTGGGAACACCTCCACCAGGCGGCCCACTGTGCGAGCCAGGCTGGGAGCACCCACATCCTCCACACTGAGGGCACGCCGTGGTGAGGCCCTGGCTGGCCTGTGAGGGAACCAGAGACACAGTGAGGGCGAAAAGCATGGGGCACTGCGTGCAGCTCTTCCCTAGCTTACAGATGACCGATACCTCGCAGACTTAATTAAGAATCTGGCATAGGAGGCTGGGGTTCCACTGACCTCAACCAGCAAAAAGAGCCTGCTAGGGCCAGAACTGGTGGGTTTCCACCGCTGTGCAAGGCCTGCTTGGAACTAGAAAGCCCACCCTCCCAAAGCAGTGGTTTCAAATTTGGGGGGATACAGAGACCTCTCTAAGAATCTGAGAAAAGGCATAATTTTATGTCACATTGCCAGGAGCTGACATACACCCTGAAGGGCATCCACGAAGCCCTAGGGAAGAGCAGCCCGCCCGCAGGGCCTCACCAGACAGGGTGGGCTTTATCCAAGCGGGTCATGGGTCACGGGCCTCTTTGGGGGTCTCTGTCTCTACGTGTTTATTTGGATCTTTAGCTGGGCTAAGAACACTCTCTAAACATTCTGATTTCAAAATGTTGTTGGACATCAGAGGGACAGTGGAATCAAACCAGCCAACTCCACCTGATCCAGTAACTCCAGGCCTTCTCAGAGCCCAGTGCACTGAGGGTCGGTGCAGGGCACTGAGGTGCTGAGACTCTGGGGGCAGTCTTGTCTCCACACATCAGATGTGCTGGAGGGAGGCCTTGCTTTTTCAAGGGACCCTGCTCAGAGCCATGACGCCGAGGCAGGGAGGAGTTAAGCTTTTGGCTCCACTGGCCACTCTCTAATGAGTTTGTCCTCCAAACCATGGGTGCCCACTCTTACCTGCCAGCTGCACTGTGGTCCCCTGGCCCCGCTACCAGGTAGAGGCTGGACCGGTCCCCCTTGCCGCTCAGCAGAGAATGGAGGTTCTGGAAAGAGGCAGCTTTCCGACGCTGGTGACAGGGTGACACCTGATGGGAAAGGGCCAATGTTGCAGGTGAGAAAAGCCACCAGGGTGGTGCTGACAGAGGACTTGGCCTCTACCATGAACCTGGGGCCCTGTAAGGAAGTGACAGCACAAGCTTTTATCATTACTTCCCGTAGTTCCATGGGAGCCATGACTTTACTCAAGGAGATGGGTCCACATTGGCCATCTGGGGAGTCAAGGGATTTTCTGTTTTGTTTTCTAGCTGAAATAACAACTGTAGTGCTATACTAATCACCTGATCGATTAAGAAAATCTAATGCACTCATTAAGGAAGAAATGAAAGTAAGTTTGTTATAGAGTAATACTACTTTAGAGTTAAAATTTGAAATATTGTTTTGTGATTCTTTATTATGTCTTTTATGATTGCTTTCATTAGAAAATGTAAATTGAATTTTGTACCTTAAAATATTGTGGATAAAAAGATAGACGAGATCCTTCAAGGCGTTCACAAAGTGATGGGGGCAGGGCTGAGCACAGGTGAGTTAAAAGGCTCCAGTGCACATTAAAAGGAGATAGTGTATGCTGGGCGCGGTGGCTCACACCTGTAATCCCAGCACTCTGGGAGGCTGAGGTCATTGGATCACCTGAGATCAGGAGTTCGAGACCAGCCTCACCAACATGGTAAAACCCCATCTCTACTGAAATTACAAAAATTAGCCAGGCGTGGTGGCAGGCGACTGTAATCCCAGTTACTTGGGAAGCTGAGGCAGGAGAGTGACTTGAGCCTGGAAGGCAGAGGTTGCAGTGAGCAGAGATCACATCGCTGCACTCCAGCCTGGGCGACAGAGCCAGACTCATCTCAAAAAAAAAAAAAAAAGCTGGGAGACAGAGCCAGACTCATCTCAAAAAAAAAAAAGAGAAAGACAGATGATGTGTAGTGTGGCAGAGAGGGACTCTGGCTCGGGGGGGTTTGGGACACTGAAGGCGCCGACACTTGAAGCAAGAGCTCTCCAGACGAGGAGAGAGGTAAGATTGTACCCAGCAGAGGAAAATGGTTTATCCAAGGCATGAAGAGATGTGAGAAAGCGCGGCCATTCTGCAGCATATGCATGGTCTGAGTGGCAGGCCGTAGAAGTCGTGGCCTAGAGCTATGGACCAGACCTGGAAGGTCCTGATGTGCCCTGTAAGGAGCTACTGAGTGATGCTAATACAAGTGACAAGATCAGAACTGTGTTCTAGAAAATGACCCGATGAGGAAGCAATTCTGAAGATTGGGGAGATAATCAGTGGGGCTTCCATTCAGCCTACATCCTCTTCCCTCCTGCAGTCTGAGAAATGATGGGGTCAGGGAGGCTGAGGCAGGGAAAAGCAGTCTTTGAAACAAATATCACCCACATTATTGGTCACATTTGGAATCCTTGCTGCTGTGGTCTGAATGTCTGTATCCCTCCGCAGAGTCACAGGTTGAAACCTAATCAGCAAGGGTGGGGCTTTTGAGGGTGATTAGGTCATGTGGGCAGAGTGCTCAGGAATGGGATTAGTGCCCTCACTACGTGAGGTTACAGTGAAAAGAGCCACCTATGAAGAAGCTGGGCCTCACCAGACACCAAATCTGCCAGAGACTTGATCTTGGACTTCCAGCCACCAGAGAACTGTGAGAAAGAAATCTCTGTTGTCTGAAAGCTACCAGCTTCGGAGATTTTGTTATACCAGCCTGAACAGAATAAGGAGTGCTCTAAAGAAGGCAGGCGTGGAATCAAGAAGCTTCAGAGGGGGCCTGACCTCGTACCTGAGTTTAAGAAGGCTTCCTGGGAGGTCATGTTGAACTCTGCCCTTAAGGATAGGCAGGAGTTTCCTAGGGAGAAGGGGGATAAGGAGAAGGAAGGAGAGCCTTCTAGATGCAGGCTCAAAGGCTCATGGGGAAGGGCCCCAGCTCACTAGAGAACATGGGAGCAGCCAGGGTAGGCAGGAGCCACGGCAGGGCAAAATAAAAGCAAACCCCCGGCTGGGCACGGTGTTTCACATCTGTAATCCCAGCACTTTGGGAGACCAAGGCAGGTGAATCACCTGAGGTCAGGAGTTTGAGACCAGCCCGGCCAACATGGTGAAACCCCATCTCTACCAAAAATACAAAATTAGCCAGGCCTGGTGGCTGGTGCCTATAATCCCAGCTACTCAGGAGGCTGAAGCAGGAGAATCACTGGAACCCAGGAGGCAGAGGTTACAGTGAGCCAAGATCGCCTGCTGCACTCCAGCCTGAGTGACAGGGCAAGACCTGTCTAAAAAAAAAAAAGATCTACCATTCAATCCTACAGTCCCACTGCTGAGTATCTACCAAAGGAAAAGAAGTCATTATAAAGAAAAAGTTTGGTTCCATATCTTTGCAATTGCAAATTGTGCTGCAGGGTGTGTGCACATGTATATAGCGGCATAATTTGCAATTGCAAAGATATGGAACCAACCTAAGTGCCCATCAACCAACAAGTGGATAAAGAAAATGTGGTATATATACGTCTGGGCACAGTGGCTCTTGCCTGTAATCCCAGCACTTTGGGAGGCCAAGGCAGGCGAATCACCTGAAGTCAGGAGTTTGAGACCAGCCTAGCCAACATAGTAAGACCCCCTCTCTACTAAAAATACAGAAATTAGCCGGGCGTGGTGGCATGCACCTGTAATCTCAGCTTCTCAGGAGTCTGAGGCAGGAAAATTGCTTGAACCTGGGAGGTCGAGGTTGCAGTGAGCAGAGATTGCACCACTGCACTCCAGCCTGGGCAACAGAGCGAGACTCCATCTTAACAAACAAACGAAAAAACAAAAAAAACTAAGCCTCCCAGCAAACACACTCTTGGCAGCACCACACACCAACAGCAAGTATTTTAACCTGAAGAATGTCACAAATACTGCGGGGGGAGACAGATCCTTCCTTTATCTTTTTTATTTTCTTGAAAATTTCTGTCTTTTTTCAATTTTTGAAAACGTCTCTCTGCTGCTCATCCTCCCTGCTCTGCCTCCTACTCCTTCTTGCCCAGTCTATTTCCTATCTCTGTCCACTCAGCTCAGATTGCCTATCAAGGGGCTGTTGAGGGAATCCATGTGGGAAGGGATCTGTGCCTGGGTTCAGAGTCACTCGGGCCATGGAGAAGGTTCCAGGCTCTCTATGACATTGACAGGGGTGGTGTTTCCCTTGGGGGGTTTACAGAGATAGAAGTCCTGATGACAATAAATCTGGATGCCACAGCTCAGATACGTTTTGGACAAATCTAACTTCATGAGAACAGTGAGTTCCTGGAGCACAAGTCACCACTGCTGATTCCCCCCAGCTTCAATCTCTGCCGCTGTTTCTTTGCCTTCTATTCATTCAACCCGCAAATATTTGTTGAGCACCGGCCACATGCCTCGAAGTGTGTTTGGTGGAAGACAGTCAATGGGACCTTCATTCAGTCCACATCCTCTTCCCGCCTGCAGCCTTGGAAATGAAAGGCGCCAGCGACCCAAACCACTCTCATCTGCTTCACTCTGCCCAGGGGAGCGGGGCAGAGAATTAGGAGAAACAGACTAGCTGGAACTCCCTGGAACAGAAGGGGTGTCCAGTGTGCTGGGAGGGAGAGCCTGAGCCAGCTGCCCTGCACTTCCTACCCACTCACTGCGGTATTCCCTCCAATAACTCACACTCCAGTGAGGGCCGAGAGACAAAACTCAACTCAACACGATGCCTCAAGTTCCGCAAAGGAGGGAGGCCCAGTTTGGCCTGAGGCAGGGTTGGAAGCGGCTCCCTGAGGGGTGCACAGAGGAGCAGGCGGTCCCAGGTGGGGAAGGTGGGAGAAAGAGCCCAGCTGACCGTTCAAAGTCAGACAGTGAGTGATCTGCCGACAGAACTGCAAGACGGTCAGCTGCAACCGCGGTCAAGCGTGTTAAAAGAACGAGGAGGGATGAAAGCAGACAGATCCCAGAAACCCTCTGGCCAAGCTGAGTGGTCTGCACTTTATCTTGAAGGTGATAAGGAACCAATGACAGATGTTCAGCAAGGGAGTGGCATGGCCAGATTTGCATAGCAGAAGGACCACTCTGGAAGCCACATGCAGGACCATGGCAGGGAGGCCAGTCAAGGGGCTGTTGAGGGATTCCACGTGGGAAGCGATCTGTGCCTGGGCTCAGAGTCACTCTGGCCATGGAGAAGGTTCCAGGACCACCAGGCTGTCAACTCTCCGGGACTTGGCTGAGGTGGCAAAGCTGAGGGAGAGGGTGGAGTCTAGAGTGAGCCCAGGCCTGGGCAGCTGGCAGAGAACAGCAGTGTGAGATGCTGCCCATCCACCCTGTGTCCAGGGAAACCCAAGTCTCATGGGTCAACTGTGGGGATGCCAGCAGCTTCTCTCTCTCTACCATGGGCTCCTTGGGAGGCATCCTCAGCTCCTCCTCCCTCCTTCCATGGAAACCTTTCATTCTGATGGTGGCTGCGATGCCTCTGGCTTCACTCCCTGGGCTGTGTCCCCTGGACTCACCGGGTTCAGGGATTGTAACGATGGGGCCCTGGAGTGTGACACCAGGTCAGGCGAGGCAGGCTGCAGCTGCTCCACGCTGTAGCTGCGGGACTTGCCCAGCTTGGGCCGGGAACCCTGGCTCAGGGCTGAGAAGAGCTTTTTCAGCCCCAAGGTGGAGGCGATGCTGCTCCTCCTTTTCTTGTTCTGGTCCAAAGGGGCAGCTGAGGGGGAGCCGGGTCCTGTGCCAGCTCCTGCTGATGCTCTGAAACACAAGGGTGGATGTGAGGAGCAGGGGAGGGCTGGGAGGGAGGTGAGGGGCGGCTGTGCCCTGGGGCCACCTCGAGGGCCACAGACGGGCCAGCACCAATGCTTCTGACACATTTGGGGCCAGGAACTGACAACCAGGCTGCAGAAAGAAAGGCACGTAGAAGCCTGGTGTGGTGGCTCCCGTCTGTGGTCCCAGCTACTCGAGAGACGGAGGCAGGAGGACCGCTTGAGCCTGGAGGTCAAGGCTGCAGTGAGCTGTGATTACACCACTGCACTCAGCCTGGGCAACAGATTGAGACCCTATTAAAAAAAAAAAAAAAAAGAAAGAAACAAAAAAAGGCCGAGTGGACTTCTGCCAGATGCTCTGCTTGGGTAGCTTTTGGTGAGATTAGCGCAGGCAAGCCCCCTCCCATAACACTCTGCTAAGTGCCCACACAATCATTCATTCAATTTTTTTTTTCTTTTTTGAGATGGAGTCTCACTCTGTTGCCCAGGCTGAGTGCAGTGGTGTAATCACAGCTCACTGCAGCCTTGACCTCCAGGCTCAAGCTATTCTCCTACCTCAGCCTCCTAAGTAGCTGGGATTACAGGTGCCTGCCACCATGCCCAGATAATTTTTGTATTTTAAATAGAGATAGGGTTTCACCAAGTTGGCTGGGCTAGTCTCAAACTCCTGACCTTAAGTGATCCACCCACCTTGTCCTCCCAAAGTGCTGGGATTACAGGTATGAGCCACCGTGCCCGGCCCATTCATTCAATATTTCTTGATGGCCTAGTATGTGGCAGCCTTTTCAAGGCCCTGGGGTGTGTGTATGCAAGACAAGCAAGGTGCTTACTCTCAGGAGCTTATGAACAGCAGACCAGGAAAACAAAGGAGACCTGTCCCATGTGGGTGAAGCAGAGGCTGACCAGACGTTTCTTTAAAATGGAGTGGTGGGGAAGGTCTCTCTGAGAAGAGGAGCTTTAAACTGAGAGCTGAGTGACAAGAAGGAGCCAGGGCTGCCATGGCTGGAGGTGAGTAGTCCCGGTGCGGGGAACAGCTGGTGCTGCAGCCCTGGGCAGGAAGAGCTCTGCGTGTTTCAGAACAGGAAGGGGCCAGGTCATGAGGCTTGGGTGTATGTGATGAGAAAGGGGGAAGAGGCAGGACGAGATGAGGTCAGACAGGCAGACAAGGTGGATTCCACAGAGCAAGGCCAGCCACAGCCAGGGTGTGAAGTCTATTCCAAATGCAGGGAAAAACCATTGCAGGGTTTTCAGTAGGAGAGTGACACCATTTAACCAAGGTTTTAAAAAGTGACCCTTGACTCTTGTGTGGGCGAGTGTGAAGGCGAAGAGCAGGTAGGGGCTACTGGAGTTGTACAGCAAACAGGCCACAGGTCCAGGCCAGCAGAAGTGGCGGTAGACGGGATTACGGAGCTGGCAAGGACTCGCAGAGGGCTACAGTGGAAGAGAAGGAAGAGGGAGCAGCCCCAGACTCCCAGATGTGGGCTTGAGCACTGTGCCGACAGATGGTGATGTGTTTGCTGGGAAGGGGCCATGCGGGAGGCAGTTGTTGAGCTTTTGGTTTGAGGGGCCTATCAGACCCCCCAGTGGAGATGTCCAGGAGAAACTGGGCGTGCAGCTCTGGAGTTCTAGAGAGCAGATGGGGCCAGAGATGGAGAGCTGGCTCCAGGTGCCTCTTCAGGCCTGGAGCTGCCTGTGGCCACCAGGCATAGTGTGTCACAGGGAAGAAAAGGCCCTGGCCAGAGCTCCGGGCTCGCCAAGGAGGTCCCCAGGGCCAGGACTCAGACCCCACTCCCCTACCAGTTGAAGGAGAAAAGGGAAATGTGACTGCTGGGCTCTGTTTCCTCAACATCTGGTAAATTTCAAGCACAGAGCAGAAGCAAGCCTCTCAGACAGGTAACACCATCCTGGGGTCTCCCCCAGGGTTAGGGCCCTGCTAGCTTTGCCCCAGGAACCGGCACAGCATCTGCAGCTAGAGGCCATTCAGTGGATGGTCCATGAATGAATGATCAGGTGCATCAGTCTAAATGGCTCTGGGAGAGGAGTGGTAGGGCTGCCAGGCTTGCTCATAGTCTAGGGATCCTCTGAGGACTAGGAGCAGTGCGGTGGGTCACGCCACCACTTCAGGGGGTCTCTGCCCCTCCCAGAGCCACCATTCCCACCCGCTTCTGCAGTCTGGGCTCTTTCTCCTGTCACTTACTTTGACGGCACATGTCCTCCAGATCCCGACTCCGTCCTCTGCAGGCTTCCCTCTGATTCCTGGCTGAACTCTGGGTCCTCTGAGAACAGGGAGAGGGTGATGCCTGTGGAGTTGATGGTGTCAACATCTGCTGAGCCGGGAAAGCCCTGGGATCCTCCTGAAACAAGCACAGCATCCCACCTGAATCAGGCTGGCTCATCCCACAGGTCCTGTGGGGGAAAGGGACATTTCCAACAACAGGGGGAGAGTTTGAGGAACTGGAGAGGCAGAGTCCCAGGAGAGCAATGGAGAGGCCCGGGAAGCAGTGAGGGAAGGTGGGGTGGCCTCTTAGATGACCAGGGCTGAGGACCCCTCATGAGCATCCTCTAGGCTGGAAACTATTCGAGGATAGGGACTGAGTCTTGTTGACTGCTGTAACCTCGTCACCCAGCACAACATCTGGTCCACAGTAAATAGTCACTGTGTGTTAAATGAAAGGGTTGACTGTGATAAGCTATGCCCCTTCCACATATCAAGGGACATAGTGGGAACAGGGGAAATTTTTGTATTCCTGGGACAAACCCCACAATGTTGTCAGTTATGATTTCTAAGAGCTTTAAAGTCGCCATCATTTCTGGAGGTCTTTTATGTGTTAGGCAAAGAATGGAATCCTCTCCAGAGGTGAGCTCACAGGATCCTAGGAGATGCCTCCGTCATTGTCCTCACTTTACCGAGGAGGAAGCTGGCAGGCTGCGGGATTGAGGGACTCACCCCGGGCCTCACTCGCTCTGCTCCAAGCTCCCAGGTGAAGGCCTAGGCTGCCCAGAGAGGTCAGCAGGTCTCAGAAAGGAAGCCCTGCAGGAAGTGGTTAGGGGCAAGCCCATGGCCTGCCTAGAGCCCACCACAGAAGGAACCTGCCACTCAGCACAGGGAGGGAGGGAGCCCAGAAACAGGCCGGTTTGTGTAAGCAAGGGAGGGAGAGGGACCGAGTCTGTGTGTCCCTGTGCAGCGGAGGGGACTTTGCATCCACATCTTCAGTAAGGTCTGTCATCTCTCTGCCCTCTCTCCCTCCACTCTGTTGCTAAGCCCCGGATCCCTCTTGAGCCATCCCAGCCCCAGGACTGTCAGAGCCATGGGCATGTTAAAGCAAAAATGTGTGGAGTGTGCCTGTTATCTCTGCCTAAAAGTGAGCAGCAGAGTTGGTCACCTGGGATCACAACACTGAGGATAAGGCCTGAGCTGCCAAGCTATGGGATTCTCCCACAGTGTGAGGACCCCTGCCAAGGCAAAGTGGTGAGACCCACACCCTTCAGCAGCCTTGCCTGCTGAAACCTACTGGCCTGCCAACAGGCCCAGGGGTCAGGGAGAGTCTGGTACCATAGAGCACACCGCCTAGCAGCCCTGTTTCCCTGGTCACCAGGTCCTCTGGACAGTGTGTCTGCCTGGCCACAGAATGCCTCAAGGGCAGGACTCCTGCTGATGTATTCACATATGCATCCCCCACAGTGCCTAGTACAGTGCCTGGCACGTAATAGGTGCTCAGCCAATACTGAAGGAATGAATGAGTGAATGAATGAAATGAAACAATGATGCTAAAGGGGCAGGGCCTCTGCCATGTCATTAGTGGGCACCTACTGCTTTAAGCAGATAGTAAATCCTGGAGCTGCTGCCTCTTCCTGCTCTGTTGGGAATAAATCCCTTAAAGCCCAGGCCTCTAGCAGCCTTGGAGCTTGGAGCTTCTGCCCACACCTCAGGGTTCCCAGTAGGAAGAGGAAGTCTCCACTGCCTTCCCCGTGGTTCGGCCTCTCCTGGGATGGAGTTGCTTAGTCTGCCTCCAGGTTGGTGGTGAATTCTCCATCTAGCCACCAGCACCATGACACCTCAGAGTGGCTGCAAGGGGCTGCCGGGGTAGTGTGTGACACTGCCATCTGACTATGAAGATAGAAGGGAATGACTCTGAAGGCCTGGGTGTCACAGGTCGGGTCTGGGCCTCTGCTATAGAACCACACCAGGCCTGGGCTGGGCAGGAACCAGCGGCAGCCCCTTACCATCTCTGCTGTTCTCCAGGGGCGGCTCCGGCTCCCGGCTGCGGGGGCCCCTCTCCACCCTACCCTCGTGGATGGCTCCCCCATAGGGCTCCTGCAGCCCCCGAGGTGCGCTGTTGTTGCAGTTGTTGGTGGACAGGGCCAGCAGTGGGTGCCTGACCTGAGGGCGGCTGGGCTGGGTCTGTGATGGGGACAGCTCACAGGTCCTGAGAACCGCACTTCTTGAAGGAGGCCGGGGGATACCCACAGGCTCTCCCTGGTCACTCGGCCTGCGCAGTCCAGCCAGGGCTGCCTTCCTGTGAGATGTGGGCGAGGTGGTTTTCCTTGAAGGGGGAGGGGTTGGCGCCCAGCCTTCAGGGCAAAAGGAAGCTGTTGGCTGCTGGGCTTGGTGCGGGGCAGAAGGCTCTGCAGGGCTCTGTTGCAGGGAGGGAGGAGAGACAATCTCCAGGGACTCGTGGCTTTCTGTAACCTGGTCCTGGCTGCCTGGCCCCGATGATTCAGGTGTCATGGGGGAGGTGGTGGCATAGGCTGTCCTGCATGGAGTCCGAGAATCCAAAGAGTGAGCCTGGTGACTTCCCAGCCCTGGTCCAGGCTGCCACTGGGGTCCCAGGGACACCCGCTTCAACTCCAGGCCGGGAGCCTTAGGGACAGCATCTTCTCTCAAAAATAGAGTCCCCCCAGCCGTGTGTCCTCTGTCCTCCTTCACCTCATTTCCCAGCTCCACATCATCAGCCCCAGGCAGGTGCTGCCGGGCCTGGAGGCCCCAAGGCAGCTCCGTGTCAGCCTTCTTGGGCCACCTGTGGCCTCGAGGCCTGGAGCCCCGCAGTCGCAGTCTTGGGCTGCTACCTCGGGTCTGCCCACACGCCTCGCCGGCCTGAGAGGTCCCCGCTTCTTCACTGTCGGTCCTGCAGCTGTCCGAGGTGTCCGTGCTGTCCAGGGCAGAGTGCACCCCTCCAGGGCTCACGGTGTCTCCGATGTGTGTTTCCCGGATCCATTCTGTGTGGAGCCCGGGCTCTGCAGGAAGGAGCCGGAGTTGGGAGCTCAGGCCACCCAGCAACCCCTCCATCCCACAGGCAGCCTGGGGCTCCTGGAGGGCCCCGGGGTCGGGGGGCACCTTCCCCTGGGTGGGCCACGGGTTGTTGATGCAGCTGCCGCAGGCCTGGCACCTCCTCTCGCTGCCCAGTGCGGGCGCCGCCAGGGGGCCCCTGCGGTCCAGGCTGCCCACAAGCCGTTGGAATGCCCCCTGCCCCGCGTCCCGGAGCCGGGGGGCCCCGTTGATGTAGTCGGCGAGGTCGGGCTTGGAGCGCAGGGGGCCCTGGTCCGCCGCCTGCAGCACAGAGCTCAGCACCTGGCGCTGGCGCTGCTGCAGCCGCTCCAGGTAGCGGCACTCGGCTTCGCGGGCGGACTCATCCTCAAAACGCACGTGCGACGGCGAGGGGCCCCGCCTCGGCCTCTGCCCCGGCCCGCCGCTGGACTCTCCGCTGGAGGAGTCGCTCGTGTGCCCGTTCTGGAGGCTGTCTCTGCAGGCAAGGGTCGTCCTGGGGTCCCGGGCTGGGCTTCTGTGGCCATCTCTGATGAACAGACAGAAGGAGAGACGTCAAGGGCAGAAACGTGGGGAGGCAGCGCATAGGCCCTACCCGCTCTGCGCTGAGCTAAGTCTCCCTCTGCGCTCAATGGCAACTGCAACCCACAAGGTTACTCCGCAGCGGGTTTCTGGGGACTCTCTGCAAACCAGAGTAGCTTGCAAGCCGATCCTGATCCTGAGACAGTCTAAACAGAACCAAGGCCACCTTCCCTGCTTTCGGCTTTCCTTCTGTTTCATGGCTCAGCCTGAGTTAAGATGAAACACTATTGGATGGGAAGATGCCAAAGTCCTCGTGTGTGTGTGTGTGTGTGTTGGGGGGGGCTCTGTCTGTGTGTGTGCATCTGTTAGGGAGAGGAAGTGAGCCTGACCACCATGTATTTTTGGTAGTGATTGTGGAAACATGTATTTGCTATGATGCTCTCACGGGAACAAGACATTTTAAGTCTCCACTTAAAGGAGAGGCTGTGTGAGAATTGAAGTCAGGGATTCTTTTGTTTTTCTTAGTGGCAGGATCTCACTGTGATGCCCAGGTTGGAGTACAGTGGCACCATCTCGGCTCACTACAGCCTCGATCTCTGGAGCTCAAGTGATCCTCCCACCTCAGCTTCTCAAGTAGCTGGGACCACAAGTGTGCATCACTATATCTGGTTTATTTTGGTTGTTTTTTGTACAGGTCTCACTATGTTGGCCAGGCTGGTCTCAAACTCCTGGGCACAAGTGATCCTCTCACCTCAGCCTCTCAAAGTTCTGGGATTACAAGTGTGGACCACTGAGCCCGGCCTGAAGTCAGGGTTTCTAAGCTCTTGCTCTGAAAGTTTCCGCTCAGGGTTCCACATCACTTTGCTTAGGCAAAATTCAGACGAGGCAACAGTAACATTTCTCCTTGGCACCTGAATCTTAACTGTTCCAACCCCCACTTCATGCCTGCCCCTCCCCAGCCCTCACACACAGTCTCATCCTGCTTTTACTGGGGATGGGACTGCTATGCTTGGGAGTCTGCCCATCTGTCATCCACTTTGGTTCTGGGAGACACTGTGGCAGGTGGTCAAGTCCCGTTCTGTTCCAGACAACACCTGCACACATCTCACACCAGGGCCCCCTGGAGCCAGGTAACCTGAGTTTCAGGCCACTATGCAAATGGACCCAGGCTCATGGGCCATTTTCTATCAGAGAGCATCCAAGTAAGGACCATAGTTCTCCCTTCCTTTTCCCAGCAGTGGCCTCCCCACCAATCCACTGCTAAGTGTTGGGATTCTGTTTCTTGTCTCTTTCATGTACCACTTTTTCACTCGCACAGGACCCCTGCAGTGGCCTCTTATCCAGCCTCTCCACTGCCTCCTGTCTGTAGGTCCAACTGCAGCACAGCCTTTATCACACTAACCCAGAAGAGGGCACAGGGTCAAGTGCATACACTTTGGAGGGAAAAATGCAGGCCCCGCACATTCCTTCCTGCTTCCTCTTACACTCCCAGGCCCTCAGGCCTCCAGGTCTCCCTCCCTGACTTCATGCAACCCTCCTGCCTCATTTCCTGGATTTTTCTTCTTAGCCTACCTGCATTTGACTTCTACGTATTAGATGCTGAATGCTCACAGGAATGCAAAAGGCAATGGGGGCTCCACACCTGCTTCTACCTCTGACTCCAGTCATTTCCCCCCATAAGCACTGCTCCAGGGTGAAATTTTTTAAAAAAAAGAACTCCTGCTGGCAAGGCATGGTGGCTCATGCCTGTGATCCTAGCACTTTGAAGGCCAAGGTGGGCGATTGTCTGAGCTCAGGAGTTTAAGACCAGCCTAGGCAATGCCATGAAACCCCGTCTCTACTAAAATAGAAAAAATTAGCCCAGTGTGGTGATGCGCGCCCGTAGTCCCAGCTCCTTGAGAGACTGAGGCATGAGAATAGCTTGAACCCAGGAGGCGGAGGTTGCAGGGAGCCGAGATCTCACCACTACACTCCAGCCTGGGCAACAGAGTGAGCCTCTGTCTCAAAAAAAAAAAAAAAAAAAAAAAAAAGAACTCCTGCTAAGCAAGTGGATCTGCCTGCTTTGAGATATCACAGGTCCTTGTTCATGTGGAGCTCATGGTCAGCTCTCCAGAAGCACGCTCCCTTCCCATAGCCCCCAAAAGGAAGGCTCCATCCAGATAAACAGCGTCACTCACCCCTCAGAAACAGGAGATTTCCTGCTGAGCAGATGCTTTACCCCACTGCACAGACAGGATGTCTTCCCAGCCCAGTCCAGCCGATGCAGGCAAAGGCCCACGGGGAGAGTCTGCACACAGCTTCACACAACAACCCCTCCACAGGCCCCAAAGTTAGTACCCTATCTGCAGGACATGGGCTGTGATTTCCAGGGAGGAAAGAAGCCTAGCTTTAAAGGCAGTGCAGTCCTAATCTAACAAGGGATCCCAGGTCCCATGAGCCACATCGGTGGCCTTAACTTTCACACATCGGATGGTGAATTGAGCCATCCTGGAATTCACTGCAGAGGCAGACATTGTTGTTCTAAAAAGAGAAATTAAGGAGTGCTTAATCACATAAGGTGCTTTCAACCCAATTATTCCAACCCAGAAGCCCCACCGGCAGTGTCAGCAACAGTGCGTAAAGGCAGGATGAGGATTTTGAAGACAAGTGCAGGGCAAATGAGGTAGCTGAGCAGTGAACAAATCCCACGCCCACCAAGTTCTCAATGGGAGGCTCCGCAGAGGCCCCAGCAGTCACCCCTCTAGGGGAGGATCCCGCCACAGTCCTGGAGACATACGGCTTCATGGGGACCCTTTTCCAGAGTCCCACTTTCCATAGCATTGCTGCCCTAACCACACACTCAATGTGATGTACACACGCTCTGCAGTCTCAGCACGGCCATTCCCTCTGACCCTGCACAGTAACACTTACAGTGTCACCCTGCCAACCCTGCCTCTTGCCAACGTGTCCTGCCCTCCTGCCTTCAGAAACACCAATCTAGGCGTGTCTAGCCCCAAAATGGCAAGATCTTGTGCTTCCAGGAGCTGCTCCATTTCTGTATTAATTTGTTTCCAGAAAAGTACAGCTGCTGCTACCTCTTCACCTCCTGGAATCCCTGTCTGCTCAGGCTTGCCCCAGCTGCCTCTAGCCAGACCTAGGATAAAGAAGGCCCTCTGAGACGGCTCTGCCTGCCCCTCCTCTTCCATCACCTTTCACCAAGTCGCTCTTTAGAAGTGATGCATCTGGGCCGGGGCTGGGGCCTCCTGCATCTAACTGAGGCCTGGGACCTGTGTGCCATTGCCGCGTTAACTCAGCATGGCCCTCCAGGGTGATTTGATGGAGCGTAACCTTTAGAAGCATCTGCAGCAAGCCATCTGGCGTTGATTTTTCAGCTAGACCCTCTGAGGATTCACCAGCGCTGCCAAGTCATAGTGATTCTTTTCTGGACACAGCAGCTGCTAAAGTGGGTCACCTTGCATTTCTATAGCATTTCTATGGCCTGGAGACAGCCTGCAAAAGGGAGCCTACTTTAAAGTTAGTGATTGGGGTTATTGTGAGCTGCTGGAGCGATCTGAGGAAGAAGTGTCCAAGAGGACCTTTACACAATGCAGACTGTTTTGCAGATAGTCTTGACTATTTTGAGGCTACCCGATCTAACCTAAATGCCTATACAAACTAGGACAGGAGAGTTGCTTGGAAGTCTAAGGTTTCTCACCATATATAAATGTGAAGAAGAATAGTTAGGATGCCCCGAAGAAGCCATATCCATTCCTAATGAGTGCCCTCCATCTAGAGAGAGAGGCAAAGCACAAAATGTGGAAATGCAAAGGTAGTCTGTTTGGCACCCCTTGCCAGGATTTAGGGTCCTCTGAGCCCCTCTCCTAAGGGTCACAATGACCTCCGTTCTTGAAGTCATCTCCGTTCTTGAAGGAGCTCCATGAAGCTCCTTAGCCTTTAATGAGCAGTTCAGCACCCTCCATCAAAGAGCACCAAAGGAACTGCATCTTGGTCCAGTTCCACCAAGATCCCCACTCCCTAAGAAGCCCTGCTCCCTCCAGTGCCACGTGGTGATTCAGACAGGCAGATGCAGCATGTCCACATGCTAGTGAAGCCACAGGCTTTGCTAGCTACAGAAGGGGGCCTGTCTGGGCCTGGTGAGACCTGGCATAGCCTGGCAGCCTCATCTCAGCCCAGGCGCAAGACTGGAAGACAGCTCTGTGTGGTGGTGAAGGCCATGTGTAAGTGGTTCTTCAAGGTGTACCATAGGCAGAATAGGCAGGGAGGTGGGGATGAAGTGTGTTGCTCAGGGGGCAGTCGTGTATGTGATGTGCCGGTCTGAACGTCCTTGACCTCATTGTTTTCTCACCTCTTCATTCCTGACAAGCTCTCCCTCACCATGGCTGTAGCATCGTGAAATCAAGGATGATGTCCAGATCTTCAGTTCTGATCTCTCCTCCTCTAAAGATCCTGTATCCAACTGCCTGGGGGGATTGCCAGTGGATGTTCTGAGAGCACCTCCCCCTCCAATGCCTGACCCTGCACTGAGCCCTCACTCCTTGGCTGAGGCCCCACCAAACACAGACACCGAGTTGGAACCCTGGGCGCGTGCCAGATGCCTCCCTTCTCATACTTCCCACACCCCTGCAACCAAACGAGGAGTAGTTAGAACTCACAGTCCTGCAGCACTCACTGCGTGGTGGGCGCTGTTCTAAACTTTATGCGTATTAGCTCACATCGCCCCACAGCAACCCTGTAAGACAAGCACTATTACAATTCTCATTTTGTGGGTGAGGAAACTGAGGCACAGAGACTTCCGCAGAGGCACCCAGCTGAGTGCCAGAACCAGAAGTCAAGCCCCCGTGGTCTGGCTCTAGGTGTGGCACTCCTCTGTTGCCTCACTAAGCCTGTTTGCTCCTGGTGCTTGGGGTCTCTGTGAAATCTCCACACCCTCCTCTTCTGTACCGCTCAGCGGGGCCACAGCAACAGCATCCTCACCACACCTGTCTCCCAGCCCCAGCACATCTCTGCAGCTAGAATGGCATCACTGAAGTGCGATCATGCTGCCCACCTGTCCAGGGTCCTCCAGCAGCTCCCAGATATTGCAGCAGACATCCAGTTGTCTAACTGTTCTGCAGGCCTGGAGGCCTCCATGACCTGGCCCTAGTGAGCCCTCCAGCCTTCACGCCAGGTGGCCCAGCACATCCTTACCCTCTAGCCTAGCTGAACTCCTGAGCACAATGCTTCTGCTCAGTTTCTGTCCCCAGGGCTCACCCTTGCCTCTCTCATCTACCCAGTGCATATCTACACTTCCTTAAGTTTCAGGTGAGAAGTCACCTCCTCTCAGGAGCCTCACCTGTCTTTTCCAGGTGGAGTTAACAGTTTCCAGCTCAGCACACACACTTTTCCTCTCTTACAACACAGTCCACGGAATTGAATATCTGTTTGCCTCTCTTTCTCCCTGGAGACTGTGACCTCTATCCCCTCAGGGATCCAGATCATGTTTCATTCATCTTTATATATCAGTGCCTGACTGTAGGCCCTCAGGAAAGGTGTGTTGACTGACTAAATGATCAAAGCAAGAGCCTTATATGGAAAACACACACACACACACACACACACACACACACACATACACACACACACGAGGAGTGAGCAGCAGCATTTGGCTAGATCCCATTTCTTCCCACTGCTGACCCTTCTCTGCTATGGCCCTCCCAGGCCAGCCTGGCCCAGGTCCCACTCACCGGCTGCCCTGAGCAATGGTGGGCACGATGTCATGGCTGGCACGGAGGGGCCGGGTCCTGGCCTTCATGCGGGCACTCTGCAGCAGATGCTTGGCTTCCTCATGCCTGGGGCTCAGCACAGGCTCCGGCTTGGGACCAAAGGACCTGTAGGGTGGCACACAGGCCAGGGTGGCGGGGGAGGGATTAGAAGAGAATAATGCGGATTAGGAGGGCTTTAGCAGTGTCAAGCACCGGCTCTGCCAGAAAAAGCCCTGCATGTGCAGCCTTCCTCCTCTAGCTCCCACGCACAGGGAACCCAGCCTGGGGGCCTGCAGCCTGGGGCTGAGAAATGGCCCTGCGTGGTTCTGGATGGGGGCTGGGTTGCTGGCCCAGCCTTGGATATCTTCTCAGGGACTGGAGACAGAGACCTCAAGAAGCTCTAGAAAGGAGAGTCTCCAGATTATTCTATTGTTCCTTCCCCAGGCAGACAGCAGGAGCTATCCAAGAGGAGGAGGGAGAAAGGGCCTAGGGTTGTTGGGCTGGGCCTGTGCCCAGACAGATGGTCTCTCCACGCATCACCTCTCTCTCCTTCTGTCTCTCTGCACCCACACACACAGCACCACACTAGCGCCCACTGCAGACACAAAGAATCAGGGCTCTGTCCAGCATAGATTGGGTCCTTTGGGGAAATGGCATTTTTATAAATCCTGGTGTTTTCTAGCCTTCGTCCCAATCCAAAACCATCAGGCACCAGCTCAGGGCTCGCGGGCTCAGGGCTGAGGGAAATTAAGCTGGACCCAAACCAAGTCAGCAAATGGCTCCATTTTCATAATAATAAGGGTCCTCCACCAGCCCCCCACCCCCTACCAGATGTTCTGCCTCCCTGGCCAGTCCAGAGTTGCAGAAAATGACAGCAGTCCTTTTTCAAAGCTGTCTCTCAGCTGGTGACATGCAGCCCGCGCTGGGTTACGGCTGTAACAGCAGCCCGCAGTCTCCCACTGACAAGCCGTTGTTCTCCACGGAGCTTGCTCTCCCCAGCCAAGCTGGCCGAGGGCAGGTGCTCTCTCCACGTGACAGATGAGGGTGTCCAGAGCAGACAGGAACGCTGGCACATTGTTCAAGGTCGAATGTCAATTGCAAGCAGAGCAGAGCACACCACAGCCAGCCCCACTGCCTCCAGCATCGTTCTGCACCCCCTGTCCTCTCCCGCCTTGGGTCCCAGGGCAGGCAGAAGATGTTTGTGGCTGGGGGCAGACACGCTCTTTGGGGTAACTCCATCATCCCCACTGGCTGCCCCTGTCCTTGCCATCACATATGCTGGGCTGTCCTGAACAGTGCAAGTACACAGGGCTCCGGCAGGTAGAGACTCAACACAGTCTTAATCTCAGAACTGCAGCCTCCCACCCCACCCTGTATTCCATGTGGAAAAGGGGGCCTGGTTCTGACCAGGGGAAGGAACCAGGCAGTTTCCTGGGTGACAGAGATGAGAGTGGGAATGGCACAGCTCTGAGGCCTTCAAGGAAGGCTTCCTGGGATGTCCTTGGACAAACTCTGGGCAGACTATGATTTCTTTTCTTGTTTCAGTCTTTTTCTTCTCCCCATTTGCATCCAACCCTGCTCTGGGGCCACTGGGGAGCAGGAGGAGACTGCTAGAAGAAAGGCACCATCTGTGCCTGTGAACCCTGGCAGGGCCCAGGCATGGCTTTGGAACAAGGAGGGCTTTACTGGAGGGATGTGAAAGCGAATTTCCAGGCCCGCTGCCCCATGAAGCCTTCTTTGGCAGGAGAGGCCTCCCTCTGCACAGCTTACCGAGCAGACAGCTCCTCCAAGGCGGCCGAGAGCAGCTGTGCTCCCTGGGGCTCCTGCTCCGACAGCAGAGATAATGAGGTTACCAGCCCGGAGAGGCGCCCCTGCAGCCGTGGGCTTCTGGCTGCCAGCCCGCACACTCGGAGCCTTCCGGTGACAGCTGTGGTTCCACGGCTGTCGGAGGGCATTTGTCTCAAGACCTGGTGGGCAGGCAGGAGGGCCCCAGGCAGCTGGCCAGATGCTGCCAGGATCAGCCTTGCCCCCAGGTTTTTAAGCCATTTTCCAGCTTTGCTGTTTCCTTTCTGCTCCCTCCTCTTGGAGCTGTTACTTTTTTTTTTTTTTTCCCTCATCAGCTGTCTTGCTTCAGTTCCTGGCAGACAAAGCTGGTTCTCCACTGATTAGAAAAGCATGGCTTTTTAGGCGCCTGGAGGCATCCATGCAGTACCACACTGAGCAGGGAGGAGTGGCAGTCACCTTCACAGACTGCAGCCAAGGTCAATGTGCACCCTGAGGAAACGAGGGCCTGGCCAGCCATGCAGAGGGAAGGTGGTCTTTCTCCAAGGCAGGGAGCAAGCAGGCGCCGGGGGTGGGTGCTGAGTCTGCCTAGTCTCACTGCCCACCTCCCATCCCACATCACACCGGTCCACCCAAGGCCCACCCAAGTCCTCCAAGCAGACAGGTTCAGACTCTCATCCGAGGAAGACTTCCCGGTCTAATCCGATGCTGGCCTCTGCTGAGAGCACACAGCCCTAGAGCCAGCCCCTTCCCATCACGGACTCTAAGCCACAACCCCAGTTCCCACAGTTGCTCTGGAAAATTCCTAGAAGGGTTGGGGTGGTCATTGCACAGCCAGGCAAAGGCAATTCCTACCTAAGAATAGACAGCTTTTTGCCACTCTCTTGAAAGCCTGCGTTTCTGGAGCTCATTAGCTCAGAGGGTGGAACATATGAATAAAGTGGCTGAGTGGTTTTCCTCCCTGGGCCTCAGTTTCCCCATCTGCAAGCAGCGGGGGCTGGAGAGGAGAGATGATTCACAGTGCTACCCTGCGACCCCGGATCTTTGGCCACATTGTCTGATATGACATAAGGTGGGGTATGAGATTTTCAGGTCCCTGCTGGGGGGAGTTCCCACCACAGATGTTTGGCTGTCACCGAGCGGCAGAGCCTACAAAGAGCTCATTGTTGGGGGAAGCTGGAGTTCCACTAATGTATACTGGCCCTTCCCTGGCCCCTCCAGCCACCTGTGTCCTCGACTGCTTCACAAGGACAAAGTGGTCCCCTCCACTATGGCACTCCCTTCTTGACCAGTTTCCTGGTGGAGGGACAGGCTTAACTATGGCTTTGCTTCCCAGCCAGGCGGGGCAGGAGAACCACCATTGCTCTCCTAGCCAAGGAGGTCAAGGGGACAGAGTGGCCTTCTTCTGCAGCCATCATAATCCCAGATTAAAATAATAAGCTCAGCGGGTCTGTGTTTAACCCTTTCAACTCAGTTACATGGATGGGGAAATAATTTGGAATGTAGCGTGATCTGGCACTTCCCAGATTCCAGGATGCAGCCAGTAGAGGGAGAGTATGTAGTGTACAGAACATAGAGAAACTTTTGTGCTTAGCATTTGTTCCATTTTTGCGTATCTGAAAGCTTTCTGATGACCACAGATAGAGCTCTCTGTTTGTTATTCTGTGTGCAATTTTCTGAATGAGGGGAAGTGAAAAAGGTGCACCTGGAACTGATTCTGGCTCATGTGCTCCACGAGGGCAGGGACCTTGTCTCAGACAATCATGCTTGGTTGCACAGATGCCTTCTTCCCAGGTCTGCGGGACACAGACAGGACACAGCCTAGAGTGGCGGGGAAGTGTGTGGCTTGGGGGCAGCCTGCCTGGGGTTCTAATCCCTGGACAGCCACTTCCTAGCTGTGTCACCCTGGCAGGTTCCTTAGGAATTCAGCTTCAGTTTCCCTATCTGCTAATAAGGGCTTATTTGTTAAATTAAGTGAGATTGACTCCCTTAAAAGAGATTAGCACAGAGCTGGGCACTTGGTGCTATTATTATTATTTTATCATTAGCAACACTGTTTTGTTAAATTACTCTTACCCCCTTACTAAGCAAAGGATGGAATCCCTGAACATGTACTAAAGTCACCTGCAAAGAGGTCACCTTGTTGTCTGCAAGGAGAAGGCATGTTTGGAAGTGACAAACACCATCTTGTAGCTGGAGGGGGCCTGGTGGTTCTGCTCTAGACTTTGAAAAGCCTTTGACAGGGCTCCACAGAAAAGGTGGCTTCCATAGGATAGAAAACAGGAGGCAGCCGTCTGCTTGATCGTGGAGGAAAGCTGATTCCCAGACAGTCAACAGGCCCTCCTGTCAATGGAGAAGGAGGAGTGGCAGTCCTCCAGAATGGCAGCTGGGAGAATCCACTTCCTTCAACATCTTCAAAAGGGTCTGCATGGAGGCCTGCAGTGCGTGCCTAAGACACTGACTTCTGAGGAGAGCAGAGCCACCCTGTCCCTGCCTTCCTGCAGATGAACAGATTCTCTGCTGAGCCCCTGCTTGTCCTTGCCACTGCCTCAGCTCCCATCTGGGAGGCTTTGGGCTGCCCCTTTGGTCAGAGCCTCCTGGCCTCAGGTGTGGGACCTGGGTGGCCACAGAGGAGGTGGGTGACTGAGATGCCCTCAGATGGGGAACCAGTGGCCTGTTCAACTCTGGCAGGTAGGGGAGAGGGCTTTCTTTTCTAGAATTTCAGACTAGCTCCTATCAGATGAATGGCCTTGGATAAATGGACTTTCTGGAGCTCCTTGATTGGTAAAGATTGGGACCATCATGAGATTTTCATATGTGGTGTGTACGTGGGTGTGGCAATGATGCAGCATGGGACAGGGTATCTGGAAGCTCCAGGTGGCACTGGGTTTGTGGTGGGGCTTCCTTCTCCACCCAGGGTCAGACACTGAGAGAGTGTTAAGAATCCGAAAACATTGTTGAGTGGTTAAAATTAATTTTTTCTTTTGCTTTAGTCTTGGTGGGGCTGGGAGTGGTAAGGGGACTTTCCTTTGTTCGTGTATATCAGTGGGGTGGGATGGGAGCCGAGGGGAGTGCTAAGGACAGGCAGGGGTTCAGCTGTTCTCGGTTACACCATGCCCTGGGGTGTCCTCAGGCACCTCTACAGCCCTGGGCGTGCTGGGGTGGTGCAGGAGCGTCTCTTCTCCCATACTCAGCCAGGACTCCCCATGCCCCCTTGCCAAGTTCTCACTCACGCTCTTCACTGTGTGCCTCTGCCAGACGCTTCTGACTGAGAGCCTATTCCCTGCACACACTTGCAGACACTGGGGCCCGGAGAGACAAAAGCAGCACAGTTCTTGCCCCAGGAGCTGAGGGAGGAGATACATCAGTGCCAGCGATGGCTGCAGCCAGTGCAGGGCACAGAGAGCAAAAATGGGCAGTTCCATGTGAAACGGCGCTGGATTGCACCCAGTGACCGGCTCGCAGGGGAGCTCTGTGATACTATGATCTAATAAATACGGATTTGATCCCTGCTCCTGGCGTGCCTGGCACGCAGCTCCTAAACCCTTGGACTCTCAGGAATGATCAGAGTGCCTTTTGTATGGTAATAAGAAGGCTGGTGGCCGAGGGTCCCTAGATAGCTTCAGGATGTGAGCTGATCACCAGAAAGACCAATGATTTTGAGGGTTGGAATTTTCAGCCCCACCCCCTAACCTCTGGCAGGGGAGAAGGGCTGAAGTTTGAGCTGACCCCCAGTGGCCAATGACATCATCAATCATGCCTACATAATGAGGCCTCCACAAACACCCAAAGGGCCGGCAGGGGAGCCTGGGGACAGCTGGGCTTGCGAAGGTTTCTGGGGGTGGTGCCCCATCTCCCGGACCTTGCCCCCTACCTCTCCTCACGTGGCTGTTCGTTTGTGTCTTTTGTAATATTCTTCATAAGAAATGGGTAAATGCAAGTCAAGCATTTCCCTGCGTTCTGTGAACCATCCTGTAAAAAGTAATCAAACCCAAGGAAGGAACAGTGGGAGCCCGATTTATAGCTGGTTGGTCTGAAGTGCGGGTCACAAGCTGGGACTTGCGACTGGCATCTGAAGTAAGCGTAGTCTTGTGGAACTGAGCCCTCAACCTGTGGGGCCCGATACTGTCTGCAGGTAGACAGTGTCAGAACTGGACGGAATCAGTGACAGTCAGCTGGGGTCCGCAGGAGAACTGCTTGGCATGTGGGGACAGCTCCACACGTTTTGGTGGCTTGAGGTGAAGTGCTCTGTGCCGGGCTGAGTGTGTGAAAGTAGGAAAAAACATTTTGATTTTTCCTATCTGTTTCCAAAAATGCTAATTAACATATTAAGCTTTAAAAGTCTGGGATTTTTCTCACAGCTGTGGGCCTGACCACTTGAACCACAGGCCAAGTCCCTGAAATTCTTTAGGGCTGCCTGTCTTTAACTTAAGAGTGTAGAAACTGTTTGAGGGGAGGGAGTTTTGATTGCTCCTTCTCCAGCAATACCAGCAGGGGCCTGAAGATCGGGACCGCCCTACCCTCCCCCGCTGCATGTGAAGTGATCTGGCGATCACTCACAGGGCTTTCCTGAAGGGTTTGTACACCAGGGACTGGGCTTCTGGATCCCCACATGGGCATGACCCCACCACAGGGATGAGGGGAAATAAAAAACCTAGGACGTCCCCTGAGCTTCCCTCGTCGCTACAGCACAAATAAACAAAACTGAGCCTTCTCTTCTCCCTTCTCCCCACAGTGACCGTAACTAAAGCCCCTGCAGACACACTCAGGACCTGGGGCCTCCCAGATCACACATACACAGAAGGTCCTGATATGCACCAGGATGGGCCTGGGCCACGCAGCAGCACTGCCTCCATGGAGACTGCGAGGAGGAGGCCGCTGGCCGCCCTGGCACAGGCTCATGAGCCTCCGAAGTTGATTTGGCGCAGGGTCTGGAGCCAGCATTGCCCTGATTGCTGTGCTCCTCATTGTCACACCCTTTCACTTGTGCTGGGTTATTGGGATCCTAAAGCAATCTGCGATCCCAGTATGTCTCTTAGAGGCTCATGGAAGGGAAAGGGCCAGAGCTGGTCCAGAGACAGCATGAGCGCGGCCCCTCCATTTCATTGTCCTCTCCCCTTCACTCTTATGAGTCCTTCCAGGCACAGATCCCCTTTGCCCTCTCTGAGGCCCAACCTCTCACCTCATCCTCTCCCCCAAAATCCAAATCCCATTTCCTGAATTGTCCTGATAGTGACCTAAGAGAAAAATAAGTGTATCCCATGGAGTCCATCACCTGCCCTTCTTTGCCCATAACTGAGAACAGAGCAGGCTGGGAGGGGAAGGAGACCTCCAGATACCTAGCCCAAGGGGTGGCCTGTGGGGCAGAGACAGGGCAGCTCATGGCAGTGCCGCACAATGGTGAGAGCACCACGCTTGAAGCCAGGCAGCCCTGACTGTGAATTCTGGCTCCAATACTTGGCAGCTAGAGGATCCTGGGCAAGTCACTTAACTCCCCCTAGAGAGGTCTCTCTGTCGGTGAAACAGGAACAATAAACAGTTTGTTATTAGGATAAGATGGGAATGCAGGAACAGCACTTAGCACAGCACCTGCCATGTAATAAGAGCACAAAAACGGCAGGTGCTGACATGGGCTTTTGCCTGCCACTAGGAGGCTCCAGTCCTCTGCAACTGAGCCTTCTCTTACCCCTCAGTAGAGTGGGGACAACCCTGGGGTTGGGGGCCAGGAGTCTCCTCCACATTTGACCCTTAGCCTTTAAGGTCCTGGGTCCTTGCCTCCCAGGCTGACTCCTGGTGACTGCCCCACACAAGCCAGGCCAGCCCCCAGCCTGCCTGCTGTGTTGAACTCTGCAGTCACCATCACGTCATGAGCTCCTCATCCTACTGCCCTGCAGAGCTATAACCATTATGGACACCATCAAATGCATGCTGGCTTAACTTGGTTGTCATGGTGATTTGATTGCAACACTTGACTGAATGTGAAGCAGGACCTCAAACCCTCAGAAGATCCAAGGGGCTCACGACCTCATGAGTGAGGTCCTGCCCTTTCCTCCTGCCAGAGCACATCCTGACTGATGTCCTGGGGCCCCCTTTGGGGTGGCCATCTAATGGTCAGCCACAGCCTCAGCATTCTCTGCCCAAAGTCCTAAGCCCCTTAGAACAGACAATAAGCCCCAGGACCCTGGCCTTGAGTGGCACTCCCCGGGCATAGAGCCGAGGAAAGCATGTCTTACTCCAGAGGTCTCTTGGAAAATTCACCGATACAGAAGTAACATCAATCACTCCATCCTGCTCTGGGGAGAGAGGGAGCCCTGCAGGGTTTTAGGGACCACTTTAATGTGTGCCCAGGGGAATTAGGAATAGAGCCAGGCAGGGAGCCCTATCTGAGGGGCTTCAAGACATGGCCCTTCAGCTTGGGTGTCTACTCAGCAGGGACCTCCCGGCAGAGCACCAAGTGAGGATACAGGGCACTCAGAATGACTCCCAATGTGTTTCCTCACAACACTCTGTGCCCTGATCTGAGATCTTCTCTCTCTCTCTACACACACACACACACACACACACACACATACACACACACACACACACTCTACAGTACACAGGTGCGCTCACCCTGCCTGAATTCTGAAATGCAGTCCATGGCTGCTGGGGGCCTGGGCAGCTCAAACAGCAGTCCAGAAACCCCAGTCCCGAGGATTCTACACAAATGCCGTTTCCTCACAGTATTAAGGGAAAGTCCCTCCTTGCCCATGGTTGAGGTTCTCCTCCTTGAAAATGAGTGGGTTTTATTCCTTAGTATCCAATGGGCTGTCAGGAGCTTTGGCTTCTCTTTTCAGCAGTGACCACTGAGCAGAATCCCCAGTGGCTGTGTCTCCCCACTGGGCCCTTCCCTCATCAAGGGAGGAAGTGTGGGGGGGCGCAGCTGCAGGGAAAGGCGGCACCTCCTCTGCAGCGGGGGCATCTGCCCAGCCTTTTCCTCCAGGGCTCCGCAAAGGAGGAGGGAAAAAGACAGAAGGCAAATTGAACAGGGGAGCAGAGCCGGCTGAGGCCCACGGGTCTCTGCAGTCATGCTCCTCAACACTGTAGCAGGGCCAGCAGGGGACCACAGGAGGGCCTGGAAACAGCTGCCATGGAGGTGGGGGGAGAGATTCCTGGCAGAAGGGGAGGCAACTGTGATTCCAAATCATAAATAGCAAGGGACGAAGGAGCCATATATCCCCCTCTCCACCTGACCCTCAGCCAAGCAGAAGCCTAGTCGCCTGAACCTGGGCTGCCCTCGCTTGGTTAAGGCAGGTGCAGGGCTGGGGGACTGCAGTGGACTCAGTGTTTGTGTCTCCCGGAGATTCCTATGTTGAAACCTAATCCCCAGTGTGAGGGTGTTAGGAGGTGGGGCTTTGGGAAGTGAGCAGGTCATGGGGCACAGCCCTCATAAATGGGATTAGTGCCCTTAGAAAAGAAGCCCCAGAGGGCTGCCTTGCCCCTTGCTCCACCTGAGGACACGGCAAGAAGGCACCATCTATGAATCAGCCAAAGGCAGCCCTCTCCAGACCTGAATCTGCTCGTGCCTTGATCCTGGACTTCACAGCCTCCGGAACTGTGAGCAATACATTTCTGTTGTTATAAGCCACCCAGCCTGTATACGGTTTTTGTTATAGCAGCCCAAGTAGACTAAGACAGAGGTCCGTCTACGTCTTTTGGAGGGTGGTCCTAACCGAGTAGGATTTGTGCAGGAGCTGTCTTATACCGGAGGAGCAATGGTGTGGACCTCTGCCCTCCACGGAAACCACAAGACCTCATGGAGGCTGACATTACCAGACAGCTAGGGAAATGAGAGCTCCATAACCTCTCAGCCTCGTGGACCAGGAGCCTGGCAAAGACCGAGGCTGGGTTCAACCACTGTGCAGGTGCCGGCTGCAGTTTAGGCCTGCAAATGGCCCCACTCCCACCTTGAGTGTACCCTTCTCACCCTGCCTGGCTCAGGACACTGCCCCACTTCCCCTGCTACACCTCAGTGGGTCCAGCTTCCCCAAAATATTTGTTGGAGGGGCTGGAACGAAGGCCGTGGGATAGCACGGTGAGGCTGGAGGTGAAATCCTTGACATGATCCCAGCACAACCCCTTGACTGGGAATGGAATTGGGGTAAGGCTTTGTACACTTTCCCCAGGGATTTTCACAACCATGATCTCACCTTGGCCTCACAATGGTCCTGTGAAGTGAACCAGACAGATGGCATTTCCCCAACTTTAAAGATAAAGAGGCCTGACCAGTCACGGTGGCTCACACCTGTAATCCCAGCACTTCGGGAGGCCGAGGCAGGTGGATCACAAGGTGAGGAGTTCAAGACCAGTCTGGCCAACATAGTGAAACCCAGTCTCTACTAAAAATACAAAAAATTAGCCGGGCATGGTGGCACACATCTGTAGTCCCAGCTACTCGGGAGGCTGAGGCAGGAGAAGCACTTGAATCTGGGAGGCAGAGGTTGTGGTGAGCCGAGATCACACCACTGTGCTCCAGCCTGGGCAACAGAGTAAGACTCCATCTCAAAAAAAAAGAGAAAGAGGCCTGGGCAAGGGAAATGGCTCCATGGACACGAAGCAGGTAGTTAGCAACGCACTTTGTTTTCTGGTGGTTTTGCTCAAGTAGCGGACAGGCACCACCCTGGGGGGTGGGGGTTACTGGCACTTTCTACAGGGTCTCAGGGATGATGATGCCCACTGGTCTGCTGGTACAGGAGTCTGCCATCTGCCTGACCTCTCATTTTGGGAGGTCTCCTACTGTCCTGATGCTGAGTAAATAGAGGGACTGTGGTGAGGAGGGAGGGAGAGAACATGTGGGGTCTGAGCTCTTACCTGTTCTGGCCGGAGTCCTGCAGGGAGATGGCCGAGTCCCAGTCCACATCCCCCATGGGTCGCTCTAGGATCCAGAGCAGAAGCAGAGATCAGAGCAGAGCCAGAAACAGGGCTCTCAGCTGCCGTTTAGTGAACACTGAGGAGAAGGGCGTCCCCTGAAGCAATTAACTCCCAGGATAAATCCAACACCTTGCCTGAAAATTGGAGGCCGAGCCTGTCATGATGACTGCTGTGGCCACAGCCACATGCTGAGAGGACCACGTGCATCGGCCCAGGCGTGGGGTAATGAATGAGCTTGTGAGATTTTGGGATAAGAAGGCAGGAAGGGAAAGAGGTTGTCCTCTCGGGCCTGGACATTTGTACATCCCATTGGTGCTACCGTCTGAGCTCAGCCCAGCAGCTAGAACACCCAGCCTCTTTTTAGGAAGGAGTTCCTGTCTACTTGCCCCACAAGAGGGCCTTCACTAGGGGTGATGGCATGTCACTAGAGGGAAAGGCAAAAAGCCACTCCAGAAAGGAATCCAAACCACAAGGAAGACATCATAGTGGCCTCTAACCCCAGGCACACAGGGTGGCCTCCCATTGGTCTGCAGGGTCATGGGGGTCTTCAGCAGACAGGCTGCCTGTGAGGTGGCAAAGAATCTATATCACCAAGAATAAGAGGCTATCCTGATGATTTTGGTGGCAGGCACCTGTCACGCTCTCGCTCCTTCCCTGTCCCACTCCCTCTGTGGGACCCCCTCCTCCTCTTTTCCTACCTCTGGACTCCCTCCTGCTCCCTCCACCACCTGGACCTACACAGTACGCTTCACCTGGTGCAGCTGTGTCCCAGGACGGAATCCAGGCGGGGGTTTCCACCTTGTGGGGGCTCTGCTCAGTAACGCTGAGCATCTCCTGCAGCAACAGGCGGTTTCTCTCCACCCGGTCAGACAGGGACAAGGCGCTGCTCCCAGCGCCCAGAACCTGCAGGTCTCCAGCTCTCCAGAGCTCCCCTAGCAGGGCTGTCCTGGGGGCAAAGTCCTCCTCGGAGGTCAGGGATGTGCTGTCCAGATCTCCCTCTGTGACCACGTCATCTGGAAAAGGGTAGGACCTTCCTGTCCTTGGGATGGGAATGTGGATGATTTTGTTACAAAGACCAGGACCCCCAGGTTGTCCAGGAGTAACTCCATGGATGGGGCTCTGTTGCAAAGAGCTGGGCCCCATCAGCGGACCTCTCTCATGGTCGGGCAGTGTCCATTCGGCCTCCGGAGGCCACGGGCTCCTCCTGTTGCAGTACTCACGCCCAGGGCCAGGCGGCCTGGGAGGCCTGGGGCCCCCATCCCTGGCGGGTTCCTCCTCACTGACACCGCTGTCCAGCTGTCCATCGGGCAGGTTCTGGGTACGAGGAGCCACCACAGCATCTGGCAGGAAAGACCCCTCTGACGGAGTCCTGGCTCCCCCTGCCTTGCCTCGTCTGCATTTGAGTTTCTTAGGGGATGACCACTCGTGGGAAGTGGGGCAGGGACTGACTCCCTGTTTGCCCCCTGTCATCTTCTCCTTCAAAGCCCTCACCTTGGATTCCAGCACAGAGGGGCCTTGGAGCTGTGTCCCCCATACCCTGGGAGGCTGGGGGGCCATCAGACTGGATGTTCTGTTTTCCTGAGGGCAAGGCCAGGGTCTTGGAGGGTGTCCATTATCCGGTTGTGGCTCAGGACCACTCCACTCCACAGCTGAGGTCCTCTCCATGGGCCTGGCTGCTCTACTCCCTGTCTTGGGCCCTCTGGAGGAGAAAACAGACAGAGCTCCTGAGACCCAGCACAGGACTAACCCCCACAACCTCTCGTGCCCCAGTGTCTTGGTGTTGAGTCCTGTCCAGAAGAGAGTAACTTGGAGACAGAGCAGAGGACGCCCTCTAGACCAGTGGTCCCCAACATTTTTGGCACCAGGGACTGGTTTCATGGAAAACAATTTCCATGGATGGGGTAGGGTGGGGTGGAATGGTTTTGGGATGAAACTGTTCCACTTCATATCATGAGGCATTAGATTCTCATAAGGAGCTTGCACCCTAGCTCCCTCACATGCGCAGTTCACAACAAAATTCGCGCTCCTGTGAAAATCGAATGACGCCACTGATCTGACAGGAGGCAGAGCTCAGGTAGTATTGCTCACTTGCTCACCCGCCACTCACCTCCTGCTGTGTGGCCTGGTTCCTAACAGGCTACAGACTGCTGTGGTCTGTGGACCGCTATTGGTTCACGGCCTGGGTGTTGGGGATCCCTGCCATAGATGATATGAAAACACTTCTTAAAAAACGCAAATCATTGAAGAGTACAAATAAGTGATTGCTGAATTTTTTCTTCCAAGTCTGAGCAGTGTTCTAGTTTCTCTATCCTTGTTTTACAGATGGGCAAAATGAAGCTTCAAAGGACAACTAATTCTATGCCAAACGTGGACCAGAGTGAAAACCAGGGTGATTTCCCAATCCCTGGCCTCTTGCTTTGCTGAAGGGTAGTTTCAGTGGAGGACACCCACATCTGCTAACTCTGCTAACAGGCAACATGCTCTTTCCTCTCCAAGGGGAGCAAATGAGGATGATGGACATCAGGAAGACACCAAGCAGGATCTGACCCTCCGGTAGAAGGTGCTGCACCCAACCTCACCCCTGACCCCTGATGAACAAGCCACAGGACCAGAGCACGGGGTTGTGCTCAAAGGGAGACCTTGACTAGTCACGAACACCAATCAGGCATCTGCTGTACGTCAGGCGGGACTGTAAGTGCTTTCAAACTCACTCCCTGCCAAGAATCCTGTTATAACTCTGACAGAATGGTATTATTGACCCAGCACAGTGGCTCACACCTGTAATCCCAGCACTTTGAGAGGCCGAGGCCGGTAGATCACTTGAGGTCAGGAGTTCAAGACCAGCCTGGCCAACATGGTGAAACCCCACCATTAAAAATACAAAAAATTAGCTGGGCATGGTGGCGGGCACCTGTAGTCCCAGCTACTTGGGAGGCAGAGGCAGGAGAATTACTTGAATCTGGGAGGCGGAGGTTACAGTGAGCTGAGATCCCCTCACCACACTCTAGCCTGGGCAACAGAGAGACTCCATCTCAAAACAAAACAAAATGGCTTTATTATGCTTCTACAGATGGAGAAACTGAGGTGTGGATTACAACACACAGGTGCTAAGGGGAGGGCCAGTTCGGAATCCAAAACTTCTCATTCCAAGCCCAGGCTTTTTCCAAAACATGCAGTGATCACTTAACCCCACTCCCCTTATTTCTTAGACGAGAATGTTCCATCCCCAGAGGCTGGGTGACTTGCCAGCATTGCACAGATCCTCAGCAACATGGCTGAGTTTACCCCTTCCCAAGGAATGAAGGTTAGCAGGGATTTGACTCAGGGTGTTGCATGCATACCTACATGCCACAGTGTCTTAATATTAATTCTACCTTCTGAAAAAATGCAACTTTAATATCATATATCTAGATGTGCCCCACTTGAAGTAAACTTCATGTATAAAAATCCATATGTACATAAACTACAAATTATGAGTTATCCACTTCATAACACTGACCAAGGAGTCACCATAAAATTCTCTTAAATGGCAAGTCCCTCTGTAGTCGTTTATTACAATTCAATTTATACACAAGCTTTCAAGAATGTACATATTTTATAAAGCAAAATACACATATAATGCGAAATGTCACATCAGTTTTAAGCCAGTAAAGTTTAAGGATTATCTTTAGGAAGACAGAAATAATTTGTTCTATGAGTTAATAGAGAATGCAGCAAGTTTCTCTTTGCACCTCCTTCTTCACCTCTCAAGTCCAATCCAGAAAACGGGATTAGAATGTAATATGAGTATTTTCTACTAAGTTAAAAGAACTTTTTGCTTTTGGGGGGGGCTGAAGCTGGAGGATGGCTTGAGCCCAGTAGGTCGAGGTTGCAGTGAGCCGTGATCGCACCACCGCACTCCAGCCTGAGCGACAGAGCGAGACTGGCTCCAAAAACTAAAAGTAAGAATTGTTAATGGATAAACTCCGGCACAGCATCCCAGAGACCTTAAAGAATGAGACCCTCCCACTGGGGTCCCATTGGCACGGGCTTTCGGGAAGATCGGTCAGCTCAGAGCCGCCTGGTTCTGTGGCCCAAGCACTGTGATGTATTTCCTCTAACTCAGAGAGGCCAAACGAAGATGGACGTAAAGGGCAGGCCTCCCCACGACCCTCCAGCTCCGAGCCCTAGGGAGGCCCGCTTCCCAGCGGCCGGGGCGACCCGGGGTCCCCGCTCCGCTGCCCCTCAGGTCCGCCGCCCCCGCCCGGCAGGCCCGGCGCCGCTTCCTCCATACTCACTGGGGGTTGCCGCCCGCAGGTTTGGCCGCCGCCGCCTCCGTCCCCTCCATCCCTCGGAGAGGCGAGGCCCACTCCAGCCCCTTCTCCCTCCCAGGCCCGCTGCTGGGTTCGGGGAGGGACTTCCAGTCCCGAATCCGGGCGGGAAGGAGTGAGGCCCGCAGGCCTCGCCCCTCGGGGCGCGGCCGACCAGGGGTCAGAGGCTGCGCCGAGGCTGGGCCACCTCCCAGCTCTGCGGGCAGCCCGGGGGTCCCGGGTGGGTCCGGCCCGCGCAGCGCCCCGCGGGCCGCACTCCCTCCCGGAGAGAGGAGGGGAAGCGGGGTCGGGCGGGGAGGAAGTGGCATCGGCTGTCCGTTCGCGGCTTTGCCGTGGAGGGGAGAACGGCCAAGCCCGCGCTTCCCGGGCCGCGGTGGGCAGAGGGAGCGGAGCGCGGAGAGGAGGGGCCGCGGAAGGGGCTGGAGGGGCTGGAGGAGCCGGGCCTGGGCCTCCCACTCGCCCGGAGCCCCGTGTAGCCGCCTCTCCGCGCCGCGGCCCAGGGAGCGAGTGGCCCCGGCCGTCAGGGGCGCGAGAGGGAAGCCCCGGGGCGGCCCCGAGCGTGGGGACGACGGGGCGGCCGCCGGCTCGCAGGGCGCTGGCGCCTTCCCCACGGGACAGCGAGCGCGAGAGCGGAGGCCGGGAGCGCGGGCGGGAGCTGGGGACGCACCCCGTTCTCACCGGCCCCGCGCGCCGCCGGTAACCCTACACCCGGGGCTCGCCTTTCGGGTGGAAGCCGGGGAATGCCTTTTGTGCGGACTTTTCCGGAGGAGCCGGCCGCCCTCTCTGTGGGGCCGTCCCCCGCCCGGAGGAGCCGCTTCCTCCGAGGTCAAGGTCGTTGGTTCTCGCTCTCCAGAGGCGCGAGGAAACGCGGAGGGGACGCGGTCCGCGCCTCCCGCCTGCCACGGTGCCGGCACTGCCCGCCGCCGCCTCGGTGGGGACCGGGTCTCGGGGTCCTGGGGTCTCCCTAGCCCACCTCGCCACTTTTCCCAGCGCGCGGTGGGGGTCGCAGCCAAGGGCATTCCCTGCAGCCGCGGCCGGAACCGACGGCGCTTGCTTTCCCCTTCCACCCGGAGGGGGTGACCGAGCCTCACCTATTTCCAAGCCTGTGTTTCCACAAAAGACGGGAAGCAATAAAAGTGGCCCCAGGAGATTCCGGAAATCTCTACAAAGAGAAAGTGGCCGTTCGCCTTTCCTTCAGCCGACAAGGCTTCACTGTCAAGCATGGGGTTCTGGTGAACCTCCAAATGACACGACCGGCACAGCAACAGTAAGGGCCGCGCCGTGTGCCCGGGCAGGGAGGAGGGAAGGAAGCTTTCTAGAGGGGCTGCCTCCTGAGGGAGGAGGGAGTTGCGCTGCACAAGGCGGGGGACGGGGCGTCTGGCAGGCGACAGGAGAGCGGAGCCTGGGGTGCCGCGAGTGGACTGGCCTCTTGCCAATCTGGGAACTTGAGAATTATCCAGGGCAAACCCTCTGTGCCACAGTACAGGCCCAAGGTTATGTCACAGGCGTTTGAACCAGAGCGACTCCATCTTGTGTGAGGGCGAGGAGAATGAGTCTGGGGCTTGCTGGGGTGCGTTCCCAGTAAGTTAGCTATTTCTAGCTTCTAGATGTTTACGGCTAAGGGAACAAATTAATAACGTTTACTAAACAGACCCAGACTTAGGAGGGTCCTGATATCCTGATATCTTGAGAACAGGCTCATTCCTAATTTTGCTTTTAAGTTAATAATATCAATTAATGCAAAATATAGTGATTAAGAAAATTAATCCTTTATCACAAACCCTGGTAGCAGAGCACATCTCCCCATGATCTTTTTTTCATCCTATATAAGTGAATATGAATATTGTACCTAGGGTAGACACGTTCCTCCTCTTACTTTCCAGAAATAACTGTACTTTCACCACTTTACTTTCTTTTTCTCTTCTTTTTTTTTTTTTTGAGACAGAGTCTCACTCTGTTGCCCAGGCTGGAGTACAGTGGCGAGATCTTGGATCATTGCAACCTCTGCCTCCCGGGTTCAAGTGATTCTCCTGCCTCAGCTCCTGAGAAGCTGAGATTATAGGTGTGTGCCACCACACCCAGCTAAGTTTTGTATTTGTAGTGGAGATAGGGTTTCACCATGTTCACCAGCCTGGTCTCAAACTCCTGACCTCGTGATCCACCCACCTCGACCTCCCAAAGTGCTGGTATTACAGCGTGAGCCACCATGCCCAGGCCACCACTTTACTCTCTTACTAAACTTGCTTTTGCTTTGCACTGTGGACTTAACTTAAATTTTTTTTTTTTTGAGACAAAGTCTTGCTGTGTTGCTCAGGCTGGAGTGTAGTGGGGCAATCAATTCTCCCACCTCAGCCTTTTGAGTAGCTGGGACTACAGACACGCACCACCACACCTGGATAATTTTTGTATTTTTAGTAGAGATGGGGTTTCACCATGTTGGCCAGGCTAGTCTCAAACTTCTGGCCTCAAGTGACCCACCTGTCTCGGCCTCCCAAAGTTCTGGGATTACAGGCATGAGCCACTGCACCTGGCCTTGCCCTGAATTCTTTCTTGTGAGAGATTCAACTCTTGGGGTCTGGCCAGAACCCCTCTCCTGTAGCAGTTACACAGCTCTTGTGACAGGTGGTCTCCAGGGTCCGGTTGGCCTCTGCCCTCCCCGAAACTCACCATGTTTCCAGAACAAGAAGTTCCTGGAACAAAGCATTGACTGCTTTTGCTTATAAGTACTGATCCCTTCACAGAGTGGTGCCTGCATTGTTTGCAGAGGGCTTACTGGGCACCAGGTGTTGGCTAAGGAGTTTAAATTCGTTATCTCATATTTCAGCCTTAAGAGGTGGGCACTGGCTATTGTCTTCTTTCTACAGACACTGAGTGTAAGTGAACTCCCCAGGATCCACAGCTGGGTAAGCGGCAGTCCAGTCTCTTAGAGTCCAGGCCCTCATGCGGATACACTGCACAGTGCTGTCACCAGCATCTGCCTGTTCAACAAGGAAAGATTTTGTTTAAAAAAAAAAAATCAAAAGATTTGTGAAAAAAATTATGAAATGCTGTGATACTGAAAATGTGCTGGCACAGCGGCTTGGCCCTTCCTGGCTTTCTTGTTCCTGCCCTCTAAGTTGAAAACCCCTCAAGACTCCTTCTCCTGCATGTGCAGTGTTAAGCCTGACAGCAGCAGCACTGTTACTATTATTGGGGAGTCTATGAGCTAAGGTACCCAACATAGCATCTTTTACATCCTTAAAACAACCATGCAAAATAGGTATAGTGTATCTCCACTTTGGTGATAACGAAATCGAGGTATAGAGAGGTTAAGCAGCTTACCCAAGACCACACAGCCAGTGTAGCTAGAATCTGAACCCAGCTCTGTCTGGCTCCAAGATTTTCTGCCTTGTTTCCTCTTTATAGAGGCCCCTCTGAATTCAGACTCCACGGCTTCTGCTTCCACCCTCCCCCAGAAGTTAATGATCTATAAGTCAAGTTTCTGAAAGTTCCAGCAAAGGCTTAATGTTTAAAGAAAACCTGCCTCCCCCCAATCTTTTGAGATGCAAATAATCTCTTTTATTTGGGTTAAAGGCTTTGTCTTTTTGTTTTTGTTTTTTCCAGGGGAGTCGGGTGTCACGTCTATACTGAGGCTTTAAAAGCTACCTGTCCTAAAGATAACCATGAGCAAATCCTTAGAATGCTGTTAAATTATGACATCTACGTGTCAGGGGTATTCTTGTTCATCTGGATTCCGGTCAGTGGAGCAGATATTTGTTGAGCTCCTATGATGTGTCAGAGACTGCAGAGACAAAATTTAGCACCCAGACCATACCCTTGAGAAATTTCTGGTCAAGTTGAGTTGGGGAGGGGCAGGTACATAAATTTTCTATATATGTGCTCCCATCCAGGTCAGCATAAGGTGGTGTAGATTGCTCACAGAAAAGGCTACATTGAGGGGTGTGTGTTGGGTGAGAAGAGGTACCACAGCTAACTGGGCCTTGGAGAATGAGCAGGAATTCACCAGACAGAGGGGGAGGGGTGAGAGGACATTTCAGGTGAAGAGATTAGCATAAATGCAGGCTCAGAGGTGTGAAACTGCCTGGTTTCAGTGTTACTAAGTATAAAATTTAACCCAGGAAAGGCAGGGGAAGGATTAGGCTGCAGAGCAGGGGAGGTTGGGTCCCAGTGAGCAGCTCAGACTCCACCCTGTGACTGGCAGCACCTCGGTGTGGTCTTGACCCCACCTTAGCCTTTGAGCCTGGCACATTTCTGGGCTGGAGAACAACCTTGTTTATTTCTTTATGCATCAGACACTTTCATTATCATCTTCTGAAGGGAGGTCCAGGAGGAAAACAAATATAATGTTTTCCTGATCACAAAGCCCCTTCCTCTGCTGACAACTAGGGAAATGGACCATTCCAAGGAGCCCCTTTGACTTACTCTGGGTGAAAACACAAGTTTCACCCCTCCTCCCAACTTTCCATGTTGGAAATATGGAGCTATGTGGGCTATGGAAACCAGATTTCACTCAGGATGAAAGGAAAAGTGACAGAGATGGTCCTTTCAGCTCACACCATTATAGCCAAGTGGGACAGGAGTGAGGTGGGGGCACCCTTCTGCCATCCCTTGACGGTCCAGCCTAAAGGAGCTTGTCCAAATGGAAACTTGCATTTCCTGGAGTCCTGGTGACTCCTATCTTGCTCACAGGAACATGGTCCAAGGAAGCAACTGATCTGAGCAGCAACTGCTGAGGACGCCATTCCCAGACCCAGGTCTGCTTTCATCACTTTCTCCAGCAGAGGAGCAAGGGCGCGTGTGGGGTCTACCATGAGCTGCTTCCTCTCTCCCCAAACCCTCCTGAGGCTCCCCTGTACTCCCCACCGTGCTGCTAGGAAGGATGATTCTGAGGCCCCACCTGTGCAGATTCTGATTCCTTTGGTTGGATCAAAGCCCAGAAACCTGTTTCCTCCCAAATTTCCCAGGTGATATTGATGACTGGTCAGTTTAGGGAAGCACAGGTCCTCGAGTTAAAACTCAAAAGCCTTTTCATGGCACATGGGTCCCTCCAGCCTCATCTCTCGTCCCAACCCCCAAGAGCCTGACCTTCTTCCTCACTATATTGAGTTGCTTCTAATTCCCTGGCTGGTGACACTGTCCTGTCTTCTCGCCTTTGCCCAGGTGTTCCTTCAGCCTGAAATACCTGCTTCACTCCACATGCACATATCCTGCTGTGGACTGAACTGTGGCCCCTCCAAATTCATATATGGATGCCGTCATCACCCCTGTGGGATAGTATTAGGAGGTGGGGACTTTGTGGGTTGATTAGGGGTTAGAGGAGGTCATGAGAGTGGGGCCCCCACGATGGGATTAGCATTCTGACGAGACCCCAGAGAGCTCTCTCAATACCCACCCTCCCCACCACGTGAGGACTTGATGAGAAGGCAGCTGTCTGTAAGCCAGGAGGGGAGTCCTCCCCAGTGTGCCCCCGAGCTGGGATGTGACCTCAGACATCCGCCTCCAGAACCATAGAAATAATTTCCTGTGTTTTAAGCCACCCAGTCTATGGTGTTTTGTTATGGCGGCCCAAGCAGACTGATGTCCCCATTCCAACTTGTCTGTCTCCTCCTAGACCTTCCACACTCAGCTCACATGTCACCTCCTCAGGGAAGCCTTCCCTCACCCCTCCACAGTCCTCCCCTGGTGGAGCACCTGCTTCTATCAGAGGACTTGTCCACAGTTGCACACATCTGAGCCCTGTGTCTCCCACTTCACAGAGACTTCTCGAGAGCAGCACCGTGTCTGATCCTTCCTGTGTGCCTGGCCCCTAACAGGTGCCCACCACACAAAAGGTATGGACGAAATGCCAGGTAATTAAGTAAAAGAAAAAATCCCTATCAGATAGTGATGCCCAAGAGAGAGGGGCCACAGCTTGCTAAGAGGATCAAGGTCATCTCCAAAGGATTTGGTTCGTCCACTCAGTATGGCCAGTCATGCCCCAGGCACTGTGAGAAAGTCAGCCACCAGCAGAGTTGGAGGCTGTGCCCAGGCTTCCTGACTGAGCTGCTTACATCCAATGCCCAGGCTTCCTCGCCCCTGCCCCTCTTCCCTCTTTTCTCTTCCCCAAAATGCCATCCATCACTGGCAGCAGTGTCAGCCTTACACTTCAATTCTGAGTGAGCCTGGAAATTTGGAAATAAAATGCCTATCAGAAGAAGTAATGGATGGAGGTGGGGAGAGGAGAAGGTAATGAGAGAAAAGTGTGCAGAAACAGGCTGGGAGAGAACACTAGAAGAGAGGCCGTCAGACAGAGGACAGTCGGGCACCTCCAGACTTCAGCCGCTGGTCTTCCCGTCACGCCTTTCTGCATGCTGCAGCACACATGGGCACACAGACACTCACACACACCAGCTCTGGGCGGCACAACACCCTGAATCTACAGATGCCCGAAGGAGAACAGACACGTGGCTCTTACCTGGTTGAGGTCAGCCTGCACTGCTCCCCAGGCTGGCAGGCAGGAAGCCCACTGGGATGGGACCAGGACCCTGTCTGGGGATTTTAACTGCAGACTTCACTGTCTCTGCTCACTCACCCTGCATCAACTCTGACTCTCTCAGGCATCTGTTCCCATGCCCAACCCCAGCTGCGGCTTTTCATTTCATAATCCTAATCACAGGGAAATGACTGGGATTAGGGAATTTTTTTCCCCCCTGAGACAAGTCTTGCTCTGTTGTCCAGAGCTGGAGTGCAATGGCGCGATCTAGGCTCATTGCAACCTCTGCCTCCCAGGTTCAAGCAATTCTCCTGCCTCAGTAGCTAGGATTGCAGGCACATGCCACTACACCTGGCTAATTTTTGGATTTTTAGTAGAGATGGGGTTTCACCATGTTGGCCAAGCTGGTCTCAAACTCCTGACCTCATGATCCACCCTCCTTGGCCTCCCAAAGTGCTGGGATTCTAGGCGTGAACCACCATGCCCGGCCGGGAAATATTTTAATACTTTCCCTCCTAGTCTACCATGCCTGCTCTGTAGGAGCCTTCATCAGTATGAGGGAGGACATCCGGCTTTAACCTGTCTGTCAACAGTCACTGTCAGCTTGGCCAAATCAATTTTCTCAGCTACAAATGAAAAGAGTCTCAGGGATAAAGATCTTGGAGGATGACCGAAACCTGAAATCATATTTGTGACCATTTTTGGTCTTGAGAATAACCAGAAAGTGTCCATGATATATTAATGATTGGCTTAATTCATATGAGAGACTATGAAAACATATATTAGCATGATTCTCACATCAGTAGTTCAATAAAAATTATGATTATTTCAATGGAAGCTAAAAGAAGTATTTGACAAAACTCAACACTCTACCTAGAAGCAGAAGCTTTCCTTAATATAATAAAAATATTATTTCTCAAAGCCAACATTTAACAGCCAACATATAGCATAGTGAAACTCCAGCATAGTCCCACCAAATTTAGGAATGAAACTGGAATGCTTTGCAGCACCATATTAATTTAACAATGGTCTATGATTCTGAAATGTATAATTATTAAAAGGGAGTAGCCCAAATCATTATACTTTATAGATGATATTATTGTTTATGATGAAAAACCCAAGTAAATTGTACTCAAATTGGGCACAAGATAAATGTCCAAATCTAATTTCCCAGACCAGGTGTGGTGGCTCATATCGTAATCCTGGCACTTTGGGGGGCCAAGGAGGGAGGATCACTTGAGGCCAGTAATTTAAGACCAGCCCGGTCAACATAGTGAGACCCTGTATCTACAAAATTAAAAAAAAATCTAATTTTCCTAAATACCAGCATTAATCGAAGACAGAACTGAAAGAACAAAAAAACTCAGCCGAAAAATAATAGCCCATTTAGAAAAAAATTTTACACTAAAGACATTTAAAAGCATGTTAATAGCAACATTGTTCATAATACAAAATAACTGAAAACAATTCAAATAGCCAGTGATGGTAGGAAGGATAATTGTGGTATATTTGTAAAATGGAATATTACATAGCAATGAAAATATAGCTACAAACCAGGCGTGGTGGCTCAGGCCTGTAATCCCAGCACTTTAGGAGGCCGAGGTGGGCAGATCACAAGGTCAGGAGTTTGAAACCAGTCTGGGCAACATGGTGAAAACCCATCTCTACTAAAAATACAAAAATTAGCTGGGCAGGGTGGTGGGCACCTGTAATCCCAGCTACTCGGGAGGCTGAGGCAGGAGAATCACTTGAAACAAGAAGGCGGAGGTGGCAATGAGCCGAGATCGTGCCACTGCATTCCAGCAGCCTGGGTAAAGGAGTTTAACTCTGTATCAAAAGAAGAAGGAAGGAAGGAGGAAGGGAGGGAGGAAGGGAGGGAGGGAGAGAGGATAGAAGGAAGGAAAATATAGCTACAGGGAAAATATCACTGATCGTCACTAACATGTTGAACAAGCAAAACAAGTCAAAAAGAAACACAAAATTAAAAGATGTATTATTTTGGGACACATACATTTGGGGTGAAACTGTAATAAAAAGCAAGAGATTTATTAACACAGACTCAGGGTAGTACCCTACTCAGGGTGGGAAGAGAAAGGGAGATAGAAATTGGGGAGAAGGACATGGAAGGGTCCAAAGGCAAAGGCAATGCCTTTCTATGTTGGGTGATGACTGTGTGGGTGTTCATGTTATTCTTCTTAGCATTGTGGGTGATATATATTGATAAATATGTGTACAAGATAAATATTTTGTTTGTATATATAACATATTATAATGTTTTAGAATGTGGAAATCATATGAAAAATCTTTACCATGAGTATTAGTCCATTCTCCCACTGCTAATAAAGACATACCTGAGACTGGGTCATTTATAAAGAAAAGAGGTTAAATTGACTCACAGTTTCACATGGCTGAGGAGGCCTCAGGAAACTTACAATCATGGCAGAAGGGGAAGCAAACACCTCCTTCTTCACATGGCAGGAGGAGAGAGAATGAGAGCTGAATGATGGTGTATGCCCCTCATAAAACCATTGGATCTTGTGAGAACTCGCACACTAGCATGAGAACAGCATGGGGGAACCACCCCCATGATTCAATTATCTCTGTCTGGTCCCACATTTTACACATGGGGATTATTACAATTCAAGGTGAGATTTGAGTGGGGACACAGCCAAACCATATCACCATGTATATGAAAGAAAATCTGGGTAAATGGAGAAATATTTATTCAGTGCTTCTGGATACTTATTAGATATTATGAAGGTGAAAGTTTCCCCCAAATTAATTAAAAAATTTAATGTAATTTCAGCCAAGATCCCATAAATAGGCCAGGTGTGGTGGCTCATGCATGTAATCCTAGCACTTTGGGAGGCAGAGGCAGGCAGATCACCTGAGGTCAGGAGTTCGAGACCAGCCTGGCCAACATGGTAACACCCCATCTCTACTAAAAATACAAAAATTAGCCTGGCGTGCTGGTGTGCACCTGTAATCCCAGCTACTTGGAAGTCTGAGGCAGGAGAATTGCTTAAACCCAGTGGGCAGAGGTTGCAGTGAGCCAAGATCATGCCACTGCATGCCTTGGTGACAGAGTAAGACTTCATCTCAAAAACAAAAAAAGAAAATCCCATAAATAGGCAAAAATATTTCTTAACAGTTTTGCAAAGGAAGAAATGTGGAAGGGGGCTTCTTCTATAAAATATAAAATTGTGTCATAAGGTCATAGTAATTAAAATAGGAACTAATGTAAAAATAAACAACCAGAGTGTCACATAACAGAAAGTATAAAAGCAGACCCTAACTTTTCTTCATCTGATAAAGGGTAGCTATTAAAAAGCCTGTAGCTAACATGATATTCAGTGGTGAAATACTGGACACTGATATGGTTTGTCTGTGTCTTCACCCAAATCTCATCTTGAATCGTAGCTCTCCTCATTCCCACATGTCGTGGGAGGGAGCTGGTGGGAGGTAATTGAATCATTGGGGTGGGTTTTTCCCATACTATTCTCATGCTAGTGAATGTCTCATGAGATCTAATGGTTTTATAAAGAGGAGTTCCCCTGTACATGTTCTCTCTTGTCTGCCACCATGTAAGACATACCTTTCACCTTCCACCATGGTTGTGAAGCCTCCCTAGCCACTTGGAACTGTGAGTTAATTAAATCTCTTTTTCTTTATAAATTACCCAGTCTCAGGTATGTCTTTATCAACAATATGAAAATGGACTAATACAGTCACTTTCCCCAAGTTCAGCAACAGGCAAAGGACGTTCAGTGTGCCACTTCTACACAGGATTGTCACAAAAGTCCTAACCAGTGCAATAAAGCTAGAAAAAGTGGGGGAAAGTATAAAAAAATGGAAGAAATGAAAGTGTTATCATTTGCAGACTGCATGATTTTGGATGCAGGAAAATCCAAAAGAATCTCTACACTCTCAAAATTAAGAAATAAATTGAGCAGGGATCTGGATACAAAGGCAATATATAAAAATAAGTCCGAAATGAAGATGCTGTCAGGGCCATGTTTCCTCTGAAGGCGCTAGAGATGGGTCTCTTCCAGGGCTCTATCCTAGCTGGCTTTGCTTGGTTTGTGGAAGTGTGAGTCCAGCCTTCACATGGCATTCTCACTGCAGTGTCTCTGTCCAATTGCTCTCATTTTATAAGGACATCAGTTGTATTGGACTAGGGACCCACCCTGCTCTATTCATCTTAGTTGATTGCATCTATAATGAGCCTATTTCCAATTGTCATTTTGAGACACTGAGGACTTTCAACATGAATTTTGAAGGGACACAATTCAACCCATAACAGGATTAAATGCATTCCAGTCAAAAATTATAATAGTTTTTTTTTTTTTTTTTTTTTTTTTGAGACAGGATCTCACTTTGTCACTCATGCTGGAGTGGACTGGTGCAATCATGGCTCACTTATATTCTGTATTTTTTGTAGACATAGGGCTTATGCCATGTTGCCCAAGGCTGGTCTCAAACTCCTGGGCTCAAGCACTCCTCCCACCTCAGCCTCCTAAGTGTTGGGATTACAGGTATGAGCCACTGCATCTGGCCAAGGGTTGTCTTCTGAACCCGAGACCTCCACACCATCTATCCTTGTGTGCTGAAGACTGGTACTCTGCCACCTTGAGGTGCCATCCCTGCTGAGCTCCAGCCTGGACTCCAACCATATTCATTCAACAGGTATTTATAAAGCTTCTACTATATGCTATGTAACTGAGTATCTCTACTTGTTTGGGCACTTTAATTTTGATGTTAGGAATGGAATGGGTCACCTTTCCCTTCTGTGAACCCTCTCCCAGTGACTGGTACCATCAACCACCCACACCAGCAACTTGAGTGATTCCCTCTCCCTCAGCCTCCACAGTGACGCCGCCCAAGTCCCAGCTCTTGGAGCCATCTCGTCTCCCTTCTCTACTGCTTCTACCTCAGTTCTGAGCCCAGGATCCTCCACCACAGAACAGAACCACTTCTTACTCGGCCCCCCTGCCTTCAGCGTGCCCTGCCCTCTTCTCTCACAGCTGGCCAAATAACCTTTCCAAAACCCAAAGGTTATCGTGCCTTCCTAGCTTGTAACCCTTGTGACCACTGAAATGTGGTTCACAGCTTTGGCTCAGGGCACTGAGAGCTTCTCAATCCACCTCCTCCCATGTTCTGTATACACCTCACACTTCCTTTCCATCCCCTACCCTGCTTGCAGTTCCATGAACACATGTGCAGCCCATACGTGGATGATTTCCTCCTTCCCCACCTGGGGGGCCCTTCAGATCACCCCCAGCCAGAGTGAAGTCCCTATTTCCGGTGTTCAAACAGCGCTCACTGTCTGCAGCTCCTGCCGGGTGGGTTTCTTTGTCTCTTCCATGATTCCATAAGCCCTTTTCATTGGTTACAGCTTTGAGCTTTTGGAATCAGGCCAATGCTGCTTACACCACTTAGCCTGATTCACAAGGCAATCCTAAGAGTTGATTTTATCATCCCTATTATATAGATGGGTAAACTGAGGCTTAGAGAGGCCAACTATTTTGCCCAAGGTCCCCCAGTTGTAAGTGGTGGTCCTAGGCTTCAAAGGCTGGTCACATGTCACGGAAGGCTGTCTGTAGCTAGACAGGGATCTTGTCAGTGGGGTGATGTGACCAACCAGCTTCTATCTGAAGAGAGCCTGTTTTGTTCATGTGGCCCATGTATCCATGTATTCTTTTGTTTTTTTCTCTGAGACAGGGTTTTGCTCTGTCTCAAAAGTGCAGTGGCATGATCTCAGCTCACTGCAACCTCTGCCTCCTGGGTTCAAGCGATTCTTCTGCCTCAGCCTCCCAAGTAGCTGGGATTACAGGCACACACAACTACTACCTGGCTAATTTTTGTATTTTTAGTAGAGAAGGGGTTTCACCATGTTGGCCAGGATGGTCTCAATCTCATGACCTCAAATGATCCACCCGCCTTGGCCTCCCAAAATGCTGGGATTACAGGCGAGAGCCACTGCACCTGGCCCCATGTATTCTTGTTTCACCTCTCCCTTCTTTGTTGGTGAGACCTGAAAATCAACCCATGTTTCCCTCCTTACCTTCAGGAACCAAAGGAATCTTAAGCTCATGTAAGCTGTGTCCCTCACCCCTTTTCCTTACCCTACAGTCTCCAAGAGGTCCCAGATTGGCGGGGGACTAATTTGGTTGAGGGTGTAGCTCAGGTGTGGGTATGAACATGATCAAGTGGGGTGAGGGTGATTAGCATGGTAGACATGCATTCTGCTTGCTGAAGCAACTCTCAGAGGAGGTTTCCACTCAGGACAAATGTGCTGCTGGGGTCTTTGGTTGTGGCACTCCTCCCCACACAGCGCCCTCCACGTCCACAGGGACAGGAGTTAAAACAGTGCCATCTGCCTCTGTCCTTACATTATGAAAGGCAGATACCAGGATGTGTGTTAGAACAGCACTAAATCGCCTCCCAACAACCCCCAAGTTGGAGTTCACAGAGGAAGAGCCAAGATCCGAGAAGGTCCAGGAATTCACCTCCAGTTACCAGACTGGAGAGCCACTCATCCCCCACCCGCTATGCAGACCTGGAAATCAAATTTCCAGTTCTGCTATAATTAGCAAGAGCCTTCCAGAGAGAGTCTCTCACATTGCTCCACCAGACCACTGCTCTCAGCTGGGTACCCCCAAAGAATGCTTTCCTTTCAAATCAGAGCCCGCTTGCTAATTAATGTTCAAAGGAAACAGAGCCAGTGCTGGAGGTGGTGACCGCCAGCAGGGAGGACAGCTGCTTGCTGCGACCTCCCACACTCTAGGGGCAGGTAGGAAGGAGGGAAGTCTGGCTCTGTCAACAGAGTTCTTAAGCTGGCCAACCCGTGCCACTCAGTGTTTAGGGTAAGGGGGTCTCCAAGTGGCAGGAGCTGCTTTGGGCGAGGGGAGAGGCAGTGCACCACAACTGAAGGGAGGCAGCGCGATGGCACTGGAGAGCCCCAACTCTGCTTTTTTCAATCTTTTCTTTGTCCTTCCTCTGGACTGGCTCGGGGAGGCCTCTCTGGAGATGGATCGCAGTCCTGTCTCTCTTGCTGTGGACAGCACCTTGAACACTGCCTCAAACAAGTGGGAGGTCAGCATGGGGCCCTGCCCACCCCTCGATTCTGGCTGTGGGTGCTGTGTGTCAAGCTCTGAAGAGTAGTCAGATCTTTTCTTCCTCTTGGGGACATTGTCCCCGCTGCAGTTGGGGGCAGACACCATGGAGCCTCACCAGCATCTGCAGGCCAGATGGCCTCCAACTGGCCCAGGCCGTGGTATATGAGCTTGCCTCCTCCTCCCAGAGGAGGCCCTGTCTGTGGTGTTGGGGCTGGGGGGCTGTGCTTGTGCCTGTGCAGAAGCTGCCTTCTGGGCTTTTCTGCTGCAGACTGGCTCCCTCATGGAAGCCCTGTGGCCCCAGGCTGAGCAGCTGTGTCTGTGGGGACTCTGCCTCTTCACTCCCTCCTGCCTCCACCAGCCTGGGGGATTCTGCTGAAGATACAAATAAACCTCAGATGCAGCCTCTCTTGGGCAGAATTCGTTCCATTTCCGTGGCCCACTGGAAAGTTTTTTCCTGGGTTAAATCAAGGTGTGTGGTGAGTGAGGGATGGAAGGAAACACCCAAGTCTGAACAGTCCAGGCTTAGACTCCATCGTCTGGCTTCAGCCCTAGCAGGGCCACATCCAGCTGTGGGACCAAGTGCTGGTCATTCCACCTCCATGGAATTCTGTATCCTCATCTGGACATGGCGGCTGAGACTAACATTTCCAAACCAAGTTCCTCTTGTTCATAGCTTTCCTGTGAAGAAGAGCACTCGGGTCCAATAAGTGTGGAGGTAATGTATGCCACCTCACCCTCCTGTCAGAGACTTGGGACCAAAGGCATTTTAAAGGCTCTGGGAAGGCCTGCAGTAAAAACAAAACAAAACCTCAACTCAACCAGTTTACCTTTGTTGAACCCTGTCTTTCTCATAAGTAAATGACCACAGAAGCCTTTTCCCTCAAAATAGCAATTAGCATCCCAGGAAACACACTTGGGGACAGCCTAGACTAGATCACCTCTAAGGCTCTGTCCACCACATTACTCCAAGCTCTGGCTGCGGGATGCTGAGGCGGCTGCTGGCCAGCGAATCCCAAGATCCTGCAGGGGAGGCCAGGCTGCGGCCAGAGAAGGCTCCCTCAGAGGCTGGTGGCGGCTGATTGCAGCTTTCTTATTTTTATTTTTCAGAAACAATAGTGCTATGAGGAGTTAGGGACCAAAAAAGGGGAGACTTTTAAAATCTGTTTCTTATCTGATTCTTTGTCAATTTAAGCTAACTCACGTCAAAACAGCTTGGTTTGCCCATCTGTGAAAAGCGAGAACCAGGGAGGTTTGGTGGGCACTCAAAGGTAATCCTCAGAAAGAAATCCCTTCCTGAGTTCCCTGGATACCTAATGGAAAGAAGGGCACAAACAATTTCCAATATTTAAAGAAGTCTAATGGAAATTATGTTTGCCATGAAAAATGTCTTTGCTTCTGGCTGGTGTTGTATCAACTCAGTATGATAACATTGGTTGTCATGGGGACAAGAATTATTATGCAATAAATATGTCTGGCTAATTGGACAAAATCTTTAAAAACATAGGATTCAAGGAAGTAATAAAAAGGTCGGTTGGTAATGAAATGGTAAGGAGCTATTGACTCAGGAAGTCAGGTGCAAAACCAGTTTAAAAGTGGCATGGTGGGGGTGAAGGGGCCGGAGGGAGGTTAGGGTCTGCTGAGGGAGCTGGTCTCCCAAGGAGCCCCTGGGGACACCTGGGGTTGTGTGCAGAGCAGGTGTTTAATTCATGAAGTGGCTGCAACATAGTGGTCCTTGTCAGAGCATATTAGGGAAGGGTGTCCTCGGGCTGAGATAGGGTGCTGGGTGCCACCTTTACTGTGCTAAGCAGAGCAGAGCCCTGGGGGCCATTGGGCTCAGGGATCCCCAAAATGGCTTCCACAGATTGCTTAGAAGCCTTCCCAAATGACACACACTGAGGGTTTTTCAAGCTCTTCAGAGCTCTGGTTTTATATCAGCCCACAACCCTCATTTAGCAGCCACATCTGAAAGGTTCATGGGTGTTCACTTTTCTCTCTGATATGCTGTTCACACAGAATTGCCTCTCCAGTCCATCTTTCTGTCCCTTAGACCTCTCAGCCAACACCCCACCCGCCTCCATTGTGGCAGCAGCCGTGGGAGCAGGGCCCAGGAGACTTGTCTGCCTTCTAGGAGAGCAGCGGTGACGATTATAGTTGCTAGATCCTTACAAACCACCAAAAAGGTAGCTAGACTCTTTCTTTTTCATTTTTTTCTTTCCCTACCTCCTTCTTCCCTCTCTTCCCCTCCCTTCCTGCCTCCCTTCCTCCCCTCCTCCCTTCCTTCCCTCCCCCCCTCCTTCCTTCCTTCCTCCTTTTTTTTTTCTTTTTGAGATGGAGTCTTGCTCTGTCACCCAGGTTGGAGCACAGTGGTGTGATCTCGGCTCACTGCAACCTCTGTCTCCCAGGTTCAGCCTCCTGAGTAGCTGGGACTACAGGCATGCACCACCACACCCAGCTAATTTTTGTATTTTTAGTAGAGACAGGGTTTCACCATGTTGGCCAAGCTGGTCTCGAACACCTGACCCCAGGTGATCTGCCTGCCTTGGCCTCCCGAAGTGTGGGATTACAGGCATGAGCCACTGCGCCTGGCCCCCAGTGGCTTTTCAACAAGGGTCAAGATCATTCCATGGGAAAGGAATCATTTAATAAATAATGCCAGAACTATAAGAAAAAGAAGAAAGTTTTGGGCCGAGCATAGTGGCTCACGCCTGTAATCCCAGCACTTTGGGAGGCCTGGGTATCTAACCTAGGGAAATAAAATCTTAGATTCAAGTTTGGGTATGGCATCTCACACCTGTAGTCCTAATACTTTGGGAGGTCTAGGTGGGAGAATCACTTAACCCCTGAGGTCAAGGCTGCAGTAAGCTGTGATCACACTACTGCGCTCCAGCCTAGGCAACACAGCAAGCCCCCATGTCAAAAAGAAAAGAAGACTTACATTCATACAAAAACCTATACATAGATGTTTAGAGCAGTCTGTTCATCATCACCCCAAATTGGAGACAACCCAATTAAACAGAGGAATTTAATAAGATATGGTACATCCATACCACAAACTACTACTCAGCAATGAAAAGGCGTGAACTACTGATACAACCAGCAACTTAGATGAATCTCAAGTACTTTGTGTTGGGCAAAAAAAGCCAGACCCAAAAGTTCACATCTACAGGAATCCATTCATCTGACACTTGGGCATAGCTAAAACTCTAGGGACAGAAAACAGACCAGTGGTTGCCAGGGGCCGGGTGCGGTGGGGGGAAGACCACAAAAGGGTAGCAAGAGGAAATTTTTTTGGAGGATGAAATTAGTTTGTGTACTGGTTGTGGTGGTGGTTAGACGACTCTCAGCTGTGCTAAAACGTATAGAATGGGGCCGGGCACGGTGGCTCACGCCTGTAAACCCAGCACTTTGGGAGGCTGAGGTGGGTGGATCACTGAGGTCAGGAATTCGAGATCAGCCTGACCAACATGGCAAAACCCTGTCTCTACCAAAAAATACAAAAATTAGCCAGGTGTGGTGGTGGGCACGTATAGTCCCAGCTGGGAGGCTAAGGTGGGAGAATTACTTGAACCTGGGAGATGGAGGTTGCAATGATCTGAGAAAGTGCCACTGCACTCCAGCTTGTTCAACAGAGCAAGACCCTGTCTCAAAAAACAAAAAAGAGTTATACAATGGCATATACATACCCAGAAGAGAATCCCAGCTCCACATAAATGACAACTTGTCACAGGTGATGACCCAGCTGGAAAACACTTGTTTCCTCTTCAGGGACTTCAGCCAAGAAAGCCCAGTGGTACCTAAGTTAACTACCATGGAGAAGAGGGTGTGGAGAGTGACTACTTAATGGATACAGAGTTTCCTTTCCTTGGGGGATGATGAAAATATTTTGCACCTAAAGAGAGGTGGCAGTTGCACAACACTGTAAATTTACTAAACATCACTAAATTGTTCATTTCAAATTAATTAATTTTATGTTTTGTGAATTTCACTTCCATTTATTAAAAATAGTTTCAGGTCCAGCACAATGGCTCATGCCTATAATCCCATTTTGGGAGGCCAAGCCAGGAGGATTGCTTGAGTCCAGGAGTGAACTCCTGGGTAACATAGGGAGACCCCCATCTCTACAAAAAATTAAAAAATTAGCCAGGCAGGGTGGTGTGTGCCTTGTAGTCACAGCTACTTGAGAGGCTGAGGTGGAGCAATTGAGCCTGGGAAATTGAGGCTGCAGTGAGCCGTGATTGAGCCATTGCACTGAAGCTTGGATGACAAAACAAGACCCTGTCTCCAAAAAAAATAAGTAAATAAAAAGGTTTGAACCCCCCACAAAAAGAGTATCCAGGGATAACTGTACCCTAAATCTACCCCCAAGAAATTCAGGCTGTAGAGAGGTTAAATAACTTACCCAAGGCCACACAGCCAGGATGCGGTTGACCCTGAAATCAACCTACCTCCAAAACTCCAGTTCTTTCTACTGGAGACAGGGGAGAAAATGGGTTAAATATCACCCATCCCTTTCTCTCCAGGGAATTCCTCAGAGATTTCTTTCCCCCTGAGCAGTGTGATTTTATTTACACAAAAACTCTTCCAGGGACATAAACAAGAAACTCAGGCCAGTATATTGTTGTACTCTTTTTCTCAAAATAACTACAATTCTGTGAAAGTGGAACTGTTGTAGAAAATCGAGACCGCACATCACTCCATGTGTTTGCACAGAAAGAAACAAACCTTCTGAGAAGTGCACTGAATCCAAACGCCTGATTTCACAGGGAAGGAAGGAAAAGCGGGGACATGAGATGTTGAAATGCAACCCCCCAGGGCAGCCGGGGCACTTTTCTGAATGACTTTGGGACGGGGTTAGGTGGGGAGGCAGGGGATGGACAAAATGAACACCTGCCAAAGCCCCAAAGCAGTTTCTCCAACCCAGAATGCCCAGACCTCCAGTGTTGGGGAGTTTCCCAACTGTCCTGGGATGAGGTTTTCTAGGGGGCCTGACCCCCATTCGAGGTTCACTGAAGCATACAGCACCCCTGCACTGGAGATTGCACCACTGCACTCCAGCCTGGGTCAGAGAATAAGACTCTGTCTCACGGCCTGTAATCCCAGCACTTTGGGAGGCTGAGGTGTGCAGATCACCTGAGGGTAGGAGTTCGAGACCAGCCTGGCCAACATGGTGAAACATTGTTTTCATTAAAAATACCAAAAAATTATCCAGGCGTGGTGGTGGATGCCTGTCATCCCAGCTACTCGGGAGACTGAGCCAGGAGAATTGCTTGAACGCGGGAGGCAGAGGTTGCAGTGAGCCGAGATTGCACAATTGTACTTGAGCCTAGACAACCAGACCAAGAATCTGTCTCAAAAAAATAAGAGAAGTCTTGATCTACAATCTTGGGACAGCTGTTCACATCAAGGATGCCATCTTCTTCTGGGGAGAAACTTCGCTGTTGTGAGGTTATGAACCCAAAGGATGTCAAGGACAGTCTGTCTCTGATGTTCTCAGAAGATCCAGTCTTCAGGTTCTGCATTGTGAATGGGTTGATTGTCCTCAGTCAGTGAGCCATTAAAAAGCTTTCTTTACCCGGCGAAAATACACTCTAGCATAATAATCTACTGTTATAATATCAGCCTTCTTGCATGGGAAAGCAACCAGAAAACATGCATTGAAAACGACAATTGCAAGGTGTAAATGGCCCATGAGGTAGCCAAATGCACCTGAACCCTTGATTGTCTTCCCAGGAACATGGATTTGACCAAACAAACATTGGTTATAAACTATTTTAGCAATTTAGAAGTCACCACACCAATCCATATTTAATTTGGATCATTTCTTCTTTTCCATAACTCATAATGGAACGCAGAAACTTTAATAGCAAATGCTTTAAGGACTCAGGAAGAACAAAGCGGCCATCCTGGTTGTCCATGAGTCCATGCTTAACTTCGGACTTCTGTGCTCTTGAAGACCGGTTGTTTCTCCAATTTAGGTGCATAGCACTGATAACTAATGAGTTATCATAGGTCAATTGACTTAGACCTTGGATTTCATTCAAATTGTGTATCTAGGATGGGCACACCCACAAAAGATTAGCTGGCCTTGGTGGGGTGCGCCTGTAATCCTAGCTATCTGGGAGGCTGAGGTGGGAGAATCACTTGAACCAGGGAGGAGGAGGTGGCAGTGAGTGGAGATCACTTCACTACACTCTAGCCTAGGCGACACAGTGAGACCCTGTTTCAAAAACAAAAACAAAAAACCAAATTGTATATCTAAACAAGTTTGGTATCGACTGGTTTATCGTGAAAATTTGGAAAAGTATTTTTTTTTGTATTCAATTATTTTTTTGTTCTACTTGGGTTAGCAGTTTTATTTATTTATTTATTGAGGTGGAGTCTCACGCTATCACCCAGGCTAGAGTGTAGTGGTGTGATCTTGGCTCACTGCAACTTCCGCCTCCCTGGTTCAAGAGATTCTCCTATCTCAGCCTCCGAGTAGCTGGGACTACAGGGGTGCCCCACCAGGTCTGGCTAATTTCAGTGTTTTTGGTAGAGATGGGGTTTCACCCTGTTTGCCAGGCTGGTTGCAAGCTCCTGACCTCAAGTGATCTGCTCACCTTGGCCTCCCAAAGTGCTGGGATTACAGGCATGAGCCACCGTGCCTGGCCCAGGTTAGCAGTTTTATACAAAAAAATTCAGTTATTTCTGTTGTTTATAATAACATAATAACCATAATTATGATTGATAGCATATGCAGACATATTAGAATTTTAGAAGTCCCATACAATTTTGAAACATGTATTAATGTCATTCAATAAAATATAACCTGAAGATAATGAGACATCATTATTAATTATTATTATTATTATTATTTTTGAGATGGGGTCTCACTCTGTCCCCCAGGCTGGAGTGCAGTGGTGCAGTCTCGGCTCATTGCAACCTCCGTCTCCAGGGTTCAAGCAATTCTCCCTGCCTCAGCCTCCTGAGTAGCTGGGATTACAGGCACTCATTTCCAGGCCTGGCTAATTTTTGAATTTTTAGTAGAGATGGGGTTTCACCATGTTGGCCAGACTAGTCTCGAACTCCTGACCTCAGGTGATCCACCTGCTTCGACCTCCCAAAGGAAACATTATTTTTTATTTTGACAATGCATCCCATATAACTAAATATGTCAAATAATTCCATTTACCTCTCTTTTGGTTGTTTCAGAAGTCCTCTATAGCATCCCAAAATTCAAAGAAAAGACAATTTTAAAGCTGAAATTTGATTTTGGAAGACCGACTAAGTATGTTAAAGGTTTACAAAAATTTACATTCCTGGCCAGGCATCATGACTCATGCCTGTAATCCCAGCACTTTGGGAGGCCAAGGCGGGTGGATCAGCTGAGGTCAGGAGTTCCAGACCAGCAGGCCAACATGGTGAAACCCCATTTCTACTAAAATTACACAAATTGGCCCAGCACAGTGGGTCACGCCTGTAATCCCAGCATTTTGGGAGGCTGCGGTGGGCAGAACACCTGAGGTTAGGAGCTTGAGACCAGCTGGCCAACATGGTGAAACCCCATTTTTACTAAAAATACAAAAATTGGCCGGGTGCGGTGGCTCATGCCTGTAATCCAGCATTTTGGGAGGCTGAGGCAAGTGGATCACTAGAAGTCAGGAGTTCAAGAGCAGCCTGACCAACATGGAGAAACTCCATCTCCACTAAAAATAAAAAAATTAGCCAGGCATGGTGGTGCATGCCTGTAATCCCAGCTACCCAAGAGGCTGAGGCAAGAGAATTGCTTCAACCCGGGAGGCAGAGGTTGCCATGAGCTGAGATCATGCCATTGCACTCCAGCATGGGAAACAAGAGTGACACTCATCTCGAAAAAAACAAAGCCAGGCACGGTGGCTCACACTCATAATCCCAGCACTTTGGGAGGCTGAGGCGGGTGGGTCACCTGAGGTCAGGAGTTCCAAACCAGCGTGACCAATATGGTGAAACCCTATCTCTACTAAATACAAAAAATTAGCCAGGCACAGTGGCGTACGCCTATAATCCCAGCTATTTGGGAAGCTGAGAAAGGAGAATCACTTGAACCAAGCAGGCCGAGTTGCAGTGAGCCGAGATTGCAACATTGCACTCCAGCCTGGGCAACAAGAGTGAAACTGCATCTCAAAACAGACAAAACCCAGAAAATTAGCCAGCTGTGGTGGTGGGCGCCTTCTCTGGAGGCTGAGGCAGGAGAATAGCTTGAATCTCTGAGGCGGAGGTTGCAGTGACCTGAGATCACGCCATAACACTCCAGCCTGGGTGATGGAGAGAGACTCTGTCTCAAAAACAAAAAATAAAATAAAAATAAAAAATAAAAAACTGGTGTGCTCCATTAACTCCTGCAGGCCAGAAAAGGTAGCCTAGGAATTCTAGATAAATGGAACAAATGATGACTTGCTAGAAATACATAGGAAACAAAATAACTATTCACAGAACCAAACAAAAGCCCTCCACTAGAAACAAACAAAAAAAATCATGGTTTTATATGTATGCACACAGAAGCAAACCCAGAGGAGAATAAACAGCAAACGAATGAAAATTAGAAAAAGACAAATAAATAGTTGACCAACCCTAAATTTTTCCTACTCAGTCTACCCTGAATGCTACTGTGTCAGCCAGGGCCGCAGAGAACCCACATAATGAACATTTTATTCCTAATACACAATTCCATGTCCTTAAGTCCACCAATATCACCATACATTCTGTGTAATCAGGAAATTTACCTGGGTGGGGTGGGGTGGGCTCACGTGTGTAATTCCAGCACTTTGGGAGGCCAGTGCCAGTGGATCACCTGAGGTAAGGAGCCTGAGACCAGCCTGGTCAACATGGCGAAACCCCATTCCTATCAAAAATGCAAAACTTAGCCTGGTGTGGTGGCACACTCCTGTAATCCCAGCTACTCAGGAGGCTGAGGCCGGAGAATCGCTTGAACCCGGGAGGGGGAGGTTGAAGTGAGCTGAGATTTTGCCACTGCAATCCAGTCTGGGAAATACAGTAAGACTCTGTCTCAAAAAAAAAGGAGGGAGGCCAGGTATGGTGACTCACACCTGTAATCCCAATACTTTGGGAGGCATAAATGGGTGGATCACCTGAGGTCAGGAGTTCAAGACCAGCCTAGCCAACATGGAGCTAGCCTCCTAGCACTTTGGGAGGCTGAGGCGGGTGGGTCACCTGAGGTCAGGAGTTCCAAACCAGCCTGGCCAATATGGTGAAACCCCGTCTCTACTAAAAATAAAAAAATTAGCTGACGTGGTGGTGCAAGCCCGTGGTCCCAGCTACTTGGGAGGCTGAGGCAGAAGAATTGCTTGAACCCTGGAGGTGGAGGTGGTAGTGAGCAGAGATAGTGCCACTGCACTCCAGCCTGGGCGACAGAAGGAGACACTGTCTCGAAAAACAAAAAAACCAAACAAAACAAAAAAAATTAGCCAGGTGTTGTGGTGCACGCCTGTGGTCTCAGCTTACTCAGGAGTCTGAGACAGGAGAATCGCTTGAACCCGGGAGGCGGAGGTTGCAGCGAGGCGAGATCGCCCCATTGCACTCCAGCTTGGGCAACAAGAGTGAAACTCCATCTGAATTAAAAAAAAAAAAAAATCTGACAGCAGAAGTATCCACCCCTTGAAGTTTCCATTAAATATTTTAATCAAAGTCATTTCCTCTCACCTAGAGACTATCAAGCCTCAGTTGATCATGTGACAAGAAATCCAGCCGGTTCCAGGTGAAAACATCATCCCTGGCCATCAAGATCAAGCAGCCACCCGCCTCCACTAGACAGAACAGGGTGACACTTCCATGATCCCTGATAGGTAACATGAAGGAGCTGCGGAAGAAAAGCCATCAGTCCCTACATGTCCTATAAAGATTTATGGCAGGCTGGCGAGGTGGCTCATGCCTGTAATCCCAGCACTTTGGGAGGCTTAGGTGGGAGGATTGCTGTAGCCCAGGAGTTTGAGACCAGCCTGGTTAACATTGGGACACCCTGTCTCTACCACACACACACACACACACACACACACACACACAGAAATTAAAAACGTAGCCAGCTGTGGTGATGCCTACCTGCTTGGGAGGCTGAGATGGGAGAATTGCTTGAGCCCAGGAATTTGAGACTCACTCAAATTGACCGCACCAGTGCACTCCAGCCTGAGTGACAAAGTCAGACACTTTCTCAAACAATAAAACAAATAAATAAATAAAGCAGGGGGTTAATAGTGAGACGTGGAGAGAAGGTGTGTTAGGCAGAGAGACCTCCGTAGGCAAAGTCCAAGAGACATGAAAGAGCCAGTGTGCAAGAGGAAATTCCTGAACACTAGGAGATGTCAGAGAGAGCTGGTGCAGGACTCCACCTGGTGGACAATCTGGGCATGAATATCCTACCAGGAAAATAAATAACATTTTCTTCTGGCTTCTATCAGGTGGAAGAAAACATTTTCTTCTTTTCCTTTCCTTTCTTTTTTTTTTTTTTTTTGAGACCGAGTTTTGCTCCTGTTGCCCAGTCTGAAGTGCAAGGGTGAGATCTCAGCTCACTGCAACCTCCGCCTCTGGGATTCAAGCAATTTTTCTGCCTTAGCCTCCCAAGTAGCTGGGATTACAGGCGTGCACCACCTCACCGGGCTTATTTTGTAATTTTTTTTTTTTTTTACTAGACACGGGGTTTCGCCATGTTGGTCAGGCTGGTCTTGAACTTCTGACCTGAAGTGATCCACCCACCTCAGCTTCCCAAAGTGCTGAGATTACAGGCACGAGTCACTGCACCTGGCCAGCATTTTCTTATAGTAAAGGAAGTGAAACTGTGGACTGGTTATTGAAAGAGAGAAGAAAGGTGGAGAGTGAATCTTGGTAGGAAAAAGAAAAAAAACAAAAGGAAACAAAAACTTTCAGCTGTTTGGCTTGTACTGGCGTTTACAATGTTTGCTGGTGTCTTGCTTAGATCAGTGACATGTGGCTAGGAGGAATCTGTGTCACTTTTTTTTTTTTTTTTGAGAGAAAGTGTCACTCTGTCACCCAGGCTGGAGTGCAGTGGCACGATCTTAACTCACCACAACCTCTGCCTCCCAGGTTCAAGCGATTTTTCTGCCTCAGGCTCCCTAGTAGCTGGGATTACAGGTGCGTGCCACCACACCTGGCTAATTTTTGTATTATTAGTAGAGATGGGGTTTCACCATGTTGGCCAGGCTGGTCTCAAACTCCTGACCTCAGGTGATCCGCAGGCCTCAGCGTCCCAAAGTGCTGGGATTACAGGTGTGAACCACCACACCCGGCCACCTGTGTCACTTTTTACCAGAAACTTTCAGAGTCAGCAAGTGGCTGGGCATCTCTTCTTTTTGCCACAGGACTCTTGATGTTTCTAATGCAGACGAATCTGTTAGGCTGCTGTGGATGTGTCGTGTGGGACAGAAATCAACCTTTGTTGTTGTAAGCTATTGAGAATGGGGGTTGCGCGGGGTGCAGTGGCTCATGCCTGTAATCCCAGCACTTTGGGAGGCGGAGGCTGGAGGATCATTTGAGGCCAGGAGTTCAAGACCAGCATAGCTAACACGGTGAAACTCTGCCTCTACTAAAATTACAAACATTAGCTGGGTGTGGTGAGGTGTGCCTGTAATCCCAGCTACTCAGGAGACTGAGGCAGGAAAATTGCTCTAGGGTGCCATCCTGCTCCTCCTCATCACCCGGGGCAGTGGGCGTGGCTTGTCCTTCGGCTGCTGCGGGCCTAGGCCGCCTGGGTCAGTGTGGCGGGCGACTGCACAGTTCCCGCCCCAGTGTGGTGCCGGGAGGTGCAGCCCCGTGGGCTAGTGTGGGTGCCGCCGGGAGGTTGGTGCAGCGCCCCCAGGAGGCTCGTGTGGGCGCCGCCTGGAGGTTGTTGTGGCGCCGCCTGGAGGTTGCTGTGGTGCTTGTTGGTGCCCAGCGCCCTGCCCGGGGCTTCCTGGCTGTGTCTTTGCTGCCCCCTCCCGGGGTGGCGGGGCTGGGGTTCCACTCAGCTGCATGGTCTCGCGAGGCGCCTTTGCTCCTCGAGGAAGTTAGCGGTGCAGCCGCCAAGGCCTCTGCTGCCCAGGTCGCCATATTCCCCGCGGTGGCCCGCCGGGCTCTCGCCTCAGGTGGCTCACCCCACTCCGGCCTCCACCGCCTCTCTTTTGCCGCGGCGGGAGGAGGCGGTGGAGCGACCTCCAGGCACTGGGCAGCCGCCGCTCCCCCAGCAGCCGGCGGGGAGGAGGAGAAAGACGCCAGGAAGCAAAAGGTCCCGCCAGCCGGAGGGTGGCCCCGGGGCTGCGCCCACTGGTTCCTGCCCACGAGCAACTGCCGGGACCCTCCCTGCCATGTTGCTCCCTGGAAAGCACTAAGGCTCTCCGGCCTGCAGGTAGGGAGACTTTTCCTCACTGTGAGTCTGCAAACTCGGGGCCAGGCATTTTCTGCATGTTCTTAAATAGGATGCTTCAGTCAAAGGTTGATAATAGAATCACTTTCTGATTATCGCCTGCTGATAATGAGAACATATGAACAGAAAATAAGAATATTTATGAATAGGTTCCAAACTTTGGAGGGATCAAGTAGGGAGGAAAAACAAATGCTTCCACCCACCCCTGTTCACAAAAGTGTGCTTTACCAAGTCGGTGTAAATTATAGATAACTTACAAAAAACACTTTCCTTAAATCTAGAAAACAAAACAAGGGCGGGGCGCAGTGGCTCACGCCTGTGATCCAGCACTATGGTAGTGCCAGGCGTGGGGAGGGTGGGTGGAATGGGGATCACCTGAGATCAGGAGCTTGTGACCAGCCTGGCAACAAGGTGAAACCCCATCTCTACTAAAAATAGAAAAATCAGCTGGGCGTGGTGGGGAATGCCTGCAGTCCCAGCTACTTGGAAGGCTGAGGCAGGAGCGTAGCTTGAACTCAGGAGGTGGAAGTTGCCGTGAGCCGAGATCGTGCTTCTGCACTCCAGCCTGGGCGACAGAGTGAGACTCCGTCCCCAAAAAAAAAAAAGTAACAAATCAACGATGTTTTAACTACAAGTTATAGTTGTAAAGACATTATATTAATTTTATGGATTTTTTGTTTTGCTTCATCTCACTTAGCAGTTTTTTGAACACAAGTTTCCTTATTAGAGTTCTAGAAATTGTTTTCTAGTTTATTGATTTTTATTTTTATTTTTGAGATAGTGTCTCACTTTGTCACCCAGGCTGGAGTGCAGTGACACAATTTTGGCTCACAGCAACCTCTGGCTCCCAGGTTCGAGCAATTGTCGTGCCTCGCCCTCCCTAGTAGCTGGGATTACAGGCATGCACCACCATGCCTGGCTAATTTTTGTATTTTCAGTAGAGACAGGGTTTCACTGTGTTGGCCAGGCTTGTCTCGAACTCCTGACCACAAGTGATCTGCCCGCCTTGGCCTCCCAAAGTGCTAGGATTACAGGCGTGAGCCACTGGACCCAGGCCTTTGATTTTTTCTTTAATTTATTTTTAATGTATTGAAGGGGTATATGTGTGAGTTTCTGACATGCCTATATCGCATAGTGGTGAAGCCTGGGTAGTTCATTGTTGTGAGTTATCAGAAACCTGTGTTCAAGAGGACTTGGTAGAGTTTTTTCCATGAAAAGCAAATTTGGGGGCTAGGCATGGTGACTTATGGCTGTAATCCCAGCACTTTGGGAGGCTGAGGTGGGTGGCGGATCACGAGGTCAGGAGTTGGAGACCAGCTTGGTCAACATGGTGAAACCCTGTCTTGACTGCCACCGATTAGCTGGGCGTGGTGGCCGGTGCCTGTAGTCCCAGCTAGTTGGGAGGCTGAGGCAGGAAAATCGCTTGAACCCAGGAGACAGAGGTTGCAGTGAGCAGAGATGGCACCATTGCATTCCAGCATAGGTGACAGAGTGATATTCCATCTTAAAAAAAAAAGAAAGAAAATTTGGATTTAGACTGTTGCTGATTACAAATATTTTTAGAGAAGAATTCAAAACAATAAATATGGATGATGGAATCAATAGTAATGATGAAAATCTGCTGAATGTTCCCAATTCCCAAGGAAATTTAGTTAGTAGTCAGCATATTAAGAGAGTAACCAGGATCCTGACTTGACAGCATCACATCAGGACCACCAGACTTTTGTAAATTTCATATAATCCTCTGAATACATAATAACTTTTTTTGTTTTTCTTTTCTGAGATGGAGTTTTGCTCTGTTGCCCAGGCTGGGGTGCAATGGCACCATTTCAACTTACTGCAACCTTCACCTCCTGGGTTCAAGAAATTCTCCTGTCTCAGCCTCCTGAGTAGCTGGGACAGCAGGCATGTGCCACCATGTCAGGCTAATTTTTATACCTTTTTTCTTTTTGTGATGGAGTTTCACTCTTGTTGCCCAGGCTGGAGTGCAATGGGCGTGATCTCAGACTACTGCCACCTCCACCTCTTGGGATCAAGTGATTCTCCCATTTCAACTTCCTGAGTAGCTGGGATTACAATTACAGGTGCCTGACACCACGCTCGGCTAATTTTTGTATTGTTAGTAGAGATGGCGTTTCACCATATTGGTCAGGCTGGTCTTGGCCTCCCTTGACCTCAGGTTATCCACCTGTCTCCGTCTCCCAACATGCTGGGATTACAGGCGTGAGTGACCATGCCCGGACATCAATAACATGTTTATACAAATATAACTTTAGCAGATATTTAGCATAACAATCAAAAGTACAAATCATAACAGATTCAATTTGCATAAATATATATAATTTTTGGAACATGTATATCAAAAACATACCCATAAATATAACTGAGATGAGATCTAATGTCACCTAATTTGACAGTGCCCTCCCACGCAGCATCACCACATTTGACAATGCCCACGCATACAATCTACCAACTAAATTGAATCATTTAATATCTTTACAAGGTGAGAGACACATTCTTTAGACTCCCTGAGGGACCCAGCTGAAAAATCCCAAAGTTAATTTAAAAGTTAATTTTAAGGCAAAAAGACTTGATTTAGGATTTTGATGCTGGAGAAACCCATCAAAGATGTCAAGTTTGAAAACACTTGATCGAAACAAAATCACAGGTCACTATTAGAAGAATATTTATTTAACCAGAGATTACAGGCATGAGCCACCATTCCCAGCCCAAATGACATGTTTTTAAAAGTCACATTGTCCTACAGTATCCATTTATCTTGCATATTTAGGAAATTGAGGTTTTTTTTCCTAAAACATTCTGACATATGGGAAATAGGATGCAAAATGTGCAGGAATGTTTTAGACACGGTTCGAGGTTTCCAAAATATTTTGTGCTGGGGAGGCTGCTTGCTACAAGCTCCCAAAGCTCTGGAAGGACATAGTATTCATCCTCCCTCAGCAGAGGCCGTGAGGTGAGAAGTCCTGGGGAGCACCTGAGCCTTGGGCTTTTAGCATAGAGTGTTCAGGTCTTTATAGTTTGAATCCACAGCACAGAGAGGTCACGGGTCTCTGACTTCCTGTGACCTTTGCCTTCCTTGCCCAAAGAAAATGTGACCCTCCAAAGCAAGAAACTTGAGGACATGGGTCACCCCAGCCCTAGCATCTGCCCCAGAACATGAGAAGGAAGGAACAATGGTCCTCCAGTGACATCACAGGGCTGGCACAGGCGGTCACTGCCCTGTGTGGATCACCCAGCTGTGTCGGGCAACCTGAATCCCATCTGTGGGAATGCGAGTAGGAAAATACAAAAGTCTTTACATGAGCCCTGAGAAGGCAGATGCAGCAGAAACCTCCAGACGGTCTGGGACCTGTGTTGGAGAGAGAGCATATTGGCGATCATGTGTACTTACACTCTACAGTCACCAGGTGGCACTATGACCTCATCTGTGGCTCTGAAAAGGAAAATTTGGAAGGAATTTTTTCACAGCTAATGTTTAACAAGCCCCTACTATGTGCCAAATCACTCACCCCTGGCAACAACCTAAGGAGCTAGGGGTTTTTATTATATATCTTTTATAGAGAAGGACACAGAGACATAAAGACATGAATTATCTTGCCCACATCACTCAGCTAATAAGTGGTGGAGGCCGAATAGGACCTAAACACTGTGGCTGTGGAGCCCACATGCATTGATTGAACAAGTGTTTTTTGAGCACCTGCCATGTACAAGGCCTTGTGTGATTAAATATGGTTATGAGTAATAATATAACAATGACAAATCACTGACACTTTTTAGAGGTAAGATTTTCTTTTTTGTAGGTTTCAGGCACAGAACCGTATATTCAATAATAGTGAAATTGATCCCACAAGTTATGACAGAAATGATAATACATTTAAATGAGTTGGATGTTTTAGAATCCTTTACAGAAACCGAGTGAGGAATGAAATTGTTCCCATTTCACACAGAAGGAAACTGAGGTGAAGAGGGGTAAAGTAATTTTGCATGGCATGAAGTAGAAATTCAAAGTACAGGAATTTGAACTTGGTTCTGACCTTTTCTGAGGTCCCCATGCTCTTGACCACTATAGACTCAAGCATCACCTTGTTTTTCCACTCAGTCAACAAACTGTTTTTTAAATGTAATTATCTAATAGGTTAGCACTCATCATGAGCTTCTGTTCCCATTCTGCAGGTGGTGAAGCCGTCTATTGTCCTTACCCCAAAGTTCCTGTCCCATGACCAAAGCCAGCTCACCAAGGAGCTGCAGCAGCACGTAAAGTCAGTGCCATCCCCCATGCGAGTACCTGAGGAAGGTGAGTGAGTGCAGACAGACAGGGCCTGGCGACCTTGAACAGTTCCCAGGCCCACGTCTCACAGGGGGCCCTGCTGTGGGGAGCGGAGGCAGTCACAGTACTGGCTTTTTCCTCCTTTTTGCTTCCATGCAAGTGGCTTAGGGATGGGGTAGAGTAGTTGACTGATTTGGATAAAAACCGCTGTCTTGGTCAGAAAGTCAGACAGAATCATCACTGAGGATGGGGCCAGGAAAGATAATGGACAGTGGGGGTCTGACCTGGTCACCAGACCCCTGGGTCCTGCCCACCAGCTTGGCACTCCCTAGCCATCACTCATGATGCTGCCAAACCCTCTGGATATTGTGGCCAAATCCCCCAGGAGAGAGGCTGATTAACTTTGTCTCTTGAAATGCATAGATTCTTTGGACATCCCTGGGAGCTCAATCGTGAGAGTCAACTTGGTTTTCTCCCCCTCATTAGGGTTCAGAATTAAAAGTACACCTTCACAGGCAGTAAGATAATATAGATAAGTGACACCATCACCCTGTTTCAGATGTTAACATGGCTAGGTGTGTTAGGGGTGATTTGAGACCACACAACCTTGTGCCACACAGTGGAATTCCCGGGCCAGAGGGAGACATTTGATTGCCATGTTATGATCTTCTCACTGAGTGTAAAGGCAGTCTTGTTTCACTTTGGATTCTTTCTTCTGTTGATATCTTCTAATGGCACTTTGAATTTCCAAGCATGTAATAATTTTTGGTTAGCTTTTAATCATTGACTTCTAGCACAATTCTGTGATCAGAAACCTGCTGTGTGATTGGATTTATCTGAAATATATTGAGATTTGCTTAATGAACAAAATAAGTTGGGTTAATTTTTGTAAATGTACCTTGCATGCTTAAAACCAGCGTAGCTCCAACATTTGTTCCCGAGATACAGAATGATGGACGGATGGCTCCATGGATGTGGTGGAGATGGTTTACTATTGGTACTTTCCGCACCCTTCTGAATTTTTGTTGCTTAGAATATGAATGGCTGAGAGGGCGCTGTGGAGCCTCCCACTCTGCTTGTGTGTGAGCTTCTTCCTGCCGTCCTGCCATCATTTGTTTCTTATGTTTCATATCCAAGACTGACCATAAGAAACCCTGGGAGCTCAGGAAGGAAGGAGCCGCCCAGAAGCAGGGACAGGGAACTGGTGGGGAAGGCCAGAAATCAGGTCTGTGAAGGTTCCAGAGAGGACCTGTCCTTGGGAGTGACATGGGGGGATGAGATGGGGGAGGGGCATTGGAGGGGCATTGTGCTCTGTGGAATGTCCACTGTGATGTACCATGTTCCAGGGCCGGGGATTGGTGGAGAGTTATTATAAAGCCCCAGGGTTGCTTAGACAGTGCCCAGACAGGAGAAGGTGTGGTGGAAACCAGAGCCCTGGTCTCCGTCTAATTGCTCCTGAGCCTCCCGCTTTCTTGCCCCACGTGTCCTGTTGCTTCCTGATAGACTTTCTCCCTGACTTGTAGCTGAACCTCCCACTGGCCCTTGAAGACTTAGTTTGAACCAGATCCTTTCCCAGACCCGCTCCTCCAGGTGCCCAACATCCTCCTTTACCCTCCCTCTCCTTCCTTCCCATCCCCTTCCCCAACTCAGATCCCACCCCATCCCCATCCCCTTCCCTCCCCCAGCCCTAAGCCACCCCACCTCTGTCCTGGCCACCTCACAGCACCCTGAGAGGACCAGGACATGCGGGTGCCGTGGCTGCTCTTTTGGACCCTCCTGTTTCCCAGCCATCAGTCCACCCATATGAGTAGACGCTGGACCCATGGGGTTTCTTTTTTGTTATTGGGCTGTCATGTGGCAAATTACACAGTGCAGGCCTGTAATTTCAGTGCTTTAGGGGGTTAAGTTGGGCAGATCACCTGAGTCCAGGAGTTTAAGACTAGCCTGGACATCAGAGGCAAACCCTATCTCTACAAAAGACTCCAAAGAAGATTAGTCGGATGCCCACTGCACTCTTGTCTCAAACAGAATAAACCAAAACAAACTGAAATGACATTTGAGTTTTGTGTCATCTGGTTTGATGACTTTTTAGGAACTTCTGAGTCATCTGTGTCTTCTGCTTTTGGGGGCTGCCTCTAGGGAGTCTGTGTCCAGTCAGCATGATGGGAGCTGAGAAGCCCATCAGATGGAGAGGAAAGGGCTGCACCTGCTGGGAGGTTTGCAATGTGGGAGTCATTAGGAGTGACATGACCAGGATGTGAATGAGGACTGTATTGTCCTTTGTTTTGTAAAACGTATATGGTGCACATCATCGATTGACCCAAAGGAGAAAGGGTCTTAAAGTCCTTATGTTATCCAAATATAAAGAAATGACAGGCCAGGTGTGGTGGCTAATGCCTGTAATTGGAAGGCCGAGGCCAGCGGATCATTTGAGGTCAGAAGTTCCAGACCAACCTGACCAACATGGTGAAACCCTGTCTCTACTAAAAATATACAAAATAGCCAGGCATGGTGGCAGGCACCTGTAATACCAGCTACTCAGGAGGCCGAGGCAAGAGAATGGCTTGAACTCAGGTGGCAGAGTTCGCAGTGAGCCAAGATGGCACCACTGCACTGTAGCTTGGGCAACTGAGCAGGACACTCTCAAAAAAAAATTTTTGTGTGTGTGTGTGATTTTTTTTTTTTTTTTTTGAGACAAAGTCTCCTTCTTGTCTCCCAGGCTGGAGGGCAATGGTACGATCTCGGCTCACTGCAACCTCCGCCTCCCTCATTGAAGCGATTCTTTTGCCTCAGCCTCCTGAGTAGCTGGGATTCCAGGTGCCTGCCACCACATCTGACTAATTTTTGTATTTTTGGTAGACATGAGGTTTCACCATGTTGGCCAGGCTGGTCTGGAACTCCTGACCTCAGGTGATCCGCTAGCCTCAGCGTCCCAAAGTGCTGGGATTACAGGCATGAGCCACTGTGCCCGGCCTTTTTGTGATTTTTTTTTAGATCGTCAGCTATTGTTAGTGTTAATGTATTTTATGTGTGGCCTAAGACAAGTTTCCTTCTTTTAATATTGTCCAGGGAAGCCAAAAAATTGGATATGCCTGCTTTATGTTAAAAAAAAAAAAAAAAAAAAAGACACTCTACATTTGGAATGCCTAAAAACACTAGCAGCCATGTAAAAAACATGAGACTGGTAACTTCCAGTGTTTTTTGAAGCAGTGGAATCCCCTGGTGATATCTGAGGGGTGTGGTTACCTCTTGGAGGAGTTTGATGGTGTCCAAAGATTATCATTTTTTTACTGAAATATTGTAAATGTCACTGACCTTTTCATGATTTCAACTATGATTATTCCAGGCAATCAGTTTTTCACCTGATTATTTGTATCCTGGGCATGACTTTCTTGGCGTTCTGTGGATGCTTATCACTATTGTGTTTCTGGGAGTTTCTATATTTGGCCTTTTCCTCCAAAAAATTAGCTTGTGTGAGAGTATACTAACTTCCTGTAGAGGTATATTTGTAATCACACATAAGAAGAAATTATTTCAAACAATTCATGGTTCTGGACTTTATTATGAATATTGGGTTTTACCAAAAACATCAGGAAATGATTTATTAGCATAAGAATTATAAAAATATCTGCCATTTACATTATGAAAATTAAATAGGTTGGTGTTTGTTTAATAGAATGTCAACAGAGCTTTAGGTCAAAAATAAGTTGTTTTTTTTTTAACCTTTGTGCTCTTTATCAGAAATGGAGTATGAAGTTTTGGCACTTAAATAGGAAATTCTGTCTAAATTTTTCTGCTTTATAATTCTATTGTATGGCTGGAAGGAAAGCTTTCACTTTCCTCTGTAAAGGTTCACTGCAGAAAGGAACTAACAACAGACAGCTTAACAGGAGAAGAAAAGCATAGAACAGGCATAAACATGGGAGCCAGCTGAAAAATGAGACTGCAAGAAGGGTCAGATGGTTGATGCTTAAAGAGTGCTGTCTTTTCAGGAGAGAGGGAGATAGATGGAGATGGAGGCAACTTAGAGGGGGAGTAAGTGATTTTTAGGGGGAATGAAAGAGCCCAAGGAACAAACAATTGGCCTGAGACAAAGTTCCTCTGAGATCATAGGGAAGAGGAGACAGACTGCAGGAAGGTGAAGGGCAGAGCTGCACTGCCTCTCATGAGGCAGAGAAAGCCCCAGAGAATCTTTTGGAACTACCCTTCAGAGAATCAATGAAGAGTGTGTCTGGGGAGGGTAACTTCGAATGATGTCACTCAAAGTGCATGTTCCTAGTTGCAGGTGGAGAGGGATCAGTATGTCCAAAGTCTGTAGTTAATAGGAATTTGGCTGCTAAGTTGTGTCATCATTTGAGCCTTTTTGTCCATTGAATAAATTGAGCTGTACATTTTCTCTTGCCATTCATGACAGTAAAAATGTGGTTGTCTGGGGGCTGACCCTCCTTGTGAACGATGATCCAAGAAAAAAACACTAATCCCACAATGCTGTTTTATATTCAAAGGAAGAGGAAGTATGTTTTATTTTTACAACCTAGATAATTACCCGCCATTTGGGACTGCCTTTCAAGATATGTAGAAAACAGGAAGTAGATGACTTGTGAAGATATCTAGGCAGATTTAACAGTCTCTCCATTTTTTTTTTTTTTTTTTTTTTGAAATGGAGTCTCACTCTCTGGCAAGTGGAAGGAGGAAAAAGAGGTGGTGAATGGGGGAACAGGGTGATGAGCAGGAGGGAGAGAAGATTTGCAAAAACACAGTTGGGAGAAAAGAAAGACAGGGAAAGAAGATGGTGGTTAAAACGATTTTGGGTAGATGGAGGTGGGTGGAAGAGAAGGTGGCAAGTGGGAGGAGAAAAAGGGGTGCAGAGAGGTAGGGGGAAGAGAGCAGCGGGCAGGAGGGAGAGAAGGTTTTGCGAAAAGATGAGGAGGAAAGTTTTTAAGTAGAAGGAGGGGGAAAAGAGGGTGGCAAGCAGGAGAAGGATAAAGGTGGCGAGCGGGAGTGGGGAAAGAGGGTTGGGAAAAAGATGATGGGGAAAACAGTTTGGGGTATCTGGAGGACAAAAAGGGTGGCAAGCAGGAGGAGAAGGGTTTGTGAAAAGAGGATGGGTAAATGTTTTTGGGTAGATTGAGAAGGGAAAGAGGGTGGCAAGGAGGGAGAGGGGAAAATACGGTGGGGAAAACAGTTTTGGGTATATGAAGGGGGAAAAGAGGTGGTGAGCAGCAGGAGTGGGGAGAAGGCTTTGAGAAAAGATGGGGGAAGTGTTTTTGTGTAGATGAAGGAGCAAAAGAGGGTGATGAGAGCAGGAGGGGGAAAAAGAAGATGGCCAGGGAAAGGGAGAAAAGACAATGGGGAAGAACAGTGAAGAAAAGTCTTTGGGTAGATGAATGGCAAAAACAGTAGTGACTGGGAGCATAGAGAAGGCTTTTTGAAATGACAGTGGGGAAAAATGGTGAAAAAGTTTTAGGGTAGATGGAGGAAGAAAAAGGGTGGCGAGAGGGAGCAGGCCAAAGGCTGTGGGAAAATAAGATGGGGAAATAACGGTGGGGAACAAAGGTTTTGGGTAAATCTTTTTCTGATTTTTAAATCAGATTATTTGTATTTTTGCTTTTGAGTAGTTTGAGTTCATTATATGTTTTGTGTATTAACCCCTTGCATCATGCATAGTTTGCAAATACTTCCATTTTCTGGATTGTTTCTTCAGGCTACTGATTGCTTCCTCTGCTTTGCAGAAGTGTTTACGTTTAATATAATTGCATTTGTCTATTTTTGCTTGTGTTGCTTGTGCTTTTGATGTCTATTTGAAAATCCCTTGTCCTAACTAATTTCATGAAGCATTTATCCTATTTTTTTCTTCTCTGATAGTTTTGTAGTTTCAGGTCCTACATTTAAATCTTTATTTTGAGTAGATTTTTGTATATGGTAAGATAACAGTCTAGATTTATCCTTGTACATGTGGGTGTTGTGTTTTTCTAGCACAGTTTATTGAAGAGGCTGTCCTTCCTGAAGGTGTCTTCTTGGTGCCTTTGTTAAAAATGAGTAGACAGTAAATGTGTGAATTTATTTCTGAGTTCTCTTTTCTGTTTCATTTGTCTTTGTCTGTCTGCCATTTGCCTATCTCTATCTATCTCTGTCTCTCCCTTGCCCCTTTTTTGCTGCCAGTTCCATGCCGTTTTGGTTACTATAGGTTTGTAGTATATTCTGAAATTAGGTAGTGTGATGCTTCCAGCTTTTTTCTTTTTATGCAAGATTTTTTTTGTCTGAGATATTTTGCATGTTTATGTAAATTTTAGGATTTTTTTTTCTATTTCTATGAAGAAGGTCTTTTGTAATTTAACGGGATTGTGCTCATTCTGTAGATCCCACTGGGTGATACAGATATTTTAACAATATTTTGCTAGTGCTTGGACCTGGGATATTTTTCCATTTACATATGTCTGCTTTAATAGCTTTTATCTATGTTTTATAGTTTTCATTGTGGAATCTTTCACCTTTTTGGTTAAGTTCATCTCTAGGTATCATTTTTTGGTGGAGGCAGTAGCTACTGTAATGAAGTAGCTTTCTTGATTTCTTTCTTAGGTGTTTCATTATTGGTGCATGAGTGTGCTACTCATTTTTATATATTGATATTGTGTCTTTCAACTTTGGTTTATTTATTATTTCTAGTAGGTTTTTTTTGTAGCATCTTTAGGGTTTTCTCTCTATATGTGTGTGATCATTTCACCTGCAAACAGAGACAATTTGACTTCCTTTTCTCCAATTTGGGTGCCTTTTATTGCATTCTCCTGTCTAATTGCTCTTCCAGTACTATGATGAATAAAAGTGGTAAAAGTAGCCACACTTGTTCCAGATCTTAGAGGAAGAGCTTTTTACTTTTCCCCATTGTTTATGATGTTAGCTGTGTTTTTGTCATATATGACCCTAACAATGGAGATGGTTCTAGTTATGGGTTTGGCATAGAGGCTGATTGCTGTGTTAACAAAAATTCCTATCCCTAGTTTGTTGGGTGTTTCTATGATGAAATGGTGTTGACTCTGTGGAAAGTACTTCCTGCATCTATGGAGATGAGTACCTGGGTTTCTTCATTCTGCTTATTTGATGTTTATTTGCAGGGATGGCTGTAGTATGCAAAACCAGCTTGATTTTCTGAGAATAGGATGTAGTGATTATGGTCTGTAATCCTTCAAATATGTCTTAGTATCAAATTAGGATTATTTTGTTGAGCATTATTAATTGTATAATTATGCTAGACATTGATCTATGCCTTAATGTTCTTCTGATTTCATTTCCTAGGGTAGTTTAGTATTAAACTGGGGATGGGACTGCCTACAATTTGGTTTTGTATTTAGAGTATTAAGGGTTAGAAGTTTGGAGGATAAAATTTAGCAGAAATGGGGCATACCTGAGGGATTGTGGGGAAGAGTAGCATGAGGTCAGGGTCAGTCAGTGTTTAGGGTTAGCGAGAGAGTGCCTGTAGCTTTCACCAACAGTAACCTTTATCAGTCCCTTTAATCTTGCAAACTAGGCAGGCAAAGATACTGCAATGTTTTAATTGGCACTTCCTTGAGTTCCTTGTTGAGGTCCAAACTCAGCAGGAGTACCTGGGAAGAAAGCAGGACACAGAAGTGAGAAGGTTGGAGTGCAGCTTTGTGACAGGGCATCAGCCAGTGGCAGAGCTACAGAGGTTCCCAACTTATTTCAAATTTTGATGAAAAATAACATGTTTTATACTGTTATCTCACAAAGAAACTGGACTTTTTCAAATTTATATGGCTAATTTTATATATTTTTGGTTATCATATCATGTAACTAAAAGTTTTTGGAAGTTTGCTTTGGAAGTTTGCAGAGGGCATGTCCTTGCTGGTGATTCTACTCCATGTAAGACTTTCTGTATACGTTTTCATTCTTGTTTGATTTTAAGATTCTTGTATCAATGCTGCTCCGTAGTTGAACAGATTAGAAAACCTGCGCTTCCTGCATGGAGGTGGTGGCTGAGGTGATCCATGTGTTATGAGGTGCCGAGGCTGTGAGAAGCAGGTGGGGCCTGAGGTTTCTCTGAAGCCAGGAGCATCTGCCATGAAGATGTTTGGCTTTGGGGGCAAGATGGACAAGTGGTGCTGCCGCTGCCTCCCCCACCACGGGAGGAGCAGTGAGGACGACCTGAGCTGTGAGGGGGAGCGCAGTGACAGCACCTTCCCCACCGCGGGAGGAGCAGTGAGGACGACTTGAGCTGTGAGGGGGAGCAGTGACAGCGCCTTCCCCACCACGGGAGGAGCAGTGAGGACGACCTGAGCTGTGAGGTGGGGCACAGTGACAGCGCCTTCCTGGAGCCTGGGTAGGATGACCCTGGGAAGATCCTGGCAAGCTCCACAGAGCTGCCTGGTGGTGGCGGGCACCGTCCCACAAGAGCGGCTCATCCTCACGCTCATGAACCCTGGCTTGGACAAGAGCGAGAGGAAGCAAAGGTAATGGGCCGGGCAAGGGCATGGGGCAGGGTGCGCCCTCCTGTCACCAGCCCGGGTACTTCACCTCAGCAGGCCCTGCAGCACCGGAGATGTGGAAGCCTTGGGGGAGTCAGGGCCCAGGCCTCTTCATGAGCCACAAAATGAAAATGACACTTTAGCTTGTTTCCATTGCACCCATAATTTCCCATAGTGCACTTTAGAGACAACTTTAAAAGGATTTAACTCATAAAATTAGTCTATATGATATTTTATTTTTGGCTTAAATACTTTTTAAAAGTAAGAATTTGTTTAAAAATGTGTTGTTTTAACCTCAGCCTTCTTTTTCCATAGTACTTTTTAGAAGTTCTAAAATGTATTCAAATGCCAGTCCTTGCCAGAGTTAGGAAAAGGCACAAGGCCAGAGCCAAGGCAGGGCTAGCTCAGGTCCAGGGGAGGGCCAGGGCCAGGGTCTGGGCCAGGGAGGGTCAGGTGTTAGGTAGCATTTTGCTTTGAGTCCTCCTTATTCCATTCCACTAAATATAAGGCTGGATGCATGATCTCAGTATACTACCAACTTCCCATCTGTTAAACAAATGTGTTGTGTAGAACTCCAAAGGTTATATTGATACATGAATAATGTTCTAAGCTCCATGAGGACAGAGAACCTGTTATCCAAATATGCAGCATCTCCTCCTGACTAAAGTGTGGAGTACAATTTTTGGCAGACTACTTTCACAATTGTTAATTCAAAAATTTACACAGAACACCTAAAATACGGCAGGTTCTTCTTTACTTTTTCTCTTAGGGGATATTTTTCAAGCATGGTATGTAAAGATAAACCCAATTATGGCAAGGTCTTGTACTGTTGGGGTTCACATTTTAGAACAGATACAAGACAGCCAACAAGAGCAGCCTCAGAACTGAGTGGGCAGTGATGCCCTTTCTTTAGCCTCAGCACTGGATGCACATTTTGCCCTGCTGCCAGCTGTGTGTTGGTCAACCTGCACTATCCAGTACTGTCCCCATGAATTGCATATCAATATGTATATCTCAAAATTAATTAATTAAAACAAAATACACTTAGAAAGAATCCCTCAGCCCAAGCAGCTTTATGTCACCTGCATCCGGGACTCATGTGCTCCATGCTCCCCTACTAAAGAGTTCATTCGTAGGACATCTCCACCATGGCACAAAGCTCTACTACAGAGCACTGGCTTTGACAATCTGTTTAACATTTCCTTAGGCCAGTTTTCATTACCTGTAAATGAAGATGAACTAACAATCTAGTTCTCTTCACAGTCTGCAACACCCCCTTCTGCAACACTGACCCCTCCATCCCACAAAACTGAGGAGTGCTCATATGACTAGTATTGCCCAAAGGATTGGGCAAAGTGACAGGTGTACTTTCTGAGCAGTAGATGTGACGTTGGCCTGTGCTTTGCCAAGTTCTATTGTCTCTCTGCTGTAACATCCACAGCGTTCTCATAGAAATTTCTCAGCCAGCCTGCATCCTGGGATGAAGTGAATCAGAACCACAGCCAATTCAACCAGAGATGGGAATGGTGAAAAGTAAGAAAGAAACATTTGTTGCTGTAAGCCACAGAGATTTCTGTCAATTTCTTACTGCAGCCAAGCCTAGCTAGTACCAACTGCTGTAGGAATCACACGTGATTGTGGGGAACTGCAGTGACGAAAATTACACGTAATTTGTTTAGATGCAATACAGTGGACATTTAGTAGCCTATGGAAATTGCAAACATTTTTATTGTATTCACTGTCAAATATTTAATTAAACCGTCACCATAATAAACATCAAAACAAAGATGAGAGAGGGTAGATAATTCTTCCAACTCTAGATATAGAAGTTACAAAACTGATTAGGAGCATAGGTTAATTCTTCTTGTGGAATTTTTACCACTTATTTACTTTAAGTGATAATCTTATAAGTAATTTTTTGTTCTTGTTTTTGATTTATTCAAACAGAAGAAAGCCACAAGAAAGATAACCCACATACATAGAGAATAGTAGAATGGCAAAAGCTAATTAATCTCAAACACAAACTCTTAAAGATAAATGCAAAATATTTGAATTACTCATTTCACTGTCCAAAAGGTAGGCGAATGTTTTTCTGAGTAAGGACCCAGAAGTGTATTAATCAATACCCGTGGTGTCCACTTTCTTGAGACCTTGTTCATGTTTGAATTTTTTTGTTGTTGTTCTTGTTACTTACTTACCCTACAGTTGTATTTCTTAAATATATTTTAAATTCATTCTCAGTCTTGTGATTTTTCCATGTGCTTTCTTCCTATGACCCCTCATCACCTCCCATGTCCTGCTGGGCTCTCCCACCCCTCCCCTCCTCATTTGCAATGGCCCCTCACAGTTCCTGCCCTTCTGGAAACTGCTGTGCTCGTTCCTGCTCTGAGCCCTGTTACCCTTTCTTGTACTAAAATGCCTCTCCTTCTATTTGTCTTTGTGAGCTCCACCTCCACTCTTCAAAGGCTCCAAAGCCCCAAGGAGTGGTGTCTTCTCAAAAGATTTCCTAAGAAACTGCAAGTAATGATAGTATCTAAAGCCACCCTTTCTGCTATGGCAATGTTATATTCAACCTCGTATTGACTCTTGGTAAGTTTTCAATTTAAGTTTATTAGGTGCTCACATGTTAAAATTCCAGAGACACAGAGCAGAATGGAGGCTGCCAGGAGCTAAAAACAGGAGGAGATGGGAACTTTCAGGTCCACAGGTGTGAAGTTCCAGTTATGCAAGAATATATTCTAAAGATGTGTTGTGCAACACATATCTAAATATTATTAATAAAATAAAAAAATAATTATATTACCAGGGTTTACTGGTAATATAATTTTATATTTGTTTCTGCTAAATAGACTAAGGTGTAAGGATTTCTAAACTGCAAATCCAACCAAAACCAAAATATTCCTTATTTATATAATTTTTACATCAGTAAGACTAATTTGATATTGTTAGTTTAATAAAATAGCTGTATCTTCTAAGTTATAGACAAAATTCTCATATTTTTGACTTTAAATATTTGACTTAGTTGAACATCTGACATATACAGAGTATTAATATTACTAACAAAAAGATAACAAAAATCAAAATATTTTTCATGTATCTTGATTTTCATAAATAATCTAAATAAACTGTTAAATAAATTATGTATATATACGATAAACACATTCTACACTTTTTGTATAATTTAAAATCTTAAAAATAAATAATAGATGTTCATTAAAAATCTGGGTTATTCAAAATTATAAATGTTTTAAAAATTATTTTGAAAATTTGTAAAATAGTTCTCATCTATAAAATATGAATATCTGAGAGATTATTTAAAATTTTTTACATCCAATGTTTTTAATAAAATTTATGGTTAATAAAAATTAAAAATTTGAATTAATATGTAATTCCATGTTTGTAAAGTAAGCCAAAAAAATATAAAATGTTTTAATTTTTAAAAATGTGAGTCATAAAATATATAGTTTATTAAAATAATTTTGCCAAATTCAGAGGTTATTTATGCATTAATTACAAAACAAATTGGAGAGATAAAAAGAATTATAAACACAGATACATTTTTGTAAAAAAAAAAAATTAAAACACCCTGGCACAGTGGCTCATGCCCGTAATCCCAGCATATTGGAATCACATGAGGCCAGGAGTTTGAGACCAGCCTAGTCATAATGGTGAATCCCTATCTGTACTATAAATACAAAAATTAGCCAGTGTAGTGGTGCATGTCTGTAATCCCAGTTATTCAGGAGGCTGATTCAGGATCATCACTGGAACCTGGGCGATGGAGGTTGCAGTGAGCTGGGTGACAGCCTGGGCAACAGAGCAAAACTCTGTCTTAAGAAAACAACAACAAACAACAAACAAATAAACAAACAAACCAGAAAACTTTAAAATGTAATTTTATATTGAAAAATCTTATGTAATTTTGTCTTAAGATAATTATTTTAAAAACACAAATTAAAATACCCAAACGTATATTAGTCTATATAAATTCTATGAAAATTTAAAAGTATTTAACAAAATTATGTATAATTAAATGGACTACAAACTTAAAAAATTATAACAGTATTTCTAAGAATTAAATTTTAATATTGAAAACACACTAATATAAAGCTAAAGATTGTAATCTTCTGTGTCAAAACAAAATTTTCTTAAAATATTAATTTAATAAAATTTTTAAAAGTTGATATTTAATTCTAACATCTATTTCTCCTTAAAATTTCTCAAAATTATATCTCAAAAGTTCAAATTTTGTTAACTTTTCTACGTAAAATTTACAGACTTTGATTTACTACCTTTTAAAAAGATGTAATTGTTTACTTCACTGAGATACTAACTTTTTCATTTAACTTTATTGACAACTGCTATAACGTTTTTCTCCACTTCAAATTCTACTCTTATGGCCTAATGATAAAATATTTGTTTTAAAAATATTGAAAAATATCATTCAATATAACTCATTTTAAACTCTTAACTCTTCTTAATATTTCTAAAGTGTAAACAAGATATTTTTTATGAGAGTTATATATGCCCAATATCAAAATACTAATTTTATTTTCCTACTTTAAAATATAACATGCATTTGTAACCCTAGATACACTCTTCCTATAGCTAATTAAATACATATATTCTTTTTATAAGGTTTAACTTCCAAGTTATATAAAATACTTCTCAATAAAATCAAAGCAAAACATTAAACTACATACAATTTTTATTTAGCCTTTTGAATAACTGACCTAGGCTGGGTGGGGTGGCTCACACTTGTAATCCCAGCACTTTGGGAGGATGAGGCAGGCAGATCATCTGAGGTCAAGAGTTCGATACCAGCCTGGCCAACATGCCAAAACCCCATCTCTACTAAAAATATAAAAATTAGCTGGGCATGGTGTCATGCATCTGCAATCCCAGCTACCCAGGAGGCTGAGGCAGGAGAATCACTAGAACCCAGAAGGTAGAGGATGCAGTGAGCCGAGATCATGCCACTGCTCTCCAGCCTGAACGGCAGAGCAACATTCCCTCTCAAAAAAACAAAAACAAAAAAACTGACATATAAAACAAACTTTTCACATTTTATCAAGTAAATTCTCACATTGTCTTTCTTAAATTTTAATTACTAAAAAAACTAATCCTAAAATGAGTTAAGATGTTAACATCCATGCAACTTTCTATTATACTTTTCAGTGCTGTTGTTAGATCCAGGGGGTTATCGGATCACTGCTGGCTTCTCAGGCTCAGGCTACAGTCTTCATAGGCACCTGACTAATCAGACAACCCAGGAAGAGGATGAGGCTGACCACCACTGTGAGGCAGACCAGGGTTGTGGGATCAGCTTTGTGTAACTCACAGTCACATAGATAGAGGAGAATGAGGCAAAAACCTCCCAGATGATCCGTGCTGCCTCCACTTCCCTTCCATTGGCCTGACCCACAGTTCAGAAGGGGCTTTCCTAACCCCTCCTTAAGAGCTTCCACCTTTTGAGACATAATAATTATTATTATCATAATTAATAAGTTACCATTTGCCTATGAGAATGGCCTGTTTTTGCATGTCCAGCCTGTCTTTGCATGTTCTCCCTATCTCTACCCATAGAAAATGTTCCATTGAGTAGCAATATATTTCTTGGGCATGTTTTGAAGCATGAAAGTTTGTACATGTCTGGTTTCCACCACTCACCTGATGGGATTTTAGTTTCCAAGTTAGAGATACATTCACAGGAGCACTCATAGCAATGACCTCATCCTCACATCCTCTGTTATCTTGATTTACCAGTAACGCTAGTGAGCAGCCCACACAAAGCTGGACACTGAATGTCTTCCTAAAGATACAAGACCTTGACCCTGAACTACAGGGTCACACATACACACATAGACCACTCACCCCCATCACCTCCAAGTGCACAGGGGCTTAGTGTGTTTGTGCTTCCCTGTGTGTAAAATAAAAGAAAAATATTTTCACACACAGGAGCATGGAGTAGGTGGGCATGCCTTGCTCCTGAGGCCCTGGGAGTGTCCCCGCCACCCTGCACAGAGGGACATGGTTTATATATAGGAGAGGAAGCTCTGGAGGAATCATTCCCTCTTGTCAGGGCACAGGAAGGTCAAGGACAGGAGAAGACTCCTGCTCTGAATGACTGTCATGGCCCCATACCTGGGAAATGCCGCCAGGATGGAATGAGGAGGGTGAAGATGGCAGGAGAGGCCAGTGGGATTGTCAGGGCCAAGTTCAGGCTCCATTGTGGGCAGGACTAGACCTTAGCTTAATCGCCAGTAAATAATGCTGGAATTGGTATTTTTTTTTTACAGAGATGGGTTTCTCTATGTTGCCCAGGGTTTCTCTATGTTCCTGGGCTCAGTGGATCCTCCTGCCCCAGCCTCCAGGAGCTCTGGGGTTGCCGGTATGAGCCACTGTGTCCGCCTGAAATTGATATTCTCCTGACGCATATATTTGCGCAAATGTGCCCCACAACTGTTTGTTGTCGTGTGACTTTGTCGTGCTGTTTGAGTGTTATACGTTCTGGTCAGATCATCAATCCTTGATGACTGACGATCAGTCATTTGTTTGGGCTTTGACAATTGACAAGACCTCCGCACTGAAACGTGGGATGGAAATTGTCTCATCCATGTTTTCTGTGAGACCTTTTGTGGTTTCAGTGTCTTGGATCCACGGTTGCTGGGAGCCCGGGAACTAGTGATGTGGCCCCGGGGAGGTCCTGGAGGGGCGCCCCAGGCTCCAGCCTCCGGGAAAAGGTCGCGTCCCTTCCAGAGCTCAGACAGGCAGGCGCGGCCCTGGAGTCTTAGGGGAGTTAGTCCCTTCCTGGCAGCTGTCACCAGCGGGGCACAGAGGTCCAGGGGCCGCATGTAAAAATGTTCCCAGTCCCCTTCATCGTGCCTGGCTGTGGTCGCCAAAAGCTCCGAGGCTGACGCCCCCGATGGGTGCTGGACGCCCTCCGCCCGCCCCGGACCGAGAACGTGATCCCAGGTGACTGGGAGTGGATGGGCGTGGTGCGCTCTCCAGCGGTCTGGGATCCAGATCCGCCCGCGGGCATTCTCGCTGGTTGTCGGGCGCCACCTGGTGGATTTTCCATGCACTTCCCCCGGAGTTCCATGGCGGGCATTTGCACCAGGTGTCAGGCGCCTCCTGGTGGACTTTCCATGTATTTTCCCCAGAGTGCCATCGTGGGTGTTCACGCTGGGTGTCGGGCGCCACCTGGTGGACATTTCCATGTACTTTCCCCGAGTTCCACCGGGGCTCCGTTCCCAGGACAGGGACACACACTATCGCTTCCACGCACAGTCTTGTCACTGCAAGGGGGCCAGAGTTTCTCTCTCCTGAAAATTTAGGAGCTCATAAAAGCCTACACCCTGAACCTCCTTCCAGTGAGACCTGTTAAAAGGTGAAGGCTTTTCAGGACGGAGAGGAAATGGGTGTCTCAGGCAAAATGGTCCTGGCGACCAGATATTTGGGGAGGAGACAGGTTCTGGGACCGCCCTCTGTACCTCTGAGGGACTTTCCATGGCGGCTCTGGCTGGGAAGAGGGCAGGGGAGGCAGGAGGCTGAGTGTGGGTCCTGGCAGACAGTGAACTGCAGGATGCACAGACAACCACGGGGCACAGAAGCTGTGCAGGACCCAAGCAGTCAGTTAGCATGCCAGACCTTCCTCACTGCTGAGACGCCAGCCGATGATGACGGAGCTGGTCTATCACTCATCACTCATTTCTTTCTTTTTTTTTTCCCCCCCGCTTTTGTTTGTTTGTTTTGTTTTGTTTTGGGGTTTTGTTTTTGTTTTTTTGGTTTTGTTTTGTTTTGAGACAGGATTTTGCTTTGCTGCCCAGGCTGGAGGGCAGCCTCGGCCCCCTGGGCTCAAGTGATCCTTCCACCTCAGCCTCTAAGTATTTGGGACTGTGTGATTAAGTTTAGGATGTTTTTGTATATACAGGGTCTCGCTATGTTGCCCAGCCTGCTCGGAAACTCCTGGGCTGAAGGAATCCTCCCATCTCGGCTTCTTAAAGCACTGGGATTATAGGTGCATGCTCCGCCTCTACACCCATTTCTTTCACAGTCCTTGGACCATGTGAGGTGGTCAAGGATGGCAGACCCAGGCCTCCTGGTTCTGGTTAGCACAGCAGGGTACTGCCCGGCTGGCTCACTGTCCCTGGAAGGAGGATGCAAGATGCAAGGTGCAGAGTGGTGGCCTGCTGGAGGGAGGTGGAGGGCCCGTGGGCAGGGACCCGTCTGTGTAGGCTAGCTGGCTGCGCCCCAGGGGTCTGGAAAGACCAGTGTGGTGGGAGACAGCTGTCCATTTGCGAGCTGGGAGGTCAGCTGCAGCCAGGAGCACCTGGGCCCGGGTTCCTCGCCAAGGCCTGCCAGATCTCCTGAAGTGCCCTCCCTGCTGAACACACACAGTCTCCTCTGCTCTCCCAAGCGAAATGGGGTCAGGTCAGGCTAGGACACAGATGGAAGAGCGCTTGGAAATGTGGGTCCTGTAGGTTTCCTCCTGTCCTTGGCAGCCAGAGTGCTCTCTCTCTTCCCGCAGTAGAACTCAGCACGGAGCTCTCCAGACACACAGAGCTCTCCAAGGACCTGCAGGCTGCCCCTCCACCCTGGCCCCGCAGGTCCTTCCCTCCCCAGATGGAGCTGGGGGCCAAGCCCCTGACCTGTGCAGTCGCACTTCCTTGGGACAATGAGCAGCTTCCAGAAAAAGTCCTCAGGTCCATACTGAAAGGGGAAAACGAATAAATACACACCACAGGGGCCAACCACGCTCCCAGCAGGGTTCAAGTGTGACAGCAGCAGAAAGGACACAGGAGACTTCGATGTCATGTCGTGGAGACCCTCCAGTGACTGCCAGGCCCTGGGCTGAGCCCTCCTTTTCTGCCCCAGCTCAAGGACAATTACTGTGCCAGCAGTGAGGTCGCCTTTGTCACACTCATCCCCGCTATTACCATAAAACAGTGAGGTCCCCTTTGCCACACTCATCCCCGCTATTACCGTGAAACACTGAGGTCCCCTTTGCCACACTCGTCCCCGCTATTACCGTGAAACACTGAGGTCCCCTTTGTCACACTCGTCCCCGCTATTACCGTGAAACACTGAGGTCCCCTTTGTCACACTCATCCCCGCTATTACCGTGAAACACTGAGGTCCCCTTTGTCACACTCGTCCCCGCTATTACCGTGAAACACTGAGGTCCCCTTTGCCACACTCATCCCTGCTATTACCGTGAAACACTGAGGTCCCCTTTGCCACACTCGTCCCCGCTATTACCGTGAAACACTGAGGTCCCCTTTGCCACACTCGTCCCCGCTATTACCGTGAAACACTGAGGTCCCCTTTGTCACACTCATCCCCGCTATTACCGTGAAACACTGAGGTCCCCTTTGCCACAGTCATCCCCGCTATTGCCATGAAACAGTGAGGTGCTTTCAAAAGCATGGCTGGTGTCACCCTAGAGAGAATATAAGGGAAAAACAATGGAAGATAACCCCAAATCTCTAAATGAAACACAAGACAGTGGCTAATCTGCCCTCGTCCATGGTCTGGTGAGACTCAAAGGGGAACAGCCTCAAGGGACTCCATGCACTTCATGTGATACCAGTCACTGGGCACTGCCTGCTTGTCATGGTCCGCCGCATATAGCCACCTCCTCTGGGGGTGCTGCCACTCCTCAGGCCCCCTCTCTGTCTCTGTCCTTCAGGAACTCTCCTTTCAGCTATTCTTGGGGGCTGGATTCGGGGCTGAGTGGATGGGTGCTTCACGTCTTCGGAGGTAGGTCAGCTTTGCTGGGCTGGTGCTGCTGGGCACCCTGGCGACTCAGGGTGTGTGGGGCAGGTTGGGTCTGGGGAGGCGGGCAGCAGTTAATGCTGCCGACATGTGAGCTCAAAAATGGACTAAAAAGTAAATCTTACTTAATGGGTATTTTATCTCAGTTAAGAAAACCGCTTTTCAGTACACCGGGAAACATTCTGAATGGCTTAGAAAGTGAAATTATAAGGCAAATGGAGCTCTGACTCATGACAAAACACGGATGAGTCCCAGAAACATGATTTGAAGTGAAAGAAGCCAGACATTAAAGGCCATGTACATTAAAGGCCATGTATCCTGGGTATTTCACCACCCCAGCCTGGGTGACAGAGCCAGACCCTGTCTCAAAAAAAAAAAAAAAAGTGAACATGAGAAGCATGTATTATTCTGCACGCTCCGTTTGGTGCAGGCACTGCTAACCTTTGTTAGAGGTCAGTGAAGACCACCACAGGAAGACTGGATAAAGCATGATTCACTCAGCATTTCCTCTAGTGAGGGGGTCAGCCACCACTTGTCTATGGGTGGGGACTCGAAGGCCGAGAGGACTGGGGAGGCTTCATGATGAAAAAAGGTGGCACGTCCTGATTCAAGGTGTGGCTGAGAAAGCTGGAGGGGACTGACTGGAAGGCAGCATCCTAGGTGGCTGGTTAGGGAAACAAATCCTGAAGCGGGATTTGAAGCGATGGAAGCTGTCAGTCCCTGATTAGCTCCTAACTGCCTGGGACCGATGGCTGCAGAGGTTGTGGTCCGGCTTTTCCCGCTGGTGGCTGCAGGTTGTGGGGCTCAGCCTCCAGGGCTGGAGCTGGCAATTCCCCCGTTCCTTGGTGGCTTTAGAAATTTCTGCAGACAGAAATCCCTCCTTTATCATTTTCAGTCAAGCAGGTACTTTTGGAGGACAAAGTTTAATGGTTTTATGAGAACAACTAACACCAGTAAAGGTTTTAATAATAACAACGACAATAATGATGATTATTGTACAAACATGGAGATTTTACCACCTCTCAACTCAGATCTCACAACAAATATAAATACCACAGCTCACCTGGTATGGCCAGCTGGCGAAACTTACAAGAGGCTATGAAAGTGGCTGCGATGCCCAGGTAAAGAGGCACATACTTGCAATTCCAGCACTTTGGGAGGGTGAGGCTGGTGGATCACTTGAGCCCGGGAGTTGAAGACCAGCCTGGGCAACATGGTGAGACCCAGTGTCCAGAAAAAATAAAATTATTATAATTATTCAGGCTTGGTGGCGTGTGCCTGTAATCCCAGTTAGGTAGAAGGATCGCCTGATCCTGGGAGAGGAGGTTGCAGTGAGCAGAGAGTGTGTCCCTCCTACCTCAAAAAACAACAACAAAAAAGACGTGGCAGCCAGGTGACGCCCAACAGCCATTCCTGACATCTCTGGGAGGGTTCCACTTAACCCAGTGGGGAAGGCATACCACCAGCTGCCAGGCATCCTCCTGGTCTCTCTGCGATGGCTTTTCCTGGCCTGGGCATTTTCCCCAACCACTCGTGCATGCAGAAACCATTCCTTGTCTCCAAAAGGAAGGACTTGGAAAATACTGGAGAGGCACCTCCCAGGGCCAGACCCTATGAGAGATGGTGACCGGGTACATTTGCCAGAGAGAGCACGGGAAGGTGGCCTCTGAGGGAGGCCCCTGTGGCTGCTCAGCTGGCTGGGCCACCACTGCAGGGCACCCAGGAGCACAGCGAGACTGCTGCAACCACAGTGCTGGTAGTGCCACTGCCCTGCAGGACCACACTGCACTGGCCACCCTGGCCACCCCGCTCCCCAGCTATGCCTTGGCAGTTCAGCAATGGCCTTCCGTGAGTGGACAGTTAGATGGGTAGTGGAGGGAAAGAGGAGGGTTTGGGAGAGATACAGTGGAAGGGGAATGCTTACGACTCAGTGATGAACTTTATGACGTGGGGTGACAGAATGGGACAACCTGGAAGGAGTTAAAGACTCTGGAAGAGATTTGGACCAGGTTACTTTGTGTCCAGGAGCTGATTAGTTTAGATGTAAAACTGGGGCCCAACCAAGTAGAGGAAGAAGCCCAAGGTCTTACCATTGGACTTTTTCCCTTCATTTCAGTCGTAGTCCCCTCATCAAAATATTACCGGTTGGCACTTCATTTCATCTAATATAATCATAGTTTTTGTGAAAACAAAAGGATTATGCCCCACTAATAAAATACAAATGATTTTAAAATCTTTTTATTACAGATTCACTTCTTTTGAAATGTATGTTAGGGATGTATATTTTATAAATATTTAATAACTCTACTATGTACATATAAATACAAAATAAAATAAAGCCTATTATATAAATACAGCTACCAATGAAGAGCAGAGCCTCTCAGCAGTGTCTCCTGGAATTTTTGAGAAGGTTCCCAGATGAAGTGTCGAGCGCCAGGTATACAGTGCAAGCACACATAGGGACTGCTATGGGTACAATTTTAAAGAGAATTTTGATCTGACACAAATTCACATATAAACTTTTTTTTTTTTTTTTTTTGAGACAGGGTCTCACTCTGTGGCCCAGACTGGGGTGCAGTGACACAACGTTGGCTAACGGCAACTTCTGCCTCCCAGGCTCAATCGGTTCTCCTGTCTCAGCCTCCTGAGTAGCTGGGATTACAGGTGTGCGCCACTAACACCCAGCTAATTTTTTATTATTATTCTTTTTTAGTACAGATGGAGTTTCGCCATGTTAGCAAGGCTGGTCTCGAACTCCTGACCTCAAATGATCCCTCTGCCTTGGCCTCCCAAAGTGCTGGAATTACAGGCATAAGCCGCCGCACCTAGCCGACATATAAATATTTTATAGGAATCCCCATGTGTGATTAGCCAGGAATCCCCACGTGGTATTAGCTAGTTAACAAGACAGTTTTGTGATGGTGTTATATCCCAGCGAGTTAAGGAATTCGCCACACTTTGAGATTGAATTATGAGTTTTTTATTATGCTGGCAACTGAGAGGTGGCTAACACCCAAAATTTTTTTGGCCCCAAAGAAAGAGTTCAGGGGTTTTTTATACCCTAGTTTGAAAAGGGAGGGGGGAACCCAGCTGAAGCAAAGTTTTCACAGAAGCAGAGTAAGCAAAAAGTTAAAAAGATAAACTAATACATGAGAAATAAAACAGTACCAGGTGCAAGGGCTAGAGATGTTATAAAAAGACTTATAGCGATGGGGGCTCTGGGCACTCGACAGCACCTGCGTTCCCAGGCGCCGCGGGAACTGCTTAACTCGGCCTCTTGCTGGCAGATGCACTCCGGGATGCGCCCGGTGTTATCCTGCCCCAGCTACACGGTACAGTTGCATACTTAATGAGGCGAGTAACTAAAACGAAGAAGCTAAGATGGAGTCTGTCCGGCTCGAGAAGCTAACATGAGGCCTGAACAGCTTTTAGCTAAGGAGAGAGTCGGTTTAAGCCAACAAAAAACAGGTTGTCACATTCCCCACTTGTGTTTTGGGGATTTAAATTATTGATTCCTTAGTTATAGCGAGAGGGTTATATTGAGTTTTAAGATACAGAAGCTTTGCGCTGTTTTATAAAGCTAATTAACTAATTGAATAAACAAGGCCCGAAAATTAAACACAACGAGAGGGGAGAAGAGGTTCTGTGAGTCCAGTTATTAAAGTAATTAGCCACGGACTTCAGTTAAACACGTTTGGTGCCATGGGATGTTATTTTTTCATTCCCATTGGTGTTTATTTAGACTTTTCCGAACCCTTTGAAGGGTGTTTATGACTTTAGACTTGTTAGCATAAAAACAGCAACTTCCCCCAAAGCAGCGCATAAAGCTTCTTTGGAGAGGAACAGCAAGGCTAGGCCGTGGCGGTTTTGAAGAACAGCTTTAGCTAAAGACTCAACCAGGGCATGTAGCGTGTTTACGGCCGATTGGAGATTCTTTAAGTTAGCATTTACTTGTTGAGTTAGGGACCCTAGTCCAGCTTCTCCTTGGATCAAAGCGGCTGTGCCGATCGCTGCTGACCCAGCCACATTGAGGCCAGCTGAAAGGGGCACTAGGAGTGGGGCACCCCGCGGACCTTTCGGTGGAATTTAGGTGGGGAATAAGGAGCTGTTTCTCTGGTTTGCCGTACACATAGACCTGGGGGAGGACAGGAACTAACCCGCACAGGAGAGGTTTAGGGTCAGTTTCACTGATACAGCGGGTGAGGCCTGAGGTGCGAGCCAACCACGTATCGCTGGGTGCCTGGTGGGAGACTGAAGGATTTAGGGAAGTCAGCAGAGTCTGGCTGCAGGTGGCCTGGAGACGGGAAGCAGGCAGGTGGTGCCTATTACTAACTAGGCAGGAGGCGTTTTCTGAGACGTTTTTAGTGTGAGTGAATGGGGACGGGCATGACAAGAAAGAGGGCCAGTGTTAAATTTGACCTTAACTTCCAATTTAACATAACGCGGAGGTTTTGCCTTCAGGCATAACCAACAATCTTGGGCCTGTTTAGGCTGAGTAACATTAAGAAGGCGATGCCCTCTCCCAGGATGGACATTAAGCTCAGCTGGAGGTGTTGATGCTGAGCCGGGGTTGGGGAGTTTGAACTGGCGATCGGATAGTTGGCCCAATAGGGCTAATTTTATTTGGGTGCAGGTGGAACATGGGGTCTCCTCAGTTAGGGGACCAATGGGTTTAAGAGGGCTTTAGGGGATTAGGACCTTCTTTTGAATGGTAAACGTAGTTTTGAGATTAAACCCTTTGATACAGAGATACAGTTCCCACGTGATACCGTAGTACCATTGAACTGAGTTAGGGTTACGGACGGTTGTAGCTATGGGATTACAGCCTTTCATAGTACATAGTTTAGGACAAGAGGTTTGAACTATGGAAAGAGTTGGGGACCGAGTTAGTCCCCCCGGGTAAGTAGCCAAGGTTACACATGACCAAGAAGGGCAGAAAAACTTGTAACTATTCCGGCAGGCAGGGTTAGGGTGGTTTTCAGGACCGAGGTAGAAATTTGCTCCTTGGAGTTCCTTTTTTGCACCCTTTGAGCATCTGCATTTACTTTCACTTCCGGCGTGTTTGAACCCTGCAGCAAGGTTAACAAATCCCGCTCCTGCCTACAGGGGCAAGCTTTGCTGGTTTTCAAGGGAACGGCTGGGCTTTGGGAACAAAACACATAAATTGATTGAAAAAGAAACTGTATTGCAGGTACTTTGTTTCCAGGTGATGCTTGCCAGTACTTGGCCTGTTGCAAAAGAAGTGAGGATAAAGGAATAAGAGCAGGCAGAGGGCTGAACGACCAGGAACAGACAAGAGAAGTGGACAAAAAGAACTAGTCTGATGGCTGCACCCGACTTAGGCGCAGTTTTAAGGGGCCTGACCCAGGCTTGGGGACCCATGTTTTTTGCTGTGTTCTGTTGGCCTTTTTGATGCGGGAGTGATGAATTTAAGCAGGAATGCCGTTCACTTTTAGGGCCGTGCTTAAGCAGGAACGAGATTTTTCTTCTGGAACTTTTTAACATACACCAGGTGACTAGGACGGAAGGGGTGGCAGGGTCCTGTTAGATGAGGAGCTGGATTAGTGGCTGGATAATATCTTGAACCTGTTGAGACATTGCAAGTGCTGTAACAAGTTAGCTTGGGATATTTCTGCTAACTGGGTAGCCCTGAGTTTAGGCAAAACAGGTGGGGCCCTTTTATACGTGATTTGAAAAGGCGAGAATCCTGCCTTGTAAGGGGTGCACCTAAGCCTAAGCAGGGCTAAGGGAAGGAGCCTTATTCAATTTTTACCGGTTTCCAGGATTAATTTTGTAAGAGTACTTTTTAAGGTACGATTTATGCGTTTTACCTGTTCAGAGCTTTGGGGCTGATAGGCACAATGCAGTTTTTGCTGAATATTTAACGCCTTGCTGACTGAGCTATGGACGAGGTGAAGGCCGGCCCATCAGTAGACACTATCGCAACAGGCAATTTATAACGAGGGATGATTTTGTTGAGTAAGAACTTAACTACGGTAGTGGCAGTGTTATTTTTGGTGGCAAAAGCCTCTGTTTATCCGGAAAAGGTGTTACTAACACCAAGAGGTATTTATACCCCGCCCGGTGTGGCTTTACTTCGGTTAAATTAACTTCCCACCTCTCTCCTGGGCTACGTTCTCTCTCGGAGACGATGGCCCAACCCAGGCTTCGGGCCTTGCCTGGCGTTCACCTGCACACAAGCCGGGCATCGGGACGCCACTTGGCTAGTTAAGTTCTGGAGGTGTGGAATTTTAAAACGGCTTTTTCAAAGTTGGGCTAACTTTGTTTCTTCCAAGTGGGTGGAAGAATGGAGGCGGCTGATTAAGGCCTCTCCGAGGGCGTGGGGCAGGAAGATTCTGGAGTTTGGGAGGATTCACTATTTATCCTGATTTTTACTGGCCTGCAGATTCGATGCCTGCTTTTTCTTTTTAGAGGAGTACGTTGGGTGGTTGGGTAAATCAGGCTGTGGGAGAGGGACGGCTGGACGTAGAGTTAGTGGGGTAACCCGGAGCGCAGTCCACCTCTTGGGGGTGAGTGAGGGACCAGCTGGCAGTGCCTGGGCCTGCAGTACGGTGGTCTTCGTGGTGACGGCCACAGCAGCTTTTTGTACCCCCTGCTTAAGGAAACTGCTACCGTTTGTAAACACGGGGGTGTTTGCCTCGTTTAAAAGAGTGTTCTGGAGATGGGGTTCACCTGTTTCTGTGGTTTTTGGCAATTCCTGGCAGTTATGGGTGGGGTGGTGAAGTCTGGATTAGGGAGTAGGGTAGCTGGATTTAAACACCTTGTGGGGGAGAAAGTTAACCGGGGCTGATTTAACAGCAGACTCTGATATTGCAGGATGCGGGCCTTAGACGTTTATTCACCAGCAGCGCCACGCGGCAGTGTTTTTACACTATGTGGTGCTGGAAGGGTTAAGTTTTGGCGCAGAGCGAGCTTATCGGCCTTATGAACTGGGCTCACAGACCGCTTGGCCACCCCGAGGACACAGGGTTTAGTTTTTTAGACAAATACGCCACTGGGCGTTGCCATGGCCCTGAGGTTTGAGTGAGCACACCTTCAGCAACTCCCTGATTTTTACGGACAAACAGGTGAAATGGTTCTGAGATATTTGGGAGGGCTAAAGCCGGGGCCTTTGTGAGTGCCTTTTTTAAGTTTTGGAAGGCCTGCTTTTTCATGTTAGTTTAAACTAAAAGCCATTTTTTTCCTGTAGCAGTGTACAGAGGCTTGGCAATTTCCACGAACCCAGATATTCACAGGCGGCAGTATTTTGCGGCCCCCAAGAATTCAGGTACCTGTTTTTTGGTGGTGGGGGTGGGGATTTGTAAGATGGCCCCCTTTTGAGCGTTGGTGAGTGCTTTTTTTTCTGGTTTAATTTACATTTTAGATAGGAGACTTTGGAAAGACAAAGCTGGCCCTTTTTGGCTGAGACCCGATACTTACACTTTTTGAAGAAGGTCAGGTAAGTTTTTAGTATGTTGCAGCTTTTGGCAGTCTTAGTAGCCAACAATAAATGATTTACGTACTGGAGTAGGGTACAGTTGGGATGGCTGGCTTGAAGTGCCACAAGGTTTTGCCGAAGGGCCTTTTTAAAAAGAGTTGGAGAATTTTTTAAATCCTGGGGCAACCGGATTTACGTTAATGGGGTTGTGTTGTTTGAACTAGGGTTTGTTTATTTGAGAGCAAAAATGGGTTGGCCCTTAGGAGCCAAAGGGATGGCAAAGGAAGCATTTTTGAAGTTTGAGATAGTGTACACGAGCAAGCTGAGCGGCGTGTAGGGGTTGGGGACAGCTGGATGGACTGTGACCGTCCATTTGTTAACTTTCCACAAGTTCTATACAGGCCGGTAATCATTTGTCCCGGGTTTTTGAGCTGGCAGAAATGGAGTGTTTTAAGCAGGCTGGCCAGGTGTAAGTATATTGGCTTGTAATAGCTGTTGAATGGGGCTGACTGTTTTTTGTTCAGCCCGCTGACTTAGAGGATATTGTTTGACCCGAACAGGCAAGGCATCAGCCAGAAGCTTTACAGCCACCGGTGGACAGTGTTTGCCAGTCCTGGGGGTTTGATTTTGCCTAAACCCGGGGAAAAAGAGCTTGTAGATTTGGTAGGAGAGGGTTAGTTCTGTTTTTTTGGGGGCGGGGTGAAGACAAGACTAAAAGATAATTTTTTGACACAGGAGCGATTGGCAGGAGCTGAGCAGGAGGGGGCTTTGTGGTTTTTAACTTGAGAGGAGTTTGTTGAGCTGAGAAGGAGATGGATGCCTGCAGCTTCTGGAGCAGGTTGTGCCTAAGAAGGGGGAAAGGGCACTTTGGAACTACTAGAAATGAATGGGTTACTTTTTTTTGACGTAAGTTTACTTTAGGTGAATGGGTGACAGGATATTTCTGAATAGCTTTAGTAGCTTCCTGTGCAGCCATTTTTTTTTTGTTGTTAGAAACACTGCCCAGGCCCTGAGCTCGGATGGGGGCGTCATCTTTAGACAGAATCCCCAAGGAACATTCAATTTTGGCGTGGACGCTCCAGCTGCCATCAACCACAACGTCACATCCCAGGTGAGGAGGCTGAATTCTGCTCCCTTACCTAGGGAGGCAGTTTTTAACAACCTTTAGTGAAGGTGCCCTGTGTGGAACATCTCAGGAGATGTCGGGGGAGAGACCCCGGGAAGCTAACAGCACAGCCCTTATTTTGGCAGTGTGTGTGCGATTAGTCAGGGTGCATTGACTATTGTAAACAAATGTTTGCCTCATTGTGAAAGGCCAGTGTTCATGTCTCAGCTCAGCGTGGCTCTGCTCCCTACAGTCTCTCAGGATCCAGGCCTCCCCAGCCTGTGGCTCTGCCCCAGATGGCGGATGGAGGAAGAGACAGTGGAGAATTATGCAGGAAATTTTTCTACTTATGGGCCAGACCCATAAGTAGAAAGGTCATTCCTGCCTGGGTTCTTATCACATGACCCCGCCTAGCTGCAAGGGAGGCTGGGAAATGTAGTTTTAGCTGTATGTCCAGGAAGAAAAGGAAATGCAGTTTGGTAACTATATAGCAGCCATTGTAGGTATATTTACTCATTCATAGCTGTTCATTTGTTCATCCATGGACATGTTCATGTCCACTAATTCAGCATGGATGGGTTGTGTCTCTGCTGTGTGCCAGGCTCTGTGATGTGCCTTGGGGGTGCAAGGGTGACTGTCCCCATCTTTGAGGAGTGTTAAATCTAGTGGGCTTTTAGTGTTAGATAAGTTCAAGTTCATTTCCCAGTTTCACTGTTAACTAGCTGTGTAACCTTGGGTGAATCACTGCACCTCACTGAACCTCAGTTTTGCCAGCTGGGAAATGGGATGGTAACACCAACCCAGCAAAGCAGTGTTGAGGATTTCATGAGACGGTCACTGTGAACCTAGTAGCACAGTACCTGGTTCACAGTCAAGTAGAAGGTGGCCTGACTGGGGGGTGCCATGAGCAGGCACCATGGCAGGGAACAGGGGGTCCCAGAGTGGTCTACCCGGTGGCCCCATCCAGGGCTTCACTTCCTAAGCATCCTTTTTCAGGAGTTGAGCCTAAGTAAGATTTAGGGCTGAGGAGTATTGAGGGAGGACAGAAGTTTCTGGCTTGAGCTCTGGGCCTGCTCTGGGATGCATTTGCCCAGCAGCATCTCCGGTGATTCTGCATCTCCCTCTCTGTTCCCTCTGACCCTTCTTCAACTCCCCGCAACAGGTCTCGGTCCAGCTGAACAGATCTGACTCCGACTTTGCGTTTTTCTTCCAACTCTGACATCCCCACAGGCCAACAGTTCTTCCATACTTCCGGGTCTGGACGTTGCTCCCTCAGGGATGACCTCGACTCGCCTGCCAAGGGTTGTCTGTGAGCAGCCAACCTGCTGGGAGATGGGCCGAAGGAAGGCAGGATGCGGGCCCGAGGGAGAGAGGCCGCACATGCAGCGTCGTGCTTAGCCAGACAGCCCCTGCAGAAACAAGAACAGATGGCAGGGGTTTCCAGTCCATCATTTGGAAGTGATTGTCCAGGTGAGAAGAGTTTTTAGCCGCCAGGAGGTGGGGATGCAGGATCACATTTCACTCTTGAAAATGGACAGAACCAGAATTTTCCTCCAAACTCTGCCCTGTATTGGGCTTGGGAGAAGCCGTGTAATGCTCCAAGAGGGCTTTATTGACCCAGGGTATTTTGCTCAGTGTGGAAGCAAAGAGGTGGACAAAGACATCCAGGTGGAAGCCCCCAGGGCCAGGGCCCTAGAGAGCACTGCCTGCCCCCCCGCCCCGTCCACCCGCCCCCCTCCCCACGATGTTTGTGGCATCGTTGAGCAGGGTGTGTGTGGTGTTTGCACAGGAATTAGGCAGTGGCTAATTCAGGACCTGGAGGTGTAAATAGGAAATCTCAACAGCGATGAGGCCCTCAGGAGATGTGGAGCAGACCCTTAATTTGATAGCAATAAAAAAATTGATTAGAGGTGGGGTCTCACTACGTTACCCAGGCCGGTTTTGAATTCTTGGCCTCAAGCTGTCTTCCTGCTTCAACCTTCCAAAGTGCTGAGATTACAGGCATGAGCCACTTTACCTAGCCTGAGAAATTTCAAGATAAATTTCTTTTGAGACAGGATCTCACTGTTTCCTGTGCTGGAGTGCAGTGGTGTAATCACGTCTTACTTCAGCGTTGACCGCCTGGGGTCAAGCCATCCTCCCACCTCAGTCTCCCGAGTAGCTGGGACCACAGGCATGTACCACAACACCCAGCTAGCTTTTGTATTTTTTCTTTTTTTGGCAGAGACGGGGTCTCGCTATGTTGCCCAGGCTGGTCTTGAACTCCTGGCCTCATGTGATGCTCCTCCCTCCATCTTCCAAGGTGCTGGGATTACGGGCATGAGCCACGGTGTCCAGCCCTGATAGCATTTTTTAAGCACAGGAATGCTGTGCGTTCCCTGTGTGTTGGGTTTTAGGAACTTGAATGGAGCTGAAGAATGGCTCTGAATGGAGGGATCTGCTTGTTCTCAGAGGCCCCAGCTTTCACGGGTTGATGTCCTGAAGTCAGGATGTATCTACACACGGACACAGGTCACCGTTTCACTAGCAACCTTTTTGCTTTTGCGGCATTCCCTAAAATCACAGCCCATCTGAGCGCTGCTGGCATCTTAGATTGGAGGAAGTGCTGTCACATGAACCATTTGTTCTAGGAGCTGACGTCCGTGGAGTGATTGCGTGGCAGGCTCTGTTCTAAACCCTCTTTGTGGATTATCCTGTGAACACCTCTTGATGTTGTGGGGGGTGTGGAGCACTGTGGTACCATTTTGTGGATGCGGCTCTGAGACTTAGAGAGGTGGCGTGACTTGCCCAAGATCATGGGGCTCACGAGTGGAAGATTTTGGATGGGAACCCAGGCATCTGGCTTCAGAGCTCATGTGAGTCCCCAAATCGTTGGGGAGTCGGGGTGGGTTCCCCTGGAAACTTGGATGCTGGGTCATGGGTTCAAACATTGACATTTTTATTTTTATTTTTATTTTTTGAGATGGAGTTTCGCTCTTATTGCCCAGACTGGAGTGCAATGGTGCAATCTCAGCTCACCACAACCTCTGCCTCCTGGGTTCAAGCGATTCTCCTGCCTCAGCCTCCTGAGCAGCTGGGATTACAGGCATGCGCCACCATGCCTGACTAATTTTTGTCTTTTTAGTAGAGACGGGGTTTCTCCACGTTGGTCAGGCTGGTCTCAAACCCCGACCTCAGGTGATCCGTCCACCTTGGTCTCCCAAAGTGCTGGGATTACAGGCATGAGCCACTGTGCTAGGCCTCCTCTGTCTTTTTCAGCTTAATAGCTTATTTCATATTGGCACTGGCTAATATTCTGTTGTCTGGATGTATCATATTTTATTTATCAGTTCACTATGGAGGCACCAGGCATTCTTTTAAAAGCTTTTCAGGCCGGGCATGGTGGCTCACGCCTGTAATCCCAGCACTTTGGGAGGCCGAGGCTGGCAGATCACCTGAGGTCAGGAGTTTGAGACCAGCCTCAGCAATATAGTGAAATCCCATCTCTACTAAAAATACAAAAAAAAAATTAGCTGGGCATCGTGGCAGGCTCCTGTAATCCCAACTACTCAGGAGGCCGAGGCAGGAGAATCGCTCGAACCTGGGAGGTGGAGGTTGAAGTGAACCAAGATCACACCACCAAACTCCAGCCAGGGTGACACAGCAAGACTCTGTCTTGGTTTGGGGGGGGGGGGGGGGCGGGGGAAAAAAAACTTTCCATGTGATTGTAATGCATAGGCTGGATTGAGAACCACAGGGCTAAACCTGCTTTGCCGATGAGGAGACTGAGGCCCAGATCAGGAAAGGGAGGGACTCGGGTCCCACGGAGCTGGTGGAGCCTTGGGCCCCTCTGCTCCCACTCCCCACTGCTACCCTCAGTACCCTTTTTGGGCCCAGCCACATGTTCACCCCAGCCTAACCGCTTGGGCACCCAGATGCCATCCCCTTTGAACCCAGAAGTTCTGGGTCCTCTGGTTCCTGGCAGGCACTCTACGGGGCCTCCTTTTCTGTGGAGGAGTTGCAAAGATGTCCTCTGCTTCCCCCACCAGCCTCCTTCAGGCACCAGCACAAGTTTTAGAGCTAGGCAGACTCAGGTGGCCTATGTGACCCTCTCAGAGCCTCAGTTTCCCCATTTCACAATAAGAACTCCCATTCCACATGTGGTGGAAAGGACAAGATGAGACTGTACTCCTGGGCCAGGAGCTGGGGCTGGGGTAGGCTAACTCCCCCTTCCTCCCTCTGTGTTTTTCTCTTCCTGATTGTGTGCTGTGTACCATGGTTGGTGAGTGCTCAGATGGAGTGGCTCAGGAGGGCTTCCTGGAGGAGGAGGCAGCCCTCCCCCACACCCAGGATCCCACAGGCCCTTCCTGTCCTTCCCTTGCCTCCCTGCAGGTGCAGGCAGCTGCCGGGCACTACAGAGTGTACAGCCTCAATGGGTCCCTATCTGTGCAAATGTCCAGCCGGGAGATGGTTCTGCTGGAGGTCGATGCCAGCCAGGATACTCGGAGAAGCAGCCGGGGCTGGGGTGTGAGTGTCCCTCTCCACCAGGCTGTCCTCAGCACCGCCAGGGCTGTTCGGCTGCAGCTGTCTGGAAAGATCACCCCAGCAAGGTAACGGTCCCCAGGTGGCCTGCGACGAGGTGGGGAGACCACAGAGGGCAAAAGGCACGTGTCCTGGGACATGGGAAATCCTCACTCAGAGGCCCCTCTCTGTCCCTCTGAGACCACACCCATGTCACCCCCTTCAGTGCCACTGAGGGCGTGAAAAGCGGGTGGCATTCAGTTTTCCACTTTCACCCTGTATTTGTTTTTTGTGTTGTTACGAGAGCATTCATTGTAGATGGCTCAAAGGATGATGTATAAAGGGCAGGGCACCATGGGTCACACCCCAGGGCTTTGGGAGGCTGAGGCAGGAGGATTGTTTGAGTTCAGGAGTTCAAGAGCAGCTTATGCAACATAGCAAGACTCCATCTCTATGAAAAAAAAAAAAAATTAGCTAGATGTGGCAGGGTGCACCTGTAGTCCCAGCTACTCATGAGGCTGAGGTGGGAGGATTGCTTGAGCTCAGGAGTTCAAGCCTGGACAACATCGTGAGACCCCATCTGTACAAAAAAATGTTTTTAAAATAGCCAGATGTGGTGGCATGCACCTGTAATCCCAGCTACTTGGGAGGCTGAGGTAAGAGGATTGCCTGAACTTCGGTGTTGGAGGCTGCGGTGAGCTATGATTGCACCATTGCCTTCCAGCCTGGGCAACAGAGTGGAACAAGCTTGTTTCTAAAATAGTTATAATGTAAAAAGGAATGAAACAAAATCACTAGTGACCCCAAGGAATGCGCGTCTCCATCTGGTCTTGCGTCTGAGTAGATATTTACATACTAATGTGTCAAGTATGGTGGCATGCTCAGGAGCCTGGGGTCCGGGGTTGACCATTTGGGTTCAAGTCCCGGCTCTGCCACTGCTGCCTCTGGGACCACTCTCCCTTCCGTGCCTCAGTTTCTGCACCTGCTTCCTAGGGTAGATGAACTGAGCGCTGCATGTGAGTTCCAAGCCAGGGCCAGTGGGCATGCTCAGTGGCTACCATCTTTGCTGCGGGTGTCATAGGCAATGCCAAACTGTTCTCCGCTACTGTCCTCTCAGTGCTCAGACACGACACTTCTGTGACCAGGGGCGGGGGGTCTTTTTCCCCATCAAGCAGTTCTCTGGTGGACACTAACTGGTTGTCCTACAAATTAACTCAGTTCTGACCCTGTATACCTGGAGGTGGCATTAGACCCCTCAGGTTATGTGTGCAAGACTTCCCACAGTTGTAGACACCATTCACTTCAGCCTCACTTGTAGCTGGATCTACAGGCTCACCACCACACCTGGTGAAATTTTTGTACTTTTTTGTAGGAACAGAATCTTGCTATGTTATCCAGGCTGGTCTTGAACTCCTGGCCTGAAGCAGTTTTCCTGCCTTAGCCTCCCAACGTGCCAGGACTACAGGCATGAGCCACCTTTTATACATTATTATACATTATTACTTGTAGATTATTATAACTCTTCATGTTATCTATCATGAATGCTCCCATCACAATGGAAGAACCTAGGTTCGACTGCCCATTGTGCTTGGTGAGCACTTGAGAGCTGGAGGGGCTCAGGAGGGCTTCCTGGAGGAGGGGATCCTCCCCCACTCTCAGGTTCCTATAGACCCTTCCTGTCCACCCTCTGCTTCTGAGCTCTCTCCTGCCTCCTGACCAACTGGCTATAACTTGGAGGTCCCTATGACCTCCTCCCATCTTGTGTCTGTTCATTTGCAAAAGTGGCTCACAGAACTCAGGGAAACCTTTTATTTATATTTACTCATTGCTTATAGAGGCTGTGATTGGAGAACGGCCAGATGGAAGAGACGTATAGGGCAAGGTATGGGGGAAGGGGTGCTGGGCTTCCCTGCCCTCTCTGGGCTCACCATCCTCGTGTGTTCAGCCCAGAAACTCTCTGTGAGCCCTATGGTTCAGGGATTTCTGTGGTGGCTTCATCATGCAGGCATGACTGCCTATTAACTCAATCTCCAGCCCCTCTCCCCTTCTCGGAGGATGAAAGTTCCAAGCTCTAATCATGGCTTGGTCTTTCTGTTGACCAGTCCTATCCAGGAATCCACTAAGAGTCACCTCATTAGAACCAAAGATGCTCCTATCAACAAAAGGGACTTCCTACTTCCAAGGGATTAGGAGCTCTGTGTCAAGGATTGGGGCAGAGATTAAGTGTATGTTTCCTATTACATCACTATATTATGCTGCTATTTTGAGTACTGTACATTCTGGTACAAATTGTGCCTCCATTAAATATTTCCTCTGCAATTTGGGCACAGTGGCTCATGCCTGTAATCCCAGCACTTTGAGAGGCTGAGGGCATGAATGGCTGAGTGCATGCATGAATGGTCACATCTGTGGCTGGTCACTTCATTTTCCAGCCAGCCACCGTGTTTTGCTAGATGCCCTCCTAGCCCTTGGCCCGGGCCAACTTTCCTTACGGAGCACGTGCTGTGTGCTGGGGTCCTCTGCAGCATTTATGCATGACTTTGGAGTTCCCCAAACTTCACTACAACTGCACAGTTTTTCAGGGAACTTCGTTCTTTGTTTCTTTATTATTTATTTATTGAGACAGAGTCACTTTGTCACCCAGGCTGGAGTGCAGTGGCATGATCTCGGCTCACCGTAACCTCTGCCTCCCAGGTTCAAGTGATTCTCCCACCCCAGCGTCCTGAGTAGCTGGGATTATAGGCGTGTACCACCATGCCCAGCTAATTTTTTTTTTTTTTTAAGAGATGGGGTTTCACCATCTTACCAGCTGGTTTCAAACTCCTGACCTCAAATGATCCACCCACCTCGGCCTCCCAAAGTGTTGGGATTACAGGTGTGAGCCACCATGCCCTGCCTCAGTTTTTATTTTTAAAATTTCTTTTTGAGACAGGGTCTTGCTCTGTCACTCAGGCTGGAGTGTAGTGACGTGATCACAGCAAGTGATCCTTCCGCCTCAGCCTCTGGAGTAGCTGGGACCACAGGTGGCACCTCCACACCTGGCTTCATTCAGGGAGCATCTTAGTTTTCTCCCCAAGTTTTGAGTCATTTCAACCCATATAAAAGTTACTGTGGGACAGAACACTGACCAATTGTTACTATCTTTCCGTATTCCTCATCTATGTTACGTCAATTTGTATCATCATACACACATTTTTTCTGTATCGTTAGGAATTAACACAGATATTTCTGAAGATGTCACCTTTTTATTCTGAAATACTTCACCTCTTTCCTGTAACAAGGATATTTTCTGATTTAACACAATAATTACCACATTCAGGAAACTGAACATTGAAGTAATACCTTTATTTAATGTATAGCCCATATAAGATTTCCCAGCTTTCCCAATAACATTCTTTCAAAAATCTGTTTTGTTTTGTTTTAAATCCAGGATGCAGGCCCAGATCTCACAGCGTGCACAGTTGCCATGTCTTTTTAATTTTCTTAATCCAGAACAGAGGTCTACAAAATTTTACTGTAAAGTAAAATGTAGGGGTTGCAGACCCCATGATTGCTGTTATAGCCACTCAGAATTGTCATTGTAACACAAAAGCAGCTATACACGATATGTCAGTGAATAGGCATGGCTGTGTTACAATAAAACTTTATTTACAAAATCAGGTTGTGGGCCACATTTGACCCAAAAGCCAACTCCTGATCTAGAACATTCTCCTTCCACACCCTACCTTTCCTTACCCAATGTTTTATTATTTATTTTTTTACTTTTTTTGGGACAGAGTTTCTCTCTGTCACCCAGGTTGGAGTGCAGTGATGTAATCTCAGCTCACTGCAACCTCCACGCCCTGGGTTCAAGCAGTTCTCCTGCCTCAGCCTCCTGAGTAGCTGGGATTACAGGCATGTACTACCATGCCTGGCTAATTTTTGCATTTTTAGTAGAGATGGGATTTTGCCATGTTGGTCAGGCTTGGTCGCAAACTCCTGACCTCAAGTGATCCACCCACCTTGGCCTCCCAAAGTGCTGGGATTACAGGCATGAGCCACTGTGCCCAGCCCCTCAAAATTTTATTATACAGTTTTTTAGACACTAAAAAATGGAAGTAATTTTATAGCAAACACTCATATACCTAGATTTTCCTATTCACATTTTATTTCACATAATCACATAGCTCTCCAACCATTGTATTTTTGGATACATTTCAAAGTAAGTTGCAGATATCAATATAATTTCCCCTAAACATTTTATTATCATTAACCACCTTAAAAAAAAAATGCCAACCAGATGCAGTGACTCACACTTGTAATCCCAATAGTTTGGGAGGCTGAGATGGGAGAATTGTTTGACTTCAGGAGTTCAAGACCAGCCCGGGCAACCTAGGGAGATCTCGTCTCTACAAAAAATTAAAAAATCAGCCAGGCATGGCCGTGTGTACCTGTAGTCTCAGGTACCCAGGAGGCTGAGGTATGGGAGAATTGCTTGAGCCTAGGAGGTTGAGGCTGCAGGGAGCTGTGTTCACACCACTGCACACTCCAGCCTGGATGACAGAGCAGACCCTGTCCCTGTCTCAAAAACAAAAACAAAACAAAACAAAAAAAAAACTGCCTTGACAGTTTTGAAGTGTTCAGGAGGTTATTTTGCAAAACATTCTTCTAATGTGGATTTGTCAGATTGTTTGCTGAAGATTCAGGTGGAACATTTTTGACAGGGGTATCGCTAACATAATGACGCATCTCTGGTGAGCTCATTAAAAGTACCAGCCAGGTGTGGTGGCTCGAGCCTGTAATCCCAGCATTTTGGGAGGCTGAAGTGGGCAGATCACCTGAGGTCAGGAGTTTGAGACCAGCCTGGCCAACATGGTGAAACCCCCATCTCTACTAAAAATACAAAAATTATCTGGGCATGGTGGCACAGGTCTGTAATCTTAGCTACTCGGGCGGCTGAGGCAGGAGAGTCACTTGAACCCAGGAGGTGGAGGTCGCAGTGAGCTGAGATCGTGCCGCTGCACTCCAGCCTGGGTGACAGAGCGAGACTCTGTCTCAAAAAAAAAAAAAAAAAAAAAAAAGTACCAGTTCTTCCCAGAGACTCCGTTTTTGTAGGTTTTAAGTGGGAGCCCAGAATCTATATTTTTCATAAGTTTCCCCCAGTGATTATGCTGCTCAGCCAACCTGGAAGTTAGTACATTATTTCATACAATTTTCACAGCAACCCATAATAAAACAGGGGCCCTTATCCCTGTGTTTTGAATTAGAAGGCTGAGGCTCAGGTGGGTAAGGAACTAGCTGGAGATGGAGATCGCTCACCTCTCCGTGGTGGATCCACACTTGGAGTTCTGTGTGTTTGACGCCGACACTTGCCCAAGCATTGTCCTTTCTGCTAGACTGCCCCCTGCTGTCTGCAACAGTACTGCAACTAGAATTCTTGCCTGCTGGCCCCAGGCTGGTGGATGTTTTCAAGTCAGTGTCATAGCAGGGAGGGTCTGAGAAGACAGTTGCCATGGCCACATTTGATGGCCTAAACTGAGGCTCCAAACCCTTGCTTCATCAAAGTCTCTCTAGCCTAGGAAGCTGTGGGTCTCTTGGGCCTGGGGCTTTGGGAGGCAGAGCTCATGGCTTAGAGGCAGCATCTGCTTAAATGTTCCATCAGAGCCCTGATGAGGAGATCTATCCTGTGTTATTTTTTCCTTACCCAGTTACACTACTCCAAGGGTGAGGTTCAGAGCACGTTTGCCCTGGGCGTGGAGGAGCGTCGTTTTCACATCAGCACCCGGCTGGTAGCTGCTACGGCCAGTCTCCCCAACTTCATGAAGCTGGAACAGACTTTCCTACAGGTGTGTGGAGGACAGCCCAGGCCCAGGGCATGCTGGGGTGGGAGCGGGGGATTCTGGGACAGCCCTTTGAGAAAACAGAAATTGTCCTAATGTCCTGGTTCCTGGGAGGAAGGGCATGCAAGGCTGCGAAATGGACAAAATTTGCTGGAGTCGATTCTCAGCTGGTGTCTATATCCATCCCTTCTTCCTTTTGCATGATTTATTGAGCATCTACTAGGTGCCAGGCACTATTTTAGAAGCTGGGGTGTGACCTAAAATGGAAGTGATCAATCCTTCCTTTCATCAAATGTGTACTCTAGTGGGGGAGGTTAACTACCCCAAATCACACAAACATGCCAGAGAGTAGTATGATATGGAGAAGACGCACTGAAGTGACGGAGAGTGAACAGCGAGCGTATTTAGATCAGGTGGCCAGGGAAGGCTCCACTGAGGAGCTGGCACTTAAGCTAGCCACGGATAATAAGCGCCAGCCATTTGAAAATCTAGGGGAAGGCCAGGCATTGTGGCTCACGCCTGTAATCCCAGCACTTTGGAAGACCAAGGTGGGTAGATCACAAGGTCAGGAGATCAAGACCAGCCTGGCCAACATAGTGAAAGCCCATCTCTACTAAATACAAAAAATTAGCCAGGCATGGTGGCACGTGCCTATAGTCCCAGCTACTCAGTAGGCTGAGGGAGGAGAATCGCTTGAGCCTGGGAGGCAGAAGTTGCGGTGAGCAGAGGTCACGCCACTGCACTCCAGCCGGACAACACAGCAAGACTGTCTTAAAAAGAAAAAAAAAAAGCAAACTTCTGACCCCACCCCAGCAGTACCCCTGCAGTGCTCTTAAGTGACCCTCGGACGATGGTGCCTACCAGCAGGGACAGCGACCCACTCTGAGCCTTTGCATAGGCTGTTCCATCTGTCTGGAATGCTCTTCCCTGACTCCTCCCCAAGCTTGCTTCTCTGCATTCCTTTCTCCCTTGAATGTCTCTTGTGACCATCCTTGTCCCATCATTTTCTGTCCTGTGACTATCTCCTTGCAAACCTGGAAGCCCCATAAGGGCAAGGATCGGGTCTTGGCTCTCTTTGTACGCAGGCGCTCAGCACTGGCTTGGGAGCATAATACGTGCTCAGTAAATGATTGAGAAATCTCAATACCAACTGTGTGGCTCCTACAAGCTCCTCTCCATGATCTAGCCCTGGGCTGAGTGTACTATTTGTATTATCTTGCAGAGGCTGACACTTTCTTGCCTCCATTGTATAGGAAAGTGAGGCTCAGAGAGGTTGAGAAACTTGCCCAGAGCCACATAGCTTGGCCATGGAGTTGAGAGGTGGCTGTTCTGTGCTGTCTCCATTTGGCCACAGTCCCCTCACCCACTCCCCTCCTTTATGTTATCAACTCATCCTTAGGAAGCATTTGGCTTTTTGATTCCCTGACATATGTCACCATGCAGGAAACTATAAATGATCCACAAATACTCCCTTTCTCCTCCTCTGCAAGCTTCTCTCCTTTCCCATCCCAGGCAGAAGCGTGTGTCTGGTTCCCCTGTGATGCCATCATTCTTTTCCAGCTCAGTGCCCTTCCCAGGGAGCTGGTCCCGCAGACCACATACGAGTGAGCTCATGGGACCCGTGTCCTGTGCCAGGTGGTGCAGTGGGATGGCCAGGAGTTGGCCCTCACTGGGAGCCTCTCCGGGCCTCTCCCCAGGCCCTTCAGAAACCTCAGCCTGCAGGGTGTGTGTGTGAGGGATGCAGGCAGCAGTGACCCAGTCACTCAAGAAATCATCCCTGGCCGGGCACAGTGGCTCATGCCTGTAATCCCAGCACTTTGGGAGGTCGAGGCAGGCAGATCACTTGAGGTCAGGAGTTGGAGACCCGCCTAGCCAACATGGCAAAACCCCATCTCTACTAAAAATACAAAAAATGAGCCAGGCATGGTAGTGCACACCTGCAATCTCAGCTACTCGGGAGGCTGAGGCAGGAGAATTGCTTGAGCCCAGGAGGCAGAGGTTGCAGTGAGCCAAGATGATACCATTGTACTCCAGCCTGGGCAACAGAGTGAGACTCCATCTCGGAGAAAGAAAAAAAAGTAAAGAGGACATGAGATCGAGAGTGACTGGGCAGGTGGGTGGGGGAGCTAGTGGTGGGAAGAAGCCTGGTGCTTTGGGGAGGGCCGGAAGGGGAATAAGACAGGGGCAGAGTGATTGGCAGGGGCGGATTACAGGGAGATGAGGTCAGATGGGCAGGGACAGATCCTGCTGGCCCTGGAGGCCGCAGTGAGGCATGCGATTGCTTTCTGCTTTTGGAGATGCTGAGTCTGGGTGTTGGGGATGAGGCGGCTTTTTTATCCAGATACTTTCAGTCTCCAGCCTGGGAATGGCTCTGGGCTCTTCCATAGATGGGGAGCAGGGCAATCTCTCCACCCCCGATCCTAATTCCTCTACAGAGATATTGGGGGCAGGGTACCAGCTTCTCCATCCTCCCTAGCCTCTCACTTCCCAACAGACATGGGGTATGGGGGTGCCGTTAGGCTCTCCTCTCCCCCACCTCTCCCCCGTACCCCCACAACTGCCCTCCCATCTCAATGCAGGTGCAGCTCACCTGGAACAGAGGACAGCCTGTGACCCTGCAGCTCGCCTGGGCCGACAGGTTCTCAGCACACAGCACCTCCTGGGACGGCTGCCTGGCCACCGCCCCGGGGCAGGTATGCGGGGAGTGGCCGCTGTGCCCAGTGTGGGGCTCCCCTTTGCTCCAGGCTTCTCGGCTGGGCCCCCCAGGTCATGTTCCCTATTCTCTTCCCTATCAGCTCCAGGAAACCTGGGGCCTGGACACCCTCTGGGCGTGCAGGGCCGTAACACAGACCCCGGACATGTTCATTGAACAGCTTGACCTGTCCTGGGGCCAGCAGCGCATGAGGCAGAACTTGACATACAAGGTGAGGCCTGGGGAGCAGCATCCAGGCAGGGAACCCCCGGGCAGCTCCACCTGCTGCAGGAGCACCCCGCTCTGGGACCGTGTGGTCTTGGGTTCCAGTGCTTGTGAGATCCTGGGCAACTCATTTCTCGCTGTGCGCCTTGGTTCTCTCATCTGTGAAATGGGCACAATACTCCCTACCTAGGATGTGGTGAGGGCTCTGGAAGACAAGAAAAGCATGTATTTCCAGCATGAGATGCTGGAAACAGATGGGGAAGGAGGTGGGGTGCTAGGAGGCTTCTGAGGAGGGGGCGGAGGGAAATCGAGAGCTCAGGTTCCTAGAGGCGTCGGGGACCGGGTCTCCTCCAGCATCACTGCCTGATGGGCTCCTCATGGGGCCCAGCACTGTTCTGCAGAGCCTGGGGCAGGAACCAGGCCATGGAGAACTGGGGAGAGCTGGCCCTGGAAGTCCCCTTCCTCCTCTGGGCCTCCCACCTGGGTTTCTGGGGCTCTTAGGTCCAGCACCCTAAATGCTCACAGCAGAAATCCTGCCCTGGGAAGGGTGCGGTGGCTCACACCTGTAATCCCAAAACTTTGGGAGGCTAAGGCGGGGGAATTGCCTGAAGTCAGGAGTTCGAGACCAGCCTGGCCAACATGGCAAAACCCTGTCTCTACTACGAATATAAAAAAATTAGCTGGGCATGGTGATATGCACCTGTAGTTCCAGCTATGTGGAAGGCTGAGGTGGGAGAATCACATGAACTTGGGAGGTGAGGTTGCAGTGAGCCGAGATCATGCCACTGCACTCCAGACTGGGCTACAGAGCAAGACTCTGTCTCAAAAAAAAAAAATAAATAAATCCTGCCCCAGAGTGTAAGGGGGTGCTGTGACTGATGACGGCTCTGATGGTGGAATCCTGGCACATTCTCTTGCTCAGTGAGGGTCTCCACCTGCAGCTGACCATGGGTATTCTCTCACGTGGTAAGCCCCTGACACATGGGCCCTGTCATTCCAGAGGCATCGGCCATCTCAGCCAGACAAGATCATCGTGGAGGCCACGCTGGAGCACGTCCTCGGGGCCTCTTGTGCCCGGCAGAGCTTCCAGGGAGAAGTACAGACTGACTACGCACACTTGCTGCGGCACTCCCTCCACCTGGGGCTCTGTGACCTGTCCAGGGTGAGTCTGCCCTGGGGAAAGGGGTAGCTGGAGGACCAGGGACCCATGGCGAGGGGGCAGCAGGGAGGGTGGTGCCCACAGAATGCAGGGGTGTGAGCAAGGCAGCCAGACACCAGCATGGTGGCTCTGCCATTTGCCTGCTGGGTGACTGGGCAGGGCGCATCTCCTCTCTGAGCCTCCAGTGTTTCATCTGAGGAATGGAAGCAGCAGCAGGTCCCAGGATGTAGGGTGATGGTGAGAGTTAAGAGAGATGTGATGCAGGAATGCTCAGCCGTGGTGCCTGGCACAGAAGTTAGGGTTGCTGTTGTCATGACTGCTTCAGAAGAGAGGTGTTGGGGCCCCTTTTCCTCAACCCCTTTCCCCTCTGGGGTTGGTATCTGGTTGATTGGTTCTTCTATCCACCCACCCATCTATCCATTCATTCACCCATCCTTCCTTCCTCCTTCCCATCTTCCATCCATCCCCCAATTTCTGCCCTCCCACCCTCACTCCCTCGCATCCCTCCATCCCTCCACCATCCATCCATCCATCCATCCATCGATCCTGCAACCATTATCCATCCATCCATCCATCCATCGATCCTGCAACCATTATCCATCCATCCATCCACCCACCCACCCCAGGGATGCACACTTTTCTGTAAAGGGACAGATAGTAAATGTTTTAGGCTTTATGAACCATCCAGCCTCTGTTGCAACTACCAACTCTACCACTGTCTCGTGAAAGTGGCTATGGATGATATGTAAGTGAATGCATATGGCTGTATTCCGGTAAAAGTATTTACAAGAGTGGGCAGTGAGCCAGATTCGGCCCTGAGCCACAGTTTCCTGCACCTTATCGATTCCTCTGTTCATTGAGAAAACGTGTATGTTTCACCTATGCCAGGCCGTGCTCTAGGTGCAGGGACTGGGTAGTGAAAGAGACAGCCTGGGTGCCGGCCTCCTGGGTGGTGCATTCCAGCGGGACCAGGAAGATACAGCAAACTAGAGCTGCTTGGGCTGTGGTCAGGGCGTGGTAAATGCTGTGTAGGGAGGAAGCAGGGAGAGGGGCAGGGTGTTGGAAAAGGGGCCCTGCAGAGGGAAGGGGCCTGAGGCAGGACTTTGCCTTGGGGAACACGGGGCAGCCCTTATGGAGGGAGCAAGGGAGGTGAGGTTGGGAAGATGAAGCAGGCCACAGGCCATGCCAGAGCCCGGCTTCTCTTCTAATTGCAGGGGACAATGTCTGAGTGTGTGTGTGTGTGTGTTTTTTTTTTTTTTTTTAAACCTGAGACAAAGTGTCTTGCTCTGTTGCCCAGGCTGGAGAGCAGTGGCACCATCTCAGCTCACTGCAACCTCTGCCTCCTGGGTTCAAGTGATTCTCCTGAGTCAGCCTCCTAAGTAGCTGGGATTATAGGTGAGCACCACCATGCCCGGTTAAGTTTTGTATTTTTAGTAGAGATGGGGTTTCACCATGTTGGTCAGGCTGGTCTTGCACTCCTGACCTCGTGATCTACCTGCCTCGGCCTCCCAAAGTGCTAGGATTACAGGCATGAGCCACTGTGCCTGGCCTAGATGGATATTTTTTAAAAATTTAAAATCGATTTGTTATGAGACTGGCTCATTTTTGTATTTTTGGTAGTGACAGGGTTTTGCCATGTTGCCTAGGCTGGTCTCAAACTCCTGGGCTCAAGTGATCTGCTCACCTTGGCCTTCTAAAGTGCTGGGATTACAGGAGTGAGCCACTGCGCCCGGCCCTGAGTATTTTCATAGGCGCTTTCTGTCGTGGGGCACTGGGAGTCTTGGGGAGGGATGTGGCGTGGGGAGCCTGGTGTCCTGGAGATAGGGCATGGTTATTGTGCCTTCCCTTGGTTTCCTACAGGTCTGACCGCAGCCTCCCCAGCCAGCCCCTTCCTGAGCCTGGTGCCGGCAGGGGACAGAGACCGGGGCAGGGCCTGGGCCGGGCTCCACTCGGGCCTCTGCCGTCCTCCTACAACAGGGAGGAGAAAGTGAGGCTGTCCGTGTCCCGGGCCCCAAGCTGTCTCCAGGCCTCTGTGGCCCATCAGGAGGGTGAGTAGTGGCTGGGTCCCAGCTCAGCTTGCTGGGTCACGGCTCCCGTTGGCTCAAGAAAGGAGAGGGGCTGGGCATGAAGATGTCAGAAGTCAGGGCTGGGCACAGGGGCTCACACCTGTAATCCCCGCACTTAGGGAGGCCAAGACAGGAGGATCACTTGAGCTCAGGAGTTCGAGACCAGCCTGGGCAACATAGTGAGACCCTGTCTCTACTTAAAAAAAAGCCTGGTGGAGTGATGCACTCCTGTGTCCCAGCAGCTGGGAGCAAGCTGTGATGGTGCCACTGCACTCCTGCCTCGGTGACTGTGAGATCCTGTCTCAAAAAAAAGGCTCAGGAAACCCTGTCGGGACTGCATGGCATCCCTCACTGATGGCTGTGTTGGGTGAGGCTGCTGGGAAGGGTACAGAAGAGGGGGCTTCAGGTGGCTCAGCACGTTGATTGAGGTGGTGCAGCTCCAGGTTCTCAAGTCCTAGGGCTTTGAGGCTTGGCCTGGGGCAGTGGGGAGCTACAGAAAGCGGTGAAGGAGGAGTGGGCAGCTGGAGACATCATGGGCGCACCAGCAGGTCCCCTTCTGGCTCCAGGGGGCAGAGAAGAGAGTGTGGTGCTGTGGGCGTGTGCCCACGGGCAGACAGCAGAGGCGGAGGTCCGGTTCCAGGATGGCAGGCAGCCCTTCCAGTCCCTGGGATGCCTGACCCTGCAGGCTGCCAACAACAGCCTCCTGCTGCTGCGCAGGGCTGCCAGGGCGCCTGCTGGGCCATGTGGAGGTGAATGGGCCTGGGCTGAGACCACAGCGCCAGGAGCCCCTAGACCTTAAGGTCCATCTGTGCCCAGAAACCAGAGCAGACAGCCAGCCCCAGGGTGAGGCCCGCACCTGCTGCTGCCACCGAGACCGTTTGTCTATTTCATTCCTGCGCGGCCCCGAGGGAATCCAAGCCTCTTCTCCGTCCTCACAGTCCGGGACTGCAGCAGCTGCCTCGCAGGTGCAAGTCCGGCTATAAGAGAAGGTTCCAGCACCTGGTGGGTAGCACAGGGGGTTGGGTGGAGAGCTCCCTCTCTGGACTGGCTTGTAGCTCCCACTCGCCAGGTATCCCACCCTGGGCAGGAGGGTCTGGGGCTCTCTCTGCCCTGGACCTCACCCTGATTCTGCCTCGGTTTCCCTGCCCAGGTACAGCTGGCAGGCACCCTGGATGGCGTGGCAGGCATCCTCCTGCGGCTGTCCCAGGCAGGGCGGAGGCCATGCAGGTGAGTGGTCGGGCGGTTGCCACCTTGTGGGGCCAGAGCCAGGCGAGGCAGGCACTGACCCAGCACCTGCCTCTTTACCTGGACCAGCTGCAGGTGGGGCTGGAGCAGCTGCAGAAGGAGCTGGAATGTGAGTGTGGGAGGGAGGGCTCAACCCTGCACCAAAATCCACGCCCAGTCTGGGGCCCTAAGCCCTCATCTTGGCCTTTGGCACTGTCAATCAGAATGGTGGCCTTGCTTCCCGCGGGCCTGCAGCCCAGCTGTGTTTAGACCCCAGCCTTACTTCTTACAGACCTACAGCCTTGGGTTGTTTTGTAACATTTTGTTTTTGAGATGGAGTCTCACTCTCTTGCCCAAGCTGGAGCGCTGTGGCATGAATTTGGCTTGCTGCAACCTCTGCCTCCCGGGTTCAAGCGATTCCCGTCTCAGCCTCCCGAGTAGCTGCGACTACAGGTGAGCGCCAACATGCCAAACTAATTTTTCTATTTTTAGTAGAGATGGAGTTTCACCATGTTGGCCAGGATGGGCTTGATTTCTTGACCTCGTGACCCACCCACCTTGGCCTCCCAAAGTGCTGGGATTACAGGTGTGAGCCACCACGCCCGGCCCAACCTTCTTTTTTTCGTGGTCTGCTGTCTTTCTTACAGGGTCTCCACGCTAACATCCCTGGTGCCTGCTGCCTAGGTCTCTTCCGCCTGCTTTCTTTTTAGCATACAGCCTTGTTTCTGTGAAGCTCACTGCCACAGGGTCTCGTTCTGGTTCCATGATGAGCTCTCTGTGGCCACGTGGCGGTTAAACGCTCACAGCTGCTGCCCCAACCGCCCTCCTGGCAGGACTAGGAACTTCTGGCCTCTCCACCATCCGGGGTAATGCCCAGCACAGCACAGAGCCCCCAAGACCCTGCCCAGCACCAGGGTGGGCGTCCCTCTGACTGGCTGTTGAATGTCACCTCCGCATCCTCTCTGCTGTGCCAGGGTCCCTTTTGGGCAGTGAACTGGGAGGAGTGCTGCAGGACTCGGCACACTGTGCTGTTAGCGGCTGTGACTGACTACAGCAGGAGGAGGCAGGAGTGTCGGCGCAGGGAAGGGGGCCGGGGCGGAGTCCAGGGGAACCAGGGCCAGCACCCAGTGTCCTCTCCCAGTCCGGATGCCCTTGGCTGCCCCAGCAGTATGTCACCCAGCGTGTTTAGTGGGGGCTGCCACATTGGCAGGTGCTGCTTGGCGTGGCCCACACTGTCAGACTCCTAGGAGGCAAGCCAGGGGTCCAGCATAAACCACGTTTTACAAACAGTTCAGATGCAGAGAGCCTCGTATCACTTCTAGGAGTGGACAGCCTATGGGTAGGCCATGCAGAGGCAGCTCAGGCCTGATGGGACAACTCGCCTGCAATCTCCAGTGCCTGCTGCTCTATTCCTTTTCCCCCACTCCCCCCATCTTAATCCCAAGAACAGGCCCTGTCTCCTCGAGGCCTCTGAGCGTCCAGAAGCCTCATGGTGGGTGGTGGCTGCCCGTTGCCGGGCCCCTGGCCACACTGAAGGACGCCTCCCTGGAGGTGACGCTATGGCCCCTGGAGGAGATGTGGTGGGAGTGGGCAGAGGAGGCCACGTGGCATCTGCAGGCCTGGGTGCCCAGGATGCCAGGCAATGGGGGTCCCAGGCCCATCAGGGCAGCTCTAGGGGCTGTGAAAGGGGCCCTGGAGCTGGTGAGTGAGAACAAGGATGGGGCGTGGCTGGCAGTTGAGGACAACCGAGACAGCTCTCACTGTCCCCTTCCTCTCCAGGTGGCCCACCAGATGCTGTCCTGGGCTGAGGCCACATTCCCATGGGCACTGAAGAGGCTCCGCAAACCCCTGCTGGACCTGTACAGCCTCGCAGCCAGGTAACGCAGGGTTGGGAGTAGCACGTCTGGCGTTCCGGCCACATCAGGTGCAGTGCTTCCACACGCTCTGACCCACTGACGCCTCTGACCGCCCTGCACAGAGGCTTCTTCACTCCCCATTTCACAGGAGCGGAAGCTGGGGTTTCTTCCTCACTCCATAGAGGCCTCGTGAGCACGGCCCCAGTGCAGGCAGGATTTTAGGAGCTGCAGAGGAGCGCAGTGGGCGAGGCCGACCCCTGCCTTCAGGAAGCTGTTTTACTTAGACATGAAGCACAAGAAATCGTCTACAGCAGGGTGTGCACCACTCCCTGCAGAGAGCCTGAGAGTCACCTCTTAAGCAGGCCATTCCGCTCTGTCACATTTTCTTGGTTTTGTGTTTTTTTTTTTTTTTTTTTTTGAGATGGAGTCTCGCTCTGTCCCCAGGCTGGAGTGCAGTGGCATGGTCTTGCCTCGCTGCAACCTCCACCTCCTGAGTTCAAGCGATTCTCCTGCCTCGGCCCTCCGAGTAGCTGGGACTACAGGCACGCGCACTACCGCACCTGGCTAATTTTTTGCATTTTTAGTAGAGACAGGGTTTTGCTACTCCAGGCTGGTCTCAAACTCCTACCTTAGGCGATGCACCCCTTTGGCCTTCCAAAGTGTTGGGATTACAGATGCGAGCCGCCACACCCAGCCTGTTTTGTAATCTTTTAAACACACAAAAGCCCTTCTTTCTTGCAGGCCATGCAGAAGCCGGCTGCAGGCTGGGTGTGGCACACTGCACATCATTTCCCACCACTGAGCCATACCTTAGGTGGGCGGGGGGCCGTATGGTGTGGCCATGGCAGGCTTTGAGGAGAGGGTACAGTTCGAGCAAGAGCCATGGGGCCAGCGTGGGAAGAGAGCTCCAGGTGGGGGCACCACTGCACAGAGTTCTGGGAGAGGGATGTGCCTGGCCTGTTTGTTTTTGAGATGGAGTTTGGTTCTCTGTCACCCAGGCTGGAGTGCAGTGGTGTGATCTCAGCTCACTGCAACCTCTGCCTCTTAAATTCAGGTGATTCTCCTGCCTCAGCCTCCCAAGTAGCTGGGATTACAGGCATGTGCCACCATACCCAGCTAATTTTTGTATTTTTAGTAGAGACAGGGTTTCGCCATATTAGCCAGGCTGGTCTCAGACTCTTGAGCTCCAGAGATTCGGCCTTTGAAAGTGCTGGGATTATGGGCATGAGCCACTGTACCTGGCCTGTTTGAATATCAAGCTGGTGGGGCTGAAGCAGAACATGAGTGAGGGAGAGTGGATGCAATCGGAAGGGACTGGGCGGTCCCAAGGCTGGGGGATGGGGGTGAGGGCTCTGGCTTCTGCTCTGACCTAGGAAGGACATGATCATCCTTTCACTTCAAAGGCCCCTTTGTTCCCTGTGTTGAGAACACAGGGGTGGTGGATAGAAGTGGGACACCCAGTCTAGAGCAGGGGCCTGGGGACCCAGTATCCTTTTCCCTCCCAAGCACGAGGCCCACCAGGAACCGGGCTCCAGGCAGGGGTCAGCCCCCTTCTTCCACACTGCTGGCCTTGCAGAGTGTCTGGACTCCAGCTCTGCCTCTAACTAGGATTCCTCTGCATCGGCTCTATGTGCCTCAGTTTCCCCAGCTGTAGAATAGGGACTAAACCCTCATCGTGGGGAAAAGGCTCCATGTAATACAAGTTCCTACTCCTGCCTTCTTGCAGTCAGAATGTAGGCTGAGGAAGGGAAGCGCTCCCCAGGCCGGGCTTTGGCTCGGCTGAAGAATCACCTTCCTGGTTATTAGCCTACCTGGTGAGTGGGATCTGGCAGAGGTGCCAAAAACTGGATTCAACTGGCAGGGACGGCGTTGAGGGTGCTTCCTGCCCCCAGCTGCAGGGCCTCTGGGCTCCCAGAAGGTAAGTGAGGCCACCTGCCCCTGCACCCCCTCCACCTGCCCATCAACAGTGTGCAATGTTCCTCTTCCCACTCCACCCCCACGTGAACCGAGATCTCCCTGATCATTCAGATCTCACAGGCTTGACCCTACTCTACATACTGAGAAAGTTCCAGCCCTTCCCTCAACTGCAGAAATTTCCTAGACATGTTGGTTGGGCATAGTGGCTCACACCTGTAATCCCAGCCCTTTGGGAGGTCGAGGTGGGCAGATCACTTGAGGGCGGGAGTTCGAGACCAGCCTGGCCAACATGGTGAAACCCTGACTCTACTAAAAATAAAAAAATTAGCTGGGCATGGCAGTGAGTGCCTCCAGCTATTCTAGAGGCTGAGACAGGAGAATCACTTAAACCCAAGAGGCAGAGGTCGCAGTGAGTCGAGACTGTACCACTATACTCCAGCCTGAGCAACATTCTGTCTCAAAAAACAAAACAATTTCCTAGACCTTCCAGCTCCTGTCCTCAGCATCCCCACACACAGGCCCCATGCTGCCCAAGACCCAGGGGGCAGAGCAGGCATGACATCAGACACCCGTGTCCTCAAAATGGGGCAGCTTGTTTCTGCCTGGCCTCACCCTCCACCTCCGCTGTCATGCCGGCCTCTGTCCTCTTCCACCTCATTATGGGATTTCCTAGAACAAGGACAGCCCCTCCCCGAGAGGCACCCCCATGCTCTCCACAGCCGAGCTCTTCCTGCGGACCTGTGAGCTCCCCATCTGCAGCCAAAGGAAGCAGGCCTCGGCCAGGCGCAGCAACTTGTCCTGTGCATTCCCTCTAGGAACTACTCAGTGGTGGTGACGCTGCTGCTGCCTGGGGGGGACGAGCCCCTGGATGTGGCCTGGGTGACCAGCTACCTGGTGGAGGAGAAGCTGTCGTGGCCGCTCTGAGAGCTGTTTGGGGCCAACGTGCTGGCCGAGTTCTACCGGCTCGAATGCCACCTGCCGCAGGGTCCCTGGGAGTGTGAGTCCTGCCCCGGGCTGTGCCGCCCTCGTCCCTGGGAGCCCCCTGCCCTGTGGGCACAGCAGCAGGGTCATGCAGGGGCAGGCACTGTGGGGGCACAGGGAAGCCTGCAGAGGCTCGTGGCATCACAGTGCCAGGCCCAGAGCTTACTGGACTTCCCAAGGTCCTCTGGGACTAGGGCTGAGGCTGCACATCCTGCTTTTGTCCAGAATACAAGGCCTGGCCCAGCCGAGGAGTATGGTGGGCAGTTTAGGGCTTCAGGCCAGCTCCCTCCCTGTGGGCTCTGCTGGAGCAGCAGGCAGACCTCCCATTACAGCTGGAAGGGCACTAATTGAGTTCAGACTCGCCGGTCAAGGGCGACCTGCGGCCAAGGGCGGTGCTGGGATGACCGACTCTGGGCTCCTGGGGAGCTTGCGTGTGGCTCAGGCGAGTCTGCTAACCTCTGTGCACTCGGATTCCTCCACTGTGAAATGCAGGTAACCACGTGGCTCGCTCACATGGGTAAGGTGCATGTACAGTTCTTAATGCACAAGGCAGCCCCTCATGTCCGTCGGGGAGCCACGGTACCCAGGCTTGGCAAGGAGCGGTTTACCCATGTGGGACTCACACGGAGGCCTAGGGCTCCCTAGCAGCATAGGTGCTGTCATGTCTAAGCAGCACGCGGATGTTGTAGAAAACAGCTTGGTCTTCAAGTTCTGTGTGTGTGACCACGGGCTTCTCTGTGCCCCTCAGTTCTGACAGCTGACCACGAGGCTGGCAGTGCCTCCCTCGGGGTGCTGGCCCTGGCCATCAGGTGCCTGGCTGTGCACCATGAATGGTGCTTTCCCGCCATGGGCAGGAGCACCCCCAAGGCACAGCTCAGGGGCCACACTGGCTGGACTGGTTAGACCTGCTCCTTCACAGGCCATCTCTTCCCGACCCTGAAGAGGCAGGTCTGCAGGACGCCGCTGTCATGTTTGAGAGAGCCGTCGTCCATCCACTTAAACAGTCAGTTTTTCCCCCGCAGTAGCTTCCTTGAGATTAAATGGATGACTTGTATGATATGTGATTTTTTTTTTTTTTTTTTTTTTGAGACTAGGTCTCACTCTGTTGTCATGGTTGGAGTGCAGTGGTGTAATCTCAGCTCACTGCACCCTTGACCTCCTGGGTTCAAGTGATCCTCCTGCCTTAGCCCCACAAAGCGCTGGGATGGCTTAGCGCCACTGTGCCCGGCTGATGTGTGACTTTTAAGTGCATGATTCAGGGACTTCTGGTTTATTCACAGAGTTGTGCATGCCTCACCACAATTGATTTTAAAACGTTTTTATCATCCTAAAATGAAACCCTGCAGCTGCCAGTCTGCCTGCTGTGTCCATGGCTGTGCCTGCTCTGGACATCTGATGTAAGCAGAAGCATAGAGTATGTGGCCTCTGAGCCAGGCTTCGTTACTTAGCACAGCGTTTTTGCAGCGGGTCTCAGGTCTCCATTCCTCGTTAGGGCTGAATTGGCCGTAGCCCTTCAGCTCATGTCATCCTGAAGCTGGTGGGGGATCGCTGGGCTTCTGGCTGCTGCACCAGGGGAGGGGGACTCCTGGCTAAGCCAGGGCTCTAGGCGTGGGGTGCCCACTGCGGGGGGTGGAGCTGGCCCCACTCACCCTGCCTTTGGGGCTGCTTCTCCCCAGACCATGCCCTGGTGGCCAGGGCCCAGCACGTGTTGACCTTCAATCGCCAGGTATGAGACCTCAGCGCCCAGTGCGGCAGCGTCCTGCTGGCCCAAGACTTGGCTCACAACACATTCTCCCTGATGCTGAGTCGGACAGGCTCGGGGCTCACGGCCCTGACCATGGAGCTGAATCATATGACCCTCATCTTCTACCCAGCCTGCAGGTGAGGAGGAGAGGCCCGAGCTTCCCCCCGGAGACCTGTGCCTGTGGCAGGGCACCTGGGGGGACGGTACTTTCAAGCTTGTCCCCTGGCTGTGGGTCAGCCCTCCTGCCCAGCCACTCTGGCCCACAGGCTGTACAACTCCTCCCTGCTGGGGGAGAGCTGTCCAGACCTCCAGCTGCCTCCTGCCCTGACAAGGAGGTACGTCTCCAGGATTGAGTGAGGACGGGGTCTCCGTCTGCTGTGACGTGCCCACCGGCCTCTGCAGCCTGACTCTGGGCCTCTGGCATCACGGTGAGTCTGGGCCCCGGCGGGGTTGGCCCCACTGCCAAGAGCCTCTTTGGAATACACCATTCTCAGCTTCCAGTGTGGCAGGTCCCTGGGCTGTAGGCGGTGACCGTCGTTGAGATGATGGCACCGAGGCCCAGGGCTTTCTGCCCCCATCCCTGGGATACACGACTCCAGGGTGGAGTTGGCCCTCTGCCAAGGAACACAAAGGAAGGGCCTAGATTCCGACCACTCAAGCTGAGGACATGGGGACAGGATCGGGGGACACACGCTGTCCTCAGTCCCCGTGCTTCCTCTCCCTCCCTCCTCTGATGAGGGTTTAGAGCCAGGGCCCTGGGCTCTGGGAGTCCGGGGTGGAGGTGGCGGGATTCTACCACTACTTGGTGTGCCTCGGGTCCCCTGGGGGAGGATCACGGGCTCTCAAAACCTCCTCAGCTTCCCTCCTCCCACAGGCATATCTGCCATCCTTCTGGGCACCAACGACAATGAAGCAGGCAAAGAGCTGATGTTGCCGGACGGCTCTGTGGCCTGCAGCCTGGAGGAGCTCAGCCTGGCCTGGCAGGTGAGCGGGTGCACTGCCCTTCCTCCCTCGGGCTGAGGCTCCCGAGGGCTGCTCACTGCAGAGTCCCAGAAGAGGCAGGTGGCCTGCTGGCTCTGCAGAGGACTTTGCAGGCCCAGGGCTTGGAGGAGTCTCCTGCTGAGGCTGCTCTATGTGGGGGAGCCACATGGTCCAGCGGGAGGCCTGAGTTGTGTCTGTCCTGCCAGGTGCATGGTGACTACAGGACCACCAAGAAGACTCAGTCAGCCTGCCCAGGACAGAGCCCCGCCTGCCGGGCCTTCTTCCAGGACCCCCGCTCCAGCTTGGGGAACTGCTTCTGGGTGGTGAGTGTGAGCCTGGCCCCTGGGGCACAGAAAGCCCTTTCCCCTTTCTCTCTCTCTCTCTCTCGCTGTGCTTTTACAGCCTGTAGAACTGTGAGTCAATTATCTCTCATTTATGAACTGCCCAGGATGGAGTGTAGTGGCACTATCTTGCCTCACTGCAACTTCTATCTCCCAGGTTCAAGCAATATTCTTGCCTCAGCCTCCCCAAAATACAGGCATATATTTTTGGAGAGATGGGGTTTTGCTGTGTTGGCCAGGCTGGTCGTGAATTCCTGACCTCAGGTGATCTGCCTGCCTTGGCCTCCCAAAGTGCTGGGATAACAGCTGTGAGCCACCGCTCCCAGCCTCATTTGAATGTCCACCACTGTTCAGAGAAAATGCTCAGCCCCTGTTTTCCCTCTGCTCTCATACCGCAACAATCATCATCAACACAGAAGATGACTTCTGTGAGCAAATGTAGGGGGTTTGTCCCCACTACCAGGGTGGACCTCTAATTCAGTTCTAACACTAGCTACCTTGAGCCAGCATCAGAGCCCGCACGGTGAGAGATTCTTCGGCCAGTGCTGCATGTGACTGCCACAGCCCAACCCCCACTAAAAGGGTCAACAGCAGAAGAGAAAATTAATCAGTTGGAAAATATGACAAAGGGAGGATGAAATCAGAGGATCCAACATGTCTCAAATTCCAGGCCAGGTGAGGTGGCTCATCCCTGTAATCCCAGCACTTTGGGAGGCCAAGATGAATGGATCACCTGAGGTCAGGAGTTCAAGACCAGCCTGGCCAACATGGTGAAACCCCATCTCTACTAAAAATTCAGAAATTAGCCGGGCGTGGTGGTGTGTGCCTGTAATCCCAGCTACTCAGGAGGCTGAGGCAAGAGAAATGCTTGAACCCAGGAGGTGGAGCTTGCAGTGAGTTGAGATCTTGCCACTGCACTCCAGCCTGGCGACAGAGTGAGAGTCTGTCTCAAAAAAAATTTCCAGAATGAAAACAGAGACAGGACCCAGGACCCTTTAGAGTCAGGAGGCACAATCCCCAATACAATAAATCCATCCATACCTAGTCCCATCAAAATAAAATTGAACAACAGGTCCTAAAAGCTACTGAGGAGGGTGGAAAGAAGGAAGAACATGTTGACAATTGCTTTCCCACCAGCAGCAACAGAAGACAGTGGCGTAAGAGAAAGTAAGCCTGAGGTTAGAGATGATCCCCAGCTCAACTATTACTGAATGAAATAACCTCTCAGCACTGATCTGTCTAGAGATCTCTTTACTGAAATGGACACTTACTCAAGGGACGCATCCACGTGTTCATTTACGTAGTGTCTGTGTCTGCTTTCCTGCTACAGCGGCAGAGTATCTGCAAGGGAGACCACATTTCTGCTCTCTGAAAGTCTCGATTAGGAAGATGGAAAGATAAGCTACAGATTGGGAAAAACGTTTACAAACCACCTATCAGACCAAGGATGCATCCCCAGAGACTCATCTCTAGAATATACAAAGAACTCAAAGCTCGAAAGTAGGCCAGGTGCAGTGGCTCACGCTTGTATTCCTAGCACGTTGGGAGGCTGAGGTGAGATGGCTTGAACCTGGGAAGTCAAGGCTGCAGTGACCCATGATCACACTCCTGGCTGCATGACAGAGTGAGACCTCGCCTCACAGAACAAAACCTCCAAAGTAACAAATGGGAAACAAACGCCTGAACACTGTTTTCACTCCCAGTCATAGAGAAACAAGGTAGTGCCACACACCTGAGCTCCGGCGAGTTCCGGCACAGCTCGGCGAGTTCCAGGGACCGCGGCATAAAGCATTAGTTGAACATCGAAATGGCCAGGTTGTGATTTCAGCATCCACTGATGAGTGCACTAGAAAAAGCACTGTTCTGGTGCCGAAACGGTGGTGGCTGTTGAGAATAAAGAGAGGCTTAGAGGCAGGAATCAAGGTCACGGTCTACCAACCGGATCTGCTCGGGAAGCAGCATTGGACTCATGAAGTGCCAAGACAGGAGGTGGCGTGGCTCCACGGGGAGCTCGGAGAATCTGGAATCAAGCAGAAGCACTCGTTATTCTGACTGTGTAAATACAAAACTATCAGCTACTACAGCCATCAACAGAACATCTGGGGGGACAGGCAACGCAGAAGATTTATAGCCACAGGGTAACAATGGAGTATTATCTGCAGTTAAGGTCCTCTGTCTTCCTCTTAGGGTTTTTTTGTTTTTGTTTTTTTGAGACGGAGTCTTGCTCTGTCACCCAGGCTGGACTGCAGTGGCACAATCTTGGCTCACTACAACCTCCACCTCCCGGGTTCCAGCAATTCTCCTGAATAGCTGGGATTACAGGCATGTGTCACCGTGCCCAGCTAATTGTTTTGTGTTTTTAGTGGAGACAGCGTTTCACCATGTTGGCCAGGATGGTCTCAAACGTCATCCCTCATGATCTGCCTGCCTTGGCCTCTCAAAGTGCTGGGATTACAGGTGTGAGCCACCGTGTCCAGCCAGGTTTATTTATTTTTTAAAATCAAGGGCTAAATTGTTCCCCTCTCTTGGACACCAGTGAAGTATTTACGAAAAGCAGTCACCAATTACGGTTAAATTTTGACGGACAAATTAAAAGGTGGTTATGTTACAAAATAAAGGCATCTTATGAACTCTCAAGAAGAGGAAGGAATTAAGACACTTTTTGTTATCTTTTTGAGACAGGGTCTTGCTCTGTCCTCCAGGCTGGAGTACGGTGGTGCAGCCTCCCAAGTAGCTGGGAGTACAGGCGTCCACCACCACGTTTTTGTATTTCTAGTAGAGATGGGGTGTTTCACTATGTTGGTCAGGCTGGTCTCAAACTCCTGACCTCATGTGATCCTCCCACCTCACACCTGACCAGAGAAATTAAGACATTCTCAGATAAACAAAAGCTGAGAGGTCATTACATTGGGACCTGCCCTGCAAGAAATGCTAAAGGCTGTCCTTCAAGTCAAAACAAAAGGATGCTAGGTGGACATTTGAAGCCACATATAAAGACCTGTATTATTGGAATTTTGATTCATATCTCTGATTATTTTATTGGATTTTAAAGAGATGTATAACCATATGTCTATGTTAAATATATAATTTATTTTAAAAACATTAGGCATGGTGGCGTGCACCTGTAGTCTCAGCTACGGAGGATTGCTTGAGTCCACGGGCTTGAGGTCATGATGAGCTATGACAGTGCTACTGCACTCCAGCCTGGGTGACACAGTGAGACCCTGTCTCTAAAAAATAAATATACTTTGTGACATCAACAACATAGGAGGGGGCAGAGCTGTCAAGGAGTAGAGGATCTGTATGTGATTGAACTTACTAGTTTAAAATCAATTGCTATAACTTCAGGATGTTTTATGTAATTCTCATGGTAATTACAAAGAAAATATAGAATGTACACAAAAGGAAACGAGAGGGGATTCTAAGTGTGTCACACAAAGCAATCAATTAAACACAAAGGAAGGCAGAAGGAAGGAAATAAAACCATAAGCCATGCAGAAAACAATGCACAGAGCGGCACTGGGAGGCCCAGTAAATGGTGCTGGGGTCCTCCTAGAGCAGCTGCTCACTGAGTCCTTGGCTGTGGGCCTTATGGCACAGTAACCCACCAGGCTAGTGAGTTTCGTCAGATGATAATCTTTAAAAATGCAAATGAATTCCACAATTGAAAGACTGTAAGAGACTTACACATAGGTTGAAAGAGAAAGGATGAAAAAAGATACTCCATGCAAATGGTAACAAAAAAAGAGGAGGAGGAGCTAGACTAATATCAGACTAAATAGACTTAAGGTCAAGAGCTGTTATAAGAGACAATAACAGTCAATTCACCAAAAAGAGTAAGAGTTATACATGTGCATGCAGTGCACCTCAGTGCTCCTAAATAGATGAAGCAAACACCGACAGAATGAAAGGAGAAACACAGTTCTATGATAACAGTGGTGACTTCATCTCACTTTATTTTTGCTTTTTAGACAGAATCTGCCTCCGTTGCCCGGGCTGGAGTGCAGTGGCATGATACGGGTCACCGCAACCTCCTATGTTCAAGTGATTCCTGTGCCTCAGCCTCAGAGTAGCTGGGAGTACAGGCGTATGCCACCATGCCTGGCTATTTTTAGTAGAGACAGGGCTTCACCATGTTGGCCAGGCTGGTCTCGAACTCCTGACCTCAAGTGATCCACCTGCCTTGGCCTCACAAAGCGCTAGAATTACAGGCATGAGCCACCGTGCCCGGCGCAATAACTCACTTTCAATAATGGATACAACACCCAGACAGAAGATCAAGAAGGAAACAGAGGGCTTGAGCAATACTATAGATGAATTGGACCTACCAGACATACACAGATGACTTCACCCAGCAGCAGAATACACATTCTTCAAAGTACATGTGGAATGTTCTCTGGGGAAGATTATATATTAGGCCTGAAAGCAAGATTTAATACATTTTAAATGACTGAAATTATAATAGCAGAAGGACAACTAGAATATCCACAAATCTATGGGAACTAAACAACATAATACAAAACTACAGATCAAAGAAAAATAAGGAAAATTACAAAGTATTTTGAGACAAAAACAACTTATCAAATCTTATGGGATGCAGCAAAAGCAGTACCATGAGGGAAATTTACAGCTGTACACGCTTACATTAAAGAAAGCGGGGCGGTGGCTCACACCTGTAATCCCAGCACTTTAGGAGGCTGAGGCAGGCAGATAACCTGATGTCAGGAGTTCAAGACCAGCCTGACTAACATGGCAAAACCCCATCTCTACTAAAAACATAAAAATTAGGTGTGGTGGCAAGCGCCTGCAATCCCAGCTGCTTGGGAGGCTGAGGCAGGAGAATCACTTGAACCCATGCGGCGGAGGTTGCAGTGAACTAAGAGGGCACCACTGCACTCCAGCCTGGGTGACACAGCTAGACTCCATTTTCCCCAACTCCCATGCACACAAAAAAAGCAGCAACCAGGCGTAGTGACACTGTTCTATAATCCCAGCTACTTGGAAGGCTGAGGCCAGGAGATTGCTTGAGCTCAGGAGTTTGTGACTAGCTCAGGCAACCAAAATCCTAACTTTGTACCTTAAATTATTAGAAAAAGAAGAACAGCCTAAACCCAAAGCTAGGAGAAGGAAGAAAGTAAAGGTTAGAACAGAAATAAATGAAATAGAAGATAGAAAAACAGACCTATAACTACCAAGGAGATTGAATCAGTGACCAAAAACTTAACAAGAAAGAAAAGTACAAGAACAGATGGCTTCATGGGTGACTTGTACCAAACACATACAGAGTCAATACCAGTCCTGCTCATATTCTTCCAAAATACCAAGGAAAGAATACCTCCAAACTCATTCTGCGAGGCCAGCATTACTGATACCAAAGGCAGACAAAGCAGCAGAAGAAAACACACCACTATCCCTGACCAATACAGATGCAAAGTTCTCAGAAAAATACTAATAAGGAGAATTCCACAGCATCACAGAAGGATTATTCGACTGGTTAAGTGAGAGGTATTCCTGGAATGCAAAGGTGGTTACCATATAAACATCAGTGTAAGATATCCCATTAACAGAACAAAGAAAACCATGCCTATTTGTTTCAATTGGTACAGAAAAAGCATTTAACGAAGTTTAGTACCCTGTCATGATTAAAAGCATACTGACTAGAAATAGAAATAATCTCCATGTAATAAAGGTCATAGGAACAGCCCCAAGCTAACATCATTCTCGATGATGAAACACAAAGTTTTGCAAGATGAGGAATAAAACAGTGATGCCTGCCTTCATGATACTGGAAATCCTAGCCAGAGCTATTCAAGGAAAAAGAAAAGGCGTCTAAATTGGAAAGGAAGAAATAAAATTATCTCTGCTAACAAATGACATGATCTTTGTAGAAAATCCTGAAGACTGCATGAAAAAAAAACTGTTAGAACTAGTAATTTGTCAAAGTTTCAGGATTACAAAATCAGCACACAAAAGTCAGCTGCATTTCTACACACTAACAGTCAACAATCCAAGAAGGAAATTAAGACAATTCCTGCTGGCTTGGTTGTGGGTACCTATAGTCCCAGCTACTTGGGAGGCTGAGGCAGGAGGATAGCTTGAGTCTGGGAGGTCAATGCTGTCGGTTTTTATAATGACTATGTCTGTGAATAGCCACTGTACTCCAGCCTGGGCAACATAGTGACACACTATCTTTAAAAAAGAGAGAAAGAAAAAAGTCAGTTTACATTAGCATCAAAGAGAATAAAATAGGAATAAACTTAACCAGGAGGCAAAGACTTTGGCAGGATTTAGAGTTCCAGGGACCGGTTGTGTAACAAATGTAAAGTAATCTCATATTTATAGATTACAAGGCTTAGTTTTGTTAAGATGTCAATATGACTCAAAGTGATCTACAGGTATAGTATAATTGATCTCACAATCTCAGTGACATTTTTTCTTCAATTATAGAAAAATCCATCCTTATAAATTGCGTAAAGTTTATATGCAATTTCAAGGGATCCCAAATGGCCAAAGCAATCTTGAAAAAGAAGAACAAAGTTGGAAGTCTTTTACTTCCCAATTTCAAAATGTATTATTAAAAGCTACAGTGGTCAAAAGTGTGGTATGGCAGTAAAGACAGACAGAGAGGCCAGTGGAATGGAATACAGAGTGCAGAAGGAAACCCTTACACACACGGTCACGTGAGTTCAATAAGGATGCCAAGACTATTCAATCAGGGAAGGGACAGTCATTCAACAAATGGTGTGGGAAAACTAGATACCCACAGGCAAAAGAATGAAGTTAAACCCTTACCTTATAGTGAATCAAAGACCTAACTGTAAGCTCTAAAACTATGCAACTCTTGCTTTCTTCGGACAGAGTCTCGCTCTGTCACCTAGGCTGGAGTGCAGTGGTGCGATCTTGGCTCACTGCAACCTCCAGCTTCCGGGTTCAAGCAATTTTCTGCCTCAGCCTGCCAAGTAGCTGGGATTACAGGCACCCACCACCATGCCCACCTAATTTGTGTATTTTTAGTAAAGACGGGGTTTTACCATCTTGGTGAGTCTGGTCTTGAACTCCTGACCTCGTGATTCACCTGCTTTGGCCTCCCAAAGTGCTGGGATTATAGGCATGAGCCACCCTTCCCAGCTGACAACTCTTAAAACATAGAAGGAGAGCTTCCTTTGGCAATGATTTCTTGGATATGACACCAAAGGCCCAAACAACAAAAGGAAAAGTAGACAAATTGGATCTCATGGAAGGATGCTATTAACAGAGTGAAAAGGTAACCCGCAGAATGACGGGACAGATGTGCAAATTCCATGTGACAGAGTTCCCATCTAGAATAAAGCACTCTCACAATGCAACGACAAAACCCAACTACTGCAGTTCAGAAATGCGCAAAGGACGTGAATAGACAGTCCTCCAAATAAGAGAAGCAAATAGCCAATCAGCACATAAAAACATGCTCACCGTCACTAATTATTAGGGAAACAAACCGAACCCATGTGGAGAGGCTGGGCGCGGTGGCTCAGCCTGCGGTCCCAGCACTCTGAAAGACTGAGTGGGCAGATCACTTGAGGTCAGGAGTTTGGAACCAGCCTGGACAACGTGGTGACACCATGTCTCTACTAAAAATACAAAAATTAGCTGGGTGTGGTGGTGCACGCCTGCAGTCCCAGATGCTCGGGAGGCTGATGCAGGAGAATTGCTTGAACCCAGGAGGCAGAAGTTGCAGTGAGCCAAGATCACACCACTGCACTCTAGCCTGGGTGACAGCAAGACTCCACCTCAAAAAAAGAAAAAGAAGAAAACCTACATGGAGAGGCCACCTCAGGCTCATTAGGATGGCTGTAATCAATACGGAAAATAACAAGCGTTAGCGAGGATGCTGAGCGGTTGGAGCCCTTGTGTACTCTTACTGGGAGTTTAAAATGGAGCTGCAGCTATGGAAAACGGTATGGCAATCCATCAAAAAGTTAAAAATAGGCCAGGTCCAGTGGCTCACACTTACAATCCCAGCACTTTGAGAGGCTGGGGCAGGCCAATCATTCGAGGCCAGGACTTCGAGACCAGTCTGGCCAACATTGTGAAACCCCATCTCTACTAAAAATACAAAAATTAGCCAGGTGTGGCAGTGCAGACCTGTAATCCCAGCCACTTGGGAGGCTGAAGGATAAGAATCACTTGAACCCAGGAGGCAGAGGTTGCAGTGAGCCAAGATTGTACCACTGTACTCCAGCCTGGGTGACAGAGCAAGACCCTGTCTCAAAACGAAGAATTACCATATAATCCAGCATTTCCACTTCTGGGTATGTACCCTCTAAAATTCAAAGGGCCTTACACATTTATACACTGATGTTCATAGCAGCGTTGTTGAGAGCAAATTCTGACATGTGTGAGAAATGATACTGTTTGCTGAGAAATCCTGAGAGCGGCGGCAAGGGAAACCTAGTTACCCGCCCCCAAAGCAGAAAACTGCTCAAAGCATTATAAAACAGTAACCAATAGAAATATGTCTCACACCGGATGAATTAGTTCTTTGAACACAGGATACGCGACCCTTTCCTTTGTTCCCTCACAAAGAGCACTTTCTAATTTGTCTTTAACCTACAGTAAACACACAGTAGCTGCCTGGTTACCTTACCTTTAACCAGTGAAAGAACACAGCGCATCTGCTTGTAAAACTTGTCACTGGAAAGTCAAGAAGGAATACGTAGGTCAGTCTGCTCTGGACTCTCAGCTGGAGATGCTGCGAGACCCCTGGAGCTCCACTCTGAACCCACCTTTTGCTCTCTCTCTCTCTCTCTTTCTCTCTGGCTGTTTCTTAATTCCTTCAGCGCCGCCTGGGTTGGGGTCTCCATGGCTGAGCTGGTCTCGGCACAGCGTTATTCACAGCAGCCGAAAGATAGCAGCAATGCAGGTGCCCACCGACAGATAAACAAATGTGGTCTCTCCATACACTCAAACGTTACTCAGCCTTAAAAAGGAAGGAAATTCCGACACACGCTAGCACATGGATAAACCTTGAGAACGTCACGCAAAGTGAAATAAGCCAGTCACAGAAAGAGAAATACTGTATGATTCCACTTATGTGAAGGACCTGGAGTGCTCAGATTCAGAGAGCCAGAAAGTGGAGTGTTGGCAGCCGGGAGCTGGGACAGAGTTTCAGTTTGGCAGGATTTAGTGAGTTCCAGAGTTTGGCTGCACAAAAATATTAATGTACTTCCACTGAAGTGTGTCCTTCAAAATGGTTATGGTCAATTTTATATGTGTTTTACGACATTTCAAATTTTTGTTGGGAATGTGTATTTACTGAGCATCTCCGTGCTGGGCATGATGATACCATTATGAACACCGTAGTTATAAAAAACACTCTTAGGGAGGTAAAATTCTAAGTGTAAAAACCAGCACAGACAGACCCACAGGGCTCAGATAGCAGGCTTATTAGCCAGAGATTATAGATTTCAGCAGGGAACCAGAAATTATTAAAATTACTAATCACTAAATTTGTAGTTTAGTAATTAATTTAGCCAATCAGCTCATTTACTAATTACTGAAAAATAAATATCTGGAAAAGAACCAGAATGTAGTAGACAGAGATGGCAGAAAAGGCCACCTAAAGCCCATCTTTCAGACAGTGCTCTTAGCAGATGAGAGATAGAAGGCACTTCCTGGCCAGGCGTGGTGACGCATGCCTGTAGTCTCAGCTACCCAGGAGGCTAAGGCAGGGGAATCACTTGAACCCAGGAGGCAGAGGTTGCAGTGAGCCATTATCACGCCACTGCACTGCAGCCTGGGCAACAGAGCAAGACTCCATCTCAAAAAAATAAATAGCAGGACACGGTGGCTAACGCCTATAATCCCAGCACTTTGGGAGGCTGAGGAGGGTGGATCACTTGAGGTCAACAGTTGGAGACTAACCTGGCCATACCCCGTCTCTACTAAAAATACAAAAATTAGCTGGATGTGGTGGCAGGCATCTGTAATCTCAGCTACTCAGGAGGCTGAGGCAGGAGAACTGCTTGATCCCAGGAGGCAGAGGTTGCAGTGAACCACTGCACTCCAGCCTGGGTGACAGAGCAAGACTATCTCAAAAAAATTAAATAAAACCCAACTTTTAAACAGTTCTCCCAGCAGATGAGGGCTAGAAGAGCGCTTCCTTACCCTGTAGCTCTGAGTGTCCAGTCTGTGCCTTTGACCACCACATTTGATGAGGCACAGTAGAGCAGCCTCCACTGCATGCTGCACTGAAGATCCCACCCACACAGTCAGAGTTCCCTTTAGCCTGCACTTTGGGTTGGATGCATCCTGAGCTACCGAAGCATCGTGTGCTAAGGTTCCACCCTCCCCTGGGCTGGGAACTATGTCTCGGTCTTCTGTCTCCAGGGTGCTGGTGGCAGAGCCTGACATGGAGAGAGCACTCCATAGATGCTTGTTCAATTTCCTAGGAACTCAACAGGCTGGGCTTAACCCCACTGCCCACAAAGGCCTGGCAAGTGCAGGGACTCATCAATCCGTGGCTGCTGCTCTTACAGAAAGGGGAGAGGGAGTGGATGGAGAGTTGTCCTTTTAATAAGGAGGGCCAGGGGCTGTAATAGGGGCCCCAGCATAACTTATCTCAGGAAACAGCAGGGTCCCCTCTTCTCTGGGGCCCATAGCCTGGCCTTACTTCTCTTCTCTCTTCTTTACAGTTTGAGACTTCATCTAAGCCGGCACTAGGCTGCCAAAGACTTTGAACTCCTTCACCTTCTACTATAATTCCAGCTCCTTGATGAGGGCAAGATTCTTGGCTGGGACAGAATGACCAGCATGGAATGCCGGGAAACTCAGAACCGCACGTGCTGCAAATGCAGGGAAGAAGAGCTATTTGCCATTGTGCTCAAAATACTTCTGAGGACTTGAAACTCTCCCACTGGTCTGGGTAATTCTCCTATTTCCTCCACACCTCCACTGTAAACCAGGAGACAGCACGGCCAGTGAGTCCCAGCCCTGCAGAGAGAGCTCTACCTGGCTCCTGTTCATGCCCAAGGTTTTTATTCACTTATTCAACAGCCATGCAGGAAGCCACCGCTTCAGAACGCTGACTGTGCAGAGGGGAACAGGAAGCCAGGTTCTCAGCTGACTGGTCCTGGCTTTCCCTGCCTGCTCCAGGGGTCTCCTGAGGCAGGAGGTTATTTGAGGGGAACTGATGGCTCTTCAGAAGCCCGGTAGAGAGCAGCTCTCTTTGGGGTAGACACACTGGGACTGAAAGCTTTGGAGGGCCTGTTTTTTTGGAAGCACCTGTGAACTTGGGCCCCCAGGCTACAGCATTCAGTTTTTTACTTTCTTTTTGAACATAACCTTTTCCTTTTGTGCTATAGCTGGCCTGGAGCCAGAACCTGAGTAACGCCATTTTATATAACAAAGCTGTGTCTCCAAAAATCAGTTGTAATAACTGCCCCATTCTCCTTCCAATAGCTGCTGACTTGGGTTCTGTAAATAAGACTGCTAGTCTGCTCTGGATAATGTCCACCAGGTAAAGTTGTTTACATTTCTCATCAGTAACTGACAGAATTGCTGGCCTTTGCTTATCAGGATACGCAGCCCAAGCTAATTTCATCTTGGCCCCTGTGAACTAAGATCTGTAAATTCCACCGCTACCCAAACAATGTGTAAACTAACGTTTATCTTGACTTTTGTAAATCATTTATGTAGCAATTAGAGTGACAATAAGCCCCTGAGCCCTTGGAATGTCCGGAGGCCCCCACCCCGTCCCTGCCCAGGAAGAGATTTATGGAATCCACCAGCCCTCGGAATGTCTGAAGCCCGTTGATCCCCCTCCCTGTTCGTCCCCCCACTCCCAAGGTGGTTTTTTGGGTATAAAAAGACTTTGCACCCTCCCTTCGGGGCCACGGGTTAGAGAGACATGAGTCCTCCGCGGTCGTCGGCAATAAAGACCCTGCAATTTGGCATACTTTTGTCTTGGTGAATTATTTTAATCTCGCATCCCAATACTACATTATTCTGGAGGCCCCAGCGAGATATTCTCTCATCACTAGACAAAAGCAATCTCAGACTCTCGCCCGGGTGGCCGCTTCCACCTTGGGGGCCTCTAGGGGAGGCGCCCCCTGAGCTATCTCAGGGCCCCAGAGCGCCACTGAGGAGGCAAAGCGACTGCACGGCCGACATTCACCCAAAATTCCTCAGGGTCCTAAAAACCTCCGGAGGTAAGTTTGGTCTGGGAACTAGTTCAAAGGAAGGGCCTGAGTCGGGGGACTGACGAGTCATTGCAACTCTGACCTGCCAAGCCTCACCGAGACGTCGCTTGAGGCTTCTGGTGGCTGGCACAGTGGGTGTCAGCCTTTGTGTGGCTGGTGCAGGGGGTATCAGCCTTTTGGTAGCTGGCACAGTGGGTGTCAGCCTTTGTGTGGCTGGTGCAGGGGGTATCAGCCTTTTGGTATCTGGCACAGTGGGTGTCAGCCTTTGGGTGGCTGGTGCAGTGGGTATCAGCCTTCTGGTAGCTGATATAGTGGGTATCAGCATTCGATTGTTTTCCATAACCTCTGTGTGAGTGAGAAAGTGAGTGTGTATATATGTAGTCCCACGGCTGAAAAGCTACGGGGCTTGTGTGGGCCTTCACCCGCGGTTCCACGGGGGCGTCATATGGCATAATGGTGATTCACCTCAGAGCTGTCCTACCCGGACTTCCATCCTGAGGTGACCAGGCCTGGGGGTTATACAGGTACATCTTTCGCTAAGACGCCCCTGAAACATTCCTCCGGGAACGTGGCCGGGCAGGCATCTGACTGGTCTCCCATCTGGGGGGCACCCACCCTTTGTCTGTTGCTCTTGTATGTGGTCTTGTCCTGTCTGTAAGTTTGTCAGTTTTATTAGACTCCTGCTAGCAGACATACACTGGTTCAGGCCATCTTCCCTTGAGGTAGAGGATGTCTTACAGTAGTTAATGGACCTCTGGATGCAGGGAACTTTTATTGATTACACCCCAGCAGAAATTACTCTTTTTCCTTCTTTCTCATCTTTTTCTTCTATCACTGAGGCCTCACTCTTTCTTCTTTCACCATGTGGCAAATAGTCCTAGCTCTAGTTGTCTTTATTCTCTTCCTTGTTATAATCATTGTGGCCTGTAAATTCTCCCAGCCACTCACCCTGGGAAAAGAATACCTGTGCCCGTGCTGGGTCTGATTCCATGTCAGGGAGGCAGTTGTGCCCTAGACAGCTCGGAAGTAGTTTCTTTGGGGTCGTAGGAAACAAAGCCCTAAATCAGAGTCTATGAGTGTTCTTCCTCAGGCTAGGGGGGAAAAACTGCTAACTGCCTATTCTGCCAGAAAAGTGTCCAATGTTGTTATGGGCAGCGCCCAACGGTGCATCACAGAGAGAGAGGAGAGAGTAGAGGAGAGGAGAAAAGAGACAGACAGGAGAGAGAGAGAGAGAGGAGAGGAGAAAAGAGGAGAGAGAGAGAGGAGAGAGTAGAGGAGAGGAGAAAAGAGACAGACAGGAGAGAGAGAGAGAGGAGAGGAGAAAAGAGGAGAGAGAGAGAGGAGAGAGTAGAGGAGAAAAGAGATGGAGAGAGAGAGGGAGAGAGAGAGAGGAGAGGAGAAAGAGGAGAGAGGAGAGGAGAGGAGAAAAGAGACAGAGAGGAGAGAGAGAGGGAGAGAGAGAGAGTAGAGGAGAGGAGAAAAGAGAGAGGAGAGAGAGGAGAGAGGATAGGAGAAGAGAAAAGAGACAGAGAGGAGAGAGAGGGAGAGAGAGAGAGGAGAGGAGAAAAGAGACAGAGAGGAGAGAGAGAGGGAGAGAGAGAGAGAGGAGAAGAGAGGAGAAAAGAGACAGAGAGGAGAGAGAGAGAGAGGGAGAGAGAGAGAGAGGAGAGGAGAAAAGAGACAGAGGAGAGAGAGAGGGAGAGAGAGAGAAGAGGAGAGGAGAAAAGAGACAGAGAGAAGAGAGAGAGGGAGAGAGAGAGGAGAGGAGAGGAGAAAAGAGACAGAGAGGAAAGAGAGAGGGAGAGAGAGAGAGAGAGGAGACAGTAGAGGAGAGGAGAAAAGAGACAGGAGAGAGAGAGGGAGAGAGAGAGAAGAGAAAAGAGAGAGGAGAAAGAGGGAGAGAGAGAGGAGAAAAGAGAGGAGAGAGGGAGAGAGAGGAGAGGAGAAAAGAGAGAGAGGAGAGAGAGAGGGAGAGAGAGAGAGGAGAGAGTAGAGGAGAGGAGAAAGACAGAGAGGAGAGAGAGAGGGAGAGAGAGAGAAGAGAAAAGAGAGGAGAGAGAGGGAGAGAGAGAGAAGAGGAGAGGAGAAAAGAGAGGAGAGAGGGAGAGAGAGGAGAGGAGAAAAGAGAGAGGAAAGAGAGAGGGAGAGAGAGAGAGGAGAGAGTAGAGGAGAGGAGAAAAGAGACAGAGGAGAGAGAGAGGGAGAGAGAGAGAAGAGAAAAGAGAGAGGAGAGAGAGAGGGAGAGAGAGAGGAGAGGAGAAAAGAGACAGGAGAGAGAGTAGAGGAGAGGAGAAAAGAGACAGAGAGGAAAGAGAAAGGGAGAGAGAGAGAGGAGAGAGGAGAGGAGAAAAGAGACAGAGGAGAGAGGAGAGGAGAGGAGAAGAGAGGAGAAAAGAGACAGAGGAGAGAGAGAGAGGAGAGAGGAGAGGAGAGAGAGAGGGAGAGAGAAAAGAGAGAGGAGAGAGAGGGAGAGAGAGAGGAGAGGAGAAAAGAGAGAGGAGAGACAGAGGGAGAGAGAGAAGAGGAGAAAAGAGAGGAGAGAGAGAAGGAGAGAGAGAGGAGAGGAGAAAACAGAGGAGAGGGAGAGAGAGAGAGGAGAGGAGAGGAGAAAAGAGACAGAGGAGAGAGAGAGAGGAGAGGAGAGGAGAAGAGAGGAGAAAAGAGACAGAGGAGAGAGAGAGAGGAGAGGAGAGAGAGAGGGAGAGAGAGAAAAGAGAGAGGAGAGAAAGGGAGAGAGAGAGGAGAGGAGAAAAGAGAGAGGAGAGACAGAGGGAGAGAGAGAAGAGGAGAAAAGAGAGGAGAGAGAGAAGGAGAGAGAGAGGAGAGGAGAAAACAGAGGAGAGGGAGAGAGAGAGAGAGGAGAGGAGAAAAGAGACAGAGGAGAGAGAGAGAGGAGAGGAGAAAGACAGAGGAGAGAGAGAGGGAGAGAGAGAGAGGAGAGGAGAAAAGAGACAGGAGAGAGAGAGGGAGAGAGAGAGGAGAAGAGAAAAGAGACAGAGAGGAGAGAGGGGGAGAGAGAGAAGAGGGGAAAAGAGAGGGGAGAGAGAGGGAGAGAGAGAGGAGAGGAGAAAAGAGACAGAGAGGAGAGAGAGAGTAGAGGAGAGGAGAAAAGAGACAGAGAGAAGAGAAAGAGGGAGAGAGAGAGAGGAGAGGAGAAAAGAGAGGAGAGAGAGAGGGAGAGAGAGAGAGGAGAGGAGAAAAGAGACAGAGAGGAGAGAGAGAGGGAGAGAGAGAGAAGAGGAGAAAAGAGAGGAGAGAGAGAGGGAGAGAGAGAGGAGAGGAGAAAAGAGACAGGAGAGAGAGAGGGAGAGAGAGAGGAGAAGAGAAAAGAGACAGAGAGGAGAGAGAGAGGGAGAGAGAGAGAGTAGAGGAGAGGAGAAAAGAGAGAGAGGAGAGAGAGAGGGAGAGAGTGAGAGAGGAGAGGAGAAAAGAGACAGAGAGGAGAGAGAGAGGGAGAGAGAGAAGAGGGGAAAAGAGAGGGGAGAGAGAGGGAGAGAGAGAGGAGAGGAGAAAAGAGACAGAGAGGAGAGAGAGAGTAGAGGAGAGGAGAAAAGAGACAGAGAGAAGAGAAAGAGGGAGAGAGAGAGGAGAGGAGAAAAGAGAGGAGAGAGAGAGGGAGAGAGAGAGAGGAGAGGAGAAAAGAGACAGAGAGGAGAGAGAGAGGGAGAGCGAGAGAAGAGGAGAAAAGAGAGGAGAGAGAGAGGGAGAGAGAGAGGAGAGGAGAAAAGAGACAGGAGAGAGAGAGGAGAAAAGAGACAGAGAGGAGAGAGAGAGGGAGAGAGAGAGGAGAGGAGAAAAGAGACAGGAGAGGGAGAGAGAGAGAGGAGAGAGTAGAGGAGAGGAGAAAAGAGACAGAGAGGAGAGAGAGAGGGAGAGAGAGGAGAGAGGAGAGGAGAAAAGAGACAGAGGAGAGAGAGAGGGAGAGAGGGGAGAGGAGAAGAGAAAAGAGATAGAGAGGATAGAGAGAGGGAGAGAGAGAGAGAGAGGAGAGAGTAGAGGAGAGGAGAAAAGAGGGAGAGGAGAGAGAGGGGGAGAGAGAGAGAGGAGAGGAGAAGAGAAAAGAGACAGAGAGAAGGGAGAGAGAGAGAGGAGAGAGTAGAGGAGAGGAGAAAAGAGACAGAGGAGAGAGAGAGGGAGAGAGAGAAGAGAGGAGAGGAGAAAAGAGGCAGAGAGGAGAGAGAGGGAGAGAGAGAGAAGAGGAGAAAAGAGAGGAGAGAGAGGGAGAGAGAGAGGAGAGAGAGTAGAGGAGAGGAGAAAAGAGACAGGAGAGAGAGAGGAGAGAGGAGAGGAGAAAAAAGACAGGAGAGAGAGAGGGAGAGAGGAGAGGAGATAAGAGACAGAGGAGAGACAGAGGGGAGAGAGAGAGAGGAGAAGAGAAAAGAGAGAGGAGAGAGAGGAGAGAGGAGAGGAGAAAAGAGACAGAGAGGAGAGAGAGAGAGGGAGAGAGAGGAGAGGAGAGGAGAAAAGAGACAGAGGAGAGAGGGAGAGAGAGAGGAGAGAGTAGAGGAGAGGAGAAAAGAGACAGAGGAGAGAGAGAGAGGGAGAGAGAGAGGAGAGGAGAAAAGAGACAGAGGAGAGAGAGAGAGAGAGAGGAGAGGAGAGGAGAGGAGAAAAGAGACAGGAGAGAGAGAGGAGAGGAGAAAAGAGACAGGAGAGAGAGAGAGGGAGAGAGAGGAGAGGAGAGGAGAAAAGAGAGAGGAGAAAGAGAGCGGGAGAGAGAGAGAGGAGAGGAGAAGAGAAAAGAGACAGGAGAGAGAGAGGGAGAGAGAGAGAGGAGAGGAGAAAAGAGAGAGGAGAAAAGAGAGAGGAGAAAAGAGAGAGGAGAGAGAGAGGGAGAGAGAGGGAGAGAGAGGGAGAGGAGAGGAGAAGAGAAAAGAGACAGGAGAGAGAGAGGGAGAGAGAGAGGAGAGGAGAGGAGAAAAGAGAGAGGAGAGAGAGAGGGAGAGAGAGAGGGAGAGGGAGAGAGAGGGGGAGAGAGAGAGAGGAGAGGAGAAGAGAAAAGAGACAGAGAGAAGGGAGAGAGAGAGAGGAGAGAGTAGAGGAGCGGAGAAAAGAGACAGAGGAGAGAGAGAAGGAGAGAGAGAGAGAGGAGAGAATAGAGGAGAGGAGAAAAGGGACAGAGAGGAGAGAGAGAGGGAGAAAGAGAGAGAGAGAAGAGAGGGAAGGGGAAAGGAAACAGAGGGGAGAGGAGAGAGACAGAGAGGAGGGAAAAGAGGGATTTAATGTTTTTAGGGTCCCTGTGTCAAGGTGACCAAAAAGCCATAGGGGCGGGAATCTCGCAGCTGGCCTAGGGGCTGCATGCTCCATTTTAAACTGACACAAAAAGCATTTTTTTCTTTCTCTCCTGTCAGCCGGGAGCCCCACCTGGGTGTGAGGCAGGCCACACCGCCTCAGGGTGCAGCATTTGCATCCCGAATCTGGCTTTAAAAAGCTTTCTAACCCTTTATAATGCAAGTGACTTGTTAGCGCAGTTAAAATTGGCTCTCTGCAACAGAACTTTTCCATTTGAGTTGGCTTAAAACAAAGAAACGAACAAAAAAAAATAGCTAATATGGGTTCCAGGACCCCGAGAGAGAAAAGAAAGAGGAAAAAAAAAAAAAAAACTGGGCTCGTCACAGTCCCGACCATGCTCCCCCTCCGGTGCATGATGGCAAATTTTAAAACAGGGTTCTCTGGCCAGTATGGGGTTAAACTAACCCTACAAAGGCTTCGGACTCTCTGTGAATTGGAGTGGCCAGCCTTTGGGGTAGGCTGGCCAGATACGGGGACATACAACCCCAAGATAACTCAGGCTGTCTGGGGCATTGTGACAGGGTCCCCGGGCCACCCCAATCAATTTCCATACATTAATCAATGGCTAGAATTAACCCAACACCCTCCTCCTTGGCTTAAAAAAATGTACAAAATGGGCCGGACTTCAGGTTACGTTAGCAGGCCCAAAAATGAGCCCCTCGGCACCGGCTATTCTTCCAGCCCCTGCTGAAGACCAAGAGATGCCCTTACGGATGGGGTCCTGACACCCCTCTCCGGACAGTACTAATGATCGGCCCTTGTCTCCTCTCCACACTTAAAGCGGGGCCCCACACCCGCCAAAGCTGCTGCCCCTCCCGGAAGCACCTCCTGCAGATGGCAGCAGCCGGGGCAGCGCCTTCTTTGTTCATATCCCTTTTTCCTCTAGTGATCTGTATAACTGGAAAGTGACAGAAATCAAAGAAAGGGCCAAACACTAAGTGCTGGCACAAGCTTTATTAAAAGTAAGGGAAAAGTTGCCAGGCTGCACCCAAAATTGGCGTGCAGCACCCGTGGTGAGGCAAAGGGAATTTTTATAGCCTGCAAGCCAGCAGATGCCTCCAGTGTGAGAGGCTATGCAGGGAGGGAGGTGCTGGGGAACTGCTAAGATGGTGAGAGGGGGAGGGTTAGAAACCTGCTGAGATAAAATGTTCCCTGAGAGGCGGTCGTACTAGGAGGCTGGGGAACTTAAGGCGGTGGCAGGGTTTACAATAGAGTGAGTTCCATCAGAAGGCTCAACATCCCCTACTCTCTAAGAAGCCGCAGGCTTTGACACGGCTCTTAGAATCTGTACTCTGAACTCATCGTCCCACTTAAGATGACTGCCAACAATTATTACTAATTCTGTTCACCACAGAAGAAAGAAATAAAATTAAACAAGAAGCCCATAAAGCAATACTTGGAAGGGGAAAGGGTCAGTAGAAGACAGCCAGGAGCAAATTAATGAAATCTTCCCTTCCACCAGGCCCGAATGGGACCCAAACACCTCAGCAGGCCTGCAGGCTTTGAACATTTTTCACCGGTACTTATCAGAGGGGGTTAGGGGGACAGCCCGGAAACCTACCAATCTCCCCAGGGTAGGGAATGTGACCCAAGCTCCACAGGAGTCCCCAGCCGCTTTCCTAGAGCGCCTACAAGATGCCTACTGTACCTACACCCCCATAGACCCTGAGGCCCCGGAGAATCAGCCGACCATCAACCTGGCTTTCATTTCCCAATCTGCCCCAGACATAAAAAAAAAAATTGCAAAAATTAGAGGGGTCCCAGGGAATAAATTTAACTCAGTTGTTGGAAATTGCCCAAAAAGTCTTTAACAATAGAGACACCTTAGAGGCTAAGCAAGATAAGAGAGTTACCAAGGCAGTGATAGCAGCACTCCCGGAGACCCGAGTTATCTCACGAGGACCAGGAGACCAGCGGAGAGGCCTCGGGGAACAAAGGCCCAGATTAAGGCACAACCAACGTGCACTCTGCCGACGAGAGGGACACTGAAAAACGAACGTACTTGATCCAGTAGCCTCTGGATGGCCAGTGTGCCGGAGAGCAGTGGCAGCCACAGTCCTATTAGTCAAAGCTGACTTTGGGGCAGGGGTTAAACTTAGTGGCACCCCACACGGTGGAGTCACTACTCCGTGTAGCTCCAGGAAAATAGATGTCAAATGCCCGCGCAGTCCAATACCAAGCCTTACTTTTGGACCAGCCCCACATAAAATTTTCAAAAAACCACAGTTTAAACCCCGCCACATTGCTACCTGACAGCGAGCCAGAGGAGCCCATACATAACTGCCAACAGACAACAGATGTCCTCCACACTGCGTGGCCGGATCTCACCGATGTCCCCCTGCAGAACCCAGAGGAGGTACCGTATACAGATGGCAGCAGTTTCATGGTCGACGGAGTCAGGTAAGCCGGGGCAGCTGTGGTCACCCTAGACCGGGTTATTTGGGCTCAGGCTCTTCCACATGGAACCTCAGCTCAAAAGGCAAAACTCATAGCTCTAATAAAGGCCTTGAGCTGGGCGGAGGGAAAAACTGTCAACATATATACTGATAGCCGGTATGCCTTTGTATAGCCCATGTACATGAAGGCATTTATAAAGAAAGAGGGTTGTTTACCTCAAAAGGAAAAATTATCAAAAACAGAGAAGAAATCCTCGCTCTACTAAAAGCTGTATGGAAGCCCAAAGCAGTGGCAGTAATACACTGCACAGGACATCAGAAAGGAGATGCACCAGAGGCAAGGGGAAATAGGGCAGCGGACCTACAAGCCAGACAGGCAGCCTTGGGACCGGTAAAACCTCTAACTCCTCTCGTGACCCTGCCGGCCCCAACCCTGCCCTCTACCCCTATATACTCACCTAATGAGGAAAATTGTGCTAAAGAACAGGGGGGACAACAAGATTCCACAGGATGGTGGATTCTACCGGACTCAAAGATTGTGCTCCCTGAGGCTCTAGGACGGACTCTAGTTAAGGACACACACCAGGCCACTCACTTAGGGCAAACAAAACTGAGCTGCTGAGGGCCAAATACTACATTCCACATTTATCCGAGATTGTTAGGGAAACTACTATTCATTGTGATGTATGTGTCCGGGTAAATCCAGGAGGCAGTAGGTCTAGTCAGGCAGGGATAAGGCTTAGGGGAGCTAGCCCAGGGGAATACTGGGAGGTAGATTTTACTGAAATAAAGCCCCCAGCGTGAGGCTACAAATACCTCCTTGTGTTCACAGACACCTTCTCGGAATGGGTCGAGGCTTTTCCCACTAGGTCAGAAACTGCACTAGTAGTAACAAAAAGATTGTTACAGGACCTGGTTCCTCGATTTGGCTTGCCCCTAACACTGGGATCAGATAATGGCCCTGTATTTCCAGCACAGGTTTCTCAGGGCCTGGCCAAGGCCCTGGGCATATCCTGGAAACTACACTGTGCCTATCGCCCCCAGAGTTCAGGGCAGGTTAAAAGGATAAACCAGACCATAAAGGAAACTTTAACAAAATTTATTCTAGAGACCGGTGAGAACTGGGTCAACCTGCTTCCTTTTGTTCTTCTCCATACCTGATGTACTCCCTATAAAAAAGGCTTCACTCCTTTTAAAATTATGTTTAGGAGGCCCCCTCCCTTACTCCCCAAGCTTGCGGACGCCATACATGCTGAAGTCCATAACCATACACTCCTTAAGTCCCTGCAGGCACTCCAGTCTGTTCAGTCCCAGGTGCACACGCTCATCAGGGAGACTCAGCCTACCCCAGCGGACATCACTGACCAGCCAGTACACCCCTTCCAGCCTGGGGATGAAGTCCTGGTAAAGAAATTCACCACCTCCGGCCTAACTCCTCAGAAAGGACCCTACACCGTAATCCTGGTCACCCCCACGGCAGTCAAGGTAGACAGACTGACTGCCTGAATTCACCACTCACACGTCAAAACTGCCCCCCCCCCCCGTGCAAGATGGGAAGCGGCGCTCCATTCTCAACAGACCCCCTAAAGCTAAAACTTTCACGCTCTTCGCGGTTATCGTCCTTGTCCCCTTAATTACCAGTGGGTCCTTACCGAGGGCTCCACTAGAAAATATGTTAGTTCCTCCTCAAATTTATCCAGGAAAAAAATAAATTCGGTAAAGTTAATGGTCCTAAGATCCAACTATGGGCCCTTGTGTCAAGAAGAGGAAACCTATTAAAGATTTAATACGTGTTAAAAGAACAGGGGGGAATGTGCTATAGCTGGCCTGGAACCAGAACCTGAGCAATGCCATTGTATATAACAAAGCTGTGTCTCCAAAAATGAGTTGTAATAACTGCCCCATTCTCCTTCCAATAGCTGCTGACTTGGGTTCTGTAAATAAGACTGCTAGTCTGCTCTGGATAATGTCCACCAGGTAAAGTTGTTTACATTTCTCATCAGTAACTGACAGAATTGCTGGCCTTTGCTTATCAGGATACGCGGCCCAAGCTAATTTCATCTTGGCCCCTGTGAACTAAGATCTGTAAATTCCACCGCTACCCAAACAATGTGCAAACTAACGTTTATCTTGACTTTTGTAAATCATTTATGTAGCAATTAGAGTGACAATAAGCCCCTGAGCCCTCAGAATGTCTGGAGGCCCCCACCCTGGTCCCTGACCAGGAGGGGATTTACGGAATCCACCAGCCCTCGGAATGTCTGAAGCCCGTTGATCCCCCTCCCCATTCGTCCCCCCACTCCCAAGGTGGTTTTTTGGGTATAAAAAGACTTTGCACCCTCCCTTCGGGGCCGCGGGTTAGAGAGACGTAAGTCCACCGCGGTTGTCGGCAATAAAGACCCTGCAATTTGGCATACTTTTGTCTTGGTGAATTATTTTAATCTCGCATCCCAATACTACACTTTGAGTTTTCAACTGAAAAATAAAGCTGGCAGAATCCAAGAACGTGTCTCTGGATTGCTGGGGCTGATCATACACTCAGGAGATGCAGAGACGTGGGCAGCTACAGAATCTTCTCACCGATAGGGGGTGCCCTCGAGCCCTCTTTGGGCTGAGTCTTTAGTGGGAGATTGTAGGGTCGATTCCAGAGCAAAGGGCCAGGTGCCAGCCACGGGGACTGAAGCAAGCTGAAGGCCAGATGCCAGACTTGGCTGTCCCTGACCTCCCCACCCGTGAATCCCTGGTGCACAGCAGGTGCTAGATGAAGTTTAGAAGAAAGAACTCCAGGGTAAATGAGAATGAGAAGTTTGGTCCTCCACATTCCCATGCTAGAGGGAAGAAAAGGGAGGGTGGCTGGGATCTGAGTGTTTGCTATGGTTACAGCCTAAAGACCCCGGAGTCCAGGCACTGCTCCAAGTGGCTTGAAAGACGTTTGATCTCAAGTCTTACAATAGTCCAGTGAGGAATGGATGATCCTTAATGAGGGAAGAAACAAAGGCTCAGAGAGTTGAGGGGATTCCCTCAAGGTCCTATAACCTACAAATGCCCAGGACGGTGCTGATGCGGGCCTGTCTGCCTCCCAGTGCTGCCCAAGCTCAGTCACCCCCCAGCACTTATGCCACATATTCTACCAGTTACTTTATGAAAGGAAGTCAAGTGAACTTCAGCCATATCCCAAGCCATAATAGGTAGCTGCTGTTCAAAGCACCCTGTAAATCAGGTCACGTTACAGGTGCTGTGCTAGGCTTGTTTTGGGGAACTCAGCCTAGGAATATGAGCGTAGAGACAACTCACAAAGCGAAGCAAATCCCTGGCACGCAGGGGCCTGAGCAGTTCGGCCAGATGCAACTAGAGTGTGCGGCCCCCTGACCTGCTGGTTTCCCAATATGCTTAATAGATCCATGATGTCAGGTCCAGAAGGAAATGCGAAGCCTTCCCTTCCTGCCTCCCACACTCTGTGGGTCAAGTATTTACCAAAAACACAGCAGTGGACTGGACACCAGCAGAGATACAAAGAGGGAAAAACAGTTCTCCCTCCTCAAGGCAGGTTGGACAACATCAATATTTTGCAGTTGGGGGATGTGGGTGGAGTGTGTGTGCGTGCCCAGAATTTAAAGACAAACAGATGGGAGAGGGAATGATTCCAGCAGAAAGACCAGTAAATATTCACGTCTACAATGTACACTGAACTGCTGCCTAGACAGCATAGCAAGGCTCGGTCTCTACAAAAAATTTAAAAATTAGCGGGGCGTGGTGGCATGTGCCTGTAGTGTCAGCCACCCAGGAGGCTGAGGCAGAAGGATGACTTGAGCCCAGGAGTTTAAAATTACAATAAACCGTGATCACATCACTGCACTCCAGCCTGGGCATCAGAGCAAGGCCCTATCTCTAAAACAAAACAAGATAAGATGTTTACATAAAAATCAATGTATGAAAATCCAAAATAAAATATTAGCAAATGAACCCCACTGGGGCTTTAAAAAAGTTACCTAGGTCACCGATTATGTGACGTTGCCGGCCGAAGCAGTTCCACTGGCGAGTGTGTACACGGCGAGCCAGTCCCAGCACCACCCGCTTAGCTCCCTTAGCGCCCACGACAGTGGCCCAGGCGCCGCCTGAATGTGGACTCCGCTGGCCAAGATACCAACCTGAATTGTCCTAACAAAGGTCTGCTCTCTGACTCCATGACCGATGTCCCTGTCGACACAGGTGCGGCTGCCCGGACTCCTGCTGTTGGGGGTGAGGGTCTGACAGAGGCTGAGGAGGAACTCAGGGCTGAGCTGACCAAGGTGGAAGAGGAAATTGTCACTCTACACCAGGTCCTGGCAGCCAGGGAGACGCACTGCGGAGAGCTCAAGAAGAGGCTGGGCCTCTCCACCCTGGGGGGGTTGAAAGGGAACTTGTCCAGGAGCTGCCATGATGTGCAAGTCTCTAACGCCTACAAGCAGACTCGGGAAACTCTCTCACAGGCAGGACAGGCGGCTTCAGCTGCCCTGTCCACAGTGGGCTCTGCCATCAGCAGGAAGCTTGGAGACTGAGGAACTCTGCAACCTTCGAGTTGTTTGAGGACCAAGTTGGGACCATAAAGTTTAAGGCTGTGGGCCGGGTGCGGTGGCTCACTCCTGTAATCCGAGCACTTTGGGAGGCCACGGCATGTGGATCACCTGAGGTCAGGAGTTTGAGACCAGCCTGACCAATATGGTGAAACCCCATCTCTAAAAAAAAAAGTCTAAGGTTGTGGGTGACAGAATGGCAGTGACAACCTCCCTTCCTCAGTGGGGAGTGGCAACAAGCCCCTGTCGGATCCCACACTTTTTTAAGCCCAAGGTTGCTTCGCCCACCGCAGAGCACATGCAGAACACGCTCAGCATCACAGTCGCAGCTCTGCACAGCGGAGCAGCCAGCCAGGCAGATGAGCAGAGCCGGCTTGGACGACAGTCCTGCCCATCCGCACGGAGATGCTGCTGCTGCGTTCGCAGGAATTAGAGAGCACAGTCTTGTACACAGATGTTTTACACTAAAGTTTGTAGATGAAGCAGATCACTGTGCTGTCCTTCCTAGGGGTGCAGGAAGGGAAGGGGACAGGGCGGAGGATTTGAGAGGATTGAGCCAAAGCCCAGGCTCCCTTTGGGAATCTTGTTAGCCCATTCAGAATGTTGAAGGACTGAAGAGTCCTAAGCATAAAAGAAATGGCATTTTCTGACCTCTTCCTCCTCCTCCCTCCCTGACTCACAGAAGGAATGCAATCAACCAGCAAGTCCTACCTGTTCCACAATTTTTTAACCCCAAAGTGCTGAACAAGAAAACGGTCCATTTTCTGAGACCCACAGGAAAGGAAACTGATCAGCAGCAGCTGCCTAATTGTTCCACTAATCTACCTTTAACGGACACAAATTCATTATTTTTTAAATGCAGTGGACTTTCCAAAAATTAAAATTAGGCAAAGCAGACAAGAAAGTTAACCAAGTGAGACTTGCACAATGTGAAAAGGATGGCTCAAAATCACAACATCTTTTCATTTCCTTTATGTTAATATGTTAAATCATAATTATCATAGATGTTGAAAAGCATCTGACACAATTCACTACAAAATTTATCAAAGAACCTTATCAAATTAGAAAGAGGGATACCTCCTTAAATTACACACACACTAAAGGAAATTACACCCCGACACACACCCATCAAGCCAAAGCCCAGCATCATTTGTAAGGGATGGAAGCAATAGAAGCTTCCAACAACCTTCACAACAAAAGAATTCCCTCCGTTACCGCTATTATTTTGGAGGCCCTAGCTGATGGAACTACGCAAGGAGGAAAGTAAGACATTAAAGAAAAAGGAGGTGAAATAATTATCTTTACTCTGAAAAATGAGGCAGACGGATTTTCCTAAGGAGTTAGATACAAAAGTAACATACTAAACAGCCTTCCTTTTTCTTAATTTTTAAACTATAGAGATGGGGCCGGGCACAGCTCATACCTGTAATCCCAGCACTTTGGGAGACCAAGGCAGGTGGATTGCTTGAGGCCAGGAGTTCAATACCAGCCTGGCCAAACATGGCAAAATGCTGACTCTACTAATATTACAAAAATTAGCCAGGTGTGGTGAAACACACCTGTCATACCAGGTACTTGGGAGGCTGAGGCACGAGAATTGCTTGAACCTGGGAGGTGGAGGTTGCAGTGAGCCGGAACGACACTATTGCACTCCAGCCTGGGTGACAAAGCAAGACGCTGTCTCAAAAAAAAAAAATAGAGATGGGTTCTTACTATGCTGCCCAGGCTGGTCCGAAACTCCTGGGCTCAAGCAATCCTTCTGCCTCAGTCTCCCAAAGTGCTAGGATTACAGGCCTGAGCCACCAAGCCTGGCCTCTGACAGTCTTTCTATGTACAAACAAGCACTTAGAAAAGAAAACATCCCATTTGCAACAGCACACCCGCCCCCCCAAAAAAAACTCTCAGAAATAAGTGTGCTAAAATATGCACACACAATCCATATGAAGAAATCTTTCAATGAAACACTTTGAATGCCAAGAAAGCCACGCTGCACATGCTATTGAGAAAGGTTCAACATTAAGAAGATGTCACGGCCAGATGTGGTGGCTCACACCTGCAATCCTAGCACTTTGGAAGGCCGAGGTGGGTGGATCATGAGGTCAGGAGTTTGAGACCAGCCTGAGCAGCATGGCAAAACCCTTTCTCTACTAAAAATACAAAAAAAAAATAGTGGCAGGCATCTGTAGTCCCAGCTACTTGAGAGGCTGAGACAGGAGAATTGCTTGAACCCGGCAGGCAGAGGTTGCAGTGAGCCGAGACTGTGCCACTGCATTCCAGCCTGGGTGACAGAGCAAGACTCCATCTCAAAAAACAAACAAAAAAAAGATGTCACTATCAATATCAAGTGGAGGTGTGTGGCAGTGGAGTCTTCACACATGCTGGGGGAACGTAAGATGGCATGGCCACTCCAAAAGACAGTTTGGCAGCTTCTCGAAAGGTAAATATAAATTTCCCTTATGGAGCCGGCTGCAGTGGCTCAGGCCTGTAATCCCAGCATTTTGGGAGGTCAAGGTGGGTAGATCACCTGAAGTCAGGAGTTTGAAACCAAACTTGGCCAACATGGTGAAACCCCGTCTCTACTAAACATACAAAAAAAAAAAAAAATAGACCAATGTGGTGGCAGGTGCCTGTAATCCTAGCTACATGGGAGGCTGAGGCAGGAGAATTGCTTGAAACTGGAAGTTGGAGGTTGCAGTGAGCTGAGATCATGCCACTGCACTCCAGCCTGGGTGACAGAGTGAGAGTCTTGTCTCAAAAAACAACAAAAAAATTAGTTAGGTGTGGTGGCGCATGCCTGTAATCCTAGCTACTCGGGTGGCTGAGGCAGAAGAATCCCTTGAACCCAGGAAGTGTGGGCTGCAGTGAGTCAAGATCATGCCACTGCGCTCCAGCTTGGGCAACTGAGTGAGACTGTCTCCAAACAAACAAAAGGAAGTCACTGTGCGTAGCCCACACCGATGGAGGAGGCATGCTAACCCTTTATTACCGAGTCTGGCAACGCTGCCTGTCACACCAGCGCACTCCAAGTACTCCACAGCTCCATGAGCCTGCTGCCCGCATTAGACATCAAGGAACAGCAAGTACCCACACATCAGTCACACAGCTACCACTGGACTAGTGTTTACTTAATAGTTTTCTGTGAAAGGGCTCACTTTTTTTTTTTTTTTTTTTTTTTGAGATGGAATCTCGTCTGTCCTCCAGGCAGGAGTGCAATGGAGTGATCTCAGCTCACTGCAACCTCTGCCTCCTGGGTTCAAGCGACTCTCCCACCTCAGTCTCCTGAGTAGGTGCACACCACCACACTTGGCTAATTTTTGTATTTTTAGGAGAGATGGGGTTTCACCATAATGGCCAGGCTGGTCTCAAAATCCTGACCTCAGGCTATCTGCCCGCTTTGGCCTCCCAAAGTGCTGGGATTAGAGGTGTGAGTCACAGAGCTTTTTAAAAAGGAACTCGATATCACTACCTTGCAACGGCCCAGTCTCAAGGATGGCCCTGGACGTCCAAGGGGTAGAGCAGCTCTATTCCTCCACTTGGGCTTTTTCCAGCCTTCCTTTCTTCTCCTCAGAAGCCTGGGGCAGGCGGGGACCCCTTGGTCCTGGTCCTCTGGGCTCCGTGGTCCCCACTCGAGGGAGACTTCGCCAGTTCACAACCAGCGTCATGGGCAGCTCTGACCCCTCCCGTGCCCCAGGTGTCTCTAGGCCGGAAAGCTGTATATCCGTGGCTGCCAAACCTGGTTGATAATGAGACTCACCGGAGAGCTTTCTAAAAGCTTAGCTTTTCTTGAGCCCCCAGCACGAGGATCCTAATTAAAGATATGGGTAGGGACCAGGTTGAAAACAGCCCAGGTGGAGCTGATAATTAGCTACATGCCGGAGTCCTACACGCAGGACAACCAGGCTTAGCTGCGCTCTGGGAAGATTTTCACCTGCAAGTAATGCACAGCTGTCCGATGGAAGAGCCCAGGCCAGGCCCTGACTCCGACACTCTTTCTTTTTTCTTGAGATGGAGTCTCACTCTGTGGCTCAAGCTGGACTGCAGGGTCACGATCTCAGCTCACTGCAACCTCCGCCTCCTGGGTTCAAGCAATTCTCCTGCTTCAGCCTCCTGAGTAGCTGGAACCACAGGCATGTACCACCACACATGGCTAATTTTTGTATTTTTACTAGAGACGGGGTTTTGCCATGTTGGGCAGGCTGGTCATGAACTCCTGGCTTCAGAAAATCTGCCGACCTTGGCCACCCAAAGTGCTGGGATGACAGGTGTGAGCCACCGCGCCTGGCCTGACTCATTTTCTAAAATGAGCAGTATCTGCGGAAGGAAAGTGTCTAGCTCAGCCTTCTCCCAAGCTCACGGGACATGGAATTAGGTGCCTACAGACCCTTTGGAGAAACTCCTTTCCCTGTCCTGTGTGACTGGGAGGAAAGGAGGCTTAGTGGTCTGGTATTTCTGGATGTGTTTCTTCCTTATCTTTCCTGTCCATATCACATCTCAGGTCCCCTGGCTCAGGGACAGAACTAGATTGTACCCCTCTAAGTGACCACTCACTACACTTTCGGGCCAGGTAACTGGTTTAGTGAGTTCCAGGTTCACAGAGGGAGAGGAACTGCTCAGGATGGGTCATCCCCAGAGCCTCCCCCATGTCAGATTGAGGTGATTTAGGTGATGAGATTTAGAGCAGATTTTGGACTCCTGAGTTGATGTTATAATGGGATGAGGCCTTGGGGCAGGGTGGATGTACTTTGTATTAGGGATGAACACAAATCTTCGGGGTCTAGAGGGCTGACTAGGTAGACAGGCTGTCCCTCCCCACACAACGATGTCCCTGCCCTAATCCCGAGAACCTCTGAATGTGTCACCTTATGTAGCAAAAGGGACTTTGCAGGTGGAATTAGCAAGGGACTTGAGATGGGGAGATTGGCCTGGATACCCAGGTGAGCCCAATCTAACCACACACGTTCTTAAAAGCACAGGACTTTGTCGGGCTTAAACAGGAACGATAAGGAGGAATGGGAGGTCCGAGAAGTCACCACCTGCACAGGGAGCAACCACGTGTCTCGTTCACCTCATGTATCCCCGGAGCCTGGAACCCAGCAGGTGCTTGGCCACAGAAAGGCCGATAAAGTGAACTTTTGTGTTTTCTTTTTGTCTTTGAGATGGAGTTTTGCTCTTGTCACCCAGGCTGGAGTGCAATGGTGCAGTCTTGGCTCACTGCAACCTCTGCCTCCCAGGTTCAAGTGATTCTCCTGTCTCGGCCTCTTGAGTAGCACGTGCCATCACGTCTGGATATTTTTGTATTTTTAGTAGAAACGGGGTTTCACTATGTTAGCTAGGCTGGTCTCGAACTCCTGACCTCAGTGATCCACCCACCTCAGCCTCCCAAAGTGCTGGGATTACAGGCGTGAGCCACTAAAGTGAACTTTTAAGCACTGGATTCCAGCTAACAGCCATGTTGGGTGAATTATTTAACCTCTCCGACCCTACGTCATACCGTTTCTATGGATATCAGAAGTAAAGGCAGTGAGATAACCCACCCAAGGTCATCCAACACATGAACAGTGGGGCTGGGCCCACTGCCAGCCCCTCAGAACCCATCTGGTTGCCAAATCCAGCACCCCCCACCCCAACCTCGGCCTGGCCATAATTGGCAGAACTCCTGGGTAAACAGGGGTGAAGCTTCTCTTGGCCCCGTTTCGTTCCTTTGCTTCGTTCTGTGCCTTTGTTTTCTGGCGACTGGTTGTCATCCCATTTCCTGAGCACAGACCAGCAGGGGGTGCCAGTGCCCGTGCAGAGACCTTCAGCTCCCAGAGCTGCCCTGGGGATGAGCTGCCTTAGGGAAGGGCCTGGTCCTGGCCACCCACAACAACAGAGTGTCCTTAATGACGAGGGGCACCTACTGGTTCATAACCTGGCTCCACGGCTGGACGAGCCCCGGACAAAGGACTTCATCTCCACGGCTGCAGTTTTCACAGCTGTGAAAGGGGACGGGGAAACGGACCTCCCAGGGGTACTGGGACAGGAAAATGAAGCAACTCACAAGACAGCTTCTAGCACAGTCCCTGGCACTTAATTCTTAGTTGAACTTCCGTTCTTTTTTTGTTTTGTTTTGTTTTTTTGAGACAGAGTCTTGCTCTTTAGCACAGGCTGGAGTGCAGTGGCTCAGTCTCAGCTCATTGCAACCTCCGTCTCCCAGGTTCAAGTGATTCTCCTGCATCAGCCTCCCAAGTAGCTGGTATTACAGGCACACGCCACCACACCCAGCTAATTTTTGTATTTTTTAGTAGAGACGGGGTTTCACCATATTGGCCAGGCTGGTCTTGAAATCCTGACCTCATGAGCCACCCACCTTGGCCTCCCAAAGTGCTAAGATTACAGGTGTGAGCCACTGCACCCAGCCAAGAGTTTGATTTTTATAAGATTGAGCCAGGTCCTGTTGTAAGAACTTTGTAGGAAGTATCCCATGTACCCCACAGACCCTGAAAAAACTCTGTTCTACACAGGTGAGGAAACCGAGGCTTAAGGAAGCTAGGCGGCTTGACCATAAACTCTCAGCAGCCTCTATGAGGCTTTGGCCTGCACATCTAATATGGTTTGCCTGTGTCCCCACCCCAATCTCATCTTGAATTGTACTTCCCATAATCCCCACATGTCATGGGAAGGACCCCATGGGAGGTCATTGAATCACGGGGGTGGATACCTCCATGCTGTTCTCGGGATGGTGAGTTCTGAGATTTGATGGTTCTATAGGGGCTTCTCCCCGTTGCTCAGCACTTCTCCTTCCTGCTGCCATGTAAAGAAGGACATGCTTGCTTCCCCTTCTGCCATGATTGTAGGTTTCCTGAGGCCTCCCCAGAGCTGAAGAACTGTGAGTCAATTAAACCTCTTTCCTTTATAAATTACCCAGTCTTGGGAAGTTCTTTATAACAGCGTGAGAACAGACTAATACGACACCTCAACCCTGACCTATAAAGTAACCAGGCTCCTGGGCCGAGAACGGAGCAGGAACATCATCAAGTGCCTGCTCACCAGCGAGACCTCTTCTATTCAGGGAGCCTTTCTTGAGTCCCACCACTGGAATTAACCTCTTCCTTCCAGACCAGTTTGCTGGTGCCCCTAATTCAGTTTCCCAACCTCAGTTCTACTGACGTTTGGGGCTGGATAATCTGTCGTGGGGGCTGTCCTGTGCACCGTAGGATGTGGGCAGTATCCCTGCTCTCCACCCACAAGACACCGTGGCACTTCCTCAAGTTGCAACAACCAAAATATGTCTTCAAACATTGCCACTGTCCCCTAGGGTGCTAAATCACCTCTGTGGAGAACCACTGTCCTAAGCTACAGTACTCTCTGGTAAATAGTTGAGTCTGTGTCTATCTTACCAGTAAAGCCTGGGGTCTCAAACTAAGTTGTCAGCAGCAGACAGACAGGTAACCCTGGTGTAGCAGGGACAAACTGGCCTTCTGATGTCCCGGCAAAAGTGGTCCATCACACTCAGCCAATGGGGGTCATGCACTGATGCTAGATCTGATTTTTCAAGAGATTTTCTTTGTTTTTGTTTTAGACGGAGTCTCACTCTGTCACCCAGGCTGGAGTGCAATGGCACGATCTCAGCTCACTGCAACTTCTGCCTCCCAGGTTTAAATGATTCTCCTGCCTCAGGCTTCCAAGTAGCTGGGACTACAGGTGCCCGCCACCACACCTGGGGAACTTTTCATATTTTTAGTAGAAATGGGGTTTGCACCATGTTGGCCAGGCTGGTCTCAAAATCCTGACTTCAGGTGATCTGCCCTCCTCAGCCTCCCAAAGTGCTGGGATTAGAGGTGTGAGTCACTGCGCCCAGCTCAAAACATTTCCATGTATAATCTCCATGTTTAAAAAAAAATGCTGGCAATGAATTCAATTGTAAAATAAAGGAACAAACAGAAACCATGTACCCCTGAAAGTCATCGGTGGAATGACTCTCACCCATGGGCTGCCAATCTGTAAACTCTCTCTAGAATGTGAGCTCTGCTCCAGGCACCAAGGCAGTCTGCATGTTCACTAATTTGCAGCTCCTTAAATCTCCTACAAAATACCCAAGGGGCTATGGTGTTTCACCAGCTTCAGGAGGTGCAAAATGGGCATCTTAAATTACAGTCATGAGCAGACAACTGGGGTCTGGTGACACATGTTGGGTGAGCCTCCCTTCCAGGGAGGATTATCCCCCATCCCCCACACCACAATCCATCACCCTCATGCTCAGCCTTGAAGCAACCCCCTGTGCCAGGCTCCCCGAGCCCCAGCTTCCCAGTGAGATCAAAGATCCGGGGAAGGGGGTTTCCTGCCACCTGCACCAGTGAGGACAAAGGTAATATGAGAGGAACTGTAGGCCCTGGCTTTACTCTCAACCTGTCCGTTCACCAGTTCCCAGGCCGATCAGGCCAAAATACTTCTGGTTTCCAGAAACGAAGACCCCTACTGCCCTAAGAAAACTGGTTGTTTTGGGCTGGGCGCAGTGGCTCACACCTGTAATCCCAGCACTTTGGGAGGCCAAGGTGGGCAGATCATCTGAGGTCAGGAGTTCGAGACCAGCCTGGCCAACATGGTGAAAACCCATCTCTACTAAAAATACAAAGATTAGCTGGGCATGGTGGCATGTGCCTGTAATTTCAACTACTTGGGAGGCTGAGGAAGGAGAATTGCCTGAATCCAGAAGGCGGAGGTTGCAGTGAGCCGAATCACACCATTGCACTCCAGCCTGGGCAACAAGAGCAAAACTCGGTCTCAAAAAAAGAAAATTAACAAACAAAAAGGCCGGGCGCAGTGGCTTACACCTGTAATCCCAGCACTTTGGGAGGCCGAGGTGGGTGGATCGCAAGGTCAGGCATTCGAGACCAGCCTGGACAACATAGTGAAACCTCATCTCTACTAAAAATACAAAAAATTAGTCAGGTATGGTGGTGGGGAACCTGTAATCCCAGGTACTCGGGAGGCTTAGGCAGAAGAATCGCTTGGAGGTTGCAGTGAGCCAAGATCGCCCTCCAGCTCGGGACACAGTGTGAGACTCCATCTCAAAAAAGAAAAGCGGTTGTTCTGGAAGGTATCCATAGAGTGACGTCTTTGTAACAGCAAAGGCTGTTATTAGCTGAGCCCTTACTATGTGCCAAGCACCGTGCCAGGCACTTCATGTGCAGAGACTGTTATTCCTCATGACAACCCTCAGGAGGAGATACTTTTCTTAAGCCCAATTTAGAGATGAAGACATTGAGGCTTGGACAGATGATGTGACCTGCCCTAGACCACATAGCTAGGAGGAGGCAGAGCCAGGAACCAATCCGCACCCTGGGAACCCTTACAAAGTGTTCCTCTCAGGTGTCTGTCAGTAACCAGGATGGCGGTTCTGAACATAAGGTCTTACCCACTATCGTGCATTGGCACCAGGGAAGACTTCCCTGGGGATTTTTTTTTTGAAATACAGGTTTTATGAAAACACACAGACACACTTTTTTTTTTTTTGAGATGAAGTGTCACTCTGTGGCCCAGGCTGGAGTGCAGTGGCGTTATCTTGGCTCACTGCAACCTCCGCCTTCCAGGTTAAGCGATTCTCCTCCCTCAGCCTCCTGAGTAGCTGGGATTACAGGCATGCACCACCACACCCAACTAATTTTTGTTTTAGTAGAGCCAGGGTTTCACTCTGTTGGCCAGGCTGGTCTTGAACTCCTGACCTCAGCCTCCGAAAGTGCTGGAATTACAGGCGTGAGCCACCGCGCCCAGCCTCAGACACACATTTTGAACTGTAGTTAATGAAATGCCTGCCAAAGTATGCAAAGGGGCAGCGGATGGAATTTCTGCAACTTACTCTGAAATGCAACAAAAAATAAATAAGGTGGATGGATGGGTGGATAGAGGGAAGGACAGGTGGCTCAAGCTGAGAGAAGGGACTAGAGTCAACTGTTCATTGTGGAATCCGCATGGTGTTCATTACACAGTTCTTTCAATAACACAACGTCTGGGACAGCTGTAGGTTCCAGGGCCGCAGCACAGCCTTCCTGCACTGGAGTGTCCAGGGGTGGCACCCTAGAATGATTCTGGGGCCCAGCTCTCTCCCGCTCAGTGACAAGCAAACTTCCTCTTCCCTCACTCACAGAGTATCACCAGGTCACTGTGAAAGCTGATGCTTCTTGGTCTCTGGTGCCCTTTTTTCTCCACTTCATGCAGGCCCAGGGCTGGCATCAGGGGAGCGCGGGTAGCGTAGGGTGAAGTCACACCCCAGTGCCTGATGACTGACACTCCCGCGCCATGTGCACCGATGGTGATGTCTGCAGTCCATGGCACACTGCCATGGTGTGAACAGAATGTTTGTGCCCTCTCCCGCCAAATTCATATGTTCCACTATATATGGTTAACTATCATTTATTGAATATTCTCAAAAAACTAGAAGAGGCCAGGTGTGGTGGCTCGCGCCTTAATCCCAGCACTTTGGGAGGCTGAGGTGGGCAGGTAGCTGACCTCAGGAGTTTGAGATCAACCTAGGCAACATGGAGAAATCCTGTCTCTACAAAAAAAATGTGTATATATACACACACACAAAAATTAGATAGGTACAGTGGTGTGTGCCTATAGTCCCAGCTACTTGGGAGGTTGAGACGGGAGGATCACTTGAGCTCAGGAGGTGGATGTTTCAGTGAGCCGAGATTGCACCATCACACCCCAGCCTGGGTGACAGAGTGAGACCCCATCTCAAAAAAACAAAAACAAAAAACTTTATGAGATGATTTTCAATGTTTATAACACAAAGAATTGATAAATGTTTGAAATGGATATGCTAATTATCCTGATTTGATCATTACATGTTGTATGCTCGTATTGAAATATCACTTTATATCCCCCACATGTGTACAATTATTACATGTCAACTAAAAATAAAAGGGAAAAAATGTAAAAAGAAAATTTTAAAAAGGAAAGAAAAAGAAACTAAATTCCCAATGTGAAAGTGTTAGGAGATGTGTCTTTTGGGAGGTGGTTAGGTCGCATGAATAAGGGTGGAGCCCTCCCTCATGGAAGGGATTAGTGTCCTTATAATAAGGGTCCCGAGAGCTCTTTTGCCTTTCCGCCTTGCGAGGACTCAGTGAGGCAGAATTTGAGTCCTCACCAGACACTGAATCTCCCAGTGCCTCAATCTTGGACTTCCCAGCCCAGGAGATGGAGGCTGCAGTGAGCCGTGACTGCACCACTGCACTCCAGCGTAGGCAACAGAGTGATACCCCATCTCAAAAAAAAAATTATGAGCAATACATATCTGTTGTTTGTAAGTTACCTAGTCTACAGTATTTTTTTGAGACGGAGTTTTGCTCTTGTTACCCAGGCTGGAGTGCAATGGCGCGATCTCGGCTCACGGCAACCTCCGCCTCCTGGTTTCAGGCAATTCTCCTGCCTCAGCCTCCTGAGTAGCTGGGATTACAGGCACGCACCACCGTGCCCAGCTAATTTTTTTATATTTTTAGTAGAGACGGGGTTTCACCATGTTGACCAGGATGGTCTCGACCTCTTGACCTCGTGATCCACCCGCCTCGGCCTCCCAAAGTGCTGGGATTACAGGTGTGAGCCACCGCGCCTGGCCCTAGTCTACAGTATTTTAACACACTTATGATATATCATGATAACAGACTGATATACATTTCCAGCTCTCTGGAGGAGTCTTTAAGTACAACTTCCATCTTGGATATAATAATAACAGTAATTGCTTCCACTCCTTCTACAGGCCAAGCACACTGCCAGCTGCTATGACTTAATCCAGCTCATTTCATCCACAAACCCCTGCCAGAGACCTACTTCTGCCCTCCCTTTATAGGAGGAAAAAAAAACCTGAGGCTCAAAAAGGCACTAAGTCTACAATAATCAAACCTGTGTGGTACTGACATATAGAGATCCAGAGGGTAGAATGAGCATCCAGAAATAAACCCATACGTCTATTTCCAATGGCCTTTCCTTCCTTCCTTCCTTCCCTCCCTCCCTCCCTCTGTCCCTCCCTCCATCCCTCCCTCCCATGTGTCCTTCCTTTTTAGTATTGTCTTTGATTGGCACTTTAGCTATGTCTTCAGCATACCATTCCAGTGCTCATTCAGGCTGGCAGCTTATAGGTGATACCTTATGTGCTACCATTAATGAATCCTGTGATCATGGGCTCTCTCCCATTCCTTTGCTGTGAAGTTGGTCTTCTGGTCTAAGGTGACATCACTCTCTAAGCCTTTGGATGGTGGTGCTGGTTGAGACTCTATGGTTAGAACAGGAAACCCATACCCTCCATATGTGCCTATTCCTGTGAGAACAAACTACTGGGCCTTCCAGGATGGAAAAACCCCATCATGCCAACTTGCCACCAAGTGACAGGTTGGTTTTCTTGAGGAATGGTGCCATATTGGGGACTCAGTGTTGGTCTCTGTTGCAGGTAAGTTGGACCTCGGAGCAGCAGGAGACAAATTCCCTTGATGAAGAGAAAGTCCATGCTCTTGACGCACGCAAGGAGAGCCTCCATCTCTGCTACTTTGTTCATGTTGCCACCGTGCCAACCATAGCGTGGGCTGAATCACCTGACTACTTGGCTGTTTCTTTGTCGGTGGTGAATGCTCTTTGGTGGGTGTTAACATGTGATACAAAGATTTGCCCCCTTCCTGAAGTCTGTCTATGCGCCTCGGCCCCAGCCTCCTTATCCCTGATCTGTTGTTCTGCCATCTGGGCCAGGCCATTTGCCCCTATATACTCTAAGCCTAGGTCACTTCTCTTTCCCACACTAAGTGGGTGACCGGGTGCACTACTCAAAGCTCTCATCACTGGGAAGCTTTTCCTTTACTACTGTCGTTCAAGGCTACCCATGTGAGGCTACAGTGTAGCTACCATCTGATTTAAGGTTGCACCCATATGTGGAGCTGACCCATCTATGAAATAAGCTCAGGCTTTCCCGTCCTCTTTCAACTGGTCTTAGAAGATCCCTCATAAAGCCATAGGTGTGCTCTGAGGGGGGAGCTCTGGTACAATGGGAGCAGTTGACAGGGGGTCTGGGTTTTCTGCTCATGCAGCCTGCTTGTGTCCCCTGACCCTGCTTGTGCTCATTTCTGGAGGCACCACATCCATCTTACACTGGATTGTTGCTGGGGGCAACTGACTTATTGGGCTTGATAGGACACAGTACTTTTTGACAGTTTTAGCCACACTGTCCATGGTGAACATGGTCAGACACTCTCTTCTAGCAGGGTAAGAGTTGTTTTTCAAAGGTATGTAATTCTCCACTGAAGACGGCAGGGTCTTATTCTAGAGTCTCGGCGGCTTGCATTCTGATTCTCACTGGAGCTTGCCACAAACTCTACACAGTATCTTTTCCCAGCACTGAAACTTCCATAGGGTCTGTCAGATCATACAGCCTCCTAAGCCACAGGATTGCTTGATAGCCTGGGCTGGTTGCAGAGCCCTTTCCTGCTCTGGGACCAACTCAAAGATGGCAGTCTGTCATGTCACTCGATGTGAGTTGTAGTAGTATCCCCAGGTCCAGAATATGCTGACTCAAGAACTTGAGGCTTCCAGGCACTATGCTTTCTTCTTCCTTAGGAGGTACAACATGCAATAATTGGTCTTTTACTTTGGAGATGTCTACTGTTACTGGACTTGATTACTGAACTCCTGAAAATATTATAGATGCGGCAGGCTCCTGAATCTTCCCAGGGTTATCTCCAACCCTCAGGGGTACACAGACCTCACCAAGGTCTGCATTGCGCTAGCCACCTCTTGCTCATCCAGCCCAATCGACATGGTGGCATTGTTGTAATGAATCCATGTGATGTTCTGTGGATGTCCAGCTGGCCCAGACTTCTTTGGACTTAGCATGGCCTTGGAGCAAAACTGTTAATGTGCACTGTCATTTCCATAAAAACGTGGACTGTTTCTGATTCTGTTTGATTGGCAGAGAAGAGAATGCCTGCACTAAATCAACAGCTCTATACCATGTACTTAAGGCAGTACTGATCGGGTCTAATGAAGACCCATCCGGCAGCATGCAATCGGGATTATACTTGATTGAGCTTGTGATGGTCTACGATGACCCTCCTTAACCCATCCAGTTTCTTCAGGGGCCCGAGTGGTCAATTAAACAAGAGTGGAGAGGAGACACAGGATGTGGCAATAGCCTCTATTCCTCTGTCTTTCCACGATATGGTCTCCCTCCCTCCTTCCCTTTCCTTCCTCCATTGCCTCCCATGGAAATTCTGGAATTTTAACTGTGCTCAACATGGGCCATTGCTTTTTCCAGCTTTCTAGGAGCTATGCTAGCAGCAAGTTTGCACCAACTCCTGGGATACTTACGCTAGGGAGTTAAATTCTGTACTCCCTAGGGTCTTAGAAAAACCCTTTCAAGTCAAAAATTGTCCTGTCTTCTACCTTACGTTCTGGTCCTCTTCTTACAGCACTCTTGGAGTCTCCTCCAGCTCCCGTCAGTCCATGCCGACTACATCCTACAGTTCAGTATAGTCCCTGTTCTCCCTTAGGAGCCCAGCATGTCCCCAGCTGAGTCATGGAGGACTCTGAAAGGTGCACTCATTGTCCTGCACAAGAAGGGCCTGTGTCATGTCTTCCATCATGTATTGGGAATGGAGAATGCTAGCAAGAATTGGGGGAGACATATGAATAGGCTGAGAATGTTTTGAGGGGTTCAGAAACTAAAAATCATTGGGGTGGGGCGGGGAACCCAAGCAGATCTTGCCATCCCATGTGTTAGGTTTTCCCATTCGGGTCCTTGACCTTACCTATCAGACCTGCCTTAGTTGGGTGTTTAACTGTCTGAAATTCTGCCACTCTACTAAGTCCTGAGCTTAGTCCTCACTTTCCCTTCCCTTCCACTGCAGATGAGAGATTCTCTGTATGCAACTAGTGGCCCTCGGGCTTCCACATCTGGCTGCCAGTTGCCTGGTACTTGCTCCCTGATGTTCATTATCCTTCTTCAGGCATCAGTGGCACTCAGCAATAGCCATCCACCCTCACTACCCCACAGTTACTGTCTCCTCCCTACACCTCAAATGCCTGACACACTACAAGTGCTTGCCTTACTTCAGTACACCATCCTCATCACTGGTGAAAGTTTTAACAAGTGAAAGGAAGGGGAGGGGAGGGAAGATAAGCGCTTAGGGAAAGAGGGTGGCTGCTTCAAGGGGAGGACTCCTGTGAAAAGCAGTCAATAGGGAGCTGATTGTTGTTATTGTTTAATTTTTTTTTTTAATGTTAAGATTTGTCTTCATAAAGGGGCAGAGGACAAACTCCCAAAAAGCCAGTCAGTAGGACCCAGAGTTTTAGAGAAACCTATGGTTATATATACGCATTTGTGGGAGGGAGGGGGGACGTTCTTTGATTTTCTTTAAATGGCTATATTCAGACTTGAGCAGGCATAATTTTAGAAAGAAGCAGTCATTCACAAGGCACTTCCTAGTTTTGTCTGCCAAGCAGAATAAAAAATTCCCCCTTCTTTTTTCAAGGGAGAGAAAATGTGGGCTACAGCGCTAGATTTGGGTCCTCATCCAGGTTCAGTAATTGTTGGGTGTCCAGAGCCAGTCACTTTTGTCCACTACACACGGAACTGGCACCATAGGACATTCACTAATGTGAGATGTGCCCCCCTGCAGCAGCCAGGAAGGGTCAGCTGTGATTATGTCCCTGGGAGAAAACAAAGTCCACAGAATGCGGAAGCACCAGCTATTGTAGTATTGGTGAGGGCAGCCTTCGAATCAGGTTTCCACACAACCTGACTTCACACAAGGATCAAAGTGAGGAGCCCGCCAAGTCCACCAGTGATCAAGCACCAGTAAAAGGCATAGCCTAGGCAGCAGCTGATCAAAGAAAGCCAAATACCTCCCAAATGAACTCAGCAGCTCACCTACTAATAGACTCCTGATGTCACCTTTCACTTTAACAAATATTCCTTAGGCCCCAACTATTTACTAGGCATTTAAAACATTTTAGTAAATATGATTTTGGATGACCTCCTGCTGGCAGTAGAGTGCCTCTGGAGGAAGAATGTCTCCTCGCCTCTGAATGGTGTTTCTATTAGGGTTGCAGGCTGGGTAAGACTAGGGCATTGCCACAGAAGAAAACCAGGCTATGTCTTCATACCTGACAGCAGCCGCACATCCAGCTCAGCAAGTCTTTTGACCGTGGCTGCCTAGGGAGGGGCCAAAATTTCCTAAGTATCTATGAAAGTGCAGAAAAAAAGTTTAAATGCAATTGATAATACTTGGAGAACTAATATTTCTAAATGATCTCGTATATTTCTTTGCTGAAGGGAAACAAAAGCCCTGATTAACTAAATTTTAAAAATTGTATTGGTCCATCTAGTCAGAAGACAGGCTTTGAGTAACCACAAATAAGCAAATTTGTTTACTTCAACCACACAACATAAAACACTGTGAAATTTATAATACATGATAATTTGAAATTTAGTAAAATGGCAGAGGGTTTGGGAATTAATATTACTAATATGCTTCTCCTTGGTTCTCTTCTGCTACCTGCCTGTTTTCTTGAGTGACTTGGTTTTCTCCTTAGCCTAGAAACTGACCATAAGGAAGCAGAGTAGCATAGTACATCTATTGCCAAAAATCATACACTGACTTTGATTATTCACGTAGGTAGAATGGAAGCCATAGGTGTGCTCCAGGTAGAGCAAGGCAGAATACTTTTACTATCATTCCCATTCAGCTATGCAGTTAATATAAAATTTATTTAAATTAAGGGGAAATTTTCATTTTATAAAGGTAAACATTGGTTGAACTTTGGTGCTGTGTGTTAGTCACAAAGTAAGTGAATAAGATGGATTATGAGGACGGTTTTTGGCAATAGAAGATTCTGAAGAAACAACTCTTGACAGATCTGATACTTTTAATTTTTTTTTTTTTTTTTTTTTTTGAGACGGAGTTTCGCTCTTGATACCCAGGCTGGAGCGCAATGGCGCGATCTCGGCTCACCGCAATCTCCGCCTCCTGGGTTCAGGCAATTCTCCTGCCTCAGCCTCCTGAGTAGCTGGGATTACAGGCACGCGCCACCATGCCCAGCTAATTTTTGTATTTTTTAGTAGAGACGGGGTTTCAGCATGTTGACCAGGATGGTCTCGATCTCTTGACCTCGTGATCCACCCGCCTCGGCCTCCCAAAGTGCTGGGATTACAGGCTTGAGCCACCGCGCCCGGCTTACTTTTAATTTTTTTAAAGAAAAAAACAGAATTGGAGGTTTTAGTATCTGTGTGGGAAGGGGTAAGAGTCATCTCAAACTTGAGATAGCAAATTCAGCTTACCCTGAGGCAGTGACACCTAGTAAGAGGACAGTCTGGCTTTTCTGGCAGTGGTTTCAGATAAGTATGTAGTTTAGAAATAACTGCATCACCTTTTCCTTCTTGTCTCCATAAAACTAAGGATAATAAAGTCAACTTCAACTAAAACTAAGCATTAAAGTAATGCCTAGCATATGATAGGATTAGCACAGACTTAATAAACACATACTAATTTTTAAGAATACAAGAACTCCACAATTCTTCTAAGGGAAATGGTGGGACACTAGAAAAAGAAGTGAATCAGAAAGTGTAAGCCAGGCATGGTGGTGCATGCCTGTACTCCCAGCTATTTGGGATGATTTGTGCCCAGGAGTTCGAGGCCAGCCTGGGCAACATAGAAAAAGACCCCATCTCTTAAAAAACAAAGTATAAAATTGGTCCTTATTCTCATAACCTTAAAAAATAGCTAATAAAAATTAGCCATATGAAGATACAGGTAACTGAAACTCGAAGGATTCTTCTGGATATGTCTAGGATGGATAAAGAGCGTGACCTCCTAGAACCATCTGGGATTGTGCACTCTGCTGCTCTAGATAGGTCTTTGTCTCTTCCTCAACATAATTCATTCATCTACATATTTCTGAGATGCTACATAGTTGGAAAAATATAAAATAATATAGGCATACAAATGTTGAATATGTTATCAAATTGTAAAAGTGGTGAATATTTAGTGATTCTTTTATACTCATATCCTATCTTGACTTTGGCCTGGAAACTCCATATTATCATATTCTGATTTAGCCTACACAGAAATATAGTAATAACAGAAATTGTGGCACTAAAATAAGATGAAAAGGCTTTGATGCCTTAGTGAATACATTATTTTTCCCTTTGCATTGTGGGTATATTCATCTTAGGGTCAGTTAATTCTATAATTTTTCCTAGACATATATAAATAATAATAATAGTTAGTCCAGGAATTCTGCAGAAAGTGCTGTTTTTTCACAGAGCACAGGCATGCAGTGACAGCAGTGTCCAGCTCTCCAACATGTAATTGGACACATCATTTCACCTCATATTTGTAATATTTGAGATTCTTTGTGTGAGTGAAAGAAAGATTTGTTGCATCAATCTCACTGCTTTAGAGTCACACTTCATATATTACCTGAAGAAGAAAGGCCATTTAAGATTTTTTTTTAACTTAGCAGGATAGTTTAAAAATTTCACCACTGTAGTCTGTTTGCCTTAACCCCATATAAAAGTTAGTCCTAAGGGGAACTATGTTCAGGAATTCAAGAAACCCAGAGAGAAAAACACAGTCACACAAACCATTCACCAGTAACAAAGGAGTCAGCAAACTGTTGGAAAACAGAGAGAACTTGTAATAATGAAAAAAGGACAGAGTTTAGTAACCAATCACTTATTTTCTTTTAAAAACACATAACCACATTAAGTTTTTGCTTTATACAACCATCTAGAAACTATAAAACAGTACCACATTGTGCATTTAACCTACTTATCAAGAAGGGAACTTCGTAAGTCCTAAGAATTCTACCCATATAGGAAGGAAAGGAGACGGCTAATAGCATAGTCGCAGATACAACATGAGTCCAAGCGTCGATTCTTCGATGTCACCTTTTCCATTTACCAGAGTGGAGACTGAAAAAGAGAGAAAGGGAGAAGAAAGAGGGAAAGAAGCACCCACAGAGGACTAATCACAATCCATAGTTACTTTTGACAGCTATAGCTCAGGGTTTCATAGAATAGTATCATTTGACCAACACAGTGTGGTGGAGGGAGACGGGTGAAGAAAACACAAATAGGAGGAGAGGTTTGAACAGAAAAATACGATTTTCACCCTAGTCCCCTCCTAAACACTCTTCATTGATACAAGCTTCTGTGCTAATCCAGAAAATGGCAAGAAATTAATTTTCACAATATGATAAAGTTTAACAGTTCTGTTATTTTTGCAACTGAAATGTGAGTGGCTCACAATTTTACTTTACAATTCAAAATAACAACAACATCATGAACAATTAACCTTTAGGAATTTTCCACAATATTTCCCCCGATTCCCACCATGCTGGTGTTGCCACAGGGCAATCAGGGAAGTGCAGGTAGGGACTTCAGAGATAATGACCAAGAGATAGTGAGATGGAAGCTTGGCTCTTTCTTAGAAGTCCACATCTTTCTAGAACTATTGCAGTCTTTCCCTCTGACTTGTGGAGGCACAGAGGAAAGGGCATAGGAAGAACTAAGGTATTATGGTGGAAGTTTAGTCAAGTAACTGGTTTGAAGGTATACAAGATGAGACTGTGCACTTAGCAGATATAGTGAATCCAAGGCAAACAATAGGTTGATTGTCCTCCTTGGGTTGATGGCACCATACAAAAAACTGAAGATGGCTTTGATTTGATAAAATAAACCAAAGGTTTGCAACAAGGAAACTTACTTCAGTTGCAAATTAGTATAATGATTTTCTTCAGTTTAAGGGAAACTCTCATCTTGTTCTTCTCACTTCCTCTTCCACCCTAAATAAGCAAATATATTCTGGAAGGCTGTTTTCTAGGGGCAACTCAATATCACAGTTCTGATAATTCATACAAGAAAGGCATCATGAGCCATGCCAATCAACAGGCTCCTCTCTGTTCTTAGGCAAACTTCCTGCATGGACTAATTTAAGCTTTTCCAAAACTAATGAGATATTTTTACTTTTTCATATTTGGTGAGTTGAGTGTGGTTAATGCTGGTTAAATCATTGGTTTGGAACACCAACAGTGCAAATTTATCATGCTATCATATAATCAACTCTGTCCCACATTACCTAATGTGCTCTAAAATTGTATAGACTTAAAATACAATGCAGAAAGTTGGGAGCTTGTGAGATTTACTATCAAGACTGATTTCTGAAATGCAGAAATGTATGTTTGTAATTTAGAAAATCTTTAACTTTCCTTGCCTTAGCTAATGATCACAAGCAAGAAAAATTCAGATCACTCAGAAAAAGAAAATGAACTAAGCTGATCAATTGGATTTATTCTTCTAACTTTTGCAAAAGTTCTACCAAAGCTTCAATTGTCTTTACCTGGTCATTATAGATCTCACCTGTAGTGACACTGAATTCCTATTAGATTTGAGAAAAGTACGGTGACTTTGTAGTCAAGAGAGCTGCAAATTCAACATGATTTTTACTTTCAGAAGCTATCTCAATTTTAAAAACTCAGATGGTATACAGTAAGAAGTACTTGTTGAGAGGAAAATTTCATGTAAACCATTAAAAGGAAACAATAACAACCTGAAATTTGCTTACCAGGTAAATACAATCTTTCAGAGAATCTGGTATTTTAAAATAATGCCACAGATAGGGTTATTTTCTTAATTATTTTCCTTAGAATAAGAAATTTTTGTAGTCACTGTTTAGAAAATTGCATTGGAGAATAAAGAACTATTTCCAGAATATGCAAAGTAATGGGGAAAAAAGATAGGAAAATAAAGGCAGGTCTTTCTCAGCAATTTAATAAACGCTGAGCGGAGAGACGGAGGCAGCACCTTTGCATGACCAGGCTCACCTGCTTTCCTGTCCTGCTGCAGCTCACTGCCAACATCCAACATCCTCTTGCTCTTCTCTGCTATCTCCAAAATTATTTTACTTCTCTTTAACGAATGTCTGCTAATCTGAGACCTGTATGATTCAGAACTACTTTATTTTTTTCCTCTTCTTTCCTTGCCCTAGTTCATTCACCTATCCAGAAATGGATGAACTGCTTTATCTAGTTACTGTTGGTCTAGTGGGTCAAAGCATGGTGGAAAGACACTACATATTCACAAGTACTTCTGGTAAAAGCTCAGTTAAAGTCGCAGAATTCTCATGTTTAGAAAGTCAGGGATCCTGGGGCTGGGGCCCATTTTCCTTCTTTAAATGGTTTCTGTAAGTTACTACTGAAGTGAATGGCATTCTCCCACATCATTGCTTCTGACTGAAGTTAAGCAGCTTGCCTAAGGAGCCTAATGGTGGAGTGCTGGAAAAAAGTTGCAGGTGGGTTTTGGGCTACTTTCCAATCTTACAAATGACCATCATAACCTAATTAATAGTGATTTAATCTTTGATTTCATTGTTTCTCTGTATGCTATGAAATCACCAGTTATGCCACTGTAATGGTATAGACAGCCTTAAATATAGGCACTCATTTGTGCATAGAGAGTAAACCACTTTTATCTTTTCTCTATAAACATCAGTGCTCTCTATACTATCATAAAATGAAAAACAAGTTTTATTCTTTTACTTAGATTTCCTTTTCATTCCTTTTAGGAGTATTTTAACTGATATTAAAAACTGAGTGATTCTCCAAAATAAAACTAGAATTTCTAAACCTAAAATCAAATGAAGTTCTAACTTTGGTTAGGTTGCTGCTCCTTTAAAATGAGTCTGTGATATGCATTTTTAAGAGTTCTATTCAGAGTTTCAGTGTATGGGCACCTCCAAAAAGAATGTAGGGTGGACATAGCATATGAAACTTAGGAGAAGAAAGTAAAGATTGCCTTTTTGGAAAGAAACAAATTAAATGTAGGCTTTGTCTCCCAAGCTCTCTTAATGAGGAAGAACACACGTAAGCCTCTGTCATAGCCAGCTGAAAGTTACACAAGCCTTACTTTTGAATAGACTATGCCAATCCGACAAACACTTCAGAAAAGGATTACATTTTGTCGTTGCATCATATGTGAATAAATAAGACTGATTAGGGCCTAGAATAACAGTTGAAGAAAAACTAAACTGGCCATCGGATACACTAACATAAAAATACTGGGGAATTCAAATAGCAGAAGTCAACTGTAAGATTTTATGCTTGCCATCAGAGATTTACTAATAGAGAATAAAGTTAACAATTCAAATGGCTCTGGATACACATAAGTACCACCAATTTTATTTGTACAGGAAATGCCTAGTCCACGGGACTTTTCAATTTAACTCAGTAATAATTACTGCTGTTTCTTGATAGACCAGTGATATTTCCCCCATAGTTTTAAAGTACAAAAAAACAGAATAGTTAGGGGGAAAAAAATCCCAAGTATAAATAATGCAACCTTTAATCTATCAAGGGTCACTAAATTGTTAACACTGATTATTATATATGATTCAATTTATTTAAACTAAAAAAACATTAATTAAACATTTCCTCTTCCACTTTGGGTCAAGGGACATGCTTGACAAAACACAAAAAAGCAACAGAAGCACAAAGTTGTATGATTTTTCAGAAAAAAAACAAAACAAAACAAAAAAAACCCTCGATTCAAAAGGGGAACAAATTTTGGAAGCTAGTCACAATAAAGATGGAAGAAACTGCTTTAAAAAGAAACTATCTGTCAGTTAATTGATAAAAATTTTCTAGCACCAGCAACTTTAATCTTACTGGAGAAGTGCTGATGATATGAGTGTATTAAAGGGCAGTAACCATATGTTTTTAAGACTAAGCAAATGGTAATGGCTGGCGTTCCACTTATTGTTCCTTTTTTTATAATTAAGCTGAAAATTACAGAATTAAATTTACTTTCATGAATCTGCTGGTACTGACTTTGGAATTTTCATCTGGGTCTGGGGGTTATTAAAACACATTTTACCATGTCCTAGAATTTATATGAATTCCCTTAGATAATGAAATGCTATATTTAATGCCAACCATATTCAATAAAGTGATATTTCTTATGGTTTTCAGGCTTATTTGGATAACTAAGGAACAAAGGGAAGAAATGAGACAAAGTGACAACGGGCACTGTGGACAGATCATAACAGTCTATAATTTCTAAGCATATACTTTTTATGTATGACCAACTTTAGATCCCTAAAATTTTAAAGCAGGTTTTCTATCATGGGATGGCATCAAATCCAATGTTCATCCTTTAAAACTGCTGGGAGAAATGGCTGCCAAGGTCTTTTGTATCAACATAATGCGAATGAGGAAAGATAATTTGTTCCATGTGCTCAAAAATATAGTTTCCCCATGACAGACTTTTAATTTGATCAAATTCTGGCTAAAGTTGTTGAATCCAGAAGAAAAACTATCTAGTGAGGGCACAGAGAGACTCTGAAATAGCTCTGTCTTCTAATTCAGAGCCAGGAAAGGTCACACTACAGTGACCATAGATGCTGATGCATAATAAGGCATAGCTTTAGCTGTTAAGGTTGAAATATGGGCAAGTATATTCCACATCTGTTCCTTAAAAAGTTAAAAAAAAATTGTCAGAACTTCTTCTATGAAATTCAGTCAGTGGTATGGAAGTGTGGGGATTCCTTGCTATGAGAGATATGCTCAGGACTCTAAAGCAGCAGCAACTTAAGAAGTTAGCAATGAAACTTTGGCTTAAAATAAAAAAAAGGAAAGAAAAGGTCAAACTGGTGCAAGTTGTCTCCTGGAAGAGGTATGTGGGACTGACCCTCACAAATGTCATCCAACATTAAGTTTCCCCTGCCTTCTTTTACTGTTATTACCTTCATTGCACAGGAGTTATATCATTCTCTTATGGTTAAATTTCATAAATAATGAGAAAACTATGTGTAACAAATACATCATATTTCCCACCCACCCAGCAACCCTCCCCAAAATAAGAAAAGTTACATCAAATTAAAAAGTAGCTTCATGAATGAAGGTACTGCTTTAAGTTGCACTTTTCCTGCAAGTGCGGCCAGTGCCTTTGCGCTGGGTATGAAGGAAAGAAAAAAATTCTCCACATAAACTGACAAAAAATTTAAAAACCAATGTCCGGTTTCAACCAGTCAAAACCGGGCCTAGCGGAAGCCGAGATATCTCAGTACCATCCCATCAGAGGGTCCTTGCAATGCCTGTTCTTCATCCTGATAGGTATCTATGTCCTTGTGATTGTAAACAATCCATAAGATACTATGTTTTGTTCCTTAAAACATCCTCTGATTGGCAAATGAAGTAAATATTTGTTTTAAAAATACAAAATTAAAATTAAACCAGAAGAAAAGAAAAGAAACACAGTGAGCTTGTTTGGAGTCCATAGGATCCGATCCGGAAGAGCTCGGAAAATGTGTTATGTGTTTTCTCCTGTTTTCGGCTGGAAAGGTACTAGAGGTTGCGTTGGTCGAGGAAAGGATTGTAGAGTAGGAAAACCAAACATTAATCTAGACTTCAGAAAATTCAAGTGTTAGCTTCATCATCTGTGTCTTCTATCAATACCTTAGTGTCACGAGCCTTGGATCTAGTGGTAACAAGGGGGACAAAAAGCACTTAGTCCATTACTCAAATACAAACACTTTCACAGTATTAGACACATTTCCAATCTTACCACCATTAAACATACATTCTAAACAGGGATTATGTCCTGTACCAAACAGATTATTCTAGAGTTTCCAATTCAATTTTAGACATTATTGGATGTTTTTCCAATCATCTAGTTTCTTAGTGTTTTCTGAGAAACTAAATGGCAACCAGAGCAAGGTACAAGAACAATGGCAGGATATGCATGACGCAGAAGGTAGCGATCTGGAATAAGAAGATCTGAGCTTGAGTAGTGACTCTGATATTATGATGCATCTGTTTAACCCTCTGAGTGCCCATTTCCATCTCTGTAAGGCAGAAATGATAATACCAATTTCACTTAATGCCACTTTCACCTCATGGAGATAATACACACATCAAGTGAGAAAGTGGATAAAAACAGCATTGAACAAATATAAGAAACTGGCTGGTTTCTGTAATCCCAGCTCCTTGGGAGGATTGCCTTATCCCAGGAGTTTGAGACCAATCTGGGCATCATAGCAAGACCCTATTAAAAAAAAAAAAAGCCAGGTATGGTAGTGCACATCTGTAGCCCCAGCTACTCAAGAAGCTGAGGCAGGAGAATCACTTTAGCCCAGGAGTTCAAGGCTGTAGTAAGCTATGATCACAACACTGCACTCCAGCCTAGGTGACAGACTGAGACCATGTCTCCAAATAATAATAATAATAATAATAATAATAATAATAATAATAATAAGGAATTGTGATAAGGATGACGAGAATGACAGATATAACACCCTTTGAGGCATATGTAAGAAACTAAAAGAGTTAGCCAGCAGAAGAGAAAACGTAAGGAGAGGCATAACAGTTGTTTCTCTTCAAATAGTTGACAACATATAACTCAGAAGAGAAAGGAGACTCATTATAAGTTATGTGAGAGAGCCCAGCTAGGATTCAAATGGTTGTTAGAGTGAAATTACAGTGAAGCATATTTCAGCCCAACACAAACTATCTACTACTATAAATACCAACAATAAAATCAGGTCGCTGGGTGTGGTGGCTCATGCCTATAATCCCAGCACTTTGGAAGGCCAAGGAGGGAAGATTTCTTGAGGCTAGGAGTTTGAGACCAGCCTGGGCAACATAGTAAGATCCTGTCTCTACAAAAAATAAAAAATTAGCTGCGGATAGTGGTGCAGGCCTACAGTCCCAGCTACTTGGGAGGCTGAGGTGGGAGGAGTGCTTGAACCCAGGAGGTCGAGGCTGCAGTGAGTCATTATTATGCTGCTGCACTGATCCAGTCTGGGCAATAGAGTGAGATATTGTTTCAAAAACAACAAAAACATAAAAACACACATTAAGGATATGCTAAAGGTTGCAGGAGTGATAAAGTCAGTACTCAAATTCAGATCGGATTTTAGATTCCTGCTCTCTCCGCTGCTTATCAACGGCTCCATTCCTAACGTCTTCCTCTCGCTGCACTCTGGTTGCCCAGTGTTCTTCCACTAAACACCTGAAAGAACATGATAATCTATTGCCAAAGAGCCCCTTGTTTCTGAAGCAGAAATAGTGTATGTTTAGATTGCCCTCTGCTGGTAACTAACAAGGATAATTAGACTTCAAAATCAGGAGCTCAGTGAGGTCACCAACTGCATTTGGCATTTTCTTCCAGCCTTTTGTGGCACTTATCTCACTGATCCACTCAGTGCTCCCCTGCCCCAGCTCCTTCAAACACGGCTTCCTTGGGATCACAGTACCAACCATGCTTTCGTTTTGATGCTCCTCCTACTGACTTCCCTGACCATTCCTGGCTCTTTTGTTTATTTATTTTTTTCTCTTGGTCTGTGTTTGTTCCCTGGCTAACGTGGTTGACCAGGGAATAAGATTCAGTTCCCTGCTCTCTGCTTTTCTCTACCTTCTTCAGAGAACTTCCAAATCTCTATCTAAAGCTCAGCAAATTCTACTCTACTCTCCTATATCCAATGAGTTACCGGTACCACCTTCTGTTTCTTACTTCCTTCAAAACATCTTACATTCCTTTAGGTCCAGCTGTAAGCATCCTGATCTGAATATTCACTGTCTCATAAAGTACTGCATAGTTTTTCATCTGGCTTTCTGGCCTTCAGTTTTCCCTTGCCTAATATATCTTTTTTTTTTTTCTTTCTTTTTCTTTTTCTTTTTTTTTTTTTTTATTGCATTTTAGGTTTTGGGGTACATGTGAAATATATCTTACACAGTGTCATAAAAACTTCCTAGGACACTACTTTCACAATGTCATTCCTCTACGAAAAAATTCTCTGTGACTCTTTCCTGCCTACAAGATCAAGCTTGCATTTTTCAGCCTTTTACAATCATCCTTCGTCTACTCAGCAAAATGATTCTTACTATAATTCTAGTCACACGGTTTTTCTTTCTGCACTTCATTTCCATCTTCACGTCTTAGTAGTCTCTAGTCTATTCATTCCCTTATCCTTTAGAAAACTGCTCATCCTCAACATGTCTCCTTCATTCCAATCTACTGGGCTATTTTCTCTACATTTCAAATGCAGTCACCATATAGTGTACATTTACTGTAACTTTTAGCAACATGCATACTCAATGACTGATAAAAAAAATCACTGTAGGTATTTAATAAGAAGATAAAAATAATAGGTTATACTTAGTACGCTCTTTTTGAGGGAACTGTTCCAAGTTCTATGTAATAATGAATATAATCCACTTAACCACCCTACAAGCAAGAACCATGTTAAGCCCAATTTACAGTTGAGGGGCAGAATACAGAAATTAAGTAATTTGATCAAGGCATAGATGGCAGAATTCCTAAAGTTTATAACACAAAAATTATTTGTATGCAAAATATACAGAAGAGTCAAATATTAACAAATCACTCTCCACAATCTTTTCCTCTAGACAGTGAATCTTTAATGCCAAATTAGTAGGTTATGCATTGATGACATTTACTCTATGTGCTCATTTAGACAGTCTACAGTCTATAGGTTGTATCATATGGAATTGCTGCTTATTACTGTTTTTTGTAGATGAAAAGTAGTTGAGTATCAGCAATTTCATTTAGTTCAACCTGACAGCTTCTTAGCTTACCAGTCACCCAGTGCTAAAACTCAAAGGAAACATGCCTCACAGAAGCAGAAGCCATACATACTGAGAAGCGAGGCGAGGCCGGCGCAGGGATATGCTCTGGTTGTACTTCCATGACCGGTTCTTCTGGCGGTTTCGTACCCCATCATCCTGGTCCATCATCTGTTCTAGGAGAGTCTGATCATCTGCGTTCAGGGGGGCCACAGAGATGTCCCGCACGGCACGGAATTCACCACAGTTATTCAGATGTTCATTCTCCAGGCGGAAGAAGTTCCACACAAATCGCCTGAGCAAAATGGGTTAGATCAAACAAATTACTTATGAAATTTTAACATATTTCTGCTGCCTGTAAACCTCCCAGAGTATCAAGTTTCCACACATGTAAATGCAAACAAAGAATTAAGGGCCTGAATATTAAAATATTCAAGATGGTGTTGTGGGGAGTTGGAGGGGGGGTAAGGGAAACAAGACTGGACTACGAAAAAGGAAGGGGCTCATGGAATGCAGTTTTAGAGTGCTCATTCTTTCAACTTATTTGACACATCTTTACTGAATGCTTACCATAAGGCAGTAAAGGCACAGAATAACACAAAGCCTTTTTGCCCTTACGGGGTATAAATTCTAAAGGTAGAGACAGAAAATGAGCAAGTAAACAATCAATCAGCTAATGATAAGTACTGTGAAGAAAATAAAGCAGGACAAGGGAATAGAGTATGCCATCATTAAGACTGGTCAGGGAAAGCTTCTCTGAAGACATGGCAGCTATTGAAAACCTGAATAATGCAAGGAAGTAAGTCATGTAAAAATCCTGGAGGAAAGTATCCCAGGCGGAGGCAAATGGCAAGTATAAAAAGGCAAGTTGGAACAACAGCAAGGTCAGTGGGCCTAGCGCAGAATAAGTGAGGTGAAAATGGCAGGAGATAATGATGGAAGGGTGGAAGAGGACCCATCCACAAAGGGCCTTATAAACCAGTTTAAATTTTATGTCTAATGGAGAACAGTGAGAGTTCTGAGTAGGAAAATAAAGTAATGTATTTGAAAAAGGTCATTCTATCTGCTCAATGGTGAAGAGATCAAAGGGAGACAAGAACAGTTAAAGAAAGACCAATTAGAAGGGCTGTTGCAGCAGTTCAGAAAAGAGATGATGGTGATTTAAAGGTGGCAGTAATAGAAGTGATGAGAAGCAGACAGACAAAGGATTTATTTATAAAGATGGAGCTGACAGGACTTATTGACATGGGATGTGAGTGGCCTTAGGGTATTCTGTTTAAGTGAAAGGTGACAGCGTTTACTAAGATCAGAGATGCAGGGCTGTTCCTGCTAGGTTTGAGCTACCCATTAGATATGTGAGAATTCAGCAGAGAGATGGATGAGAGTCTGCAGTTCAAGGGAAAGTTTATGGCTGGAGAGAGCATAAAGAGAAACCATCACTCTCAGCAAACTGACACAAGAACACAAAATCAAACATCGCATGTTCTCACTCATAGACGGGTGTTGAACAATGGGAACACATGGACACAGGGAGGGGAGCACTATACACTGGGGTCTGTTGGGGGGATGTAGGGGGTACAGCGGGGGGTGGGGAGTTGGGGAGAGATAGCATGGGGAGAAATGCCAGATATAGGTGATGGGGAGGAAGGCAGCAAATCACACTGCCGTGTACCTATGCAATAATCTTGCATGTTCTTCACATGTACCCCAAAACCTAAAATACAATAAAAAAAAAAAGACAGCATTTCAAATAATAGGTTTAGGAATAATACAACTAGAGGAGAGAAGAGGGCAGATTAAATCCTGGAACACTAACACTTAAAAGTTTGGGAGGAGGAGGAAGAACCAGTAAAGGAGTGGATAAGGAATAGCAGTGAGACAGGAGAATGTAGTTTCTGAGAAGTCAAGTGAAGAAAGTGCTTTGCTGGGAAGTAAAGTAAGATAAGTACAGAAAACTGACCAGGGGATTTAGCAAAATAGGCAGTATGATCTAAAAGCATAGACGCTGGGAGACTGTCTAGATTCAAATCATGGCTGTACCACTTGCTCACCGTAATGACTTCGGATGAGTTACTTAACCTATGCTTCAGTGTCATCAGTAAAAGGCATGATAACAGTCCCTACCTCCTAAGATTGCTGTGAGGATTTAATAAAGGTAAAAGGCTTAGAATGCTATCAGCTACATAGTAGGAACTACAATATTATTATTATTATAGATTATTAACAAAAGTGATTTGAGTTTGGGAATACATCCTTGATTTGAATGAAAAAGAATGGAAGAGAAGTGAGAGCAGAGACAGCAAGTGCAGACATCTCTTGCAGAGTTTTGCTATAGAGGACAGTAGAAAGATGGGCAATAGTTGGAGGGAGAAAGCAGATCTAAAGACGATTATTTTTTAAATGGGGATAGAACATTTGATTTAATTAGTAAGCAAATGATTTTTTAAAGAGACGTAAAATAGTCACAAGGTATTTTTTTTTAAACTAGAATTTCTTTTTCTTTTTTTGAGATGGAGTCTCACTATGTCACCCAGGCTGGAATGAAGTGATGCAATCTTGGCTCACTGCAACCTCTGCCTCCTGGGTTGGAGCAATTCTCCTGCCTCAGCCTTCCGAGTAGCTGGGATTACAGATGTGCGCCACCACGCCTAGCTAATTTTTGTATTTTTAGTAGAGATTGGGTTTTGCCATGTTGGCCAGGCTGGTCTTGAACTCCTAACCTCAGGTGATCCACCCACCTCAGCTTCCCAGGGTGCTGGGATTACAGGTGTGAGCCACTGCACCTGGCCTGGAATTTCTTTTAAAAATGTGATGAAGCAGCATATATGAAAGAGAAAGAAGTGGGTGGGGGAAGATGGTGGCAGCGTTGGAGAGTTCAGGTGCCAGCCCTAGGCATTCAGGAAGGTGAAAAAGGGAAAGAACACTGGTCTGGAGAGAGCTCTGACAGCAGGTGGATTCCAGAGTCATTCTTTCTCCTCACGTTTATCTTTCCTTTTCCAGCTTCTATCTTATTGTACCAGGCAGTGTTTGCCCATCCTGACTCAGAGGACTGTTATACACCTATCTGAAAATATCTTTATATCATCTTATTTGCGAAAGATATCTTCACTAGGCAGAGTCTAGGTAAGCAGTTATTTTCTTTCAGTACACTGAAGATTTCATTTTAATGATTCTTTCAATGTTGCTGAGAAGTCAGCTGTCAATCTGCCACTTTTCTGAAGTTAGTCCTTTTCTTTCGCTAATTTGCCTTTTTTTAAAAAAAAAAAATGATAAGCATTTCAATGGAAGTATAACACACATATATAAAGTATGCAAATCATAAGTGTATGGCTTAATTATCATAAAGGAACCCACTGTGTAATTACCACCCAGAATATGAACTACATTACCATACATTGAAAACCACCTTTAGGGTTCTTTCCTGTTACTTCCAGAGAGGTCATTGATTTACTTTTCATACTTAGTTCTACAATCCACCTGGAATTGATTTTGCACACAGTATACAGTAGGAGCTGGAACTATTTTTTTCCATATGGATATCCAGTTGACTCAATATCATTTATTAAAGGCCCTCTTTTTCCACTGTTATGTAGCCACCTTTGTCATAAATCAGGAAGTATCAAGGTATGTACCTATTTGTTTCTGACTCCCTATTCCGCTCCAGTGAACTATTTGTCTATCCTTTCACTAATACCATATACTGTCTTACTCACTGTAACTATATCATCAGTCTTGATATCTGAGAGTGTTAAGTCTTTTAACTGTTCTTTTCAGGATAGTCTTGGCCATTCTTGACCTTTTGTATTTCCATATAAATTACAGAACTGGCTTGTCGATTTTCCCACACATACACAGCTTTAATTTAATTAGACTTATTCCTAAGTTTGTATCTGATATATTCAGATGCTATTCAAAATGATATGGTTTTTTAAATGTTCTTTTTCTAGTTGTTGTGACTTTTTTTTTTTTTTTTGAGATGAAGTTTCACTCATTGCCCAGGCTGGAGTGCAATGGCACAATTTGGGCTCACCGTAACCTCTGCTTCCTGGGTTCAAGCAATTCTCCTGCCTCAGCCTCCAAGTAGAGGGATTACAGCAGGCACGTGCCACCACATCTGGCTAATTTTTGTATTTTTAGTAGAGACAGGGTTTCTCCATGCTGGTCAGGCTGGTCTTGAACTCCCAACCTCAGGTGATCCACCCACCTTGGCCTCCCAAAGTGCTGGAATTACAGGCGTGAGCCACTGTGCCCAGCCATGACTGTTTTTTAAAATGATTGATTTATATTATGTTGACCTTATAGTCACACTGTGACATTTGATCTAATAATTTATTTGTAAATTCTTAAGAATTTTCTGTTTATGTAACTGTCATCATTGAATAATTATAGTTTCATTTTTTTCTTTTTAATTCTGATATTTCTTTTTCCTCATTGCACTAGCTATACTTTGATGATATTAAATAAAAGTGGGAACAGCACACACATTTCTCTCATTCCTGAACTCAAGGGAAAGTTTATAGTGTTTTACTGTTAAATATAATCTTGATTGTGTTTTTGTAGAAAACTTTTTTTTTATCAACAGGATTGACTTTTGTCAATGACATTTTCTATATATATTGCTCTTTTTTCCCCCTTTATTCTGTTAATATAAGTGAAACAAGTTTTTGTTTTTGCTTTTGTTTTTGAGACATGGTCTCCCTCTGTTGCTTAGGTTGGAGTGCAGTGTCTCAATTTGGCTCACTGTAACCTCTTCCTCCTGGGTTCAAGCGATTCTCCCACCTCAGCCTCCTCAGTAGCTGGGACTACAGGCACATGCCACCACACTTGGCTAATTTTTTTTTTTTTTTTGAGACAGAGTTTTGCTCTTGTTGCCTAGGTTGGAGTGCAATGGTGTGATCTCGGCTCACTGCAACCTCCACTGCCTGAGTTCAAGCAATTTTCCTACCTCAGCCTCCCAAGTAGCTGGGATTATAGGCATGTACCACCACACTAAGCCAATTTTGTATTTTTGGTAGAGACGGGGTTTCACTATGTTGGCCAGGCTGGTCTTGAACTCCTGACTTCAAGTGATTCGCCCACCTCAGCTTCCCAAAGTGCTGGGATTTCAGGCGTGCACCACCTCGCCTGGCCAGATTTAAACACATTTTATCTAGCATTTTTATTGTTTTCAGTGAGAAGGTTGGGCTGAATAACTCAGACTGCCAAATTGCAAAAAATGATTCTCCAAAGATTTCAATTTCTGTTTCAAGCCATTTACCTCCCAATTTCCACTTATCCTTTCAATGGAACCCAGTTCCAAAAAAGCTTTTAAGTCATCATCAATGGTTATTTTAATCTGTGAGAATTAACCTCTAAGTCCTTCAAGTGGGATTTTCCATTCTAAAGCTCATGAGAAACTTGAGAACAGTTGGAAAATTTAAGGTTTTCAAGTACAAGTTATAATAAATTCTAATTTGTTAAGTATTGGGTGTCTTTTAGGTGAAAAAGAACCCTTAATAAACTTTTCAGTAGTATGCTTACCGGAAAACCTCAAGAGGGGCAAAGACAGTAGCAATGATGTCCCCAGAATGAGGCAACAAAGTTGTAGAGGTAATCGAGATTTGGATAGTCCAAGCGAAGCGCAGAATCACATCCTCTATTATGGCACAGTAGTAGTAGGCCTGAGAAATAATGAAAAAATTGAGTGTGTTTCCCATCACATTTCTCATAAATAGGCATACCAATGAACAACAAGACTCACACATGTCCTACCAATCAGCACAGGTTCAAGAGAAAGTTATATTTTAGAACTATTTCTACTAATTTAGTTTGTCCTTAAATAGTATAGTATCCAAAATGAAGTATTACTGAATTTCAGTAATTATTAACCAATATATTTCACTGCCATACTGTATACCAGGCTTCCTTCTAGGGCCCAGAAATATAAGCTGGATAACATTCTTGATCGATTGAGATTACATTCTAACAGGTACAGCAGACTTAATAGCTAATATCAGAAAAGATTAGCAGATTTACTCACTGTGTTATTTGTATTTTATTTTTCAGTTGCCTTATCCTGTATTTGAAGAAAGTTTTGGCTTGCTTTTTAATGTAAATGAAATTAAGCTTGGATTTCACAACCATGGTTGAATTTAAGAAATGTTCTATTTTTACATGGGGAAAGTGGTGCTCAGGTCGCACTTGCAGGTACCAGCACCCAGGATTTAGGAGGCCAGTCCAGTTTTTGCTACACAAAAGTCTTAAGTACACAAATTGCCAATAGACCAGAACTATATAATTCTAACTAGATTTGCTCATTATTAATCTCAAGGAAATTAGCTCTTTAAATACATGTATTTGAAGAATGTGAAATATTTTGGGAAGGGGAACTACTATGTATTAAGCCATAATACTTATTTTACTTAATTTTTTTTTAAACAAAGTAATACCAGTCATTGTGAAATGCTATTATTAAAAAAAAAAAAAAAAAAAAAAAAAAAGAGTCCCCTGGCCACCTTCTCTTTCCATCTCTAGAGACCAAACATTTTCAAAATTTGTAACTATTTCTTCTACTTATCCTCCACATATTAAAATAATATGTGTATAGTGTTATATCTTGATTACTCAATTTTAGACATTATTCACTGATTGCTGATTATGATAAATTTAATGGGAGTATGAGGATTTTAACACATTCACATGGCTCACTGTTCCTTCTCCCATCCTCCCAATATAGTGCTAATACAATCTTTGGGTAAATCCACATTCACTTTATTTATTATTAGGTTTAACTGAAGACCTGCAATATCATGTGCCTTTCAGAGTCAGTCTTAAGCTATTCACCACTGACCAAAGTGGGAACTGATGTTACCAAAAATGTGGAAGTCTTTTGGGAGGAATATACTTATGTTTAGATCAAGATACACAGAAAAGTTTGAATATAAAGAACAAAAATTGTTCCTGCACCTGGGATGTGGTGCTTAATGCACGCATTCCTAAGAACTGATTTTAAGAACTGTTAATCCCTAAGAACTGATTTGAAGGTTCATATACCTGTGTTCTGAAGCTCCACTGGATTCCACACTTTTAAAGCTGGATGAACTTTATTCCAAATATTTGCCTTTTTTTTTTTTTAAGACAGGGTCTTGCTCCATTGCCCAGGCTGGAGTACAGTGGCATGAACATAGCTTGCTGCAGCCTTGAACTTCTGGGCTCAAGAGATCCTCCTGCCTCAGCATCCCAAGTAGCTGGGGCTACAGGCATGTGCCACCACACCAAGCTAATTTTTTTTTTTTTTTTTTGTATTTTTAGTAGAGACAGGGTCTCACACTATGATGTCTAGACTGGTCTGGAACTCAAGCAGTTCTCCTGTCCTGGCTTCCCAAAGTGCTGGGACTACAGGTGTAAGCCACCACGCCTGGTTGCAGAAAATTATATAGCTAGTTAGTGAAAAAGCTGGGGTTATAATTCACATTCAGGATTACCAGTTCATTGTTTAATTTCTTTCAAGGTCTAATCACGGTATTCATCCTTTACTAAAATATCTGAGTAAATATATTTTTTGATTTTTTGACTTTTTAATTCAGCCCCTCTTGTCTTTTTATTGATACACAGATAAAATTCTAAGATAATTCCTAAAGAATTATTCCTAAAACATAGACTATATTTTTTGATTGAAATGGCACTTGATTTTAACAAATATTAGATGAAATAAATGAAAGGAGAAGTCTTCCTGATGCAATCAAGCAGAGTCAGGCACTCCCTCTCCTTTGTGTTTTCATAACACTTTTCATTTAGTCAAGTATTTATTCATTCATTTCAGAAACACTAAGTCTACTATATATCAGGAACTATGCTGGGCAGTGAAGAATACAGACACCTAAACACATTATTATAACATAATGCGGTAACTGGTATAAGGGTAGTTTATATAGGGTAAAAAAAGATTTAGATGAATAGCTGACTATGCTAGGAAAAATAAAGAAAGGCTTCTTGGAGGAAAGTAACACTCAAACTGACTTTTAAGAAGGAAGAACAGGTGTTTACAAAGCAGACAAAAGGGAGAAATAGTGTTTCAGACTGAGGGCATTCCATGTTCAAAAACATCATAAACTATAGTAAGTTATTTATTCTTCTATTCTAGTCTTTATCACATGGTATTGCAATTTGTTTACTTGTCTGAACATAGTTTATGGCTTTCCTTGAGAATGAGAAATTTACTCTGTTTTTATTTCCTATACTACCTAGCATGTAGTAAACAGCTCGGGTCTGTACTGCAACACGGTTAGCTAGTGGTATACCTAAGTTCATTTGCTTGTTTTTTGAGACGGAGTTTTGCTCTTGTTACTCAGGCTGGAGTGCAATGGCATGATCTCGGCTCATTGCAACCTCCACCTTCTGGGTTCAAGCGATTGTCCTGCCTCAGCCTCCCGAGTAGCTGGGATTACAGGCATGCGCCACCACACCTGGCTAATTTTGTATTTTTAGTAGAGATGGGTTTCTCCATGTGGGTCAGGCTGGTCTTGAACTCCCGACCTCAGGTGATCTGCCCGTTTCAGCCTCCCAAAGTGCTGGGATTACAGGTGTGAGCCACTGCACCTGGCCGTTTGTTTTTTTAAACAAACACAGACACTCTTTATACATACTTTTTGGGGGTATACAATCTCTTCCCGAAGGAAAGTGTTTTCTCCAGCATTCTTATCAAAGAGACCCCAGTCCATCTTGAGATCCCAGATGAGAGTATAGCAGGAACTAATGATATAAAAGATAATCCACAGGTAAAAGAACACCATGGTGTCCGAGTGACCTCGTTCTGAAGAAAGAAAAGAAAAGGGAAAAGAAAACATTACTACATTTAAGTAAAATTCTTCATTAAATAACACTAATTAAAACACAGATTCTTAAAACAGCTCCATAACAAAGCAAAGCTTTAAACGAATCGTAGGAAGATCACTGTCTAACAAAGGTTAAATAATAAATGAGTTCCCTGAGTCCCAAAGCAATCACCAAACATTTGTTGAATACGTAACACTTGCACAAATGTATAGAAGTTTTGGAGGCTCTATGTTGAATACATAAAAAAAAAAATCCATATAATTGCAATGAAGGCATTGAATGTTACAAAATATGTAATTTTAACTTTTGCCATCAGGTGGCAGCCTAGGGTAAAATATGAAAAAAATTCCTGAAACACCACTAACAAGGAATGTGCTGCATTTTCTTCAAGAAATTCTTGGATTGTTTTTACTTTAGAACATTTCCTTTATACACTTAGATCCTGTCAATACTTACTGTGATGGCAACCAGATAATTCTAAGTCTAGATAAAATGCCTGAAAACAACAGATAAGGATTTTACCCTTAAGGATATGTATGAAAGCAAATTTCCCTCAAGTCACAAAGCAAAGTAAGATATTTTAGCTTTTCTTAGAGGGTATTTATTGATACAAAGGCCTAACCTGCGGGGAATACTGTAACTTTTGGCTTTATGCTGAAAATACTGTAAGGCACACTAAATGAGAATAATGATTTGCAAATATAGTTATACAATTTGATCATTTTTGCTTCATACACTATCTAATGAAATTCTTCTTTGGTAAGCTCCAGAGTCACTGTGGAACATCTCTAGGTGTGATATAGGTATATAACTACAAATATGGTTCTGCATCACCAGGAAAAAAAGGTGTACAACATCTAATTCAAAAAAGTTTAAATTTTGGTCAGTTTCTTAAAGGAATAGAAAGCAAAGGATATATCATGCATTGTTCATATTTTTTTTCTGTTAAAATAAGCAAGTGTTTATTAACCACTTCTAGATTATATTAATATGTTAAGTACAGTATGACTCAAAGGCACCCCTTATAAATTTATAATCTAGAGCGTGAAACAGACATTCGTTATTGATAAATTTGAACTCAAAATGAAGTATAAACAGCGGGCTATGAGAGCACCAAGGCAAATGTGAATGTTTCCAACAGTAGGAAGTAAAAGGAAGCAGCATTTGAGTTATTTCTAGAAGGATAAATAGTATTGCAAAAGTCAGGCAAATGAGGTAAGGCCATTCAAGGCTGAAGGAAGGTATTGAGAAGGCAGATAAGAAGAAGGCAGGGGAAAGTACAAGGTGTGTTTGAGAAGTTACAAGTAATCTACACTGAATGTAGATGACATACAGAGGATGTGAGAGAAAGGTATGATTTAAAACAAGGGTGAAAAAGACTCATCTGGGTCTGACTGTGGAATGCCTCCATGGGCTTTAGGATCAGATCTGTATTTTAGAAAAACAACTGGCAAATTACTTGCAACCAATTGGTTAAAAGAAATAGATACCTCGGAGCTTCAGGGTTGTGTGAACATCAGTTCTCATCAGCTCATGAGAACCAATTGCTAAATTTTCTGAAACTCTGGAAGCTGGTTATCAAACGTAGTCTTTATTAAAAATTAACTTACATAACTTTATAAATAGTTACATTAAAATAAAGGTTACATATACTCAAAAATCATTACTTTTTAATTATTTTATTAATTTTTGCTATTATTTACTCTCTCAAGGTTATATATATTTACTGTACCTGTATGATGGAAATACTGTATAATGCTGTGCTACTGTACATCTTTTCCTAACTCCACATTTAGTGTTATCATCTTATTAGTTTGAAATTGGCTATGGTGGAAATATTTACACCATGGAAATCAGCGGACACTATGAATTCATGCCCCATCCCCACTCCCAACCAAGAGCTCGTTTGTTGAACATATACCAGGACATCACTGTTTAGCTGCTTCTCTTAGAAAGGTAGTAGTAGGAAAAGAAATTGGTATTTTTTAAGTTATTATTTTTTAAATTTTATTTATTTTTTTTGAGATGGAGTCTAGCTCTGTTGCCCAGGCTGTAGTGCACGGTGCAATCTTGGCTCACTGCAACCTCTGCCTCTCAGGTTTAAGCAATTCTCCTGCCTCAGCCTCCTGAGTAGCTGGGATTACAGGCGCCTGCCATCACGCCCGGCTGACTTTTATATTTTTAGTAGAGACGGGGGTTTCGCCACATTGGCCATGCTGGTCTCACACTCCTTATCTCAGGTGATCCACCCACCTTGGCTTCCCAAAATGTTGGAATTACAGGTGTGAGCCACTGCACCTGGCCAAAATTATTATTTTTTAAAATGGTCCACATGTGATTCTGCTGAATAGCTAGGTTTTGATATAATCACATTTTCATATTTAAACTATTTCCACAAAAATTTTTCTTCATCGAAAGCAACTTGAGCTGAATATTTATACTATAACATTATGTCATATAAATTATCAACCTAAAACGCCTAAAAAATTATTAACCTATCATCTAGGTATAGTTCATGTGTTCTGACATGCATTTATTTCATTCTATGTGCAGATACAGGGACTAGCTGAGAAGTATCATTCAATAATTCACATCATGGGTGCATTAAAAAAGATAACTAAAATTCATCTACTAAGACTCACAAAGAATAAAGCAAATTCGGCAACTTAGTAGAATTCACACTTCTCATATTTTCAAAACAAGATCAACACTGAGAGATAAAGACAAGCAACTTAACTGTTATTTATATTTACAACACTTAAAAAAACCGAATATGAGGTATGTGCCAGGTATTTTACAAACATTGTCTCATTTAATTTTCCCAATAATAAATTATCATTTTGTCTGCTAGTAAAAGGACATGAGAATAGAGTAACGGATACATTCAGTAGGAGATAACCAAATGAGTACTTCTCAAATGAGTATAAGGTCATTTTGAGTCTTATTACAGAAAGCTGATTTTCTTTTCTTCTTTACTAATTACTGAAGAAATAATCAAGTGTAAATTATTACATAAAAGGAGATTGTGGAGAGGAGTGAAAATGTTACGTGAAAAAGGAATTAATAATGAAACTAAAATCAATGTGCTAATTTTCTGGTATTTCTCCTATATTTTAAGTCTTATCCTTAGAGTGTAATTCTTACAATGGTACAATGGATCTGGTGTTTCTCTTTTGTAAGCCCATATTATTTCTTTTCTTTTCTTTTTTAGTCACATCCTGTTCATTTTGACAAATGCAGAGTCATGTACCCATCACCACAATCAAGATATAAACCATCTCCATAACTCCAAAGAATTCCTGCACACCTCATTGTAGCCCCACTGACAACTACCAGTCTGTGTTCTCTTCTGGTAGTTTTGCCTTTTTGAGACGGTCACATAAAATGGAACCATTTAGTATACAGCACTTTGAGTCTGGTTGTTTTCACTTAGCATAATATATTAAAGATTCATCTATGTTGTTGCATGTATCAGTGGCTTATTTCCTTTTTTTGCTAACCACTATTACTTTGTAAGGATGTACACAAATTGTTTATCCACTTACTTGTTGATGAACAAAGAGATTGTTTTCAGTTTTTGACAATTCCAAAAAAATCATTTTATATATATTCATACACAAGATTTTATGTGATATGTTTTCATTTCTCTTGGGTAGAGTGAGATTGCTGGGTTGTATGGTAAGTGGATGTTTAACTTTATAAAAATCTTTCAGGCCGGGCGCGGTGGCTCAAGCCTGTAATCCCAGCACTTTGGGAGGCCGAGGCGGGTGGATCACGAGGTCAAGAGATCAAGACCATCCTGGTCAACATGGTGAAACCCCGTCTCTACTAATACAAAAAAAAAAAATTAGCTGGGCATGGTGGCGCGTGCCTGTAATCCCAGCTACTCAGGAGGCTGAGGCAGGAGAATTGCCTGAACCCAGGAGGCGGAGCTTGCGGTGAGCCGAGATCGCGCCATTGCACTCCAGCCTGGGTAACAAGAGCGAAACTCCGTCTCAAGAAAAAAAAAAAAAAAATCTTTCAAACTGTTTTAAAGAGTCATTGTACCATTTTGCATTTTCACTAGCAATATAAGATAAATTTAGTTCTTCTCCTTTAACAGTATTTGATATTGTCATTTAAAAAAAACTTAGCCATTCTTTTTTTTTTTTTTTTTTTTTTTTGAGATGGAGTTTTGCTCTTGTTGCCCAGGCTGGAGTGCAATGGCATGATCTCGGCTCACCACAACCTCCACCTCCCAGGTTGAAGCGATTCTCCCACCTCAGCCTCCTGAGTAGCTGGGAACAGGCATGCGCCACCATGCCCGACTAATTTTGCATTTTTAGTAAAGATGGGGTTTCACCATGTTGGTCAGGCTCGTGTCGAACTCCCGACCTCAGGTTATCCACCCACCTCGGCCTCCCAAAGTGCTGGGATTACAAGCGTGAGCCACCGAGCACAGCCAAAATTTAGCCGTTCTAATAGGCATGTTGTAGTATCTAGTTGTGGCATTAATCTTTACTCCTCTGATGACTAGTGATGTCAGGAATCTCTTTATGTGTTTAACTGTCATCTGTGTATCTTTTTGGTGATGGATTTGGTCAAATATTTGGCCAAAAATTTTGAGGGGGAATTTCTTGTCTTACTATTATTGCATTGTCTGAAATTTTAAAATTTATTCTGTATTCCAGTTTTCTTTCTGATAGGTTTTCTGTAAAAATTTTCTGTTAATGTGTGGCTTGTCTTTTCATTTTCCAAACAACATTTTTTAATGTGTTCATTCAAAGGTTTAAAATTTTGATTAAGATAATTTTGATTAAAAACCATTTAAAAGTATGTCTTTTTTTAAAATCATGCTTTGATTTTCTATATAAGAAGTCCATATCATTTCTATGCAATTTCTATGAAACATACATGAGGAGTTGCTGAGTTTTAAATAAATAAATATTGTTACAGAATATTTCAGAGTTCTTAAGTAAGGTTTTATCTGAAGAACTTCTTCAAACAATGGTCAGCATACACTTGAATCTACAAATGCTACATTTTAGTCTCATTTTAACTACTACCATTATTTGATCTTTCCCATCTCTCAAGTGAAGAATGCCTCTCTCCCTGAAATCATCTGCCTTCATTGGTATTCAGGAGATGTCCTGGAAAGATATTATCACTTTAGGCAAGCAATTACATCTTATTCTCTCTTGGCTAACCCCGGTAGCACACTTTAGTGATGTTCAGAATCACAGAAAATCAAGTCATTGCTATTCTACTCTAAGCTTCTATCTATTATATACCTGCCACATTCTAAGCATAATTCATACTGAACATATTTATGGTAATGGTATCCACTGAATTTAAAACAAATAAAAAATTTCTTATGGTTTTGTACCCATAGTCATTGTGCAAATGCCTAAAAAAAAAGGAAATGGATGAAAGTACTAAAGATACTAAAGAGACAATGTGGGAATTATTTTTTTAAAAAGAGAGAAGGAAAAGTACTAGAGAGAGAAATTAGAAAAATTAAACAAGTAAATCAACTTGGATCATGTTTCAGGGTGAATATTTTAAAAATAAAAAACGTGGCACCACGTGAAGAGAGAAACAATGGTTTTCTTTGCACCTAAAACTTTTCTATTCTGGTAATAATTTACTAGTTTGAAATAAAATAAGAAAACAAAATAGACTAGATATAGTTTTCAAAGCCCAAACCTATAAAGGTAAACTGAATTACTACTGAGTTTAGGATCTAGCAAATCCTGGGTCTATTCCTATTACCTAAAAAAAGAAAAATAAAACCTTTGAATTGTGAGATTAATATTGTCCTCCAAAAATGAACAAAAACAGATATTCTCCGATCTTTAGTGTGTTTTAGTTACATGTGAGATCACACAGATTAATCCCTCAGGTGATTACCATCTTTATACTTAGGGCAGCTAAGACAGACATTATTATTCCCATTTTACAGTTAAGGAAACTGAAGTTGAGGGAGATAGTTAATAAACAGATAACTAGATTTGAAGTTAGAATTTGAATTTAGACCGCCTCTCCCAAGCTTTGTAGTTATAGAAAATTCACACTCTTACTATGATTGAGACAAAAAAGGAACTCATAAGGCCTAAGGCTAAATGAGGGAACCAGAAACAGGAATCATTTTGTACTAGACAGCATTGCTTCTCTAAGTCCATCTCAACTTAAAAATGAAAAAAGCAGTTTCATAAAACCATGAAATAACATAAAAAAATTTCTAACATAGTGTGGAAAAATAGAATTTAAAAGTTATTATGCATATTAGTGCTTATTTCATACTGCATATAAAATTATGTTTATGAAAAAACCAGAAGTGGTTATCTCAGATGAAGGAAGTAAGATTAAGGAAGAAAGTGGGCTGAGGAAAATAATTGTTATTAGGGTGGTGACACAAATGATTTAAATAAGACTTTAATTTTGCTATATTGTTTTTATGATAAAAACAGTACACAGGAATTCCTTTACTCATTCAAGAAATGTTTACTGAGTATATACTATAACCTGCATAATTTACTGTATAACTAGAATACTAAAGACTAACTCCAAAAAAATCTGCTCACTTGTATACTCAACAAACAAATAGTGAATGTCTATTGGGTAACTAGGTATATTCTAGGGAACGGAAATGTACTGAAGAACTACTAAGGGCTAAGTCTAAAAGAGGAGAGAGAACAAAGTCAAAAACACAATGTGTAGGTACAATTTGGAACTGTGCATAGAAAAGGAATCAATAAGCCAGAAGGGGAAATAGCTAGGAAAGGCTTCCTAAAGGAGGTACTACTTGAGCTAAATCTTGAAAGGACTTGAGTTAAACAGATTTATGGGGCAGAGAGAACCATATCAAGCAGAATAGAAACCATTTGTTCATTCATTCATTCAATGAATGAGCACCTGCATATGCCAGATATCATTCTAGGTACCAGGCACACAACAGTGAATCATATTTACTAATGGTCAGACAAATTTCCTGTCTCAGTAAAGCCTCCCACTTCACAGGGAGTAGACCATGATCGGATATATAAGTAAACAAGGTGATTTTACACAGTAAAAAATACCATGAAGAAAACAGAACAGGATGATATGACAAAATTCCTTTGGACAGTATTCAGGCAGAAACAGCATTTAGGCAGAGAAGGTTTCCTAAGTTGGGACTTGGGTAATGAGAAAGAACCAGCCCCATGAAAAGCTAGAGAAAGGGCTGGGTGCAGTGGCTCAGGCCTGTAATCCCAGCACTTTGGGAGGCCAAGGTGGGCAGATCATGAGGTCAGGAGATCAAGACCACCCTGGCCAACATGGTGAAACCCTGCCTCTACTAAAAATACAAAAAAATTGGCTGGGCGTGGTGGTGCACACCTGTGGTCCCAGCTACTCTGGAGGCTGAGGCAGGAGAATTGCTTGAACCCAGGAGGCGGAGATTGCAGTGAGCCAAGATCATGCCACTGCACTACAGCCTGGGTGACGGTGTGAGACTCCATCTCCAAAATAAAAAAGAAAAGCTGGAGAAAGAGTATATGTATAATATTAAAATTTCTAGTAAACATATTTAAAAAGATGGAAAAAAGTAAAATTAATAATATATTTTATGTAATCTATATCTAAAATGTTATCATTTTTACATTTAATATAGAGTCAAAATAAAATTATCTTTCATAGATTTTTTTCAAACTAAGATTCAAGATCCAATTTGTATGTTACACTTACAGCACATTTCGATTTAGATTAGGCGTATTTCAAATGCTCAACAGACAGATGTAGCTAGTAGTTATATTATGTAGCAGTGCAGTTCTAGGTATCTTAAGGAAGATGAGTCGTGAGGTGTAAATACTGAAAGTAGTGTATTAATAAGGCTGAGTCAGTAGCCCAGTGAGATACAATGAGGGCTAGAATTGACTATAAGTTTAAGGGACAGAGAGGTAAGACATAAATTAAGAAATATTTAGGAAATAAAATTGGTAGGATTTGGTAAATTTTGAAGGGGAGATAAAGGATGCAGCCAAGGATGACTCCTAGTCTTTAACCTGGGTGAGTGGGATGGTACCATAAACTGGGTTAGAGAACATGGAGCTTGAAACAAGCTTAGGAAAAAAATGAGTTTCGTTTTTGAAGTGTTGACTTTAAGGTACTATGAAATATCAAGGTGGAGGATGCCCAGGAAACAACTGGAAATAAAACTAAAAAGCTTCGGACACAGGCTGGGGAGTCACTTGGAACCATCAAAATAATTAGAAGCTCCTTCTACGACAAGGACAGAATACAGTGAGAAATAATTCTTCCATCTATAAAGGAAATCACACTGCATTTGACTACACTTGGTTGAGTTTATCTTTCCCATGTTTTTTTAATACCAAAGACTCAAAGCAGTAAGAACTCTCTCAAATGTTACAGAGCTTCTCGTTAATCTCTTCAACAATTTAAATTCTAATTCTATGTTTGTTTACATTTCAAGGTTTCTAAATATGTTTTAATTACTACAGAGTTATTATGGCTATAGGAATGGAGAGAGTAAGAATAAGAATAGACTACTGTTTTGAGATGTAGGATACAGAAAAGGAGGAGACTAGACCAGATGGCTTAATGAGGTAAGGGAAATCTTTTTAGAGTGGGGAACTCTTGAGCAGGTACACAGGCTAGAAGGACGGAGCCAGTAATGACAAAGAGATTGAAGATTTGGGAAAAACAAGGGATGACTGCCAGAGCTAGATCCAGGGACAAGAGGAAATAACATCAGCACACAGGAGGAAGGACACCTTGTTACTTTAGACTGGGGAAAATACAATAAGAAGGGGTTTAGATTAAGTATGTAGGGAGGAGGTAGCTGAAGGAAAACGATTCCCGATAGGCTCAGTTTTCTCAAGCTAATAGGAAACAAGGTGGTATGTAAGAATAAAGAGGAAAAGGCTGAGTTAGGAGTTTGAGAAAAGCAATGAAAGTTATAGTAAAAACTCCTTTTCAAGTTAACATTTTTGAGATAAAAAATTTAATAATGTCAGTTAACAAAGGACAAAATACATTAAAGTTTAGAAAAAAGTTAATCTCTCCTTCCTAAGACCTTCTTTTCACAAAACATTTTGTTTGTGTTTATACTATCTTTCATTCTGTACATACACATTTTTTTCTTTTCTGTAATACTGTACTCTAGCATTTTGAAAAGAATGTAACTTTACAGTAGAGCAAATTGATATATATTTGTCTTTTCCATTAAATTGTAATGTCTTTCACAGAAAGATCTCACATGAGCATTTTTTCTAGGGCCTATATACCATGCTGCACATAGTAGGGGCTTAATATTTGCCAAACTGAATTGGGGGGCAAGGGCTGTGTTTCATTCATGTTTGTATTTTCTGCACAATGCTTTTCCTTCCAACAAATACTTCAGAAAGACAACACAGTCTCTGGGCAGCCTACACATATAATGTGTCCCTGAAAACACCTATTAAGTTTGTGAAATTTAAAAAAGCTCCTAGGCCACTCAGGCAAAATGAAATGGACTCTTTGTGTCAAAGAGAGACCTCAGAAAACTTTAAAACCAGATTCTATGGCTTTGACAAGGCAGAAAGTCAGCCACACCTCAACACTCCCTTATCTCATTAACAGTTGCAAAACTTTCTTTCCTATGATTAAACAGAAACCAGTCCCTGAAATGTCTGGAAGATTTCTTCCCCTACCTCAACAGACCACCTGACATTGTGGCCAAACTCCCCTCCCTTATCGTGCTTTAGCTGATAGGTGACTAGCCTTACAAAGCATTCCTTTTTGATAAATGACTGCTGATCACTGACTTGTTCTGGCAGGTCCACAGAGACTGAGCACAAGATGCCTCTGTGCTCTGTGTTTCACCTTTTGACAAACAGCCAAATTTCACTTTACTTTAACGTTAAATATCTACTCCAAAGTGAACATGGGATATATGTAAGATATAAGTTTACTCACCACACATTTGGTTTCCCTCATAAATATTCATACATTCTCCAATAACCTGCTAAATACATAGGTGTAGCTAACGCCATTGGGCATAAATCCCAACCTCTCCCCTTCACAACTGAAGCTGATGGATTTGGTTTTGGCTGGAGGCTTCGTTTCCTGACCTGTGGGTTGTAATCCTTTCAGGAAATAAAGTTCTCCTTTTGCTTCCTCTGCCAATCTCACGGTCTTTTGTTAATAAAGTTGAATGTGAAAAAGTTGAGCAACATACTTATATGTTATATAATGATTATTTCCTGAGAGCTAAAAACAGATAAAGCAAAACTCCCTATTAAACTTTCCTTGTATTTTAGGTACAACCTTTAATGACAATGTTAAAACATTTTATAGACAATGTTTTTAGCTGATTTTAAGTCAATGAATGTCACAATGATGCTTAAGAGTTGCAGCTTTCTGCATGCCTAATGATTCCCATGACTGTTTTAACTGTATGAAACTTACAAGACATTAAAATAATTGTGTACATGATAATTCCCACTCATTTCAAGAAAAATGAACAAAATACAAAAAAAATCCCTGTATGAATGCACTATTATTTGTGCCACAGAAGTTAAGGTTGCCAAAGCTCTCAGCAGCTTAGCGATACCATGCAAAAGTAGGAAATGTTCTCAATCCAAAGGATAATTAAGAGGTAGGAGTGTGTGTGTGTGTGTGTTTCTACAGTCTAATAACAAAATATCCAGTCTAATAACAAAATGTCCAGTTTTCAATAAAAATAATCACTAGTCATATGAAGAACAGGGAAGATCTCAAACTGAAGGAAAAGACAATCAAAGATGTCAAAACTGAGATGACAAGAGATGTTGGAATTACTGAACAAAGATCGTACAGCAAACAGCTATGATAAAAATGCCTGAGCAAAGAAACGGAGTCTCACCAAAATCACAGGAAACACAAAAAAGAACCAAACAGAAGTATTAGAAGCCAAAAAAACTAACTGAAATAAAGCTCACTGTTAATAGAAGAACAGAAGAGACAGAGGAAAGAACCAGCAACTGAAAGAATAGAAATTTCCCAACCTGAACAAGAAAGAAAATAGGTTGAATTTAAAAAATGAAAAGAGGCCAGGTGTGATGGCTCATGCCTATAATCCCAGCACTTTGGGAGACTGAGACAGGTAGATCACTTTGGGTCAGGTGTTCAAGACCAGGTTGGCTGACATGGTGAAACCTGGTCTCTACTAAAAATACAAAAATTATCTGGGCTTGGTGTGCACCTCTAATTCCAGCTACTTGGGAGGCTGAGGCATGAGAATTATTTGAACCCAGCAGGTGGAGGTTGCAGTGAGCGGACATTGTGCCACTGTATTCCAGCCTGATAAAGTGAGATTATGTCTCAGAAAAAGAAAAAAAAAAAGAGCAGAGACTTGTGAGACCATAAAAACTGATTTAACATCTGTGTTATGGGAGTCCAAGGAGAGGAAGGGAGGACTTGAAAAAGCACTTCAGAAATAATGGCTGAAAACTCCCAATCTGGCAAGGGACATAATCTACAGATTCAAGAAGTTGACCAAACCCCAAAAAGAATTAACCCAAAGAAATCCTGTCAAAACCAATTATAATTAAACTATTGAAAAGTAAAGGTAAAGAAACAATTACAAAAGCAGCTGAAAAACAGACAAACAATACTGTTACACTTTATCTGTTACCTTAACAGGTACCTTACGTGTTACCTTAACACTTTGCCTATTAAGAAAAAACAATTTGAATGACAGCATATTTCTCATCAGAAATCTTCTGAAGAACAGAATGAAGTAAGACAATATTTATCAAGTGGCATCCACCTCCAAAAAAAATTGTAAACCCAGAATCTTATACCCAATGAAAATATCCTTCAGGAATGAAGGAGAATTCAAGATATTCTAAGGTAATGGAAAACTAAGAGAACTTCTCAGCATATCTACCTTAAAATAATCATTAACATTCTTTAAACAAAAAGAAAATGATCAAAGAAGGAACATTAGGACATCAAGAAGGAAGAAAGAACATAGTAAGCAATAATGTGAGTAAATATAATACAACAGGCTTTTCTTCTAGATTCTAAATTATGCTTGAGGGTTGAAGCAAAAATTATTCCACTGTCTAATAGGGTTCTACTCTATGTAGAGGAAACACTTAAGACCACTATATTATAAATAAGAAAGGGTGAAGGGCCAGGCATGGTGGCTCATACCTGTAATTCCAGGGTACAGTGGCTCATGTCTATAATCCCAGTACTTTGGGAGGCTGAGGCGGGCAGATCACCTGAGGACAGGAGTTCCAGACCACCTTGGCCAACATGGCAAAACCCCATCTCTACTAAAAACACAAAATTAGCTTGAGAGTGGTGGCACAAACCTGTAGTCCTAGCTACTCGGGAGGCTAAATCATGAGAACTGCTTGAGACTGGGAGGTGGTGGATGCAGTGAGCCCAGATTGTGCTACTGTACTTCAGTCTGGACAGAGCAAGACACTGTCTCAAAAAAGATAAAATAAAAAAAGAAAGCGTAAAGGGAGGCGAGGTTTCTGCAAGACACTCAAACTGGTAAAAAGATGACACTAAGAATACTACTTATGTATATATAATACTTAGGGTAACCACTTAAAAGGCCGAGGCAGGAGAATCACCTGAGGTCAGGAGTTCGAGACCAGCCTGGCAAACATGGTGAAACCCTACCTCTACTAAAAATACAAAAATTAGCTGGGCATGGTGGCACGTACCTATAATCCCAGCTACTTGGGAGGTTGAGGCAGGAGAGTTGCTTGAACCTGGGAGGCGGAGGTTGCAGTGAGCCAAGATCATACCACTGCACTCCAGTCTGGGTGACAAAGCAAGACTCTGTCTCCAAAAAAAAAAAAAAAGAAAAAGAGATTTAAAAACACTGTCAAATGTAGTGGCTCATACCTGTAATCCCAACAACTTAGGCGGCTGAGGCAGGGGGATCACCCGAGGCCAGGAGTTCGAGATCAGCCTGGGCAACACAGTGAGACTCTGTCTCTAAAAAAGTTTTTTAAACTTAACCAGGCATGGTGACATGTACCTTTAGTCTTAGCTACTTGGGATTGCTTAAGTCCAGGAATACAAGGCTGCAGTGAGCCATGATCATGCCACTGCACTCTAGCCTGGGCTACAGAGCAAGACCCTAACACTTAAAAGACAAAACAATATAGATAAAACAGAACTATAAAAAATATTCAAGTAAACACATAAAAAAAAAAAAGCAGAGAGAACAAAAAGAAAACCAAAGAATATGGCACACTTACACACTAACATTTAATAATTACATCAAATGTCAATTGTTTAAATATAGCAATTAAAAGACAGAGATTGGCAGAGTGGATTAAAAACCATGACCCAAGGATATTCCATCTACAAAAAAATAGGTTGAAAGTAAAATGGCTGGGCACGGTGGCTCATGCCTGTAATCCCAGCACTTTGGGAGGTCAAGGCAGGAGAATCACTTGAGGTGAGGAGTTCAAGACCAGCCTGGCCAACATGGTAAAACCCCATCTCTACTAAAATGATAAAAATTAGCTAGGCATGGTGGTGCATGCCTGTAGTCCCAGCTACTCAGGAGGCTGAGGCAGGAGAATCGCTTGAACCTGGGAGGAGGAGGTTGCAGTGAGCTGATGAGATTGCACCACTGCACTCCAGCATGGGCAACAGAGCGAGACTCCACCTGGAAAAAAAAAAAAGGAAAGAAAGTAAAATAATAATCATATATATATATATATATGAACATTAATCAAAGAAAAGCATCAATGGCTATATTACTACCAAATAACGTAAACTTCAGAGCAAGGAAAATTACTACAGAGACAAACACTATAATGATAAAAGAATCAATCTACCAAGAAGGAGCAGCAATCCTAATTGTGTGTACACCAAACTACAGAGAAGCAAAATATGTGAAGCAAAAACGGACAGAACTGAAAGACTAAACAAGCAAATCCACAATTACAGTTGAAGATTTCAATACTCATCCTCAATAACTGATAGAACAAATAAACAGAAAGTAAGCAAGGATAGAGATATCAACAACACCATCAACCAACAGGATCTAATCAATGTTTACAGACCACTTCATCCAACAACAGCAGAAAATACTTTTCGAGTGCCCATAGAAAATATACAGGTACCAAGATAGGCCACAGAAATCAATAACAGAAAGACGACAGAAAAATTTCCAAACACCTGTGAACTAAATAGTACACTGCTAAATAATTCATGAAGCAAAGAGAAAGTCTAAAGGAAAATTGAAAAAATACATTGAACTAAATGAAAATGATATCATACAACATATCAAAATTTGTGGGATACAGCTAAAGCAGTGCTGACAGGGAAATGCATGGCATTTTACATATATCACACTCACAACTGCATACAGCAGAAAAGAAAAAAAGTCTTAAATCAATAAACTAAGCTCACCTCAAAAACCTAGAAGAGTAAAGTAAATCCAAAACAAGAAGAAAATAATAAACAGAAATTAACAAAAGTTAAAAGAGAAATACAGAAAAAGAAATTAAATAAAGAAATAAGCAATAAAATCCAGCACAACTGACAAAGACAAAAAAAGAGAAGACGCAAATTACCAATATTCAGAACAAAAGAGAGGATTATCACTAAAGACCCCAAAGATATCAAAAAGATAATAATGAAATACCTTAGATAAATCTATGTACACAAATTTGACAACTTAAATGAAATGAATAAAATTCCTCAATAAACACAGACTATATAATTTTTTTTTGAGATGGAGTCACTCTCTGTCGCCCAGGCTGGAGTGCAGTGGTGTGATCTCAGCTCACTATAACCTCTGCTTCCCAGGTTCAAGCGATTCTTGTGCCTCACCACCCTGAGTATCTGGGACTACAGGCATGTACCACCATGCTAAGCTAATTTTTGTATTTTTAGTAGAGATGAGGTTTCACCATGTTGGCCAGACTGGTCTCAAACTCCTGACCTCAGGTGATCCACCCGCCTCAGCTTCCCAAAGTGCTGGGATTACAGGCGTGAGCTACCGCGCCTGGCCAACATGATATAATTTAAATAATACTATAGCTATTAAGGGAATTGAATTTGTAATTTTAAAACTCCCCCTAAATACATCTCCAGGCCTAGATGATTTCACTGGAGAATTCTACAAAACTTTTAAAGAATAAATCTTCCACAACTTAGAAGAGGAGGGAAAAGTGCATAATTCCTTTTATAAAATTAGTATTACTTTGATACTAAAACCAAAGACAGTATATTAAAAAAGAAAAATACAGAAAACATACCTCATACAGACACAATAACTGTTAACAAAATATTAGCAAATAGAATTCAGCAATATATAACAAGAAATATACACTAAGTGAACTTTATTTCAGAGTTTCAGTCTGGTTCAATATTTGAAAATCAGTAATGTTAATTCAACATCTTAATGGGCTAAGTAAGCTTAGAAGAAAATCACAGGATCATATTAAATGATTCAGAACAAGCATTTGAAAAAATTAAAATAGGAATAGAGGGGAACTTCCTCAACAGAACACTAATAAACGTTTTATTTATTATACTTAATGGTGAAAAACCGAACGCTTTCCCTCTAAGATTGGGAACAAGGCAAGGTCTGCTCTCACCACTCTTACTCAACATGGTAGTGGAACCTCAAGACAGTGCAATAAGGTAAAGAAAAAAAAGGAAGTAAAAGGCATGTAGATTGGAGAGAAGGAAATACAGCTGTCCCTTTTGTAGATGACATAACTGTCTATGTAGAAAATGCCAAGGAATCTACAAAAAACCTCTCAGAATGCAAAAGTGAGTTCAACAGGTTCACAGGACATAAGATAAACAAACAAAAATCAACGTATTTCTATATACTAGCAATGAACATACGGATACCAAAATTAAAAAATACAATACCATATATCATAGTCAAACTTCTGAGAACTATAGACAAAGAAAAGGGAAAAACCATTTAATGACAGGATTCTTCACTAGAAACTAGGGAGGACAGAGAGAAGTGGTTTTTCAAGTACTGAAAAGAGACCTTTAATGTAGAATCCCATATCCAGCCAAAACACCCTTCAGGAATGAAGGCGAAGAGAAGGCATTCTCCAATGAAGAAAAACTTACAGAATTTGTCACCCAGCAGGCCTCCCCTAAAAGAACGGTCAAAGGAAATTCTTTAAATAGAAAACAAACAAGAAGTAATCTTGCAACATCAGAAGAAAAGACAAGGTATGCAAAAATATGTGTAAATGCAAGGTATTTTCCTTGAGTTTTCTAAATTATGTTTGAAGCTTGAAGCAAAAATTATAACACTGTCTGATGTAGTTCTCAATATATTTAGAGAAAATAGTTAAGACAATAAGATGATAAATGGGGGAGGATGAAGGAATGTAAAGGGTGATTAGGTGGCTACATTTAACATAATCTGTTAAATGAAGGCACCCAACTCTTTAATATTTTACATATATATGTGTATATATTTACACATACATAAACACTTGGAGCAACCATGTAAGCAGCTATACAGAGATACATTAAAAACACTTTAGAAAAATCAAAATAAAAAATTTTTAAATGTTCAAGTAGGCCACAGAGAGGAAGGGAAAAGAGAGACACCAAAAATTAGGGGAAAGCAACACAAAATACAAAATAAAAGACTTACACCCTAACATTAATTTCCCCCTCATCTGCGGTGGGATACACTGCAAAACCCCTATTTGGTGCCTGAAACCATGGACAGTGCTGCTATGATAAAGTTTAGTCTATAAATTAAGCACAGTGAGAGACTAACAACAACAATAATAAAATAGGTCAATCACAATATACTGTAATAAGTTGTGTGGGAGGCTGTGCGCAGTAGCTCATGCCGTAATCCCAACATTTTGGGAGGCCAAGGTGAGAGGACTGCTTCAGTGCAGGAGTTGGAGACCTCACCTTTACAAAAAATAAACAAAATTAGCCTGGTGTGGTGGTACGCACCTGTAGTCCTAGCTACTCAGGAGGCTGAGGTGAGAGGGCTGCATGAACCCAAGAGGTCAAGGCTGCAGTGAGCAGAGATTACATCACTGCACTCCAGCCTGGGTGACAGAGTGAGACCCTGTCTCAAAAAACAAAACGAAAACCATAAAAGTTATGTGATAGTGGTCTCTTTCTCTCTCAAAATAGCATAAAATTTTCAGGCTGTGGTTGACAATGGATAAGTAAAAAGTGCAGAAAGTGAAGGTGTAGATAGGGTTCGGGGGGGTACTGTGCAAAAAAGGCAACAGGAGGGATCCCTGTGGTGATGGAAATGTTCTGTATCTTAACTGTATGAATGTCAATATTCTGGTTGTGATATTGTACTATATGTTTGTAAGATGTTACCGTTAGGGGAAACTATGCAAAGGGTATTTAAGATCTCTCTGTATTACTTCTTGCAACCGCATGTAATTCTACAATTATCTTAAAACAAAATGTTTAATTAAAAAAAAACACAAAACTTGGCTGTTTCTCAAAACCCTTACTGAGTTAACCACTTCCTCTTTCAAACCACCTTATACCCATACGACACTGATAATACAGTATTATTGCACGTCCATGTTCTATTATAATTAGTCTATCTCCCTTACCAAACAGTGAGCTCCAAGAGTAGGTTTTAAAGGCAAGATATGTTGTGTTCATCTATGTATGCCTGGCATCTAGTAGTGCCTGATACATTGAAGATGTTTTGTAAATGTTTGTTGAATAAAATTGGATATGGCAGATGTAAACAAGAAGGTAATTCGATTACTAAACTGTATTTATATTCAATTTATTATTCATATAGATCCTTATTTACTGGCTCTTCAATAACAAAATTATCTCTTCAGTGATTATAAAAAAATCAATGACATCTTTTCTTCTGATGTATCAGATACCCCTTCCCAGATCAGATCATCAGAACCTCTTCCAATACCTTTCTTACATACGTGTTCTAGGCTTATTTTTTAAAATCCCTTTTGGTCACACATTTGATCAATAACCTTGGAAACATTCTTGTAGTAGGTTATTGCTGTAAGGAAAAGTTAAGACTCTGGAATAAGCAAAATAATTACTATGTATATACAATGGAAAACTGCATTATTTACTGCATAACTTTCTAGGTTATGTTTCTATGGAATTTGTGCCTTTTCTTGTGGGGATCCCCCACCAGCGTAGAGGCCCCTCCGTGTCTCCGCCATGACGGGGTTTGAGCCCAGACACGTCTCTCTCCACTGGGTGCAGTCGAGTGAGGTGGTTACAGGAAGACGTGGGAAATGTTAAGCTTGCAGAGAGTTACTCTCAGTTCACTGCTTCTAAGGCATGACTGAAGTAATGCCAGATTATTGTGTTTCTCCTGAAGTCAATGTTCTGGGCTAGTTCTATGACTCTATTTACCCGTAGCCATAGAAACATTGAGATCATTCACTGAATCACTACAAAATTGTTCCCCTCCTGATTTATTGCTTGCCCACCTGTCTTAACGTTATTTTCTGTAACAATGGATAAAAGGATAAGAACCTTTTGTGAACTTTAGGTAAACTTGTATGTTGCCCCCTCCCTTGGTTACTTTGAACCTCCTTTGGTTACCTTGTAACTTTCTGTTTTTTCCCCTGATAATGATTCTGTAAGAAAACTGACGTCAGCCACTGTATGTAAAATCATATATAAGAACATGAGCACAAAGAATAAATCGCTGATCTGAGCATATCTCTTATCAGTCCTCCAGACCCATCTATCTCTCTCTCTTCTCTTCCGCGCACTCTCTCTTCCAGGTATTAGGACCCTCTTGCTGGTCAAGAGATCCTTGGCAGACGTGCTGATCTCACGGCCAACAACATCTGGCGCCCAACGCCGTGGGGCCTGGACACGAGAGACTACAGTGACGCTCAATTCAATTAACAGTGAAGGGCCGGCAGTTCAGTAAGTGAGTTTTTGGTTACTTTTAATCTTGTAAATATAAGCTGTTGATTTTATTATCAATCTGGAGTAAAACTATGGGAAACATTGAGTCTAAGGAACATAATATGTTTATTCAGTTGTTGCATTCTATGATTAAGTCTCATGGTCATAATGTTAAGCAGAAAACTGTGGAGGAATTTGTGCACATTGTTCGTGAAATTTGCCCTTGGGCTCCTGAAGGTGGTTTTCTTGATGAATCTGCTTGGCTTGCTATAGGTGAAAAGATTGATCAATTTTGTGCCCACAATGAGTCTTTGCCTCAGTCAGCTGTTTTACTTTCTGTTTGGCCAAAATTGCGTGATTGTGTTTGTCCTTGCAAACCTCCTGCTGCTACTGCTCCTTCGTATACTTCCATGCCTGATGTTTCTACATCTTTTTCTGTTCCCCCTCCACCTGAGCCTCATACTCTCCCTGATCCTGATATCCCGCCGCTTCCTGATGTTGAAACCCTTTCGGAAGTTCTAATTGACACCACACAACAGCAGCCACTGCCTCAATGGTCCCCTGGCCCCATAACCTTTACTATGCCACCAGATCTTGCCAAACAACTTCATGATGTTCTGTCCCTCTGTTCTACAGCTCTTGCAACACAACACCCTCCCTCTTGTTTTCCAGTTTCCTCTCAAGCTCCTGTACCAGCTTCCCCTGGATCTTTGGTCCCTGTGTCACACTCGTCACTTTCTCATGCTTCTCCTTTATCTCATGCCCTTGTGTCTTTGGAACGAAATTTCCCTGAATCTGATAACCTTTTTCCAGTTTTGTATCCTGTTATGGAATCTCGTGATGATCAAGGTAATGTCACCCGCAGTTTTGAGCCCATTGCTCCTAAAACCTTGAGAGAAATTAAAGAGGCCACTTCCCAGTATGGTCCTACAGCTCCTTATACTTTAACTTTGCTTGACAATTTATCCTTTTTTCAATTGCCTCCCCTCGATTGGCAGCGACTGGCTAGAGCCTGCCTTTCTGGTGGAGACTTCCTCTTATGGAAGGCTTATTATGAGGAGGCTGCCTCTGATCAGGCACGCCGTAATCGTCGTCAGGACTCCCCAGTCACTCTTGACATGCTTTTGGGTCACGGCGATCATGAGGATATTCTTGATCAACTTAATATGCCTAATGACTCTTATTCTCAAATTAATCATCTTGCACTACGTGCTTGGCGACTTCTGCCTTCTTCTACTGCTAAGACTGAACAGGTTTCTCGCATTCGTCAGGGCCCAGATGAACCTTATCAGGATTTTGTCTCCCGACTTATGCAATCTGTTAATCGCCAAATTTCTGACGAGGACACTGCCTCTATGCTTGTTAAGCAGTTGGCTTTTGAAAATGCAAACGCCGCCTGTCAGGCTGCTATTAGACCTTGGCGCCACAAGGTGGATCTCCAAGGTTACATTCGCCTGTGTGCTGATATTGGACCCGCTTACCAACAGGGTCTGGCCATGGCTGCAGCTCAGGCCGGTATGACTGTTGCTGCTTTTCTTAAACAAAAAACTAATCAGGCCAAACCTAATCTGAAATGTTTCCGCTGTGGTGGTCTCGGACATTTTGCTAAGTCATGTAAAGCACCTGTCCAGCCCTCTCCGCCGCTTTTGTCATTGCCGGCTCCTCCCACGCCTGCAAAGCCATCTCCCCGGCAACCAGGGGAATGCCCACGTTGCCACCGTGGTAATCATTGGGCTAATGAGTGTCACTCTAAACGTGATGCTCAGGGTAACCCACTGCAGCCACGTTCGGGAAACTCCCAGAGGGGGCTGCCCCGGCCCCCTCAACAACTCGGGCAATCTCACATTCCCCAAAATCCATTTCTCAGCTCTTCCGAGCAACCCCAAACAGTGCCGGACTTGACCTCTGTCCCTCCGCCACTCAAATATTAACTCCTGATATGGGACCACAGGCCATCCCCACTGGTGTTTTTGGCCCTTTACCTCCTAATCATGTTGGTCTTGTCTTAGGACGCAGCAGTTGCTCCTTAAAAGGTCTTCAAGTTCTCCCTGGTGTTATTGATTCTGACTATACAGGTGAAATCAAAGTCATGATTTGGTCTCCCACAGGTGTTTATACACTTGCCCCTGATCAACCCTTTGCTCAGTTGTTGCTCATACCTGTTAATTTGCAAATTGGCTCGCCGCTTGTAAATGACTCCAGAGGAGATCATGGTTTTGGATCTTCCTCTTATGCTTATTGGATACAATCAATTTCTGCCACTAGGCCTGAATTGTGTCTTACAATTAATGGAAAATCTTTCAAAGGTCTTTTGGATACTGGAGCTGATGTCTCTGTTATCTCTTCTAAATTCTGGCCTTCTTCTTGGCCAGCCACCCCTACCATGACAGCCCTACAAGGTATAGGAATGAGTAATCATCCCTTGCAATCTGCTGATCTGCTTTCCTGGACAGATCAGGAGGGCCATTCTGGCTCCTTTCGCCCTTACATTGTCACTGGCATTCCTCTTAACCTCTGGGGCCGTGATGTCCTGGAGGCTATGGGGACTCATTTGGTTACTGGTGGTAAAGCTTTAAATATGATGTTACAGCAAGGTTATCAGCCTTCTAAAGGACTAGGAAAATATTTGCAGGGAATGCCTGAGCCGCTTTCCTTGTCACAAAAAACCGATCGTTCTGGACTAGGTTATTTTTCCAAGGGACCACTGTAATTCCCGATGCTCATGCTGATGCCATCACATGGAAATCTGATGTCCCAGTGTGGGTAGAACAGTGGCCCCTGTCCTCTGAAAAGATTTCTGCAGCCTGTGAGTTGGTTCGGGAACAACTTGCTGCCGGACACATTCGTCCTACTAACAGTCCTTGGAACTCTCCTGTTTTTGTCATAAAGAAAAAATCTGGTAAATGGCGTTTATTACAAGACCTTAGAAAAGTTAATGAAACTATGGAAATTATGGGACCTTTACAACCTGGTTTGCCTTCTCCTGTTGTTGTTCCACAACACTGGCATTTGATAATCATTGATTTAAAGGACTGCTTTTTTACTATTCCATTGTCACCTGCTGATTGCAAACGCTTTGCTTTTAGTATTCCATCAACTAATTTTGAACGCCCTTATGATCGATATGAGTGGGTCGTTCTTCCACAAGGCATGGCAAACAGTCCTACATTATGCCAGTCTTATGTTGCTAAAGCTATTTTTCCTGTTCGCCAGGATTTCCCTGACGTGCTCCTTTTACATTACATGGATGATTTATTATTGGCAGCTCCCACAGAGATTCTGTTGTCTAAAGCATTTTTCTCCTTACAGCAATGCCTTGACAAAGCTCATCTTGTCATTGCCCCTGATAAAATTCAAACTGTTACTCCCTACCATTATCTTGGCCGCTTAATTGAACACAACCATGTGTCTTTTAAAACTCCCATTTTGTCCACGGCTAATCTTAAAACCTTGAATGATTTCCAAAAATTTTTGGGTGATATCAATTGGATTCGTCCTAGTTTAAAATTAACTACTGGTCAGTTGAAGCCTTTATTTGATATCCTGAAAGGCTCTTCTAATCCAACCTCTCCCAGGTCTTTGTCTCCTGAAGCCTCAGAAGCTTTACAGTTGGTTCATCACGCTCTATCACAACAAAAGCTGTCTAGAATTAAAAATGATGCTGCATGGTCTTATTGTGTGCTACGCACTGCCTATACTCCTACTGGTGTTTTCTGGCAACAAGGAGTTTTGGAATGGATGCATCTTCCTGCCACCCGATCTAAAGTTATTTCCCCTTATTATGATCTTGTGGCTATTTTAATCACCAAAGGCAGACAGCGTGCTCTTACTCTGTTTGGATTTGAACCACCTATTATTATTGTTCCCTATTCCACTGCACAGCAGCAGTGGCTTTGGCAATTTTGTGACTCTTGGCAATTAGCATTTGCAGGTTATCCCGGTCAGATCTCATGTCATTATCCAGCTGACAAGATTTTACATTTTTATTCACAATGCTCTCTCATTTTCCCTCAAAATTGTGTAAAAACTCCTCTGCCTTCTGCAGCATTGGCTTTCACCGATGGCTCATCCACAGGTCTCGCTGCTGGCACCATTAACCAACAGCCTTTTTCTTTTCAGACCAAAGAAACCTCTGCCCAGCGTGTGGAATTGCTTGCTGTTCAGCATGTCCTTACTAATTGTGATGTGCCTTTAAATTTATATTCTGACAGTCAATATGTAGTTAATTTGGTTCAACATCTTGAAACTGCTCCCCTTTCTCTTTCAGACTCCTCTTCCATAATTCATCTTCTTCTTCCTTTACAGCAAGTTATCCGTCGCCGTCTTTCCCCATTTTTTATTGGACATATCAGAGCTCATTCTTTCCTTCCAGGACCTCTGGCTGAAGGAAACGCCTTTGCTGACCAACTCACTCAACAAGTTTTTCCTGTTTTAACATCGGTTCAGCAAGCACAGGCCTCTCATGCACTCCATCATCAAAATGCTCGCAGTCTCAGGTTACAGTTTAAGATTACCAGAGAACAAGCTCGACACATAGTTAAATCTTGTGCGGCTTGTGCTCCACACTTGCCTGTTACTCATCATTTAGGAATTAACCCTCGAGGTCTCCTGCCTGCTCATATTTTTCAAATGGATGTTACTCATTTTTCTCCCTTTGGTAAATTGCAATATGTTCATGTTACCATTGACACTTATTCTCATTTTGCTGTTGCTTCTGCACATACAGGTGAAACTGTTAGAGATGTTGTTGCTCATTGCCTACGAGTTTTTTCTATCCTAGGTGTTCCAAAAATCTTAAAGACAGATAATGGACCAGCTTATGTTAGCAAAGCTTTTGCTTCCTTTTGTTCTCAATTTCAGATCTCTCACCGTACGGGCATTCCTTACAATCCTCAGGGTCAAGGAATCGTGGAACGTTTCCACTCTGTTTTAAAAACTCTTTTACAGAAATTACAACATGACCCTTCTTCTGCCCTTTTGCTTAAGTCTCCTCACAACAGATTAAACCATGCCCTGTATGTTCTCAACTTTTTAACTTTAGATACTGAAGGCCGTTCATCAGCTGATCGCTTTTGGCATCCCCAAAACAAACCTACTCCTGAGGTTTTGTGAAAAGACTCTCTCTCTAACCAATGGCATGGGCCTGATCCCGTCCTCATATGGGGACGAGGACATGTTTGTGTTTTCCCCAGGTCCGCTGAATCTCCTGTCTGGGTTCCTGAACGTCTTGTCAAGCATGCCCCCTCGCAACTCTCCACGAAGCCTCATCCCCCGCTTTCGCCGTCTTCATGTGACGACGCCTCAGAATAACTCCAGTCACCTTCGCAGACAACGCTATAGACGTCGCCCCGACTCTCCAACACCTCATCGTGCAGTGTCCCTTCCCACCTGAAATCAAATACGCCGTCTCAGCGCTGAAGCCTCCCGCCTCATTCGTGAACAAGGACAGTCTCGTACTCCTTCTAATTTTTTTTTGGCTATGTTGGCTATTCTGTCATGTCAAACCATTACTCCAGTTCAAGCTCAGGCTCAACCGTTGCCTGATTCTCAGGTTCTTTGGGCCTATGTTCCCGATCCCCCAGTTCTTCGCCCGGTCACTTGGAATGATCTTTCTTTCTCTGTTTACCTCAATGATACCTCTGTTTTTGGACTTCCCTCTTCTACTCATATTATTCCTCAATCTGCTCCCTACTCTTATGTAGCTCAAGCTGCCAGTCCTCCCATGTGTTTTCATGCCCCTGCTTATTCAGACACTACTTTTCCAGACCTTCCTAGATTCTCTCCCTTACCTGTTACCCCTTTCAAAACCTCTCCTTACTGCTTTCATTTGGATTTTAAACAACTTACTACCTACGAAGGTCCTTCTGATTTACTCCCTGGTGAAAACGATTTCTCTCGGAATTGGTTTTTGTTTTATTATGCCATTAAGGAATCCTGGAATCTTACTTCTCCTCATTTCCCTGATAAGGATAGACCTCGTTGCTACCCTACTAATCACTCTTTTGATTCCTTTCCTCCATGGAGAACCTGTTACACAGTCCATCAAGCTGTACGGTATACCTTGTCTTCTGGTTTTACTTTATATGATTGGTCTGTTCCCTTTCCTCTTAATAACTTTGCTCCTCATTACCATGTCCCCGGTGGTTGGAGCACTCCCCTTGTCTCCACTCCCTCTGGTCGACTATTCCCTTCCCTTTGGCGACTCTTTCCTGCTTTGGTGCCTGCTTATTACAAAGTTGGCTCTCGTAGCCCTACATATGTCCCTTCATCTTCTCCTTATCACCGTCATTATGTTAAAGCTTGTGTTGCTGCTCCTTATGCTCTTCTTTATGGTTCTATCAATATTACTTTTACCTCTGGACAATACTTTATTTCTTGTTCCTCCTGTACTCTTACCAATTGTTTAGATTCCTCAGTTTTTCCTACACCCACTATTCTTGTTGTTCATCAACCGCCTTATGTTATGCTCCCTGTTAATATTTCTGGTCCCTGGTATGAAGAACGCAGTCTTCAAATCCTCCACCAGATGCGGGACCTCCTTCTTCGCCCTAAACGCTTCATTGGTTTACTTGTTACTGGTATTCTGGCTATTGTTTCTATTGTTGCCACTGCTGCCACAGCAGCTGCTGGCCTTGCTCATAGTGTTCAAACTGCTACTTATGTTAATCACCTTGCCCAAAATATTTCTGTTTCCATGGGTACTCAAATGGATATTGATAAAAAACTGGAAGTTAAACTTAATGCTTTAGAGCAAACTGTTACTTTATTGGGTGACAAAGTGTACAACATTCAATCTCGTCTACTGTTACGTTGTCATGTTGATTTTAAGTATATCTGTGTTACCAATACCCCTTACAATGATACTCAATGGCAATGGCCTTTAGTTAAGGCTCACTTACAAGGTATTTGGAGTCATAATAACTTGTCCCTTGATATTGTCAAGCTTCAACAACAAATTCATGCTATTGATTTTTCACGCCAAGTGCTTCCACGGGATGATACTGTTGCCCGTGACATTGTTAACACTTTGTTTTCCTGGACACGTGGTTTTCACCTGCCGTCCTTCTCAAGCATCATAGCTGTTGGCGGCTGTGTCCTTCTGCTTCTCATTTTTCTGCCCTTCCTGTTCCGCCTTGTGTTCTCCTCCATCCAGAAATTGCAGTTCAAACTATTTGAACTCAATTTTAAAAAATAAAAATGGAGGAGATGTGGGGATCCCCCACCAGCGTAGAGGCCCCTCCGTGTCTCCGCCATGACGGGGTTTGAGCCCAGACACGTCTCTCTCCACTGGGTGCAGTCGAGTGAGGTGGTTACAGGAAGACGTGGGAAATGTTAAGCTTGCAGAGAGTTACTCTCAGTTCACTGCTTCTAAGGCATGACTGAAGTAATGCCAGATTATTGTGTTTCTCCTGAAGTCAATGTTCTGGGCTAGTTCTATGACTCTATTTACCCGTAGCCATAGAAACATTGAGATCATTCACTGAATCACTACAAAATTGTTCCCCTCCTGATTTATTGCTTGCCCACCTGTCTTAACGTTATTTTCTGTAACAATGGATAAAAGGATAAGAACCTTTTGTGAACTTTAGGTAAACTTGTATGTTGCCCCCTCCCTTGGTTACTTTGAACCTCCTTTGGTTACCTTGTAACTTTCTGTTTTTTCCCCTGATAATGATTCTGTAAGAAAACTGACGTCAGCCACTGTATGTAAAATCATATATAAGAACATGAGCACAAAGAATAAATCGCTGATCTGAGCATATCTCTTATCAGTCCTCCAGACCCATCTATCTCTCTCTCTTCTCTTCCGCGCACTCTCTCTTCCAGGTATTAGGACCCTCTTGCTGGTCAAGAGATCCTTGGCAGACGTGCTGATCTCACGGCCAACAACATTTTCTGGTCTTGGAGTTATTTTACAATTCTGTATAAATTGTGGATAAATGCAAATAATGCTGTCTATAGGCATACAAATAAATTCTGTCTGATGGAGGCCCAACAGACTCCATCTCACCCTCTAAAATTGCAGAAAGTGAAGGTCTGAATATGGTTGGGGGAACCTCCACCACATCCCACCTCCAGTGGAAAAAGCCAGTTTTGTGTCCATTTGTAAATGGATACCAACATTTCTTTACTCCATAGTAAAGGTTTGTTAACTAACCATAATGTGGGAAATATATTGCCTCTCCTTTGAATCAGTTGTGACAACTGGCTGGTTTCCTCTTTAATTCGTTAAATAGAAGTTTGGTATTTTTCCATTAAAAAAGATCTGTTTCTGCTTTTCCCCACTCCTTTTGTACTATAACGAAATAACAATAATTCTGGAGCAGATAAACTATGTGTTTCTAACTTCTCTTCTGGAAGAGACATAATTTCACTTATTTAACTAAATGAGATGCTAACAACTATAACCACTTTAAAAGAAACAGAAGGATCACGTAATATTTTTTTTTTAAGACACAGGGTCTCAATTTGTTGCCCAGGAAGGAGTATAGTATAGTGTACAATCATAACTCACTATAACCTTGAACTTCTGGTCTCAAGTGATCCTCCTGCCTGAGGCTCCCAAGTAGCTAGGGCTACAGGTGTGTACTACCACACTTGGTTAATTGAAAAAAAAATCTTTTTTTTTTTAGAGAGGAGGTCTTGCTATGTTGCCCAAGCTGGTCTCGAACTCCAGGCTTTAAGTGATCCTCCCACCTTGACTTCCCAAAATGCTGAGATTACAGGTGTGAGCTTCCATGCCTGCCCAGGATTCTATACATTTTATACAACATCTCAAGTAGTACAGACATATGAGCAGAAACTTTTTTCTTAATTGACCTGAAAAAAGTGATAAACATAAGCTAAAATTATAGTCATTTAAAAATGGAAATAAGATTGGAGTACATCTTTAAGCAGCTAAGATACAGAATATAGTAATTGGAGTTGAATATAAAATAAATGCAGATCACAAAGATGTATTCTAGAAATGTGAGAAATAACAATATGTATTCCACGTTACAGTTAGTTAACAAACCTAAAAAGGGAATGAGAAGAAATATAATAGGAGATAAGCATAGAGAGAAGGAAAGCCAAAATCTCTTCCATGTTTTCTTCATATAGCCTGCCAATATTCTACACCAGTATAACATATCAGATCTAAAAAATACATCTGAAACAATTCTAAAACTCAGAGTGAAACAGTCCAAAACTGTGATGCCTTTTTATATAAACCTATATTCAATAACTTTTCTTTTAAATGGAGTATTTTTAGAAGTAGAGTAAAACCCGTATTACCTCAAACTCTACCAAACGGATCAAAGTCAGTACTTCTTAAACACCTATTCAGATACTTACTCTGGGACCCACCTCATCAGTTGTAGTATCAATAGACTTTGAGATTTAATTAAAAATAAAAAGTTTGAATAGTCTCTAATGACTTTAAGTAGAATAAAAGCTGATGGGAGAAACAAAATCTTTTTAGTGGTGGGGAACTCCTGGGTCCCCTTTCTTGATGTGGTTTGTGGGTGTGTGCACACATGTATCTGTATTAAGACTTCCACTGGAGTAACTAACACTTGACTGTCTCTGCTCTGCTTTCTCATTCCTCTCCATGAAAATTTACACATATGTCCTTAAAACCTCCTTACGAAGTAAGTACCATTATCATCAGGTAACATGCCCAAGATTCACTGATCCAAAGCCATACTCTTACCCAGTATGCTTTATTGCCTATTTACCATTCATTACTTGACTGCCTAAGATCTTACAAATAGTTCAAAAGGAGGAAGTAGTATCCAAATCTACTTTCACTTGTCTCTATGTTTGCTCAACACCACATCTGTTTACAACATTTGTTGTTTGCATGCTACTTGATGTGTGGTCAGTGAATCACCTTTAGCAGAAGACAAGTAAAAAATGCAAATTTTGGATAACCCTAATCCTACTGAATTAGACTGAAGGTAAAACCCAAGATAACTCATTTTAAAGCAAGCATCCAAAGTAATTCAGATCCTCAACAAAATTTGGGGATCACAACATTATAGCATGCTGTCTTGTTGGAAGTAACTTTTTAGAGTAAAAAAAGGAATGAATTCAGAGTTAAAATTCCGGTTTTGCTATTTACTGTCATGTGACCTGGGGCAAGCAAAATGAGAACAACACCTGTCTTCCTTTCTTTCAGGGTTGGTATCAGGTTCATAATGAAATAATGTCTGTCAACACACGACATACTTGCAAATAGCTCTATTAGACTAACAGAATGTAAAGAGCTATGTACCCTATAAATATGTACAATTATCTTGTATCAATTTTTTTTAAATAAGAAATTTTTGTATGTATATTAAGTAACATTAGACTATAGTTTTGAGTGTGGTATTTTTCAGAATTATGCTAGTTTTGTAATGATAAATAAGATGCTTTCCTTTTACGTTTCTAAATAGTTTATACAGCAGAAACCATTCCTTGAAGATTTGAAAGGTTTTACAAGGTTTTACTTGTGAAAATACTTTGGTCTGACACTTTAAAGACAACTTTCCCTATTCCTGCAATAGTTGTTACTCCATAATTTAAAGTGTCTGTCTTCCTGCATTTATTTTGTTAATTTCTAAGTTCCTAAAAATAAATTATCCTTTTTATCTAGACATTTATTCATAATTATTTTAAATTCTTCCACATCTATCGTCAAAACCTCTTCTGCAATATTTTGCATGTGAGTTTTTTCACGCTTTCATCACAGATGATGGGGAGGATCCAATTAACCAGTTATAGTGCATTAACACAACTTAATCTTTTTAATAAAATTATGAGGTGGAATTATTATCTCAATTTTACTAATTTTATTTATTTATTTATTTATTTATTTATTTTTTTTATTTTTTTTTTTTGAGACGGAGTCTCGCTCTTGTTACCCAGGCTGGAGTGCAATGGCGCGATCTCGGCTCACCGCAACCTCCGCCTCCTGGGTTCAGGCAATTCTCCTGCCTCAGCCTCCTGAGTAGCTGGGATTACAGGCACGCGCCACCGTGCCCAGCTAATTTTTTTGTATTAATAGAGACGGGGTTTCACAATGTTGACCAAGATGGTCTCGATCTCTCGACCTCGTGATCCACCCGCCTCGGCCTCCCAAAGTGCTGGGATTACAGGCTTGAGCCACCGCGCCCGGCCAATTTTACTAATTTTAAATCAAATAAGTCTAGTCACTTTCTCAAGGTAATATAATTATTAACTGGCTAAATTAACCTAGTCCTAACTCCAAAGCCCATATTCTAGTTTTCTATGTGAAAAAGTACCTTTCACTAAGTGCTTTTAAAATTCTTACTGGCAGAGGACTTGATTAAATTGAGCAGAGAGAGATATTTTGCTCTTTAGATAAGAAATACTACTTTCTGCAATAGAAAGTTTCATGACAGATTTTAAAAATTAATTACAAATATCAACTCTTTCAGTTCTTGAGAAAGGAAATATAATTAGTTGAATGTTCTTACGTGAGAAGAAACTATGTAACAGATCTTAGACTTTCTACCTAACTTTCTGCAGTGATTCAGTCTTTACTACACCAGCTAAGAAATGTGTTGTGTAGACTTCAATATTCTACTTTGTTTGGTATTCACTTTGTTTGAGAAGATTCCTGGTAAGGATAAAATAGTTACAAGTAGTACAATTCTGCCTTTAAAAGAAATATGTTATGGGGTATTATTCAGAAGCAACTAAAAAGTATTCAGGGAGAGCGCTGAGAAGCCCACAGGAGAGGAACACGAAACTACAAATGCTACTTATCAATGAGATATTTAGGTGGATGTTTTATTTTCCTTCCTATTAAGTGGCAGCAGTTTTGTTTTTTTTAACTATGTGAAGAAAATACCACATGCAGTGTAAGAAGTAAGAAGAGTTTCCTTACTCTGAATATTTTCATGAAAATCATATCTTATACCTTATCCAAAGTATCAATGAAATTAAGTATTAGCCAGGTACGGTGGCTCATGCCTGTAATCCCAGCACTTTGGGAGCCTGAAGTGGGCAGATCAGAGGTCAGGAGTTTGAGACCAGCTGGCCAACATGGTGAAATCCAGTGTCTACTAATAATATAAAAATTAGCTTGGCTTGGTGGCAGATGTCTGTAATCTCAACTACTCAGGAGGCTGAGGCAGGAGAATCACTTGAACCTGGGAGGCAGAGGTTGCAGTGAGCCGAGATTGTCCCACTGCACTCTAGCCTGGGTGGCAGAGCAAGACAAGACTCCAGCTCAAAAAAAAAAGAAATTAAATATTAGCCCACTGGTCTTTTGTTCATTACGTTCTAAAATACATGCTCAAAACATTCCTTATTTATTAACAATATACTCTTGCCGGCCGCGGTGGCTCACGCCTGTAATCCCAGCACTTTGGGAGGCCGAGGCGGGTGGATCACAAGGTCAAGAGATCGAGACCATCCTGGTCAACATGGTGAAACCCCGTCTCTACTAAAAATACAAAAAATTAGCTGGGCATGGTGGCGCGTGCCTGTAATCCCAGCTACTCAGGAGGCTGAGGCAAGAGAATTGCCTGAACCCAGGAGGCGGAGGTTGCAGTGAGCCAAGATCGTGCCATTGTACTCCAGCCTGGGTAACAAGAGTGAAACTCAGTCTCAAAAAAAACAAAAAAAAACAAATAATATAATGTTGATATTTCCCTCCCTCCCTTTTTTTTTTTTTTGAGACAAAGTCTTGCTTTGTAGCCCAGGCCAGAGTGCAGTGGTGCAATCTTGGCTCACTGCAACCTCCGTCTCCTGGGTTCAAGCAATTCTCCTGCCTGAGACTCTCGAGTAGCTGGAATTACAGGCATGTGCCACAACACCCAGCTAATTTTTTTATTTTTTTTAGTAGAGACAGGGTTTCACCACATTGGCCAGGCAGGTCTTGAACTCCTGACCTCAGGTAATCTGCCTGCCTCGGCATCCCAAAGTGCTAGGATTACAGATGTGAGCCACTGTGCCCAGCCCCCTTGATATTTCTTAAAACCTAAAAAAGAATATAATACTAAGCAAATTAATCATGTCAAACTATTCTGTCATCACTTGAAACAACATTAATACATTGGTTTTTGCTTCCCTCCTATTCAAGAATGACTTTTGATTTTCTGGCAGAGAAATATTATTTTCATATTTTGGCCGAGTTCACATGGCTCTTAATAAAAGTGTGTCAGCTGGGTGAAGTGGCTCACGCCTGTAATCCCAGTACTCTGGAAGACTAGGTTTGAGATTAGCCTGGGCAACAGTAGTAACACCCTGTCTCCAGGAAAAAAAAAAAAAAATATCTGGGTATGGTAGCATGCCCCTGTAGTCCCAGGGGGCTAAGGTGGGAGGGATCCCTTGAGCCTAGGAGTTTGAGGCTATAGTGAGATATGACCAAGCCGCACACTGCACTCCAGCCTGAGCGACAGAGCAAGACTATCTGTGAAAACAGACACACGCCCACAATCATTATTCTTCATCTATTTGCAGGTACACTGTGTGACTTTTGACAAGCCACTGTATAGTATTTCACATACCATGCAGTTACTGAAAGTAAACTATTCACCTATTGCTGAACACTTGTTAGATTATTTCAGTTTTTTTACTATATTATACTGCAAAGATACATTCATTTTTGCCCAATTCTCTACTCAGGAAAAAGTTATGGAAAGGTAGTTACTAGGTCAAAAGATATGAATGATTTTAAGACTCAACAGAATTACCAAACTGCTTATAAATTTATACTCAATCAACAAAATGAGGTTTTTTTTTTTTTTTGAGATGGAGTTTCACTCTTGTTGCCCAGGCTGGAGTGCAATGGCTCACCGCAACCTCCGCCTCCTGGCTTCAAGAGATTTTCTTGCCTCAGCCTCCTGACTGGCTAGGATTACAAGCATGCGCTACCACGCTCGGCTAAGTTTTGTATTTTTAGTAGAGACGGGGTTTCTCCATATTGGTCAGGCTGGTCTCAAACTCAAGACCTCAGGTGATGAGCCCGCCTCAGTCTCTCAAAGTGCTGGGATTACAGGCATGAGCCACCTCGCCCAGCTCAGAATGAGTTTTCATCTCTCAGCACCCTTGCCAATGATAGGCATCATCACTTCTTTGATTAAACATTATCTTAATTTGCATTTCTTTCTTTATTAGCAAAGTGGAAAATTTTTCATACATTTATTAGTTGTTTATTCTACAAAATTAACAGTTCAAGTCCTTTGCCATGTTAGAGAAATCAGTTTAAATTGTTTTCTGTATCACAGTAGATTACATTTTAAAGCTATTGTCTCCCTTCAGTCCATTCATGTTTCCATGGCAGAAGCTTTCTTGCCCATTAATGTAGGGTTTGGTGACTTGCTTTGGCCTAGCAGTCACAAGGGCCTTTGGAGGCTAGCAGTTATGAAGCAAGCGGAGGCTTAAAATTTGTGTAACAGGTCTTGTTTCCATCAGTGCCATGCGAAGAGTTTCCCCTGTGTAAGTGCTGCTCCTTCACTGAGGCCCCAGAATGAACACACATGAAATAGAACCAAACCCAATCTTCAGTGAGGAGCCAAACCCTGCCAGAATAACAGCCTGAAGACTATCCAGCTGAGCCCAGCCTAGTCCAGTCAATTCCTAGCTGACCTTCAGAAGCACAAGCAAGAATGGATTAAAGCTGTTTTTAAGCTACTGAGTTTGGGTTGGTTTATTATGCTGCAATAGCTGATGAGGATACTTACTGTATTATACTACAGAACTCTAAAGGAAAGACAGTCACATACAATCTATTATTATGTTCCCTAGAGTATCATATACTTAGCAGGAACTCAAGATCTGTAAGTACATTTGCCTGTTCATTTTTTTCTCTTTCTTTTCTTTTTGCTGGAAATACCTAGACACAATGACATTTTCTGATGTTTATACTTTTAACCATAGCTTTCTCATGTAAAATTATATATAACATACATAAATTAAAATGAAAATTAAAAATTCGACTTTCAAGCAATTGGTGTTTACGTTTCTTTTTAATTAGACAAACTCTTCTATAAATTGAATTCATAAAAATTTTTCAACTATTTCTTTTTTTTTTTTCTTGAGATGGAGTCTTGGCCTGTCACTCAGGCTGGAGTGCAATAGCGCAATCTCAGCTCACTGCAACCTCTGCCTCCTGAATTCAAATGATTCTCCTGCCTCAGCCTCCCAAGTAGCTGGGATTACAGGTGACTGCCACCACCCCCTGCTAATTTTTGTATTTTTAGTAGACATGGGGTTTCACCACGTTGGCCAGCTGGTCTTGAACTCCTGACCTCATGATCCACCTGCCTCAGCCCCGCCAAAGTGCTTAGATTACAGGCATGAGCCACTGTGCCTGGCCAACTATTTCTTTTAAACATTGCAGATCCTCTCTCAATTTCTAAGCGATAAAACAAACTTTAAATTTTAAACTTTTGTGCACGAGTGTTCCAAAAGCAACATAATTTATGTAGAAATGCCAGTTACATCTATCAGTTTTAAGAGCAATTAAGAAAACAAAGGTGGCTAGAGATAAAGCTACCAAAATGGTATCTGGGTGTAAGCATATGTATCCTTTTTTAAAAAGACTTTTATTTTTTATTGCATTTTAGGTTTTGGGGTACATGTGAAAAACATGCAAGATTGTTGCATAGGTGCATACGTGGCAGTGTGATTTGCTGCCTTCCTCCCCTTCACCTATATGTGGCATTTCTCCCCATGCTATCTCTCCCCAACTCCCCACCCCCCGCTGTACCCCCTACATCCCCCCAACAGACCCCAGTGTATAGTGCTCCCCTCCCTGTGTCCATGTGTTCCCATTGTTCAACACCCGTCTATGAGTGAGAACATGCGATGTTTGATTTTGTGTTCTTGTGTCAGTTTGCTGAGAATGATGGTTTCCAGGTTCAAAAAAAGACTTTTCTTTAAGTGACAAGATGCAAAAGAAATTTAATTTATTCAAAGTTATAATTAATATTTTAAAAGCAATGCAAGATGGGATATAATTATAAAACCTTTTATAATTTACACAATGTCAAGTAGATAAAAACTACTCAAGAAATATTTGAATGAAAGTAAAATAAATAAACGAAAAAATCTCATATTTGGCTTTATGGCATTGGCAGTTCTTAAGCAAATATTGTCAAGATAAATTCTAAAATAATCTGCTTGTTTTCTGCATTAATACTGAGGCTAGGAAATTACAGCAGAAATATATCGATTTCAAAAGAGTTACAGCAGAAATATATCGATTTCGAAAGAGTTAAAGATCTGAGCTACTTTAGTAGTAAGCCAAGAATGACAGCATTTATCCGAATGAGTTTTTTAAAATGTGTGTATATCTTTTTTTTTTTTAAAGTTGATGAAACAAAAATTTCCCTAGAGAATGAAAAACAATTACTGTTTCTATTATAGTATAACAAGACTAAAATGTGGCAATTCTGGCATAACAGCCTATTATTCAGGGTAGGAAGATGGTAATAAACTGGTCATACCCCAGGGTGGAAACACTTCAGGACTATGTGTGCTCACTCAAACAATGTTAGGACTATTGCACTGAAGGCCCCGTGCTACTGCTGAGGAATCCTCATTAGGGGGCACAGCACCCCTTAGAGAATGTTAAACAAGAAGGGATCTAGAAAGATCTGGGTGCTGGAAAACAACCACACAGACATAAATGAACTCTTAATTGTGCTGAGAATACCTCTTTGTTACAAGTATTTTATAAAGTCTAGTAGCAAATGTTTTTTAGCGAACACTAACAAAAAGTCTAAAGTAAAAGATGAAATCAAAGAGTAACAAAGAGCTAACTAAATCACTAAAAATTTACAAATATTTTAGAATGTTAGACACTGTACATTAAAAAATAGAAAATCTAACGAAATGTTCTCTCTCAACAGGCACTTAAATAATGGCCCTTTCTATTATTGTACCTCCCACAGGCTTTTCTTTGTCAAAGTCAGGAAACCTCAAGGACACACAAAAACCATTTAAAACACTTTTGGACCTCCTCTAATCCCAATTCCAACAAAACACTTGTAGGAGTTGCCTTCAAATTTAGCCAAGTAATGAAATGTGAATTCTTAAAATATGGAGGTTGGCTGCTAGCTAAATTCCTTTGTTTCTAAAATCAATGACAGAAATAATATACTGAAATATTTCCAATGTGTTTTCCTCTTTAATACCAGTGAGTGCTAGCTGCAATATTATCATCCTTAATTTCCCTCAAATGGGCTGCCTAAACCTCCAACACCTTCCTCACTTTCCAAAAAATGATTTCAGGCACACAGCTAACTCTTATACCTCCATTTTTATAAATGATGCAGCATAACATAAGACACTTTAAAACAATCTTGAAAATGCCCCTAATATAATACTGTTGCTATGGTAACTCTTGCAGGCTAGCTCTTTGAAAAGACTCAGATCTCTGAATCAGAACAAGGTTACCTCACCATCTTTTACTCCTGGCCCCTCTAAAATTTATCCTTTTTAACAGTACACATACATTTCATAGAAAAGTATCTACCCGATTAATTATACTGAATCTATTCTTCTGGCTCAATGATTATTTCTCAAGTCCATGTTTTCTAATGCCTTTTCTCTTGAAATATTATCCAAGAAAATAACAGAAATATAATTCCACTTTTTTGCTGTTCTTGTTTTTCCCATTTTTGACGTTAACAAACTCCACTTCTGATGAATATTCAATGTCAAATTTTCTGTCTCTGACTTGTCTTTTCAATTTTTTCCCCTCTGTTTTAAGCATTTTGGTCAAAAATTTTAGTGATATGAATATTTAACATGTAGCAACTATGAGGTTTTTTTTAATTTTAGCAATATAATTAAGATATATAACCAATGGTCCATCTAAAAAATGTTTCTGTTTCTGGTTTTCAAAAAACTTTGACTGGGATACTGAATAGTGTTCAGTGAGTAAGCAGCTATGTTACTTGAGCAAAAAACAAAACACATTTCTAATCAATACTTGCCCTATTTAGGTCCCTTGCCCAAGACAGTCATAGAAGGTTTCTCTTAAAAAGACTCTATAAAGGAAGTCACACATGTAGCAGCTGTAGTCAGCAAAGAAAATATTTCATTTTATCATAAATTCCCTTTATGTAGCATGTTAGAGTCTAAGGTGATTTCATGTGCCCTCTTATTTACTCCTTATAACAAACCTGTGAAACAAACAATATAGGTACCATTATCCCCACTTTAAAGATGTGGCTTTGAAAAAAAAAAATTCCTAGGCTGAAGGACAGAACTGAGAATTGCTACACCTCCACCACTCACAAATTACATGGCCTTGAGCAAGGCACATACTGGGATAACTAGAATCTTCCTTAACTTAATATAAACAATAGGATATAGCTTAGATGTTACCTTGCAGAAGTCTTCCTCCCATCCTGAGGCCTAGGGGACTGATTTTGAGACCTATGCTGGAGGTTCTTTAGTATCCTGCTTATCTCTTTATATTCTATATACTTAACAGTAGTATTAAGAATATTGACATTGTTGTGAAATCAATTAATGCCTTTTTACTTTGTCTATTCCCCTACTAGATTATAAATTATTAAGTGCAAGAATTGTGTTGTGTTTTGTTGCTACATTTTTAGTACTTAGCATGGTATGTTACATAAAATATTCTTAATAAGTATTTGCTGAATGAATGCTTGCTCTGCCTGCCTGTCTACCTATCTACCTGGTCATGCATCTAACTTAGAAGTAGAATGAAGGAATGTGGCTGGGCATAGTGTCCCATTCCTGTAATCCCAGCACTTTGGGAAGCCGAGGTGGGTGGATCAAAAGGTCAGGAGATAGAGACCATCTTGGTTAACACATCTCTACTAAAAATACAAAAAACTAGCCAGGCATGGTGGCACACACCTGTAGTGCCAGCTACTCGGGAGGCTGAGGCAGAAGAATTGTTTGAATCCAGGAGGCGGAGGTTGCAGTGTCCCAAGATGGCGCCACTGCACTCAAGCCTAGGCGACAGAGCAAGACTCCATATCAAAAAAAAAAAAAGAAAACAACAACAACAAAAAAAGGGAATGAAAGAATGAGGTGCTTACACAGGGAGATATATATATATATATATATATACACAGACACACACACACACATTAATCTGAAGTCAAAATTTTTTCCACTTGTCTGATTTCCCAATTAGGGGATGAAGAGGATCCTAATATATCCCCAAATATGCCACCTTGGCATAAGGATTATTTTGAGCTGAAGGCAACTAAGAAATGGCAGATGAAGGGGAATATCTCTGCCCTCACTCTTTTTGTCTAAAAGCAGGGCATAAATTCCTTTTGTAAATGTAATATAAATTTCCATTTGTAAAGGTGTCTCACTCTCGTACCAGGAAGAGAAGGGCAACACTTCATCACCAGCAATGATGCTTATCAATGGAGAAGACATCCACTTTAGTCTGCATAACAAACCTTACTAAATAACCCTTTTCTTTCATTAGAATCCCCATGTATTTCCCTTTTCACAATTTACCACCCAAAAGCCCAACCACCTAACTTTCTCTAAACTTAATTTTTCACAATTTATCACTGTTTGTAAAAATGGTATATGAGCCCCCTCCACCCCCCTGGTCTAAACACTTCTTTTGGGTCTTCTTTTCTATGAAGATCTCTGTATATATAACAAACCTTTTCTCCTATTAATCTACCTGCTGTCAATTTCATTTGTGGGTCCCAATTACTTAAGAGGGTAGAGGAGTAAGTTTTTCCTCCTCTATAGGTATATTGCAGATATTCTCCATAGCTTAGATGAGTGGAATCTGTAGTTCCAGATTTTTTTCAAAAACACATTTAAAGAATATGATAAAAGTATTTCAGTCAGGCACGGTGGCTCACGCCTCTAAGTCAGGAGTTTCAGACCAGCCTGGCCAATATGGTGAAACCTTATCTCTACTAAAAACACAAAAATTAGCTGGGCATGGTGGCATGGGTCTGTAGTTCCAGCTACTTGAGAGGCTGAGACAGAAGAATTGCCTGAACCCAGAGGCAGAGATTGCAGTGAGCTGAGATCGTGCCACTGCACTCCAACCTGGGAGACAGAGCAAGACTCCATTTCAAAAAAAAAAAAAAAAAGGTATTTCATTGTAAAATTTTGAACTGGCAAATGTGTATTGAATTTAACAATATTTTTATTTTCCTAACAATTATTTGCATATGTTGGGTTAGACAAAGAGCTTCTAAAATTAATAATCTTATGATGGTTGATGGTCTACTGTCAAGTTAGAAAGTTAACGACTCCAATGGCTGGTTATCAAATCCTTTTTCATCCAGTTTATGTTCAATTCTTTATTTATTTTCAACTCTTTGCTTTCAACCAAGAATATCTAATCACTAAAATATTTATTGATGATAGATAACTATGCAATTTTTTGGACAAATAACTCATAATTGGCAAATAAACCATAAATAACTCACTGAATTCATAAAACTGAGTGATACTGCAACAACAAAACTTTTTCTATTCTCATCTACATAGCCACAAGATTTCTCAGAGTTTACTTATATAAAAACTGAAAAAGGAAACAGTAATAACATAAATTTATCTCATTAAGAAATGTTTATCTGCAATAATTATTTATAAAAATTTGTAATACATTTGTAATATTGCTAGTAATAACATAAATTTATCTCATTAAGAAATGTTTATCTGCAATAATTACTTATAAAAATTTGTAATAATTTGTAATGTTGATCAACTGTAATAATCAGGGTAATGATAATTACGTCCCAGAGCAGAAAACAAATTAATCTTTTAGTGACAGAAATAATTTAATTTCAATTTATATGTTTATGTAGCAGACAAGTCATTAAACAAAAAATATATTACATGAAAATAAAGATATATTACATTATAGTTTAAGAGCAAAGAGACGGAAATTTTCTGACTACTGCACTGGAAACATTTAGTGGTTTTATTTTAAAATGTGAACATTTAAAATACACTGAAACTGCATCTTTTATAATTATTTAAACTTAAGATAAAAAATTTCAGTTGTAAACTTAAAAATGTCCAAAAGATAATATGGTTTAATAAAACTCTTTGAAGGAGTACACGAGTAAGAAATGTCTTAAGCCCACAATACTATCTAAATTACTACATTTTTAGTTTAGACATTTTCGATTTGGGCTGTTCACAGATTTGAAGAATTTGGATTTTCAGCTTTTTACTGAATGCTATCAGTATACAGTTGACCCTTGAATAATATGGGTTTGAACTTCACAGGTCCACTTACATACAAATTTTCCTCTGCCTCCACTACCCATGAGATAGCAAGACCAACCCTTCCTCTTCCTCCTCCTCCTCAGCCTATTCAATGTGAAGATGACAAGGGTGAACACCTTCATGACCATCCATTTCCACTTAATGAATAGGAAAGATACTTTGTCTTTCTTATGATGTTCTTAATAAAATTTTCTTTTCTCTAGTTTACTTGATTACAAAAGTACAGTATATAATACATGACAAACCAAATATATGTTAATAGACTGCTTATTTTATCAGTAAGGCTTCCAGTCAATGGTAACTATTAGTAGTTACATTTTTGAAAGTTAAGTTATCTGTGGATTTTCAACTGTGTGGGAGGTTGGTGCCCCTAATCTCCAAGTTGTTTAAGAGTCAACTGCAGTTAAAGGTATATCATGTTCTAAAATATTCAACCAAAACAACAGCACTCATTTTTACCTGGGATGGAAGAAAAGTAAAGTGCTCTTTATAATTTAGTAAAAGAAGTCATAAATATCATGAATTTATAAACCAATTTATAAATTCTCTAGTAACAACCTTCTGAATTATGATACATGCCTGGACTTAACGACAGCATTCCACAGTATGAGTTAAAATTATGGGAGCTTTGGGGATGTGGTTCCTTCACTAACATACTTAGTTAAATTATATCATTTAACAAGAATGTCCACATGGTGGTAAAATTATTGGCTACATTTATCAATCCTACTCTAACCGTAGAATCTACTGTAAAAAGTGGAATTATATTATAAATATCTTCTGCTGCATCAAATCTCAAGGTTTACTGAAGCAATGTTCTGATCTTTTATGACTATTAGACACACTTTAGATTAGCAGCAATTTTGTAGCACTAGCCAAAGCTCCTAAAATACAGCCTCTCAATTAAGAAAAAAAAAATCACTGAAAAAAATTTTTGCAAAGTATTTAAAAATAACTAATAATTTTAATTAGTAAGATCTCTTTACAACCTACAGATGAGAAAGTGCAGCATCTAAGGTGTGGGCTGATACTGACTTAAAAAGACAAAGATGTAATGCATTTTACTAAAAGGAAGTGAGATCTGAGATCATTGACTGACAGTTCTTGGAAAAAGGTTAAAAATTCAAAAGGAGTGACTGCATGTGGCTCAGAACTTAAAAGCCTTTTCTCCTCCCAACAGAAGAGCAGTCTCAAGTAATAATAGGTTGTCATGGAGATGAGAAACTAGAGGAATCAGAGAACTCAATTTGCAGTTAAATGGGCTGGAAACAATTCTTACTACTTGGTGAAGGAAAGCGATTAAAAATATACTTGATTGCCACAGGGAATTTTTTTTCACCAACCCATTTCCCAACCTCATTAATGAACAAGGAAGTCTAAAAACAAATGGAAACTCAAGATATCCATAGATTGAACCCATTAGACATAATTCAAGATTTTAAACATTATTATAAATTCTTATTCTGGGTGACTGTGCTTTTTTTCAATGGTAGTTATCAGTAGATACTGGATGAGACTAAAACTGCATTCAAGAACAAACTGGTATAACTGAAGGAACTGAAATTTCAGTGGAAAAGAAAAAGAGCATGACAAACGGAAAAGTAATCAGAGTAAGAAATAGATTCAGGTAGTAAAAATCCAGGTTTAAAAAAATATATATTCATAGTCAATCACAGAATACCTTTGTGAGTGCTGTAAAGGGCTGCAAACGTCACCATGAAGAAAGTTGTGGAGTATTTGCCAGCATTAACTAAATGAGGAAAGGCCCTTTTTGTGTCTCGATATCGGCGTAGGCACTGGATGAAGCGAAGCCAAGCAGGAATGCACTGAACAATGGCCCGCACGCCATATGTGTATTTGTGGCAAATTCCTGATTCTGTGAAGATTTCAAAGAAGAAAAATTACAATTAAAAAAAATAACTTGTTCACATCATTCAGCCATATAGTGTAGCCATTACCAAGTCTAAAAAAGCAAGAAACCTAGGTTTCAGAATCACTTTCTTCTTTGCAACTATTATACATCTCAAGCTTTTTTTTTTTTTTTTGAGACTGAGTCTCGCTCTGTGGTCCAGGCTGGAGTGCAGTGGCAAAAATCTCAGCTCACTGCAACCTCCACCTCCTGAGTTCCAGTGATTCTCTTGCCTCAGCCTTCGGAGTAGTTGGGATTACAGGTGCATCCAGCTAATTTTTGTATTTTTAGTAGAGACGGGGTTTCACTATGTTGGCCAGGCTGGTCTCAAACTCCTGACCTCAAGTGATCCGCCCACCTCAGCCTCCCAAAGTGCTGGGATTACAGGTGTAAGCCACCGCACCCAGCAAGCATTTTAGTGGTAGACAAGTCAAGGAGAGAAGGTAAACTATATTGAGGGGAACTGGTGGGGAAATTTGTTATCTCAGATTTATGGATATATCCTGGAATCGCTCTCTTCGGAGTGTGATAAAACTGTAAGAAAATTAGATGATGAGTATACTAATAGAAGGAGGGAAAAATGGGATGGCTCCATAATTTGAAACACCTGGAAAACCTACAAGTATCACCAGTGATTCTAGACAATTTTGTGAATTCCAAACCACCAACAAAACGACACCCAAGAGCACATGCTCTTGTACATCCACCTCCCCTCCTTTTTTAAACCAATAACAAACTGTGTGTTTAAATAAGAATGGAGTTGGTAAATCAATTTTTCTTTGAATTCTGAAACTCAGAATTGAGTATGATTGAACTATAACAGAGTTGTGATCCACTGGCAATCAATAACAATGTGTCAACATTGGCTTCATCATTAACTTTTGTTAGTCACATGTTACACAGTCGATCTAAATTAGATCTTTGTCACGAAGGCAAAATTCCTTAATAACTTGAACTCCTGACATAAACTAAGGGTGGGGAAAAAAGCTAGAAGAAAAATAACATCCCAACTAAGAATTAAAAACCAATCTGTAATTACTCTCGAAGCACTTAATTTATTTGTAAATAATCAGTATTTTTGATCACTGGTATCTATGTTACATTATACAGCAATACTGTGACAACAAATTGTTGGCATGAAAGCATTTGCAATATAAGTACCAATGTACTAGAACTTAAAAAGTTTTAGAATTCTTAGGTGTAAGTTGTACATCTCTTGGCAAATGGACAGACAAAATCCTAATGCATAATTTAAAAGCCAAATTATATCAGACAAAGAGACTGCTAACAGAATGCCAAGTACATTTAATTAAGTTTGTAATATTATTGGATAAGTTTCATCATGACCTTGATTTTCTCAGTTAGCCTTCCCAATATTTCTTGGTTTACACTGGCAATTTAGTAGTATAGATGCAAACTCATACCCTACCTTCTGAATTATTTGGCAACAGGCCCTTACTTTCATCCCATTTGAGCTCCAAACTGTAGAAGCAGATCATATATTCCAGGTCCATCAGTATCACTGAGAGGCTGTTCAGCTGATCGGCCAGCCAGAAATCAGCAAAGCCTACCTTATGGAAGGGGGCTGTAAATACTCGAAACTGAGAGAAAGAAAAAAAATCAGAAAACATAGAAACATGAAAAGTCATATTAAATTTCTCCATTTCATGTCTGACTGTTCAGCATGATTGCTTTAGTTGATAAAATGGAAACCAAAGAACCAGTCATAAACACAGAGACCTGGCAACAGTGGCTAGGTTGTGAATTAGCAGCGAAGGGAATGAGTTGAATGGATAACAAAGAAAGGAAGTAAAGGAGGAAAAAAAGCAGGAATAACTACAGTTATAACATAGAAAGCATAGGTGCTGCTAATTCTTTGCAAAAATCCAAATATTGTTAAGGGACCAGGGAGATACCACTACCCCCTAATTTTTCATCTAAAAATATACATGTTTATGTAAACAAATCTTTCCATACTTATAGCGACTTTTCAAGTATTTGAGTCTAAAGATTTTGTTCGCACATTCTTATCCCTGTTTAAACTGTTCACAATTATTACATACACGTCAGCCATTAACTAAAGTTGTACTTTAAAAATTTAAAATATGGACATTTCTAAGTCAAACACTTGTGACTTTGCTTTAATTCCATGAACGGTCAAACCTCCTTGATTTCTGTATTCATTCTTTTTTTCCTCAAGAGTGGAGGTACAGTGTGTGGTATTTCAGAACTGAAATACAGATAAAAGATTCAAAAAGTCACAGTTAAGGAGAATAATGTTTCTTTGATCATAAAGAACCGATTAGTAATTCTTGCCTATATTTTCCTGATAGCATATGACAAATGTTTCTAAGGTAAGAAGAAGAGAACAGATTAAAGACTGTGTAGTGTTTTGGATTTGGACAGATAATTTAATTTTTAAATGAAGTTACAAATTATAATGTATTCATATTTGTACTTTCTGTTAAAATGCATGATTGAAGAATTGTTTAGCTTCTGTGTTTATTCTTGATGAAAAGCTTTGTTTATTCTTAAGTTTGCACTCAAATCTTAACAAATAAATTTACCCATGTTTTCAAAAAGAGAAAGAAAGAAAGAAAGAAAGAAAGAAAGAAAGAAAGAAAGAAAGAAAGAAAGAAAGAAAGAAAGAAGGAAGAGAAAGAAAGAAAGAAAGAAAAAAAGAAAATAAATAGAGGCCAGGCACGGTGGCTTATGCCTGTAATCCCAGCAGTTTGGGAGGCCAAGGTGGGCGGATCACGAGGCCAAGAGATTGAGACCATCCTGGCCAACATGGTGAAGCCCTGTCTCTACTAAAAATAGAAAAATTAGCTGGGCATGGTGGCACACGCTTGTAGTCCCAGCTACTTGGGAGGCTGAGGTAGGAGAATCGCTCGAACCCAGAGGGTGGAGGTTGCATTGAGCTGAGATCGTGTCATTGCACTCCAGTCTGGCAACACAGCGAGACTCTGTCTCCAAAAAAAAAAAAAAAGAAAGAAAATTTCTAAAGCAAAGAGGTGGGAAGAGTTAAAGTTGAAAGCAGAGAGAATAGCAGAAGATAGAAGCTTTGAGAGGCTCTAAAGTTAGGAAGTTTTGCTGGAGACGCATGTGCTATAATGTCTAGACTATTCTTCATCTTAGTTAACTGAATACAAAGTTCTTCTTTGCTTACAAAGAATAAGCAGGAAAGGATGGTATACCATCTGAGACATGCCTCATTCTCTAACCAAAGTCACTTTCTTTTCACTAATGCCATGGTGATGGCTGTGTTCATCTTCAAATTACACCACAAAAACCAGCCCTCTTCCGACTGTTCTGAACACATGATAAAGGTATTAAATGTATTAAGCAGTAACTCATACAGTGTATTTTCTTCAAGGCTTATGCAGGCATTAATCCAATCCTCATAACAATTCTACGAGCTAGGAACTATTCATATCCCCATTTTACAGAAGACCGACATAGGCTCTTCCTAATCTATTCTGTGGAAACCTGTTTATCACTACAAAGGGAAATCTTGGCGTTGCAGAGAAGGGAAGTAGGCACCTATGCAAATACCAGAAATAAGCCCAAATTGTGCAGACTGTCTTGATAAGCCTTGCATGAATATGGGATAAAGGAAGACTTAATCCTCAACCTATCAGATCCCTTTTTATCTTGTATAGGAGGAAATGTGACTCCTGAAACAAGAAATTCTGAGTAAGTAGAAGTTTTGAGAAAATGAATCTAATCTCTAGCTCTCTAGTGATCTAGTTATATTCATTTCATAGACATATTCAACTTGGGAGTCTATAACTCTCTACTCAGACTTGGCGGGATCTTTCTACTCTTTCTCTAAATATTTATCTTTATTATTTCAGGCAGATAAATGGTCATATTATGACTCAATCCTGGGTGTCAACTACCTATGACAGGTACTTTCTTGGAGCTTTGGAAGCTAGACCCGGTGTCTGTGGGACATCATACAGGCTTTGAGACATTATTTTCTGGTGCTGATATATTCTGGTTCCATGGCTCAGTCTCTTAATCACTCTCATACTCTTCCCATGAGTTCAATAAACCAGATAAATAGTCTATACCAACCATAAGCTCTAGATACAGCAAACTTTTTGTGGGGAAGAGGAAGAGGGTAGGATGGTAGTCATCTACACACGAAGAAGTTCTGGCACCAGATTTTGTAATATTTTAAGAAACTCTAAGGTGCAGAATGGACTTAAAGGATTCAAAGTGACGGAAATAACAGAATAATTTAGGCTGTAACACCAAAGGAGCAAGAAGTCTAAATCCAACTCTAATCATGAACTATTTTGAAACTGGTAGCCTAGGAGAAATTTCTAACTGACATGAGACAGACTATCATTACTCTCACACTCTGCCAACTCCATCCTCAAAACCTGGCTAATTCAGAAAATCTCCATAAGAGCAGAAGAGGAAGATAATGCATTAAATGAGGAAGAAAGAGATGGAGGGATGGGACTGGTAAAGGATAGGAGTGATATGAAGATAAAAATAAAACACTAAAAAGAAGGGAAAATTTATAAAAAGAGAAAATGAAAAAAGGAAGAAAGGAAGGATTAGTAAATGTTAGTATAATATAACCAATGAAGGAAAAAATATAATTATAGTCATCTATCTAGCAAAGACTTATCAAGTATTTGTAGTATGTCAGGCATTGCGGCGGTACAGAGATAAAACAGTCTCTACCCTCAAAGGCCTTAAAGATCCATAGTCTAGTTGGGCAAATAAATATAGAAAGGTAAAATTAAAGCACCATATTATAGAGATACACAAAATACATTGGAAATACAGAGAATACAAGAAGTCACTCTATCAGAGGCAGGGTGAGAGGGAGACATAAACATATTCAACTCACTGACATTTACACACAGTCAAATCCATTCTAGATTTATCTGATTTCTCCTTCAGAGTGAATTCTGTAACTCACTTCTCCTTCTTTTCTTAATCTGGATAAGGCCTTTCAACTTTACCACTTCTACCCTGTGATTTTGATTAAAGTGACAATTCCTAGAGTCACAGTATTATGAAAGCCAGAGACAATTCTGGATATCTGATATTTTACCACATACACAAAAAAGCCACTAATAAGTTATTACAAAGAACATGTTAACATAATCTTTTAAGTTAATACTGATAAACAGCTAAGAAGATGAAGTTCTAACTTCTACTTTTCATGGAGTGTAGTGGTGCAATTTCATCTCATTGCAACCTCAACTTGCTGGACTCAAGCGATCCTCCTCCCTCAGCCTCCCAAGTAACTGGGACTACAGGTATGTTCCACCATACCCCACTAATTTTTCAGTTTTTATATAGAGAGGGTTTTGTCATGTTGTCCAGGATTGTCTCGAACTCCTGGGCTTAAGATCCTCCCACTTCCACCTCCCAAAGTGCTAGGATTATAGGCATGAGGCACTGTGCCCAGCCCCAAATTTGATTTTTATATTCTACTAGTTTCATCCACTAGATCAAAGTTAAACATCTTACAAAAATAACTAATAGGGCTAAGTGTTAAATGTTAGTGTTTAAGAGTATAGATTATGAAGCCCGACTGCCTGGGTTCATAACTCATCTTCATCATTCACTGGCTATGTGACCTTAGGCAAGTTAATTAACTTCTCTGAATGTAGGTTTCTTCATTTATAAAATGGGAATTAATAGCAGCTCCAACTTGTGGGTTATTTTAAAAATATGTAAAGTAGTTACTAAATAAGAACACCTCTCTATTCTTATAACAGAAATGTGTAAAATTTTTACTACAAAACTAAAGAAACTTGGTAAAAACTGATTTCTAAATTATATAATAAAGGACTATAATTTAAACATTTTAAATAGACTTTTGATATATTTTAATATATTGAACTATAAATTGATATCTTTGTTTAGAAAATCTGAAGCACTGTTTATGCTACCTAATTAGATTGCCAATTGAGGTAAGTACAGATTTAGGGAGAGAAGGTATAACTTAATGGATGTAAATAATCTACACTAATTTGACATACAATATTCATATCAAAATAAATCGATTTCTTATAAACTTTTTTAGCTTTGTTTTTGGGAGCATAGCATATATCAATTTCATATATTCCAATATAAATACGGACATAAATGGTACCCAGTGCCTACCACTATGGCTAAATGACATATGTGCTTTTCTCACTAAAAATTAAAGAAAAGCCTGGGCACGGTGGCTTACACCTGTAATCCCAGCACTTTGGAAGGCAAGGCAGGCAGACGACTTGAGACCAGGAATTTGAGACCAGCCTGGGCAACATGGTAAAACCCCATCTCTACTAAAAATGCAAAAAAATTAGCCAGGCATGTTGTGGTCCTAACTACTGAAGAGGCTGACGTGAGAGGATCACTTGAATCTGGGAGGTGGAGGCTGCAGTGAGCTGAGATCATGCCACTCCACTCCAGCCTGGGAAATAGAGCCAGATCCTGTCTCAAAAAAAAAAAAAAAATTAAGGAAAAAAAGAAAGAAGGAAATGCAGTTTTACTTTAGGATTAAGCTTTTAAAAAGTGGTAGAAAAACATAACTAGAGTGGACACGTTCTTGTTAATTCACTAGGAATCAGTCTAAGGGCAAGTTTTCTCAGTGAGATTTAAAGTAAGTCAGCAGGTCAATTAATACTAAAATGATCTATAAATGGTAACATTCTTCTGTTTATAACTGTTGCTACAAAAATAACAAACCACAATGCTTCCTTCTATATTTCACTGTATCTGATAGTACATTTTATTATTCTATTACTGCTTATATCATTGTCAACCTATTCCATCAACAAGTCCTCATTTATTAACAAAAACACAGCAGATGCACAGATAAATGTCTACTCAATGGGGAATCGTTCTGCTAATAAGAGTAACAGTAACTGGTCATGCATGAATCATAGCTTGCTATTTAAACAAAGGCAGATACACTGGGGAAATGCTCACTTAGTACACAATGTACACAACTATATTATCCTGTTACTATAATTATGCAATCACAGTAACACTGGAGTTTTCGGAATCTTCCAAAGTCTCATTTAAAAATAATTTTATGGCCAGGCACCGTGGCTCATGCCTGTAATCCCAGCACTTTGGGAGGCCAAGGTGGGGAGGAGCACTTGAGGCCAGGAGGTTTGGGACAAGTCCAGGCAACAAAGGAGACCTTATCTTTTTTATCTTTTGTTTTTGTTTTTGTTTTTAAGACAGAGTCTCCCTCTGTCACCCAGGCCGGAGTACAGTGGCACCATCTCGGTTCACTGCAACTTTCACCTCCTGGGTTCAAGTGATTCTCCTGCCTCAGCCTCTCAGTAGCTGGGATTACAAGCACCTGCCACTTTGCCTGGCTAATTTTTGTATTTTTAGTAGAGACAGGGTTTCATCATGTTAGCCAGGCTGGTCTCTAACTCCTGACATTAAGTGATCCACTCACCTCAGCCTCCCAAAGTGCTGGGATTATAGGCATGAGCCACCACACCTGGTTCTACAGATTTTCTTAATAGAAAGCCATATTTTATGTCTTCAGATTAAAAAAAAATTGTTGCCGGGCGCGGTGGCTCAAGCCTGTAATCCCAGCACTTTGGGAGGCCGAGGCGGGTGGATCACGAGGTCAAGAGATCGAGACCATCCTGGTCAACATGGTGAAACCCTGTCTCTACTAATACAAAAAAAAAAACTAGCTGGGCATGGTGGCACGTGCCTGTAATCCCAGCTACTCAGGAGGCTGAGGCAGGAGAATTGCCTGAACCCAGGAGGCAGAGGTTGCGGTGAGCCGAGATCGCGCCATTGCACTCCAGCCTGGGTAACGAGCGAAACTCCATCTCAAAAAAAAAAAAAAAAAAAAAAAAAATTGTTATGTTTTGCTAAGAATACAAAACCTCTGCTAACCTAAGGAGCATACAAAAGAAAAAAATTAGGAACTACAGTTTTCAAGGAGGTATACCTATAAAGTGAAAAAGAGGTGAGAAAATATGGTAATTCTGAAAGTTTGTATAGAGATTGGTCAATTTAATCACTAATCTTTATTGTCATCTGTAATTCACAATCTAAAAAATAATTATGTGAAAGTTATCTTAACTGATTTACTTTCTTTATTTGTTTCTTTTTTTTCCTTTAGAGACAGGGTCTCAGTCTGTTGCCCAGGCTGGGAATGTAGTGGCACCAACAGGGTTCACTGTAGTTTTGACATTCCTGGCTCAAGCAATCCTCTCACCTGAGCGTCACAAGTACCTGGGACTACAGGTGTGCACCATCATACTCAGCTAATTTTTTAATTTTTGTAGACAGGGTTTACACCATGTTGCCCAGGCTGGTTTGAAACTCCTGGGCTTAAGGGATCTACTCGCCTCAGCCTCCCGAGTATTGGGATTACAGGCGTGAGCCACCGCATCTGGCCTCAAATGATTTTCAAAACAGAGCTAGCTTAATTTACAAGTAAGCAGAAGTCTCCATCCAATCCACAGTTATCTTTACAGGAGAAAGCCTTATATTTTTCCAGGAAATTTTGTATCACTGCTGAGGCTAAATGATTTTGAGATCACTAAGAAATAGGTTAAGTGGAAGAAAAAAATGGAACTTATTATAAACAAGAATCAAAGTCAATTTTTCTTTTTTTCTTTTTCTTTTTTTTGAGATGGAGTTTTGCTCTTGTTGCCTAGGCTGGAATGCAATGGCATAATCGAGGCTCACTGCAACCTCCACCTCTGGGGTTCTAGCGATTCTCCTGCCTCAGCCTCCAAAGAAGCTAGGTTTACAGACATGTGCCACCACTCCCAGCTAATTTTGTATTTTTAGTAGAGATGGGGTTTAACCATGTTGGTCAGGCTGGTCTCTAACTGCTGACCTCAGATGATCCACCCGCCCTGGCTTCCCAAAGTGCTGGGATTACAAGCGAGAGCCACCGCACCCGGCCCAAAGTCAGTTTTTCAAATTAAACTTGGTAATCTGGTTAAATATTCCTATTGGTTTGAGAGAACAAATCTTCCCTAAAATAAAATGTTGGGTTGATACTCACATCAACTTAATAAGAAAATAATAATTTTACCACAATTTTTTTGGAAGGAAACTTACAAAGTTCTACATCTTATCACAGCTAGTTAAATGAAGTAAACAATGATTACCATCTGCAAAATCATTTCATTATTTGGCTACTTGATACTCAATCTTAGGAGGAAAACATACATGAGTGCTTTTTCCTAGGGCCTCCATGTTGTACAACTTCACGGCTATCAGTTACACTATATTGTTTGCCCTGGAGCTGGGGCACCAATCACATAAACTGTAATGTGAATCATGGCCTCTACAGCTGTACAACCTAGCAGCCTTGGTTTTATCACAGAGGAAGTCAATAACCACTATACCACTCTAAAAATGGTACACGAGTTTCTGGACTTACCAGCAATTTAAGTAGCCAAAACCGGGACTTATAGTAGAAAGTTTTGGTGGGGTTGATAAGGAAGAAAACCATAAATCCATAAAGAGCAAGTGGATACACATATGTGGGGATGACACTAATTGGAGCAAAGAAGCAAGCCAGAAGGCTCAGGCACCACAATATCCCAAGGAATCCAGCAATCTAGTAAAGGATGGGGAAGACAGAAAGATAGAGAAAATTATTTTTACTTTGACCATTACTTCAAATATCTTTAATAAAACAAAAGTAAGAAACATGATTAGATATTAAGCCACTAATCCCCTTCAAGTAGAAGATAGATTTAAGTACCCACGAAACCAGATGGCTATGTAGCTAATGTAAACTATATTCATGGGGTAGTATGTCTTGCTTTGATTACCTCAAAGAGATGTTGATGAGACAAATTGCTTCTCGGATTAAGTTCAAATATGAGTACATGGTTTACTCCAGCCTGTCTCCAACCATACGTGTTGATGCCCAGTAGAAAAAGGAATTCAATCAGAAGAAAGCCGCCCCGATAGATTCTTATCAAGGGCCATATACTTCTATCTGTTTCAAGTTTAAATACAGCTGAAAGAATATTAATATATTGGTTAGTTACAAAATCCATAACGTCCCTTGAATTAATAATATTTTCTCTTCATTCTCAATGTCATAGCCCTAGCAGAGAAACTTTTCATATATAAAACCTAAACCTAGATTATTTTAAGAGCCTTGTAATCCTGCCTTCGGGTTCTTTTCTATCTTCATTTTACTCTGTAGATTGTCACTAGAATAATTTCCCTAAAACTTGACTTTCAGCATGTCATCCCATTGTTCCACTAGTTTTTTTAGATTGTAGAGAATCACAGTGAAATGGCTTAGAATCACGGGATCAGTTCTGCCAGCTGGGGATCCGGCATGACAAAACCTCTTTGGCTTCATTTACTCCATTATTAAACTGATAAAGTACATCTACCTCACAGAGTTGCCATGAAAATGAAAAGAAACAGTACATATGAAAGCGGTATGAAAATTTAAATGTCATATAAATGACAATAGCTAATATTTATAGAATGCTTACTATATGTGCTAAGCACTGTTTTCATCATTTTTACATACAATAATTGCTAATTCATTTAACCATTACAATGGCTCTTTGAGTTAAAAAACATTATCCCCATTTGATTAGGAAACTAGAGCACAGAGAGGTTAAGTCATTAGCTTAGTTACTGAGCTAACGCAGGATTTGAACACAGTTTTGCTCCAAAGCTCTTACTCTTAAGCACTATGCCCACACAAATGTTCAATATCACTATTATTCTATGGCTCTCCAGTAATTATAATGTTCAAATACTTTAGATACCTTAGCCTCACAATTCAAATTCTTCATAATCTAATCACCATCTCACTTTTCCCAAACTTATCTCACAGCACCCTTAAAATATTAACTCTTGGCTCCTGATGAATTTTATATCCTTCTAATAAGTTTGCTTTTCACACTTGCTTATGTTGTTCCCTGTATCTAAAATGGCCTTGTTCTTTCTCTCCACTAATTCAAATTCTACTTATTATTTAAGAGCCAGATCCTTACCTGTTCACAAATTCATTGAATTGATGCATTTGGTTTTCAGCCTACTGTATGAGAAACATTTCCATTTTGCCTAATGATTTTCCAAATAACTATAAAACTTACTGACAGTACTGTTCATTTGGAATTTAATTATATAATAACTTTTTCTTTTTTTTGAGACGGAGTCCCGTTCAATCGCTCAGGCTGGAGTGCAGTGGTATGATCTTGGTTCACTGCAACTTCCACCTCCCGGGTTCAAGCGATTCTCCTGCCTCAGCCTCCAGACACCAGGGCCAGCTAATTATTTGTATTTTTAGTAGAGACAGGGTTTCATCATGTTGGCCAGGCTTGTCTTGAACTCCTGACCTCAGGTGATCCACCCTCCTCGGCCTCCCAAAGTGCTGGGATTATAGGCATGAGCCACTGCACCCAGTCTAAATACTAACTTATATACTTAATTAATTTAAGTAACTATTTATAGTTTATCTTTGTATTCTCTGCAGTACAAAGGACATTTAATAATTTTTAAACAACAGGGTAGAAAAAGCGTTTGCTTTGGAATCAAGTACTACAGACCAGATTTCAAATCCTAGCTACGCCAAATTATTTAATTTTTTAAAGTCTCTGTTTCTTTGTTGATTAATGGAGATAATATCTATTCTCATAAGTTTATGAAGAAGACTAAATGTGAAAAACATATATTAAATGCCTAAAATAACGTTTGGCTCATGAGTATATATTAGCTTCTTTTTCCTTTTACTTGAGGAAACTTTTATTCCTTCATTTGACAAGTACTGATTAGGTGCCTATTATATCTGACACCATTCTAGACCTGGCCATTCAGTGATGAACAACAGACAAAATACCTATCTTTGGGAAATTTCTGTTCTGCATAAAGTCAATAAGGGGTTTCAAGGAAAAATAGCGTAAGGAGATAAAGAACGATGTTAAGTGTTATTTTAGGTAGGGCAGTCAGGGAAGACTCTCAGGAGATGACACTTCAGGAGATGACCCGAAGGAAATAGAGAACAAAGCATTGAAATATTTGAGGGAATAGGGATCCATATAGAGAGGGAAAATACAAAGGGCCTTAAGATGGATTGCTCTAATAAGAAAGCCAAGGTTACTATGATTGGAATAAACAAAGGTATAGCGGTAAAGAACTGGCCAGTGGCAGATCAGACAGCTCTGCAGTACTTTGTCAAGACTTAAGCTTTTACTCTAATGTACAAGCCTGTAGAAGGTTTTGTACATGCATGGCATGACCTCATCAATTATTTTAAAGGGCTACTCTAGCTGTTATGTGAACAGACTACAAGGGAACAAGTACAAAGGCAAGATAAGTTAGGAAGTTATAAATGAAAACCTACATACAGTTTTACATCCTGATTCCTAAGCAAAGACCACAGATACATTACAATAGTCGGGAAACAAAAATAACACAAACCCCAAAGAATCGACAATAAAACTACTAGAGTTAGTAAATTCATCACAATTGTAGAGTACAAGATCAACACACAAAATTCAGTTGTGTGTGTATACACCACAACGAGCAATCTAAAACTGAAATTAAGAAAATAATTCTAATTACAATAGCATTCAAAAGAATAAAACATCTAGAAATAACTTTAACCAAGGAAGTAAAAGACTTGTATACTACAAACTCAAAACATTGCTGAAAGAAATTAAAGTAGAAAAGAATCCTGTGTTCATCGATTGAAAGATCTGATATTGTTAAGATGGCAATACTACCCAAAGCAATCTACGGATTGAATGCAATCCCTATCAAAATTCCAATGGCTTTTTTTTTTTCCAGAACTGAAAAAGTCAATCTTTAAATTCATATGGAACTGCAAGAGGTCCCAAGTAGCCAAGACAATAATGAAAAGAGAACAAAGTTAGGGACTCATATTTTGTGGTTTTAAAACTTACTACAAAGCTATAGTAATCAAAACATTGTGGCGCTGGTATGAAAACAGACATATAGATGAATGGAAGAGCACTAAGAATCCAGAAACCTATACATTTGATGGTTGATTGATTTTCAACATGAGTGCCAACATCATTCAGTGTAAAAGAATACTCTCTTCAACAACTAGTCCTGGGACAACTGGATATTCATATGCAAAAAAAATGAAGTTGGTCCCTTGTCTCACATCATATAAAAAATTATTCAAAACTGATCAAAGAATTCAAAGATAGGAATTCAAACCATAAAACTCCAAAGAAAACATAAGGATAAACCTTCACGACCTTGAATTTGGCAATGGATTCTTAGGTATCACAACAAAACTATGTAAAACCAAAGGAAAAATAGATAAATTAGACCTCATTAAAATTTAAAACATCAGTGGACATTATCAAGAAAGTAAAAAAAAAAACATAGAAAGGGAGAAAACATTTGCAAATCATTTACCTAATAAGGGTCTAGTATCTAGAGTACAAGAAGAACTCTTACAACTTAACAATGAAAACATGAAAAACCCAATTAAAAAAGGGCAAAGGACTTGAAAAGATGCTTAATATGATTAGGCATTAGGGAAATGCAAATTAAAACCAAAACAAGATACCACTTCACACCCATTTGGATGGATATAATGAAGAAAACAAAAACACAGAAAACAAGTGTGGGCAAGGATGTGCAGAAAACGAAACCTTCATAAACTGCTGGTAGGAATGGAAAATGGTAACGCCTCTGTGAAAAACAGTTTGGTGGCTCCTCAGAAAATTAAACAGGTACTAAACAAATCCATGTTTATGCATGTTCCTAACAGTGCCATTCACAATAGCCAAAAGATAGAAATGACCCAAATGTCCGTCAATGAATGAATGGACAAATTGTGATATACACACAAAATAGAATATTACTCAGCCATAAAAACAATGAAGTACTGATACATGCTACAACACGGATGAACCTTGAAAACATTTGCCAAGTAAAAGAAGGCAAACACAAAATATTGTATGATTCCATTTATGAACATACCCAGAATAGGAACATTCATAGAGACAGAAGGCAGATTAGTGGTTGCCAGCAGTTGAGGAGATGGAATGGAGAGTGGGGTTTCCTTTTGGGCTAATGAAAATGTCTGCGAAACAGACAGATGTAGTGGTTGTACAACACTGTGAATGTACTTGAATGCCACTGAGTTGTTAACTTTAAAATGGTTAATTTTATGTTATGTGAACTTTATCTCAATTAAAAAAAAAACAGAAAAGGAAAAAAGTAATAAATATATCTTAAGATGTCATTACTAACTCCTATGTTAGATGCTATTACTAATTCCTATTTTTTTTTTCCAGACAGAGTCTTGCTCCGTTACCCAGGCTGGGGTGCAGTGGCACGATCTTGCTTCACTGCACCCTCCGCCTCCCGGGTTCAAGCGATTCTCCTGCCTCAGTCTCCCAAGTAGCTGGGATTACAGGTGAGCACCACCATGCCTGGCTAATATTTTTGCATTTTTAGTAGAGAAGGGGTTTCACCATGTTGCCCAGGCTGGTCTCAAACTCCTGAGCTCAGGCAATCCACCCACCTTGGCCTCCCAAAGTGCTAGGATTATAGGAGTGAGCCACCCCACCTGGCCTAGGCATATATTTTGAACTGTTTTACTAGTGGTGGTGATAGATTTTCTCTAATATATCAAAATTTTCTAATTCTGTCTAGTTAATATCTGTAGCCATACACAAAAGAAAGCAAAATAGCCTGGTTAGGGTTTAAATATTCATTACCTTGGCAACAGTATTATTCTGTTCCACATAGAAAGAACAGAGTATGTAATACATACTTATAAAATCTAAACACATATTTACCTAAGTTCTACTTGATAACATAGGAACTAGAAAATCTATAAGGCTTTCAGTAAATATGATCTGAATAAAATATCCTTGAACTCCACAACTTGTTAGAAAAGTCAGTAAAAACCAAAACAGCAGCAGCAACAACAAAACCCCCAAAACCTATGTAAAACAATAAAATGCTAAAGGCACATTCTTCTGAATGACAACACTAATTTAAGCTAATGAACTGATTTACTTTCAAAATGGTTCGAAAAACATGGACCAGGGATGGTGACTCACACCTGTAATTCTAGTGTTTTAGGAGGCCAAAGTGGGAGGATCACTGGAGGCCAAGAGTTCAAGACCAGCCTAAGCAATATATTGAGACCCTGTTTCTATAAAAAAGTTTCACCAGGCATGGTGCTACTGTATGCATGTATTCCTAGCTACTCAGGAGGCTGAGGCAGGAGGATCACCTGAGCCCAGGAGATCTAGGCTGCACTGAGCTAGGATAGGGCCACTGCACTCCAGCCTGGGCAACAGAGCGAGACCCTGTCTCTGAAGGAAAACAAAAGTTTCAAAAAGCAAAAGGCAACTTAACTGTTAACAGTCAAGTTATTCATCAAAGATCAGGAACTTTCAATTGCACATAAATCTAAAACCTAAGGGCATATATAAGCAACATAATGAAACCTCTTTCATTTGGCGTGATCTCCCTGAAGCAAGCTTTTGTAGATTTACTGGAGATTAAACCACAATAACTCTTGCTAGACAAAATCATCATAAAAAATTCCAGGGAATCAAAAACAGATTAGTGTTATTTCTTTAAGAATATCATCTCTCTGAGCCATAGGTCCCAAGAATAAAAGATATATAAGGTCTCATCACAAACTCCTCATGGCTTCATGAATTTTTAATTTAAAAATCAGCTAATATTCTTCAAGCATTTATTCTGGGGTAAGCAACATGCTCTATGTTTTACATGCATAATTTAATTAGTTCTCATAGCAACACTATAAATTGGTTTTCCTCAGCAGATACATGAAGTAACTGAGGCTTACTCAAAGTAGGTTTCCTGCCCAGGATGACAAGGATTTAATAACCCTACAATCTGGCTCCAGAGCCTGGACACTTAACAATGGGGTTAGGTTATGTATTTAGGTCAATATGTACCTGTTAAAAAAAAAAAAAAACCCAAACAGAAGTTTGTTCTAAAACTTACAAAATTACAGTCCTCTCTGCATTAAGCTGCCAAATCACTTTTCTTTAAAGGGACATTAAAAATTTTTTTAACAAGTAATATATGTGTATAGGAAAAGAACCTCAAATATTATAAAGAATATGAGAAGCCTCACTCCAGATCTTCTGAAGAAAACCATGTTAACAATTTGTCTATTATCTCTCAAGAACTTCTTGATGCATAGAGAAACACGTACCATTTTTTAGAAAACAAAACAAATCACCAGTTATAACTGGGAGCATGCTATGTATGCTATTCCATACCTTTTTTTTTTTTTTTTACTTATATCCTGGAGTGGAGATTTTCCAGTATCAGTGCACAAAGATCTCACTAATTTTCTAATGTAAAATTTTTAAATCTGTTACACACATATAGAAAAACAGATAAATCCTAAGTATGCAGCATGATGAAAAATGAAAAATGATAAACTGAATCAGCACCCAGAACACAATATATTACAAGCATCCTAGAAGTTCTTGCTTATATTCTTTCCAATTGCTATCCATTCCTCAAGGGTAAATACTATTCTGATGTTTGCCTGTTTTTTGAACTCCATGTAAATGCAATCATGTAATATGTACTCTTGTATCTGGCTTGTTTTGTTCAACATTTGTGAGAGCCATCATGTTCTTGAATGTAGTTACAGTTTGTTATTCTCATCACTTACAGTTACCTGAGCCTACTGCTCCTAGGCTACAAACCTGTCCACCATGTTATTGTACTGAATACTGTAGCCAACTGTAATACAATGGTATTTGTGTCTCTAAACATATCGAAACATTGAAAAGGCACAGCAAAAATATACTATAAAAGATTAAAAATGGTACACCTGTACAGGACACTGACAATGAATGGAGCTATAGGGCTGGAAGTTGCTCTGGGTGAGTCAGTGAGTGAGTGGTGAGTGAAATGTGAAGACCTAGGACATTACATTACTGTGAACTGTATATACACTATACACTTAGGCTACACTGAATTTATAAAAATTTAACATTCTTTCTTCAATAATAAATTAACCTTAGCTCACTGTAATTTTTTAACTTTATAAACTTAAAAAAATTTTAAACTTTTTTAACTCTTTCATAATAATACCTAGCCTAAAACATAAATATGCTGTACAACAATACAGACATATTTTTTCTTCATATCCTTATTCTATAAACTTTTTGCTATTTTTACATTTTTTAAGTTTTACTTTTTAAACTTTGTTAAAAATTAAGGCATTAATACACATATTAGCCTATACCTACACAGGATCAGAATCACCAATATGTGGAGTCTTCCACCTCCACATCTTATACCACTGGGAGGTCTTCAGTCACAATAACACATGGAGCTGTCATCTCCTATTATATTAATGCCTTCTTCTAGAACACCTCCCGAAGGACCTGCCTGAGGCTGTTTTACAGTTAACTCTTTTTTTAATTAGTAGGAGGAGTTCACTCTAAAATAATAAAAAGTGCAGTATAGTATATACAAAAATCAGTAATCGTCATGTATTATCATTATCAAGTATTATGTACATAACTTTGTAAGCGCTTAACTTTTATATAGCTGGCAGTGCAATAGGTTTGTTTACACCAACATTGCCACAAGCATGTAAGTAATGTGTTATGCTATGATGGTTATGCCATCCATTATGCAACAGAAATTTTTCAGCTCCATTATAATCTTATGGGACCACCTTCATTATCTGCAGTGTCTTGCTGACCAAGACATTGTTACATGGTGCACGACTGGATACTATTACAAACAATATTACTTAAGTGCTCTCATACATGTCTTCTGGTGGACATACGTACTTCTATTAGAACTGGGTCACAGGTTAGTACCGGGGTTCCCAATCTCTAGGCCATAGATCAGTACTGGTCTGTGGTCTGTTAGGAACCAGGTCACATAGCAGAGGGTGAGTGGCAGGTGACAGCATTACCACCTGAGCTCTGCCTCCTGTCAGATCAGCAGCAGCATTAGATTCTCATAGGAGCACAAACCCTATTGTGAGCCACGCATGCAAGGGATCTATAGGTTGGGTGCTCCTTATGAGAATCTAACTAATGCCTGATGATCGGAGGTCATTTCACCCCTCCCAGTGAAAAAATTGTCTTCCACAAAACCAGTCCCTGGTGCCAAAAAGGTTGGGGACCACTGCGTTAGTATATGTTCAATTTTGGTAATCATTGCCAAACAGTTCTCCAAAGTGCTGTGTCCATTTTCACTCCCACCACTACCTCATTCATTTAGATATCTCCATGGCATTCCACTGTATAGAGGTAATATAATTTAAAGAGCTATCAATTTATGAATATTTGAGTGGTTTCTAGGATTTTCTACTATTAACAAAATGGCAATGACTATCCTCCTGGCATACGTGTCTTTGCAACCATGTACAAGTATGTTTATAGGATAAATTTCAAGAAATAAAACTGTTTAATCAAAGTAATCATACTTAAAATTTTTACACATACTTCTAAATTATCCTCCAAAGAGAAAGCAACAATGAGTACTCTTAGCACTAGTGTACCAGAGTCTATTTCACACCGTACACCCACTGTAAATGGTCAAACCAGTAAGTCAAATATGGTATACTGTTATTGTACCAAATTAAGTATATATGTTAGCAGGAACCTGCAAAAGAAACAAGTTTGAAAAAAAAAATCTAAACAGCCAACTTTCCATTTCATGAAATTAAATATCTGAAATATGTGATTTTTCAGAGAAATTATTAAACACTAGGTCACGTCCCCTTGAGAAACCATAGCAATTATGCATTTTTTTTATGTGAATTGTTTGAAAAAGAGAATCACGCTTGTACATGCATACTACGACTGTATTTCTCTTTGACTCTCAACACTTATCTTTCAAGCACCCGCTGGGAGATAAATAAAGATAGGCAGCTGGCTTTAACTATATTAACCCTTCCCCCTATGACACACACAAAGATCAAACAAAGAAAGGTTCTGAGGTGAGACAACACAATGCGTAACACTAAATGCATAAACCACACACAAAAAAACAAATCAGAATGTCTTACAAAAACATAGTATATATATACTAAAGAAAATAAAACCTCAAATTATAAAACTTTTCAATTAAGTCACATAAAAAGAATGAAGAAATTTCTCTTTTTCTTATGTCTCTTTTTAATGATGATGATACTACTACCATGCTCATATTGAAAATTAAAAAAAAAATTCCACCCACAAATGACTAAGGTATTTTCTACAGAAAGAACACCCCCCCACCATATATACCTTATGTTGACATAGCACTTTGCAACTACAAACACGTTTTACTTACACTTCTTATCTTATCCCTATGAGCTGGTCTCAAGCTATCTTTTCACCCTTCTCATCTAATATTCCCCTTCACCTTTGGCCAATTTATCACTTCTTTCCTTCATAACTCACTCCCTCCTTCTACACTCCATCCCCAGCCCAGGCCAATTAAATCTCTTTGCTCACCTGTCTCCTTCTCTTGAAATGCCTTTCATTCCACCAATGTCTAGTATAAACATAATTTCTTCCATAAAGTCTTCCCTGATGCTCTCATTTAAAAGTAATCACTTGTCTCTTTGAACTGCTTAGAATATTTAACACCTTCTAACTTGCAGTATATTGCTTTAATATATGCCTCAATCTATCTCCCTGGCATAATAAATTTCAGAAGGAAAGAGATTCTCTTATTTATCTTAAGACTTATGGGCATCAAGCAACCCTTAGACACATAAAATTTACTTGTTGAATGAAGGAAAAAATTCTAAACAACGCTGCAAATTTAAGGTGTTAAGCTCATTTAACAAATGAGGAAACTGTTTCAGAGAAGTTAAATGATGTCCTTAAAGCCAAAACAACTAACTAACTAACAGTGGAGCTGGGACTGAAACCCAGGCAGGCCTTTCGTTCTTTCCACAGTAGTTAGCTTGATATTATAGATCTGGGTTTTTAAACTTGTATTATTTCCATGTATTCTATATAAGTAGACTGTATTCACCTAAGGAAATAGAACCAGATTAAAATATGATCATAAATTATATCAACACTTTATCATAAACTTACGGTTGACAATAACTATTAGAGTTGATTTTTAGTAATTGGTAGGAAGAACTCTTACAAATGAAAACACACTATTAACAGATAAAATTCATATGCTCTCTAAAAGCCATTACAATGTAGGTTATCATTTTATAATATACAACTGATAGTCTTAAGAAGAATATTTATGAGGAATAATAATAATTAGTTCAGTAAATTATCTCTCAAACATCTGCTATAAGCTTGACAATGTGCTGGGAACTTAAAATGCAACAACACAAAGTCCCTGCAATCAAGAATAGTAATTATGACAGTGACATAAAGCTTCCTTATTTGGGCATTATTATGACTACTAAAAGTCTGAAATGGAATGTAATGGATATTCAAATAATAACATCTATTTCTAAATCATACAGGTTGATGCAAAAGTAATTGCGGTTTTTGCCATTAAAAGTAATGGCAATTTTTGCACCAACCTAATGTTTCTCTGCAGACTTCACTGAACAAAATTTAACCCTTTATTAATGATTCAGTTATCATTATGAGCACAATTACACAGACCCTTAGGTATACCAAGGTTATCTATCCTTAAAAGTCCTTGACTATAAGAAGCTTTGAGATTTATGTCTGTTTTTCTGCAGTTTGTGCATGTGTTTTCTGAATATCATTAAATTTCATCTTTATCCTTCTTTTCCTGCCGTTGAAACTTCCCCAATACTTTTTGAGCCCCTACTATGCCCTAAGCAGTATTCTAGGTGCTAGAGAAACAGGAGAGACAAAAGCCCAGGCATCAAGAAAATTTATATTCCAGTGGGAAAACAGATCACAAGGAATATAAATATATAATGTCATGTAAGTATATGTACTCTGAAGATAACTAATGTAGGCTAAAGGGACAGAATAGATTATTTTAGTATTGGATGATCAGGGAACGCTTTACTAAGAATATAGCATTTGAATAGAGACCTGTATGAAGTGAGGGAATAAGCAATGTAGACATTTTGGGGAAGAGCTCTTTGGGCAGCTGCAAAGGCTCTTAGATTAGAATGAGCTTGATGTGTCTAAGAAATACTAACACAAGTGTGGCTGGAAACAAAGTGAAACTGAGTGTGGGGGAGGATGACAGAATATAATATTGGAAAGGCCCACAGAGGTGAGATCCTGTAGGTTCTTGTAGGCAATGCTAAGGAGTTTAAATTTTATTGTAACAGTAACCATGAATCAATTTTGAATAGGAGAGTGACATAATCTAACTTACACTGGAAAAGAAAAGATATTAGTAGCTATAAGGAGGCAAAAGTAGATGCAAGGAGACCAAGTCCAGAAGGCTGTTATATACTAAACAAGAGATGACTGCTTAGACAAGAGTGGCACTGGCCAAGGTGGTGAGAAATAAACACATGTAGAACATATTTTGAAGACAGACCAACAAGATGTGCTGATGGACTGAAGAAGAAATATGAGATAAAAGAGAAACTAAAAGATTCTGGACTGAGAAATAGATGAAAGGAAATGCCAGATAGAAGAGAGAGCATATTTGGCAGTAAAAATGAGGGGATCTTTTGTCCGTGTAAGTTTGCAATGTCTACTAGACACATCCAACTAGCCAAGCTGACATTTTTTAGAAGAAAGGACATATACTTGGGAGTCATTAGTATATAGATGGTATTTATAGCCATAGGTATGAATAAGATTGCCTAGATAGAAAACAAATATAGAAAGAGGCGACTGAAGGATTGAGCCTAGCACTGTACCACAACATTTTGATGTCACAAAGAAAAGTACAGCTAGCAAAGGAGACTGGGAACAAACTGCCAGTAAAATTTAACAGGAAAACAAGCAGAGTGTGGTTTCTCTGAAAAACCAATCAAACAAAGTGTTTCAAGAAGTGGTGACTGATAATGTCAAATGCTACTGTGGGGTATGTCAAATGCTTTGCAGAGATTTGGTAAGATTATGCTTCCTTTGCTGTTAAATCATTTCTTGATGTTGGGAGTGCAGTTAAATCATTTCTTGATGTTGGGAATCCTTCCTATCTCTTTCTAATTGTTTTTACTTCTATAGAATAGGATATTATATAACCAAGCTTCTTAACACTACATGCAAAGTAATTGTAAATAGGTTCTGAAAAGGATGTGAGAGGGACTCCAATAAGCAAAGTGAATGAACTTCAGTGAATTAATTTTGTAACATTATTTATCTTCATTTATCATCAAGAAAGCCAAGGATTTTGATAAACTCTGAAAAATTATATAGAAGTTATATATGAAAACTGGAAAATGATGAAGCAAAGGAGGTCATACACTAGCAATGTTTTAGAGAATAACCATATCCAAATGGGAAAAACTCCAATAAAACAAACAACTAAAAGAAACACACAGCATTTATAAGGACAAAAAACTTAGCCTTGATAGATTTATCTTTCAGTAGCTTTGGTAGCTGTACACATAATTCCTTAACAGAGGGACAGAATATGACACAGGCATATTAGTAAGAATAAATTAATTCAAAATTTAAAGTACTTACCGGCAAGCACAAGGGTAATATTCAGCACAATGAATATTCCACAAAATAGGCCAACTCTAAAAGTAGTCCATGCTGGTGCAGGCTGTGGATAGAAAAACAGCACTTTGAACATAGGACAAAACACTGATCGTATTTATTATATGCTGTTATAAAATAGTAGAATAAGTCTCAAAGTCCTACCATGAAAATAATACTTTATGTTCTAAATTTTTATAAATCTGAGCCAGTGAATCAATCTTCATCATCCTATAATACAATTCAAGTTGCCAGTTAATTGAGTTCTTTTACAGAAATCTGTGTCATGAAATAAGCAAGATTATAATCTGAGGCATTAAATTATAGTATGTGGATTCTACACTCAAGTAATCAACTAACTGTGGATAGAAAATATTCAGGAACAAAAACCAGTAAAAAAAAACAACAAAACAACAACACAAATAAGAACAATGAGTATAACAACTATTTACACAGCATTTACATTGTATTAGGTTTTCTAAGTAACCCAGAGATCACTTAAAGAATATAAGACGTGCACATTATATGCAATACTATGCCATTTTATAAGGGATTTGAGTATCCATGGATTTTGATATCCACAGGATCCTAGAACCAATCTCCAACAGATACTAAGGAATGACTCTCTCTCTCTCTCTAGCTATCTATCTATATACACATACACTGAGTTTTGTAAATAGGAGAGAGTTAAGATGCAATTACATTTTTATAATGTATATATCTCTAAATTTTTAAAGCCAGTATTACTCAGAGTTTGCACATTTGGTACATCATCTCTAATTATATAATTAGAGACAAGAATGCTTACTTTCTGTAGTACTTACTTACATTATTATACTGAGGTCATTTTTTTTTTTTTTTTTTTTTTTTTTCATAAAAACCATGGTCTGGCTTTATCACCTAGGCTGGAGTGCAGGGGTGTGATCACAGCTTACTAAAGCCTCAACTTCCCAGACTCAAGTGATTCCCCACTTCAGCCTCCAGAGTAGCTGGGACTACTGTGTATACCACCACGCCCAGTTAAGTTTTATATTTTTTGTAGAGATGGGGTGTCACTGTGTTGCCCAGGCTGGTCTCAAACTCCTGGGCTCAAGCAATCCACCTGCCTTGGCCTCCCAAAGTGCTGGGATTACAGGTGCAAGCCACAGTGCACGGCCCATATTGGGGTAATTTAAACTGAATTTTTCAAGATATACTAGAGGTTCTTAAGAGACTGGTATATGAAAATCTAAAGATTATGTAATTTTAAAAATATTATAATTTAATTTCATATTTAGAAAGTAATTTTTAAAATTTGTTTTCCAAAATGAGTAATAGAAAGCACCTAAGATTGTAAACGTAAGGTGATGAAGAACACAGAGACAGATCATCTTACAGACTTAAATATTTGCTATGAATGTTATAAAAATTTTTGTTGTTAGAGATGATAGTACATTTCAGATATTTTGCTTCCTAAAAACATTCAAAAACAAAGCGTTGAGACTCCCTCTGTCTTATTGTAATTACTTATTAATAGAGTAACAGATTTTAACTGTATTGCTAGTTTCTGACTGAAAGCATCCAAAAGATAGTCATTTGTCTTTTCCAAAGAGAAAAACTTATCTTTAGTTTTAAAAATTGTTTATCATATATACAAAAGAATGTATGTAATTTATTTGGACTGTCAGAATGAATAATAAAGTGAACTTATAACTATTATCCATATTTAGAAGCTGAACATTTCCATTAACTTTGAAGTCTCTATTCTTCCCTGATCCCAAAACCTTCCTACCTCACCAGAGATAACCATTTTCAGGTTTTCTTTAGCTTTACCATCTCTACAGGCATTCCTAAACGCCTTAATTTTTTGAAATGAATTTTTAAAAGTTTATTTAAAAATAACTGACATAAATAAATTGCACATAGTTAAAGTATAGGATTTGTGTCTTTTCTCTCTGGATGCTTTTAAGATTTTTCTAGTTATATCCAAGGAGTTTGACAATAATATTCTTATGCTTTTAAAAAACTGCTTTACTAACTAAATTTATATACAATAAACTGTATATATTCCAAGTGTACCATTTGATGAGTTTTGATACTGTATAAATGTCGACAAAACCATCAGCTAATCAAGACAAAGAACATATTCACAACTCCCAAGAATTTCCCATGTGTCTTTGTAATCCTTTCCTCCCAGCCTACCCTACTCCACTCTTCACAAGCAATCACTGATCTGCTTTCTGTCACTATTTATTTGTTTGCCATTTTTCTGGAGTCTTTGGTTACTGATATCATACAATAGGTACTCTTTTTTTTCTGCTTTCTTTCTCTCCACATAATTAATTTGAGATTAATCAATCGGTTATTCCTTTTTATTGCTGAGTAGTACTTCATTGTATGGATATATCACAAATTGTTTATCCACTCACCTACTGACAGATATTTGGGTTGTTTAGATGCTACGAACATTCGTGTAGAGTCTTTATATGGACACATATTTGCATTTCTCTTGGGTAAATACCTAGGAGTGTAACAGCTAGATCATATGGTAGGTGTACACTTAACTTTTAAGAAACAGCTAAACTGTTTTCAAATGTGTTCATTCATTATATATTTTATATTTCACCACAGCGTATTAGAAAAGAGAGTTCCTATTCCTCCATCATTTAGTATGATTAGTCTTTTAACAGAGAATGTATTATCTTACTGTGGTTTTAATTAGCATTTCCATAATGCCTAATGATATTGAGCATTTTGTCACATGCTAATTTGCCACCTGTACATCTGCGAAGAAATGTTCGGGTCTTTTGCCCATTTTTAAAAGTTGGTTTGATTGTTTTCCTTCTATTGAGTATTGGAGTTCTTTTTATATTCTAAACATAAGTCCTTTAATAGATACATTTTGTAAATATTTTCTGCTAGTCTCTTGCTTTTCTCTTCATTCTCTTAATGTATCTTTTGAAGAGCATAAGTTTTTAACTTTGATGAGGTGGTTTTGGTGTCATTTCTAAGAAATCTTTGCATAATCCAAAGTCAGTAGGACTGTCTTCTATATTTTCTTCTAGAAATTTGTAGTTTTCAGTTTTCATTTCGGACTATGGTACATTTTAGAACTATATGGTGTGACGTATGGATGAAAGCTCTTTTTTTTTTTTGGTATATGTAATTCAACTGTTTCAGCATCATTAGTTGAAAACACTATCTTTCTCCATTAATCTGCTTTGTATCTGTATCAAAAATCTCTTGTAATATGTTAGTCTATTTTTGTACACTCTATTCTGGTCCATTGATCTATTTGCCTACTATGACACTACTACCAAACTCTCTTGATTACTGTGGCTTTAATAAGCTTTCATAAGGTAATGTTAATCCCTCAATTTAGTTTTTCCAAAGCTGCTTTGGTTATTCTAGGTCTTCTGCATTTCCATATACTTTTTTTTTTTTGGAGACAGAGTCTCACCCTGTTGCCCAGGCTGCAGCGCAGTGGCATGATCTCGGCTCACTGCAACTTCCACCTCCTGGATTCAAGTGATTCTTGTCCCTCATCCTCTCAAGTAGCTGGAATTATAGGCATGTGCCATCAAGCCTGGATAATTTTTGTATCTTAGTCAAGACAGGGTTTCATCATGTTGGCTAGGCTAGTCTTGAACTCCTGGCCTCAAATGATCCACCTGCCTTGGCCTCCCAAAGTTCTGGGATTACGGACATGAGCCATTGTGCCTGGCTGCATATACATTTTTAACTCTGCTTACTAATTTTACAAAACAAAAAAAAAGTCTTCTGAGATTTCTGAGCTGGAATGTATTGTATCTACAGATCACCTCAGGAAGAAACAATGTATCTTTAAAATACTGGGTTTCTGCAATATACCTATGAACACAGCATCTCTTTCATTCAAGTCTTTAATCTTGCTCAGCAGTGTTTTGTAGTTTTCAATGTAAAGGCCTTACATGTCTTTTGTCAGAATTATTACTAAACATTGTATATTTTGATGGTATTATAAATAGCACTGCTTTAACATTTTTTTATTTCCAATTGTTCTTGCAAGTATGTAAATACACAAATGACTTTTACATATTGGTCTTGTATTTGGAGACCTTGCTAAACTCATTTATTAGTTCTAGTAGCTATTCTACAGATTCACTAGATTTTCTACATAGATCATTAAGTCACTGGCAAAACCCCACTGATTTTACTTCTTCTTTTCTACTCTGAATGCCTTTTATTTCTTTTTTCTTCCCTTACTGCACTGGCTATAATCTCTAGTACAATGTTGAATAGAGGTGTTAAAAGTGAATACCCTTTTTGCCCCAAGTCTTAGGAAGAAAGCATTCAGTGTTTACCATTGAGAATGATAATAACTGTAGAGGGTTTTTTTGGTTTGTTTCTTTTTCATAGATGCCTTTCATTAGGTTATGGAAGCCGTTTCTATTATTGATTTCTATTCCACTGTTGTCTGAAAACATACTTTGTATGGCTTAATTCCTTCTGTATTTACTGAGAATTGTTTTATGACACAGACGATATTACTTAATAAATGCTTTCTTTTTTATAACTACTGTGTAGATATCATTTAATAAATGCTTTTTTGGTGTAACTGCCGCATTCTGAATAAAGCTATATAGCAATCCAGCATATCTGAAGCCACCATATCATTTTTTTTAAATCACATCTTAATCATTTGATGACACCAAGAAGTTAGCAGGTCAGTAAGAATAAACAAGAGAGAAGGAGGCTGAGGCAGGAGAATTGCCTGAACCCAGGAGGCGGAGATTGCGGTGAGCCGAGATCGCGCCATTGCGCTCCAGCCTGGGTATCAAGAGCGAAACTCCGTCTCAAAAAAAAAAAAAAAAAAAAAAAAAAAAGAATAAACAAGAGAGAAAATACAGTATAAGAAGAGAGAAAGGTGAAAGACAATAATTCACAATGAAGTAAAATATAGCATATAATGTTTAATAAAATAAGTAGCAACTACTTATAAACTTTGTCTGAAAATTTTTTAAGGGAATGAAACCAGCTAAATATTGTGTTGATTATTAAATAGGTAAAATCAAACAAAGTACTGAAAGCAAATACTAACCTGAGCAGCTCCCAAAGGGGGGACACGTAAACGCTTCATAGCCTTTTGTCTGTCACCATCTTCAAGTTCATTGGTCACTACAGCCTAGAAAGACAAATTAAATTTTGGTTAGGTTATACTCAACTTGAGTGATGCACAAATAATTCTGTACCATGTATATATGACATATTCTGATAACTTTTTGGTGAATGTATACTGATACAGAAAAGGAAAAAAAATCACAAGTAGGGCACATATATTAAAAGCTACCAACTAGCTACAAAATAACAGAAATAAGGAATTGCTTCCCTAAAAACAAAACATGTAACTGAAAATATGTGGTAAATAAATGAGATTACCGTACCTCAGTTTCAGAGATAAGCTGGTTGATTTTCTTGCACGTATAAAATGGAGCCACTTCTACGTGAGCCACTCGCCAATCTGCTCCACGAGATGTTTCCAGGATCTTGTCATGCTTTTTAAGGATTTTTCGAAACCCTGTAAAATTCAGATTCTACAAAAAGAAACGAGAAACACAACTATAATTTTCACTACCATCAAAAAAGATGAAAAAGAATAAGCACTAAGCACTGACAGAGACGGCTGGACAAACACTGAGTACTCAAGGAAATGGCAATGCTTTCATAAAAGCATCTACTACTAAAAGGATCAGACTCTTCTTTTTTATTTCTTTTATTCATTTCAAGATAGTATGCTATTAGTAACACAAAGAAATCCTGAACTATGAACCCTATTATTTCTCTTCCAAGTAAATTAATGAAAGCCCTAACCTCAAAATGTTTTTGTTTCCAGTTTTCTATGTATAATTATTTTCAAAATAGCTAATTTCTATTATTTTGCTGCTTTTGTCAAAAGAATTATTTTCAGAAAATGTTTTGCATTGGCCATGTATTGAACATATTTATTTAGTTCTTTGTCTTTCGAAGGACTGGTATAGGAGTACATATCTCCCCTTGCATACAACCATGCATGTTCCAGTAAGGAAAAGGGAAGATCATCCAGTGCTCTTAATTTTCATTTTCCTTCCACTGACTCTCAGTTTAGGTATGGGAGTACAAAGAAGAGTAAGTAGAAAGGAAGAAGTGATCATACTTACAGGGTTCAGTTTATAATGGGTAGAAGCCTTTCCTCAGTTTCTACAATAACAAAATACTATACTTTTCAGCATCTCAAATTCTGTTGTTTTTTTGCCCAGCATGCAAGAAATCAGAAAACTCAATTTGCAAGGTTAGATGTTTAAACCAGAGGTCTCCCAAATTTGCTGATTACATAGCCCTAACAGTAAAAAATTGTGCACTCACTCCAAAATAGGCTTTCCTTACTTATTTATTTACCTATTTTTCCCTCATGCTTTAATGTATGATCTTAAAGTCTTTGTGGGGTGCATACATGCATCATGACCTAGAAATAGCTTTTAACCCATCTTCCTTTCTCCTTCATTCTCAAAATAAATGTATTCTTGCAGAAGAGATCACCCCCAAAGAATACAAGATAAAGCAGAACTTTTATAATTAAGTATTGTTTTTGTTTTCCCAAGAAGCATTTTATAATGACCTGAACAAAAGTTGTTAAGGAAGTTAATACGATAAAATTTAACAAACATTTTTCCATGTAACACACAAACATAGTTTATGAACTATGAGATGTTAATGTTGTTATACCATTAGAGGAAAGAGGAAATACATTTTATTTTTGTTTTTTAAAGTATACAGCAATGAACAAATCTTAAAGCAAAGGTATTTATGACTATATAAATATATGCAATTATTTTTCTATTAAATTGTTTTCTTACTAGATTTGTCTTCAAATGATAAAATACTAAATCACTAAAGAACAAAATAGAATTACAGAAGAAAAATAAAAATAAGCACATGCATAAGATTACTGAAGATATGGGACTTTAATTTTTATTTTAAAATTCAAATACTCAAGGTAATACTTTTGTTGCATAATCTTTAGTTTTAATATAGTATATCATCCTATGATGATCCTAACCACTCATTATAAGTAATAATCACAAGAATAAAATGAGCCAGGCACGGTGGCTCACGCCTGTAATCACAGCACTTTGGGAGGCTGAGGCAGGCGGATCACGAGGTCAGGGGTTTGAGACCAGCCTGACCAACATGGTGAAACCTGGTCTCTACTTAAAAATACAAAAATTAGCCAGGCATGGTGGTGCACACCTGTAATCCCACCAACTTGGGAGGCTGAGGCAGGAGAATTACTTGAACCTAGGAGGCGGAGGTTGTGGTGAGCCAAGAGCACACCATTGCACTCCAGCCTGGGCGACAGAGCAAGACTCCATCTCAAAAAAAAAAAAAATTAAAAATAAATAAATAAATAAATAAAATAAAATGAAAAATAGTGCATAAGGTCGCTCTAAAGATCAGGGTGATGCTTTTCTCAATAACTTTTTAAAAATGTGATTTTACTGCAGCCCATGGACAAAAAAATTGGAAGGATTCAGTTGCAAGTTGAAAGTCAGAGTCTTTGTTTTATTAGTGTCAGCTACATAAAAATTAACTGTCTGATAGCTTTTGTAGAAATTGTGCTATTGGTTAGGAAGAATATAAAAGTTCTTACTGGCCGGGAGCATTGGCTCAGGCCTATAATTCCAGCACTTGGGAGGCTGAGGCAGGCAGATCACTTTAGATCAGGAGTTCAAGAACAGCCTGGCCAACATGCTGAAACCCCATCTCTACTAAAAATACAAAAATTAGCTGGGCATGGTGGCATGTGCCTGTAGTCTCAGCTACTCAGGAGGCTGAGGCAGGAGAACTGCTTGAACCCAGGAGGCAGAGGGTGCAGTGAGCCGAGATTGTGCCGTTGCACGCCAGCCTGGGCAACACAGTGAGACTCTATTTCAAAAAAAAAAAAAAGCCCTTACATAGCCAACAGTCGTTGGAGAGACATCTTATTTCTATTCATGACTATCAGAGCTGCGTCTAAAACCAGGAAGCAAACTGTTAGTCCTTGAGTTGTGGGCTACCCCTAAATACTAAATATTATACAAAAGTTTTTAGAATATGAATCTTCAAAAATAGAAGTCTTATTAACACAGTTTTACTGCCTCTGATACATGGGTTTTAGCCAATAAGAACCTCAAGAATAACAACATGTTAAGAATTTTTCTGTTTGGAATTGACCCACTGGTATACATTAAGGTATTTCCATTTGTTGAAGTTTCTCATTTACTTAAGGGTCTCATTTTCTACAGTAAGAATCTAAGTACCTGATAGTTCTGCAGCAGGATTAGACTGAGGTAGAACTCGCTGAAGGCCAGTTTAAGATCTTTAATATTCCTATGTTGGACACGTTCCTCATGGGACAAGTGGAAGACTGGCTTTCTGCGTTGTCGCAGCGTGGTAACACCAGTGCTTTCTTTCTGCGCATCCAGCGATGACTGAAGCTCATTCTGAAGTGTAGCAAACCTGCGCTGAGCCTCTGCGAGCTTCTCTGTAAGAAATAAAACAGAACTGTCAAATCAGTAAGATAAAAAAGTTCTGACTTGTGAATTTTTAATAATTATTCCCATTTGCTCCCCTAGAATTTCTCGAAAAAAAAAACCTGTTATATGTAATATTTAGAACTCGATAGGAAAAGATATTTTTGTGTAACATACTCCTTTCATTCTATCCCACACAAAACCTCATGTACCCTTTCTTTTTACAAATGAATAAATAAAATGTAAAGAGCTGCTAAGAGTGAAAATATGAAATGGTATAGACTCTCTGGTATTTGGAAAATAGCTGGCAGTTCTCAAAAGATTAAACATATGATTCAGCAATTCCATTCATAGGCATATACCTAAGAGAGCTGAAAACGTTATGTTCACACAAAAACTTGTATACACATACTAACTTGCATTTATAATAGCCAGAAAGTGAAAACAATCCAAATGTCCATCGAGGAACAGATAAACTGTGGTGTACATGCATGTGTGTGTATATAAATACACAATAGAATCAGCCATAAAAAAAATGAAGTACTAATTCATGCTATGACATGGGTGAACTTTGAAGACATTATGTGAAAGAAACCAGACACAAAATACCCAATAGTGTACGATTCCATTTACATGAAATGTCCAGAATCAGGAAATCCACACAGATAGAAAGTAGATTAATGCTTGCCATGGGCTGAGCAGAAGGCAAATGGGGAGTGATTGCTAATGGGTATGAGATATATCTCTAGGATGATAAAAATGTTCCAGAATTGGTCATGATGGTTGTATAATCTTGTGAATAAACTAAAAACCACGGAATTACACACTTTAAAGAGGTAAATTTTATGGCATATAAATATCTCAATTTTAAAAAGCTATTAAGAAATGTTTCTGGTTATACAGTTACGTCAGAAACAGGATTACAATTTGGGCTTTAGATTTTTAATTTCCTGGATTTCCCACTACACTTCATTACTTCTCTAAGACAGGTATTATAAGAAGAGATTAAGATTTGCAAATTATGTTGTTAAAAATACTAGGTATATCTGGATATATGTGCTTGTGTTACACATACATTTAAAAATAATACTCTGTAATTTTTCTTCTAAGGTCACAATTTAGTTCATTGGAAACAACCAGATTTGGGTTCAAATCCTTTCCCTATTAACTAGCTGTATGATTTTAGTCAAGTGTTTTGTTTTGTTTTTTAACTCTTCTACACCTTTCACAGATGAAATGGAAATACCAACTCCCTCATAAAGTGGTTATAAAGATTAAATGAAACATGGAAATGCCAAGAGACATAGCATTCAATAAATTATGATGATAAAAATTATATAGGCCGGGCGCGGTGGCTCACGCCTGTAATCCCAGCACTTTGGGAGGCCAAGGCAGGTGGATCACGAGGTCGAGAGATCGAGACCATTCTGGTCAACATGGTGAAACCCCGTCTCTACTAATACAAAAAATTAGCTGGGCATGGTGGCGCGTGCCTGTAATCCCAGCTACTCAGGAGGCTGAGGCAGGAGAATTGCCTGAACCCAGGAGGCGGAGGTTGCGGTGAGCCGAGATCGCGCCATTGCACTCCAGCCTGGGTAACAAGAGCGAAACTCCGTCTCAAAAAAAAAAAAAAAATTATATAATAACAAAGACTTATTAGCAACTTATTTTTTCTCATAGTTCTCCCATTCCTTGCTTTATCTACTGCTATACTGTCTTGCTGTTGTCTTCATCTAACCTTTAGTATTTGTGTCCTGTCTGGCACTGCTTCATAATTCACTCTCTGTTTCTCCTAGAGAATTTCCTTCTATAGGATGCTTCTAAGATTCATCTCTATCCCTAATTCTTTACACGACCTTCATTTTCTTAACTTTTATAATCTATTTATATCTTCTTGTATTTTCTATGACCTAAGATTGTATTCAAAACTAAAATCATGTTTCTATTCCTCTTTCCAAATAAATTTCATCTATCCATGTGGGTCAACCCATCTGGGACCTACTTTTAGCACCCAGGGACCACTCTTACGCCTCTCCAACACCGATTACATCCCCCTGAGGGAGCCCAGAAAATACTCCCTTCATTAAGGCATCCAGTATTAAGTTAGTGAGGAGAGCATCTGCATCCTTAAAAAGCTCTATGTTTATTCTCCAATGAAGGCCATGAATGGCCATGAGAGATGTATCCACTGAGATGGGTTCCCTGATTGCAATGCATATTCAATGATCCTTGGAACAGAAGGGCCAGATGGCAGCACTTAACCATCAAAACAAGGTGGGTGCATTTACCATAAAAGGCAATAGGGAAGATGTTTTTGCCCACAGAGATTTTGGCTGTGGTTAATTGATCATGGTTATCCCTAGGAAAGACAGAAATGGGCAACCTACTAAAATATTGCTTGATTGATGGAACAGAAAAAAACTCCAGGTCTGGTAGCCAAACACTTGATATTAGTCACTACAACAGAGAGTCACAACCCCTCACCAGTTTCCACACCTGGGCTATTTCGAACACCCAAAGACCCCTGACTGAAGTGGAAGCTAGCCTCGCTTTTGGATGGTTCCTGCAGCATTGCCACAAGTATATAATGTAGATCTTCCTCTAATGCTTCCTCAAAGGGCCTGATGTCTATTTACTAGAGTGAGTGCACTGGGGAAAAGGAAATATTCAGACTTTGCAAAGATTACCAGACACTGGCTTTTGTATATTGCTTTGTATTGTTGTATAAGCAATTACCACACACATAGTGTCTTAAAGAAACCCCATTTATTAGCTCACAGTTTTGTAGGTTAGAAGTCCAAGCATGATGTGTATAGGTTCTCTGTCAGGCTCTCCTAAGGCTAAATGCAAGGCTGTTTTCTCAAGCTCACATTCAAGCTCACTTGGTTGTAGCAGAATTCAGTTCTTTGTAGTTTTAAGACCAAGGTTCCCATTTCCTTGCTGGCTGTCATCTGTGGTCTGCTTTTAGCTCCTTGAGACTATCTTCTCCCTGTCTTCAAAGTCAGCAATGGAGAAACTTGCTCATTCCAAGTCCCTTTCATGCTTTGAATCTTCTTCCCTAGGAGTGGCAAACTTCTGGAAACTCCAGGCCCCACTGTGGTTCAGCAATCCAACTACGGATTTATGATATTCATGTGACAGATGAATTATCAGTCCAGATTAGACTCACAGAAGACCCAGTTGGTTCACAAATTAATCCTATGATTCCTTTCTCAGTTCCAAGATGTATGACTGGAATAGACCTACTAGGCCACTGGTAGACTCCAGTGACTCTGACCCACAGGTAAGAAACATGATGATAGAAGGTCTAAGTTCCTGGAACTTTTCTTTATCAAGATAGAACTGCAGAAATTAGTACAACAATCATAGACTTTAAAGACAAAGGGATAGGATATCTACCACATCCTCTCTTAACTCATTTGTTTATGCAGAAGTTGGATGAATCTTGGCAAATAACAGGATTGGTGTAAACTAGGTGGTCTCCATGATGGCAGCTGCTATTCTGGATATGGCATTTTCAATGAGGAAAACCAATACAGCTTCTAGCACCTGGCATGCAGCTACACATCTGATAATGCAGCTACTCACCAGGCAGCAGAGACTAGCACTGAATCCCAGATAAGGTACCATTATCCCTTGGGACTGGCCAGCTACCTACTGGCAGGCTGATTGTGTTAGATGCCTTCTATTAGGCAGGGGGCAGCAATTTGTCCTCCCTGGAATAAAAGCATTCTTGATATGGATGTACCTCTACTACCCATAATGCTTCTCTAGCACCACCATCACCTGAAATGCCTTATCCACTACCATGGCATTCTATACAGGCTTGCTTCTGATCAAGGAGCTCATTTCACAGCAAAGGCAGTAAAAGCAATGGGCTCAAAGCCATGGAATAAAATGGTCTTTTACTATACACCCAGAAATAGATGGCCTAATAGGAAAGCTAATAAATGGCCTAACAGAAAAGTTGGGAGACAAGACTCTGAAAGGATGGGGTTCTGTCTTACAGGATACAATAATGAGACCACATGTCTCCACCATAACCAAAATATCCAGTCTAGGAATCAAGGGGTAGAAGTAAGAGTGGCTCCTCTCAATACTTTAATAATCCAGTCACATAATTTTTTATTCCCAACCTACGACTTAAACTCTGACTGCTGGTTAGTTCTCAAGGGCAAAATGCATCCATCAGAGGAATACAACAATGGTTCCACTGAATTGGAAGATGAAACTGCCACCTGGCCATTTTGGGTTCTTCCTATCAATGAAACAATAGGCAAAGAAGGAGTTTACTGGCTAAAAGTGACTGATCCTGATTAACAAGGGAAAACTGAGTTGCTGAAACGTAATAGGAGCGACAAGGTCTGGAACCCAAGAGACTCTCTGGAACACCTCCTATTACTTCCATGACCAATAATATTTGTTAATAAAAAACTACAACAGGCCGGGCACAGTGGCTCATGCCTGTAATCCCAGCACTCTAGGAGGCCGAGGCAGGCAGATCACTTGAGGCCAGGAGTTTGAGACCAGCCTGACCAAAAGGGTAAAACCCTGTCACTACTAAGATTACAAAAATTAGCTGGATGTAGTGGCGCACATCTGTAATCCCAGCTGCTCAGAAGGCTGAGGCACAAGAATCTCTTGAACCCAGGAGGTGGAGGTTGCAATGAGCAGAGATTATGCCACCACACTCCAGCCTGGGTAACAGAGTGAGATTGTGTCTCAAAAACAAAAACAAAAAATAAACAACAACGACAAAACTAGAGCAATTAATAAAAGAACTATTAAGGATTCAGATCCTTTGGGAATTAAAGTGAGGTCATCTCACTTAATAACCAGTTGGGGTTCTGGTGGAAGGCAAAGGAAACACGGAGTGGGTCATGGGAAAAGGAAGCAATAGATACCAGTTATAACCCCTTGACCTTTTTAGTTTGTCTCTTACATCTCTCAAATTTTCTTTATTGATTTGTGTTGCATTCTGAGTAAATTTTCAGCTCTATCTTCTAGTTTATAAATTGTCCCTTAAAGTCTACCTAATCTACAATTTAACTAACGTATTAAGATACTAATTTCTGCGATTATATTTTCATGTTTAAAAGATCTAATTGGTTCTTTAAAAAATATGCCTACTCAATTTTAATGATTTCTTCTTTGTTTATGGTTTTGGTGCTCCCCTTTATGTTTTTAATCATATTAGATATATATTTTTACTGTTTTCCTGATAATTTTGTGTATTTTATGTGTCACTTTGGTGTTTCGAAGTAAGAGATAATTAGGATTTCTTTCTAGTCTTCCACATTGTAAAAAACAGAACAATTCACATATTTTTAAATCTCTTACTGAAGTCAAGGTAAAATGAATCTCAGGGCTCCTTTTACACATGTTAAGCATTTCTATTGCAAATGTGTTTTTCTTATCATTCTCAAGAGCAAAAACAGTATAGATCTTCCCGGTTCTTTCTTGATTCATGATGCCCTTAGTGTTCCAGTAATATTTTCATGATGCTTCTAGGCCAAAAAGAAATAATTAATGCTTCTATTTATTAAATAGTCAGATTCAAACAACTTAAGTATTTATGTTCTAACAACTTAGAAGCTATCTAAAAAAATATTACACACAATATGCACACAAACATATAATGAAATAACACAAGGATTTATCTAAGGGCAACTATAAATTACTCTGCTAACTAAAATCCTCACATAAATTAGCCAGAAGACAGAATATCACATGTAATAAAAATGCTTAACCTTTATTATTAAAAGATTAGTATATGAATTTGCTAATTGTTTAGTGTCCTTAGTCAGAAGTGTCAATACATTTACACTTCTCATTACATACATATTAAAAATGTAAGAAGCCCAAAAATGAAAATAAAGAGGACCTGTTACTTCCTGTGTGCCAACAATAAGTCAAGACACAAATGCCTCTCCATCTAACTCCATACTCATTTTGCAAGGCTAATCTCAAACACTGCTTTCTATATAAAGTTTTTCATATATATATATATTTTGAGACAGTCTCACTCCGTAACCAGGCGCCAGGCTGGAATGCAGTGGCATGATCTTGGCTCACTGCAGCCTCTGCCTCCTGGGTTCAAGCAATTCTCCTGCCTCGGCCTCCCGAGTAGCTGGGACTACAGGCGCGTGCCACCACACCCAGCTAATTTTTTTTTATTTTTAGTAGAGACGGAGTTTCACCATGTTGGCCAGGATGGTCTCGATTTCTTGACCTCGTGATCCACCCACCTCAGCCTCCCAAAGTGCTGGGATTACAGGCGTGAGCCACCGTGTCCGGCCAAGTTTTTCATATTTAACAACTCTCTCAGTCACAAATGAAACTTCCACCTTAGGGCTCTCATGGGACCACATACGTACAGTCAAAGCACACTGCATGTAATTCTTCATTTATGTTTGCTTCAATGACTGACTAAACTCTAAAGGTAATAGTTCTAAAATCTTTATCTTTTTTCATAAGGAAAATTTATTTTAAATATCTATTTGAGGTATAACTTACCTACCATAGGATTCATCTATTATAAACATACAATTCATTGATTTTTAGTAAATTTGTAGAGTTGTGCAATCATCATCAAAATCCAATTTTAGAACCACATTTCTGTTCACCTCATGTACTGCCATCATGTAATGCCATCATGGCCATTAGCTGTCAATTCCCACTTCCACCCCTTACTCCAGGCAACCAATGATCTGTATTCTGTCTCTGTTGATTTGCCTTTTCTGGACATTGTATGTAAAGGAATCATAAAATATGTAATCTTTCATGTCTGTCTGGGTTCTATAATTTGGCTTGATGATTTTGAGGTTAATCCGTTTTGTATCATAATGTAAGTCTGTTATACTTAGTTCCCTTTATTGCCAAATAGTATTTCATTGTGTGAATATATATTTTGTTTAAATATTCTTTAGTTTGCAGACATTTGAATTGTTTCTAGTTTTTTAAACTATATAAATAATGCTATTAACGTTCTCATACAAGTTTTTGCATGGACTATCATCATTATCTTTGTACCATAAAAAGCTTGCATATAGTATGCTCGATCCATGTTTGTTGAATAAATGGGTAAAAGTTCTCTCTAGTAATCTACATTCCCATATGGAAATGGAGAAGATATCAACACTTCAAGTGTATTTTGCTACTTTCTTTAAAATAGTGATTCTCTTCCTTAATGGCATAACTATGTAGAAGAGCCTATAAGAATCCCTGGGTAGGGGTAGGGGAATACAAAGCATATATAGTTTGAAAAAATCACATTCAATATTACCACAGCTATGGTATGAGATTTTCATATCAGATGGGTATAAATTTAAAAAGAACAAGAAATACTGCTTTCAACAGCAAGTATCCCAATCTATTTTGCAATGACACTTCAGTTTTCTAGAGCCAGAACACCAGAAAGCTCAAACACATGGGAATGCACAGAACCTGGAAAAGGGTGTGAGTGTGTGTGTGTGTGTGTGTGTGTGTGTGTAAAAATGTATACTTTGATCTATGAATGAAAATCTACAAATACACTTATAAAAATAAAAATGAATCTCAGGGCCATTTTGACACATTAAGCATTTCTACCGCAAATGTGTCTGTCTTATCCTCAAGATCAAAAACAAGTTCTTGGTCCTTGGTGTAGAACTTCTTGGCTCTTTCTTGGTTCATGGTGCACTTTGTATCTCAGTAATATTTTCATGATGCTTCTAGGCCAAAAGAAATACCTAATACTTCTATTTATTAAGTAGTCAAGTTCAAACAACTTAAGTATTTATGTCCTAACAACTTAGAAGCTACCTAAAAAAATATTACACATGATATGTCTAAAGATGGGTTTTTGCCGTGTTGGCCAGGCTGGTCTCAAACTCCTGACTTCAGGTGATCCACCCACCTCGGCCTCCCAAAGTGCTGGGATTACAGGCGTGAGCCACCACACCTGGCCAAGTGGCTCCTTTAATTTCACTTCCCCTACTACCCTCCCTACTTCTTTAAACAGTTCTTAAGTAACTGATTCTACTGTAATGAACTCAAGAGAATCATGATGCAGGAAGATACGTTAAAATATAGGAATTTTTAAAAATATACTCACCTATGACCACTTTCATTAAAAATATATATTTGATCCACATTTTAACACATACATGAGTAAAGAACAAAATGAGCTATTAAGTCATAGTTTAGATACATGCATACTAGACACATGTATCACTTCTGAAATGAAAATTACTATTTCAGTATAAAAGATTCTTATGTTTCATTGCACACATTTAGTGGTATAACAATATACAGTGCCAAAAATTCTTTTTGTATAAAAACAGTATAAATTAATAATGAAGAAAAATAAACATACAGCAAGACACTGTAAAACAGGATTACAAGAATAACTGTATAATAAGAATAGCTCTTAGTAACTATTTACCAATTGGTCTTGCATTTATAAAAAGGCAGAAAATATTTTACAGCCAAGAAATAAGTCTGTTTCTATTATAATTTTCCTACTAATAAAACATCAGTGCAATTACCTTCCTTCTTCCCTCTCACCCTCCTTTTCTTCTTTTTTAGTAAAGAAAGAGAAAGCATGTAACACTGCTGTGAGTTCCCAATGTAACTGAAACCAAAAAAATTCAGCCAGAAAAAAACCGAAATTATTCAAAAACAAAGAAAAAGCACTTAGCTATTTCAAAATTCCAGCCAATGAAAGGGGCTTGACTGTTCTGTGAAATATTAGAAGCAACACATATATTCTGACTTTTTTTTTTAACATTAGGCACATAAACACTGTTTAGAAGCTAAATATTTTGAATGAAGAGAAAAGGCAAACTGGTTTGGAAAAAGTGAAGTGATCAGTTGGATCAGCTGTCCATTGAAAAAAAGACATTACTGGTCACCACAAAAAGGGTTTCCAATTATATAGCCTTCAGGATTGATACTATTTTCAGTGACAGAAGAGACCCAAGAAACTCTAGGTTAGGGATTAGCAATGCTTTTACCAAGAAGGACCCCTCCTTTTCACAATTCCCTTCTCTTCCTATTATCTTCAAATACTGAAAGATTTTACCTATAAATATAAATAAATGTCCATTTTTAATCAAAGATACATAATAAACAATAAAGACAAACAAAATAACTTACATCAGGTTTACTGAATATTGAAAATAGCTTCTGATCCTAACATGTGGAACCCTAGAGGGTTGGGAATCAATTTGCTTGTTTTATAAGCAAGTAGCACTGGCAAGAAAAAAATTCCAAATTTTAGCAGCATTCATGCTATATTTTGATTGGCCTTTTTGATGTGATTAGAAACAGACAAAATAAAATACGGCAATTTGTTTTGGGACATTTAAAGGTTCCAGTCAAAAATATTTCACTTAAAAATGGACCATTTTTAGCTATTTAATGTGTGAGATATAAGCAGGTGGAGGTAGGTTATTAAGCTAAACTCACCCCATATTGTTTAGAGTTTTTCTTGTGCCCTAGTATCTGAAAACTGCAGTCTACAATCTTCTGAGGAGAAGGTGGCTAAATAAGGAGGGAAAAATATACTGTTGAGGACCAGTACCAAATTCTGTTTCTGTCAATCATGTCTTCATATTACCCATCACTTCCTGATCTGGCAAGAGTCAGTCTAGAGACTACCAATTTGTACCTGTGAGGACATCAAGAGACATGCCTCACTGGCCTTGCCAATATACACACAAAACAGGAAGGCATCAAATTATAGCACCAAAATTTTAAATAGTAGCTAGCCTAAAATTATTTTTGAGAAGTGACCTAACTTAAAGAAATCATGTTTCAAACTGAGGGTTGCAATGCAACATGGGGCCATAAAAGCAATTTAGTGGATCATAATCAGCATTTAAAAAAATCAAACAGAAATGGAAAAACATACAAAACATAATATACTACAAGTACTAAAGATAAGTATTGTTTATAAAAACATTTTAAATTATTTAAATATATTATATAGTCACTCACATATAGATGTATACAAACCTATATTAAAAAAAAGTATCTGCATGTGTGTACTGGGTCATAATGTAGTTTTTTTTTTTCTTTTTACTATAACTCAAAATATAAAAAGCATCTACTGGCCAGATGCAGTGGCTCATGCCTGTAATACCAGCACTTTGGGAGGCTGAGGTGAGTAGATCACCTGAGGTCAGGAGTTCGAGACCAGGCTGGCCAACACGGTGAAACCTCGTCTCTACTCAAAATAAAAAATTAGCCAGGTGTGGTGGTGCACACTTTCAATCCCAGCTACACAGGAGGCTGAGGCAAGAGGATCACTTGAACCTGGGAGGCAGAGGTTGCAGTGAACTGAGATTGCGCCAATGCACTCCATCCTGAACAATAAAGCGAGACCCTGTCTCAAAAAAAAAAAAAAGTACTACCAAGAGTAGATACTTTTCTTCATAAACAAACATTTTCTATTCTTTGTGATATAAATCGTCTATTTAGAGTTGAGCTTAGAGACCCCTCTTTTTCAAAAAAATGTCATAGTAAAAGAAAAAAGCTAATAAACTTGATTTTATATATTCATAATTTACAGCCTTACTCTTTCTCAATAATTTCCAATACGCTTTCTCAATCTAAATATTTCTTTCATTGCAAATGCCCTCCTTTTTTAGTCTCCTCCTCCTCCTTCTATATGGTCTTCTCTGTCTACATTGCTGATTCCTCTTTATCCTTCTATCTCCTAACTATAGAAATCATCTTTCTCCTTGGGAAAATTGCAATCCCTTTTTCCCCTGCAGAAAATCTACCTGCTTGCATGGTTTTAAATAATATTTATATTTTGTCTTTGCCTTCTAGGTGCCCGTAACCTGGTGAAAGAGACAGGCATATATGCCATGTTCTTTCATGGCTCTTGCTTGTGCATAAACTGTTCCCTCTGCCCAAGGAAAAAGCCCAGGTACAAATGAAAGATGAGGGGGAGGATATAAAGTTAAGACATTTGCTTGCTCATTTAATTTTTGTTTGAAGGGAATGATTTGCTAAGGAGATTGAATCAGTAAAAAGGGAAGTTAAATACATGTATTTAATAATTCTTAGAGGAAATAATTACTGGAGCAAAGTCTTGAAGAGCTGAAATTTACTCAGTAGTTGTAAAGATCTGCCATGGAATAAAGAGGGATATGTCTTCTACAAAGATTGGAGGAAAATAAATAAGAATGAGAATGTCTATTAGGCATTTGGGGGAGAAGTACAGATATAATAGCATATATCTGCATGGTATTGTACATCAACAGATGATGACCTTTATTTTTGTTTGTAAAGCAGGGAGTGTAATGAGCATGATGGGGAAGATGGTGCAGTTAGAGAATTCTGGAGAATGATATAAGGTTTACAAAAGCACTTTGGAGCATGAAAAAGGATACTGATTAGGACCCACAGGAAGCTCTGAGGACATAGTTAAGGGTGTAACAATGAATTTATTCTGTTCCAGTTTCTTCTGCTGTTGTCCTACACGCCCTGTGGGGTAGGCATAAAGAAGATAAAAGGTGAACTGGTTGAGTTTTACTAGGTAGATGCAACATAAGGTAATGAGGGTAAAGGGATTAAAAACACAGGGGTCAAAATGGTTAAAATAATTGACAGAGAAGAAAATAATTCTGGCTGGGTGTGGTGGCCACACCTATAATACCAGCACTTAGGAAACAGAGGCAAGAAGATAGCTTGAGCCCAGGAATTCAATACCTTCCTGGGCAGCATAGCAAGACCCCATTCTCCACAAAAAGGAAAAAATACGACGAAAAGGAAAAAAGTAGGAAATAATTCTAAGAGGTGTATGATAAACTGAAATAAAATGGAAGAGTCAAGAAACTAGAGTTCTGTGAGATGGGAAAACAGATGTTAAAGGAGTAGGGAAGTAAAAAGCTAAAAGGCTGGGACACATGGTCACAGACTCATATTAGGTTTCAGTATTTTAGAGGAGAGGAATTCTGGGTGATGGGTATGGCTATGTGTGTATGTGGCTTAAGTACAGTGTAACTGAAAATGACTGTCCACAAGGACAATAAAGCCATCCAGCATGATATGAAAAATTAAGATTGAGATTTATTTAGACTGAGAGCCAGGAGTCTAAGTTCACAGTGAGCAACCAAGAGGTCAGTAGATGCCAACAAATAGGAGTGGCAGAAATGGAATATTCTACACAATACTGATGCTACGAAGAAGATCCATTTTTACAGAAATACACAGAAATACTGATTTGGAGGAACAATAGTATTTTACAGAAATACACAGATACACCGATTTGGAAGAACGGTGGTAGCTAAGGGAATGCTGGACTCCATCTCTTGTCTTCTGACAGCGTTTTCTCACTGACTCTTTTTACCTTTTTCCATCCCTGTCTCACAATACTCTATAAAAGAGAATGATCAGCTTCTAGTTGAAGGGGCTGCTGAAAAAGGACATGAGTAAGATGCTTCCAGAAGTCATGGAAAAGCCAGGAAAAAAATCATCCGAAGAACAAATTAGTAAAGTCATGAAACTATTCATCTTTAGACTAATCCACACTAATATCTGCTTTATGATTACGCTAGTTATAAGATTATGGTATTTCCAATGTCTTTCCCAAGAGATGAGTATATTCTCAATATCAGGCATGTATTTGCATATTAAATATGACAAGGAAAAAATAGAGTAATTTTATATTTTTGATATTATATAAAATTACAAACTAAAACTTTTTTTTATCAATTACTGCTCAGGGAATAGATATAATACATTCAACAGGATAGGTATTCCAGTTATTAGGTTGTAAGCTTAGCAGTGTAACAGGGACTATGTGTAAGATTTCCAGAGCCTAGATCAAACATCCTTCTGAATCTAACTTACTTTGTGCTGATTCTGTATTCATCAAACTACCTGATTATTAACTAAGTCTCATAGGACTCTTGATATCTAAGGTAGTGCTCTAGATAGTTTCCAAAATTTTTCCCTATAAATACATTGTTTTACTAATGTATACTATGTACATTACAACATACATGTATAAAAAACAAAATTCAAAAGAGTCAGACATAAATATATAGAAGTTCCAATATTTTCTTCTCATATTTGAGTGGCATAATCTGGAAGTCAGTGCTTTAGAGAAATAGGTATGAGTGTTCTAGGTAATGAAAAGGTATAAAACTGTCATCATTGATAAGCTGGAACTGTGTAATTCATCTCTGGCTAAAATGATAAAATCAAGTTTCTGACTCTTTAACCTTTGCACTGGGCCACAGTGAAGCTCTACCAAGGTACTGCCTCTATTCAATGAAATCCCAATATCCTTTTGACTGCAAGAGAGATTCCAGGCAATGACCACAGAAAGCTTAAACAATGAGAAACCAGACATGTTCTTGTCAAGAAAATATATTTTAAGTGCAGTATAGTAAGGAAAACAAGACTCAATTAAAAATGTTGATCAGAAGTTTAAATAATGATATGGTACAATTTCTCCTCCCTTGGCAACAACAAAAAAAAAGTCTTACTCACCTGAGTAAAATGTGTTGATTTTGGCAAGTTCTTTTTCACAGGTTTGGAAAAATTTCTCTTCAAACTTGGCAAAATACCTCTTTACTGTGTCCTCATCTGTAACTGAAAGACAGGAAAACAATATTTAAATTTAATGTCCAAAGGCCAATTGAGAAAACTTAGGAAACAAAAACTAAGGAACTTTTTGAATTTTTAAAATGACAACTTTATATGTATGTCTCTGAAAAAATGAATTGTGAACCATATTAAGAAAAGACTAATCAGAGACTTCTTCAGGCTGGGTACAGTGGCTCATGCCTATAATCTCAGTACTTCAGGAGGCCGAGGTGGGCAAATCACTTGAAGTCAGGAGTTCGAGACCAGTCTGGCCAACGTGGCAAAGCCTCATCTCTGCTAAAAACACAAAAATTAGCTGGGCATGGTGGTGGACACCTGTAATCCCAGCTACTTGGCAGGCTGAGGCAGGAGAACCACTTGAACCTGGGAAGTAGAGGCTGCAGTGAGCCAAGATCACACCATTCCACTACAGCCTAGGCAACAGAGCAAGACCCTGTCTCAAAAAAATAAACCCTTCATAAGACCACACACAAGCCTTAAGTGGAGGCTCTCCTAAAGCTCTACTATAATAAATTTACAATGATGGAGAAAATAAGTGTTCTAAGACTTCAGAAGAGGAAAAAAACTGTAGACAGAATTTATCAAGTAAGATTCAATGAATTCCACTGAGCTGAGTAGAATTTATTCAGCAAGAGAATAAATATCTGAGGGAAGAAAAAAGTGCAAAGCAAAGGTATGAAGACATGAATGTATAATATGTTTCCGGGAAAACGAGTTGATTTTGTTCTATGTTAAATTGTGGTCTGTTTATTTTTATTTTAGCTGTACTACATACAGAGAAAGAAGTGTGCACTGAAGAGTGTAAATTAGAAGTTCCAAATCTTTAGGAGCTGGGAAGGTAACATAAATGTGTTGAGCAAGTAGATGTTTGTGCAAATGTGGTGAGAAATGACAAGTGACACCTTCAGGAGAAGGAGTGGTTGGGATTCTGACAAGCTGGAAAGTATATGTCTGTCTAGTTGCTGCCATGTGGTGATGTGGGCCCAGTATGTCAAAGCTTTCCATTTTTCAATAGAAGCCATAAATCCAGATATTTTTAAAACACAGTGTTGGCCAATCAATATATGTTTCTGCAGGCTGGATCTACTTTGTTGAGTTCTGTCACACAGCATATCAACCTACTGAATCCCGTATGTAGAGATATATGTAACTTCAGGAACCCCAAGCCTAAAATGGTATGTTTTTTGCCCAAGTGAGATCTAATTAGACTTTCTAGATGCTAATATTAATAATATAGAACTATCCTATTCCTGGATCTCTAGGGTACTCTAAGATTGAAATGTATAGAAAAGTATAGGTTCCTTTCTGAGCCCCAGGTCTCCCAAAACTCAGTGCAGTCCCAGAAACTCTTAAAATAATCCAGCTGTCTAGAAATAAGGAAAATGGTCCAAAAGCAATATGTGCTATACATACACAGATACATAACAAATTTATAGTATTGTATGGTATAATTTGTACTACCCGAGATATTTTTTAAAGAAAAACAAAAGCTTAAAGTTCTAAAAAGCATGCTGAATCTATTCATTTTATTTGAATAACACTACACAAAATTTTAATTTATACATACCTACTTCTCTATTTCATATGCTTTAGACCTGAGAAGATAATGCAGGATGTCCTATTGATTCTGTAGTAAAACAGGATGGCCACTTTCAAGTCTGCAATCTAGGAACAATAAGGGCTATAGCCACCCAAGATCACTGAAAATCATATTTTTATTTTTATTTTTTCAAAGCATGAAGCAGGTCACAGCTTTTTTTTTTTTTTTTTTTTTCCAAATTTTAAAGCTGAGTTTGAGTTAAGGAAGCTCCATGGTAACAGATGCAGCTCGTATAATTGCACCTACCTCTAGCCGATTTAAAATAAGAGTAACAGCTTATTCTACTTAATTACCTAATTATCTTTATTTTATTCTCTATTGTTAGGAAAGAAAACCCAAAAGCAAAACATGGGCTTGGTCATCTCTACTGTGTTTTTCTCTTAACACACAACTTTTATTAACATAAAGCAACAGAAATAAAATTGTTTAGCAAAATGATTTAAACACAGTTTCTGTTCTTAAAATAATTTTTAATATATAATAATGTTCACATAGGTTGTATATTCAACATCACTATTTATAATATCACCAATTATACAGAAACAAAAAATACAGGCCTCTGAGAAACTAAAATATACATAAACCCCATGTGTTAAAGCATGAATATTCTACCCATGAATCAGTCTCCTAAGAATTTATTTCCTTGCTTTAAAGATTGTTTTATCTGGCTGAGCGTGGTGGCTCACACCTGTAATCCCAGAGCTTTGGGAGGCCGAGGAAGATGGATCACCTGAGGTCAGGAGTTTGCAACCAGCCTGACCAATATGGTGAAACCCTGTCTGTACAAAAATACAAAAATTAGTTGGGCATGGTGGCTCACGCCTATAGTCCCAGCTACTCCATTGGCTGAGGCAGGAGAATTGCTTGAATCTGGGAGGAGTTGGAGGTTGCAGTGAGCTAAGATCCCACCACAGCACTGCAGCCTGGGTGACAAAGCAAGACTCCATCCCAAAAAAAAGTAAGCGAGAGAGATTGTTTTATCTAAAATGCTGCCAGTTTGATTAGTTTTCTAATTCACACATAGAACAGCCACTAATCAGAAGAAGGTAGAGTAAGGTTATACAGTAACACTAACAAAACAAAACCCAAAAAAATAGCTAACAAAGAGAAAGAGAAAGAATATAAATAAAAACAGCAAGTATGCAAAAGAAGTAAAATGAAAGACAGTGTTTTTGCCTTCTCAGATTTCAAAAGACTTGGTAAACTACTGGAAATATAGTATACTTTTAGTAAATAAATGAGAAAAACACAGGAAAAAGAACAGAATAGAAAGTCCAGAAGTAAATCTGCGTGTGTGTGTGTGTGTGTGTGTGTGTGTGTGTGTGTGTTTAGATTATGATAAAGGAGGCTTCAAATCTCAGTGAGAAAAGAATGAACTACACATGAATAGGGCTAGGTCAACCAGCCATCAATTTAGAAAAATCTCAAAATGGAGTTAAAAAAATGATATAAAATACTATACAAAAGTAAAATATTTAAATAATTTCACATGGGGAAGGCATTCTTAATATAACACAAAACACAGAAGCCATAAAAGAAATGATGGACACTTTCACAAAATAAAAAATTTCCATTACACAAGACACCACAATCAAAGTTAAAAGAGAAGCAGCAAGATCATCCAAGATGGTCAAATACGAACAGCTCTGGAGTGCTGTTCCCAGCAAGAACACAGGGGCCGCCGCAGGTGATCCCCAGGAAAGCAGGGTCTGGAGACCAGCAGTACTACACCAGAGGGGCATGACTGTTAGAAGGAAAACTAAAAAACAGGAGAAATCAACAAAAAGGATGGCCACTCACAACTGAAAGTCACCAATTACAAAGACCACAGGTAGATAAATCCACAAAGATGGGAAGAAACCAGAGAAAAAGGATGAAAACACCCAAAACCAAAACGCCTCTCCTCCTCCAAGGGATCACAACTCATCAACAGCAAGGGAACAAGGCTGGATAGAGAATGAGTCTGATGAACTGACAGAAACAGGCTTCAGAAGATGGGTAATAACAAACTTCTCTGAGCTAAAAGAACATGTTCTAATCCAATGCAAAGAAACTAAGAACATTGAAAAAAGGTTTGACAAAATGCTAATGAGAATAAACAGCTTAGAGAAGAATATGAACGACAACACAACACGAGAACTCTGAGAAGCACACACAAGTTTCAATAGCCGAATCGACCAAGCAGAAGAAAGGCTCTCAGAGATCAAAGACCAACTCAATGAAATAAAACGAGAAGGCAAGATTAGAGTAAAAAGAGTGAAAAGAAATGAAGAAAGCTTCCAAGAAATATGGGATTATGTGAAAAGACCAAATCTACATTTGATAGGTGTACCTGAATGTTACAGAGAGAATGAATCCAAGCTGGAAAACATTCTTCAGGATATTATCCAGGAGAACTTCCCCAACCTAGCAAGGCAGGCCAACATTTAAGTCCAGGAAATACAGAGAACACCACAGAGATACTCCTCAAGAAGAGCAACCCCAAGGCACATAATTGTTAGATTCACCAGGGTTGAAATGAAGGAAAAAATGCTAAGGGCAACCAGAGAGAAAGGTCGGTTACCCACAAAGGGAAGTCCATCAGACTCACAGCAGATCTCTCAGCAGAAACCCTACAACCCAGAAGAGAGTGGGGGCCAATATTCAACATCCTTAAAGAAAACCGTCAACCTAGAATTTCATATCCAGCCAAACTAGGCTTCATAAGCAAAGGAGAAATAAAATCCTTTATGAACAAGCAATTGCTCAGAGATTTCATCACCACCAGGCCTGCCTTACAAGAGCTCCTGAAAGAAGCACTAAACATAGAAAGGAACAACCAATACCAGTCACTCCAAAAACATACCAAATGGTAAAGAGCATCAACAAAATGAAGAAACTGCGTCAACTAATGGGCAAAACAACCAGCTAGCATCAAAATGGCAGCATCAAATTCGCATATAACAATATTAACCTTAAATATATATCGGCTAAATGCCCCAATCAAAAGACACAGACTGGCAAATTGGATAAAAAGTCAAAACCCATCAGTGTGCTGTATCCAGGAAACCCATCTCACATGCAAGGAAACACATAGGCTCAAAATAAAGGGAGGGAAGAAGATTTACCAAGCAAATGGAGAGCAAAAAAAAGCAGGAGTTGCAATCCTAGTCTCTGATAAAATAGACTTCAAACCAACAAAGATCAAAAGAGACAAAGAAGGACATTACGTAATAGCAAAAGGATCAATTCAACAAGAAGAGCTAACAATCCTAAATATACATGCACCCAATACAAGAGAACCCAGATACATAAAGCAAGTTCTTAATGACCTACAAAGAGACTTAGACTCCCATACAATAATAGTGGGAGACTTTAACATTCCACTGTCAATATCAGACAGATCAATGAGACAGAAAATTTAACAAGGATATCCAGGACTTGAACTCAGATCTGGACCAAGCAAACCTAACAGACATTTACAGAACTGTCCACCCAAATCCACAGAATATATATTCTTCTCAGCACCACATCACACCTACTCTAAAACTGACCACATAATTGGAAGTAAATCACTCCTCAGCAAATGCAAAAGAACAGAAATCATAACAAACAGTCTCTCAGACCACAGTGCAATCCAATTAGAACTCAGGATTAAGAAACTAACTCAGAACTGCACAGCTTCACAGAAACTGAACAACTGGCTCTTGAATGTTGACTGGATAAACAATGAAATGAAGGCAGAAATAAAGATGTTCTTTGAAACCAACTAGAATGAAGATACAACATACCAGAATCTCTGGGACACACTTAAAGCAGTGTCTAGAGGAAAATTTAAAGCAATAAATGCCCACATGAGAAGCAAGGAAAGATCTAAAATCGACACCCTATCATCAAAATTGAAAGAGCTACAGGAGCAAGATCCAAAAAACTCAAAGGCTAGCAGAAGACAAGAAATAACTAAGATCAGCGCAGAACTGAAGGAGATAGAGACACAAAAAACCCTTCAAAAAATCAAAAAATCCAGGAGCTGGTTTTTTGAAATGATCAACAAAATAGACAGCTAGTCAGAATAATAAAAAAGAAAAGAAAGAAGAATCAAACAGATGAAATAAAAAATGATAAAGGGGATATCACCACCAATCTACAGAAATACAAACTACCATCAGAGATTACTACAAACAACTCTATGCACACAAACCAGTAAACCTAGAAGAAATGGATACATTCCTGGACACTTGCACCCTTCCAAGCCTAAACCAGGAAGAAGTCAAAACTCTGAAGAGACCAATAACAAGGGCTGAAGTTGAGGCAGCAATTAATAGCCTACCATCCAAAAAAAGCCCAGGTAGATGGGTTCACAGCTGAATTCTACCACACATACAAAGAGAAGCTGGTACCACTCCTTCTGAAACTATTCCAAACAATCCAAAAAGAGGGACTCCTTCCCAAATCATTTTATAAGACCAACATCATCCTGATACCAAAACCTGGCAGAGACTTAACAAGAAAAGAAAACTTCAGGCCAATATCCATGATGAACATTGATGCAAAAATCTTCAATAAAATACTGGCAAACCGATTGCAACAGCACATCCAAAAGCTTATCCATCACGATCAAGTAGGCTTCATCCAAGGGATGCAAGTCTGGTTCAACATACGCAAGTCTATAAATGTAATTCACCATATAAACAGAACCAAAGACAAAAACCACATGATTATCTAAATAGATGCAGACAAGGCCTTCGACAAAATTCAACAGCCCTTTATGCTAAAAACTCCCAAGAAACCAGAGACTGATGGAATGTATCTCAAAATAATAAAAGCTATTTATGACAAATCGACAGCCAATATCATAATGCATGGGCAAAAACTGGAAGCACTCCCTTTGAAATCTGGCACTAGACAAGGATGCCCTCTCTCACAACTCCTATTCAATATAGTATTGGAAGTTCTAGCCAGAGCAATCAGGCAAGAAAAGAAATAAAGTGTATTCAATTAGGAAAGGAAGAAGTCAAATTGTCTCTATTTGCAGACCACATGATTGTATATTTAGAAGACCCCATCGTCTCAGCACAAAATCTCCTGAAACTGATAAGCAACTTCAGTGAAGTCTCAGGATACAAAAATCAATGTGCAGAAATCACAAGCATTCCTATACACCAATAACAGACTTAGAGCCAAATCAAGAATGAACTCCTATTCACAATTGCTAAAAAGAGAATAAAATACCTAGGAATACAACTTACAAAGGATGTAAAGGACCTCTTCAAGGAGAACTACAAACCACTCAAGGAAATAAGAGAGGACACAAACAGATGGAAAAACATTCCATGCTCATGGTTAGGAAGAATCAATATTGTGAAAACGGACGTACTGCCCAAAGTAATTTATAAATTCAATGCTATCCCCATCAAGCTACCTATGATCCTCTTCACGGAACTGGAAAAAAGCACCTTAAACTTCATATGGAACCAAAAGAAAGTCCGCATAGCCAAGTCAATTCTAAGCAAAAAGAACAAAGCTGGAGGCATCACCCTAACTGATCCCAAACTATACTACAATGCTACAGTAATCAAAACAGCATGGTACTGGTACCAAAACAGAGATATAGACCAATGGAACAGAACAGAGGCCTCAGAGGCAATGCCATACATCTACAACCATCTGATCTTTGACAAACCTGACAAAAACAAGCAATGGGGAAAGGATTCCCTGTTTAATAAACAGTGTTGGGAAAACTGGCTAGCCATGTGCAGAAAGCAGAAACTTGACCGCTTTCTGACACCATAAACTAAAATTAACTCCAGATGGATTAAAGACTTAAAAGACCTAACACATAAAAACTCTAGAAGAAAACCTAGGCAAAACCACTCAGGACATAGGCATAGGTAAGGACTTCTAAAGCAATGGCAACAAAAGCCAAAATAGACAAATGGGATCTAACTAAACTCCAGAGCTTCTGCACAGCAAAAGAAACAATCATTAGAGTGAACCAGCAACCAACAGAATGGGAAAAAACTTTTGCAATCTACCCATCTGACAAAGGGCTAATATCCAGAATCTACAAAGAACTAAAACAGATTTGCAAGGAAAAAAAAAAAAAAAACATTCAAAAGTGGGTAAAGGATATGAACTGACACTTTTCAAAAGAAGACATTTATGAGGCCAACAAACATATGAAAAAATGCTCATCATCACTGGTTATTAGAGAAATGCAAATCAAAACCACACTGAGATACCATCTCACGCCAGTTAGAATGGTAATCATTAAAAAATCTAGAGACAAAAGATGCTGGAGAGGATGTGGAGAAACAGGAACACTTTTACACTGTTGGTGGGAGTGTTAATTAGTTCAACCATTGTGGAAGACAGTGTGGTGATTCCTCAAGGACCTAGAAATAGAAATTCCATTTGACCCAACAATCCCATTACTGGGTATATATCCAAAGGATTATAAATCATTCTATTATAAAGACACATGCACACATATGTTCACTGTGGTACTGTTTACAATAGCAAAGACCTGGAATCAACCCAAATGCCCATCAATGATAGACTGGACAGGGAAAATGTGGCACATATACACCATGGAATACTATGCAGCCATAAAAAATGATGAGTTCGTGTCCTTTGTAGAGACATGGATGAACCTGGAAACCATCATTCTCAGCAAACTGACACAAGAACAGAAAATCAAACACCACATGTTCTCACTCATAGGCAGGTGTTGAACAATGAGAACACATGGACACAGGGAGGGGAGCATCACACACTGGGGTCTGCTGGGGTGGACTAAGGGAGGGACAGTTCGGGGTAGAGAGTTGGGGAGGGATAACATGGGGAGAAATGCCAGATATAAGTGACGGGATGGAGGCAGCAAACCACATTGCCATGTATGTACCTATGCAACAATCCTGCATGTTCTGCACACATACCCCAGAACCTAAAGTGCAATAATATATATATATATAAATAAAGAGAAACAGCAGAAAGATATATCTACAACATTTAAAATAAATGATTAGCATGCAATATATTTTTTAAAAGTCTTACAAGTCAATATTAAAAAGATATTTGATTCCATAAGAAAAGTAAGTGAATTATAGCAATTCATAGAAAAAAGAAATATAAATGGCCAATGAATAAATGAAAGGATGCCAGATGTCTTACAAATGCAACTTTTAAAAAAGGAAATATAGTTTTTCAACCATCAGGTTAGAAAGAATTTTAAAATAGTGGTATTATTTGGCAATGGTAAGGATACATGAACACACTAATTCCTTGTTGATGGAAGTGTAAATTTTAGGAAGACAATTTGGCAGAAGCTATCAAAATTTTCAGTGTTTAATCTCACATGTAGGAAATGTATTCTAAAGGAATCTCTACACAAATGAATGAAATTCCAAGGATGTTCATTCACCATTTTTTTTCTTTTTTTTTTTTTGAGACAGAGTCTTGCTCTGTTACCCAGGCTAGAGTACAATGGTGTGATCTCAGCTCACTGCATCCTCCGCCTCCTGAGTTCAAGTGATTCTCCTGCCTCAGCCTCCCAAATAGCTGGGATTACAAGCATCTGCCACCATGCCCAGCTAATTTTTGTATTTTTAGTAGAGGTGGGGGGTTTCACCATGTTGGTCGGGCTGGTCATGAATGCCTGACCTCAGGTGATCCACCTGCCTCGGCCTCTGTGGGATTACAGGCATGAGCCACCATGCCCAGCCTCATCATTATTTTTAATAGTGAAAAAGAAACAAACTGATGTCCAAAAGGAGAGTGGTTAAATAAATTATGATAATATTATGTAACACTATGCATTTAAAAAATAATATACATACATCCTAGTGTGTATAAAAAAATCAGCAAAGACTGTAGAGGAGAATATAAATAACAGAATATATACAGCATGATGCCATTAATGGAAAATATGTATGAATTAATATTCATATATACATTCATAGAAAGACTGCAAGGATGCATAACAATCTGTTGTGGTTACCTCCTTTGAAAGGGGAGTAAGTATGAGAAGGATTCTCAGATTTTGCTATCTTCAATTGTTATATTGTTTAGATCCATTAAAATAAAAAGGTATTCATGAAGGATAAATTATACTGTATAAAGGATATTAACTGGAAGAAAAAAAGAAACATAAACTATACACAGTAAAAACTAACCAGCGTAGCTAGTTGAATAGAGTCTTTCTTTTTTTTGAGACAGAGCCTAGCTGTGTTGCCCAGGCTGAAGTGCAATGGCACATTCATGGCTCACTACAGCCTCAACCTCCCAGGCTCAATCAATCGTTCTACCTTAGCCTCCCTAAGTAGCTAGGACCACAGGAAATAGAGTATAAAAGAATATAGCAGCATACAGAATGATTAAGGCTTTCACTTCAGTTAGGAGAAGCTTATAAAATGCTTGCTTACAGAACATCAATTTCTATTATATTTCCTATATTGTACCTGCTCAATAATGTTAGAATCAGGAACTCTGAATTGGATAATCAGAGAATTTCAGCATTCAAAAATCAACTAGTTCAATATTCTTATTTTACAGGTAAGAAAACTGAACAAAGAGCCTAGATGACATGAGTTTTCCCCCTCCAATAAAAGTTTTATAGAAAAATCACTGCATTCTATTATCAAATAAAGAATATAAATATATTAACTGTATAAAAGTGACTACTAAGAGCTACATTGGTATTATGAAGTAAACTGCATCTCACCCAAAATCCTATGTGGAAGCCCTAACCCCTCAATGTGACTGGTACTTGCAGATAGGGCCTTTAAAGAGGCAACTAAGGTTAAATGAGGACTTAAGGTTGAAGGATCCTTAATCCCACAGGACTGGTGTTCCTATAAAAAAAAGAGAGAGAGAGAGACACCACACCTGTAATTTCAGCACTTTGAGAGGCCGAGGCGGGAGGATCACGAGGTCAGGAGATTGAGACCATCCTGGACAACATGATGAAACCCTATCTCTACTAAAAATACAAAAATTAGCCGGGAGTGGTGGCGGGTGCCTGTAATCCCAGCTACTCGGGAGGCTGAGGCAGGAGAATCGTTTGAACCTGGGAGGCGGAGGTTGTAGTGAGCAGAGATTGCACCACTGCCCTCCAGCCTGGCGACAGACTGAGACTCTGTCTCAAAAACAAAACAAAACAAAAAAGAGACACCAGAGATCCCCACTGCCCACCCCCAACACACACACTCCCTCCCCCTCCCCCCTCCCCTCCCCCTTCCCTCCCCCTCCCCCTCCCCCTCCCCCTCCCCCTCCCCTCCCCCTCCCTCTCCCTCTCCCTCTCTCTCTCTCTCTCTCCCTGGCTCTCACGTGCTCACTCTCCCTGCAATCACACACAGAGGATAGGCCATGTGAGGGCAAATGCCTGCAAACAAGGAAGAGATAGGCCTTACTATAAGCCAATCCTGCCTGCATCTTGATCATGGGCTTTCAAGCCTCCAGAAATATGAGAAAATAAATTTCTCTTGTTTAAGGCACCCGGTCTGTAGTATTCTGTTATGGTAGTCTGAGTAGACTAATACAATGGGCTAAACATGTTCTAAATTCAATAATCACAAAAGACTAAGCTTACTTCAGAGAGAGGTAGCATAAATAAGTACAAATCTTAGCAAGATATATTAACACTTATAAGATGAGCAGCAACAGAAAAAAAGTCGAAAGAGTGAAAAAAATAAAAAATAGGTAAAAAAAAATGACTTAGAAAATACCTTAAATCTTAAAGATTCCTTTGCTCTGAGTTAAATAAATATTAAATCAGTCAGTTATACTAAAATAGAGGCACATAGTTATACTGAGAGAGAGAGACAAAGAGAGACCGATTTCTTTGTCATCTCTGTAATTGTCTTAGCTCCACCTTGGATTTATGGATGACGGACAAGTGCTTTCTCATCCACCCTGGAAATTACTGTTAATAGAAAATGATTCTTCGCTTGAACCTAGGAGATGGAGGTTGCAGTGAGCCAAGACAGCGCCACCGTACTCCAGCCTGGGCATCAGAGACTGTGTCTCAAAAAAAAAGAAAGAAAGAAAATGATTATTTAACACTACCAATCAAGGTAAAATACTTCTATTGCACAGCAACCACCATCAAGTGCTTTTTACAGCAACATTCAGGAATATTTTTATTTTTATACTATTAATGTCATTGAACTTTCTCATGCAGTATCTGGGTTAAATATATAAAAGGCCAGTCTTCTCAAAAACCATTTCTTTAAAACCACTATTAACACCATCAAATATCTGATATGTTCCATTCAAGTTTTTGTTACTATTCTCAATTTTCTTTATTTCCAGATCTGTGAGACACTGAGGGTAGAGATTATGTCTTTTTTTAATCTATATAGATTATATACCCAACATAATGTCTGGTACACAATATGGACTCCACATACTATTTTAAAATTGTAAATGTTGAAACAATCTTCCTATTTTATGAAAATCATGATACTTTATTAAAGTAAAAGAAAAAAAACACTCCAACAATTGGATAGTCACATGCAAAAGCATGAAGTTAGACTCCCACAACAGATACAAAAATTAAGCCAAAAGTGATCAAAGACCTAAATGTAAGAGCTAAAACTACATTAACTCTTAGAAGAAAACACAGGTATAAATCTTCCTGACCCGAGATGGGGCAATGATTTCTTAGATATGACACCAAACACATAAGCAACAAATTTAAAAACTGATAAATTGAACTTTATCAAAATTAAAAACTTTTCTGCTTAAAAGGGCACTATTAAAAAAGTAAAAAACAAAAACAGAAACACAATGGGAGAAAACATCTGCAAACCCATATGAGGACTATCTGACAAGGGTTTAGTATCCAGAATAGAAGACTTACCACTCTTGCGTCTTTTTTAGAAAATATGTAAAAAAGACTCCTCTCACTCAACAATAAGACATATAAACAAATTTTCAAAAAGGACAAAGAATATGAAGAGACATTTCTCCAAAGAGGATACACAAAGGACCAATAAGTACATGAAAATATTTCAACACATCAGTCATTAGTGAAATACAAATCAAAAGACAATGAGAGACCATTTCATACCCACTAGAATAGCCATAATGTAAAAAGGCAATAATAAATATTGGTAAGAATATACAGAAATTAGAACCCTCATATATTACTGGTAAGATTGTTAAATGATGCAGCCACTTGGGAAAACAGTTTGGTAGTTCCTCACAAAGTTAAAAACAGATTACCATATGATTAAACAATTTTACTTCTAGGTACTTACCCAAGAGAAGTAAAAACATATGTTCACAGAAAAACTTTTATGTGAATGTTCATAGCAGCATTATTTATAATAGCAAAAAGTAGAAACAACCCAAATGTCTCCCAATGGATAAATGAATAAACAAAACGTGGCATATCCATACAATTGAATATAATTCAGTTATAGAAAAGAATAATGTACTGTTTCTTACATGCTACAACATGGATGAATCCTGAAAATATTATGCTAAGGGAAAGAAGCCAGACAGTAAAGATCACATGTTGTATGAATCCATTTATATAAAATGTCCAGAATATGCAAATCCATAGAGACAGAAAGTAGAGTGGTGGTTGGCAGGTGCTGGGGGTAGGAGTAGGGAATGATAAAAATGTTCTTGAATTACACAGTGGTGATGGCTGCACAAACTTGTGACTATATTAGAAACCTTTGAATTATACACTTTATTTATTCATTCATTCATTCATTCATTCATTTTTGAGACGGAGTCTTGCTCTGGTGCCCAGGCTGTAATGGAATGGCGTGATCTCGGCTGGCTGCAACCTCTGCTTCCCTGGATCAAGCAATTCTCCTGCCTCAGCCTCCTAAGTAACTGGGATTACAGATGCCCGCATCACACCCAGTTAATGTTTGTATTTTTAGTAGAGATGGGGTTTTGCCATGTTGGCCAGACTGGTCTCGAACTCCTGACCCTCAGGTGTTTGAGCCACCATGCCCAGCCTTGAATTATAATATTTGAATTGTATTAATATTTATTTATTCAACAAATAATTATTGTACTTATTAGATGCTAGGCTCTCTATTAAATACTGGGGACATGATGAATCAGATAAATGTGACCCCTGCCCTCATACAGTTTACAATCTAGTGGCGGAGGCAGAAAGAAATCTACAGAAGTAAACACAGAATTATAAACTACAAAAAGTGAATGAAGACAACAAATAGGGTGGTGAGACAGAGGTTAAGAACTGGGATGGATGGCTATCCTTTCTGGCAGAGTAAGAAATGATTGGAAAAGATCTCTCTTTAAGAGATGACATTTAATCTAAGACTGAACCTAAAAGATAAGGAAGAACAAGCCAGGTGCGGTGGCTCACAACTGTAATCCCAGCACTATGGGAGGCTGAGGCAGGCGGATCACACGGTCAAGAAATCAAGACCATCCTGGTCAATATGGTGAAACCCTGTCTCTACTAAAAATACAAAAACTAGCTGGGTGTAGTGGTGCATGCCTGTAGTCCCAGTTACTTGGGAGGCTGAGAGAGGAGAATTGCCTGAACCTGGGAGGTGGAGGTCGCAGTGAGCCAAGATCCCACCACTGCACTCCAGCCTGGCTACAGAGCAAGATTCCATCTCAAAAACAAAAAAGGAGAGAAGAAAGAACTAGAAATACCATTTGACTCAGCAATCCCATTACTGGGTATATACCCAAAGGATTACAGATAATTCTATTATAAAGAAACATGCAAACATATATTTATTACAGCACTGTTCACAATAACAAAGACTTGGAACCCACCCAAATGCCCATCAATGATAGACTGGATAAAGAAAATGTGGCACATATACACCATGGAATAGTATGCAGCCATAAAAAAGGATGAGTTCATGTCCTTTGCAGGGACATGGATGAAACTGGAAACTATCATTCTCAGCAAACTGACACAAGAACAGAAAACCAAACACTGCATGTTCTCACTCACAAGTGAGTGTTGAACAATGAGAACACACAGAAACAGGGAGGGGAACATTACACACGGAGGTGGGGGGTTAGGAGGAATAGCAGGTTATCATATTTGGACAATGTAATTATCTCTAACTTTTCTGCTATTTTGGGGTAGGGCCAGAGACACTGTTACAGCATTTTAACTTTCTGATAAGAAAAAAATAAACATATGTACGGAAAAAAAAAGGAAAGAAGCTCACAATGTGACTGCCACCAGGTGGTGACCGGAGGTGAGGTTAAGAAGGAAGGCAAAGGCTCTTTCATGCAGAAAAGCCATGTTAAGAAGTTTGTACTTTATTCTAAGTGCCATGGAAAATATTGATGAGTTTTAGGGAGAAGCCTAAACAGTAAAATTAGTTTCTGTTTTACCAAATGACAACTTAAAATCACATTTCCCAGGAAATTAGGTGTGCAAATGAAGGAGGAGAAGTATTCTATCCTCAAATAAATCTGGGAATTATAAGTATAAAGCAGGATCAAACTGATTTTTTTAAGGAAGTAGTTCTCACCCTTGGGTGGGCTGTCTTCAAGGGGACAACGGGACATTTGGCAATATCTGGAGATATTTTTGGTTGTCACAGCTGGGTAACCATGAATATGTTAGTGTTACTAGAGTCTAATGGGTAGAGGTCAAGGATGCTGCTAAATATTCTACAATTTCGAGGACACCAATCCTTCCCACTACCTGCTCCAAACACGGAATTATCCAGTCCAACTGTCAACAGTGTCAAGGCTGAGAAACTCTGCTTTAAGGCAAAAAAAAGCTTTACTATGCTAATATACACTGTTATTCCATGAGAAGTGGAACTAGTACATTGTGTTTCCCAAAGTTATTTATAAGAATGCAGTCCTTGGTGGTAGAGGGGGAATGATGGCAGAAGGATGGGGAAAAGGCTGTAGAGTATCTATAAAATCTGCAGGAATAGGCCAGGCGTGGTGGCTCATGTCTGTAATCCCAGATCTTTGAGAGGCCAAGGTGGGAGAACTGCTTGAGCCCAGGAGTTGGAAACCAGCCTGGACAACATAGGGAGACTCAGTCTCTTCACAAAAAAAAATGTAACTGGGTGTGGTAGTGTGTGCCTGTGGCCCCAGCTACTTGGGAGGCTGAGGTGGGAGGATCATTTGAGCCTGGAAGATGAAGGCTGTAGTGAACTGTGATCATGTTATACTATAGCCTGAGTGACAGACTGAGACCCTGCTCAAAAAATAAAATTTAAATTAAAAAAAAATCTCCTGAAACAGTATTCTGTGGAACACCAGTTTGAGAGGCACTAGCTTTATAATCACCATTAACCTCTTTGCATTTTAATTATATTCCATCCACAATAGTTTCTATGATTTCTTAGTTTCTCCTGGTTATAAAAACAAATAAAAATTAAATATGTGACCAGGCTCCATCAAATATAGAAAGAATATTTAGCACTACTGTTTCATGCTTTCACCAAAAAGAAGGTGTGTGGTTTTTTTTTTAATAGTGTGATTTATAAACTGAGAATAACTAACTTGAAATTCTTTTTTTCCAGATGCTATTACATCAGCAGATGGGGAGATGAATTATATAAAGCATATGGCAAAGAAAATTTCAAAGATAAAAATGTTACTCTAAAATCATTGATGTAGTAGAAATAGAGCTAAATCAGGAGTCATTCATTCAACAAATACCAAGTCCCTCCTATGTACCAGGAATGTGACAGGGGTGGGGATACAGTGATAAGCAAAATACACATACATTCTGCCCTTTGAGATTACAATCTACAGTCTATCTGAGGGAAAAAAACACTTTAATCAAATAATCATACAAATACATAAAGGGTAGAATAAAGGACTCGCCTTCTTCCTGAGACTGTGGTGATCTATTATTGAAAATTAGTTTTAATGATAAATAAACTTACAATTAAGTCTTCTTTCAGTTTCAATGAAAACAAAAAAAATGGACTTACAAAGGATTTGTTATCCTGTTACTCACTTTCTTAATACCTATAATGAGTATTTCAGAGAATGCCTTTGTTTGTGGTCCAGAAAGGCAGTAACATATTATAGCAAAATTAGACTGAGTAAGAGAGAAGCCTTTTTTTTTTAATAAAGTCAAGGAAGGGCAATTTGAAAGAGGACTTCTTGACTGCAGACTCATTATTCAGATGAATCAATTTCAGGAATTACTACATATGTAAATGAATATATCCTTATATATCTGAATATAAATCAGGAAATGAATTCCCTTAAAGGACAATATAAAAGTGATTTTTTCCAGCACTCTTCTCCATTTAACCAATATGACAAGATACTACTTTGTATACAGATGATATTTTCAAGAGAATTACCTATTTTTAACTGAAGGCCTTTTATTTTTTAATTCTGTTAGCTAATTAATCACTTTATATACCAGAAAGTATATCATTAAAGTCATTTTGTTAAATAAATCTATCTAGTTAGATCCACTTTTAACTGAACTATTAATAATCCTAGTTCTTTTTCACTCTTGCAAAGCAACAGATCAAAATTATTAAGACTAAAGTTACAATAAACAAAGCAAACAAAAAAATCTGAGGATATTCCAAGATGAATACTATTATTAGCTTAACTGAATTCTCAGTTTTGGTTTTTTTTTTTTTTTATTATTTTTATATAGAGACAGGGTCTTGCTCTGTTGACCAGTCTAGTCTCAAACTACTGGGCTCAAAGAATACTCCTGCCTTGGCCTCTCAAAGTGCTGGGATTGCAGGTAGGAGCCACGGTGCTTGGCCCTGAATTCTCAGTCTTACTGTTGCAAAGATGAGTAAAAAAGAGTCATAACTACTCTAGTGACTTATTCCAGGGAAAAAGCTTTCAAGGATTGATAGCTATGTAACTATCTCACTTCTCTCCAAAGTACCAAGCATATATATAATGTTGTGGTCTGAATGTGTCCCCCCAAATTCATGATAAAGATTAATCACCAATGTCATAGTATAAAGGTTGGGCTTTAAGAGGTGTTTAGGTGAATGGTATTAGTGACCTTATAAAAGAGGCTGAAGAAAGCTCCCTAGTTCCTTCCTTCCATCCTTTCTGCCATGTAAGGACTTTGTGTTGAACCCCTTCAGAAGACACAGCAACAAGATGCCATCTTGGAAGCAAAAAGCAAGCCCTTATCAGGCACTAGGTCTGTTGGTGCCTTGATTCTGGACTTCCCAGCCTCCAGAACTATGAGAAATAAATTTCTATTATTTATATATTACTCAGACTAAAGTATTTTGTTGTAGCAGGAAGAATGGACTAAGACATATAACTAAAGAGAAAATGCATTTATGATGAACTTCAATTTTCCAGTCAGATATAAAAAGCTAGGAAAGACTGATTTCTTTTTTAAAAAGTACTGAAAAAAATTCATATATGGGTTATCCTTTGTTAATTCTTTAATATCCATAAACTGCATCTTTGTTGCAAAATTACTACAATATTCTCTTTTATTCTGATTTCATAGCAACATAGCCAACTAAAGAAAATTAAGTTCTTAGCTCAAATTCCCTCAAAGCCAGGGTTTTATATACTTCTGTCTTCCTCTATATCCTGGGACATTTCAATATTCTTCAATTAGACCAGAAATACAGTCACTTGTTTGTCTGATAAAAAGACTCTTCCAATGACTAAAAGAAAATTGATAAAACATATCACAGAATCATACTGAGAAAGATGACAGAACAAAGGAAAAGTGTATAAAACAATGAAATTAAGGAAACAATTATGAAAATGCAATTTAAAAAAAGTTTAGTGATTATATATTTAAATAGAAGATTTGGACAGGTGGTAAAATCTCTATTTTCTTGAGACAAATAGAACACATTCTACCCAATTAATAAACCTTAACTAATTTTAATGTAAAAATCACAGTTTTGGCTCTTAATTACATATAGACAAATTTTATCATCTAAGCAACTGAAGCATACTTTACAGCTGCATTGCTCTTAAAGCAAAACATGAAAGGAAAAAGGAAAAAGAAACCATGGCATCTTAGATAAGGGGAGAAAGTAATCTTCAGTATTTCAATGACACATATTCACTGACTCATAAGAATGACTAGATTCCTTTCTTTGGGACTCTCCTTCAAAGAAAATCTTATGTCAAAACCTTTGTAGCATTTTATGAGCTACAAGTAAGTAAGAGTACAATTTTACATTTTTAAGTCTAATAACAAAGAGTTTGCTAAAAATGGTTTTCTATTGTGAAAAGGAAAGGGAATATAATTATTTAGCTTAAAATACTTTAATACTCTCTGTTGTTCTTACGAAAATGTTCAATAGTTTGCAACAATAGTTTATAAAGTCTTTCAAAAGTCAGTGCCACTTCTCTTCAGCTTTAATTCAACCTATATCTCAATCTATATAGCTATCCTGAGCGATTTTCAGTTCCTAGGAACAGCCATACTTTCCTCATGTCTGGACCTTAATACATGATGTTTGTTCTCCTGTCTGAACCTTTTTTCTGCTAAGTATCCCCAAACCATCTCTTTTCCAAATCCCAACATTTATAGTCACATTTTCTCCCTAGTCACCTGACACTTACCCTCTTAAATAACCCTTTCAGAAACATTACTTATCAAAATAACCCTGAGTATATTTAACACATTAAATGATTGACTATTTACTAGTCTGTATCTCTTGATACAAGGAGTATCAGGTAAATTTCAGGCACAGAATAGGAGAAAGGGTACTGGAGAACTGTACCTTGGGGAGCCAGAAAACCTGGGGAGATACAATAAAATTTGTGTGCTAGAGTGTCACTCTGAGTAAAATCAGAAGTAACAGTGTGAACTCATGGTTGTTAATATATATGCAAATAGACAGATATAGAAATACAGATATGTGTATGTATTAGTCCGTTTTCATGCTGCTGATAAAGGCATACCTGAGACTGGGCAATTTACAAAAGAAAGAGGTTTATTGGATTTACAGTTCCACATGGCTGGAGAGGCCTCACAATCATGATGGAAGGCAAGGAGGAGCAAGTCATATCTTACATGGATGGCAGCAGGCAGAGAGAGAGCTTGTGCAGAAAAACTTGTATTTTTAAAACCATCAGCTCTCATGAGACCCATTCACTATCACGAGAACAGCATGGGAAAGACCCGCCCTCATGATTCAGTCATCTCTCATCTCCCACTGTGTCCTTCCCATAACAAGTGGGAATTACGAGAGCTACAAGATGAGATTTGGGTGGGAACATAGAGCCAAACTCTATCAGTGTGTATACGAAGTTTACACACACACACACACACACACACACACACACACACAATTTCTTAGCTCCTCTGTTTGCTGGTAGAGTCTAGCAGAAACAATAATCTAGTAACAATAAGCCTAGCACTCAGATCTTGGTCCTAAATACCAAAAAAAGGAGTCAGGGGTCTTAAGAGAAGAAATTGATTTCCAGGTCTGGGTCAGGGAAAATACAAGATGAGTCTGGAATATCTTATGATACCAGAAAATAAGAAATTTTCACAAAAGAATGGTGGCAGGACAAAACGACATAAATTAAATTCTGCCAACTTGAAGAAGCTCCCAATGACCAAAGCAATAAAATAAATGACAGTAACAGTATTGGATTACAACCCACAGAATAAAGAACATATTCAAAGGCCCATGTTGATATAAATAAAAAACTTTATAAATAAATGTACGAGAAAGAACAGCTCTTCCTTGTAGAATAATTCTAATTAATAAATGTAGAAGGAATGAGAAAAATACAAAATCACCACTAGGCAAATACCACAGTAATAACTCTTGTGAGAAAGATCCATCCATAGATAATAAAAATCAATGGGTCAAAGTTTGAGGAACAAGATATTTATCAATCCGAAGGGAGAAACAGTAACTTTGCTGTGGAGAAACTGGGTATACACCATTTTAAACAAGTAATCAAGGTTAATACTACCAATAAATTAAGACATAGCAACTACATGTACCCCCTGAAATAATGCTGTGAAGGACGTAACATCACTTCTCTGGTATTCTTGACAAAAAGGCATAACTTGAATCCAATAATGAGAAAACATCTGGCAGAAATAAACTTAGATACTGTATAAATCAATTATCAAAGTACAATATTCATGAAAGTGTTAAAATCATGACTTAGGAAGTGTCACAGAGTGAAGGATACTCAAGAGTCACAACAACCAAATGCAAAGTGAGATCCTGAATTGCATCCTGGTACCAAGAAGGACATGAGGGAAAAACCTGGTAAAACTTTAATAAGATCTGCAGTTTAGTCAGTAATATTATACCAACATGTTAATCTCCTGTTTTTGGTAATTGCATTATGGTTGAGTATGTGTTAACATTAAGGAAAGGTGGGTAAAGAGTATATATGAACTCTTCTGTAATAGTCTTGCAACTTTTCTGTAGGATTAAAATTATTTCATATAAAAACAGATTAATTCAAAATGTGTAGGGCCTAAAGACAAATTTAAAAAAAAAATTCAAACTTAAGAGAATGACTTAATTCTAATACCGTTACCTGAGCTACTTAATTCATACGATAGGCTAATAATGAATCTTAAATATCAATGTTATATATTCAACAGCAAATATTTTTAAAATATCTACTATATGCCAGGCACCATGCTACTAAGGACACAGTGATGAAAAAGGAAAACACGTTCCCTGTGCTTTGAGAGAAAACAGACACTAAAGACGTAATTAGAAGAGCAATCAATGTATGTAATAAATAGGAAGCCACAGAATGCTAGGGGAGCACATTGACAGGTACTAACCCATTATAAAGAGATCTGGAAAGTCTTCCTGAGGAACACTTCAGTTGAAACATAAAGGAGCTGAGGGATGTGGGGCAGGAAAAATAATAAGTGGGAGTTGAGAGCAAGACTGACTTGGGAAAGAAAATCAATAGTGATTAACAATACCAAATGAAAGAGAAAGTAATGTAAAATGAGGCTGAAGAGAAAGCGGGGGCCAGATGAAGGGGCCTTGTAACACTTTAAAAGATAGTAAGCAGATGAGTAATATAATCTGGTGTATTTTTAAACAAAGTTATTTTTAATTGAGGCTGAAGAGACTCAGACTTTCATTTCTGGAAACAAAGTAAATTAGGTACTCTGAGGAACCTTCATAGTACAGAACATCTAAAAATGCTGGATAAAATTTAAAAACCATCTGTTGTAGACTAAATGTTTGTGTGTCTCCCCAGCCTCCCTTCATATCTTGAAGCCTTAATCCCCATTATGATGGGATTTGGAGCTAGGGCCTTTAGGAGTTATTTAGGTTTGAATGAGGCCATGGGGATAGAGCCCTTATGATGAAATTAAAAAGAGAAAAACACATGAGATCTATCCCTACAAGCACAAATCAAGGAAATGGCATGTGAAGATATAATCAGGAAGGAAGTCTTCACCAGAACCCAACCACACTGGCACTCTGATCTGATACTTCCAGCCCCCAGAACCATGAAAAATAACTGTCTGTTGTTTAAGCCACCCAGTCTATGGTAATGTTATAGTAGCCCAAATGCATAACCGAAAGAAGGGGAAATTTTCAGAAGGCAAAAACATAAAACAAAATACAGGAAGGCAGCTGAGCACTGAAGCAAAAGGCTATGTCAAAGAGGACTACAGAGATATGCTGACTAATAAAATAATAAAACTATCACAATTAACCAGTATTTATAATAAACATAGTAATTAGCTCAAAACCAAAATAATTATTTAAGAGAAAAAATACTGACTCACTCCAGTTAAAAGGGTTTATATCCAAAAGACAGGCAATAACAAATGCTGGCAAGGATGTGGAGAAAAGGGAACCCTCATACATTGTTGATGGGAAAGTAAATTAGTACAACCACTACGGAAAACAGTTTGGAGGTTCCTCAAAAGCTAAAAGCAGAGTTACCATATGCCAGTAATCCCACTGCTGGGTATACCCAAAAGAAAGGAAATCAGTGTATCAAAGTGGTATCTGCACTCCCATGTTTGTTACAGCTGTTAACAACAGCCAAAACTTGGAAACAACCTAAATGTCCATCGACAGATGAATGGAGAAAGAAAATGTGGTCCTATACACCATAGAGTACTATTTAGCCATAAAAAAGATTATCATCCTGTCATTTGCAACATGGATGGAAATGGAGATCATTATGGTACACAAAATAAGCCAGGCACAGAAAGACAAACATTGCAGGTCCTCACTTATTTGTGGGTTCTAACAATGGGAAGAAACTCAGACTGAGAGAGAGAAAGAGAGAGAAAGAGCATGAGAGAGCGAGCATGCGAGCAGAAGGGTGGTTACCGGAGGCTGGAAAGGGTAGTGGGGAGGTTAGGGGGTGGTGGGGATGGTTAACTGATACAAAAACACACACACACACCAGAAATAATGAATAAGACCTACTATTCGATAGCACAACATGGAAACTATAGTCAATAATAATTTAATTGTACATTTTAAAATAACTTAAAAGAACATAATTGGATTGTTTGTAACACACAGGATAAATGCTCGAAGGGATGGATACTTCATTCTCCATGATGTGATTATTATGCACTGCATCCCTGTATCAAAGCATCTCATGTAGCCTGTAACTATATACACCAACTACGTATCCACAAAAATTAAAAATAATTTTTTTGAAAAAGGAAAAAATATTGAGCTAAAAAATCAATAGATATAGATGTTCTTTGCTGAGGACAATTTGAGAATCATCCTCCAAAAATAAGTTCATGTATTGTACTGCTGGGAGCACCAACATTGACCTACTTTTTTCTTTTGAATTAATCTGAATATTCTGTTCTTTCAATTCTATGTGCCACCATAACAACCTTGAATAAATGCCCATTTTACTTTGCCATCCAATTTCAGTTGCTTGCAATGAAAGAACCCAACGAATAATCATTTCTATATCTAAAGCAGTATATGGAGGTGAAATAATTTCCACCTACATTTAGGCTACTTGTTATGAGGTGAAACATGGGTGTTTAGGGGAGCTAGGATAGTAAAACCTTAACTTCTAGGTTGGGCAACTTTATTACACAATTTACAGCTAAATGCAAAGAAATAAACTCCTTAGCATAAATCAAGTTTTCTTCAGGTGATTTAGCTATCATAGTAACACTCATTTCATCTCAACATCCTTTAGCTCTCATTTTTCTCTTACGCCATGGTCACTAGACTCTTTATACAGCACTTGGCTCCCAGGTTCCTCCCAGGGATATGAGTTAGCATATACTCTTACTCAGTAAGTTTTAGGAAAAATCATAGTTATTCCAATCAAGACTGCCCTTAATTTGAGAGTAGGGGGGCACTAAATCTTATTTTTGCTTTGTCAAGCTCAAGTTAATGATCTGTTCCTTTGCAAAACAGAAGAACATACTCTATGTATGCAGGGCTGCAACTCCACACTTTCCAGGTTTAACACTGAACATGCATTTTAGTACTTGACTCACTGATAAGAAAACTAGATCTTTTGTTTAATGTTTTAAAAGCATCAAATTGAGGAAAGCTGGTATTAAAATATAAGCCATTAATTAATACAATTTCTAGGATGCAACAGGGTGGGAATTCTAATTTACAAAAGGACAAAAGCTATGCAAAAAGAGTGCCCAAGACTCCAAAATAAAGATACAAATCAAAGACACCCCTAAAACTAGCATTCTTAACCAGAGGTTTCCAGATAAACTATGAATTACTTCTGAAATTGGACGTAAAATGTTAAAGACCCTGGGGACAGTCTATATTTTTCTTAAAATGCTTAAAATGGTTCATTTATCTTAAATAAACACTGCTTTCAGAATGCTAAAATCTCTAAGAAAAGGGAATGGTCGGTCACGGTGGCTCACACCTGTAATCCCAGCAACTCTGGGAGGCCAAGGCAGGCAAATCACAAGATCAGGAGATGGAGACCATCTTGGTTAACATAGTGAAATCCTGTCTCTACTAAAAATACAAAAAAATAGCCGGGTGTGGTGGCACACACCTGTAGTCCCAGCTACTTGGGAGGCTGAGGCAGAAAAATCACTTGAACCTGGGAGGCAGAGGCTGCAGTAAGTCGATGATGCACCACTGCACTGCAGCCTGGGCAACAGAGCAAGACTCCATCTCAAAAAAAAAAAAGGAATATACCAGTAATACAAATTAGTCAAGTAGACCACAGCTGACTGAACTTACTAAACGTTAAGTCAGAGAAAAAGCATTGCTTTCCTGAGCTTACTGAAATATCTAGTCATAGAATTGTTATTCACATAAGGGAAATAAAGTTCTTTTATTTAACAAAGATTCAGAGAATCACTATGAACAATAACAGTTAAAAGCCTTAAGAATACTGAGAAATGAATGGCTCTTGTTACTAAAAGTAAGGAGTATCACATGTCTAGGAGGTTAGAATAGATCTGGTGGGACAAGAAGCCTTTGGCCCTTGTAGCAAAGCTTATGTGCTGCTCAGATTCACTAGCCCTACACTTAGTATTTTCTACTTACCTTTGGTAAAGGGTAGCATTCCTAAATCCCACAGAATGCAATAGCTGATGATGATCATTTCATTGTATACAATCCTCCTCACAAAAATCCTTCTCACAGAGAATTACATAAATGGAATTACACTCATGTTTTCAATCTAAATGCTGTTCATGTGGCATTCTCCAAAGAAGATTATAATAGAAATAAATGCCATTATGGGACTTGAGGGTCTCCTACAGAAGCATCAATTCTGACCATTTATTTCCAGCACATAAAGTTCAGAAACCTATACATTGTCTATGAATGAAGCAAATCCTCCTATAAAGCTATGATCAGGACATAATATATAGTCTCTAAAGTTTACACAACACTCAAATTAAAAAAAAAAAAAAAAAAACTATAGCAAATCTTAGTTGTAGGTCAAACCTCTACTCATTCAGTTTAAATGAAAATTTGTTTAAAAAGTTTCTTGTGATAACAGTAATAAACCTTCATTACGTAAAAACATCATGGCTCCTAATCTTCACAACAATCCCAGCCACTATACTGGCATATTTTTTTCTATGAATGCATGTGCATGTGTATGTACTGTATAGAATCAGGGTAATAATATGTGTGTAAAATATCCTTTTATGTAATATTATGTGAAGTGTACTTTCCCGTATTATATACCCTTTAAAATCATAATTTTAACAGCTTCGTAATGTTCTTTCACCTGCATGTTCTAGAGTTTATTTTCATATTATTTAAAGTTTACATTTTTTGCTACTTTAGACAATGTGAGAATAAACTACTATGCTATAGGAGTCCTGTAAGAAAAGAGAATGCACTAAGAATGACCAGTTTATGTATTTTTAAAATTCCTACTGTAAGGCTGGCTGCGTCGCCAAGAGCTTGGACACACCCCCTCCCCTCGCGGGGAGCTCGGACACACCCCCTCCCCTCGCGGGGACCTTGGACACACACCCCTTCCTCGTGGAGACCTCGGACACACTCCCTCCCCTCGCGGGGACCTCAGACACACCCCCCTCCCTCGCGGGGACCTCGGACACACCCCCTACCCTTGCCGGGAGCTTGGACACGCCTCCTTCCCTTGCCGGGAGCTCGGACACACCTCCCCCGGGAGCCTGGGAAAAAAGCCCCGTCAGGACCTACCTGACAGCATTTTGTCCCATCCAGGATCCACTCCGTGCCTGCCATTTTGTCTTCCTGCTTACCATTTTGTCCTATCTGGGCCCCACTCCCTGCCATTTTGTTCCATCCGGGGCCCACTCCCCACCATTTTGTCTCACTCACCTTGGGCAGAGCCAATCAAACGCCTCCACTCCCTATAAAACCCCACACCTGAGAGGAGTGTGCGCGACTTCTCTGGCCCCTCCTGTCGGACCACAGAACCTTGCCCGGGAACCTGAATAAATTCCTTTGCATTGGATTATTTTCATGCTGGCCTCAGTTTCTTCATCTTACACTTGGCGAGAACAGACCTTGCAGATGGTGCCGAAACCCGGGAGGAGTTGTAAGACCCCTCCTGGGGGAAACTGACTCCTCCACACAGTGCCGGACCAGGAAGCTGCCGTTTCACCACAAGGTAAGACTTCTGTTACCCACTACCCCACCTGCTGCTTTCAGAGAGTCCCTGTTTGAAAACTGCTGTGCAGCATCAGGGATTCCCACCACCGCGGGGTCCGTGACCCCCGGCTTCCCTGCTGCGGGGTCCGTGATCCCCGGCTTCCTTCCCCACGGGTCCGTGACCCTGGCAGGCCTCCCGCCACAAGTCAGTGACTCCGGCTTCTCTCCCTTCCTTCCCCAGGGTCACCCTCCCGCCGCGAGTCCGTGACTCCGGCTTCCTTCCCCACAGGTTTGTGACTCCAGTTTAGGACCTGAGTGTAAGAGGAGACATCCCTACACTCTTGTTCTCTCCCCATGAGGGGTATTTTTAGGGTCAGGAATTTGAGGGAGATGTCCCCACTTTCCTGAACCCTCACCAGCAACCGAGGTGTGGGTACTCTGAAGCCCCTTTTAAGCAGCCCTGCCTCATGGCAGAGTCAAACTCTCTGGCTTATACCAAATTCTTTAATTCGTTATTTTAAACTGGCCCATTTGTCATAAAGGATCCCGTTAGAAAGAAACCGAAAATACAGTTTCCTTCTCATCTGTTTTTCTTTTTTGCTTTCTTTTTCTGTTTCTCTCTTTTTTCTCTTTCTCTCTCTTGTCTCTCTCCCTCTCTTCTAAAATGGCGGCCGTACCACAGCCTTAAGATGGTGGCTGGACCGCACCCTTAAGATGGCGGCCGCTTTCTACCTTTAACTCTATCCTTCTCTCCTTTCCTAACTCCAATGCGAGTGAGTGAGTTTATGTGTAGTCCCACGGACTAACAGCTACAGGGCTTGTGTGGGCCTCAACCTGCAGTTCCACAGGGACGTGGCCGGGAAGGCATCAGACTAGTCTCCCATCTGGGGGGCACCCACCCTTTGTTCGTCAGTCTTGTATGTGGTACTGTCATTATTGTAGCCATGTGGCAGATAGCCCTGGCCATGTCTTTTCTTGCTTTCTTCCTAATTATGATCATTATAAACGTGCAGGCTTTCTGGTATCTTCGTTCCCAACCCACCCTCTGTTCCTCTTGCACCACCGCCCAGGTGCTTCTAGCCAAAGAAACCTCCTCTTCGCCCTTAGCCCCTCCACCCTCCTTCTCTTCCTTTTCTGACCCCGATGCATCCGAGGAACTCTCCTTTCCGCTGGCCCGACCCAATAATCCTCCGCCTTATGATAAACCTCAAACCCCTTCAGCTCCTCCACCTCCTAATTACAACCTGGCCTCTCCTGTTAGTGCTCACGCCCGCTCACACGGTGCTCCCAACAACGAGGCCTCCCTCCTTTGCCCCCTCCGTAAGGTGGCCAGAGTAGAAGGCATTTTCCAAGTGCACGTTCCCTTTTCCCTCTCTGACCTATCAGCCATTGAGAAACGCCTAGGTTCTTTTTCCATCAACCCTACTGCTTACACCAAGGAATTCCGTTACCTTACTCAGGCATATGATTTAACCTGGCATGACACGTTTGTTATCCTATCCTCCACCCTCACCCCAGACGAGTGTGACCAGATTTTTACAGCAGCCCGGGAACACACTAATCAGGTACATCTGACTGATAACCAGATGCCAGTAGGTGCAGCAGTGGTCCCAGAGGCCGACCCTAATTGGGACTATCAGGACGGTCAAGATGGCCGCCGCCGCCGAGACCAGATGCTACAGTGCCTCCTGGTGGGCATGCAAAACGCAGCCCAAAAGGTAGTCAATTACGATAAGTTAAGGGAAATAACTCAGGGACTTGATGAAAACCCAGCCGTCTTCCTTGACCGCTTAACTAATGCTATGATCCTCCATACAAGGCTGGATCCGGCCTCCTCAGTAGGAGCTACGGTCGTAGCCACCCACTTTATCTCCCAGTCGGTGGCTGATATAAGGAGAAAACTTAAAAAAGCTGAGGAGGGCCCCCAGACTCCCATGCGAGACCTGGTAAACATGGCATTTAAAGTTTTTAACGGCCGAGAGGATAAGGCTGAGGCCACCTGACAGGCCCACTTAAGGCAGAAGGTAGGCCTCCAAACCCGAGCTCTTGTAGCAGCCATGAGGCTGGCAGCCCACTGAACATCTGGTGAGGGAGGTCCATCAAAACCTGTCCAAAATGTTTTAAGGGCCCCACCCGGGTCCTGCTATAGATGTGGTCAAGAAGGACATTGGGCCCGGGAGTGCCCCTGTCCTCAACCACCCCCTGAACCTTGCCCAAATTGCAAACAGACTGGACACTGGAAGGTTGATTGCCCATCCCAGAACAAAGGCCCACTCCCCGCACCTCTATGTCAGGAGCAGGCTGGTCCACAGGAAGCAACCCCTTCACCTGAATTTCTTGGCCTTCTGGATGACTGATGCAGCCCGGACTTTAGGACTCCCATCACCCTTCCCGAGTCCAGGGTAAAGCTGCAGGTAGCAGGTAAGTCCATTTATACCTTCCTACTCAGGGCCTAGCATACCTTCCCAGGTCGCGGTCATGGGGGTTGATGGAAGGCTTTCCTATCCCAACCAAACCCCTCCCCTAACCTGTCTCCTCGAGGGACATCCCTTCTCTCACTCCTTTTTAATCATACCTTCATGCCCAGTTCCCTTGCTAAGAAGAGATATTCTCCAGACTGTGGGGGCCACTCTCCAACTCACTAATCTCACATACTCAAATTCAAACCCCTCACATACACACCTCCTACTGTCTCTTCTAACGGAGGCTACACCCTGTCCTAACCCTACGACCCAACTCCCTATCCCTCCAGATGTAGTTGATCCCATGGTGTGGGATACATCTAAGCCTGTAGAGGTGAGACATCACACAGCAGTTAAAATACTTCACAAAAATTCTACTCATTTTCCCTCACGTCCTCAGTTTCCTATTTCAAAGACCCACCATCAGGTCCTGAAGCCTATCATCGCTCGACTCCTAGCCCAGGGACTCCTTATACCCACCAGTTCCCCTTGTAACACTCCTATATTGCCAGTCCAAAAGCTGTCCGGTGACTATCGCTTGGTTCAGGACCTACGCCTTATTAACGAGGCAGTAGTACCCCTCCACCTGGTAGTCCCCAACCCATACACCTTGTTATCCAACATTCCCTCCAACACCTCCCACTTCACAGTTCTGGACCTCAAGGATGCCTTCTTTACCATACCTCTACACCCTGAGTCATACTTTGCCTTCACCTGGACTGATCCGGACACCAATTTGGCACAACAGCTTACCTGGACAGTTTTGCCTCAGGGATTTAGAGACAGTACTCATATTTTTGGGCAGGCCTTAGCAGCTGATCTCAGCTCCTGCCCTCTCCAACCCAGTCTCCTCCTCCAATATGTGGATGACCTTTTACTCTGTAGTCCCTCCCTCTCCCTGTCTCAACAGCATACTGCCACTCTTCTTAACTTTCTGGGATCCAAAGAATACCGAGTATCCCCATCCAAGGCACAATTGTCAGTCACCTCAATAGTTTACTTAGGCATTCGCCTCACCCCCACAACTAAGAGCCTGACAAGAGACCGTAAAAAGGCACTCCTTTCACTATAGCCTCCAGAGACAGTAGACCAAATTCTCTCCTTTTTAGGGTTTGTAGGATTTTTTCGCCATTGGATACCTAATTTTGCCTCCCTGGTTAAACCTCTGTATGTGGCGGCTAAAGACACACCCACGGGACCCCTCTCCCACCCTGGAGTAGTAAAACAGGCTTTTAAAACCCTACAAACTGCCTTGTCCACGGCACCTCCACTCCAATTACCCGATCTCAACTGCCCCTTCCATTTGTTCACTGATAAAAAACAGGGAATTGCGGTTGGAGTCTTAACCCAGCCCCTAGGCCCTGTGTATCGTCCAGTAGCCTATTTATCAAAGCAACTTGATCCCACAGTCAGGGGATGGCAGCCTTGCCTGCGGGCTTTGGGAGCAGCAACAGAACTCACTAAGGAATCCCTGAAACTTACCTTAGGCCAGCCCATCTCGGTGTTTTCTCCCCATCGGCTCACTGACCTTCTCTCCCATAACTCTCTCGCACACCTAGGACCTTCCTGGTTATAAGAGTTTCATCTACTCTTCATTAAAAATCCTTCAGTCAGTCTTGATCCCTCTTCTCCACTCAACCCTGCTACTTTACTTCCCCTTCCATCCCACTCCCCTTCCCCAATTCATTCCTGTCCTGAACTAATAGAGTCATCTGCTAAGCCACGAGAGGGTCTGTCTAGCTTTCCATTCCCCAGCCCCGACTTTAGTTTGTATGTAGATGGGAGTTCAGTAATAACGGCCGATGGACGGCGAAAAGCGGCCTATGCTGTAGTTACAGATTCAGCCACCCTCGAGGCATGCCAACTCCCTGATGGGATGACATCCCAAAAGGCAGAGCTCATTGCCTTAACCCAAGCTCTTGCACTAGCAAAGGGAAAACGGGCAAATATCTTTACAGACTCCAAGTATGCTTTCCTTATTACCCACTGTCACTCTGCCCTTTGGAAAGAGCGAGGATTCCTTACCATAAAGGGGACCCCCATAGTCAATGCCACCCATATCTCAAACCTCTTGCAGGCTCTGTTACTCCCCAAAGAGGTCGCTGTCATCCACTGTTGGGGGCACTGGGCCCAGCAGGATGCCGTTTCTCGGGGCAATGCAAGGGCAGATGCAGTAGCAAAGGCTCTAACCAGTACTAGGCCAGCTCCCGCTCCGGTCCTGTTCCTTACCACAGCCACGTCGCCAGTGTACACACCATCAGAAAGACAGGACCTTATGTTAAGAGGTGGAACTGAGTCTGACCAGGGCTGGATCTTCCATAAGATCACCCTTCCACGGGAACAGGCTCCTAAAATTATTGCCAAAATCCACCAATCCTTACATATAGGGCCCAAAGCGTTACACCGCTTTGTGCAACCCCTCTTTTATTCACCAGGTTTGCAACAGACAATTGAGCAGGTACACAAAACATGCGTTACTTGCTCTAAGGTCTCGTCTCAGGGAAGCTTGAGGCTACAGTTTCCCACCCACCAAATGCGTGGCAACCTGCCGGCTCAGGATTGGCAAATTAATTTCACCCATATGCCCACTCACAAAAAACTTCGCTACCTCCTAACCTTTGTAGATACCTTTTCAGGTTGGATTGAAGCCTTCCCCACTTCTCGGGAAACAGCAGACACGGTAGCCTCCATTATTATTCAAGAGATAATCCCCTGCTTCAGCCTACCTGCCACCATCCAGTCAGACAATGGTCCAGCATTCATAGCCCAGGTAGTCCAGCTGGTCGTCAAGTCTCTCAACATCTCCTGGAAACTACACATCCCCTACCACCCTTAGTCATCGGGTAAGGTCGAACGGGCTCACGGCATTCTCAAAGACCATTTGGCCAAACTGACCATTGAGGTAAAACTTTCTTGGCCTACTCTCCTACCTCTTGCTCTAGCCCGGATCCGAGCCACCCCACAGGAACCAACGGGCCTTAGTCCCTTTGAGTTGCTGTATGGCCGACCCTTCCTGGTCTCTCATAATTTCCCGGTGCAACCACTTCTCCGAGCCACCTACCTTCCCTATCTATCTCTCCTCCACCACTTACTCAGGGAGCACGCAGATTGTGCTCTCCCCGTTGTTCCAGGTCCTGGAGACTTGCACCCGGCAGCACTCCTTCAGCCAGGTGACAGTGTTCTTCTCCGGGAGCTCCAGCCAGGATCTCTGCAGCCCAGGTGGTCAGGACCCCACATCATTATCCTGACCACCCCCATGGCTGCCAAGCTCCTGGGTCACACCCTGTGGTATCATGTGTCCTGCCTTAAACCGGCACCGCAAAATGATCAGTGGAAATCCAAATCCCTGGGCCCCACTCGCCTTCGCCTCACCCGCAGCCCCTGCCCGTCAACTCCTGATCCTTCAAATTCTCCTCGTAACATTTCTTCTAATATCTCCCCGTAAAGCCAGCCCCTACTATGCCTGGCGATTCTACTTGCAGGAATCCTGGAAACAAGGCCCCACCACTAGAACCCACTACAGCGCTACAAGTTCATATGCGAGAAGTTGGACGTGTCCGACTCTTCAGTCGAGGTGCCAGCCGACTGACCTGTCCCCCTTACTTCGCCCCTATTCAGCAGGAAGTAGTCAGGAAGAGCGGCGCCCTCTATCTATCATCAAAAGGTCGGAATGTAAGGCTGGTTGCGTCGCCGAGAGCTCGGACACACCCCCTCCCCTCGCGGGGAGCTCGGACACACCCCCTCCCCTCGCGGGGAGCTCGGACACACCCCCTCCCCTCGCTGGGACCTCGGACATGCCCCCCTCCCTCACGGGGAGCTCGGATACGCCCCCTACCCTTGCCGGGAGCTTGGACACGCCCCCTACCCTTGCCGGGAGCTCGGACACACCTCCCCCCACCACCCCGGGAGCCCAGGAAAAAAGCCCCGTCAGGACCTACCTGATAGCATTTTGTCCCATCCAGGCCCCACTCCCTACCTACTATTTTGTCCTATCCAGGCCCCACTCTGTGCCTGCCATTTTGTCTTCCTGCTTACCATTTTGTCCTATCTGGGCCCCACTCCCTGCCTACCATTTTGTCCTATCTGGGCCCCACTCCCTGCCATTTTGTTCCATCCGGGGCCCACTCCCCACCATTTTGTCTTACTCACCTTGGGCAGAGCCAATCAAACGCCTCCACTCCCTATAAAACCCCACGTCTGAGAGGAGTCCGCGCGACTTCTCCGGCCCCTCCTGTCAGACCGCAGAACCTCACCCGGGAGCCTGAATAAATTCCCTTGCATTGGATTATTTTCGTGCTGGCCTCAGTTTCTTCATCTTGCACTCGGCGAGAACAGACCTTACACCTACACTATCAAAATGGCTGAACAGATCCATCGTTCAACAGTTTATTCTTGCTTCAAAACAATTAATTCCTGTTACCATTTTAATGAACAAAATTTCAATTATTTTCTAACAGTTATGCCTATGATATCTAAACTCAGCTTCCTACTATAATGGTTTTATTTTGAAAAGAATGAGTAGGAGCTTTTACTAATTATTAAAACTCTTCTGATTATATTGCTTTTAAGCTGGAAAGTTTACTACAAAGATATAAAAACTTCTTTCTTATTTAAAAGTAACAAACAGAACTTGTCTGGAACTCAATGAGTAGGATTCCCCACTCTTCTTTTAAATCCAAAAAGCCATTTGTAAGCTCTAACAAGAACTTGGTCAAGTGAAGAATGAAGAGTGAGGGAAGAAGGAAAAAGAGGATGTCCTTAAGAATTTACTTTTTGTCTTTTGAGCTTCACCATCAGAAATTTTATGTAGCATCACGACTCTGTTCATCATATGTGGGACAATTTTAATTACCTGATAACAGAACCTTATTAAGCCAAGGTATGAATAAAACTTTTGTTAAATGGAGTTAGGAAGCAAAAATAACCAATGAAGTTATAGATCACTGTTTCACTATTTCATCATCCCAAATATAAGAAATATAAGGCATAATAGATGCTAAGTGAGAGATACAAAATGAAAATGTACTTATTGTTGATTTTCATTTGTACTTTTTCACCCTGAAATCATTTCTCCTCTCCAGAACAAATACGTGTTCTTAGTTTTAAGCCACCAGTACTCTCAACTTATGCACAATTTATTTTCAATTACAATTCACAAAAGGTTTTTATTTTAAAAAAAAAACTGTTAGAAATACTTTACAATAACTCACTTATGGGTGTGATAAAAATTTCTTCTAAAATATTTTTTGAAATCATATTTCTTCCCTCAAATTATATTGAAGTTTACATCTCAAACCTGGGCTTGAAGCACAAAAGTTTATTACTACTTGTCTACTGAACGTTTATTATGTGCCAGATTCACTGTTTCTTTCCCTAATGACATTGAAATACACTGTCTGCATCAGAAAAGTAATGTGATTTACCAAAACTATCTTCATTCTTGCTAATATTAATTTCAACCCTTCCCATTAGCACCAATCTGTACAGAAAACATCTCTACATGCTGAGGTTGAACTCCAGGTTGCAAGTTTAGGAAATGTGCATCATTATTGCCTCATTGGTCTCATAGCATTAGGGTATGCTATATCACCAACAAATGCAGATATTAAATAAAACAACAAATACTAAATAAAAATTCACTAAATTGGGAGGCAGGAGGGAATGACGAAAGAGAGTGTACCAGGAGAAGAAAAGTTAAGTTCTACTTTAAATCCATTAATGATAACTTATAAGATTACAGCCAGTTAAACTCTTTATAGCTAAGGGGTCTTTTGTTTTTTAATTTTTTCCTACTGTCTCTTAAATTTCTACTCCAAAGAACTGATTGTCTCCTTGAAAAATATAAGTTAGCACCACAAAGAAAATGAGAATTATGAAATGGTAAAACTCACAGTACTACCAATACTCTAAAAAGTTCAGAAAAAAGGGAGCATATTCAGTCAGCCCACTGTATTCATGGGTTCCCCATCCTTGGATTCAACCAACCTCAGATTCAACTCATTGTAGAACAAAAATATTTGGGGAAAAAAAAAGAAAACAATAAAAAATAATACAAATTTTAAAACAATACAACTATTTACATAGCATTTACATTGCATAAGGTATGATGAGTAACCCAGAGAAGATTTAAAATAAATAGGAAAATGTGCTTATGTTATATCTAAATACTATGCCATTTTATATAAGGGGCATGGGCACCCACAGATTTTGATATCTGAGGGGAGTCTTGAAACCAACCCCCAACACATACCAAGGGACAACTGTATTTGAAAGCAGCTGTAGATGGAACTTTAATTGGATTTCTGAAGGCTAAGAAAGATCTAGTAGTCTGAGAGAATAGAAGAGATATAAACAAATAAGAAAAACAGTTTGCATAATTGACTTAGAACAGAATACTGATATCAGTCCAGCATAACGTACAAGCAAGTTAGTAAAAAGATCAGATTGGCTGGTATTGAGGCAAATGTGAAGATAATTTGTAATTTGGTAGACTATATTGTGGCCTTAAAAAAATGACTAGAGCCAGACCACCTAGGTTTAAATCCTAACTCTTCTACTCACTAGCTGAGTGCTCACATAAGCTACTTATTCTCTACACTTACCTCGTCCATAGCACTGTTGTGAGGGTTAAAGGTGGCAATGGTTAGAAAATTCTTATGAGTTCCTACACATAGAAACTTCTCCACAAGGCTGGGCACAGTGGCTCACACCTATAATCCAGCACTTTGGAAGGCTGAGGTGGGTGGATAGCTTGACCTCAGGAGTTTAATACCAGCCTGGGCAACATGGCAAAACCCCGTCTCTACAAAAAATACAAACAATAGCCAGGCGTGGTAGTGCATGCCTGTAGTCTCAGCTACAAGGAAGGAAGAGGTGAGAGGATTGCTTGAGCCCAGGAAGTCGAGGCTGCAGTGAGCCATGATTGCACTACTGCAATCCAGCCTAAGCAACAGAGTGAGACCCGGTCTCAAAAAACAAAAATAGAAACAGAAAAAAGAGAAAGTTTTAACAGTTAAAAAAAAAAAAGAAGAAAGGAAGATTACAGGTTGAGTACCCTTTTCCAAAATGCTTGGGTCTAGAAGTATTTCAGGTTTTGAAATTTTTTTGGATTTCGGAATATTTGCATATATATAATGAGATATCTTGGCGATAAAATCCAAGTCTAAACATGAAATTCATTTATGTTTTATATATACATTTTACACACATCGGCTGAAGGTAATTTTGTACAATATCGTTAATAATTTTGCACATAAGCCATTTTGTATACACTCAACCACCAGAAAGCAAAGGTCACTGTCTCAGCCGCTCATGTAAACAATTTGTGGTTGCTTGGCATCACCATCAATCCCATATTTGAATTTATATGCTATACTGATAAGCTATCACTTTCTTACACATATTCACACATAAGTACTTAACAGGAAAAATTAAGACATACCATTAACAAAGTGAAAAAATTATACATTCAGGGTAACAGCACAGTAGCATCACCAGAATATCTGTATCAGCTGTTAGACAACAGCAATAACCTACAATTCTATGTTTTGATTAAAAAGTTATTGTGTACACAGTATTTTATTTTTTTAGTTGAGATGAAATATTGGAAGCAACTGAGGGACCAAGAAGTGTGTCCTCCAGGGATGAGGACATATCTGCTGGATGGCTTTTTAAAATGTTTCCTCCAGAGTCATCTGTCTCATTAACAACAGTTTTTGACTTAGGAGTCACTCTTTAATTTTATATGCTAACCAACATATCTTGTTCTGTTATGAATGTATGCTGCTCTATTCCTTCAGCAAGCCCATCACATATTTTTGCCATGTCATGTATGGGCACTTTTTCTGCAGTGTTAAACAATATCATCTTCATCATTGCTATGATCATAATCACCTTGATTCAGAAACATTTTAGCTATTTCACCACTGATCAACGAATGAACAACTGGATGTTAAAAATTACTTCAATATCCACTTCTTCCAGCTTACACGTGGACTGTGAAGGTATACTTCTTGCATAGGTAAGGAGGTCAGGTATTTTTTTCCTCACTTGACGTGTGAAATCCTTCAAAGTCACCATCTTGTTCATCATCATCATTGAGAACAGTCACAGGCCAGGGGTTATGCCAGGTATTCACAACTGTGTCTTTGATCACTGTGTTTCCAGTACTGGCAACAGCATACACAGCATCCTTCATGCTAAACTCCTGCAAACCTTCCACAGTTTCTGTTCACTGTTTCTAGCATGCTATTCAAGGCAGTGTTTTTATATTTATTCTTCATTAATCTAAATATATCTTGGTCACATGGGTGAATTAATGAACCAACATTTGAGGGGAATTCCATGGCATAAACACTATTTTGATTTCAATTTCAGCTGGAGAATGAGCAGAACAGTTGCCAAGGAATAATAAAATCTTTTGGTTGTCATCCAGTCCAGCTTCCCTACAGTGAACACAAGTAATTCGTGTAAAATGTTTGTGAAACCAATCAGAAAAGATGTCACTGGTGATCCATACCTTTTTGTTAGCATACGAATAGACTGACAAGAGATTCACTCCTTAAAAAACAGTAAGGATGCAAGCTTTTTACTATCATAGCAAGTTTATACCTATACATGCCTGCTGTATTAGCACATCCCAGTAGAGTTGCTCTGTCACTGGCATCCTTAATTCCTAAAGGAACTGTCTCATCAGCTGTAGTCAGTGTCTTTCTGTGCAGTAACACCAAACAGTAATGCTTCATTAGCATTATAGACTTGTTCCAGTATCCGATTTTCATCAGCGATCCCTTGGCAAACTAGTCAATTTCTTCTGCTGCTTTGTGATCAGCAGATGCTCAATCACCACAAATCTTTAAAAATTTAATGCCATTTCTTTTCTCAAATTTCTGCAACTGGCCTGTTGAATATTCACAGTTCTCTTAAATTTTTAGTCCACCATGAAAGATCTTCACTTGTTTTATGATCAGCATACCATTAAAAGGCATGTATTCACTGAAATGCTGATGGATCCGCTCTTTCAACACATGATCAAGATATTCATTTTTAGCTTTATGAAGTTTTTCTATTTTTAATTAACTTCTGTTCATAACCTTCACCATAGAACTTCCACAGTTTATCCTTCTGTTTCTTCTTCATGTTTTATTGAGGTAAAATATACCTACACAATTTGCCATCTATTTATCTATTTTCTATCTATCTATCTATCTATCTATCTATCTATCTATCTATCTATCTATCTATAATCTACCTATTTATTTATTTAGAGACAGAGTCTCACTATGTTGTCCAGGCTGGAGTGCAGTGGCACCATCTCAGCTCACTGAAACCTCTACCTCCCGGGTTCAAGCTATTCTCCTGCCTCAGCCTTGTGAGTAGCTGCGATTACTGGTACACACCACCATCCCTGGCTAATTTTTGTATTTTTAGTAGATACGGGGTTTCACCATGTTCACCAGGCTGGTCTTGATCTCCCGATCTCAAATGATCCGCCTGCCTCAGCCTCCCAAAGTGCTGGGATTACAGGCATGAGCCACCATGCTCAGCCCATCTTTACCATTTTTAAGTGCATAGTTCAGTGGTAATAAATACATTTATATTATTTATTTTCCCTTCATATCCCCTCCTCCCTTTCCTAGCCTCTGGTAACCACAAACCTAATCTTTATTTTCATGAGATCCACTTTTTTAGCTCTCACATATGAATGAGAACATGCTATATTTATCTTTCTGTACTTAGTTTGTTTCACTTAATACAGTGGCCTGCAGGTCAATCCATGTTGCTGCAAATGACAGGATTTTATTCTTTTTTTATGTGGCTGAATAATGTGTGTGTGTGTGTGTGTGTGTGTGTGTGTGTGTGTGTGTATCCTTCTATTTCTTCATATATATGTTTGCATATATCCTATTTCCTTAGGTCATATATGGTGGTCATTCCAATACCATACTCTTCTGTAAGACATTTCACATTTAAACTATTGTCCAGTTTCTCCAATAGCTGGGCTTTCTGTACTACAGAGCAACATTAAGGATTTGTCTTTTTTTTAATTGCTATTACCTATAGGGGTATCTACAGGCCTTTTTTATTTTTTGACATTTTCAACAATATCTTTATAACACAGAACAGAGAATAAGCAAAAAGAGAGTGAGGCCAGGTGTGGTGACTCACACCTGCAATCCCAGTGCTTTGGGAGGCAGGAGGATCGCTTGAGGCCAGAAGTTTGAGACCAGTCTGGGCAACATAGCAAGATTCTATCTCTACAAAAAAAACTTGTAAAAATTATCCAGGCATGGTGGGGTGCACCTGCAGTCCTGGCTACTCAAAATGCTGAGGCAGAAGGCTCTCTTCAACCCAGGAGTTTGAGGCTGTAGTGATGCAGTGAGCCATGAGTGTGCCATGGGACAAAGAGCAAGATCCTATCTCTTTAAAAAAAAAAAAAAAAAGCCTAGTAAATTTCCATCTTTTTTGATAGCCATCAGTTGCTGTTTCAAATCAATAGGATTAGTTGCATCTTTAGTTTTTTCAGATGTATTAAAACCCCACTGACATTCTTCATTTGTGAAATCTTTTAAAATCTAAAAAATTGTTTCCAATGTTTTACCATCTAGGCAGAGGATTTATGTATGTATTTTTCAGGAGCAGCAACAACAACAAAATCCCATTTCCAAAGTGCTGTCTCCATTAGTACAGTTTGAAAAACATACTTTCCTACTTATTGTTGAAATGTTACCCTTACTTTGAAAGATGGATTATATTTTAGCTAATGCTAAAATACATATGGAAATACAAGGAACCCAGAATAGTCAAAATCATTTTGAAAAAGAAGAGTAAAGTTGATGAATTAATACTTCAGGATTTTAAAACTTACCATAAAGCTATAATATCATGATAGCATAGTACTGATGTAAGAATAAACATAGGTCAATGTTAAAGAATTGAGAATCCAGAAATAAACTCTCACACTTGTGTTCAACTGATTTTCAATAAAGGTGCCAAGATAATTCAATGTGAGAAAGAATAGTCTTTTCAACAAATGGTGGTGGGAAAACTGACTATCCACATGCAAAAGAATGAAGGGAGAGTCTTTCTATCATATGCAAAAATTCAAAATGGAGCAAAGACCTTCCTCTTTTTCCAGTATCCTGTTTTTATTAGTAAGCATCATCCACAATGCTATCATTACACTGCTCTTAGAAATTAAAAGCAGGAAAATCTTCATGACTGAGGATAAGACAGAGCCTTCCTACATATGATACTGAAAGCACAAGGAATGAAAGAAAAATGAGATAAATTAGATGTCATCGAAATTTGTAACTTTAGTGATTCAAAGGACACCATCAAGAACATGAAAAGATAAACACAGAATGGGAGAAAATATTTGCCAATCCAACTGACAAAGGTCTTGTATTTATAAAGAACCCTTATAACTCAGTAATAAAAAGATCACACAATTTTAAAATGGGAAGATGATGTGAATAGACTTATCCCCAAAAAGATATAAAATGGCTAATAAGCACATGAAAATATGCTCAGCATCATCACCCAGAAGATAAACGCAAATTGAAACTGCAATGAGGTATCACTTCACATCCTCTGGGATGGCTATAATTTTAAAATCCAGAAAATGACAAGTGTGGCAATCTGAAACACAGCTTCAATCTTTCCTTAATTTTTTAACCTTTATATTTAGAAGACTGCAAAGCAGTTATTTTGTAAAATGCCCCTCAATTCAGGTTTGTCTGATACTTCCTTATGATTGGATTTAAGTTATACATCTTTAGCAGGAACATCACAAAAGTGATGCTCTATTCTCACTGCATTTAATCAGATGGCATATGACAGACTTGTCTGATTACTGGTGACTGTGACCTCTGGATTAAGGTGATGACTTAAGTGGGAGGCATCTCCATTGTAAATTAATTTGTTTTCCTCTTGTAATTAATAAGCAATCTGTGAGGAGGTACTCTGACCTTCTCCCAGCCCTGGAATCAGGAGGAGCTCCTGAGTAACTTCTTCAAGGAGCTCTGACTTGTTTTAATGAAGAGAGGTTCAGTAAGATCTACAAGGTGACATACATGTTCCTAAAGATCACTAGACTATGCAAAGTCATTCAATAAAACCACAGGGCTTATGAGAAAAGTGGGGTTAGAAGCACAAAACTAAAAACCTTCATCAGGGCACATAAAAAAAAAAATAGAAACCTAATAAAACTTGTATCACAGTTTTATACATGTTAAAGGTTAAGAAATACATAAATACCACAATAAGCATGGCATTCTACCTTTGAAAAAGACCTGAAGTTCACTTGTGGAAGTGGGCGTGAGAAGGGTTGTAGTTTATGAATTGTTGTGAAGAAGTGCAGCGGGCTAGCTATATGAAATCAGGGGAAGCTTACAGCAGTTGTAAATGAGTGTGACACATAACACAAGCAGTAACTGAGGTGTGCACATGTATGCATTTTGTGTATTTTTACACAGCTTGGTTCAGCTATATACAGTATTCTGAGTTCACCTAGTGTTTCTCAAACACAAAATTATGCATAAATAAATGTAAATTTTACATTTATTTCACCTGTTTCTTAACATATTAACTGCACTGAAATAAACTCATGTTTCAAAACAAATGTTATATCAGAACTAATTATATTTAGAAACCAACAAGTGGACACTAAGTGTACTCATTGTTATGTGGATGCTGATTCCCAGGCCCTCTCAGTGGACAGAGCTAGGCATATGTTTATACACAGACACATGATACATATATTGATATATGTTGAAAACCAAGAGTTTATAGTAATATCTCTGGGTCAATCTAACACCATTAAGGTTCATTCTAGTTTTCTCCTCCATATTGGTGACTTCCTTCTCTAAAAGTTAGAAACCTGGCTCCAATTACTTTGAATGTATTTCCTTCTCCAATCAATTCTATGTGTGTAATATCCCATGGCTGCAGTGACCCACCCCCACTCATGCAGATACTATCTTCATCCCAGTCAGGCTTAATTAACACCATGTGCTGGGCTTTTGGACTAAATTATCAGAGGGGAGTAAGGAGGACAAAAGACTTTTTAAAGAAAGGAAGACATGAAATTTTTTGAGAAAGAAAACCTACTCTCAACAGATATTTTTAAATACAAGAAAGGAGGCCAGGCATGATGGCTCATACCTGTAATCCCAGTACTTTGAAAGGCTGAGGCAGGCAGATCACTTGAGCCCAGGAGCTCAAACCAACCTGGGCAGCATGGTGAAACTCCATCTCCACAAAAAATACGAAAAGCACCTGGCTGTGGTGATGCGCACCTACACTCCCAGCTACTTGAGAGACCTAGGCAGGCGGATCAATTGAACCCGGGAGGTCAAGGATGTAGTGAGAAAAGATTGCACCAGTATACTCCAGCCAGGGTGACATAGGGAGACCCTGTCTCAATAAAATAAAAACCAAAAAAAAAAAAAAAGAAAGAAAAACAAGAAAGAAGAAGAGTACGGGACAAACTTGGGTTTCACACCACTCTGTATTAACTGTTTTTCTATACTATAAATCCACTTCACCCTTTATTAAAAAAACTTTTTATTGTAGAAAATTTCACACATATACAAAACTAGAGGGGATAGTATAATGAGTTCTCATATACCACGAATTACAAGGAATACAACAAATAAATTAGACACAGAAAAAACCTAGTAGCCAGAATAGATACTAGTATAAGACATACTAGGACCTTGCTTTTAGGAAACTCACATTCTATCAGAATTAAAGTAATTAAATAAATTGAGACACTTTCAAACAGTCATAATGGTGATAAAAAAACGTAACTAGGTGATATGATAGTCAAACGAGTGTTAGGAGAGTGACTTTAGAATTGGTGGTCAAAGAAAAATTTGGAGAAGGTGGCATTTGAGCTGAGAGCTATAAGACAAAGAGTCAGCCTTGCAAAAACCTAAGAGCAGAGAGTACAGAAAATATAAAGGCTCTAAAGAAAGCTTGACATGCTTCAGGACAGATAGGTTTGAGTGGTGGGAAATAGTACTATAAAAGAACTATTAGAACAGCAGTTGTGAAAATAAAGTAAAAGTGCAATTTAAAACACATAGTCAACAATTTGTTAAACACACATACAAATATATGTTTAGCAGTGTGTTTAGCCTATAAGTAGAAGACTTTTCCTTCTCTCAGCCAAAATACAATATATACTGACTATACAGATATATATCAAATTGATAGTAATATGTCATATAATGAAGTGACTGAAATGAGTACTATAAAACTACCAAAAAAAGAGAATATTAGTCTCCCTCTCAGCTTATTTATTAGTAATGCAACTGAAGTGATACTTTTAACATTTTCAGCACTTTTTTTTTTTTTTTTTTTTTAAAGACAGGGTCTGACTATGTTGCCCAAGCTGGAATACAGGGGACAATCTTGGCTCACTGCAACCTCTGCCTCCTGGGCTCAAGTCATCTTCTCACATTAGCTTCCTGAGTAGCTGGGACTACAGGTGCACCACCATGCCCAGCTAATTTTTGTTAAGATGGGGCTTATCACATTGCACAGGCTGGTCTTGAACTTCTGAGCTCAAGCAATTTGCCAGCCTTGGCCCCCCAAACTGCTGGGATTATGGATGTGAGCCACCATGCCCAGTCCACAGTGCCTCTTTAAAGATGACCACCTTAACAAGTACTTTTCAATTGTTGTACTTTATTATTTGTTGAATCTCTACGATATGCTAGGTCCTTTGCTAGGAACTTGCACACAACAATCTTGAAATGTGAGTACTGCAATTATCAATTTGTAGTAAGCAAAGCTGGCTTCAAGTGATTGCCAACAGTTGACTAAGGGCAGAATCAGAATTCAAATTCAGATTATGCTGCTAACACAATGTTCTTTCCATGTGATGCATGGCTACACTATCTTCTACTTTTATTTTTTAAATTATTAAGAGTAACTTTTAACTGCTTAGTACTTCTGTAATACACAATACTTCTAGCAACTTCTAAGGCTTGTTTCCATATGAAATTACAGAATTATTTTTAAGCTCTATTATCTAAAATCATTATCAATAACCTGACCTTTAATTTTTTTTGTACATTTTATTTTTGAGTACTTTTAAAGAGTGTAAGTCACAAGTGACAGGCCAGAAGATCTGTGATTTGGAATATTTCTAAAAATAACCAAATGCCCACTTTTACTGTATAACCAAAACATTCCAGAGGTACAGCCTATGGAAGAGCATTCTTCCTCTGGGATTTATTAAATAAAAACATGTTAATCCTTAGTTAAAATTATAGTTCATCAAGCCCCTTCACCCCAAACAACATGTATGGCCACTGAAGAACAACGGGAAAATTCCTAAAATCTCCAAAGAAACATGGTAGGGAGACTTAAATATAGAAAATAAAAATCAGTGAAGTTTCATATGCTGAAAATCAAACATATAAGCTGAGACTTTTGGTAAAAAGTTGCTATTGCTAAAGCTCTCAGAAAAGATATGGATAAAAATAGGGAGATACCAATACTGTCTAGTTTTATGGTAAACTTTCATATCCAAATTTTCATATGCATAATTTTAACATCCACACTAAAATTATACCAGAGAACCAACTAATTTAACAACATAATATCAAAAAAAGAATAAATAATCCTTTTTAAAATGTCATTTTCTAAGTTAACTACTATCCTTTATTTTGTCACATTTCTTGTTTTTATAACCAACATTCCTTTTCCATCCCATTGCATCTTCTCACAGCCATGGTTAGCATCCGAGCCTTCAAGTAAGTGTTAACTCACGCCATAAATATTCAACTTTTACTTAGCTTCAATCATACTTTCACTTATACTATCTCCTTTCACATTTTCTAGCACTGTTTCCATTACTAAGTGTCATAGATGATACTAGCATTATATGGTTATTTTTTGTATTATAAGGTTCCAAGCTCTTATCTCCAGACTTACGGGCGATACATTTATTCCCCTTAGACATTAACTCTTCCTTTCTCCTTGACAGAAACAATTTTCAATAGTCTATGTGAAAAATGAGCTCACTATCCCTTTACATACTTAAAATTATAGACAAGCTTGTGAGATTTCAATGATTATTGCCATCTGCTCTTTCTACCTGACAGGAGAGAGGTTCTACCACTGCAAATTAAAATATTGATTCATTTAAATTATTCTACTTCAGGCAGTGACCTATATTTGATTTTCTAGTAATGCACTATGACAAGTATGGAAGAAGAAACAAAATTTTTGAATGCTATCAGGTTTGACTTACCTTTGATTGTGATTTTATTTATAAAATTAATGTTAATGCTCACCAAATGTGTTTACTGTAAGATATCTTGCTAAAATATTTGTCTTAAGTTTTTAAACAGTAGCAGATAAAAGATATGGCTTCAAAGAAGCTTGAAAGAGACTTCAATTTTCTATAAAAATCAGAAACTCATATTTTCTAATAAATTCATTCCAACTATTATTTATTAGGTACTGATATAAAAAGCATGTTTGAATAACTGGCTTTATTATAAAAATTGTAACAAAGAATTCCTCTATTAGGCAAGAAAATCTGGTCATGATGATCTCAAATTAAAGTCACTAATGATTAGACAAAAGATACATAAATAAAATGCCTTGTAGCTTATGGGTTGAAAAGTATAGAAAATATAAGGCATATTGATAGGAAAGGAAAACTATAAAACTGTTTATTCCTAGATAATATAACACATATGTAAAAAATTATCAGAAACCTACAAAAGCACTTCTAGAGTAACCGAATTTAACTAGGTTTCAGGTTAAAGACAATATCCAAAATTCAACTAACTGTATCTCTATAAACTAGCAATAATTTTTTGTAAAATGAAATTTAAAGCCATTACCATTTATGACAGCATTGATATATGAAATAGGGATAAATTTAGCAGAACATGTGTAAGATCTGTATATGGAAATGTGGAAAACTAGAACTACACTGAAAACTAAAAATGCTGCTAAGACAAATAAAGAAGACCTAAATAAATAGAGAAGTATATCATGTTCGTGAGCTAGAATTGTTGAATACTAACAATGTTAATATGTCAATTCCTACAATACAATTTATAGATTCAATGCAATTCCTGTCAAAATCCTAGTAGGCTGTTTTGCAAAAATTGACAAGTAGATTTAAAAATTTATATGGTAATTCAAGAAAAAGTATTGTCTAACAATTTTGAAAATAAAAAAATAAATTTATGCTGTCTGATTTCAAGACTTACTATAAAGCTACAGTAATGAAGACAAGTGTTGCACCAGCATAAAGATAAACCCTATGGAATAAGATAGAGAGCCGAGAACAGACCTACATATGTATGGTCAATTGATTTTCTACAAAGGTGTCAACATAATTCAATTCTTCCTTAATATATTTTCAAACATGTTAGGGGAAAACACTATTACTCCATGCTATTCTTTTGGAAATAAACAGGACCAAAAACGTGTAAAGGCTCACTTTTCCCTAATTAGTAACATATTAAATCCACATGGAAAGGGATCTCCATGTTTCATTTCCTCAATGATCAGCAATTAATTCTTCTTTGGGAGCTGGAAAGAAATCAGCTATGCACTACAGAAATAAAGCTGCTCTTTCTTTTCTTTAAACTACATCATGAAAGAGGAAGTGAGAAGACTCCTATGGTAAATTCTGAATGTGTAAGGAAAACAAAACCAAACCTGACAAACAGGAGCCTTAGAAAACGTTTTATCACATATTTAAAATGGCAAGAAAAACAGTAGAAAAACTAGCAGAATGATGGCAAATGTAACACTGTCAAAGAATCCATAATATCTCTTTGGTGTGACTGAAAAAGAAAATGGGCCTGTGACTGTATCCAATGTTGCAGTGCTTCTTATAAAAGCATTTTCTTATTAACATGAGAAAGGAGAAAAAGGACAAAAAAGAATAAAAAGTTCCAAAATTAAAACCAAAAATTAAATTCCTTCCATTTCTTAAAAAATATTTTCAAGAAAATACTGACAAGTGCTATGATTGATTCAGAGTGTTTTCAATATTCAATAAACATTATATTATTCAAGCTTCTACTATCCTTCTTTGAAATATAATAAAGTATTGATATTTTTAGATCTGAAAGCTCCCACCATACTGAATTCAAAAGAAACCCATATTCCCCCATCCCTTCATTTGCCCTTTTAACTAAGGTATGTTTTCACTACTGGTGAAAGTGATAATATTAAAGGATACAACAGACTTGAAGCTAAATGTTGGTTTTCTTTCGCCAAACACTGATTACATTAAATATGGCAGACACTTTGATTATGTTTGAAAAGGTCAAATGGGAGAAAAGGGGAAAGCAGTATTTAATGAATGCCTGTTCTGTGCTAGATGTATGCTAATAAATGTTTAACAACCAGCTCCGTGAGTGAGTGTGTGTATGTGTGTGTGTGTGTTGATGTATATGTGTTTATTATAAATTTTACGGATATACAGGATGTATATCTCATAATTTACAAACTGTAATAAAAATACAATACCCTTTTTTTGTAATTGCATAGAGCCAGGTGAATCTTACAAAATGCTCATGATTTTGGGAAACTCATGAGAAACAAATGTAAGGTTGCAACTAATGAATGAGTATAGGTCCAATCTGAATGTCTGATATTTTCATTTTCATTAAAAAAGAAGAAAGTGAAACAACAAACATATATGTCATAATTTCATCTGTTCATTTATGACATATGCAACTTCTTTGCTGAATTAGACAATAGTTTAGAACATGTTCTCAATGTTTTGTGCTATTCACAATAATGAGCAACAGACACAAACATATTTTAAGTTTAATCTTACTGGTATTTTCTACATCAATTTCTTCCTTTTCTTCTACTTTTTTAGAAAGGGTCTTGGTCTGTTGCCTAGGCTGGAGTGCAGTGATACAATCATAGCTCACTGCAGCCTCCCTCAGGCTCAAGCAATCCTCCTGCCTCAGCCTCTTGAGTAACTGGGACTAGAGGTGTGCGTCTCTAAGCATAGCTAATTTTTTTTTTTAATTTTTAGTAGAGACAAGGTCTCAGTATGTTACCCAGGCAGGTCTCAAACTCCTGAGCTCAAGTGACTCTCCTGCCTTGGACTCCCAAAGTGCTGGGATTACTGGCACGGGCCACTTCGTCCAGGCTTTGTCAATTTCTTAAATGCAGAGAGTCAATAAAACAAATCAAGCTATGATTTGTGTATTTACCAATTTCCATAATATACATACTACCATTGCAGATTTCAAGCTATCAATATGACATCATGGAATACAGAGTTGGGAAGAGATGCAAGTAGCTCATCTTTATGCAGTATTTCACCATACAGGTATAACAGACATAAATGATAACACAGTGCAGCAAAATAATTAAGTGATGAGTTTTGAGAATTTATTGACTTTGCTTTTAATATAACTTTTTTAATTATAAGCTTATATAATTTTTAATAATGGCTGTGTTTAACAATCAGCCCACAAGAGTTCTGAACACTTAACAACTGGCTCTTGTGAGCTGGTACAAGCCAGCTCCAATATACCACTGGCTGGACATCATAGAAATGTTCCACAGACAAGAGAACTAAAACTCAGCAATGATTTGTCCAAAAATCACATGGTTGGTAAATGGTAACACAGTGATTCAAGGTGAGGTATGGATGATTCTAAATGTGTATGCTACCATACCAGGATATCAAATATATAATTTATAGCAAACTTTTATAATATGATTCATATAAGATTTCTTGTTTGTAAATGTTTAAGTGAAATAAAAGGTTTGCTTCACATAAATAATGGCTTCGATTGGTGAGCTAGGGTCCCAACCAAAGAAACCTTGATAGAGGCGTGCTTCATGGGAATTGGAAAGCAATGGCAATTGAGAAACTGACCAGCTTTCTTCTCTTTTATAGCTATAAAGTCCTATTTCTCCCTTGTACATGTGTTCTGTTCACTCTCTACAGATAACTGTGCTGTCTCATTATTTCCACCTTGTAGAGTTCAATTAAAATCAGATTCACTTTTCTGTATCATATAATATTTAAACAGTAAAAAGCCTTCCCTACTAACATTATTTTTAAAAATCTTCACTATCCAAACTCCAATCAACTTATCATTATTTACTGAGAATTCATTAGGTAGGAAATAATAAATAACAGATATTTATATACTTAAGATCATTAAAAATCTAACAAGGCAAATTACAAACAAATAATAGACTTGTCTGCAAACTTTTAGTGACTAATAAGTACAAATCAACAATGCATTACCAACTAGATGGATTAGAGGTTTGAACAACAGGTGTCTTACAATCAGTTTCTTTTTTTCTCTTGCCCTGGGAATGTTATGAAAGCCAGTGAAGACAAAAACTAAGATAAAAGGTACTTATAGGTAACTACAATAACCTTATGAGGCTAAATTATTAAGATTACTAGTATTCTTTTTTAAAAATGTATACTTATTTCTAAGTTTTAGGATTCAGTCAATGAAACTGAATAACACTTAGCTTCTTTGGTCAAATCCACTAAATGGTTGTGAAAAATCAGATGTCAGGAGGAGAAATACATTAACAATTTCAAATGTTAAATATGTATTAATTACTAATGATTAAGAACAAAAGACCACTATTTGACATAAAAACAACATGATTATTAGACTTCAATTTCAAATATTAACCATAAAAATCATAAAGATGATTTTAATGGTGTTGTACAAAATAAATATATTTTAAAGCCAGTTAGGTAGACAGGCATTTTACATACAAAACAATAAGCTCTTAAGTAATTCCTGTACTCATGTCCCCAGCCCTCAAAAAAGATCCTCTTTCAGAGGTTTATGAGGATTACTCAAGGGGATGTATTAATGAAAAGCTGAGTTCTAGCAAGGTTTGATTTTTTTGCTCATCTGGTTTTTGCTTATTTAGGAATAAAGGGGATAGTTTTGAAAACATCCTAGTAAAAAAAGATCAAGCACGAACAGACACTTTTCAAAAGAAGACATATACGAGGTCAACAAACATATGAAAAAATGCTCATCATCACTGGTCATTAGAGAAATGCAAATCAAAACCATACTGAGATATCATCTCACGCCAGTTAGAATGGTGATCATTAAAAAATGTGGAAACAACAGATGCTGGAGAGGATGTTGAGAAATAGGAACACTCTTACACAGTTGGTGGAAGTATAAATTAGTTCAACCATTGTAGAAGACAGTGTGGCAATTTCTCAAGGATCTAGAAATAGAAATTCCATTTGACCCAGCAATCCCATTACTAGGTATATACCCAAAGAACTATAAATCATTCTACTATAAAGACACATGCCCATGGATGTTCACGGCAGCTATGTGTACAATAGCAAAGACCTGGAACCAACCCAAATGCCCATCAATGACAGACTAGACAAAGAAAATGTAGTACATATACACCATGGAATACTACGCAGCCATAAAAAACGATGAGTCTGTGTCCTTTGTAGGGACTTGGATGAATCTGGAAACCATCATTCTCAGCAAACTGACAGAACAGAAAATCAAATACCACATGTTTTCACTCATAGGCAGGTGTTGAACAACGAGAACACGTGGACTCAGGGAGAGGAGCATCACACACTGGGGGTAGTTGGGGAAGTTGGGGAGAGACAGCAGGGGGTGGGGAAGGAGGGGAGGGTGGGGAGGGAAAACATAGGGAGAAATGACAGATATAGTATGCACCTAAAGTAAAATAAATAAATTTTAAAAAAACAAAAAACTAAAACTAAAACGAAACTAAAAAAAAAAAAAAAGATCAAGCAAAGTTTTAGCATAGGGAGATTTCTCAAAGAACTAAAAGTAGATCTACCATTTGATCCAGTAATCCCACTACTGCATCCCAAAGGAAGTCATTATATTAAAAAAATACCTATACACATATGTTAATTGAAGCACAACTGCAAAGATAATGGAAGCTACCTAAGTGCCCATCAATGGTAGTGGATAAAGAAAATGTGGTTTATATACACCATAGAATACTACTCAGCCATAAGAAGGAACAAAATAATGTCTTTTGCAGCAACTTGGATGGAACTGGAGGCCATTATTCTAAGTGAAGTAACTCAAATGGAAAACCAAATACCACATGTTCTCACTTAGCTATGGGTATTCAAAGGCATACACAATGGTATAATGGACACTGGAGACTCAGAAGAGAGGAGGGTGCAGGAGATGAGGGATGAAATATTACATATTGGGTAAAATGTACACTACTGAGGTGGCAGGTACACTAAAATCTGAGACTTCACCACTATACAATGCATTCATGTAACCAATACCCACTTGTATTCCTAAAGCTATTTAAATTTAAAACAATAGTAAAATAAAAGTATGGCAGAGAAAGAAAAACAGGAACAGATTCTCCCCTAGAGACTCTAGAAGGACACAGCCCTGCCTACACTTTGGTTTTAGCTCTGTGAGATCCATTTTGGACTTCTGATCTCCAGAACCATGAGATGATAATTTGTGTTGTTCTAAGCTAAAAATAAAACAAAACAAAAAGCAAGCAAAGTTTTGGCTCTGAATAAAGTGAAGTAAGTATATTCTGCCTGTCTCTCCCAGTGAATTCATCCACAAAACCTGCAGATTGCATCAAAAATATATGAAATCTGAAGACTCTTAAGGTTTAGAGAAAAAAGAATGAAAGTGCCACCAAACCAGCAGTCAGTTTACCATGTATTTTTCCTCTTTAGTATCTGCTGGCCTATACTCAATGCTTCCCAAAACCAAAATATAGGCATCAGTGCAGACAGATTGAGTTCTAAAAATCCTCTAAATCTGTCTTGAGGAGAAGGGATTTCTTAACACTCAGTGAGAAACATGCCCCCCTTTTTTCTTTTATCCATTATCTTGCACCCAAACTCCCGTGAAACTCTGTGGTAGTGGTGGCAGATAGAACAGTAATAGCAGGGACCTGGAAGAGCCTAAAACACTGAGGAGAAACTTTCTTCTTACAGTAGAGAAGTAGTACTCCCAAGAGGGTGAAATTGACCCCTACTGCATATTGCATGCTCACTCATGCTCTCTCTCTTGCTGTCCCACTCTTTTTTGCTCGCTCATGCTCTCTCTCTTGGGGTCTCTTTCTGTCCCTCTCTCTTCCCTTCCCTCCCTCCTGCTCCACTGCTTAGCTTTCGACCAAGTAAGTCACAGGAATTGCTCTGCAGAGCGGGGTAAATAAAGCCCTAGTTATCTAACCAGAGAACTATCAAGGAGAATGGATAGAGAGAAAGCCTGCATTATTGCATCTGAACCTAAACAGCACAGCACAGACTCTAAGAATTAAACTATGAATATATCACTATATATTCAGACTGGACAGTGGCTGACAACACATAGGGGACATATCTGAATAGCACATCAAATGCTTTGAAAATAACACTAACATTGAAATCACAAATCATACAAGGTAAGGTAGAAATTGTGCCTAAATCTAAACAAGTCAGTCAACACTCTACACAGGATATAAGCAAGACCTTGAATCTCCTAACATAATATCCAAAATACCCAAGATACAATCTAAAATTACCTGGCATACAAATAACCAGGAAAATCTCAACACATGGCAGAAGACAACAAACGCCAACTCCAAGATGACACAGATGTTATGTAACATTACGAAATTATGTAACAAAAACTATCATTAAAATGCTTCACCAAGGAAGGGCAAATATTCTTGAAAGGAACAGAAAGGAATGCTCTAGCACAAAAATAGAAGATCAAAAGAACAATCAAATAAAAACTTTAGAACTGAAAAATATAACAAATAAAATAAAAACTCACCAAATGGGCACAGCAAGCAGAACAGAGATGACAGAGCAAAGAGTAAGTATACCTGAAGACAAATCAACAAAAATTATTCAACCTAAGCCACAGAGGAATAAATGACAGGGAGAGGAAGAGGGAGGATCTCTGTGGCTTGAGGGACTACAAAAAGTCTAACATTCATGTCAATCAAGTTCCCAAAGGGAAAAAAATAGAATGCAGTGCAGAAAAAAAAACTTAAGACATAATAATTTAAAACTTCTCAAATTTAGTGAAAGACATAAACCTACATATTCAAGAAGCTGAGTAAACTCCAAATGGGATAAATCCAAAGAAGTCCAAGCCCAGATGGATCATAATCAAACTGCAAAAAACTAAAGATAAAAATAAACTCTTAAAAGTAGCCAGAGAAAAACAACTCATTGCTTATTTTAACAACTGTGAAATTTTTATCAAAATCTCCAGACACGGAGGTAGATCGAAATTTTCAAAGTGCAACATGAAAAGAACTGTCAGCCAAGAATATATGTCCAATGAAAACTACCTTCAGGGATAAAGGTGAAATAAAGATAATCTCAGAGAAAGAAAATCTAAGGGAATCTGTAGCCAGTAGACTACTCTAAAAAAATTGTTAAAGAAATTTATTTGAGTAGAAGAGAAATAATACAGGAAACTCAAAACCTCATCAGAAATGAAGGAAAATCAACAGAAGCAGCAAATATCTGGGTGAGTTCTATAAAATCTTTGTCAGCTGAAAGCGAAAATTATCTTGTCTAAAGGAGTTTTCAACATACATAGATGTAAACATAAGACAATCAATCACAGCTTAAGAGGAAAGGGAAAGAGACCTATTTGGTGTAAAGGTTTCTACATTCTACACAAAACTGTAAAATATTAATCCTAAGTAGACTGTTTAAAGTGAAGTATGTATATTATAATCCCTTAAGCAACCATTAAAAATAACTGTTGAAATTGATAGAAGAAAAAATACAACTGATACATCAAAATACAAAAAATATTAAAACACCCACCCCCCCCAAAAAAAAACAGGAAAGGGAAAATGAACAGAAAATATAGGAAAAATCAAAAAAGCAAATAATAAAATGATAGATCTAAATCCAAACATAACAATTATTACATACCAATTAAAGGTGCTAAACAATTAAATGTCCAATGAGATACTATTTGTATAAATATTAAGACAGCTAAAATAAAACATAATAGTATCAAACAATAAAGATACAGAGCAACTCCAATTCATGTTGCTGGTGGGAATACAAAATGGTACAGCTACTTTGGAAACAGTTTGGCAGTTTCTTTTTTTATTTTAGAAAGAAAGAAAAAAAAGAATGAAGAAGAGGAAGAAAAAGGAAGAGAAAGAGAGAGAAAGAATGGGAGTATTGCTTTCTTGCCCAGGCTAGAATGCAATTTAGTAATGGGTATTGAAAACCTCTTTTATACCAATAATTATACTTAATGATGTAGACAGGAAGGAATAAGGGAAGAAAATAACAAACAAGCAGCCAACCAATATTTCATTTAAACCTATGAAATGCTATGCGATTACTGAGGAGTGATTTACTTCCAATTATGTAGTCACTTTTGGAATAGGTGTGAGGTGGTAATGTATGTTTTGTGTATTTGAAGTGGAGAGTTCTATAAATGTTTATTAAGTTTACTTGTTCCGGGTCTGAGTTCAAGTCCTGGATGTCCTTGTTAATTTTCTGTCTCGTTGATCTATAGAATCGTTAGCTCTTCTTGTTACATTGATCCTTTTGCCATTATGTAATGTCCTTCTTTGCCTCTTTTGATCTTTGTTGCTTTAAAGTCTACTTTATCAGAGGCGAGAATTGCCATCTCCTGCTTTTTGTTTATTTGTTTATTTTTACTCTCTGTTTGGTTGGTAAATCTTCCTCCTTCTCTTTGTTTTAAGTCTTTGTGTATTGTTGCATGTGAGATGGGTCTGGATGCAGCATACCAATGGGTTTTGGCTTTTTATCCAATTAGAATATATTAAGTTTAATACTGGCATTTGATGCTAACTGGCTGTTTTGCCCATTAGTTGGTGTAAATTTTTCATTGTGTTAATGCTCTTTGCTTTTTGATATACTTTTGGAAAGGCTGATATTGGTTGTTCCTTTATTTGTATAGTGTTTCTTTCAGAAGCTCTTGTAAAGCAGGCCTGGTGGTGGTGAAGTCTCTAAGTACTTGTTTGTTTGCAAAAGATTTAATTTTTCCTTCACTCATAAAGTTTAGTTTGGCTGGATAGGAAATTCTGGGTTGAAAGTTCTTTTCTTTAAGGATGTTAAATATTGGTCCCCACTCTTTTCTGGCTTGTAGGGTTTCTGCTGAGAGATCTGCTGTAAGTCTGATAGGTTTCCCTTTATGGGTAACCTGACCTTTCTCTCTGGCTGCCCTTAGTATTTTCTCCTTCATTTCAATCCTAATAAATCTGGCAATTATGTGCCTTGGGGTTGGTCTTCTTGAAGAGTATCTTTGTGGTGTTCTCTGTATTACCTGGAGTTGAATATTGTCCTGCCTTACTAGGTTGGGAAAGTTTTCCTGAATGATATCCTGAAGAGTATTTTCCAACTTGGATTCATTCTCTTCGTCACATTCAGGTACACCTATCAAATATAAATTAGCTCTTTTCACATAGTCCCATATTTCCTAGAGACTTTGCTCATTCCTTTTTATCCTTTTTTCTCCAACCTTGTCTTCTCGTTTCATTTCACCGAGCTGGTCCTCGACTTCTGATATCCTTTCTTCTGCTTGATCAATTCGACTGTTTAAACTTGTGCATACTTCGCAAAGTTCTCGTGTTGTGTTTTTCAGCTCCATCAATTCACTTATATTCCTCTCTAAATTGTCCATTCTCGTTAACATTTCGTCAAACCTTTTTTCAAGGTTCTTAGTTTCTTTGCATTGGGTTAGAACAAGTTCTTTTAATTCACTGAAGTTTCTTATCACCCACATTTTGAAACCTGCTTCTGTTATTGGAATACACTCGTTCTCCATTAAGCCTTGTTCCGTTACTGATGAGGAATTGCGATCCCCTGTAGAGGGAGAGGCATTCTGATTTTGAGTATTCTCTGTCTTTTTAGGCTGGTTTCTTCCCTTCATTATGTATTTATCCCTCTGTCGTCTTTGTAATTACCGACTTTCTAGCTAGGTCTCTGAGCGGACGTCCAACTTTTGATTCCCAGCGCCGAAATCTGAGCAATCCACTGCGCTGGCCAAAACAGCAGTGTTAAGATTGATGGTGCTTTTCTGCCTGGGAATCTCCGGACTCTGCACCAAGAACTGCTGTGCTAAGGCACCAGCAAAACCGCCGCGCCGGCCACAAGAGTCACTCTGGCGACCCGTGGGGCTCCTCTGCTGGGAATCTCTTGGTCCATGAGCAACAAATATTCGTCTGAAAGTGTGGCGTCCTCTCGTTCCCTGTGCTTTCACTGGGAGCTACGTGCCCGAGCTGCTAGTGATCAGCCATCTTGGATCTCTCTGGCAGTTTCTTATAGTTATGGGCCAGGCACAGTGGCTCACACCTATAATCTTAGCACTTTGGGAGGCCGAGGCCGGCAGATCCCTTGAGCTCAGGAGTTCAAGACAGGTCTGGCCAATGTGGCAAAACCCGGTCTCTACTAAAAATGCAAAAATTAGCCAGGCGCATGCCTGTAATTCCAGCTACTTGGGAGGTTGAGGCAGGAAAATCCCTTGAACCCAGGAGGAAGAGGTTGCAGTGAGCCGAGATCACGCCACTGCACTTCGGCCTGGGTGACACAACGAGACTCTGTCTCAAAAAAAACGATAAATAAATAAAGTTATGTACTTACCAAATTATCCAGCAATCCCACTCCTTGGTTTCTACAGCAATAAAAACAACTTCACACAAAAACCTGTACACAAATGTTGAAAGCAGCTTCCTTCCATAATCATCAAAAACTGGAAACAACCCAAATGTCCTAGTGGATAAACAAATCATAGTATATCCATTATGCAATGGAATGCTACTCAGTAATAAAAAGGAATAAATTACTGACACAAGCAACAGCTGAGGAAATAGCATGTACCAAGATCTAGTATTAAGAACAGGGTATATTCAAGCTACCTGAAATAATTACAGTGAGAGGAGATTCTCATCTTTGCAGGAAACTAGCATGGCTCTTATGAGGACTATAGGAATCCTTTAAGGGTTTGCAGCTTTGGAAGGTCAGTATTAGCAAACCTCCATATATGCACATTAGAGTTTGAGAAGCATTGTTTTACAAGTGAGGTTATGGAAGCCCAGAGAACTTAGTTGATTTGCTCAGCGGTCCACAGTTTGTTAGTGGAATACCTGGATTAGAATAAAGATGTCTTCATGCCACAGTCTAGGGCTTGTTTCTCTAATGTCACAAAAAGAATGCCAAAATTCTATGTCAGGCACTGTGCTAAATGCTTCATATACATTATCTCATTTAATAATGTGTAAAGTTACTTTATAAGAATGAGACATTAGCAAAATAGGGACAGGATATGAAGAACATATAAACACTTGTAAAACACTTGTAAGACATCTGTAAATAACTGGAGTTGGGGTTGGGGTGAGGAGTGGAGACCAAAAAGAGATTACACATTATGTATTCAACAGTGAGCAGGTATACGCAGATTTACTCCCAAGGCTGAAGGTCTGAGAGGCAGAAGAAACAAGCTAACAAGTCCAGTTTCTCAGAAAGAAATACTTAATAGGGACTTAGGAAAAGAAGCGATGTCTCAAGCAACTACAAGATGGTGGATACTCACACCTGCCCTACAGAAAGCATTCTTTAGAGAGCAAGCTTTTAAAGTAAAACATGTGCAGCTGGTCCTATCTTCAGACTTTCTTGCCAAGACTTGTGACCACTGGGGAGTTTAGATAAGCATCTTTACAAGAGTTATGTATGTGAATAAGCTGAATTAGTTAATTCAACCTTCAAGTATCAGCTCAAACATTAATACCTTAAGGCAATATTCTCTGACCACCCCCTATTATGTTAAATTCCCATCATATTCTTCAGTAGCATTCCATTTCTTCTTCGCGTTGCTTACATACTTCTAATTACATATTTAAAATCAGAATGAGGTTATAGACTCCATGAAGACCGGGCTAGTATCTATTTTGTTCACTGCCATATCCAATATCCTGGTGTCTAGTATTCATAGATACTCATGACTGGTTGCTGTACGCATTGAGGGGTAATGAACTCCAGAAATGTGAATAGAAGGATATGTGGCCATCCATCTCAGTAGTAATATAAAAGAGATTGATGTAAAGGATGAGAACTGAAACTAGAAGACATTTAACAAATAAAAATGGTATTTTTATTATAATATGGATTACAAATTTTCAAATAATTAGAATACAATGGAAATTGTAATGAAACTTGTGAACATAATTTATTCTTAATTATCCTATTTAGAAGTCTGTTTTACAAACTGTAGTGCTTCAGATTTGTTAAGAGCATTAGTTATCATTAAACTATAGATGAAGGGAATAGTTAATGGAGTTCAAGTTAAGAGAATGTCAGATTGATCAGTTTTCACCACCTGATCAATAAATAAAATGTTAAATTTAATGATTATACAAGTCGTGGTGTGACAATATTATTCACTAAAGGTACTTAAAACATTTTTGAAATAAAAATTCTGAACAATACTTAATTAAAAACTTAACAGATCAAGCTCAATCTTGTCTTCCCAATTGAATTAACAGATGTTGCCTGTTTTTGTTTGGATACATGGCATTTTGTGGAATTAATTATTTAGCTAATATTTTCTTTCTTATAAAATCTGGTGTTAATTGGAAATCAATTTTTCTTCAGTCTAAACAAGTTAAATGTCTAAAAAGAGCCATAATAGAATACTCAAATCTGTTTAAAACCATTTAAAGTCACTATTCAATTAGACAGTTTTCAAACACACTTGGACTATTAAATACAGAATGAACACATTCTGTCTGACAATATGTATTTCTGAAATGAAGTGTTTCTGCACTTCAAAGGCATAATTGAAAACAGCCACAATAAAAACATATTCAAGACCAATTCCTTTGAGTAGTCAAGAGAACTAGTTTTTATTTCTGTGATTCCTCACTAGCTCAGTCATTACAGATAAGGAATTCTACTAATCACGTACCTCTGCAAAGACCCTATTTCCAAATAAGGTCATATTCTGGGTAAGATAATGACATCCTTGCTGCTAAGACAATGGTCCCTTTTCGGTACTTATTTTCTGAGCCCTCCTCCAATGTATTTAACAATCCTGACCACTCATAGTTCTTGACAACCCCCCTCACCTTACAAAACCCCATCTCCATTTCCAAGATACCAATCTATATGGTAGGTTCTTCCTACTGAAGTCTTTTGCCTATATGAGGAAGGTTTCAAAATCTTGTTCTCTAGCCAATTACTTACTGGGCTCCAGGTTGATACACCATACTGAACATCTGCCACAGTCCCATATGTGAAATTGGCCCACTGTACTACACAGAAATGAACCCTCCCAGTCTTGAAACTTGAGAAAGTTTCAAGTTACATTTGTCTTATCTGAGTTCCTTTCTCTGGAAACCAACTATCAGGTCTCTTAGATCAAGGAATTGAAATGTCCCAGATCATTGCATCTGAACAGTGAGATGTCAGATCCCTCACCCATCATGACTACCTGACTGCCTGTTTGCTGTTGACCAACTCATCTTCCTTACCCCTACCTAATCCCTGTTTTCTCACACATGGTTACATTTCTTTTGCTATATAAACAATCCCCTAATTTTAGTCAGTCAGGGAGATGGATTTAAGACTTGTCTCCTAGCATGGCTACAGCACCTGATTAAAGCCTCTTCCCTGGCAATACTCCTTTCTCAGTGATTGGCTTTCTGTGTAGCAAGCAGCAGGTCCTAGAATGAATCCCTGTTGTTTTGGTAACACATGCACCTTAAACTTAACATGCCCAACACTAAATTTAGTAACTTAGTTAGAAGCAAAGGCTCTGGAATAAAGACTGACTGGGTTGAAATCCTGGCTCTGCCTCTTTCTTATTAAATATGTGACCCTAAAGAAGACACTCTTTTTCTGTTTCTCTCATCAGTAAAACCAAAATAATAATTATAACTGTCCTCAAAGGATTGTTATGAAAATTAAATGAAATTATGTATGTAAAGCATTTAGCAAAATGCCTGACATATAGGAAGCACTCAAAATACCAGCTATTATTAACATTACCATCATCTTCAATCATCTCTCAAAAATATCTTCTTTTTCTGGTTTTCCTAATTCAGTTGCCTCAACTGGCTATCAACTGCCTAAACTAGAAGCTGGGAAGTTATCCTGAATTCCTTCCTCTGACTTTTCTCTCAAATAAAAGCCTGTCTTTCCTAGTTCCTTTAATAGTTCTTATGCCCACTGCTCTGTATCTCTACCACCTCTACCTCAATATAGGTTCTGTTTACTTCTTTCTAAATTATTAACACAGATTCTGAACTGTATTACTTGTTTCCAGTTTAGCCCTTCTTCTACTCTATTGCTGTCAAACCCTTCCTTCATATCACTTATCCCCTTTCTCAGTTAAAAGCTTCTAGCTCCATGCATATCTCTACCTAGTGCTTTTTACTCTCTGTATCTACCAAATATAGCACAATACTGACTGTATTTGTTGGATGAACAAGGAAATTCTGCAAATTTATAGTCAACTTATAATTTAGAAAGAACCAAAATGATACAGGAGTACTGGGAAGGGAAGAGCATGATTCTTTTAAATGATATGGAAGCAGGGAAGGGAAGTGCTGAGTAGAGGAGGGCATGGTTCCTGGCTACAGCTCCACCCCCACGGACCTCGGTGACAGGCATTTTTGTTTTCCTGCCCAAATATTGCATTTCCCAAGACCACCTTGGCTTACCACGCCCCCATCCAGTGCCTATAAAAACCCCCGAGACCCTAGCAGGGAGATACATGAGGTGGCTGGACGTCCATAGAGTACCTCAGCGAAGGAACACACAGGCGACTGGACGTAGAGAGGAATGCACCAACATGCACCACACGCCGATGGGCCACCAACAAGTAAAGCAGAACGATGTGGAAGTTGGCTGAGGACACCAGAGGAGAGCCCAGGCTGCTGAGCGGCCACACTCCAGGGGAAAACCTTCCCACTCCATCTCCTTTCTGGCTTCCCCCATCTGCTGAGAGCTACTTTCACTCAATCAAACCTTGTACTCATTCTCCAAGCCCGCCTGTGATCCAATTCTTCTGGTATACCAAGGCAAGAACTGGGATACATACAGAAAGCTCTCTGTCCTTGGAACAAAGTTGGTGGTCTAACTGAGCTGGTTAACACAAGCTGCCTAGAGATGCAAAACTAAAAGAGCACATAGTAACACATACCCACTGTTGCTTCACCTATAAACATTTACCCCTAGACACTGACATGGGGTCAGAGCCCTACAGCCTGCCTATCTGTATGCTCCCCTAGAAGTTTGAGCAGTGGGGTGGCTGAAGAAGCAAGCCACTTCCCCACTGCACACCCTGTGAGGGGGACAAGGGAACATTTCCCATTTAAAAAACAACATTTATTTCTCAAATATCACACATTAAAATTTTTGCAACAATATTTCATGAAGATCTGCTTCTGGATATTCCATTAAAAGACCACCTTAAAATTCTGAGAATATTATCTAGTACAAAACAGTAATAAAAAATATGTGAGCTTTTGAAAAATCTTACTAGGAGTTAAGCATATTATTTAAGATACAAATAACTATGAGAAAATATATCAAACTCATAGTAAGAGGGAAAATTTTAATCAAGACCCAGAAAATTATTTTTACTTGACATATTGAAAACAATGTTTTATTTCAAAAAGGCATTTTATTTTACTTTTTTGTTTTTTTATTTTTCTTTTGCGATGGAGTCTCACTTTGTCACCCAGGCTAGAGTGCAGTGGCGCAATCTCAGCTTACTGCAACCTCCGCCTCCAGGGTTCAAGCGATTCTCCTGCCTCAGTCTCCCGAGTAGCTGGGATTACAGGCGCACGCTACCACTCCTGGCTAATTTTTGTATTTTTAGTAGAAGTGGGGCTTTGCCATGTTGGCCAAGCTGGTCTTGAACTCCTGACCTCAGGTGATCTGCCTACCTCAGCCTCCCAAAGTGCTGGGATTACAGGCATGAGCCACCATGCCCGGCCTGGAAAGGCATTTCAAAGGGCATTTTAAAAACCTGTAAAAGCTCTAGATCTGTGCTGTCCAATACAGCAGCCAGCAGCCACATGAATACCTGAAATGTGGCAGCCAATTCAAACTGAGATGTGCTCTAAGAATGAAAACCACAGCAGATTTTGAAGACAGCATACAAGTATAAAATCTCATTAACAATTTTAATATTGATTGTGTGTTAAAATGATCATACTTTGGATATGAGTTAAATAAAATAGTATTAAATTAAATTTCACCTTGCTTCTGAAACCAGCCAATACTCCCATGGACTGTTCTTTTGGATGGACATAGAAATTGACCCTTCTGCTGTTAAAGCTTGACACCTGTATTTGTTTTATCTGAGTTCCTCAGGAAAGGACCTTTAGGTCTCCCAAAAAAAGGTATCAAAGAACTGAAACTCATCAGATCACAGCACCAGATGCCTGACTGCCCTTCCCTAGTTCTTGTTTTCTTACATATTGTTACATTTTTTCCCCCTGCTATATAAACCCCTTGTTCTGGTCAGTCAGAGAGATGGATTTGAGACTAAGCTTCCATCTCCTCAGCTGCAGCACCCAATTAAAGCTTTCTTCCTTGGCAATATTTTTATCAGTGATTAGCTTTCTGTGCAGCAAGCAGCAGGACCTAGACCAAACCTCCGGTGTTTTGGTAACACTTCTTTTTATTTTTAAAATGTCTACCTATAGAAAATTTTAAACGGCATCTGTGGTTCACATTGTATTTCTATTGAATGGTGCAGATCAACACCAATAATTCTAAACTAGGCATTAGTAAAACAGTATAACGTAACCACTTTAATTATCTGGATAACCTAATATATTAATACATTGTAACAAATTCTAGAGTAATGAATGAAGTGTTACAGATTCAGGGAACAGTGAATCATCTGAATACACAAAGATTCACCAAAGCAAGGATATTTGCATTGAATTTTTAAAGAAAGTTTTTGATCCAGGAGGCCAAGGCAGGAGGATCACTTGAGCCCAGGAGTTCAAGACCAGCCTAGGCAACACAGTAAGATCTCATCTCTACAAAAAATAAAAAAAATTAGCTGGGCATGGTGGTGAACACTTGTGGTCCTAGCTATGCAGCAGGCTGAAGGGGAAGGATCACTTGAGTATGGAAGTCAAGGCTGCAGTGAGCTGTGATTGCACCACTGCACTCCAGCCTGAGTGACAGAGTGAGACCCTATCTGAAAAAAAAAGAAAGAAATACCACAGTTGGGGGAAAACTCACCAGAAGGTGAAGGGGTTACTATCCAAAGGCAAGTAGCTATGATAGAGCCTGGCTGCCAGATCCTGGCACATTCAGGAAATGATGGAAATTTTAAGTATAGAATATAGGGGGAAAATTATTTATGTAAATCTTAACACGTCTTCTAAACAGTAAGCTTCTTGGAGGCAGAATTTGTGTCATATATATTTCATAATGTGTAGAATATACAGTTTCAATAAATATTTGCTAATATACCGATAGACAAATTCATCAAAAACGTTTGTCCATAAATCCTTCTTTTAGAAAATGAAAGTCAAGAACTTGAAACTTAGAGGCATCCTATTACCTGACTTCAAACTATTCTATAAGGCTACCATAACCAAAACATCATGGTACTGGTACAAAAGCAGACACATATTCAATGGAAGAGAATAGAGAGCCCAGAAATAAAGCTGCACACCTACCACCCTCTGATCTTTGACAAAGTCGACAAAAACAAGCAATGGGGAAAGGATTCCCTATTCAATAAATGGTGCTAGGATAACTGGGTAGCCGTATGCAGAAGACTGAAGCTGGACCCCTTCCTAAGACCATATATAAAAATCAATTCAAGATGGATTGCAGACTTACATGTAAGACCTAAACCAATAAAACCCCTGGAAGATAACCTAGACATTCTGGACATAGACCCTGGCAAAGATTTTAATAAACGGGAGCTAGACATTCAGTATACATGGACACAAAGAAGAAAACAACAAACACTGAGGCCTACTTGAGGGTAGAGGGTGGGAGGAGAATGGGGACCAAAAAACTGTCTATCACGTACTATGCTTATTACCTGCCTAATGAAATAATCTATACATCCAATCCCTATGACACATAATTCACCTGTATCACAAGCCTGTATATATATATCTGAACCTAAAATAAACATTTAACAAAAAAGAACTTGAAAATTAATTTCACAATTATTATAATTCCTAATTTTGGCATTCCAACTTTCTAAGAAATTAGGGGAACAATGTGAAGTCTGGTATGAGGCCATCTGTATTCTAATCCAAGTTTTCTTCTCACATGCTGTAGAGTCCTGAGCAAGTCAACTAACTTCTCTGGGCTTCCATTACCTCACCTGTAAAACAATGACATATAGCAAAGCTTCTCAAACTCTAATGTGCATATATGACTTCTCAAGTGATGCCTAAAGTTTTAGAATCCTCTGGGAGCTTAATTGAAATATAGAATCTTAGGCACCACCCGAGAATTAGTTAATCAGAATATGCACTTTTAACAAGATCCAAGATGATAAATCTGCCCAATTAAGTCTGAAAAGTACCGACTTTAAGAATAAATATCCAGGGTGTGCACATGTGCCACAGAGCCCAAACACAATAAAAAAAAAAAGAGAGAGAGAAAGAAGAATAAATATCACCTATGATCCTGTTTCCAGCAGTTCCTCTAACTAGTTGTGTTTTACTTTCAAGTCTTTATAAAGCTGGCTGGTATCAGTTTATAGTCTCCTTTCTTACTGCCCACAGTTTTAGCCCCATCGACATATTTTTCATTACTATCCCCCCAACTATAAACAACTATTTTTTCTCACTACTGCCATATACCAGTGTTACTTTTTCATTCATATTTTCTGCCTCTAAGACTTCTTCCTGAATCATCCATATATTTTGAAAAACCTTAATTTTCTTTTAAAATTGTCCCTGAATACATATTAAAGGTAAATCCCTTTGTTTTATAGAAACTGGTTATGTCACAGGCATCTGAACCAGAGCAACTCCATCTTGAATAAGGGCTGGGCAAAATGAGGCTGAAACCTATTGGGCTGCATTCCCAGACGGTTAGGCATTCTAAGTCACAGGACAAGATAAGAGGCTGACACAAGATACAGGTCATAAAATCCTTGCTGACAAAACAGGCTGCAGTAAAGAAGCCAACCAAAACCAAGATGGCAATGAAAGTCACCTGTGGTCATCCTTACTGCTGCACTCCCATCAGCACCATGACAGTTTACAAATGTCATATTATCTGGTCTAAAAAAGGTAGGCATGAATAATCCACTCCTTGTTTAGCATATAATCAAGAAATAACCATTAAAATAAGCAACTAGCAGCACTTAAATATGCTCTTGTCTATGGAGTAGCCATTCTTTCATTTCTTTACTTTTGTTTGTTTCTTTGTTTTGAGACAGAGTTTCACTCTTGTTGCCCAGGCTAGAGTGCAATAGTGCATCTCAGCTCACTGCAACCTCCGCCTCCTGGGTTCAAGCGATTCTCCTGTCTTAGCCTCCCAAGTAGCTGAAATTACAGGCATCTGCGACCATGCCCAGCTAATTTTTGTATTTTTAGTGGAGACGGGTTTCACTATGTTGGCCTGGCTTGTCTCAAACTCCTGACCTTGGTTGATCTGCCCACCTCGGCCTCCCAAAGTACTGGGATTACAGGTGTGACATTAATAAACTTGCTTTCACTTTGCTCTATGGATTCGCCTCGAATTCTTTCTTGCACAAGATCCAAGAACCCTCTCTTAAGGTCTGGATCAGGACCCCTTTCTAGTAACAGTTACAATGTAAACTCTATCCCAGTTACACTGTATTATTTCTTGTTCTTTATCATATTAGAAATTAAAATATACACTTAAAAAATATTTACCTATTAACTTACTTAAATATAACAAAAATAAATCCATTACATGTTAACATAAAGAAATTTTACAAAACTAATTATTCCCTCCATCTCCCTACCAAATGGTGAGAAGAGTGGCATTATTTTATATTTGTACAAATCTCTCTGATGTCTGTCTGCATTAATAGAAGCTGGATTCTCACATCTGCTTCTGCTAGCCTCTGGAAAACTCCACTTGATACATGCGAGAAAATGAGAGTGAAAAAGGCAAATAAAGTCTTAGTATTATTATGTAAATAGTTTCCAGTCTCAGGGACCCCAAGAGGGTGAACAGACAACACTTTAATAAACTGCTGGCTTTTAAGAAACAGATATAGGCCAGGCGCAGTGGCTCATGCCTGTAATCCCAGCACTTTGGGAGGCCGAGGCGGGTGGATCACAAGGTCAAGAGATCGAGACCATCCTGGTCAACATGGTGAAACCCCGTCTCTACTACAAATACAAAAAATTAGCTGGGCATGGTGGTGCGTGCCTGTAATCCCAGCTACTCAGGAGGCTGAGGCAGAAGAATTGCCTGAACCCAGGAGGCGGAGGTTGCGGTGAGCCGAGATCGCGCCATTGCACTCCAGCCTGGGTATCAAGAGCGAAACTCCGTCTCAAAAAAAAAAAAAAAAAAAAAAAAAAAAAATAATAATAATATTTTAAATGCACATTATTTCAGGATGTATCCACTAAAATGATGCTACAATAAATCTTGGGTATGGTTAAGATTTTTAACCAGAATCTCCAGATGCCTCACAGATTATCCTTTGAGAAACAAGATGATAAAAGGAAGCCTCAGTATTTCTAATTTATACTTGAATGTGTAGGATACCTTTAGAGATCCTTACTCAGTACCACCTGTAGACTTTGTTATTGTTTATAAGCATGAATAAAGTCAAGGTCTGAAATGTTCAATCTTTGTTTCACCATGGAGGTTGATTCTATGCTATGGTATGAGTTTTATGCAATGGGTTTGTGGAAACAAAAAAACTGCAGAACTTCTTAGAATCAAAAATGTATTCTCCATATAACCACATTTTAACTATGTTTCTGTTACCAATGATGTATACATCTTATAATGTTTACAAACTAATATTAAATTGATAACTGAGGAAATATTAAAGCAGACATTGCCTCTCAATACAATCGACTTTTTCACTGACTAACTGAGGGCATCTTTCTTGTTCAGCATAACCAGTGCTGTTAACTAGTTCTAGCTAAATAATATTTACCTGGTCATTGTGCTTCAACAAGTGATAGCACGTGGAAAAGAAACCATATATATTTAACTCCCTAAAATGAATTTGTTGTTTGTCAATTTCTTATTCAAGATTCTGCCAACTTTATCCCCTTATACCCACAAACTTTTACTTAACTTTCCAGGCAGTTTGCATTATAACTTTTCCAAGTCTCAGGCACTTTTGCCTCTGTAAGTCACTTCCTCCATTTAATCCATTTAAAAATACTGTATATTAAAAATTATATTTTACAACTTCATTATTATAAAGACAAATATAATTCAGGCTGGATTCATTATTCATCACTATTATACTCATTTTTTTCTCCTATAAATTTAATTAAAATTGAAGATAATTTTATGGGTCCCTATAAATATCATGGGCACAAGGCATTGTGCTTACTGTGCTTAATGGGTAAGTTGGCCCTGCTTCAAGGCCCTGCTCAAAGGTCACCTCCTCTAGATATTCTTTGATCACCTCAAGTCAGAATGTGTCACACCTTCTTATTCTGACAGCACTTGATTCTCTTTTCTTTTAGAACATGTGTCTCACTGAATTAAGTAAGTATTCTAATCTATTCTCTCCCCTATCAGGACCATAGCTTACTCATTTTTTTGACTACCGCCTCACCTCCAGAAATTGGGATGTAATTCTATTTTTTTCTCAACTAAGTATTAATGCATTCAAGAGAATTTACTCTTCTCTCCATCTTTGTTTGTAAAAATAAGGGTAAAAATAGGAACTGTAAGAACTGATAAACACTAATGGTCATATACAATATCCAAAAAGAAAGCTTTTCAACCACGTGACGAAAGATAATGAAATGGCCAAGTATCTTCAGAAGCAAGCTAACTGCTTCCCCTAGTAAATAATGTATCTGGATGACCCTAGAATGAATTTTTATTTCAATATAATAAAAAATATGATGGAGAATTTTAAAATTAAGATGGCTCTGGATAACCAGGTTATAATAGATAAAGGATAGAGAGGAGGTTCCAGAAGAAGTTGAAGACAGGTAAGGGAAGAGAAAAGGAAGAGACTATTTTACTAACAGTATCTTTCTGAATGAGACTATATTATGTCATCTAGTCTCTAACCACATGGATCAGAGGTATTTTCTCAAGAGGCAGGGGCTCTCAAAAAGGAATAAAATGAAAATAGTTCCTGCTATAAGGAAGAAAGCAGTTCTTTAGGTAGAGTTTTACTAGAGAAAACTGCTACCATATATAGGTTGACTGAAAGAATTTCATTTGATGCTATTTAATTTGGTATCTTTTATGGCAAAAAGGCACTAGGATAATAACTGGAGTATAAACTTTGAGGTTACCTACAAAATTAATATAATAATGGGTTTTAAATCTCAAAAATATGTGCACATGCTACATTTCGGAAGTATTTTAAGTTGTAAAGTATTTGTTATGCAGTATTGCTAATGGTTACTTTATAACTAATATAATTTTTAAAATAGAGAATATAATATAGAAAGTTTCAACAATGTATAAATGCTCCAATTTTCTACAGGGTTTGACTCCCTAAAACACTTCTTTTTTTTTTTTTTTTTTTTTTTTTTTTTTGAGACGGAGTTTCGCTCTTGTTACCCATGCTGGAGTGCAATGGCGCGATCTCGGCTCACCGCAACCTCCGCCTCCTGGGTTCAGGCAATTCTCCTGCCTCAGTCTCCTGAGTAGCTGGGATTACAGGCATGCACCACCATGCCCAGCTAATTTTTTGTATTTGTAGTAGAGACAGGGTTTCACCGTGTTGACCAGGATGGTCTCGATCTCTTGACCTTGTGATCCACCCGCCTCGGCCAAAACTGGGAGGACAGAGAGATGTTTCTAAGTTGTACGCTCCGTAAGAAGTATAAAAATGTTCTTTAAAATTTTTCAGGGCCGGGCGCGGTGGCTCAAGCCTGTAATCCCAGCACTTTGGGAGGCCGAGGCGGGTGGATCACGAGGTCAAGAGATCGAGACCGTCCTGGTCAACATGGTGAAACCCCGTCTCTACTAATACAAAAAAAAAAAAATTAGCTGGGCACGGTGGCGCGTGCCTGTAATCCCAGCTACTCAGGAGGCTGAGGCAGGAGAATTGCCTGAACCCAGGAGGCGGAGATTGCGGTGAGCCGAGATCGCGCCATTGCGCTCCAGCCTGGGTATCAAGAGCGAAACTCCGTCTCAAAAAAAAAAAAAAAAAAAAAAAAAAAATTTTTCAATGACAAAGCTATGTGTTTTATCGGTAACCCCAAAACTCTGAAAAATTCCTAATATATAGTGGACACCTGCTGCATTAACATATCAAATTAAAGACAATGTTCTCTACTCACCCACATAATTATTTTGTTCTTTTAATTACAAAAAGGATAAAGTGTGTTCCTATTAAAGGGCTTGGGGGACAAATAATTCCACTGATCTGTGTAAACATACCACCTGTCCAAAACACAGTCATCTATAAATAATCATTCTCTTCCCAGTCCCCAAAATGGAAACATCATTTCAGAAGGAAACCAAAGCAAGAGAGAGACAACTGTGTCAAACTAAAAAACAGTCTCAACTCTATTTTAAGACCAGTGTTTTGATGGTCAAACATTTAGTTTTCTTGGTAAGATTTTGAAAAGGATAGTCAAATCAAGGATAATAACTACAAATTAACTTATCAGTTAAAAACAAAACTGATAAAATAACATTTGTAGTCAACTAAGTTTCATTATACATCAGATCATTTTACACCATGAGTCAATATGAAATGCACAGTCTAATTTCTCAACTAAGTTCTATAATTCATCTAGTCTTGTCCTAAAATGAGTTCTAAATAAAATCAAAACATATAACTGATTGTATATGTTAATTTAAAGTAACATTTTAAACACTTCTAGATTATGGTTTAACTCTCTTCCCTAAGCTTTTTTTTTTTTTTTTTTTTTTTTTAATGCTCATTGAATACAGTTGGGTTGGGGTGCTGACCCCCTGTGCAGCTGGAAATCCACATGTAGTTTTTGTGTGTGTGATAAGGTCTCATTCTATCATCCAGGCTGCAGTGCAGCAGCGCAGTCTTGGCTCAATGCAGCCTTGATCTCCCGGGCTCAAGCCGTCCTCCCATCTGAGCCTCTCAAGTAACTGGGAATACAGGCACACACCACCACACATGACTAATTTTTTTCTATTTTTTGTAGAGAGGAAGTTTCACCACCTTGCCCAGGCTAGTTTTTAACTCCTGAGCTCAAGCAATCTGCCAATCTCAGCTTCACAAAGTGTTAGGATTACAGGCAGGAGCCACCAAGCCTGGCCTCACATACATCTTCTGACTCCCCAGTGACTTAACTACTAATACGATTCTGCTGACCAGAAGCCTTGGTGGTAACATAAACAGTTGATTAGCACATATTTTACTGCTTTGTGTATTATACACTGTATTCTTACAATAAAGTAAGCTAGAGAAAAGAAGTGGCGAAGCTAGAGAAACTCAAGTGGAAGTGGTTACTATAAAAGTCTTCATCGTCAATGACTTCACATTGAATGTGCTGAGGACAAGGAGGAAGGGTAAAATGGGAGGTTGGTCTTGCTGTCTCAGGGGTGGCAGAGGTGGAAGAAAATCCAATGTAAGTAGACCTGCAAAGATCAAATCTGTGTTGCTCAAGGGTCAGCTGTATAACAAAATATAAATTTTAGAAAGACACTTTTTACATATAGTAGGACAATGACTTCCAAACTATGAACCGCATAGCCAGGAGTAAAATGACAGGTTCAATCCCTGCTCAAATCCAAGGCAGGCACAATTTCTTTTTTCCCTTTTCTCAAAACTTACTTTAATATTTTATGCCAAATGACATTCCAGACCAATTAAGAACCACCTGAGTCAAACTACAGTCTGTCAAATCCAACACTCTCAGACTTGTTAGCTACCGTTCAACAAATGGCATAAAAAAAAATGGTATGATAAAGTCATTTAAAACATTGAATATTCAACCTGGATTTCACCAGTGTCAGTGCAAAATGGAAGAATTTCCTTCTTTTTTTTTTTTTTTTTCTTGAGATGGAGTTTCATTCTTGTCACTCAAGCTAAAGTGCCGTGGTGTGATCTCAGCTCACTACAATCTCCACCTCCTGGGTCAAGCGATTCTCCTGCCTCAGCCTCCTAAGTAGCTGGAATTACAGGTGCACGTCACCATACCCCAGCTAATTTTTGTTTTTACCAGAGACAGGGTTTCACCATGTTGGCCAGGCTGGTCAAGTGCTCGGATTACAGGCATAAGCCACTGCACTTGGCCTCCTTCTTTTATTTTTTCTTTTTTTGCGATGGAGTTTCACTCTTACAGCCCAGGCTGGAGTGCAATGGCACAATCTTGGTTCACTGGGATCTCTGCCTCCCGGGTTCAAGCAATTCTCCTGCCTCAGCCTACCGAGTAGCTGGGATTACAGATGTCCACCACAACGCCGGGCTAATTTTTGTATTTTTAGCAGAGACAGGGTTTCACCACATTCGCCAGGCTGGTGTCAAACTCCTGACTTCAGGTGATCCACCCACCTGGGCCTCCCAAAGTGCTGAGATTACTGGCATGAGCCACCACACCCAGCCACCTGGCCTCCTAAATTTGAATGACATTTAACCAAAAAAGGCTCTCAGTTTAGTGAGATCTAATGTCAAAACTGTTAATTACCTTGCACTAATAGTTTTAGCAGTTCCCAACAGATGTCAAATAATACCATATTTCTCTAAAAAATGTAAAATATCCCATTGGTAATCCTATGGCACCCCAGGACATCTCTGTGCACAGTCTGGGCTCCTGAGGTAAACTGGCTATCAGCAATTACTCTATTCTGAGAAAGAATGGGTGAAAAGCTAGTGACAGAGACTGAACAAGTAACAGATATGAGCAAGGGAGAAAAACAGAGTAAGGGACATACAGGGAGAGCAAACAAAGACAAGAGGCATGAGGGAGCAAGAGAGAGCAACAAAGATAGCTTAGAACAGAACACAGAGAAAACAGTAAAGCAAACAAGACAAAAACAGAAGGAACAGAGACAGATGGTCAGGAAGAGACACATGCATAGAGAAAGATGAATAAGGAGAGACAAAATGATGAACAGGGAGACACATAGACAGGGAGATAAAGACAGACCAAAAGGCAGGGACAGGGAGAAACAGACTGACCAACAGCGAAGGAGGGGAGACAATGAATGGGTAGACTGAAACGGGGGGGCAAATAGGGGAGACACAGAAGAGAGAGGATCAGAAAAAAAGACAGAATTAGGAAGACAGGAACGATAAAGACGGAAGAGTGAGTCAAACAGACAAGTTAACACTGTCAAGGAGGAAGACAGGCAAGGATAGATGCAGATATGAAGACAGAGGAGTAGGCGAAAGGAAGAAAGACAAGGATTAAGACAGAGAGGCAGTGGGCACACATGAGAGAAGAAACTCAGGGAAATTGGAAGAGGAAGGGGAAAGAAGCTCCCCCTCACATCATCCCAACGCTGGGGAACAGGGATTGCATTCATCAATTCATTACTTAAAGGCATGACCCCTACACTCTACTACTGTATGAAAAAGAACTACAAATTATCACAATATTTATTAAAGACACTGAGCTCTGTACACCACAGGGTTTTCTGGCCAGAGGAGCAACTCTCTCTTTGCATATTATTAGCAAATATAATCTATATTCTGCTACTTTAGACACTAATATTCTCATAGAATTTCACAGAGCTTTGTGAGCTTCCAAGGGTCTCTGCTCCAAGCATCCAATATTAAAATGCCAATAATTTGTTTTTCCTAGAAATATATAATCACATAAAATTAAATGGGAACCAATTTTAAAAGAATATTAAATTCTAATGCATTCTGTTTTTAGGACATACCAGCTATACATTTCCTTTCAATGTGATATAAGACAAGCAGTATTTTAATTTTTGGGTTTTTTTTAGCTTTTTATTGAAATTTTAAAACTAATAAAGTATAAAATATGGAGAATATACTAAGTCCCAACATGTCAGTGGTCAGCTTCAACAATTATTAACATTTTACTGATGTGATCAGTCACATTTTAACCATAAGAAATAAAATTCTAAATATACTTCTAACTTTTTCCTTCATTGTTTCATCAATTTTTAAAATGCATTTTTATTTAATCATATTGGACTTTAAGTCAATTACTGATAATCATTATGAAATTACCAAATATTTAAATAGTGTTTCCAGAATTAGAACCTCTGTTCTCAGATTCAGTAAATCTATGTCTCTACATTTCCTTGGTATTTATATATCCCAGGTTTTCTATATATTTTACAAATGCAGATCATTCAAAATCTATTCCAGGTAAACAAAGTGTTACCATTGAATGGTCAAAATTATGTTGTAAAATTAAGCTGGAAAAATACATTATATTCTAATTCAGTGACTCTCAAACTTTGCTGCACATTATAATGAACTGAAGAGCTTTTAAAAATATGGATACAGGTGGGCGCAGTGGATCACGCCTGTAATCCCAGCACGTTGGAAGGCTGAGGTGGGCTGATCACAAGGTAAGAAGATTGAGATCAGCCTGGCCAATATGGTGAAACCTTGTCTTTACTAAAAATGCCAAAATTAGCCAGGAGCTGGGCGAGGTGTTAGGCACCTGTAATCCCAGCTACTTGGGAGGCTGAGGCAGGAGAATTGCTTGAACCCAGGAGGCAGCAGTTGCAGTGAGTCAAGATCATGCCACTGCACTCCAGCCTGGGCGACAGAATAAGACCCTGTCTCAAAAAAATAGATAGATAGATAGATAGATAGATAGATAGATAGATAGATAGATAGATAGAGTCCCAAGATTCTGATTTAGTCAGCTTAGGGTGCATGCAGTCTGTTCATCAAGAGTTTTGTTTTTTAATGTTGCTCAGGCAATTCTAATGTGCAACCACAGTTAATGAATCACTGATCTAGTCCATCTTCCTGCCAAATGCAAAAATTCTCCTCAATGTGGTAGCTATATAACATTCAATTCCAAAACTTACAACATCTCCAACAATTTTAAATGGGGGCAAATTTAACTATGTGAAAGTTCTAACAAGCAAAATTTCTTATTCCATACCCACTGATCCAAATTCTATTTTATGTGGTCATATAAAATGATTCTAATTTTGTTTCATTATCAGAACTATGAAGTATCTCCTAAGTTCTCTGTTAAACTTTTCTTCAACCATTATCTTTACAACAATTTTCAAACCCATTCCCATGTGCTGATGGCTCATTTCTCAAAAAGTAAAAACACAGCACCTATAACCAATACCCAGTACTCCAGAAAAGGACAGTCTGATCAATGCTCTGCACAGTAGTACTATCCCTTTTTTTTTGTTGTATAAAACTTAATACATAGCATTAATGTTTTTTAAAGTTGTATCTTACTAAAGGCTCATACCAAAGAAACAGCTAAAGCCCTAGATTATGTTAATTGTAATCATGCTACCATTCTTCTATCCTACAGATTTTTTTAAACTTCACATCTGTTGAATTCTATTAAATGTAACTATCAGGTTGGTGCAAAAGTAAATACAGTTTTTGCCATTACTTTCAATGGCAAGAAACACAATTACTTTTGTACTAACCTAACAGAAAATGTTTTCTGGGGTGGTGGGCAGGTTTGCCAATTTCTATAGTGTAAATATTCCCATCGTGGTCAATTTCAAGTTACCAACAGTGAACACAGGGTTGAGAAGAGATGCAGACAATTATCATAATCTTGTGTGAGACAGTTCCAGCACACCACTAAATTTAATTCATCATTCTTAGCCAGAAGTTTCCATCACAGACTCTAAAAAAATTTTGAAAATAATATTTCCCAGTCCACACCCAACATTCTGATGTAGGAGATATAGACTAGGATCTGGGTATTTGCATATTTTTAACAATCCCTGGGTAGTTCTGAGGTACATGCTCAGATAAAAACACTTGGCTGCCACTAATCTGTCCATACTCTTTGGCTCTAAGTTGTTCAAACAGCTAGAAATCCCTCAACTATATTATCATTCATCTCACATATTTTAATACTCCATAAGAATAGCATGACAGGTTTTAAAAAACTGTCTTCTTAAATTTTATGCCCATGACATTCTCCTACTCAATTAAGAGAACTAACTTCCAAAGAAAAATAGGGCTGGGTACAGTGGCTCACACCTGTGATCCCAGCACTTTGGAGAGGCCAAGGTGGGCAGATCACCTTAGGTCAGGAGTTAGAGGCCAGCCTGGCCAACATAGTGAAACGCTGTCTCTAGTAAAAATACAAAATTTAGCTAGGCATGGTGGCAGGCACCTATAATCCCACCTACTCAGGAGGCTGAGGCAGGAGAGTCACTTGAACCCAGCAGGAAGAGGTTGCAGTGAGCCGAGATCATGCCATTGCACTCCAGCCTGAGTGACAAGAGTGAAACTCCATCTCCAAAAAAAAGAAAAGAAAAGAAAATTTGGTATGGCTGGCACGGCTTGCTTTTGTGAATCAATATGAGCTTCTATAAGATGAGCAGATTACTGAATATTGAAAAATAAGCCATTTAAGGAGGGTCCACTTCCAGGCAAGAAGGAGGACCTGGAGGCCAACTACAACCTTCAAGTTAAATAGAAAACTGAATAATATACCTAAGTCATTTGTTTCAAGGTAGCAAATAGCTGCTGAAAGGGCAAAAACTAGAGGTAAAGGGCCTAACTCCAGAGAGAGAAGAACCTTAGAGAGGTAAACAACTTTCTGCAGACACTTAGCCTAGAACATTTACCAATTTGACAACCAGGTGTGAAGCCTAGAACCTGAAATTTACACCTGCAGAGGTCCGATGCTAACAGCCAAAAATAAAGCAACAGAGATTTTAGCAGAGACAAAAGCTTACACTTTTAAAAACTAGAAAAAGAAGGAAAAATTAAACTCAAAGAGCACAGAGCAAAGAAAGAAAGAGTAGAAATCAATAAAATACAAAACAGGCAAACAAAAAAGAAAAGTGATGACACCAAAATGGGTTAGTTTGACAAGATCAGACAGGCTTGAAAATTAGACAATAAAAAATCTGAGGCCATGCGGTGGCTCATGTCTATAATCCAAGCACTCTGGGAGGCTGAGGCAGTAGGATCAGTTGATGCCAGGAGTTCAAGACCAGCCTAGGCAAACATGGCGAGACCCATCACTACCCAAAAAAAAAAAAAAAAAAAAAACTTGCCAGGCATGGTAGCACATATTTGTATCACTTGTGCCCAGGAGTTCGAGGCTGCACCACTGAACTCCAGCCTGGGTAACAGACTAAGACCCTGGCTCAAACAAACAAACAAAAAAAACCCCAAAACTCTGTTGGTGATATAGCCCAAAGTTTATCAGACACGTGGATCTATCTATTATATAACATTCCACTCTAGGGACTGTCCATTCCCTTGATAGCTACCTCCAAGAACTGAGAACCACATACACAGCTCAAGAAGCTTTCATTAAGATTAAAACAACTTCTTGGCTGGGCATGGTGGCTCAAGCCTGTAATCCCAGCACTTTGGAAGGTCAAGGCAGGAGGATCCCTTGAGCCCAGAAGTTCAAGACCAGCCTGGGCAACATAGTGAGACCCTGTCTCTACAAAAAATAGAAAACTTAGCTGGGCATGGTGGCATGCATCTGTAGCCCTAATTACTCAAGAGGCTGAGATGGGAATGCTTGAGCCCAGCAGGCTGAGGTTACAGTGTGCTATGATTGTGCCACCGCATTCCAGCCTGGGCAACAAGATGAGACTCTGTCTCTTATAGAAGAGAGAAAGAAAAAAAACAGAAAAAGAGAGAAAAATCAATGAAACAAGTGGCTAGTCCTTTGACTAAGACAATAAAATTGATAAATCTCTAGCCAGACTGATGATGATGATGATACTAGAGGAGAAGGATGAGGAGGAGGAGGAAGGGGACGAAGACAACACAAATGGCCAATATCAGGAATGTGAGTGCTGACAAGGCTATAGTTTCTATCACTATATAAAGGATAATAAAGAAATATTATGAATAACTTTATGCCAATAAATTTGAAAATTTAAATTAAATAGACAAATTCGTTGAAAGATACCAACTATCAAGCGTTTACTCAAGAAAAAAACAGATAACCTAAATACACCTATTAAAATCTTCCCACAAAGGAAGTACCAGGTCCAGATGACTTTATTAGTGGATTCTACCAAACAGTTAAAAATAATAATACCAGTTATATAGAAACTCTTCCACACTACTGAAAAGAATTCTTTCCACTTCATTCTATGAGGCAAACATTACCCTGATACCAAAACAAGACAAAGACATTATAAGACTTCCAAAGAAAAATATCACATACAAATATAGATGTAAAAATCTGAAAATAATTTTAGCAATTCTAATTCAACAATATATAAAAAAGATATGTAATGACCCACTGGGGTTTATCCTAGGAATACAGGGTCAATAAAACATGTGAAAATCAATGTAATTAATCTTATTAAGAAACTAAAAAAGAAAAGCCGTATTATCATTGAGACCTGACCAAGTCCAATGTCTCCTTACTCCTAATAAAAACTCTCAGCAAACAAGGGATGCCCACTCTCACTACTTGTATCCAACACTGTATTAGAGATCCAGCCCAGTGCAACCAGGCAAGTAAAAGAAATTAAAAGGCACCCAGCTTGGAAAGGTAGAAGTAAAACTGTCTTTATTGGCAGATGACACATGGTCTATATAGAAAATCTGATGGAATCTATTTTTAAAAAGCTACTGTAACTAAAAAGTGAGTTTAGCAAAGTTGCATGATATAAGATCAATACATAAAAATCACTTGTACTTCTGGGCACTAGCAATGAACAACTGGAAATTGAAATAGAAAGACTATCATTTGCAAGAGCATCAAAAAATATTGAATACTTATAAATAAATCTGATTAAAGATATGGAGAGTCCATATACTATAAAACACTGCTGAGAGAAATTAAAGACGAAAGGGAAATACATATCTTACTCTCAGGTTTTAAGATTAAATATTATGATGTCAGTTTTCCCCAAATTTATCTAAAGATTCAATACAGTTCCAATAAAAATCTTATCAGGTTTTTTTTTTAAAATAGAAATGGATAGAGTATTCTAAAATACATAAGAAAATACAAAGGACCTAGAATAGACAACACTACTTTGAAAAAAAAGAAAAGAACAAAGCTGGAATAAGAACAATGCTAACTGATTTCAAGACTATTATTAAAGCTACAGTAATCAAGAAATAGACTCACATATATGTGAACAACTGATTTATTTTATTTTATTTATTATTTTTGATACGGAGTCTCGTTCTGTCTCCCAGGCAGGAGTGGGGTGGCACAATCTCGGCTCACTGCAACCTCTGCCTCCCAGGTTCAAGCTATTTTCCTGTCTCAGCCTTCCGAGTAGCTGGGTAGCTGGGACTACAGCTGCACACCACCATGCCCAGCTAATTTTTGTATTTTTAATACAGACAAGGTTTCACCATATTGGTCAGGCTGGTTTTAAACTCCTGACCTCAGGTGATCCACCTACCTCAGCCTCCCAAAGTGCTGGGATTACAGGCGTAAGCCACCATGCCCAGCCTGATTTTCTGACAAATAAAATAGCCCCCCAAACCATGGTTTCACTTTCCATAGTTTCAGTTACCATTGTCAACAGCTGTCTGAAAATATTAGACAGAAAATTCCAGAAATAAACAATTCATAAGTTTTAAACTGCATGTCATTCTGAATAGCACAATGAAATCTCATATGGTCCTGGTTCCATCTTGCCTGGGATGAGAGCCATCCCTTCATCTAGGGAACAACACTACCACCCCTTAGTCACTTACTAGCCATCTCAGTCATCAGGTTGTCACGGTACTTCAGTGCTTGTGTTCAAGTAACCCTTATTTTACTTACTGGCCACAAAGGGCAAGAATAATGACGCTGACATACTATTATAACTGTTACCTTTATTATTGTTAGTCTCTTGTTGTGCCTAATTTATAAATTAAACTTTATCATATGTATAAAGTATGTATGTTTGTATCATATGTATGTATAAATGTATAGAAAAAATATTGTATATTGTATATATATAATTTGTATACTGTATATTGTATATATATAATTTGTTACTATCCACAGTTTTAAGCATCCACTAGGGGTCTTGGAATGTATCCCCAGCAGATAAGGGGGGACTACTACATACAAAAGCAATAAAGTAGAGACAGGATAGTCTTTTCAACAAATGGTACTAGAGCAACTGATATGAGTATATAAAAAATGAACTTTGTTCCATGTCTCACACCATATACAAAAAATTAACTCAAAATGGACACAGACCTAAATGTAAAACCTAAAACTACAAAGCTTTTAGATGCAAACAGAGAATAAAATCTTTTTGACCTTGAATTAGGCAAAGAATTCTAAGATTTGACCAAAAGCATGATCCAGAAAATAACTGATAAATTGGACTACATCAAAATTTAAAAGTTCTACTTCTCAAAAATCTTTGCAAAATCTACATCTAATAAAGATCTTGTATCTAAAACATAAAAAGAACTCTCAAAACTCAAGAATGGGAAAACAAACAACCCAATTTTTTAAATAAGCAGAAGTTTTGAATATATTCCTAAAGAAGATACACCAACGGCAAATAAAGAATAGGGAAAGTTTCAATATCATTAGTCATTTGGCAAACATAAATTATAAGCATAATGAGAAAACACAACATTCCTATTCTAATGACTAAAATTAAATCGAATGACAATATCAAGTATTGGTGAAGACATGGGAAAAAATGGAACATTCACACATTCCAAATGGGAACGTAAAATTGCACTGCCACTCTGAAATCTCAAAATAATTAGGTTGACTGAAAGAAGCCAAACAAACAAGAGTACATACTGTATAAATACATATAAAACTTTAGAAAACATAAACTGATCAACAGTGAAGGAAAGCCGATGAGTGTTTGACTGAGAAGGAATAGAGTGAGATGCGGTGAGAAGGAGAGATTATAAAAAGGTATGAGAAAACTCTTGGCGGTGACGTATATGTTCGCTATCTTGAGTGTGGTTATAGTTTTACCAGTGTATACAAATGTCATAATTTATCAAATTGTATATTTTAAATATCTACATTTATTAAATGTCAATTATAATTCAAAAAAGCTGTTTTAAAAAACACACTAACCAGGAGATAAAAAATCTGCTTTTTTTAAAAAATTTTACATGCTTATGGCTGGGTATGGTGGCTCACGCCTGTAATCTCAACACTTTAGGAGGCCGAGGCAGGTGCCTCACCTGAGGTCAGGAGTTTGAGACCAGCCTGGCCAACATGGTGAAACCCCAACTCTACTAAAATACAAAAATCAGCTGGGTGTGGTGCACGCACCTGTAATCCCTGCTACTCAGGAGACTGAGGCAGGAGAGTTGCTTGAACCGGAGAGGTGGAGGCTGCAGTGAGCTAAGATCACGCCATTGTACTCCAGCCTGGGTGACAGAGCAAGACTCTGTCTCAAAAAAAAACTTTACATGCTGATAAGACTACAGCTATGCGAAGATAAAGATTTAAAATTTATCTTTTAAAAATGCAAATTAGACATTTCATTTAGGGAAATTTTTTGTTAAAAAACAGTATTTAATTTTATAACATAAAATTAAACGTTATCTTTATGAAAGAGTTTGTAATTTTTAGTTGCATGATATTTCAAATAAAACATTCATAAAAATATTTAAGGAAAGTCATATGCAAAGTCACGTTTTCCTGTTCTTTTGAATATTTAGGGCTAAAAATAGGAGTCAGTTATGCCAGGAATATAGGTTAAAAAAAAATCACCTTGCAATAAAATCTCCAGAAAAATCTCCAATAAAATCTAAAAAACTTCAGAACTAAATCATTCCAGAAATGTATATTTACTAATAAAATGTTTTCTTCCTTTTATTTATTGTGGTAAAATATATATAACATTAAATCTACAATTTTAACCAACAGTAAGAGTACAATTCAATGGCATTAAGTACATTCATAATGTTATGCAACCGTCACCATTATCTCTCTCCAAAATTTTTATCACCTCCAACACACATAGTGAGGAATTACTGTTTATTAAACAAGACAAAAACAGGAAATTGAACATATTTCTTTAGATGCAGTCTTGTAAATCACAGAAGACATGAGAGTCAGATGCTACTATCCACAAAAACAGTAGGCAAAAACCACTGGCTACTGATTATACCCACCTGATAATTCCAAAAACTCCTATTTGTAATAGACGTTCAATTACATTTCCTTTTTCTCATTAATCTAAAAGCAGAATCATGCAGCTAATTAAAAATCATGCATCTGTTTTTCCAATTTTTTCGTATTGGCTGAATATAATACCTAAATAGTCTATTTAGCTTTTCTAAATTCATTTGACTTGTTTTATTTAAATTTCTCACTAAGTGTTCTAAAAGACCTCAACAAGAAATGCTAATTAGAAATACTACTGCTGTCATCCTCACATCACTACGTTAGCACCAATACCACCACCTCCAAAAAGACAAAAAGAAACCATGAGAAAAATTAGTAATGGATATTAAAGATGTCCACAACCATAATCTGGATCCTGAAAGGTCTCCTACCAAGAAACAAAAGTTAAAATATTTCTAAAATATTTTGCACAAATGATTAGGATTTATGTTTGCAACAAACAACACTTCTACTAAGGTGTTTCCAATAAACATTCTGTAGGTTTTCTGGAGAGGTACAGTAAAAACAAGAAAAAGAAAACTAAAATCAGGAAGCACAATCCTTCTAGGTTCACAACACACAACCTATAAATAGGAACAGAGGAGAATTAGGTCTGCCTATATTCCACAGCCTTATTCAGATACTGTTATGTAGGTAATGTAGGTACTTTAAAAAGGTAGAATCTCTCAAGTCCAAAGGACACCAGGGACAAGTCTAACTTGAAAAACAATTCCACTATTAAAATTAAACTACTGCACTTCATTCTATTCATGTTCTCACTTACAGGTGAGGTTAAATGATGAAAACACATGGACACATAGAAGGGAACAACACGCACTGGGGCCTATCGGAGGGTAGAGGGTAGGAGGATGGAGAGGATCAGGAAAAATAACTAATGGGTACTAGGCTTAATGCCTAGTTGATGAAATAATCTATACAACAAATCCCCGTGACATATCTTTATCTATGTAACAAACCTGCACATCTAAGCCTGAACTTCAAAGTTTTTTAAAAAGTGATTAAAAAAATATTTTAAAAATTCAATGAGACACCAGAGAACACAGATAAACAATATAAAGAAATCAGGAAAAAGATTCATGATCTGAATGAGAAAGTCAACAAAGAGATATCATTTTTAAAAATCAAACAAATTCTAGAACTGAAGTAATCAGTGAATGAAATAAAAAAAACACAATCGAAAGCTTCAAAAATAGACTAGATCAAGAAGAAGAAAGAATTTCCGAATTTGAAGACAGATCTTTTAAAATAACCCAGTCAGTCCAAAAAATAATAGTAAAAAATAAAGCCTACATGACATATGGGACACCATAAAGCAGACAAATATTCTAATTCTAGGAATCCTAGAAGGTGAAATGACAGGCAAAGACATAGAAAACCTATTTAACAAAATAATAACTAAAATGTCTCCAAGTCTTGCAAGAGATTTGGTTATCTAGATCCAGAAGCTCAATAATTCCCAAAGAGATTCAACCCACAAAGGTCCTCCCCCAAGCATATTATAGTCAAACTATCAAAAGTCAAAGACAAAGAGAAAAATCCTAAAAACATCAAGAGAAAATTGTCAAGTCACATATAAAGTAATCACCATCAGACTAACAGCAGATTTCTCACTAGAAACCTTACAGGTCAGAAGACAATGAGATGATATATTCAAAGTTCTGGAAGAAAAAAAAAAAAAACCTGCCAGCTAAGAATACTATGCCTAGCAAAGCCATCCTTAAAAGATAAAGGAGAAATAAATTTCTTTTCCAAATGTGCAAACGCTGAGGCATTTATTTATCAGCACTAAGCCAGTCCTACAGGACATACTTAAGGGAAGTCTACATCTGAAAGCTAAAGAATAATATCTACCATCATGAAAACACACTAAAGTATAAAATTCACTGGTAGAGCAGATACACAATAATAAGAAAGAAAATCGAGACAAATGTTGTCACTACAGAAAACCACCAAACTTACATGATAAACAGTAAGAACAGAAGAAAAAAGCGAAGGATATATAAAATTAACAGAAAACAATGAATAAAATTACAGGAATAAGTCTTCACCTATCAATAATAACCTTGAATGAAAATGAATTAAATTCCCCACTTAAAAGATATATACTAGCTGAATGGATTTTTTTAAGCATGATGCTGCCTACCAGAAATCCACTTCACCTGTAAAGACATATACAGACTGAAAGGGAAGGAAAAAGGTATCTTGTGCAAACGGAAACCAAAAGTGAGCAAGAAATGCTATCAGATAAAACAAACTTTAAGTCAAACACTGTAAAATGAGACAAAGAAGGCCATTAAAAAATGATTTTAAAAAATCAATTCAGCAAGAAGATATAGCAATTCTAAATATATATGTACCCAACACCAGAGCACGCAGATATTTAAAACAAATGTTAGATCTAAAGAAAGAGATTCCAATACAACAGTAGTTGGGAACTTCAACAACCCACTCTCACCACTGGACCAATCATCTTAACAGAAAATCAACAAATAAACATTTTAACTGCACATAAACTAGATGGACCCAACAGATATTTATAGAACATTTTACCCAACAGGCACAGAATAAACATTCTGCTCATGAGCACATGGAACATTCTCTAGACAGACCATATGATAGGCCACAAAACAAGTATAAAAATTTTTTAAAAATCAAAATCATGTCAAGTAACTTCTCAGACCACAATGGAATAAAACTTGAAATCAATAACAAGAGAAACTTTGGAATCTACACAAATATATGAAAATTCAACAACATGCTCCTCAATGACCAACATGCTTCTCAATTCTGGATCAATACAGAAATTAAAAAAAAAACTTTTAATGTCTTAAAACAAATGAAAATAGAACCACAACATACCCAAACCTACAGGACACTGTAAAAGCAGTCCTAAGAGGAAAGTTTATAGCAATAAACATCTACATCAGAAAAGTAGAGAGATTTCAAATTATTTAATGATACACCCCAACGAACTAGAAAATCAAGAACAAGCCAAACCCAAATCAGTAGAAGAAAAGCAATAATAAAGATCAGAGTAGAAGTAAATAAAAATAGAGACTAAAAAAATATGCAAAGGATGAACAAAATAAAAAGGTTTTGAAAAAATAAAATGGATAAACTACAGCCAAACTAACCAAGAAAAAAAGAAGACTCATATAAAATAAGAAAGGAAAAAGGAGATATTACAACTGATGCCACACAAATACAAACTTATTACAGACTACTATTAACAAATTAATGCTAACAAATTTTAAAACCTGGAGGAAATGAGTAAGTTCCTGGACAACCTATCAAGATTGAATCAGGAAGAAACAGAAAACCTGAAGAGACCAATAACAAATAGTAAGACTGCATCAGTAATAAAAAGTCTCCCAACCAAAAAAATTCTAGGATTGGATGGCTTTACTGCTGAATCCTACCAAACTTGTAAAGAACTAACAACAATTCTCCTCAAGCTATTCTAAAAAATTGGAGAGAAGAAAACTCTTCCTAACTTATTCTACAAGGCCAGCATTACCATAATAATAAATCAAACAAAGACACAACAAAAAAACTATAAGCTAATTATCTCTGACAAACACAGGAACAAAAATCCTCAACAAAATATTAACAAACAAAATCCATCAATACATCAAAAAGGTAATACACTATGGTCAAGAAAAATTTATCCCAGGGATGCAAGGATGGCTCAACACACACAAATCAATAACTGTGAAATATCACATCAACAGAAAAGAAAACAAAAACCACAGGATCATCTCAATAGACACACACAAATGTATCTGATAAAATTCAATGTCCCTTCATAATAAAAACTCTCAACAAACTAGGCATAGAAAAAGCATACCTCAACATAATAATGGCCATATATGACAAACCCACAGCTAACATCATACTGAAGAAGGAAAGGCAAAAGCCTTCCTTATAAGAACTACCCACTTCCACCACTCTTATATTCAACATAGTACTGAAATTCCTAGCCACAGCAATGAGGCAAGAGAAAGAAATAAAAAGAAATCCAAATTGGAAACAAGAAAGTCAAGTTGTTCTGCTTTATAGATGACATGATCTTAGATACAGAAATACCTTAAGACTCCACCAAAAAAACTCTTAGAACTGATAAATTCCATAAAGTTGTAGGGTACAAAATTAGCATACAAAAAATCAGTAGTGTTTCTATACACCAATAATGAACTAACTGATAAAAAGCAATCTCATTTACTATAGGTATAAAAAAAAAAAAAAAACTACCCAGGAATACATTTAACCAAGGAGGCAAAAGGCCTCTACAATGAGAACTACAAAACACCAATGAAGGAAAGTCAAGAAGGCACAAACAGAAAGATATCCCATGCTCATGGGTCAGAAGAATTAATAGCATTAAAATGACCATATTACCCAAAGCAATCTACAAATTCAGTACAGTCCCTATCAAAATGCAATTATATTCTTCACAGAAATAGAAAAAAAAAATGCCAAAATTTGCATGGAACCACAAAAGATTCTGACTAACCAGAGCAATTCCAAGCAAAAAGAACAAAGCTGAAGGCATCACATTACCTGACTTCAAAATATACTACAAAGCTATAGTAACCCAAATAGCAAGATACTGGAATAAACACATATACACAGGCCAATGGAACAGAATAAAGAATCCAAAAATAAATCCACATGTTTACAGAAAACTGACTTTCAACAAATGCTCCAGAACATCCACTGGAGAAAGAACAACCTCTTCAAAAAATTGTGCTGGGAAAACTGGATATCCATATGCAGAAGAATGAAATCCCCCTCTCTCACTACACACAAAAATCAATTCAAAATGGATAGAAGACTTAAATGTAACTCCTAAAACTATAAAACTACCAGAAGACAACAAAGGGATATGCTTCAGAACATTGGTCTGAGAAAACATTTCACAGCTAAGACTTCAAAAGCACAGGCAACAAAAGCAAAAAAAAAAAAAAAAAACAAGCACATGGGACTGTATTAAACCAAAAGTCTTCTGCACAGCAAAGGAAACAATCAACAGAGTGAAAAGAGCACCTGCAGAGTGGGAGAAAATATCTGCAAACTATTCATCTGACAAGCAACTAGTATCTAGAATACACAAAGAACTCAAAACAACTAATAATGAAAAAACAAATAATCCCACTAAAAAGTGGGCAACAGATTTGAATGGACATTTCTCAAAAGAAGACATACAAATGGCCAACAGGTAGATGATAAAAGTGCCCAACATCACTAATCGTCAGGGAAATGAGCTATCAACTTACCCTAGTCAGAATAACTATTATTAAAAAAAAAAAAAAAAGAAAAAAAAAGAAACAAATACTGCTGAAGATGCAGAGAAAAGGGGACTCTTCTTCACTGTTGGTGGGAATGTAAATTACTACAGCCACTGTGAACAATGAAGATATGGAGGTTTCTCAAAAAACTAAAAACAGAACCACCACTCCATCCCCCAATCCCACTACCAGCTATTTAGCTAAAGAAAAGAAATTAATATATCAAAGGGATGTCAGCACCAACATGTATATTGCAGCACTATTCACAATAGCCAAGATATGGAATCAACAGATGAATGGATAAAATACGGTGTGTGTGTGTGTGTGTGTGTGTGTGTGTGTGTGTGTATACAACAATCAGGAGTGGGGATGAAACAAGATTAGCCCTTCCACTGATAATGGTTAAAGCGAGATTACTGAAAAGTGGGGCTCTTTATACATCCTCACTACTTTCGTATGTCTTTAAAAAGTTCCATAATCAGAAAAAACTAGGGGAGGGGAATACAATGATCCTGTGTACTAAAACGAGATTTGTGGTCTTTGTTTCCCCCAGGAAGGATATCAGAAATAAAGATTAATTTGAGGGATAACTTGGAATATTTTGCAGGTAACTCTCACTAGAGGCAGATAAATGGTCCTTTACTATATTTTATACACTCCAGTCTGATTAATATCTATTGGCCTGTTTTTCACTTTCTGGGATCATACCTGAATTTTTCTTTGACACCATTTGACTGCTCCTTTCACAATACAGAAGGTAGAAACACTTGAAGCAAATGCCTCATTTGGAACTCAAGCTCTAGTTCACAATTTGAAGAACATTAAAAAGTATTTTTTTAAATGTAAATGCATGAACATGGTAGGCTGAGAATGGTAGCTCATGCCTGTAACCCAGCACTTTGGGAGGTGGAAGTGAGAGGATCGCTTGAGCCCAGGAGTTCAAGATCAGCCTGGGCAACATAGAGAGACTCTGTCTCCACAAAAAAAAAAAAAAAAAATTTAATTATCCAGGCACAGTGGCATGTGCCTGTAGTCCTAGCTACTTGGGAGACTGAGGCGGGACAATTTCCTGAGCTCAGGAGTTTGAGGCTGCAGTGGGCTATGATTGTGCCATTGCACGGCAGCCTGGATGACAGAGTAATATCCTGTCTCTAAAACAAAAAATAAATTCTCTTAAGAATATGGTAGGAACAAAAGCATCCCTTCCCCTCCACCAAAAAAAAGATAGCTATGTCAAATCCCTAGAATCCGTGATGTGATCTTACTGGGGAAAAGTCTTTGTAATGTAACTATATATCTTGAGAAGACATCACCCTGGATTATCCAGGCAGACCTTAAATTCAATGACAAATGTCCTTAGATATCCAGAGGACAAAGAACAAGGTAAAGAGGCATGGACTGGAGTGGCCACAAGCCAAGAAAGCCAGCAACCACCAGAAGCTGGAAGAGACAAAAAACAGATTCTCCCCCAGAATTCCAGAAGGAAGGTAGCCCTGCAGACACCTTGATTTCAGACTTTTGGCCTCCAAAACTATGAGAGAAGAATAAATGTCTATTGTTTTAAGCTACCATGTTTGTGGTTAATTATTACAGCAACCAAAGGAAACTAATACAAGAGATTATCTACTTTTCCAATTATTGACCAACTCTTGCTTCTTCATACTGCCTCAGATAAGTGAAGTCACTGCTACTCTAAATGATTTTTAAAGCATCTCTTCCACTTTGATGGCAGGAATTTTTCTTTTATTCAATGATACCTAGTACTGGAAAACCACTACTCTCTGATCACAACTTCATATGCTTCTTTCTAGCTTTCTCATTGTTTCTTTACTAAACACCTAAGGTGGTCTTCCCTAAAAAAATGAAAAGAACTCAAAGAGGAACTTCCCTTACTTTAAACTGCCAACTTTAAACTTTCAACAATTGCTCTAGCTTTTTCCTTACTTTTTTTTTTAGTGGGGTGGGTGGGGACAGAGTCTCACTCTGTCGCCTAGGCTGGAGTGTAGTGGCGTGACCTCGGCTCACTGCAACCTCTGCCTCCCAGATTCAAGCAATTCTTCTGCCTCAGTCTCCTGAGTAGCTGGGACTACAGGTGTGTGCAACCATACCTGGCTAATACTTTCTAATGTCTACTTTAGGAAATTCTATCTGAAATCATCAGATTCATCTGCCGCTATCATTTCCTCTACAGTGTAGAATCTACATTTGTAATTCCCAAACCTTTTTTGTTCCATGATATAATGTTTTATCATTATCCCTTCCCTACTTTATGACCTTCTCTCAAATTTGATAATAAAAAATTCATTTCTGATGCTGTGTGATAACTGAAACAGTGACTTTATATGTTAGTGACTTTTACAGGTGATAAAATGTCTTAAACACTAAACATACATTAAATAGTGCCACAAAGAAAGGATTATAAACCTGTGTTAATAACATTTCTTCACTGCTTCCAGCTTCCTACCTGTATGCTACTCAAAACTGTATTTGTTTTCATAACATAATTTTACTACCTATTTATATCATTATCTAATGTCATAATAAGAAGCATTAAATTAGATCTAATTCTCTTTCTGTGAAAAAGCAGATATTTCTTCAAATCAAATAGCAATGCTATTTGTTCTTCAGAAGTACACCTTGCCTATTAGGAAACTAGACTGAGGTTAGTGGCATCTTTGTAGAATACACAAGTCCATTTTTGAAGTTAATAGTTCTTGTTATCTACAAGTTGTCATTTCCACAATACAAATGAATATGCAAATCATTTTCCAATGTAAACATTAAACAAATGATGAATAAGGTACAACCTTCAGAAATAATTCCATTACATAACTTTGAGTATCAATCGGGTCTCTTCATCCTTTCTAAAGGGGGTTAATGCAGAATAAAACACATAATTCTTAAAGAGATGGCAATTATTATGTTGGCTTGGTTCTTGTCTCAACCTCCACTCTTAGCCATCTGTATTTCTTTATGGCTCTCACAACAAGGCTCAGTGCCTACAGATAAATCTACCATTTCATTATTGGGGTTAACCTCACTACTAGTTCCCTGTATAATCTTCTCATGCAATATTAACCATCTTCAAGCAGAGACAATAAATGACTAGGACCCCTTCGTGACAAAACAACACTAACGGAACAGTAGAACTTAGAAAAGCTACTCTCCTGACATTGCCCAGCTGAAAATGTAGATTAGATATAGCTCTGCCTATTATAAAGTTATTTTATATCTAGGTCCAAAAAGTCATATAAATAATTTTTTAGAGATAAATACGCAGGATAACAAAGTAGAAACTGGGGGGAGGGGACAATATTTTAAATAACATGAAAAAGTAATGTTATATAAATGCACATATTTGACAGTAATCCTATAAATGCAAAAAACACTTCATGAATTTTAGGAATGCAATTCAGTCTTCCATTCTCCAGAACTAAAAAGCAAGCTCACATCTGTTAAAACAACAAGGATCTAGGGACAGGGGTGACATGGAAGAAGATGCTTGAAGTAGACCCTGTCCATTGAATCGTAAAATAAGAATGAATAATTTACAAGCACATTTTCATCTTCAGTGTTACTAAGAACTGAATTCTAAGGAGCTTAGGGAGACTGCAACACATCTGCTAACCAAGCAGAATAAGCAGAGAGAACCTAAGCCAAAATCTTCTAACAAAACCTATTCACAAGACTGGGGAGGGAACAGGGAGACTAAAGAACAAACAGCAGAAAAGCAGAGGGTAGCGTGGTGGCCAGTTACTTATGTCCTTAACTCTATTTATTCATCCAATTTCTGAAAGTCAGATAGCTGTATTAAGCTAACTGAGTCAGAGATGAATTAGGGTAACATTAGCTATGTACACTCTCCATCAAAAGGAATGCATTATAAGATAAAAACAGAAGCAAAATATAAAAGGAAAACTCAATCAATAGGTCTGTCCATTTTAATTTAAATAGTCTAAAAAATCCTCTAACAACTCACATATGGTCTTTCAAATCTATGCCTATTTCATGTATCTTTGAAAGGAGGCATACTAACTGTAAAACACAAAACAAAAAGAAACTACTTAGTGTTGAAAAAATATATAGTCTCTCAATACTTTATAAAATATAGTTTCTCAGCAACAAAACAACATGATGCCACAAAAACACAAAACCTTTAAAATTATGATCTTGTATCATCTGCTCCTCTACTAGTTTAAAAAAAATACTGTATGTGTCATCTCAGACTATGCCTTATGAAATTAAAACTCCAGTGTTGTAAAACAACAACTACTAACAATATGTTTGGCCACCTAACCAACAGGTAAAATCCTGCATCTAAAGATAATAGATCAAGAGAATTTGAAAAAATTTTAAAACACACACACACACACACACACACACACACACACACACACACAGAGAGAGAGAAGCAAGCTAGGTTAATTTACTCCTTTTTCCATACTTTGTCTTCAAGGAATGAGGAAGAGGATTCACTTTTATTTCTACTCAATGACGTGTCCAGTAAATATGTAAACCATGTGCCTATTTCAGATACTACATATAAAACTGTTTTAAAAAAAAAAAGTCATAATCACTAGTCACAACAGACTTACATGACTTACACTTCAGAAAATTAATGTCAATTTTTAAAATAAGATATCAGAAAGTAACAAATGCTATGCAAAGAAATAAACGAGAGTGACGTAATATAAAGTGACTAAGTGGCTACATTAGACTGCAAGAGGAAACTTGGCCTGATTTAGGTAAAGAAAGAAAGGCAATGTGACTGGAGCCTAGGAAACAATGGGGGAAATGTCGAAGGTGAGATCATGGGCCCTTATGATTTAGGACCAGATTATTTAGGGACTGCAGTCAACTGTAGTACACAGTAATAAATTTTTACATGGTCGGGCGCAGTGGCTCACGCCTGTAATCCCAGCACTTTGGAAGGCTGAGGTGGAGGGATAACCTGCGTTCAGGAGTTTGAGACCAGCCCGGACAACATGGTGAAACCCCATCTCTACTAAAAATTCAAAAATCAGCTGGGCATGCTGGCACACGCCTGTACTCTCAGCTATTTGGGAGGCTGAGGCAGGAGAATCACTGGAACCTGGGAGGTGGAGATTGCAGTGAGCCAAGATCATGCCATTGCACTCCAGCCTAGGCAACAGAGCAATTCTCCATCTCAAAAAAATAAAAAATAAATAAATAAATTTTTACATTACATCCTTGGATTACAAGAAGCAGCCTTTTAAACTCACTGTCATGCTTTCTATAAAACTGTTGTTGAAAATACTATTCAACACAGAAACAAAAGACTCTCCATGAGAGTACAAGGAAGAATTTCCTCTCAAATTTCATGTTCATAAAAGCTACTTTTTCTGAAAAACTGGTGTAAATTCACCTTGTATCAAATATCTTCTTCTATCCTCTGAAAATTCAGAGTTGAATTTACATTCTGTCAATTGCACAAAACCTTATGGTATCTATTTTATTTAAATACACCTTTTAAAAAAAAAAAATTCTGAGACAGAGTCTCACTCTGTTGCTCAGGCTGGAGGGCAGTGGCACAATCTCAGCTCACTGCAACTTCTCAGGTTCAAGCAATTCTCATTCCTTAGCCTCCAGAGTAGCTGGGATTATAGGCATGCGCCACCACACCCAGCTAGTTTTTGTATTTTTAGTAGAGATGCAGTTTCGCCATGTTGCCCAGGCTGGTCTCAAACTCCTGACCTCAAGTGATATGCCAGCCTTGGCCTCCCAAACTGCTGGGATTACAAGTGTGAGCCAACGTGCCTGGCCAAATAAACTTTTAACCTTAGAATAGTTTTAGATTTACAGGAAAGTTGCAAAGATAGTACAGAGAGTTCCCATATTCCCTCAACCCAGTTGCCCCTCTGTCATTATTAACATCTTACATAAATATGGTACATTTGTCCCAATCAGTAAACCAATAATGATACATTATTATTAACTGAAGTCTATATATTACCAAGATTCCTCTAGTTTATGCCTGATGTTCTTTTTCTGTTCCAGAATCCTCAGGGCATCTATTCTATGTATTAAATTTACTCTAGTTTTATTCTCACTAATCTTCATTTTCCCCTTATTCCAAGCTCTGTAACTATTGTTATCTAATATGTGCTATCTTATTCTATAAACCTTCCCCAATACTTCTGGGAACTATATGGAGTAATAAAAAAAATCAGGAGAGAAATTTACTGAAAGATACAATTTGCTTTTTTCTAATAAGTTAAATAGTCTAGTATTTTTCAAAGTAATGTTTTTAAAAAATTCTTACATCTTTTAAAAATAGACATACAATGAAATGTCCAATTAATATTCTGTTCAAAGCTATCATTTGGAAAAAAATACAAAGTCATTTTTTAAAAAGTCTTTTAATATTAATCTCCAGAATTCTCTTTTGTTGTCAAATAGAGCATTAATAATCCCGATTGTCATTACTGAGTCATGCAACCTTAACGTGGTCTCAGATTGTACATATCTAAAACAAAGGCTAAGCAAAATGATCTTATAATGTCCTTTTCCATTAGAAATATCAACTTCTTAGTTTTGTGACCTACGTTGACTGTTAGATTTGCATGTTTTTCCATCATGAATAAAAAGTAGAAAACAATGTTTTTAAACAAAAGTTACATTTAAAAAAGAATATCACAAAATGAAGTTTGAAGCAGTCCTTGAAATTAATTCAAAGAAAAAATTAAAATAAATTAATCAAATACAGCACATAATTTATATATATCTGACTTCAAAAGTATCCTGGAAAAGCGGGAACACAGTTTATCTAAAAAAAAAAAAAAAAAAAAAAAGATGCAAGATGTGAGCCTTTACCCAACTAGATTAATTCCATAAAATTACTGAGACACCAAATTGGGGGCAGGGAGCATGAAAAAAGGTAAAACTTGACACTTATAATGCCAAATGGGTACTATATGTAAGAATTCTGTTATACTTAATCTATAAGTATAAAAATTATCCTGCCTCAGAACAACCTTAATTATTAAGGTATGACTGACTGATACATTGATGGGAACCTCCAGTTTGCAGTTTAATTTGTCACAAATATCAAGAGGTAGTATACTCACTGATATCAAGAATCATAAAAACCCCACCATTCTAGTCACCTTCATCCCCTAACTGCCATGTATTCTATATCTACAAGTCTTTCTGCAGAAAAGGATAACAAAATAGTAAAAATTTAAATATGCCCTTATTTCAAAAATCAATAGGCTGGGCGCAGTGGCTCATGCCTGTAATCCCAACACTTTTGGAGGCTGAGGCAAGTGGATCACTTGAGGTCAGGAGTTCAAGACCAGCCTGGCCAGCATGGCAAAACCCCATCTCAACTAAAAATACAAAAATTAGCCTGGCATGGTGGTGGGCACCTGTAATCCCAGCTACTCAGGAGGCTGAGGCAGGAGAACTGCTTGAACCCCCAGGAGGCGGAGGTTGCAGTAAGCTGAGATCACGCCACTGTACTCCAGCCTGGGTGACAGAGCAAGACCCTGTCTCAAAAAAAAAAAAAAAAATCGAATGTATAATCTTCAACACAGAATTTTAAGTCAACATCTCAGTCATATATTTCTAATGTAAATGGTTACACAAAAATACCAGTGATTATATAGGAGAGTAGGTAATGAAATATATCAGAAATATATATTTATATATAAATGGAAAAGAAATGCCTGAGAGTAAGTCCTTATCTAATTATTTCAGAATATGAGTACTTCCTAGTTATAACAATAAAACATTTATTTTAAACAGATTTTTTTTGCAATTTGCAATATATAACTGATTCATGAAATTCACTCTCAGAGGACAAAACAAAACAACTAGGAATTTGAATATGTTTATTTGAGTAACAGAGAGCAAACTAAAGTAAACATAAGTTCTCAATACACTGAAATTGTTTTGTTGACTTACTTGTAATTGAGGAAAAGCCTACTTTATCAATGAAGTAAAGGTACCAGCTTGAAATGTCCTATTAAGAAGAAAGTAGTAATTCACTAGTATAAAAAAGTATCTGTGTTCAACCTCTTGTCAAAAAAAGCTTTCACATATTGTGCCTTTTATCTAGTACGCTTTTATCAAACAAATCATTTCAATCTTAAATAATCCATTTTAAGTCACCTTTCTTTGACTATAATTATAAATGCAATCCACTTTAAACAAAAGTAGAAGAGTATGAAATATATGGAAGCTACTCATTATACTATAACATATCTTGAGTAGGAAATCAGAAAAACTGGTTTTTACCTCTAATTATGATTATAACCACTTAAGTTATTTAAATATCTTGGTACAGCTATTACTTAGATTTAATTCAATAAACACTTAAAAAACAAATGTCCTCTAGATATTATAAACAGGGGAAAAATACTCTTATATTGATTTTAAAAAAAACAAACTACAATGAACTCAAGAAGCCTATTAGCCTATTGGTTAACTATTATCCAAGAGAAGGCTAGCATTAATCATACAAATCTAAGATAATTTAAGATTTTATGATGGGGTTCTCAATGCTGGCTATATATGATTATATGTTAGAATCACTTTGGGAAGAATATAAAAATACCAATCAATATCAATATCATGCATTAATACCAATGACTCCACCCCTAGATCCTTTTCAACTGGTTTAGAATGGGGACCAAATGTAGGTATTTGTTAAAAAAAAAAAAAAGACTCCCTCCCCATTGAGGAGCTGAGTTGTTCAGTAGATCTGAAAGCCACTACTTAGGGTATACTAAAGCTTTAAGGTAAAAAGAAACTTGTTCTCTGGCATCAAAGGTTTTAGGTCTACTAAAACTTAAAGTGTAGGGGGAAAAAAGGAGAATGAAGTAAAGAGAGAAAGGCAATATTCAAAAAAGAATCCTACCAAGTATCTTTTTCCTTTAAAAATGTTACAAGTTTAAAGCCCTCTCTTGGACTTCGTTGAAAACTGCATATGCTGCATTATTTTATAAATAACTGCTAAACAAAAGTCTAAAAATACACAATGAATAGCAAGGATAAGATACAGAAATGATTGTCATTTAAACTGAACATCATATAAGAGATAATATAAAATCGTAATGCAAATGAGAGAATTACAGTTCTCTTTAATACATTTTTCTAACTTCAATACTACGTAGAGTGTTTCCTTAAACCACTTGACAATATCTTCAATTCTCCACTCTTTCAAGTGAAAAATTCAGGTTCAAAAAGACAAAAATTGACATAGTTTTATATTATGTTTACATGAAAGTATAAAGAAAAATGTGTGACGTTTTTCTTGTGAAAGTAATACATATTCCTACAATACTTCCTCTATAACATGGTCCAAAGAAGTTAATGTCTCTGAATAATGAGAAAAAGAAAAGGCTCCTAGCTATAAGTATTTGTCATTTTAAGTATACTTTCACAAAATTCAGTTTTTCTCTAATAACAGCTGAAAGTAAATGAAAAAAATACTAGAAACATGCTCCAGCATAAAAAGGATGAATAAATATCATCATCATTTTCAATTTATCTCAAGAGTATCTTTGTTACAAACAATAGTAAAATAAGAGAACCAATATTAAAGCAAGTTATACAGGGAAAGGAATCAGTTCACCTTCTATGGAACTTCATTTTTCTTACACACTTAAAATAACTAAAGGAGGTATATTTATGACATACAAAATAAGAGATAATCCAATAAAAAACTAAACATATTGATAAACCTTAAGTGTCTTGAGATAAATATTAGAGAATTAAATACATTATAGTCTAAAATTCAGTGACATGAAACTAACGGCCAATGCCAGACTTAACATGGTAAGGGAAAAGATTTTTAGATGTTCAGAGGAAATACATTTTTAATTCAGAATGGTTCGAGATGAAAGGTGTGTTTTTCTATATGACTGATGAAATGAGACTTTTAACTATAAATCCACAGTAAACTTCAGCATCTGTTGTCATGAGAACAAGCCTATAATAGCTTGTCACTAGAATAACTTCATAGAATTGTTGTCTCATACAGATATTATCCTATACATCCAACCTAGAATATTCTCCATATGTACTTTTTCGTATTCAACTCTCATTTTAAAAATCTGATTTAAAGATTGGAATGTGGAATTTTAAAAGAATATCCAGCCTCAGAAGGAACATTCTCCCTCAAGAATAGTTGTTGAACTAGCTCCTATTTACTGACACAAGAACATGTACACATGTATATATAAACATGCTTACACACATACACACACACACACACACACACACACACATTCACTGTAAACATTCTCCATTGTTTTACTGGTCCCAGTCTAAAGGCACGACATACATAGAAAGGAAAAGATGTGTTGCGTAAATTATGGATGAGGGGAGGGGAGGAGAGGAAAACATATTGGGAGAAGGAAAGACTATACTTTCAGGGATCATTTCTATAGTCTGTTACTAGAGAAGATTCTCTGAATGTGTAGAGCACCGAATCAAAACAGCATGGTACTGGTACCAAAACAGAGATATAGACCAATGGAACAGAACAGAGGCGTCGGAGGCGACACAACATATCTACAACCACCCGATCTTTGACAAACCTGATAAAAACAAGCAATGGGGAAAGGATTCCCTGTTCAATAAGTGGTGTTGGGAAAACTGGCTAACCATATGCAGAAAGCAGAAACTCGACCCCTTCCTGACACCTTACACTAAAATTGACTCCAGATGGATTAAAGACTTAAACATAAGGCCTAACACCATAAAAACCCTAGAAGGAAACCTAGGCAAAACCATTCAGGACATAGGCGTAGGCAAGGACTTTATGACCAAAACACCAAAAGCATGGGCAACAAAAGCCAAAATAGACAAATGGGACCTAATCAAACTCCACAGCTTCTGCACGGCAAAAGAAACAGTCAATAGAGTGAATCGGCAACCAACAGAATGGGAAAAAATTTTGGCAGCCTACCCATCTGACAAAGGGCTGATATCCAGAATTTACAATGAACTAAAAAAGATTTACAAGAAAAAAACAAACAAGCCCATTCAAAAATGGGTGAAGGATATGAACAGATACTTTACAAAAGAAGACATACAAGAGGCCAACAAACATATGAAAAAATGCTCATCATCACTGGTCATTAGAGAAATGCAAATCAAAACTACATTGAGATACCATCTCACGCCAGTTAGAATGGCGATCATTAAAAAATCTGGAGAAAATAGATGCTGGAGAGGATGTGGAGAAATAGGAACACTTTTACACTGTTGGTGGGAATGTAAATTAGTTCAACCACTGTGGAAAACAGTGTGGCAAGTCCTCAAGGACCTAGAAATAGAAATTCCATTTGACCCAGCAATCCCATTACTGGGCATATATCCAAAGGATTATAAATCGTTCTACTATAAGGACACATGCACACGAATGTTCATTGCAGCACAGTTTACAATAGCAAAGACCTGGAACCAACCCAAATGCCCATCGATGATAGACTGGACAGGAAAAATGTGGCACATATACACCATGGAATATTATGCAGCCATTAAAAATGAGGAGTTCGCATCCTTTGTAGGGACATGGATGAACCTGGAAACCATCATTCTCAGCAAACTGACACAAGAACACAAAACCAAACACCACATGTTCTCACTCATAGGAGGGTGTTGAACAAGGAGAACACATGGACACAGGGAGAGGAGCACTATACACGGGGGTCTGTTGGGGGGGGGACAGCGGGGGGGTGGGGAGTTGGGGAGGGATAGCATGGGGAGAAATGCCAGATATGGGTGAGGAGGAGGGAGGCAGCAAATCACACTGCCATGAATGCACCTATGCAACAACTTTGCATGTTTTTCACATGTACCCCAAAACCTAAAATGCAATTAAAAAAAATATATATATATTGGGAGAAGGAAGCATAACACAGAAAAATCTACGACTACATCAATATATATGATTCACAGTCTTAAGGTGACATAAGGACATAGTAAAAGATTCATCATAGGGTAAAGGTGAGTTAGACAAGAGAAAAATTTAGAATAAATTATAAAATAATTGTAATATATATTATTAAAAGAAAAAAGACCTATATAATAGGACAGGTTATCGTATTAGTTTTATACTCTGCAGTACAAAATATCTTTCCTTAAAAAGTGATTATCTGTGATTAAACTTAAGGGTTAATTCATCTTACCTTCCACAGAAGGTGCCTGGTCCTGAGCTGAATACAGCATATCCTTGAAAGCCTATTAGAAAGAAAGAAAAAGAATATATGAAATCATGAGTAAGCTTTATACTCAAAGTATCTGAAGCTAAACAACTTTTTCAATATTCAGTGACCACACATAGTTCCCCAAATTGAGAAGTACTTCAATTTACATTTATAAGCTAAAATCTAAATATTATACTTTCATATCAATCCAGTATTGTCCAATTTTTAAGATGAGGGCTAACTTGTATACTTTAAATTAAGGAACAGCTGGAAAAGAATGAAAAATCACATGAGAGCTTATAAACCCTCTTCACCAAGAAAAAACACAGAACAAAACAGAACAAAAGTCCTAGAGAAATAAACTAGAAGACTGCATAAGAAACTATCAAGAGCTGGATACAATATCTTTTTAAAATTGTAAGAAGGAATATGTAAAATAAAATTCACCTTCTTAACTATATTTAAATTTATAGTTCAATAGTGTTGAGTACATTCACATCATTGTGCAACCGTTTTCCAGAACTCTTTTCATCTTGAATACTTTTTTAAATTAAATTTTATTTTTTATAGCCAGGCGTGGTGGCACACGCCTGTATTCCTAGCTACTCAGGAGGCTGAGGTGGGAGGATCACTTGAACCCAGGAGGCCAGAAGTCACAGTGGGCCAAGACTGTGCTGCCACACCCCAGCCCGGAAGACAGAGAGAGGCTCCATCTAAAAAATAAATTAAAAAAAAAATAAAACTTGTAAAACAAATTTTATTTTTAATCCACAAATAGTAACTATACATATGCCTGGGGTACATGGTGATATTTCAATACATATGGTATATACTGATCAGATCAGGGTAATTTGGATATCCATCATCTAAAACATCTATAATTTTTTTGTGTTGGGAACATTCAATATCCTCCTTCTAGCTATTTTGAAACTATATACTATTGTTAACTATAGTCATCCTACAATGGTACAGAACACTAGAATTTATTCCTCCTATCTAGCTGAAATTCTGTATCCTTTAACAAATCTCTCCCTATCCTCCCCCATGCCCTCTTCCCTTCCCAGCCTCTAGTATCCCCTGCTCTACTTTTTATTTCCGTGAGATCAACTATTCTTAGGTTCCATATGAGTGAGAACATGCAGTGTTTAACCTTCCATTCCTGGCTTATTTAACCTAATGTCTTCTAGTTCCATTCATGCTGTCACAAATGATAGAATTTCATTCTTTTTATGACTGAATAACCTTCCTTTGTGTATATATACCACATCTCCTTTAGCCATTCATCTGTTGTTGGACACCTAGGTTGATTCCCTATCTTAGCTATTGTTAACAGTGTTGCAATAAGCATAGGGGCACAGATGTCTCTTTGGTATACTGACTTCCTTTCCTTTGGATAAATGCCCAGTAGTGGAATTCCTGAATCATACCGTATTAATAGTTCTATGTGCAGTTATTTGAGGAATCTCCATACTGTTCTCCATAGTAGCTGTACTAGTTTACATTCCCACCAACAGAGTATAAGACTTCTTTTTTCTCTGCATTCTTACCAGCATTTTTTTGTTTTGTTTTGTTTTTTGTCATTTTGATAACAGTCATCCTAACAGATGATACCTCATTGTGGATTTGATTTGTATTTCTTTAATGATGAGTAATGTTAAACATTTTTTTTCATTTAGCTGTTAGCTGCTTGCACGTCTTCTTTTGAGAAATGTCTGTTCAGATCACTTGCCCATTTTTAAATCATTTTTTTTTTTTTTTGCTGTTGAGATGGTTGAGTTCCTTGTATACTCTAGATATTCATTGCCTGTAGTGTGAGTAGTGTGCAAATATTTTGCCTCATTTTATAGGTTCTTTTTTCACTATACTGATTGTTTCCTTTGCTATCTAGAAGTGTTGTAATTTGACATAAACCCATTTATTTCTTTCTTGCTTTTGTTGCCTATGATTTTGAGTTCTTACTCATGAAATCTTTTCCCAGACCAATGTCCTGAAGCATTTTTCAGTGGAGATCTGGAAAGTCTTCCCTAAGGGTTTAGGACTATAAAGACTGGATAGGTTTATAGTTTGTTTTGTTTTGTTTTCCAAAACCACACTCTAGATTAGCTAACCGTATTTAGGTAATTTGGATGGTTAGAGTTTAATCTCTCAATAAGTCGTTGGGGAACAGGAACAAGAAATATTCCCTTATTATCTATCAAAATGGTAAAATCAATTAAGTGGATGAGGACATCCATAGCTTCAAAGCTTTAAATACCATCAAAATCAATTAAGTGGATGAGGACATCCATAGCTTCAAAGCTTTAAATACCATCTAAACACTGAGGATGCACAAATTGGCCTACAGCAGGATTCCTCAAACTCAGTATCAATAGCATTTTAGGCCAGATAATTCTTTGTTGTAGGGGGCTGCTCTGTGCATTACAGAATTTTGAGTAGCATCCCTGGCATCTAGAGACCCATTAGATAACAGTATCAATCCCCACACCCCAACTTTGAAAACTAAACATTGCCAAATGTCCTCTGATGGCAAAAAGATCCCTTCCCAGAATCAGCAAAAATATTCAAGCATATAAATCCCAACAAAGAAGAAGTAACTTCCAGAGTAACTCACTCTTTTTAAGAAAAGAATGCGGGTCCTCAAGTGTAGTAAATTACATTCTTCCCAAGTGAATTTACTATTTGCTTTAGACTAGTGGCCAAACTGTCAGATCCATGACTAACCAAGCCTAATAACATACAGTAAAATATTTCCAATGAAACCAGAAAAGATAAAAATTTTAAACCAATGCATTTTTGTTCATTTTAACCAGTTTTATTAAAATGTTGGATGTACAAAATTGGAAAATGACGTATGTACAAAAATTGTTAATGTCACATATGCTTAAATCCAGTAACATTCAGTAATATTCACTACTTATACAGAATTTGAAGCAACACAATAATGCAACTGAGGTATAATAAAAAATCAGTATTTGGGCCGGGCGCAGTGGCTCAAGCCTGTAATCCCAGCACTTTGGGAGGCCGAGGCGGGTGGATCACGAGGTCAAGAGATCGAGACCATCCTGGTCAACATGGTGAAACCCCGTCTTTACTAATACAAAAAATTAGCTGGGCATGGTGGCGCATGCCTGTAATCCCAGCTACTCAGGAGGTTGAGGCAGGAGAACTGCCTGAACCCAGGAGGCAGAGGTTGTGGTGAGCCGAGATCGCGCCATTGCACTCCAGCCTGGGTAACAAGAGCGAAACTCCGTCTCAAAAAAAAAAAAAAAAAAAAAAAAAAAAATCAGTATTTGGTCTTTGTGTCCAGTTCCCAGCATAGAGCTCCAAAAACCTTTGGAATATACTGTCTTTTATATGCTAAAGATAGCTCAATGGGAGGAAGTGGGAGTAAGGGTCCTAGATGCTTCATGATGGTGGCTGGTCACCAGAAAAATCAAGTGATTAGAGGATTAGAACTTTTAGCCCCACCTCCAGACCTCTGAAGAAGGGAGAAGGGTTGAAGACTGAGCTCAATCACTAATAAAAAGGATTTAATCAACTGTGCCTATGTAATGAAACCACCATAAAAACCCTTAAACATCAAGATTCAGAGTGCTTCCAAGCTGATGAACACATGAATGTGCAGGCTCTGTGCCATCCCCATCCTAACGTCTTGCACTATGCATCACTTCCATTAGGCTGTTTTTAAGTTGTATTCTTTATAATAAATCTGTTATAGTAAGTACAGTGCTTTCCTAAGTACTGAGAGTAGTTCTAGCAAATTATCAAACCTGGAGGTGGGGATCATGGGAATCCTCAAATTTGTAGTCAGACAGGCAGAAATCGAAAACACCTTTGCAAAAACTGTAACTGAGAAAATTATTACAGTGCAAGAGATCTCACCTGACCAGCTCCACCTTGCTTCTAACCTCCAAGCTGTCTTTGTTCATTCCAGGGCCAAACTAACTTTGGGAGGAACGTAGTTTACAGCTCAGCTTTGGGAGGAATGTAATTTATAGCCCAACTTTGAAACAAAGACGATAATAACCCTTTCCCCAAACAAACTACCTTCCTGCTGGAGACTAGACTGTCTTTGTAGGACTAATTAATTAGTCATAACATTAGAAATTATGGTTTAGAAGTCATGCAGCTGGAGGCTGCAGGATTCTGAACCTCCCCAAATTGCTCTTGGGGATAACATCATGATTATAAAAATATGATCAGTGCCTGAAATATTTTGCAGACCCTGTCCTCTGAGCTGTCACCACCCAGATCGATAAACTGGCTTATCTGGTCTTGTACTCAGGTACTGACTCAGCACCAAGAGGACAGCTTCAACTCTCTGTTAGGAATAATAAATTCCTCTTCAAAAGGTTTAAATGTGTAATGTTCTTATCCTTTGCTCAAAAGTCCAACCTCCTTATACTCTCTTGTTTCTAGCCTGTAAACCACCCTCCCGCTCTAGTAGCACCCTGACATGCCTAGGCATGTCCAGACATGCCTTGTACCATAATGTACAGACCACTCCCCCGCCTTCCTTCTGTTACAAATTACACGATAACCATATTTAGAAGAGTTTAAGCCTTAGCCAACCGGGATCAGCTCAGATTGTGTGGTCCAACCCCAGCCAACAGGGGAAGGACACATGGACAGGAACTGCGTTAGGGATAAAAACCCCTTCTCTCCTTTGTTCAGTGTGCTCTTGCGATCGGGACTAACGCAGGCAGCACTCTTTTGCAGAAATAAATTGCCTAGCTGAGAAAACTTTTTGCCTGAGTGCTAGTTCTTCTTTGTGGCACAAAGCATTTGTTTCCAACATCTCTATAATTTCATCTCCAACCCAACCGATCAGCACTCCCGACTCACTGGCCCACTACCCACCAAATTATCCTTAAAAACTCAGATCCCTGAATTTTCAAGGAGACTGCTTTGAGTAATAATAAAACTCTGGTCTCCTGTATAACCAGTTCCATGTGAATTAAGCTCTTACTCTATTGCAATTCCCCTGTCTTAACAAACTGGCTCTGTCTAGGCAATGGGCAAGGAGAACCAGTTTGGTGATTACAAACTGTGGGAAGCCTGGGCATCCCATTTGCAGCTGGCATCTTAAGCAGAAGCAGTCTTATGAAACAGAGGCATTAACCTGCAGGGTCTGTACTACCTCCAGGTAGTCAGTGTCAAAACTGAACTCAATTGTTGGACACCCAGATGCTGTAGAAAGTTGGTTTCTGGTGTCACAAAAACAGTAACCATTTGGTCCCAGAAGTGGTGTCACCAAACATCTTAGTATTCTGTTCAAAGCAGAATCTTACCCTTACTCACAAACAAAAAGCACCACACCACAAAGTGACCATATGAGGAAACCTTTATTAATGGACCACATCTTTTCTAAGATTACATTTGAAGCTCAGCCTCATATTTACAGAGTATTAATTCTTAAACATATTAATTCAACATACAGACACGTTTAAGAATTAATACTCTGTAAATATGAGGCTGAATAGGACAAAATTATAAAACCTCTTCTTAAAAAGTATATATATACTCAGTATTTTCTTTACAATTTCATGTGTCTCAGGGAACATTAACTGCCAGACCAAAATAAGAAGTCAGTCAAGAAGAGCTTATCAAACATCTATTTTTGTACCCACATTAGAATTTTATATTGAAGTCCTCTACAAGTATAGAGTGGTGGTAATACTTTTGTTCCTCAATAGGATATTTCCAGAAGGGAAATGAACAAAAGACTGCTAAAAGCAGAGTAAATCTCTAGAAATTCAAAACAAGTACTAGAAAAATGTAAGGAGAAAGGAACAAACTGATCCAGCTAGAGAACAGTTACACAAATAAATCATCATGGGAACAAATAATATCAGAGATTCAAATGTATGAATGAAGTTCTTCCACTTTTGGGGTGTAGTAGGAATGGATGGCAAAATTAAATAATGCTATCAGGAACCAAATGAATCACCAATGGCTTGCAGTGACTTGTACATAGTAGGAGCTCAAAAAATAGTTTTTGAATTCAAAAGTGTTCCTTCTCTGGAGAAATTACTTTGAAGATGATTAACAAAGCACACTAAGTAGAATATCTGACATGTAATATAAATAAATTCAATTTGAAAAGGAAACCTTTCCAAATTAAATTTTTAAGAAGATGAATTTGAATTTTATAAGGAGAAAAATGATGATAGTCTTTATTCTGATTATAAAACTGAATCAAGGTTTCATTTAAGTCAAGACAAATCTCACAGAAATCATAGGCAACTCTTTTTGCTTCTTACTACTTTGTGTTCATCTGATTAAGAGGGCCTATATTTTTGGTAGTAATGATCTATAAAAGAACTCCACAAGTAAGATACCGTTCTATGACTGTGACAAGAGAATAGTTCCCAATCAGGAACTGGGGGGAAGAAAACCCTCTAAAAGTATCATCTATATTACCTATGGACTGTTTGCCTATGAGTCACCCACACCACATGCCTGGGCTGGAAGCAATACATCCAAATCACAAAACAACAAATTAAAAGTTTCCTCAACTCATGCTGTTTAAGGAAATCTAACACTTTATATAAAACCCTGCATTTGTACAGTAAATAAATAAATATGTTTTCATATGCATTACATGAGTTCTTTGATTTCCAAAGTATTAAAAGCAATCCTTTACATCGGCATTCCTACTCTAATTTCTGTTAAATGATTTGTTATAATTCTGAAAAGAAAGTAAAAACTTGCAACCCCAATTCACTATGCCAAAAGAAAAAAATTAAGCTGACAGCTAAGTAATGCAAGCGAAGGCCTTTCCTTTTGTTCCTTGGCAAATAGCTACAGATAAAAGGTTAAAATATCTCCACAGGTAGCTACTCTATGTTCATCTCATCTTATGTAAAGTGCTGCTTTACTGAGAATGAGATTAATACATAATTGACTATTCCCCTGTCTGCTCCTTTTCTCTTGCAACATGGTGATTACCATACTCTCCCTCTTTCTCCTCCAGCCGATTTTTCCCCTTTAAATATTGAAGCCCTCAGAATTATCTCTGGAAAAAGGCACAGATCACAGACTGTTTCTGTAATTGTGTTTTTATTTCTTCCAGGCATGTCCTAAATTTGGTAAAATAAACTTGTAAACTGATTAAGACATGTCTCAGATACTGTTTGGTTTATATAAAGTTATTAAAATATATATAAACATAAACTAGGACACACTCCTAGTACTTATAACAACCTAGTACATATAACAGTAAAATCTTACAAACTGAATCCAAAGATAACTACAACCAATAATATTCAACCAACAACATTACCACGACAGGAAAAAAGATGGTGTTTTGCTGAAACAAAATCTCAAACTGTAACATGAATGTGGTGCTGACTGCCAATATACATGTTCTTTTGAACTTGGAATGGCTATATTACTGTGTCAAATGTGATGTAATTCTGTAAGTACTTGTCTCTACAGTGAAGCAGCATAACAGAGTGGCTGGGAGCTATAATGTCAGACAACATGTATGAAAACTAACTCTTAGCCAGGCACAGTGGTGTGTATTTGAAGGCCCAGCTTCTTAGGAGGCTGAGGCAGAGGACCACTTGAACCCGGGAGTTCAAGTCAAGCCCGGGCAACATAGCAAAATCCTGTCTCTTTAAAAAAAAAAAAAAAAGTTGGCTGGGTGAGGTGGCTCATTCCTGTAATCCCAGCACTTTGGGAGTCCAAGACAGGTGGATTACCTGAAGTCAGGAGTTCGAGACCAGCCTGGCCAACATGGTGAAACCATGACTCTACTAAAAATAAAAAAATTAGCCAGCCATGGTGGTAGGTGCCTGTAAGCCCAGCTACTCGAGAGGCTGAGGCAGCTAACCCAGGAGACGAAGGTTGCGGTGCGCTGAGATCGCGCCACTGTACTCCAGCCCAGGCAACAAACAAACAACAACAACAACAAAAAGTTGTGTAACCTTGGAAAAATTAACTTCTCTGTACTTTACCACCCTCATCTGTAAAACAGGAATAGTGACGGCACATACCACACAAGACTATAAGGACTATGATAAAAACTCTTAAAACACAATATTAAGTTTGATTCATGATCATACATGAAGAACACTTAGAACACTGCCTAGAACATAGAAAATGCACAAAAAATGTTAGCTAATAGAATACGAACTATCATAAAACTTACATCACAATGGGCTGTGACATTATTTGACCCTGTATTGTCATTTATGCATGAGATGTGTCTCAGTTCTTATAAATTCATCATAAAGTAGTACAGTTCTATCTGGAACCAATATAGCAAAACAAGCATACACATGGGTGCTGCAATCTACTGGTATCACTGGTTTATTAAATGGTCATCTAGACCAGTGGTCACCAACCCTTTCGGCTCTAGGGACTGGTTTCATGGAAAACAATTCTTCCACAGACCGGGGTGGCACGGGAAATTAAACTGTTCCACCTCAGATAGATTCTCATAAAAAGCACAGTTCACGCAGGGGTCAAGCTCCTATAAGACTCTAATGCTGTTGCTGATCTGATGGAAACTCAGGCAGTAATATGAACTGGCCCGCTACTTACCTCCTGCCGTGTGGCCCGGTTCCTAACAGGCCATGGACCAGTTGTGGTCTGCGGCCTAGGGGGTTAGGGACCCTGATCTAGATCACATAAAATATATTCCTATTATTTTTAGATGATTGCTGATGTAAATACACAATATCTTTCATTCTCATAGGAAACCCACAGACTCCAAAGAAAATATATGCAGATCCCAGTTCAAGTATGATTTAAATAATAATGTATCCTAATTTTATTAGTCAATCTAAGAAATTATTTAAATTTTGTACAATATACCTATTTTTTGTACAAATAGGGTATAGTTAAAAGTTAACACGTATATTCAATAAGAACAAATTTCTTATGTTGTTCATTTTGAAAAACCCATATTAGATCACCTCTAATCTCCTTTCCAATGCACAAATGGGTTTCACAGACCATTTAAAGGAGATCAGAAGCTAGAAAAACTCCTACTTCCTATCAGCTAAGATTAAGTTTCATACATAACATACTATAAATATTATGATAATTATCAACAAAATATCTGTTATGTTGCTCTCATTCGCTTCAACAGTCAAAGTCAGCATCTTACAATCTACTGGATTAATAAACAATAAAACAAACAAGCATATGAAGAGAAAGGGCAAGAAATACTTGCTCTCATAAACCTTAAAGGAGTCATAACCCCTGTTAACAATGTTTCACAACTGAATAAAATTTATATCAGATATTTTTTATCTGAACAACCTTTCCAAATGGAAACCTTGAAAAATAAAATTTGAACATATTATTTTAAATGTGCATTATGTGCTCATCTACAATAACCTAGAAATATTCTCCAATTATCTTTTGCAGTTTCCACTTCTTTTTGTATTCTCTTCTTAAATACTTTACCAGAAATATTGGGTGAATGTGCAAGTCCAATACATCTAATATGGTTTCTTTGTCTCATCATCTAAAAGTTAGAAATGTTTTCCTAATAGTAAAATAACAGGACAGTTCTGTAAATCAAATTATAAACCTCAAAAGAGGACATCTAGCAATTCATATGTATTGTGCAAAGAATCAACTTACTAAATAATCTTCATTTCTATCCCAAAATACAAATATACTTACTTAGCTTTGGGTCTAATGACAGAAATAATCTGGAAAGCCAAGAAAAACTCTTACACTCATAGCCTAATATATTAAAATTTAAGATAATGTACTCTTGTACATACTTAACAATCTAAAGCCTAGAGTATATAAGAAGCATTAAGCCTGACTCATTTTCATGGAATTCAAAAGTACCCAGTCAGTAAGAGGCAATTCAATATGGAGAAGTTCTTACAACATTAAATTTTTATTGAATTGATTCAACTAAATGTGTATTAAATATATAAGATATCTGTAATTTGTAATAGGAATTAATTTGGAATGTGTCATATTATATTCACACTTATGAATTTTTGCACTAACATTCTCTGACATTTACTGACATGGCTTTTACTCTTTCCATGTGGGTGTCGCCTGAACTTAGATCTTTGGTCATGTCTGGTAACACAAACTCAGAATGTTCAAAATTCAATTCATTTTCTTCTCAAAGCTTGCTCTTCCATATTCTTTATTTCTGTTAATGTCATCTCCAAATTACACCAGATTAACAATCTCAGTCAAAACAGTTTCACTCATTCAACAAATATTTAAGACTATATTGGCCAGGCATGGTGGCTAACACTTGTAATCCCAGCACTTTGGGAGGCTGAGGCGGGCAGATCATGAGGTCAGGAGTTCAAGACCAGTCTGGCCAACATGGTAAAACCCCGTCTCTATTAAAAATACAAAAGTTAGCTGGACGTGGTGGCAGGCGCCTGTAATCACAACTCTTCCAGAGGCTGAGGCAGGAGAATCATTTGAATCAGGAGGTGGAGGCTGCAGTGAGCTGAGATTGCGCCATTGCATTCCAGCCTGAGCAACAGGGCAAGACTCTTGTCTCAAAAACAAAAGAATATATTATGTGCCAGGCACTATTCTAGACACTTGGGATACATCAGGAGGAAAATAAAAATCACTGTCCTAATATAATTAACATTATTACATTTTCTTTCCACTCATGTATGTACAGATCTGATTCAGTCCACAACTACATCCTCTTTTGCATTCATTATCTCCTATCCTTTTACTTAAACTACTAACTGGTTTAACCATCTATCAGTTTTCATCTCTCTGACACATCTTACAAAATGCTGCCAAATCAATCTTCTCAAACCAGCAGCCTGATTCTTCTGCCCAAAAACTTGCAAAGATTTCCTCACGGCCACAAAATAAAGTCCATACTTCCGAGGTGGCCTTTAAAGCACTCAGAATGGTCCAATTTACTTTTCTAGGCTTATCTTCCAAAATGGAGAAAACCACTTTGATTTTCATAATGAAACCCTCAAAACAAAATAAATTCCATATCACTCATTTTAGAGATCTCAGTATTTCTTCTATCTTTGCCTTTGTTTACTGTTGCCTCCATCTGGAATTCCTTCCGTTTACCCCCATCTTTTAATCCATCTTGTAAATCTTAACCATCCTTCAAGATCCAGGTCAAATTTAAAAGATTGTTCTTTGTCCTCATTCTCTAAAGTCATTGTTCCCTCTTCTGAAATCCTCTAATACTCTATTTGAAACCACCGATACCATTTAATATACCTTATGTTTTAATTACTTACTGTGTCATTTGTTTCTCTATATGACTGTACGGGCACGGTTTTACCTACCTTGCTTATATTAATACTTGCACAAAAGAGGTACACTATAAATATTTCTAGATGTAGTATAATTGAGGACATTACTAAGCTTTATTTACTCAATAACATTACTAGATATCGACTGTATGCACTATTCTAGGCTTTAGAGAAACAAAGACAAATCAAACAAGACATATATAAATAAATAATAAACAATATGTTAAATTCTCAAATAATGAATGAAGCATAATGAAGGCCTAAACTAAGGTCATAGCGGTAAAAAAAAAAATGAAATAGGTGAAATATGGCAAAGAGAGGAGATGCCAAGAAGCAAAATAGAAAGATTAGGCAGACAACTGGCCATGATCTTAGGAAATTAAAGATCTCCAAGTGTCCTAGTCCTTTCAGGATGTTTCTTTTGGCACCTTGATATTTTATTTCCCAAGCTCCAGACTGTGAAAAATAAATTTCCTTTGTTTCTAACTCACCCAGTCTACAGCATTCTTACAGTAACAGCCCTGACAAACTAAGGCACAAGGTAAAAAGAAGAATGGTTAGTGATACTGTCAATAACCAACCTGGAAAAACATTTTTAAAAATATTTGAGCAAAGAAAAGGAGAGTTTGGGTTGACAAATCACTTCAGCTACCTACAGGAAAACAATTAACACGGTCAGTAGACAGACAAAAATAGAGATCTACAATTTGAGCACTAGGTAAGAACTTACAGTTAAGAGGTGGAAACCATCTATGTAAAAGTGATTTGAAATTGCCTAGGCTCTAGGTGGATTAAATTTCTCAGAAGTAAGAATGGGCCAAGGACAGAATCTTTTGGAATGCAAAGAAGCAGAAAGGACAAAAGGAAAATACAGGCATATACGGTGTCACAAAAATTAAGTGAGAGAAGATTCTGAGATGACAGAGTATGAATAACCAAAAATCTGTCCCCCCACCTAGTCAAAAACTTCACTGACAGAAACCTCTCTCTCCAATCAAAAGTCTGCTTTAACTATTCTGGAATTCTTAGTCTATTGAAGGCTTGCAACTTCCAAGGGAAGGCTAGGACAGTAAACTCAAGTTAACCTCAGTTAATTTCAGCTCTCAGCACAGTAGCAGCTACCCATCATTCACCCCTAGCTCCATAAAAGATAGTTGTGCACAGGTTCCTGGAGCTGCCTGTACACAGCCTATGGGAACCAGGACGGGCAAACACACACACACACACACACACACACACACACACACACACACACACACACCCCTTGTCCTACAAACATCAGCAATCTGTTCTAGTCACTTGATT